>NW_028227262.1:106389945-107722445 GCF_978045245.1 Mus caroli | reverse complement strand
ATATTACTGCAAACACTAATGAGATATGTCGATGGATAAAGGATCTTTTTACTAAAGTTGAGGACCCACGTTCAACCCCCAGGAAACACAAGATCGAAGGATATAACTTGATCACAACCAGAAGTTGCCCTGTAACCATCACATACATATTATGCTATATGTGCATACAAACACACCTTGGGAGTGTGTTAAGAGAAAAGGGAGAAAATAAAATGAATAAATGTAATAGAAATATGTAGTATGTATGTATGCATGTATGTATATTCTTCATCAAGATGGGGGTTAATATCCTCCTCCCTCCACTGGATGTCCTGCCTGGATACAGGAGTTGGCCACATCAATCTCTATATACCCAGCTTCTAGGAGTCTCAGCAGACTTACCAACATAGACTCCTGGGAGCTTCTGCTGTTCCATAGCTGCACTCCACCAATTTCCATCCTCTCAGTCCTCTCCCACCTCCAATCCCTAGACCTGATCCCCATTCCTGTTCTCCTCGCCCCTCTGTCACATCCAGTTATCCTGTTCCCTCCTTCCATCCACCTCAGATGTCTATTTTATTTTTCCTTCTGAGTGGGATTGAATCCTCCTCCCTTGACCCTCTTTGCTATTTAATTTCATTGGGTGTGTGGACTATACCATAGTTATCCTGTATATTATAGCCACTGTCCACTTAAAAGTGAGTATACACTATTTCCAATGTTCTGAGGAACTGCCAGACTGATTTCCATAGTGATTGCACCAGCTTGCTATCTTACCAGCAATGAAGGAGAGTTTCTCTTTCTCCACATCCTTGCCATCATCTGCTGTCACGTGAGTTTTTTATCTTAGCCATTCTGACTGGCATAAGGTAGAATCTCAGGGTTGTTTTGATGTGCATTTCCCTAATGCCTAATGATGTTGAACATTTCTTTAAATGCTTTTCAGACATTCGAGATACCTCAGTTCAGATTTCTCTATTTAGCTCTGTACCCTATTTTTAAATAGGGTTATTTGGTTCTTTAGAAATAGTTACACCTGAGGACCCAGCTATATTACTCCTGGGCATATACCCAAAAGATGCTCCACAATGTTCATAGCAGCTTCATTTGTACTAGCCAGAAGCAGGAAATATCTCAGATGTCCTTCATCAGAGGAATTGATACAGAAAATGTGGTACATTTACACAATGGAGTACTACTCAGCTATTAAAAACAATGACTTCATGGAACTTTCAGGCAAGTGGATGGATCCAGAAAATATTATCCTGAGTGAAATAACCCAGTCACAAAAGAACACAAATGGTGTGCAATCACAGATAAGTGGATATTAGCCCAAAAGCTCAGAATACCCAAGATACAATTCACAGACCATATGAAACCCAAGAAGAAGGAAGACAACGTCATAATGTGATGCTACATTCCTAGTATGAAGTGGAAAGAAAATTTCAGGAAGTAGAGGATGAGAAGGGTCAGGGAGGGAGAGAGGAGGGGAGAGAAAAAAGGAGGCTAATTCAGATATGGGAGGAGATGGGGAAGAAGTACAGAAGGTCATGAATTTGAAAGGAGAAGAGTAGCAGCTGGGGAGAAGAAACTAGAGAAAGCCACTAGAAAATCCCAGATGTCAGGGACCCAAGAGATTCCCAGGGCCCAACAGGGAGAACATTAGCCAAAGTATCCAACAATGGTGAGAGAAAAGCTGCAGAGACCATATAGACACGGTCCTCTGATGAGGGATGGGGCAGCCCACCCACCTCAAAATCATTAATCCAGAATTGCCCCTGTGAAAAGGAAATTCATAGACAATGAGTGGAGCAGAGATTGAAGGAAAGGTCATCCAGAGACTGCCTCACCTAGGGATCCATCCCTTCTGCATACATCAAACCCAGACACTAGTGCTGATGCCAAAAAGCACTTGCTGACAGGAGTCTGGTAAAGCAGTCTCCTGAGAGGCTCTGCTAGAGTCTGATCAGTACAGATGCTGATGTAAGCAGCCAAACATCAGACTGACTGTGGAAACCCCAATGGAGAAGTAAGGGCAAAGACTGAAGGAGCTGAAGAGGTTTGCTACCACATAGAAAGAACAACAATGTCAACCAACCAGACCCCTCAAAGTTCCCAGGTACTAACCACCAACCAAAAAGTACACATGGGGGCCACATGGCTCTAGCTGGATATATAGCAGAGGATTGCCTTTTCAATAACTGGAAGAGGAGCTCCTAGATCCTGTGGAGGTTCCTAAAGTACAGCAATGCTAGGTTGCTGAGGCAGGAGTAGATCAGAGAGTGAGGGAGCACCATCATAGAGGCAGGGGTGAGGGGGGAGAAAGTGAGTTTTTGGAGGGGAAATTGTAAAGGGTGACAACAATTGAAATGTAAATAAATAAAATAACCAATAAAAAGATAACAGAAATAAAAAGTGAGTCTATACCACGTATGTCTTTCTGGATTTGAGGTATCTCACTCAGGATATATTCTAGTTCTACCCATTTCTCTGTGAATTTCATAATGTCTTTCATTTCGTATACATTATTGGGTACTATACTTAGTGAAATTGACTTATAAAATGATCACACACACCAAAGCTAATGTGATTGTTACTGTTTGTTACATATTTTGAATGGTTATGCATGCTACATGTGGCTATTGTTTTATGAAATGATATTTTTACCCTCTCCAGATGCTCAGAATTCATTTGCATCTGTCATTTCTGAAGGAGGTAAAGTTTATCAAAAGTAACATAGGTACACACTAAAGGACTTAGACCTACAGTTGGATGGGGGTTATAAGCCAGCAAAGATCCATTTCTGGATTTTCTATGTGGACATTGTCTATATTCTTTTGCTTGATACCTCGGATAATATCAGCAATGATGATTCTCTAATAGAGATTATTCAATGAAATAAGAAAACAATTTCATTAAACAAAACTAAAACATAAAAGTGTATTTATGAAGGAGGGTCATTGACACCATGACAAGGGACAATGAAAGCATTATTTTTAGGACAAAAAAGAAAGTATATGGTTGCAACTCCAAATTAGTTATTGGTGTTCATCTTAAGAGAAATTGACGATTAGGGCAAGATAAAAAAGCAGACAGGGGAATTTAAAAAATTCATCCACTGTGAGCATACCACTAGAGCGTAATTTCTCAACTCAAACTGTACCAGAACACATAGATTGATGACTTTCTTATGTATATATCAGAGAATTTTCCTGGGCTCTTGCCATTCAACAGTTAAAAAAGAGTCTCATAATAATAAATTTTAAGTTAAATAACAGCTTTGAGTCAGTAAAGACAGTAGGGGAATGAGGAAGAAAAATACAATAGGGAAGTAAGAAAGAATGAGTCTTCCTGTCATTTCACAGGGAAAAGTTCATATGCCAGGATGTCTCTGTGATATTGTGGGGTTTTAGTCCAGTAGAGTAAATCTTTGTCATTATGTATCTTCATACTTCATTACACAATACAAGGTAGAAAAATGAATGGACATTTTTATGATTAAAGGTCTGCTTTGGGGACATATTTGTGTAAATGAAATGTATGCAATAAAAGCAACATCTCACTCTAGAGAACATCTGGATAACATGATACTAAAATGATCCCTTGGAACATCTTGATAACATATTGCTCATGAAGTACAGAAGGGATTAATAATCAAAAATATCTCCAAGTCATCAGGTACTGTGGTTATACTTCCCCATAATCTAGGGAGCTCATCCAGTTCCTAGATCTCTCAGCAATATGACTGGAAGTGGCTTCTGGGTAACTATGCCTAGCCATATTAGCACTCTAAGGGAGCTTTTTAGTGGCATCCCTTTTGGAATAACTTCAAAATCATCAATGTGTGTTGTACATCTAGGACTTGGAACCAACCACACAGAAAGTCCATTCCTCTGCCAAGACCAAACAAGTAGTATCTTAAGTTAAACAGCAGGACACAAAGGTGAATGACAAAGAAATAGACCACACCCATTAGCCAAGAAAGGGCCTATAATGAAGGTCTCTGAAACTGAGAAATAAGGAAACACAATCACTAATATTCTAACAATTTTATTGAATGAAAACATATTTTTTAATAAACTAAACAAATTTGTTTTCCACAAGGATCATGAGTAAGGAGCATAATTAGGTTATTCACTTCATGGATCTAACTGCCAGTTTTTTGGCTTCCTTGAACTGTATATACAACCTGTGTGAAGAACCAATAACAATACTGCTCTAGTGTCCTGTTTTCCTGCACTATGTGTTGTACCTCAATTATGTTCAGTGCTGCCACTCACTTCTTGGTTCTCTGACTGAAGCTGGGAATCAACAAAGCACAGCATACTACATGCATCAAACTCTCTTTTTTTTTTTCTTCAGGAAAACCATAGAAGAGTCCCCCTCCTGGCTGAGAAATCTGAACACACCTTTGTGTAGATTTTTAGATGGCAAATATCTCTATCCTTTTGTGCTCTCTTAGATCTCATGACAGGTTCCATTCTTTTAGTAGCCTCCATCTGAACACATTCCCTCTGTGTGGACAACCTTGTCTAAGGAACAAAGTCCCCAATGTATATGATGACTGGGTTATAAAAATTAGTCTCATGCTCATTCACTGTTCAGATTTTTACTCGGTTTAACTTGTAAAGGTAAAGAGATCTGTGACTTCAACAAGTTTAGATGTCTATAGCAGGAGTAACTAAAACTAAGAGCCTTTGTTACTAACCCATGGTCTCACATTGAGCTAGACAAACAGGCATCATAGATATTATTCCTATAATAAAAGCAAAGGATAAAGACTAGGACATATATTAACACTCATACTAGCAGATGGAAACATATTGAAAGTACATGTTTGAAGAAAGCAGAAAAGTTGAAAGAGCTGAATGAAGTAATAAACAATGCCAGATCCTAGAGATACCCAGTCATTTTGGCAGCAGGCCTGGAGGACTGACTTTCCATATTTTGATCCTATGGGAGCTCTGAAAGCTTAGTCAAATATCTTATCTTAGTGGAAATGTCAAGGCTTTTAAGAACTGGTGGAGGCACCCTGAGAAGTCCTGAATGTCTCTGCTTAGATGACATTCCCCCTGGGCCAGAGGAATCCCATGTTGAAATAAGCCTTAAAAGTAAGCCAACTTGGATACTCTAGCTGAACAAGAACCATGCAACACAAGCAAAGATAAGTTATTTTCATTAAGCCACTGTCTATTATAGTTGCGGCTAGCTCAGCTTAAAGAATGAAGCACTTTGATGGCCTTCAATGTCATAACACAGGTGATGTATAACACATTACTTGGATGCTGATATATCATTTGAATTACATAATTCTTAAAACTTATGAAGAGATCTTGTGGCAAAGTTAATGAAAAGGAAACAAGGCCTTCTGTCAATATCATAATGGTACTTCCCAAGTTTTCCCATACTAAATAGGATCTTAGTGGTAATATTGTTTGGGGGTTGACCATTATTAAGTATAGAGTTATCAAATACCTGAGAAAGTTTAAGAGATGGACATAGAACAGGTGTTCTCAGCCCTACTCATACTGCCACCATAATAATGACCATGTATTCAAGGTAAAGATAAGTGCAGGGAACATTTCAAAATAACATTTTAGGATTTGAAAATTGTTATGAACTGCCTTCATGCTGCCTGTAGTAAAAATCTATATATTTCTGGTTTACTGTGTTGCATTGATGACTGTAACTATAGGAGGAATGTTAAATCTTTTAAAAAGGCATTTTCCCCATGGGTTTTCATATTTACAAAATTAAATTCACAAGTCCATCTGGGTAAACATACCCCCAACACAAAAATCACCTTAAACAGGACTTGATATGTATGATTTTCTGATGTCTTAAGTTGACAGGTACTCTCAGGTTTAAAAAACAAAGAGTTTGGCCTCTGAGAATTATTTCCTTATCTAATAATGGCTAGAATGGAAAGAGGGAACAAATTTTTATTAAATATTTTATTTATTTCCATACCAAAAGTTGCTCCACCCCATCCCCTCCCTCCCACCTCTGAGGGGGTGCTCCCCCACCCATCCAAACATCCGCACCTTATACTACCAGCATCCCTCTTCCCTGGGGCACCAAGTTTCCACAGGATTAAGCACATCCTCTTCTACTGAGGCCACACAAGGCAGTCCTCTGTTTACATGCATGCCCAGGGCCACGAACCAGCCCATGTATGCTCCTTAGTTTTTGGCGTAGAACCTGGGAGTTCTGATAGTTCCAGGTTAGTTGACACTGTTGCTCTTTTTATGAAGTTGCAATCCCCTTCAGCTCCTTTGGTCTTTTTTCCCTATCTCTTCAACATTGGTCTCTGACCTCAATCCAATTGTTAGCTATAAATATCTGAATTTGTCTCTATTGCTGGTAGAGCCTCTCATAGGACAGCCATGACAGGCTCTTGTCTGCATGTATAATATGGCCTCAGAAAAAAGTGTCAGGATTTGGTGTGCACACATGGGATAGATCCCAAGTTGAGCTAGTCACTGGGTGGCTTTTCTTTCAGTCTTTGCTCTATTTATCACTTCATTTTCTTTAGACAGGAACAATTCTGGGTTAAAAATTTTGGAGATGGGTGGGTAGTTCCATGCTTCAATTGAGGGACTTTTCTATCTATTGGAGTTGGTCTCTTGCAGTTCCTTAAACTCTCCACTGTTGAGCTAGAATATTTTCTCACTGTGTTGCAAGGTAAAAGTTCATATGAGTCATTGCCCAGAACTCTAACTGGTACCAAAGATAAGCCTTGCCTTAGGAGGCAGACACAGTAGGATGAATTTCCTTGCCTAGTGGAATCACTTGCATCCTCTGTAATCTCATGGTCAAACTTCTCAAACTGAGTCTGAAGGTGTGAAGAGAGAAAGCTTGAGAAAACTAGTCTGTGGGACAATAACACAATGATGGAAAGTGTATGTGCCTCTAGTCTGAATCTTAGCTATTTCTTCTCTTTTATTGGCCTCCTCATTCCATTTTGTTGAATAGAACTGAGCCATCAAAGGTTATCTTGTAAGTAATGACTGAATGGAAGTTCCCTTCAAGTATATACAAACCTGATATCTCCATAATAATTGTCCTATCACCTTTTTTTCCGGGAATTTTCAGATAACCCTGTGTAGGAAGGAATACCTGCTAAGGAGGGAACAGTAGACACATAAACATGGCTGAAGAGCATCTTATTGGAAGCATAGAAAGCCTTCCAAGGGAGCTCATGTGGAAAATTTAGGGATTGATTTGGAAATGATTTGGGGAAACAGAATGCCAGGACACAGTTACTTGGTCATAGCAGAAAAAAAGTGGAAGATCCTAGGGTGTTTGAGAGATAACTTTTGTCTTCATCTCTTCAAGGATCTATACCTTTTGCAACAGTGGTACACACTAGTCAAGACAAATATCTCTGTCCTAATGATGGGACAGTGGTGTCCATCATAGGAAACAAGTATGATGCTTATCTTACTGTGCTCATGTGTTAATAGAAGTCTTATAGGTTTCTTTCAAAACCAATGTAACTTCATCTAGCTAAAATTAACTAAAATATCCATTATAGTCTGGTAAAGAAATTTCATATAAATGTCTCCATGTATTATTGTGTCTTCCCTCCAGAATCTAACCCCAGAGTCAGCAAAGTGGCCCAAATTACTTACATTAGTATTTCAAAGAACCATTCCTGAGATTTTATGAGTTTCTACTATACATTGACATAAAAAAAGGAAGGAAGGGCCTGGGAATTACCTCAGTGTGTACAGTACATGTGATACAAGTGTTAGGACCTGAGTCTAAATACTAAAAATCCACATAAAGCTAGAAATGGTAACATACACTTGTAATCCCAGTGTTTCTACAGTGAGACAGGAGGTAGATACCTCCTGGGTAAGAGCACCTGGGTAAGATTGCTTCCTGTGTAGTGTTGAAATACATCAGATACTCTCTTAAACTGAGTTGCAGGAAAGCACCAACACTTCATACTGTCCTTTGGCCTTCCTGAATATGCCATTACATAGTAACACTCACCCACCTATGCACCCTAATCAAAAAACACACAAGAAAACCTTTTAAAGTAAAGAAGAATATGAAAGAAAAATCTATTCTCAAAGAGTGGAAAGGTCACCACAGGGGTAATACAAATACTCAAGAAAAATAAAAGGTAGAGCTCTGGTTGGACACCAAGCCTTATATTGCTTCCCTCTTCTCTATCACAATGCCTTACAGGAGCTCCACCTTCAGATTGCAGGAGATGGGAGTGATTTGAAACTACCTTGCTAGGGGCAGTCTGTGGTCCTCACCAAGAACATTGCATTACATTCTATTTCTTTTTTTTCCTTTTTTTTTATTAGATATTTTCTTTATTTACATTTCAAATGTTATCCCCTTTCTTAGTTTCTCAACAAGAGCATTGCATTACATTCTATTTGTTTTTTTTCCTTATTTTATTAGATATTTTTTTTATTTACATTTCAAATGTTTTCCCCTTTCCTAGTTTCCCCTCTGAAAATCCCCCATCCCTTCCCCCCTTCCCCTGCTTCACATCCCATCACTTCCATTCCTGGTCCTGATAGTCCCCTATACTGGGGCATATAACCTTCACAGGACCTAGGGCCTCTCTTCCCATTGATGACCAACTAGGCCATCCTCTGCTATATACACAGGTAGAGCCATGAGCTCCACCATGTGTTTTCTTTGATTAGTGGTTTAGTTCCAAGGAGCTCTGAGAGTACTGGCTAGTTCATATTGATGTTCCTCCTATGGGGCTTCAAACGGCTTCAGCTCCTTGGCTTCTCTAGCTCCTTCATTGGGGACCTTGTGCTCTGTCCAATGGATGATTGTGATTATCTGCTTCTGTATTTGCCAGGCTGGAAAGAACCTAGATGTCACTCAACAGAGGAATGGATACAGAAAATGTGGTACATTTACACAATGGAGTACCAAGCAGCTGTTAAAAACAATGAATTTATGAAATTTTTAGATAATGGATGGATATGGAGGATATCATCCTAAGTGTGGTAACCCAACCACAAAAGAACACGCATGATATGCACTCACTGATTAGTGGATATTAGCCAAGAAGCTCTGAATCCTTCTTAGAAGTGGGAACAAAATACCATGGAAGGAGTTACAGAGACAAAGTTCAGAGCATAAACTGAAGGAAGGACCATCCAGAGACTGCACCACTTGGGGATCCATCCCATAAACAACTACCAAACACAGACACTATGGCAGATGCCAATAAGAGCTTGCTGATAGGTGCCTGATATAGCTGTCTCCTGAGAGGCTCTGCCAGTACCTGCCAGATACATTCTATTTCTTATCTCAACTAGTTACAAACAAGAAGCTGTGACTATCTGGAGCATCTTTGGCTATGAAACTCAGGTATATCAAATGTGGCTGGCTAAAGATGAAGGCAGAGTCCTGAGTTGCTTACAAAGAGCTGGCCTGCTACTGATTTTTGCTAGATATTTGTCATAAGCAAGGATCAAAACTAGGTGAAGGAAATTCTGAAAAATAGAAAACAAGGTCTCAAGAAACTAAAGCATGAAAGGTATATCCAAAGTTCTGCAGGCACACTTTCTGATATTGGGCATAAGTGCAAGGTCTAGAGAAGATGCTAGAAGATGGATCAAATAAGAACACACTGAGCATACCTGAACAAGAAAATAGCATCACACTCTGCAAGCCAGTGGTCATAAAGGAGGATCAGAATTCAGGAAAGAGAAAGAAGGTTGCTCAAAAAGATTATTTGAGAGGTTATTGGGATACTAACACAAACTCCATGTATAATACACGATAGCTAAAGTCCATGCTTCTTTCTGAAGGTAAGGCTCTGTTTCTTTAGCCTAGGGTTCCTTTGTGGAGGTGGTTAATTTGTTTCTGAAGAAATTTATAACTTTTCAGGACAAAAATTATCAGTTAGTTACATTGTTGTGTCTGTGTCTATAATTATTTTCCTGAGTAATGGCTTCAGTTTTGTACCTTTTTTAGAAAACTAAAGAAAAAAAAAAAAGCCAATCATAAAAGGTAATTTGAATTGTATAAGTTGCCCAGTGTAAGCTTTTGTAGCCTTTTCTTTTGCTTTTCTTTTTTATTCTTTTTTGTTTGTTTGTTTGTTTGCCTTTATTTTTACCCTTCCAGGTCTCCCTTCCACTTTGCATCTAAGAGCATGCTCTCCCACCCATCCACTCCTGCTTCATCCGTCTAGCATCCTCCTACACTGGGGTAAAAAGCCTCCACAGGACCAAGGGCCTCCCTTCTCATTGATGCCAGATAAGGCAATCCTCTGCTACATATATGTAGCTGGAGCTATGGTCCCATGTGTGTATACTCTTTGGTTGGTGGTTTAGTCCCTGGGAGCTCTGGGATGTCCAGTTAGTTGATATTGTTGTTCTTCCTATGGGGTTACAAACCCCTTCAGCTCCTACAATCCTTCCCCTAACTGTTCTGTTAGGGTCCCTGGGTTCAGTCTAATGGTTGGCTGTATCTACATCTGTCCTCATCAAATTCTGGCAGAAGGATTGTTCATCAAGACTGCAACTTTCTTCCAGGTGAAAATGAAAAGGTTGTAACCAAACTGACTTTTCTGCCCTTATTATAGTATCATAATTTTCATCAATTTGGCAGGTATGGGAAGAGAGGTGAGTTTGACCCATATTTCTGGGAGTGTGGAAGCATAGAACTACACATCCAAGACTACCCCATTAAAAGAGTAGAGTACCTTGACTTAAATACTGAAACAGAAAACAAATAAATTTTCCATAGCATAATTATCTAAATTGTACAATAATGGCCAGTGTTCATCAACTCTAATATTGAGACCTTTGTCACAACACACATGGAACAGATTTGTTTAAACAAAAATATGCAAAACTTGATATTGTTTTCCAATTATTCTAATACAGGTTCCTTAATACAAGGTTCCTTGTGTAATAATTTATTATCTACATTTGTAACTAAAAACAGAAGGAAATATAGTATTTCAATTCCTACATTGTGAAAATGAAAATGGTTTGTAATTAGTTCTATAACTTTTAAAAAGGGAAAACATTTAGTTACATGGAGAAATAAGAGGCCACTAGTAGTATACAGAATCAGTGGGAAAAGAGAATCTACTAGACACTAAGAAATCCAGGGAGGTTTGAATGGGGAAATTTTACCTGCTGAGAAAGAAGATTTCTATAAGGGAGGCAGAGAACTAGGCAACACTGGCAATTATATTATGAAGATTTGATCATGAAATCTAACCTTTGTCAAGTAGAACTTTTGATGTTCCCTACTTAAGATCTACAGAGAAGTGATCTGAGCATAAATATAGATGTGAATCAGTTGTGACTATGAAGCTGGGTTGTCCCACCTAATATATTTGTCAGACTGTGGGGGTATATCTTTTACTAACTCTACATTCAGAAGCAAAAAAAAAAAAATGCTTTTGAGATTTTTTTTTTTTTAGATAATTGGAGAAGGAAAATAGAAAGGGGAGTACACCAAGGTGGACTGTGTAGTCATAAATTTCCACTATGGAATGTTGACTGGGGACAAAGAAAAAGTATCCTTGCCAGCCTAGGTCCTCAAACTTAACAGGTGATCAGAACTGTGACCTTTAATTCTGACCTACAATTGCTTCATCCTTTTGGATGTGTCTGTTGACTAGAAATAAAGTCTCCCAATATTTGGCCCTTGGTGCTCTAGGTACCTGTCCATACAAGGATACCTGAATCTTGTACATTAATGTGGTCTTTCCTCTGCTATTACTACAGAACAAGCCACTTTCACTGCATATAAGACTCTTGGATGAACATTGAAAATGTATTCATAGTAGAACTCACAAACAATGTGAATAAATGCATGGTGTTAAGTGAATAATTGAGAGCATAAAAGAGAAGTATAATAAAAACTCAACATTTTTAATACAGTGCTAAATGCTTTACTTTTAGTTTTTCTTTGTATATAGACTAGAAATTCAAAGAGATTGTGTTAGAAATGTGTGTTACAGATTCCATTTTAAAGGTTATAATGGTGGCATAAAGAAGATTGTTAGGTGAGCATTTTAGCTGTGGGCCATGGATTTTCACAAAGAAATAAGATGCAAATTTAGGAGGAAAAAACCCCAAGAACAGAGAAAACATAGGGAGACAGCAATTAAAATAACTATGAATGAATGGTAGTGAGGATGAAATGTTATCGGTCCTATGTCTCTACCTCCACTCACTTCTGGACACAGCATCATTCAGTAATGATGCAGAGTCAAGTGGATACAGATCTGTGCACAGACAGCCTGATCAAGCAAAGGTTTGGAACCCTGGTGACCTGATGGGTGGTGACTTCCACTTGCCTGGGATGGCAGGTATTTGGCCTTGCCTCCTGGGTCCCTGGCTCCTATCACATAGCTACAGTCTCCCACAGCCCTCCCCACAGCCCAAAGAGAGGTATGTGACCATCAGTCACATAGGAGCAGCACCAAGCCCTCCCACATGCAAATAAGGTTTCCCCAAAGCTCTCAGACCAAACCAATGAGAAGCACCTGTTGTCAGACCCTTACCCACCCCAAAACTGTATATAAGAATCCTATCTGGAAGGATTAAGAGGCTGTGAAATCCACTCCATCATCCAAGCCTTTTGTCATAAGAGCTGTAACAATACTTGGGAAGAAATCTCTCCATAAGCACCACGTGAGGTTCAGCTGCATTCTTCACTGGCCAGTCCACCTCTTGTCAGCCCAGCCTGACCCTGCCCAGCCTGACCCTATCGAGTAACCTGGAAGGCACAGCAGAGACATAGGTGGAGCCAAATGCAGCAGTAGAAGGGACATCTGCTTTGGTTTTCGGGCCCACATAGATCAGAATACTTTGGCAGGTGTAAAAATATAGGGGTGATGTGACTGTGGGCTATCTTCGAATATGAGGGCTTATGTACTGAAAATAAGCTCAGACACACATCATCTTTACATTTATTTCTATGTCTAATATCTTCTTCATTTATTTCAGATGCTTCACTGACACTTGGTGTAACTACAATCAAACAAGTGAAAAACCTGTATGAAAAGAACTTCAAGTCCTTGAAGAAAGAAACTGAGGAAGATAACAGAAGATTGAAAGAACTTCCATGCTCATGGAGATAGGATTAACATAAAGCAACTGGTCTTCTTACCAAAAGCAATCATTAAATTCAATGAATTCCTATCAAAATTCCAACACAATTCTATAATACCTTGAAAGAGCAGTTCTAAACTTCATGTGGAAATAAAAACCACGATAGCAAAAACAAATCTGTACAATAAAAAAAAAAACTGGAGTTATCACATTAATGATATCAAGCTTTACTATTAAGCAATAGTAATAAAAACTGCATGATATTGGTATAAAAACAGATAGGTTGCTCATTGGAATAAAACTGAAGACCCCAAAATAATTCTACATGCCACTATATACTTGATATTTGGCAAAAAAAAAAAAAAAGCAAAAGCTATATAATGGAAAAAAGAAAGCGTATTCAACAACCATTGCTGGTCCAACTGGATGTGTACATACATGTAGAAGAATGCAAATAGATTCATACTTATAACTCTACACAATACTAAAGTCCAAGTGGATCAAAGACCTCAACATAAAACCAGATACACTAAATCTAGTAGAAGAGAAAGGAGAGACCTGACTTGAACACATGGCATAGCAGACACATTACTGAACCAAACACCTTAGCTAAGGCACTAAGATTGCCAATTAATAAATGGGACCTCATGAAACTGAAAAGCTTCTGCAAGCCTAAAGATACCATTAATAGTCTAGTGAATGGGAAAAAAAATCTTCACCGACCCTAACATCTGACAGAGGAGTAATATCCAAAAGATACTTTTTTTAAAAACTCAAAAATTATACAACAACAAGCCAAATAACCTAATTTAAAAAAAAATGGTTTACAGAGCTGAATAGAGAATTGTCAGCAGAGAAATCTTGAATGGTTAAGAAGCACTGAAAGAAATTTTCTACCTCCTTAGTAACTAGGGGAATCGAAGTCTAAATGACCAAGATTACATCTTATACCCATCACAACGGCTGAAGTCAAAACCTCAAGTGACAGCATGAACACTTCTCTATTGCTGGAGGGAGCCAGACTTGTATAACCACTTTACAAATCAATTTGGAAGTTTCCCAGGACACTGGGAGTAATTCTACCTCAAGACCCAGCTATACCATTCTTAATATACCCAAAAAATGCCCCACTCTGCAGCAAGGATGCTTGCTTAATTATGTTCATAGCAGCATCATTTGTAACAGCCAGAAGTTTGAAACAGCCTGGATGTTCATCAACAGAAGAATAAATAAAGAAAATGTGGTACATTTACACAGTAGAATACTATTTATCTATTAAAACCAGGACACCATGACATTTGCAGGCAAATGGATGGAACTAGATAATATCATACTGAATAACCCAGACCCAAAAAGAGATGCATGCTATAAACTCACTTATAAGTGAATAGTAGCCATAAAGTACAGGATGACCATGCTACAATCCACAGACCCAAAATAAGAAAGTGATATGGAAGTCCCAAGGGAGGATGAGTGAATCTCACTTGTGAAAAAACAGTCATTGGAGGTAAGTAGAGGAGGGGAATTCTGGGAAGGAGGTGGGAGAGGGTTTTGAAAGAGAATGTAAATAGATGACTGTGGAAGGAGTCATATCTGGGACTAGTTGGAGATGCAGAACAGAGGAGGCTCCTGGGAGTCTATGGGGGTGACCCTAGCTGAGCCTCCTAACATCTGGAGATATGGAGACTAGAGTGGTCCCCTCTTGTAGCCATGTGGGACTTCCTGTGGAGGGAGGAGGACAGCAACCCCCTCAAAATATCTTCAACCAAAAATTTGTTCTGCCTACAAGGTGTGCAGGGATAAATGTGGAGTAGAGATTGTAGGAATGGCCAAACAATGACTGGCCCAATTTGAGATCCATCCCATGGAAGAGAGCCAACCCCTGACACTATCAATATCATATCAACTCTGCTATGCTTGCAGATAGGAGCCTAGCATCACTGCCTCCTGAGAGGCTTCAACCAGCTCAAGATGCAAACAGATTTAGAGACTCATATCCAAATATCATGGGGAGCTCAGAAATCTTGTGGAAGGATTTAGCAAGCCAGAGGGGTCAAGGACACTACAAGAAGACCTACAGAGTCAACTAACCTGGGCCCATGGGGGCTCCCAGAGACTGAACCAGCAACCAAAGAGCATGCAAGCTATGGGTCTAAACCCCCTACAAATTTGCAGATGTGCAGCTTAGTCTTCAATTGGATCACCTAACTACATATGTATCAAAAGATGGCCTAGTCGGCCATCACTGGAAAGAGAGGCCCATTGGACATGCAAACTTTATATGCCCCAGTACAGGGGAATACCAGGGCCAAAAAGTGGGAGTGGATGGGTAGGGGAGTGCGGGGGAGGGTATGGGGAACTTTTGGGATAGCATTGGAAATGTAATTGAGGAAAATACGTAATAAAAAAATATTAAAAATTTAAAAAAAAGAAAAAAAAAAGAAATTGATGTTTCTGACTTTGTTGCCTGCCATTGGATTCCCCTTTCCCTAGCTAGACTGCCTTGTTGGGCCTTAGTGGGAGAGGATACACATATTCCTGCTGTGGTTTGATATTGCTGGGTGGGGTGGTACCCATTGTGTCCCTCCTCTGTTCTCATCAGAAGGGAAGGGGTTAATGTGGGAGGGTTTTAGGAGGGTGATACTGGGAGGAAAGTATGGAAGGGGGTTTCAATCTCAATATCAAGTTAATAAACAAATGAATTAATGAAAGAAAGAAAGAAAGAAAGAAAGAAAGAAAGAAAGAAAGAAAGAAAGAAAGAAAATGACCATATTAAAAATAACATTTTACAAATGCCATATAATCCTAGTCAAAATCCCCAACTTATTTTTCATATAAATAGAAAAAAAATTGGTACTGGGAAAGTTGGATGTCCAAATGCAGAGAAATGAGCTACCAAGTCTTCAACTTCATCAGTGACCTGAGAAGGAAAAATTTACTTGAGTAAGCAGAGAAGCCAGCGCCCAAATCTAGAGAAACAGACTGACGGGCACATGGACAAGCACCTAAGGTTCCTCTCTATCATCAGGGTATTCATCTTCAGCTCCTAGGCCCAGAAGACCTGACAGACTTATCTGTTAAGCAGGAAGTTTCAAGGATTGTTTTATCTTGTCTCAGAGAAGTGGTTTAATAGAATTCTCAATGTCCTGCTTGACCACAGATTGGACAGCATTCTGTCAGCAGTCAAGGTAAAAGGCTTATTTATTTATTTATTTATTTATTAGATTTTTTTCATTTACATTTCAAATGCTATCCCAAAAGCCCCCTATACCCTCCCCCTGCCCTACTCCCCAACCCACCCACTCCAGCTTCCTGGCTCTGGCATTCCCCTGTACTGGGGCAAATAATTTTCGCAAGACTAAGGGCCTCTCCTCCCAATGATGGCTAACTAGGCCATCCTCTGCTACATATGCAACTAGAGAATCAAGTTCTGGGGGTTGCTGGTTAGTTCATATGGCTGTTCCTCCTATAGTGTTGCAGACCACTTTAGCACCTTGGATACTTTCTTTAGCTCCTTCATTGGGGGCTCTGTGTTCTATCCAATAGATGACTGTGAGCATCCACTTCTGTATTTGCTAGGAACTGGCATAGACTCATAAGAAACAGCTATATCAGGATCCTGTGAGGAAAATCCTGCTGGCATATGCAATAGAGTCTGGGTTTGGTGGTTGCTTCTGTAATGAATCCCCGGGTGGAGCAGTATCTGGATGGTCCTTCCTTCTGTATCAGCTCCGAACTTTCTCTCTGTAACTTTTTTCATGGGTATTTTGATACCCATTCTAAGAAGGAACTAAGTATCCACACTTTGGTCTTCTTTACTTTCATTTGTTTTGAAAATTGTATCTTGGGTATTCTAAGTTTCTGGGCTAATATCCACTTATAAGTGAATGCATATTGTGTGTTCTTTTGTGATTGGATTACCTAACTCAGGATGATATCCTCCAGATACATCCATTTGTCTAAGAATTTCATAAATTAATTGTTTTTAATAGCTGAGTAGTACTCCATTGTGTAAATGTACCACATTTTCTGTAGCCATTCCTCTGTTGAGGGACATTTGGGTTCTTTCCAGTTTCTGGCTATTAAAAATAAGGCTGCTATGAACATAGTGGAGCATGTGTTACTATTAAAAGTTGGAACACCTTCTGGGTATATGACCAGGAGAGATATTGCTGGTTCTTCTGGTAGTACTATGTCCAATTTTCTGATTTCTAGAGTGGTTGTACAAGTTTGAAATCCCACCAGCAATGGAAGAGTGTTCCTCTTTCTCCACATCCACCAGAGTCTGCCGTCACCTGAATTTTTTATCATAGCCATTCTGACTGGTGTGAGGTAGAATCTCAGGGTGGTTTTCATTTGCATTTCCCTGATGATTAAAGATGTTGAACATTTTTTCGGGTGCCCCTCACTCATTTGGTATTCCTCCAATTAGAATTCTTTGTTTAGCTCTATACCCCATATTTTAATGGGGTTGTATGACTTTCTGGAGTCCAGCTTAAGTTCTTTGTATATATTGGATATTTTGTCCCCTATTGGATTTAGGACTGGTAAAGATCTTACCCATTCTGTTGGTGGCCTTATTGTCTTATTGACAGTGTCGTTTGCCTTACAGAAGTTTTGTAATTTTATGAAGTCCCAGTTGTAGATTCTTGATCTTACAGCACCAGCCATTGCTGTTCTGTTCAGGAATATTTTCCCCTGTGCCCATATCTTCGGGGCTTTTCCCCACTTTCTCCTTTATAAGTTTCAGTGTCTCTGGTTTTATGTGGACTTCATTGATCCACTTAGACTTGAGCTTTGTACAAGGAGATAAGAATGGATCAATTCGCATTATTCTACATGATAACAGTCAGTTGAGCCAGCACCATTTGTTGAAAATGCTGTCTTTTTTCCACTGGATGGTTTTAGCTCCCTTGTCAAAAATTTAGTGACCATAGGTGTGTGGGTTCATTTCTGGGTCTTCAATTCTGGTCCATTGATCTGTCTGTTGCTGTATCAGTACTATGCAGTTTTTATCACAATTGCTCTGTAGTACAGCTTGAGATCAGGCATGATGATTCCACCAGAGGTCCTTTTATTGTTGAAAATAGCTTTTGCTATCCTAGTTTTTGTTATTCCAGATGAATTTGCAAATTGCCCTTTCTGACTCAGTGAAGAATTGACTTGGAGTTTTGATGGGGATTGCATTGAGTCCTTAGATTGCTTTTGGCAAAATAGCCATTTTTACTATATTAATCCTGCCAATCAATGAACATGGGAAATTTTATCAACTTTTAAGATCTTCTTCAATTTCTTTCTTCAGAGCCCTGAAGTTCTTATTATACAGATCTTTCTCTGCCTTAGTTAGAGTCATACCCAGGTATTTTATATTATTTGTAACTATTGTGAAGGGTGTTGTTTCCCTAATTGCTTTCTCAGCCTGTTTATCCTTTGTGTAAAGAAAGGCCACTGATTTCTTTGAGTTAATTTTATATCCAGCTACTGCACTGAAGCTGTTTATCAGGTTTCGGGGTTCTCTGGTGGAATTTTTAGTGTCACTTATATATACTACCATATCATCTGGAAATAGTGATATTTTAAAATCTTCCTTTCCAATTTTTATCCCCTTGACTTCCTTTTGTTGTCTAATTGTTTTGGCTAGGACTTCAAGTACTATATTAAATAGGTAGGGAGAAATTGGGCAGGCTTGCCTAGTCCCTGATTTTAGTGGGATTGCTTCAAGTTTCTCTCCATTTAGTTTGATGTTGGCTACTGGTTTGCTGTATATTGCTTTTATTATGTTTAGGTATGAGCCTTGAATTCCTGATATTTCAAAGGCTTTTATCATGAATGGGTGTTGGATTTTGTCAAATGCTTTCTCTGCATCTAACGAGATGATCATGTGGTTTCTGTCTTTGAGTTGGGTTATATAGTGGATTACATTGATGAATTTTTGTATATTAAACCATCCCGGCATCCCTGGAATAAAGTCTACTTGATCATGATGGATGATCATTTTGATGTGTTTTGGATTCATTTTCTGAGAATTTTACTGAGTATTTTTGCATCGATATTCATAAGGGAAATTGGTCTGAAGTTCTCTTTCTTTGTTGAATCTTCATGTGGTTTAGGTATCAGAGTAATTGTGGCTTCATAGAAAGAATTGGGTACCTTCTGTTTCTATTTTGTGGAATAGTTTGAAGAGAATTGGAAATAGGTCTTCTTTGATGGTCTGATAGAACTCTGCACTTAACCCATCTGGTCCTGGGCTTTTTTGGTTGGGAGACTATTAATGTCTGCTTCTACTTCTTCAGGGGATATGGGACTGTTTGGATCATTGATCTGATCATGGTTTTATTTTTGTACCTGGTATCTGTCTAGGAGTTTGTCCATTTCATCCAGGTTTTCCAGTTTTGCTGAGTATAGCCTTTGTAGTAGGATATGATTATGTTTTGGGTTTACTCAGGTTCTGTTATTTCTCCCTTTTCATTTCTTTGTTTGTTCATTAGGATACTGTCCTTTTGCCATCTAGTTGGTCTGGTTAAGGGTTTATCTATCATGTTGATTTTCTTGATAAACAGCTCCTGGATTGGTTGGTTCTTTGTATAGTTAGTTTTGTTTACCTGTGGTTGATTTTGCCCCTGAGTTTGATTATTTCCTGCCATCTACTCCTCTTGGGTGAATTTGCTTCCTTTTGTTTTAGAGCTTTTACGTGTGCTCTCAAGGTGCTAGTGTATGCTCTCTCTATTTTCTTTTTGGTGGCACTCAGAGCTATGAGTTTTCCTCTTACAAATGCTTTCTTTGTTTCCCATAAGTTTGGGTATATTGTTGCTTCATTTTCATTAAACACTAAAAAGTCTTTAATTTCTTTCTTAATTTCTTCCTTGACCAAGTTATCATTGAGTAGAGTTTTGTTCAGCTTCCACGTGAATGTTGGCTTTCTATTATTTATGTTGTTATTGAAAATCATCCTTAGTCCATGATGATCTGATAGGATGCATGGGATAATTTCAATATTTTTGTATCTGTTGAGTCCTGTTTTGTGAAAAATTATATGGTCAATTTTGGAGAAGGTTTCATGAGGTGCTGAGAAGAAGTTACATCCTTACATTTTAGGGTAAAATGTTCTATAGATATCTGTTAAATCCATTTGTTTCATAATTTCTGTTAGTTCAATGTGTCTCTGTTTAGTTTCTGTTTCCAGGATCTGTCAATTGATGAGAGTGGGGTGTTGAAGTCTCCCACTATTATTGTGTGAGGTGCAATGTGTGTTTTAAGATTTCCTAAGTTTCTTTAATGAGTGTGGCTGCCCTTGCATTTGGAGCATAGATATTCAGAATTGAGAGTTCCTCTTGGAAGATTTGACCTTTGATGAGTATGAAATGCCCCTCCTTGTCTTTTTTGATAACTTTGGGTTGTAAGTCGATTTTATTCGATATTAGAATGGCAACTCCACCTTGTCTGTTCAAACAGTGTGCTTGGAAAATTGTTTCCCAGCCTTTTACTCTGAGGTAGTGTCTGTCTTTTTCCCTGAGATTGGTTTCCTGTAAGCAGCAAAATGTTGGGTCCTGTTTGTGTAGCCAGTCTATTAGTCTATGTCTTTTTATTGGGGAATTGAGTCCATTGATATTAAGAGATATTAAGGAAAAGTAATTGTTGCTTCCTGTTATTTTTGTTGTTAGAGTTGTTATTCTTCTAGATAGTTGCGGCTATCTTCTTTTAGGTTTGTTGAAAGATTACTTTCTTGCTTTTTCTAGGGTGTAATTTTCCTCCTTGTGTTGGAGTTTCCCCTTTATTATCCTTTGAAGGGCTGGATTCATGGAAAGATACTGTGTGAATTTGGTTTTTTCATGGAATACTTTGGTTTCTCTATCTGTGGTAATTGAGTGTTTTGTTGGGTATAGTAGCCTGGGCTGGCATTTGTGTTCTCTTAGGGTCTGTATAACATCTGTCCAGGATCTTCTGGCTTTCATAGTCTCTGGTGAGTAGTCTGGTGTAATTCTGGTAGGTCTGCCTTTATATGTTACTTGACCTTTTTCCCTTGCTGCTTTTAGTATTCTATCTTTATTTAGTCCACTTGTTGTTGTGATTATTATGTGTCAGGAGGAATTTATTTTCTGGTCCAGTCTATTTGGAGTTCTGTAGGCTTCTTGTATGTTCATGGGCAACTCTTTCTTTATGTTAGGGAAGTTTTCCATAATTTTGTTGAAGATATTTACTGGCCCTATAAGTTGAAATTCTTCATTCTCATCTATACCTATTATCCTTAGGTTTGGTCATTTCATTGTGTCCTGGATTTCCTGGATGTTTTGAGTTAGGATTTTTTTGCATGTTGCATTTTCTTTAACTGTTGTGTCCATGTTCTCTATGGAATCTTCTGCACCAGAGATTCTCTCTTCCATTTCTTGTATTCTGTTGCTGATGCTCACATCTTTGGTTCCTGATTTCTTTCCTAGGATTTCTATCTCCTGAGTTATCTCACTTTGGGTTTTCTTTATTGTTTCTACCTCCATTTGTAGGTCTTGAGTGATTTTGTTCAATTCCATCAACTGTTTGGTTGTGTTTTCCTGTAATTCTTTGAGGGATTTTTGTGCTTCTTCTTTAAATACTTCTACCTTTTTAACAGTGTTCTCCTGTATTTCTCTAAGTGAGTTTATTAATGCCCTTCTTAAAATTCTCTACCAGCATCATGAGATATGATTTTAAACCTAAATCTTGATTTTTGGGTGTGTTGGGGTATCCAGGACTTGCTTTGGTGGGAGTACTGGGTTCTGATGATTACAAGTAGCCTTGGTTTCTGTTGGTAAGATCCTTTCATTTGCCTTTCGCCATCTGGTAATCTCTGGTGTTAGATGTTTTAGCTGTCTCTGGCTGGAGCTTTTTCCTCCTGTGATTCTGTTAGCCTCTGGCAGCACTCCTGGGAGTCCAACTCCCTCTGAGTCCCAGTGGTCAGAGCACTCTCAGCAGGCAATCTCTCCTCTTGCAGGGAAGGTGCACAGAGATCTGGTGCTCAGCTCAGCCTCCTGGCTGAAGATGAAGGCCTTAAGGGACCCTGTTCAAGAAGCTCTGTTGCATCTGAGGTCCGTTTGCTCTCCTGAGACGACTGGTCTCTGAGAGACCAGAGATACAAGATGGTGCTCTCACCTGATCCCGGTGTCAGAGCCCTCTCTGGAGGCTGATTCTCCTCAGTTATCCTAAGATTCTGGGTGTGCTAGGGCATCTGCAGCATGGAGAGTCCTCTCAGGACCATGGGATCATCTGCCAAGTTCATGCCCAAGGTGGCCCAGGGCTGGCAATGACCAGAATGAACCTCAGCCACTGGTTGGGTGGGTTTCCTGTGTCCCTGTTCCTGCTGTCACAGGTCCCTCCAGGTTGTTTTGGAACAAATGTTGAGTTCCACTCACCAGTAATCCTAAGATCCTGCTTGTGCTAGGGCACCTGCAGCGTGGAGAGTCATCTAGGGACCATGGGACCATCCACTGAGTTCATGCCCAAGGTGGCCCAGGGCTGGTGCCAACCAGCCACTGTTTGGGCGGGTTTCCTGTGTCCCTGTCTTTCTTTCTTTCTTTCTTTCTTTCTTTCTTTCTTTCTTTCTTTCTTTCTTTCTTTCTTTCTTTCTTTCTTTCTTTCTCTTTCTTTCTTCCTGTCTTTCTTTCCTTCCTTCCTTCCCCTCTCTCTCTCTCTCTCTCTCTCTCTCCCTCCCTCTCTCTCTTTCCCAAGCGGCTGGCAATCTTTCTCACAATTCAAGCAAATGCCAGGTGGAGGTTATCCAGGGCCCATCATCTTCTTCAGTAAAGGAGGGGCTGCCTGAAGCTGATGTGTCAGAAAAGTCTTTTATTATTAAAACATCTTAAATGTCATAATGTGCAGATCTTTGAGGACCACCTACTAAGGTTATCTAAATAGACAAACGTTGCTTGTTTATAGCTATATATTTGCTGCTTCACTTTGAAAACAAATTGGGAACAAAACACCCAGGGAAGGAGTTACAGAGACAAAGTTCGTAGCTGTGATGAAAGGATGGACCATTTAGAGACTGCCGTATCCAGGGATCCATCCCATAAGCAGCTTCTAAACGCTGACACCATTGCATACACTAGCAAGATTTTGCTGAAAGGACCCAAATATAGCTGTCTCTTGTGAGACGATGCCGGGGCCTAGCAAACACAGGAGTGGATGTTCACAGTCAGCTATTGGATGTATCACAGGGCTCCCAATGGAGAAGCTAGAGAAAGTACCCAAGGAGCTAAAGGGATCTGCAACCCTATTGTTGGAACAACATGATGTACTAACCAGAACCCCAGAGCTCTTGTCTCTAGCTGCATATGTATCGAAAGATGGCCTAGTCGGCCATCAATGGAAAGAGAGGCCCATTGGACTTGCAAACTTTATATGCCCCAATATAGGGGAATTCCAGGGCCAAAAGAATGGGAATGGGTGGGTAGGGAAGTGGGGGGGCGCTATGGGGGACTTTTGGGATAGCATTGGAAATGTAATTGAGGAAAATATGTAATAAAAATATTAAAAATCAAAAAAAAAAAAAGAAAACATATCCAGCAGGGTAAATAAAGCTTATTTCTGTAATTTACTATCCTTTTGCCTAAAATGACTATGAGAATATTATTTATAGGTGACTGACTACTATCTTGCATCTCCTAATTATGTTTAACTGTTGACGATGGTAGTTTTTATAGGGCTAGAACTTTCCATTAAATTTTTAAATGTGTTACATATACATATACATATACATATAAATATAAATATACATATACCTTAACTGAGAGTCAAATCATATATGTAGTATGTTGTAAGAAATATGTTAAATTTCTATATTCATAAAAAATTCCATAACAATCTAAAATACTTAAGACTTGTTTTCTAGTTTTAAAAAAATAGATACAATAATCCACCCACCTTTCTCTTTCAACTGTATATCCCCCTTTTTGTCACCTCCTTTACCCTCTACTCTCTGTCCTCTCATTTCTTTTCCCTCTTTCCCCCCTAACACTAAATAGAAGAAGAATGGATGTGAGTAAAACAAGAGAATGAGACCCTTGACTCTAACCTCCCTTACTTTGTTCCCTGAAGGTTTCCCCTTCCTCATAGGTCATCAACCACCAGCTCATCATGGTGTGGAGGGCAGAGGCAGGGAGCAGAATTCAGTTGACTACCAGTACTGACAGAATGGCTTTCAGGATCCACTTCAATGAGACAGCTCAACTTTACTTAGGTTGAACAAAAGCTAAGTATATCCTTGGGTGTGGGTAGGGATGTCCAGGATGAGTGTATGTTATTCAGATATGAGGTGCTGGAAATGCTTCATTTACATAAAGAAAGATTCCAAAAATCTGCAGAGCAGGTTCTTATGATGAGAGACAAAGGTGAACCTGTAATTCGGCCAAAGAATATGTGACTGCCTTCAGAGGTGGGGGAGGTAGAGGTCATGAACACGAACATTTAGGCTAAGAGCAGAGAGAGACAGAGAAAGAGAGAGAGAGAGAGAGAGGAGAGAGAGAGAGAGAGAGAGAGAGAGAGAGAGAGAGAGAGAGAGAGAGAGAGAGAGAGGTTAAAATACTTGCTGTAAGTCCTATCATCCTTTCTTATTTTCTCTCTAAAAAAGTCATTCCTTGGGGGCTGGTGAGATCCTCAGTGGGTAAGAGCACCCGACTGCTCTTCCAAAGGTCCAGAGTTCAAATCCCAGCAACCACATGATGGCTCATAACCATCTGTAACGAAATCTGACTCCCTCTTCTGGAGTGTCTGAAGACAGCGACAGTGTACTTACATATAATGAATAAAATAAATAAATAAATAAATAAATAAATAAATAAATAAATAAATAAAAGTCATTCCTTGGCTGATATACAATGAATGGGTCATGTTGTCTTTTGGTGGGCCCAAGCAAAGTCTCTTAGGTAATTTATGGAAATAAGGAATTGGTTTATATATATCTGGATGATCTATATTTATAAGCCCTATGTGTGTTCCTTCCATATCTTTTGCATATCCCAGAAAGCTTATTTTAGAAAGCTTACCATTAGAGAAAAAAATTATCCTTAGGAACTGTTTAAAGTATTTTAGAAAAGGATCTGGTCTTCCACAACCAAAGCACTGGACTTTCTAAACATTCATACCTTTTGCAATTGAGTGTCTAATCATAACTGAATCATAAGCATTAAGTTCAATATCCACAGTAATTTTAATCCATTTATAACTAGGTACAGATCTGGTCTTTAAAGGTCTAATATCCTTTTTGCATTCAGCATCAGCATTCTCAAAATATAAAGATGCAATTAAAATTTCTCTAGCATCTGGATCTGATATTGCTCTATTTATAGCGGAAGTTAATCTTTGTAAAAAAAAAATCAATGAAAGATTTATCTGGACCCTAGATTATTCTTGCAAATGATTCAGATTATGTTCCCAGTTGGTTGTTCAACTTTGTCTTAAGCACTTAAAGATACTTACAACATTGCTCTAAGATGGCATCATTAAATATAATCTGCATTCTTAATTCAGTATATTGACCTTCACCTAGCAACTGATCCTTGACAATATCAATGACTCTAGACTGATTACATTGTTCAATAGCTGAAGCCTCTTCTTTCCATCATGTCAGCTGCTGTACTTGAGGTCCAGACACCAAGATGGCTGACATTAAATTTTCTAATCTTTCGAAAATATACTATTATTTATGGCACAATTAACAACTCCTTCAGTATCTGTTTTACATTAACTGAATGCATATCATTGGCTGTTGTTGTTTCTTAAATCTTTTTCTATCATGTACTTCCATGGGCTAGCAACCAAATTTTTCATAATCTTATGGATTTCCCTCATCTAGAGTTCATTCTCTTACAGGAAGTGGAAAAAATCATATTGTTGGAGGCTATTTTGACTACTTCTGTGACAGCCTGAATGTCTGGCAAGTCAAGTCAGGCCAAGTTCTGCTGGTGGAGTTCCCAGCCTGCTGACGCAGAATGAAGCTCAAGGCAAGGGCCTGAATGTTCTGTTAATCTTGGAGGAAGGAACAGGGAGGATTAGGGTGGCCTCTGGCATGGGTACAGATATGGAATATACTGTTAGCTTGTGACTTTGTTTCCCAGGATACTGTAAAGTATATAACGCCTAAGAGAATTAAACTTGGGGCTGCCACAGTTCTGACTGGACAGTCCTCCTAATTTCTAACCTTTATCTCTGAGTCTTCTCCATCTTTTCTGTAATCCTCATTGCCCGCTCTAAGGACTTCTTGACTTCGTATCAGCTGGACCAGTACATTGTATGTCTTCTCAATGGCTTAGTTTGCCATCTTGCAATCTCATCACTATGAGACACAGTAGGCTTACTTTGTATTTTTCTGACCTAGCTTGAGAAAAATATTATGATTTAAAATATCATTCAACTTTTGTTTTATAGCTTATAACACAGCATTCCATTTCTCAATGTGTTTTATTCTTATCTATCCTAGAAAGGACATAAACTGCTATCATTACCAAACATACTGTAATTAATTCCATGTTAATAATTAAAACAAAATTATATGATGTCACAATGCCCTCTGGCATAGAGGTTTTTTATGTTTTAATGCAGAAAATATTTTCTTTATTAATCTCACTAACTCTTTCCTTCCTTCTGAGATTTCACTCTTATTTAAATGTTATGCTTCTTTCTATGTCTATCTATCCTTGATTTTTCCCCTTTTCATCTATGCATGTTTACAAGGCGGTTTTATCTATTTCTCTTTTACTGCTTTTAAACTTAATATTTATTTCTGTATCTAAGTTTCTCTAAACTCTGTCCTATGAAAATTGCCAGCAAGAATTCATTACTGGTTCCGAATTTTTTTCAGTCCATGGTCACTATGTGGCCAACATTTGGTATGAGCTCTGGGACTCATGTTCCTGCATGCTGCCATTCTTCTCAGCCATGAGTGTTTGCAGTCCCATCTACCCAATTTTCCACATCTGTTTTCTTTCCCTGGTGTTAGCATTCTGCCTGGACTCCACCCCACAGTTACTTGGCAACAGCTAGGTAGACCTGACCCACTATAAAAGGGGTTGCTTGCCCCCCCCTCTCTCTTGCCTCTTTCTCCCCCTCTCTCCCCATTGCCTTCTCCTCTCTCTCCATGTGGTCATGGCTGAGCTCTATTTCTCTTCTCTTCTCTTCTCTTCTCTTCTCTTCTCTTCTCTTCTCTTCTCTTCTCTTCTCTTCTCTTCTCTTCTCTTCTCTTCTCTTCTCTTCTCTTCTCTTCTCTTCTCTCTCTCTCTCTCTCTCTCTCTCTCTCTCTCTCTCTCTCTCTCTCTCTCTCTCTCTCTCTCTCCCCCTTTATCTACTTCTACTACCCTCTTAACTCCCCTCCCCATGTCCTGAATAAACCCTATTCTATACTATACTGTCATGTGGCTGGTCCCTCAGAGGAAAGGGATGCCTTGGCATGGGCCTGCTGAGGCACCCACTTCCCCATACCTCACCACACCCCCATAGAACATATTCTTCTACTTCTTTATCTTTTTATAAACATATCACCTGGGTCATTCTCTCTGCCCAGAAATTCAGCCTCTATTTCCTACCAAGTGATTGGCCACTAGTTCATTATTACAATCAACTGTTGTTGAGATAACCTCTGATGCTATTCTAGATTGTCTTTAGGCATAGAGGTATGCCTGAACTTCAAGTGCCTGAACAAGTATGAAAGGAAAAATATTTACAAATAAAAGGCTTATATTGGGCCATATAACTGACAATGCTAATATACTGCCCACATTGAAGTCTCTGCTGGTACAGAATTAAAAATTGAAAATACAGAAACATACCTTCACATAATATAGAAAGATTGCACAGACATGTGTCTATAATTGACCATATAAAAATAGTAAGTATAAGAAATAGCCTAATTGTCAGTAGTCTTTAAGTAAATACAAATTAATGTCATAATGAGATTTTAACTGCAAGAAGTCCTAGACCTAAATAAAGTAAGCACATGCACCCATCCCTAACTCAGAAGGAATCTCCAATTAACAATCAATTGCAAATGAAAATTTTGTTTCTTCCAAATGAGTTTAACTGAGGAAACAAACTACTCTTATGTGTGTTGGCTGCATGATCAGCAGTAGGTGATTAACACAACACGAATTTAATGGCTTCCTGGGAGATTCTTGTATCATAATGTCATGTCAGAGCTTTTCATTTTTAAAACTTTTATCTTACTATTTTTACTTCATTTTACTCTACTTACATATATACTTTTCTTCCTCTCTCTCTCTCTCTCTCTCTCTCTCTCTCTCTCTCTCTCTCTCTCTCTCTCTCTCTCTCTCTCTCCTCTCTTCTCCCCCCTATAGGTCTTGTGAATATACATTATGGCTTCCAATTAAGTGTTTTTATGGTTTTCTGTGAGCACAAACAACTGAGTCTCTGTTTCTTGTGCCATCCAGCCCTTAGGCCCCTTTCCTTCTTGGTAGATCCAGATAATAAGGTAGACGGGGAAGAACTGGGAGGAGTAGAGAGAGGAGAAACCATAATCAGGATATAATGTTTGGGAAAATAGCTATTTTCAATAAAAGGTAAAAATGACAAAGAAAAGAAACTATAAAACTAGAAAGTTGATGAAGATGTGGCTTTGCAGGGCTTCAATGCAATGCTTGCTAAGTGAAAATTGGAGCTTCTGCTTGCATTAAGTAAATCTGATAACTGTTTCAAAGTATCCCTTACAAGAGAAAGTCAATTCTGTTTTAGTGCTTGTTTTGAAAACTCAAAGTTGTTTCAATACAATTGATTTATACATGGAAAAATTAATCATAGTATAAACCCCACATCTCTTTAAAAAATCATTTCTTTTAATTTTTTGATTTTGCCCAGTCTTTCCCATAAACCCTCTCATACATGTCTTTCTACTCTCTTTCAAATTTCATGGCTACTTTATTATTATTATTATTATTATTATTATTATTATTATTATTAATTTTTATTAATTAATGGTGTGTGTGTGTGTGTGTGTGTGTGTATGTGTGTTACTATGAGAGGACTGAGACATGGTAAATCCATGACAGGTTTCAAACTGGCAGTTCAGAAGACTAGGCTCAAATTTCTGTTTTCCAGAAATGAGCAAGTTATTGGAAAAACTACAGGCCACGGGCAACCAATCAGTAGTTGCCCCATTATCAGAAGCTGCCCCACCACCTGGCCTGAGGCTAGAACTGTGAGTCAGCAACAGTTTCCAGGCTTTCCCAGCAACAGTTTTAAGATCTCCCTGGCAAAGGTTTTGAAATGTCCCCAGAATCCTAGCCAATCCCAAAGACACCCATACCTCTAGAAATATACCCAACCAATCAAGGGAAAGGTCATCTACCCCTCCCTGGTATTCCCCTAATCTGGTTTAACTTGGGCCTGTGAGCTCACCTGGGCATCTCCATCTTGGTAAATGGTAGACACCCACACACACACACACACACACACACACACACACACACACACACACACATACACATATGTTGTAGTTCAGCAGAATAAATCACTCTTTGCTTCTGCATACTATTTGAGTCCGGGATATCATTCTTCAGTAAATCATGGACCCTTACATCTAAATATATAATTATAACCTGTGACTGTATACAATATTATTTGTATATATGTCATATTTCTTTATAGGCAGTTTCATCTGAATGAAACACATGGTATGGGAGAAAAATGACTCACTAGAAGGGAAGAAGTGAGCAAAAGAAAGGGAGAATGACAGGAAGGGTGGCCAGAAGGGCAGAAGTTTTTACAATGATATGTATGAAATTCAAATGTCATAATTAAACCTGTTGTTCTATATGCTCACTATGAAAGAACTAAGACAATAAAATTCAGTTCAAAAATAAAAAAAATAACCTTATGAAGTATATTCAGCTCCATCAGTCCTGGCAATTTGTCTGCTGTGGAACAAGTGGAACAATGAATGATTTCCATATATTTTCTCTTGCTTTCTGATATTAAGCAAAATAAATCCAGGGCTAGTAAGTAAGGAAAGATCCTGCTGCAGTGTGTGCAGGGTTCTGTTCTTCTGTCTCATTAGGGCATTTAGTGTAACAACAGAGGAAACTGTAACAGTGGTACGATGCTTGTAGTGTGGGGACTTTTTGGAGAACAAGCATGATCAATTTGCAAAACAAATCCTATTAGCAAGAACTATTCTCAACAATAAAAGAATCTCTGGGGGAATCACCATGCCTGATCTCAAGCTGTACTAGAGAGCAATAACTCATGATAAAAAGTTCATGGTACTGGTACAGCGACAGCCAGGTAGATCGGCAGAATAGAATTGAAGACCCAGAAATGAATCCACACACCTATGGTCACTTGATCTTTGACAAGGGAGCTAAAACAATCCAATGGAAAAACGACAGCATTTTCATCAAATGTTACTGGCACAACTGGTGGTTATCATGTAGAAGAATGAGAATTGATCCATTCTTATCTCCTTATACGAAGCTCAAGTCTAAGTGGATCAAAGAACTCCACATAAAACCAGAGACACTAAAATCAATAGAGGAGAAAGTGGGGAAAAGCCTCAAAGATATGGGCACAGGGGGAAAATTCCAAAACAGAAGAGCAATGGCTTGTGTTGTAATATCAAGAATCGGCAAATGGGACCTCATAAGCAAAGCTTCTGTAGGGCAAAAGATACTGTCCATAAGACAAAAAGGCCACCAACAGATTGGGAAAGAATTTTTACCAATCCTAAATCTGATAGGGGACTAATATCCTATATATACAAAGAGCTCAAGAAGCTGGACTCCAGAAAATCAAATAACCCCATTAAAAATGGGGTACAGAGCTAAACAAAGAATTCTCAACTGAGGAATATCAAAGGGCTGAAAAGCACTTGAGAAAAATGTTCAACATCCTTAGGAATCATCAGGAAAATGCAAATGAAAACAACCCTGAGATTCTACCTCTCACCAGTCAGAATGGCTAGGATCAAAAATTCAGGTGACAGCCGATGCTGGTGAGGGTATGGAGAAAGAGGAACACTCCTCTATTGCTGGTGGAATTGCAAGCTGGTACAACCACTCTGGAAATCAGTGTGGTGGTTCCTCAGAAAAGTGGACATAGTACTACCGCTAGATCCAGCAATACCTCTCCTGGGCATATTCCCAGAAGATATTCCAACTGGTAATAAGGACACATGCTCTACTATGTTCATAGAAACCCTATTAATAATATCCAGAAGCTGGAAATAACCCAGATGTCCCTCAACAGAGGAATGGATACAGAAAACGTGGTACATTTACACAATGAAGTACTACTCAGCTATTAAAAAAATGAATTTATGAAATTCTTGGGCAAATGGATATAACTGGAGGATATCATCTTGAGTGAGGTAACCCAATCACAAAAGAAGTCACTTGATATGCACTCACTGATAAGTGGATATTACCCCCAGAAACCTAGAATACCCAAGATACAAGTTCCAAAACACAAGAAAATCAAGAAAGAAGACCAACGCATGGATACTTCATTCCTTCCTAGAATACGGAATAAAATATTCATGGAAGGAGTTTCAGAGACAGAGTTTAGAGCTAAGAAGAAAGGATGGACTATCCAGAGACTGCCCCACCCAGGGATTCATCCCATAATAAGCAACCAAACACAGACACTATTGCATATCCTAGCAAGGTTCTGCTGAGGGGACCCTGATATAGCTGTCTCTTGTGAGGCTTTGCCATTGCCTGGCAAATACAGAAGTGGATGCTCACAGTCATCTATAGGATGGAACACAGGGCCCCCAATATAGGAGCTAGAGAAAGTATCCAAGAGCTGAAGGGGTCTGCAACCCTATAGGTGGAACAAAAATATGAACTAACAGTACCCCTAGAGCTTGTGTCTCTAGCTGCATATGTAGCAGAAGATGGCCTAGTCAGCCATCATTGGGAGGAGAGGTCTCTTGGTCTAGCAAACTTTATATGCCCCAGTACAGGGGAATGCCAGGGCCAAGAAGTGGAGTGAGTGGGTAGGGGAGCAGGGCAGGGGGAGGGTATATGGGACTTTTGGGATAGCATTTGAAATGTAAAGGAAGTAAATATGCAATAAATATATGTGTGTGTGGGGAAACAAATCCTATGGTAACCAAAGTTAGAATGTTTCATCAATGTTTGTCAACCTTTAAATCAACCTATAACACCCAGGAATCATTTTTTGCAAATATTTAGGATGATGATTGGGGTAAATATAAATGTTATGGAATTACTGATGATCCATAAGTAATCTCAATGTATCCCTGTATTTTGCAGCAATGGTGGATTGCATATGATATTATTGTCATACAAGCTACCATATAGTTCTGAATTTTAGTCTAATACACAGCTAATTAGATTTTATAGTTCCTCTTAAAATTATAGTTAAAATTATTTTCAATAGGCAACTTTTCTCTTTTATACATGAGTTCTTTCATAAATGAAATGACATGGAAACAGACTTTAAGCCTAGCAATAATAGTACTTGCTACAGTGAGCCTAAGAGACTTACCTCCTCCATTGTATTGCGTTTTCTTCTGTTCTGAAACTGTGGGTTTAAATTTTAATTTCACACAAGTATTTGAAACAGGTTTTTCTCTTTTTAGTATCTTTTTTAAAAAAAAATACCAAAACCATCTGTGTAAGTACTGTTCTTAGAAATTGAATACATGAAAAAAGAGATGAGAAGAAAGGAATGGAGGGGAGGGGAGGGGAGGGGAGGGGAGGGGAGGGGAGGGGAGGGGAGGGGAGGGGAGGGGAGGGGAGGGGAGGGGACAAAACAGAACAGGACAAAAGAGGAGAGATGAGAAGAAAAGATCAGGGAGAGAAGAGAAGATCAGGGAGGAGGAGACAGAAGAGAAGAGGGGTGCAGGGAGGACGGGGGGGGGAGAAGAGAGGAGAAAAGAAAGAAGAGAAGAAAAGAGAAGAGGAGAATAAAAGAAAAGGGAAGGAGAGAGAGGAAAATTGGTTCTTACCTTGTATAGTTGGCATAGGTAAAATCTGCAGGATAGTGAAAAGTAATCTCAACCATAAAATAACTTCTGGTGGAATCACCATCCCTGACTTCAAGCTATAGTGCAGAGCAATTGTGATAAAAACTGCATGGTATTGTTACACTGACAGACAGGTAGATCAATGGAATAGAACTGAAGACCCATTAATGAACCCACACAACTATAGTCACTTGATCCCTGACAAAGAAGCTGAAACCATCCAGTGGAAAAAGAGACAGCATTTTCAAGAAATGGTGCTGGTTCATTTGGAGGTTAGCATGTAGAAGAATGGAAATTGATGCATTCTTATATCTTTATACAAAGCTCAAGTCTAAGTGGATCAAGGAACTTCACATAAAACCAGAGACACTGAAACTACAGCATACATAGGTAAGTCTTAGATTGATGACTTTATAATTATACCCAAGAGATTCCTTTGAGGATCTTATTATTCAACACATAAAAAGAATATCATCATAACAAATTTTAGGTTAAAGCTTTGAGTCAGTAAATTCAGTGGGGATATGTAAAGAGGAGTGAGTCTTAATGTCATTTCATAGAAGGAATTCATTTGTTAAGATATCCCTCTGATATAGTTTGTGTTCTGATCCTGTAGAAGAAGTCCTTATCATTGTCTTCCTACATGCCTTATACTACAAGAAAAATGTAAGAAATGTTGGGGCTTTTAATGTTGAACAATCTGTTTGGGAGATGTAAATATGTCGAACAATTCTGTACAATGAAAGTAACATCTCATTCAAGGGACCTTGAGCATCTGGATAACTTACTATTACTCTTGAAGTCCAGAAGGGCTTAATAATCACAAACATTACCATGTTATCAGGTTCTATGGTTGCACTTCTCCATCATCAAGACAGATGAGCACTTCCATATTTCTCTCAGCTATAAGATTGGTAGTGGCTTCTGGGTAACGATGACTGATTATATTAGAACACTAAAACAGGTTTTTAGTGGCATCTCCTTTTGAACTAACTACAAAATCAACAATCAGTGTGTTGTGCAGCTATGGCTTGGCACACAGCTTGTGGCCTGCCATGCAGAAAGTCTATTAAATGCCAAGACCAAACAAGTAGTGGCTTAAGGTAAAGAAGGGGAACAGAGGTGAATGACACAGAAGAACATCTGTTAGCCAATAATGTGGCTGGAAAGAAGGTCTCTGACACTGAGAAATAAGGTCAAACAATCACATATATTCTACCAATTTAATTGAATGATGACAATTTTCCATAGAAAAACAAACTTCTTCTCAATGAGAAAGATCACTTTAGAAATGATTCATGCCAGATTTTCTGCTTCATGGATCTGTAAATAAAACCTGTTCTGAGTACCACCAATCCTACTGCACTTGTGTCCTGTTTTCTCCACCATGTATGGTCACTTACAGATGCTTAGTGCTGCCATCTTCTTTCTGGTCCTCTCCTTTCAGCTAGAGTATAATAAAGATCCGCATACAACATGAGTCAAATCCTTCTTTTTTCTGCAAGAAAATCATAGAGCAGAATCCCCTCCTGACCAAGAAACTGAAGGACACTTTTTCTATATAAATTAAGATGGCCAAGATCTCTATTTGGAGATGTCCTCATGGAATTCCTGGCAGGTTACATTATCTTAGTGGGCTCCATCCAATTCTGTCACATTTCCTTTGGACATGTGACCTAAAAAAAAAAAATCAAGCCACCAATATATATGCTGATTGGTCAGAAACAATTATTCTCTCTCTCTCTCTCTCTCTCTCTCTCTCTCTCTCTCTCTCTCTCTTTCATCTTCCATTTGTATTCTTGATCAGTTTATCTTTAAAAGGTCTGTAAGTTTAACAAATACAGTTTTGTATATCTTTGGTAGGATTCACTGAGAAGGATAACATTTTCCACTGATACATGGCCTCAGGTTGAGATGACCAAAGAAGCATCATAGATATTATTCCTACAATAAAACTAAAAGGTAAAGACTAGGACTCATGGTAACACTCACAGTAGGACCTGGATGTACAATGATAGTCTATGTTTGAAGAAAGCAAAATGAAGTAAGAAGTGAAGCCAGATAGAGGAGGAGGTGGGGAAGCATACATATCCAATCAAACTACATTGGTAGCAGGCCTAGAACACAGGCTTATTGAGTTGTTACCCTAAAGGTCTTCTCTGAAGCTTGGCCAAATATCTTATCCTAGCAGAAAAGGTTTTAAGGAGCAGATGTAAGTACAATGAGAATCCCTGAATAATCCAGTTGAAATAGGATTCTTCCTTGGCCATCGGAAGTCCATGCTGAAATAACCCTTACAATTAAGGAACTAGGACATCTCAGCTGGCCAACAGCTCTCCTATGTTAAGTACCAATGCTTATGTTATATGGAATTCCTGTCCTCAGGAAACAAAACAACAACAACAAAAACAAAAAGCAAAAAACAAAACAAAACAGAACAGAACAAACAACTAGCCTGGTTAACTTCCATATCTAATCTGGTCATGCTATCAACTAACTCTAACCTCATTCACAAAATGGGAATTTTGAAGATACTTGGTCTGCATGTGTTTTTCCTAGGAACTGAGTCATTAACAGTTCATACAAGAATTTAAATCTAACATGTTCTACCCTAGGAAAATGGAACTATGAATAATGCTGTCTGAGAATTCTTTTCACCCCCCCCCCATAGCTCCAAAGAACACTAGCCAAGTATCTTTACAAAGATAAAATGATACTTTGGCCCTGAATAGCCTTGTAGATTAAAGAAAAACACAGTGAAATTAAAAGAAGTTATGAACCAAATGGACTTAACAGATATCTACAGAACATTTCATCCTAAAGAATAGAAGATAACTTCTTCTCAGCATGTCATGTTTCCTTCTCCAAAATTGACCATATAATTTGTCACAAAATAGGCCACACCAGATATAAGATGATTGAAATAATCCCATGTATCCTATCAATCTCCATGGATTAAGACTTGTCTTCAATAACAACAAAGATAATGGAAAGCCCACATACACAAGGAAGCTGAACAATGCTCTACTCAATTATATCTTGGTTAAGGGGGAAATAAAGAAATTAATGACTTTTTAGAATTTAATGAAAATGAAGGCACATTATACCCAAACTTATGGGACACAATGAAAGCAGTGCTAAGAGAAAAACTCATAGCTCTAAATGCCTCCAAAAGGAAACTGGAGAGAGCACACACTAGCAGGTTAACACCACACCTGAAATTTCGAGAAAAAGAGAAACAAATTCACTCAAGAAGAGTAGATGGCAGGAAATAATAAAACTCAGGGTTGAAATCGACCAAGTAGAAACTAAAAGACCTATACCAAAATACAACAAAACCAGGAGCTGATTCTTTGGGAAAATCAACAAGATACATGAACCTTTAGCGAGACAAACAAGAGGGCACAGAGACATTATCCAAATTAATAATATCAAAATTGAAAATGCAGACATAGCAATAGAAACCGAGGAAATTCAAAAAAAAATCATCAGATACTACTACAAAAGCCCATAATCAACAAAATTGGAAATTCTGGATGAAATGGATGATTTTCTGGACAGATACCAGATACCTAAGTTAAATCCGGATCAGATAAACCTTCTAACCAGTCCCATAAACCCTAAAGAAATAGCAAAACACTACCGAATTCATTCTATGGAGCCACAATTATGCTTATACCTAAACAGCACAAAGACCCAACAAAGAAAAAGAACTTCAGATCAATTTCCCTTATGAATATCGATACAAACATACTCAAAAAATTCTCGCAAACAAAATCCAACAATACAACAAAATGATCATCCATCATGATTAAGTAGGCTTTATCATAGAAATGCAGCGATGGTACAATATACAGAGATTCATCAGCAAAATCCACTATATCAACAAACAATGAAAAAAAAGCACATGATCATCTCATTGGATGCTGAGAAATCATTTGACAAATTTCAAGACCTCTTCATGGCTGAGAAAGAACATAGAAAAACAACACCCATCACAATAGTCACAAATAATATAAAATACCTTTAATATAAATACTAACTAAGCAAGTGAAAGATCTGTATGATAAGAACTTCAAATCAAAGATCTCAGAAGATAAAAAGATTTCCCATGCTTATAGATTGTCGGTATTAATATAGTGTGTCAGTAGTAATATAGTATAATATAATAAGTGGCTATCTTACCAAAACCAATCTACAGATTCAATGCAATCTCCATCAAAACTCCAACTCAATTATTCATAGAGTTGGAAAGAGCAATTTGCAAATTCATTTGGGATAACAAGGAAACCCAGGGTAGCCAAAACTATTCTCAACAATAAAAGAACTTCTGGGGGAATCACCATTCCTGACATCAAGTTGTACTGAGGACCATTAGTGATAAAAAACAAAAACAAAAAATCAACTGTATGATATTAGTACAGTGACAGGCAGGAAGATCAATGGAGTAGAATTAAAGACCCAGAAATGCACCCAAAAACCTATAGTCAATTGATTTTTTACAAAGAAGCTTAAATCAGCCAATAGAAAAAGGACATTTTCAACAAATGGTGCTGGTTTAAGTGTCACTCTGCAGGTAGAAGAATTAAAATCAACCCATTCTTATATCCGTGTACAAAGCTCAGGACCAAGTTGAACAAGGACCTCCACATAAAACCAGATACAATGAAACTAATAGAAGAAAAATGGGGAAAAGCCTCGAATACATGGGCACAGGGGGAAAGTTTCTGAATATAACACCAATGGCTTAGGTTCTAAGATCAGCAATAGATAAATGGGACCTCATAAAACTGCAAAACTTCTGTAAGACAATGAATACTGTCAATAGGATGAAATTGCAACCACCACATTGGAAAAATATCTTCATAAACTCTATATCTGTTAGATGGTTAATAAACAATATATCTAAAGAACTCAAGAAATTTGACTCCAGAGATTCATATAACCCTATTAAAAATGGGTTCAGAGCTAAACAAAGAATTTTTAATGGAGGATTACCGAATGGCTGAGAAGCACCTAAAAAAATGCTCACCATCCTTAACCATCAGGGAAATGCAAATCAAAACAACCATCAGATTCCATCTCACACCAGTCAGAATGTCTAAGATCAACAACTCAGGTGACAGCAGATGCTCGAAAAGATGTAGAGAAAGAAGAACACTCCACCACTGTTGTTGGGATTGCACACAAGTACAACCTCTCTGGAAATCAGTCTGGCGGTTCCTCAGAAAATTGGACATAGTACTACCAGAGGACCCAACTATATCACTCCTGGGCATATAGCCAAAAGATGATTTAACATATAACAAGGACACATGCTGTACTGTGTGCATAGCAGCCTTATTTATAAGAGTCAGAAGCTGCAAAGAACCCAGATTTCCTTCAACAGAGGAATGGATACAGAAAATGTGTTATATTTAAACAATGGAGTACTACTCAGCTATTAAAAACAAGGGATTTGTGAAATTCTTAGGCAAATGGGTGAAACTAGAAAATATCATCCTGAGTGAGGTAACCCAATCACAAAAGAACACACATAGTATGCACTCACTGATAAATGGATATTAGTCCAGATTTTTGGAATACACAAGACAATTCACAGACCACATTACCTTCAAGAAGAAGGAAGACCAAAGTGTGGATATTTTGGTCCTTCTTAGAATGGAGAACAAAATGCTCATGGGACTCCTCCCATGATACAGAGACTAATTATGGAGCAGAGACGAATTATGGAGCAGAGACTGAAGGAAAGGCCATCCAGAGACTGCCTCTCCTGGGGATCCATTCCATATATAGTCACCAAACGCAGACACTGTGGTGGTTGCTAAGAAATGCATGCTGACAGGAGCCTGATATAGCTGTCTCCTGAGAGGCTTTGCCAGAGCCTGAGAAATACAGAGGCAGATGCTCTTAGCCAGCCATTGGACTGAGCACAGTTTCCTCAATAGAGGAGTTAAAGAAATGACTGTTGGAGTTGAAGGGGCTTGCAACCCCATAGGAAGAACAACATTATCAACCAACCACCCCCCCCAGAGCTCCCACGTACTAAGCCACCAATCAAGCAGTACACATGGAGAGACCCATGACTCCAGCTGCATATGTGGCAGAGGATTGCTTTGTCCAGCACCAATGGGAGAAGAGGCCCTTGGTCCTGTGAAGGCTGGATGTCCCAGTGTAGGGGATTAGATATTTCTCAGACATTCAATATTCTTCAGTTGAAAATTCTTTGTTTAGCTTTGTACCCCATTTTAATAGGGTTATATGATTCTATGGAGTCAAAATTCTTGAGTTCTTTGTATATATTGGATATTGGCCCTCTATCAGATATAAGACTGATGAGGTTGGTGAATGCGGGAATACACTCATAGAAGCAGGGGCAGGGGGAATAGGATAGGGAGTTTCAGGCGTGGGACAACAGGAAAGGGTATTTGAAATTGAAATAAAGGAAATATCCAATAAAAAAGGAAAATACTGGAAAATACAGCTGATCAGGTAAAGGTCTCTAAATAGGAAACAAATATTCCCTTAAAGATATATAGTAAAATACAATTTAAAATAAAGCTGTGCAAGACATGAAAGTGGAAATAGAAGCACTAAGTAAACCTCAAACTGAGGGAATCTGGAGATAGAAAAGCTAGGGAAGAAAACAGGATCAACAGATACATCATCAAGAGAATACAGGAGATGTAAGAGAGAATCTCAGGTGTAGAAGAGACAATAGAAGATACATAAATGATACATCAGTCAAAGATAATGTTAAATGTAAAAAATTCCTGACACAAAACATCCATGAAATCTGGGATACCATGAGAAGACTTAATCTAAGAATAATAATAATAGAAGGCAAGACTCACAACTCTTTTTTTTTTTTTTTGATTTTTCAATCTTTATTCAAGATTTTAAGATTCAGTAAGAGCAAATTGTTTTTAAAATAGGGTCTCACTCTGTAGCCCAAGCTGGTCATCACACTAGAGGCAACCCTTCTGTTTCTCAGTGTTGGGATGGTTATATGGAAACAGCCCTATCAGCCTTCCTTTCCCGGCCTGGGAGTGGGGTACCGGATGGCAGGCTGGGTTCCATGGGAGACACAGGGAACCTTCTTACTCCAGTTTACCTGAGAATTCCAAACAACTACTCCAGTACAGAAAGTTTCTTTAGAGCCACGAGCTACTGCCACGATCCAAATACTTTAACCCTTGATGCTCCCTGGAGACCCTTCCTTTCCACAGGCCCCGGACAGTCCTAGCTGGCCTAGCACACCTCATGACTTGCATAGATGGTGCAGCTTGGGCCTCACCTCCTCCTGCCTTTGCTTTCTGGGATGCTCTATTCTAGGAAGACTCAGTAGGGCCTTTCCTTTGCCCTTCCCCTCGAGTTTCCCAGCTCCAACCTGCCTCGCTGTGTCTGTTCAGCCACAAGCTATGAATTTAGGGGCTTTGCTGGGCAGAAAGCAGCCCCTTCCAGAACTCCTTTGGGTTCGTTCAGGACCTTCCCCTCCCCAGGCTCCAGTCCCCCATCTCACTGAGTCATCATCTCCAAACGCTCTGTCCCATTTGGGCAAAGCAAGGGTTGGGGTGACTCAGTCCCGGAATAAGCTCACTTCCTCCCCCTGCGCACCTGCCTGCGCTGCTGGAACACAGCCTGGCCCAGCTCTGGCGGATGTTTTCCTTGTCTCTGAATAGGTGGCCTGTGCCAACCCTGACCCCGAACCTGTCCTGCCCTTTGCCCCAAAGGCCTCCCCTCTGGGACTCAGTGGGCTGCGCTCTAACCACTGATGCCCCTACACACATCACTGCCCAGGCCACCAGCCAGGTCCCCACTGCCCTATAACCTCAGAAAGGAATTCTGCTCAGCCTCTAGCTCCTTCCAGAAGTCCCCACAGCCACAGGCCTTCACTTGCACTTCAGGAGACTGGTGCTCACTTTGCAGTTTGATGTGGCTCAGTAATGTCCACCCAGTCTCATTTCCAGCACCTCCTCTACCTCCAGGACCTCTAGCCTCACTTGCATTGTCTCTAGCTACTGCAGAAAAGGCTCTACGCTCAGCCTTCAGGTTGATCCCCCAAAGGCAGTGGTAAGAGCTGACTACTAAGCTGACTTCTAAGCTTGATCCTGTCTGACCCCTTCCGCAGCCAAGACAGCCAGGAGTGAAGGTCAAGCTCTCCCCTCCACGCTAAGTTCTCCTTTGCTTTTATCTAGATATCCATCTGAAAAGAAATCCTGTTTTCTTCCACTCAGTTTTTTTTTTTGGGGGGGGGTGTTTGGGGTGAGACCTGGGACACTGAAATAAGTCAACACTATCACTGAACTACACATCCTCGGCCAAGGCAAAAGGTATCTGAAGGCAGCTAAGGAGTTGGAGGTGTACTGACAGTAGCTGCTGCTGAAGGAAGAGGTGACAGGCGGGAGATGTGTGTGTGTGTGCGCGCGCGCGCCAGGCGTGAGCTGTGTCTGCTGTGGTAGCCGTGACGGGGAGCAAAGCGAGGGGTGAAGGGGACTGCAGGCCTGAACGCAAACCACAACAAATGTCCTAGGAGCAGGAAGGGAAGCACTGGACCGCGGGGCCTCCGAAAGGCAGGAGAACAAAAGAAGTCCAGTTTGACCAGGGTCACAAAGTGGTCACAAAGGCGTCTTGAAGTCCACATGAGGGTATGAGGGGAAAGTCAGAATCCAAGTAAGAGAAAGCAGATGGGGGGGAGATAAGGCATGAGCCTGCTTTCCAAGGTATGGAAGTGGGAAAAGCAGCTTGATCAACATCACCCTTCAACCTAGATGTCAAGGACGAAAACCAAAATGCTCCCAGGACAGCACAGTTCTTAGGAAGCAGCAGGGATACCTTGGAGCATACATGTGAAAGACAGAAGTTGGTCTGGAGAGTCCACAACAGAAGCCTTCAGCTGGGCATGGCTACTTGCTGTTGTCCAGAGAGAAGGACATCATTTCTGTCTTTGTGCTTTAGCCTCAAGCAGTGGTGATTTTCTGAGGGCCATGGGCCAAAGGTGGCGCTAAGAACAGCCCATGTGCTGTCGCCCATGAGCTGGCATTTCTACTCTCAATAGACAGACAAGGAGCAAGGTGGCAGGTGAAGTGACCTGTGCAAGGTCAGACAGCCAGTGAGCAGTCACCATATGAATCCCAGCACTCCTCCGGAGTCTGCAGAAATGCAGACCTTAGAAGGCTTTGTCCCATCATGAGGAAAGAAGGGGCATCTCTGTGAAAGTGGGGTGACTTCTGTTGGGGTATTTGGAGATGCTTCTCCTTAAGGGGGCGGGGCTGAAGCATGGCCAGGAACGGGACACGCTTGCATCTGCTGTCCACTTGGGGTGAAATGCGAAGTTTATCTTTGGGGTGCTTTTGGATGAACCTCCCACCTCACAATGCTGAGGGCTGCCATCTTTCAGATGTCTCAGGGACACCCTGCCCTGGTATCTGAAGGAAACACAGTCTCCATTCCAGATGCCTGCCTGCTCTCCTGGAGACTTTGGCAGTTGCACCCTTGTGCAGCGCCTTGGTTTGGCTGGGGCACAGGATTAGCCATCCCTAGGAAATGCCTCCCTCCGGTCCAGGCAGGGATCCCAGCACACACACCCCTGCTGGTGGTGGAGGGAGGGTTGATGGAATGCTTCCTCTCTGCAGGTCAAGGAGATCTGGGAACCACCTGGGGCCTTCAACCCTCCCTCTCCTGGCTGTGGAAGTGCCCAGTCCAGCACCCCTTCCATGGCCACCTCCCTCCTCCTGGCTGTGTGGGGGCAGGAATCCGCTCTCACAGCTTGTTAAAAGCTGAACCTCTTGTTTTCATGCCCTCACCTCAGGAAACAGAGTTCCAGCCTGTCCAGCTCTCCTCAGCAGGGGGCCAGGGTCCTCACTTTATAAACATTCCCAGCCCATAAGAGCAGAGGGCACTGCCATGGTATGAGACCGGAGCCCAAGGAGAGAGAAACTCAGGAGTCAAGGAGCAAGGCAAGAGCAAGGGGGTAAGAAGACCAGAGGAATCTGAGCCGAAGCCAGGAAGGGTCTGAGAGCGCTGAGCAGCTGAAATGGCCCTAAGGATGCTCTGGGCTGGCCAGGCCAAGGGGATCCTCGGAGGCTGGAGGACCATCTGCTTGGTGGTGTCTCTGTTCCTACAGCACCCGGGAGTTAGCAGCATGTGTTACTTCCAAGCTCAAGGTAAGGTGGACTGATGCTTACGGGAAAGATGAGGGCAGGTATGAAGGTGTAGAGATGCCCAACCCTGTGTTAGAATAGCCATTCCTTCAACCTGTGAATGGGAAGGCTATATGGAAGGTAGTATGCATGGATCCTCTCCCACCCCAGACCAGGAGAGACTGCTGCCAACGCTTTCAATTCTCATCCTTCCCTAGCTCCCTGCCACTATGAGGGTAAATACTTCACTCTGGGTGAATCTTGGCTCCGTAAGGACTGTTTCCATTGTACCTGTCTGCATCCTGTTGGTGTGGGCTGCTGTGGCATGTGAGTAGCCAGGAGTGTCAGAGGGAATGCCTCTGGTGTGCCTAAGGGATGGCCAGGGAGTCCCTAGATTTCTGTGAGGCACGAGTAAACAGAAGGGCCTCACGAGACTGCAGATGTGAAGGCACCAATGAGAGGGGAAGTCGAGGTAGATCTGCAGGAAGTATTCCTGCTGGGAACACTAAAAAATTTCCTTGTGTGGGAGTAAGAGAGCTTAGGTGGGGCGCTGGGGCACCAAGAGGGCATGGGGGGATGGCTGAATGGGAAGCACAGGCTCTAAAGGTGGCTTCTTACTGTCCTGACTCCCAACCTTTGGTTCTCCAGGTCTCAGCATCCTATTGACTTCCCTGCTGAGTGTGAAGTGCTACAGGAGGCAGGAACCTGTCAATTTTCCCTGGTGCAAAAAGCTGACCCTCAGCTGCCCTGCAAAGGGGGAGGGCCCGACTTAGAATGGGGCTCGGCTAACACCCCTGCTCCTGGGGCTTCTGCCCCCCACTCCAGCTAAAGGTTTGCCCATCTGCTGACTGCTCACTGCTGCTGCCACTTCCAGGGAAACCACTAGCAGCTGCCAACTTCTTCCAAAGAAATAAATTAAAGCTACAGCTGAAAGCCCGTTTCTCACTGCCTGTGCTACGGGGCCCCAGGTGGGGAAAGCGGGCCCCCACTGGAGTCCAGGGATTGAGCTCTCAGTTTCTTGGAAAAACTAGTTGCCATGGTGGGCATGTGAGCCAGCTTCAGATAGTTATACTGCTGGTGCTAGGGCCTTGGGCAGCATATGAGACCAGGGTGGGGCTTGTAGGAAGCACTTAGATGGGGAGGTCCCAGCTGAAGGTGTCTACAGGCACCTGTTCAGGCCCTGTTCAGGTCGCAGGCTCAGGCTGCTCCAATGGCGGCAGAAGTACCAATCCTGGTTCTCGGGATGTTACAAATTCAAAATGTAATTGCCACTTCAAGGACAATTATGATTAATGACAGTAGCAAAATTACAGTTATGAAGTATAAACAAAAATAATTTTGTGGTTGAGGGTCAGCACAATATGAGAAACAATGGCAGTGCAGAAGCCAGGGGTAGAGCAAAGAGGGATGGGGAGAGAGAAGCTGGTTCTGGTAGTGTGTAGGCAGGACTCCTGTGTGCCGGGCATGAGTCACATGGGACACTGAAGGGGCAACTCCAGTCCCGCGGCGTCGCTGGTATTCAGGCTGTACCCGTTCTTCAGTCTGCAAGCTTACTGAAAACTGTAGACAAGCTACAGTTCCTTCCCCTAAGTTTAAGGTCCCCACCACGTCTTCGCCGAGTCTGTACACAGATTTGAAGATACCGAACGTCCCGACTTTCCCTCGGCCATAGCTGATATTGTACAGATGGAGGCTGCGGCAGGATGTGGCAGCCATGAGACGCTCCCCAGCTAGCTCAGCCAGCCATGAGTCCTTCTTCCCACTGTCATCCTCCTCTAAGAATGGACTGGATGGCGCTACAGCCTCATCCTGGGGGAAGTGGACATCTTGAAGACCAGTCAGCACGAGATCTCTCAGAGGAACCCGGAGTAAGGTGATGAGTGAGTTCACACGCTGGCAGCCAATGGTCAATTTGTAGACATATTTGACCGACTGACCCCGAAAGGAAGGCGTCCCCTCCGTGAGCAGCACTTCACTGTAGAAGTATGATTTGGACTCTCCAGGGTCTAGCCTCAGGTCACAAAACAGAATTTTGGGTGGAGTAGAAAGGATACACTGGCCCCTCTCACCTCAGTGTGGCAGAAAGACAGTCTGGCTGTCAGGCTGGACGTCCGGCTGACTAGAGTCAGGTGGTGGCAGTGCTACTCGACTCTCGCTGGCATGGAACTGGCAGTGGATCTGGGCATTGGCCCAGGCCAGAGCCTCACTGGATGCAGAAGTGGCGGTCGGGGGCAGGGGATTAGTGACAGTCACCACGCATTCCAGAGCCTCCCCCGCCAGAAACACAGGACTTCTGCTCAGCTCAGCTACCACTTCGATCATGGCAGCTCCGGAACCAAATCCGCCCCTGTGAGACCCGCTCGGAGCTCTGTGGCATCCACGGAGTCTGTCGCACGGCAGAGGCGGGACTTCCTTTGTCACATCTCAGGGTTGAGGCGCCCCTTCCGGTCCGACCTGCGGGGTGCTTACGGCTGGAAAGGGATCGGGTGGTCCGGGGGCTGCGGGTCACCTTCCCAGCGGTGGCACCTGAGCGTGGGCGCGGGGATCCTGGCTGCAGGGACCCGGCACCCAGCCCTGGAGACCCTGGAACCGCAGCCCGGGCGACTCACAACTCTTAATACCAGAAAATAATTGCAACAAAATCAGAGGAAAAAAAAAAAAAAAAAAAAACAAACCTTACCAACCCAAAGAAAGAGATGCATACAAGAAACTTACAGAAAAACTATTAGAGTAAATTAGAAAAGATAATTCTTCCAACACATAACAATCAAAACACAAAATCTACAGAACAAAGAAACAATACTAAAAGCAGCAAGGATAACATACAAAGGCAGACCTATCAGAATTACACCTGCTGTCTCAGCAGAGACTCTCAAAACTAGATAGGCCTGGGCAGATATCTTACAACTTGTAAAGAACCACAGATGCCAACTAGACTACTATACCCAGCAAAACTCTCAATCACCATAGGTGGAGAAAAGAAGATATTTTTAGACAAATCAAAATTTAAACAATATCTATCCACAAATGCAATCCTACAGAAAATACTATAAGGAAAAGTCCAACCTAAAGAGAATAACTACATCCAAGAAAACCCAAGAAATAAATAATTCCATACCAGCAAAAACAAGGGAATCACACACCACAAGACCACCAATCTTAAAATAAGAATTAACAATCACTGGTCATTAATATTTCTCAACAATAATGGACTCAGATCACCAATAAACAGGCACAGGCATACAGAATGGATGCAAAACCAGGATTTATCATTCTACTACATACAAAAATCACACCTTAGCAATAAGGAGAGACATTACCTCAAAGTAAAGGGTTAAAAATGTTTCCAAGCAAAGGAACCCACGAATCTAGCTGGACTATCCATTCTAATATCTACTAAAATAGACTTTCAACCTAAATTAATCAAAAGAGACATGAAAGAACAGTTCATACTCATTGAAAGGAAAATCTCTGAAGATAGTTTCTCAATTTTAAACAACTATGCCCCAAATGCAAGGGCATCCACATTTCTAAAAGAAACATCATGATAGCCTAAATCTCACATAGAACACTACACATTAATTGTGGGAGACTGCAGTACCCTACTCTTACAATAAATAGGTCATCCAGACAAACATTAAATAGAAAAACAATGAAACTAACTGACATTGTGAATCAAATGGATTTAATAGACATCTATGGAATAATTCAGACAAACAGAAAAATATATACTTTCTTTTCAGTAGCTCATGGATCTTTCTCTATAATTGGCCATACAGTTGGTTATAAAACAAGAATCCACAGATACATGACAACTGAAATAATTGTCTTGTATTTTATCAGATAACAATGGATTAAAGGTGAATTTCAAAAATAACACAAATAGTAGAAAGCATAAAATCTCATGGAATCTGAATAACTGTCCACTCAATGAGTTCTTCATCAGGGAAGAAATAAAAAAAAATTAAAAACTCTCTAGAATTCAATGAAAATAAAAGCACAACATCCCCAAATTTATGCGACAAAACAAAAGCAGTGCTAAGAGGAAATTTCATAGCAATAAATGCTCCATAAAGAAATTAGAAAGTTCTCATACCAGCAATAACCAAATTCCACGCTGAAGTCAATCAATTAGAAAAAAAGAAAACAGTACAAAAAATTTAATAAAACAAAGAGCTGGTCCTTTGAGAAAATCAGCAAAATAGATAACCCTTAGCCAAATTAACTAAAAGACAAAGAGACAGTATCCAAATTAACAAAGTCAGAAATGAAAAGGGAGACAAACAATGGACAACAAGGAAATTCACACAATTGTTAGGTCTTACTTCAAAAGCATGTACTCGACAAAATTGGAAAATCTTATAGATATAGATGATTTTATGTAAAGATATCACTTACCAAAATTAAGTCAAGACAAGATAAACTATTTAAACAGCTCTATAACCACTTAGGAAATAGAAGTAGTCATTTAAAGTCTCCCAGATATCCAAGAAAACTTCAGAGATAGACACATGGCAGGTGTCCTCAGCCCTACTTATCCTAATAATGACTATGTATTCAACATAAAAATGAGAGTAGACAAAATTTCCAAGGCGACAGTATCTAAAAATTGATATGAAGTGTCTTGATTCTTTTTGTAGTAAAAATTATCCATATCCCCAATTTACTATATTGCATTGATGACTGTAATTTCAGGATGAATGCTAGATCTCATTTAAAGACAATATTTTCTATCAGCTCTTATACTTATCACATTCTATTCACAGGTCCTTCTGGTTAGACATTAAAACTCCTATGTTACAAACCAGAAATAAAAATTGATATAGTCAATAGTCTAATTATCAAGTTGACAGTCATTCTCAGGTTTAAAAAGCAAAACAAAAAATGGGCTTTAAAGATTATTTGCTTATCTAATAATTTGCAGACATGGGCTGGCAGAGTAACTCCTAATCTCACAGGTGGAACAAGTGAGAAATTAATTCAGTTGTCTTAGAGCTAGAAGTAGCTTCTGTAGGCATAATCTTTTTGTGCACTCTATAAAGGTTATCCTCGAATTATTCAAATGCTGATTTCTCATATCTTGTTTCAATATAGACACATCACTGTAATGCTTATGTCAAGAATTCATGTCTCAAGTTGTGATTCTCACCATTTCTTCTCTGTCTTGGCAGTAAATGTTGATCACACAATGGCTGGGCACAGGAGAGGATAGTGCAGGACTCCACCAGCCAGGGAAAGGGAAAGAGAGCAGGAGGTGGAGTTAGAACCCAAGGAAAGGGCCTGGAGAGCAGATTGGCTACAGAGAGGAGGAATGAGTACTTAAGAGTTCAAACTGGAAAAGAGAACTCCAAATTGCAAGTATCTGGGATCATAGATGGGAGGTAGTCAGATTATCTTAGGGGTTAATATAAATCATTTTACTGCCCAAATATTGACTTGAAACCTTAAATTAAGTCTTGGTCTTTCTATGGTGTTATTGGGAACTAGCTAGGATAAAGAAATACAGCTGCCATATTAATTCACTCTTTTCAGTTGTAATAAAAGTATCATTGACAGATGTAGCTGGGGCTTGGCCATCACTCATGTGCCCTGACATGTGGTCTTACACAGCTGGGCTTCTATCATTCTGAGTTACCTATTAAAAGTTCACGAATCAATTCCCAGAATAATAGTGGTGCCAAAAGCAAGCCTTTCCTCAGGAAAAAGTCACAGTAGTATGAATTTTCTTGCCTAGTGGATTCCTTTGCATTCTCCTGTTCTCATGGGTCCCACCCCCATTGGTCATTGTTCACCAGTGTTCTCGGGGTGCAGAGGAGCTGGGTAGCAGAATCTTGGGTGGTGGTAAATAAGATAGGTAGGAAAGACCCAGAAGATTGTTTTACAGGACAACTCACTTATTGATATAGTGAGCTAGAATATATACCTTGAGTCATGGAGAAGTTAGAGGAAAAGAGACAAGGGAGGAAGCAGTGCAGCAGGAGGAAGAGCATTCCAAGTGTATCAGTTAGATTAGCAGAATGCCAGTTACATGATGTCTGAGACACCAGTTCTCTGGCTAGGAAACCAAATGAGAGAGAGAGAGAGACTTGAGAAGAGCACATGTGTTATGTGTTTGCCACCAGGTAACGGATATCCTTCTAGGTGATCTGTTCCTTGGTCACAAATGTTTCCTTCTGGGTCCCCCCTTCTTTTCCTTTTCAGTGATAGGGAGGTCATCTTCTTGGTGGGTGGGGAAATGTTGGATATTTTGTGCCAGTTTTCAGATAGGCCAAAATTGACCCTATGGAAATACACAAAAACAAAACCACTTCCTATCACAAGGAAGGGGTCAGATCCATTCCAGATCTTGTTTAGAGGGTACTACCATCTCACCAATAAGAGGGGCAGGTCAAGTGTGGCATATGCCATTGAAAAATAATTTGGGGAGTGTGTGTGTGTGTGTGTGTGTGTGTGTAGTGTACTGCTATTTTGTTCACTGTACTTTAGGTGGATAAGAGGTTGCATCTTGCCTTTTTAGCTGTGTTTTGAGGGTTTGCTGTGCCCTTTTCAGTATACCTCTTCCTTGAGGATTTTAAGGGATCACTATATGGTGAGTAATTTTCCCTGTAGAGTAGAATGTTTTTTAAAATAAATGCTGGCAAAGGCAGGGCAATTATCAATCAGTCTTGATTGGTTGTGCAAGGCCCATAACAACAAAAAAGGAGAGCTTGTGGGATGTAAGCTTTCTGTTTGCTTCTCTCTCTCTCTCTCTCTCTCTCTCTCTCTCTCTCTGCTTTCTCCCATACAGGCATAGGCCCTTAAGTCATGGGAGTAAGTGTCTACTGTAACATAAACATATTGTGTCACCCAAATTGGAGTATGTGGATGACGTCAGTATGCCACAGGGTGCTTGTTTTGAGGACTAGGGGTTAACTCACTATTTTTTTTTTTATTGCAGGTATGGTAATTAGTAAAGCACATGAACTGCAAGGTTTTATGATCTAGTATAGTTGATTTGATGAAATACAACATGGTCAGCCAAAGATTTTCCCTTAGATATAGGGCCAGGTAGGAAGATATGAGATTGAATGTGTTGGCAAGAGGAACGGTAACTGGAAACTCTCATGAGCATGTGAGAGCAGGAATTTTTATCTAACTGCACAAATGCTATGCACTCTCCAGTGAAGTTTACTTGGCAGGCCAAGAGGCCTGGGAGCACTCACGAGGCAAAGAGTTTCACGGAAACTCACCTCCTGGAACTTTGGCGTTCTCATAACCTGTATACTCATACCCTATCCCCGAGTTAGTCTGGTATATGGATCCACGTGCTCTCTTTTAGTATTAGTTTATTATAAGTGCCTTTTAAGATTGAATTCTGACATAGCTAAGCCTCCACCAGTGTTCCAATGTCCTAGAAAATGCTTGAAGCCAAGGTGCTTGGAAGAGACAGTGAAACTAATTAGGCATTACAAAGAATGGAGCTGGAATAGCTCAGGGCTGTCTGCAGAGTGTTTACTTAGGACAGTAGCCAGTCTCACCCAAACAAGGGAATTCACTATGGCCTAGCTAATAGGTGGGTTTACCATGTAAGAGTTAGGGAATCCCACTGAGATAGAAATCTTCACTACAGCCAGGTATAGCAGGCTACATTGCATATTAGAAGCAAGTTGGTGAATTCTTCTGGCAAATGGAGATTCTCCGCAGATACTTAAAAGAACAGCCAAGTTACACTCATATAAGAATTTATCAGGGCCTAGGAAATAGGGGGGGTTGTGGTATTGCATTATTCATGAGAAGTTCTGCTAGAGCAGACCCCCCCCCCCTGGTGCTAGCTTTCACAAGGCTCAAAGGAGTAGCACAAATTGTGACTAGGGTGTGAAATCATTAGCTGTCATTAAGCTGACCCTACGCAGGACTGCTTTATCTTTACTGTAAACATTTACCTGGTTCCTGTAAGTCCTTTTGAAGTCATTCCTTTGTTTTGTGTCAGGTAACTTCAATGTACTTTGTCTGCTGTGACATCCTCGCCCCTTTATTTTCTATATTATATAAGACTGGCGTTCACTTTGTGACAATACATTCAGATTCTACAAAATCTCCTGTGTTGATCTGTCTGTCATTCACTGACTCCTTGCCCATCTGCACCCAGAGACCCGTCCTACGCAGACAAGGGACCCAAGAGGGTCTGTGGCAGACAAAGGATCTAGTGAGCCACAGAAGTAGGTTAACAGCATACATGCTGTCAGCAAATAAGTTGTAAGGGCTGTCTTCCTCCTTAAGAGCCTGAAGTCTTCCTGGAAATGAATAGTTGGGAGTCGATTTCTGGACTGGAAAAGTATGACTGCACAAGGGACCTTAGGAATTGGTTTTCATGAACAGGTGTGTATGTCAGAGGTGGGGGCAGCCATGTCAAGAGTGCCAGAGCAGGGCCCAGTTCTCATTGAGATAATTTTTATCAATTTGTCCAGAAACCCCCAGTAGGATGATGGTAAATTAAGAGTAATTTTAAAGTAACCATTGGATATCTGAGAGAGAGAGAGAGAGAGAGAGAGAGAGAGAGAGAGAGAGAGAGAGAGAGAGGGAGAGGTAAGTCATCCAAGGATATCTGGTTCTCTGCCAATTTTATTTAAGGCCCTGTCTTTTCCTTGCTTTATTATAGATGATACGGCATCAACCTCTGTTAGGAGTCTGGTAGCACAGTCAATAAGAGTGTGTAGCCGACAACCCTCTTCCGGTCAGAAAAGCACCGGGGCAGCTGGGGCGCAGGGTCTGCTGACACTCGCCAGCTACCCACAACACCCACCACAGGATCTTAAGACTTCTGGTGAGTGGAGCACAGCTTCTGCTCCAATCCAATTGCGCGGGACCTAAGACTGCATTAGTTAGGGAAGCAGAAACCGGCCTGAGTAGGACCACAGGCCTCATCCAGCTGGATCAGCGCCAGGGTAGCGGGAGCGCAGGGTTGCCTGACACCCGCCAGCTACCCACGACCCCCGCCGCAGGATTTTGGGACTGCTGGTGAGTGGAACACAGCTTCTGCTCCAATCCAATTGCGCGGGACCTGAGACTGCATTAGTTAGGGAAGCAGAAACCGGCCTGAGTAGGGCCACAGGCCTCATCCGGCCGGATCAGCGCCGGGGTAGCAGGAGCGCAGGGTTGCCTGACACCCGCCAGCTACCCACGACCCCCGCCTCAGGATTTTGGGACTGCTGGTGAGTGGAACACAGCTTCTGCTCCAGTCCAATCACGCGGGACCTGAGACTGCTCTGGTTGGGGAGAGAGAAATCCGGCCTACATAGGGCCACAACCCTCTTCCTGTCAGAAAAGCACCGGGGCAGCTGGGGCGCAGGGTCGGCTGACACTCACCAGCTACCCACAACACCGACCACAGGATCTTAAGACTTCTGGAGAGTGGAACACAGCTTCTGCTCCAATCCAATTGCGCGTGGGACCAGAGACTGCATTAGTTAGGGAAGCAGAAAAACGGCCTGAGTAGGACCACAGGCCTCTTCCGGCTGGACGAGCACCGGGGTACCATCAGCTACCCACGACCCCCGCCGCAGGATTTAGAGACTGCTGGTGAGTGGAACACAGCTTCTGCTCCAATCTTTAAACAGTGACAACGATAACAACTAACCCCAGAGATTACCAGATGGCGAAAGGTAAACGTAATAATCTTACTAACAGAAACCAAGACCACTCACCATCATCAGAACCCAGCACCCCCACTTCGCCCAGTCCAGGGCACCCAAACACACCGGAAAAGCTAGACACGGATTTAAAAGCATATCTCCTGATGATGATAGAGGACTTCAAGAAGGACTTTAATAACACACTTAAAGAAATGCAGGAGAACACTGCTAAACAGGCAGAAGACAATAAAGAGGAAGCACAAAAATCCCTTAAAGAATTGCAGGAGAACACTGCTAAAGAGTTACAAATCCTTAAAGAAAAACACGATAACATAATCAAACAGGTAGAAGTCCTTACAGAAAAACAGGAAAACACATCCAAACAGATGATGGAAATGAACAAAACCATACTAGACCTAAAAAGGGAAGTAGACACAATAAAGAAAACCCAAAATGAGGCAACACTGGAGATAGAAACCCTAGGAAAGAAATCTGGAACCATAGATACGAGCATCAGCAACAGAATACAAGAGATGGAAGAGAGAATCTCAGGTGCAGAAGATTCCATAGAGAACATCGGCACAACAATCAAGGAAAATGTAAAATGCAAAAAGATCCTAACTCAAAACATCCAAGAAATACAGGACACAATGAGAAGACCAAACCTACGGATAATAGGAGTGGATGAGAATGAAGATTTTCAACTCAAAGGACCAGCAAACATCTTCAACAAAATTATAGAAGAAAACTTCCCAAATCTAAAGAAAGAGATGCCCATGAACATACAAGAAGCCTACAGAACTCCAAATAGACTGGACCAGAAAAGAAATACCTCCCGACACATAATAATCAGAGCAACAAATGCTCTAAATAAAGATAGAATACTAAAAGCAGTAAAAGAAAAAGGCCAAGTAACATATAAAGGCAAGCCTATCAGAATTACACCATATTTTTCACCAGAGACTATGAAAGCCAGAAGATCCTGGACGGATGTTATACAGACACTAAAAGAACACAAATTCCAGCCCAGGATACTATACCCAGCCAAACACTCAATTAACATAGATGGAGAAACCAAAGTATTCCACGACAAAACCAAATTCACACATTATCTCTCCACGAATCCAGCCCTTCAAAGGATAATAACAGAAAAAATCCAATACAAGGACAGGAACCACGCCCTAGAAACAACAAGAAGGTAATCCCTCAACAAACCTAAAAGAAGACAGCCACAAGAACAAAATGCCAACTTTAACAACAAAAATAACAGGAAACAACAATTACTTTTCCTTAATATCTCTTTATATCAATGGACTCAACTCCCCGATAAAAAGACATAGACTAACAAACTGGCTACACAAACAAGACCCAACATTTTGCTGCTTACAGGAAACTCATCTCAGAGAAAAGGATAGACACTACCTCAGAATGAAAGGCTGGAAAACAATTTTCCAAGCAAATGGCATGAAGAAACAAGCTGGAGTAGCCATTCTAATATCTGATAAGATTGACTTCCAACCCAAAGTCATTAAAAAAGACAGGGAGGGACACTTCATACTCATCAAAGGTAAAATCCTCCAAGAGAAACTATCAATCCTGAATATCTATGCTCCAAATACAAAGGCAGCCACATTCATTAAAGAAACTTTAGTAAAGCTCAAAGCACACATTGCACCTCATACAATAATAGTGGGAGACTTCAACACACCACTTTCACCAATGGACAGATCATGGAAACAGAAACTAAACAGGGACACAGTGAAACTAAGAGAAATTATGAATCAAATGGATCTGGCAGATATCTACAGAACATTCTATCCTAAAACAAAAGGATATACCTTCTTCTCAGCACCTCATGGTACCTTCTCCAAAATTGACCACATAATTGGTCACAAAGCAGGCCTCAACAGATATAAAAATATTGAAATTGTCCCATGCATCCTATCAGATCACCATGGACTAAGACTGATCTTCAATAACAAAATAAATAATAGAAAGCCAACCTTCACGTGGAAACTGAACAACACTCTTCTCAATGATACCTTGGTCAAGGAAGGAATAAAGAAAGAAATTAAGGACTTTTTAGAGTTCAATGAAAATGAAGCCACAACATACCCAAACTTATGGGACGCAATGAAAGCATTTCTAAGAGGAAAACTCATAGCTCTGAGTGCCTCCAAAAGGAAACTAGAGAGAGCACACATTAGCAGCTTGACAACACACCTAAAAGCACTAGAACAAAAGGAAGCAAATTCACCCAAGAAGAGTAGACAGCAGGAAATAATCAAACTCAGGGGTGAAATCAACCAAGTGGAAACAAGAAAAACTATTCAAAGAATCAACCAATCAAGGAGCTGGTTCTTTGAGAAAATCAACAAGATAGATAAACCCTTAGCCAGACTCACTAGAGGGCACAGGGAAAGCATCCTAATTAACAAAATCAGAAATGAAAAAGGAGACATAACAACAGATCCTGAAGACATCCAAAACACCATCAGATCCTTCTACCAAGGGCTATACTCAACAAAACTGGAGAACCTGGATGAAATGGAGAAGTTTCTAGACAGATACCAGGTACCAAAGTTGAATCAAGATCAGGTTAATGATCTAAACAGCCCTATATCCCCCAAAGAAATAGAAGCAGTCATTAATAGTCTCCCAACTAAAAAAAGCCCAGGACCAGATGGGTTTAGGGCAGAGTTCTATCAGACCTTCAAAGAAGATCTAATCCCATTTCTTCACAAACTATTCCACAAAATAGAAACAGAAGGTACTCTACCCAACTCATTCTATGAAGCCACAATTACTCTGATACCTAAACCACAAAAAGACCCAACAAAGATAGAAAACTTCAGACCAATATCCCTTATGAATATTGATGCAAAAATCCTCAATAAAGTTCTTGCTAACCGAATCCAAGAACACATCAAAACAATCATCCATCCTGACCAAGTAGGTTTCATCCCAGGGATGCAGGGATGGTTCAATATACGGAAATCCATCAACGTAATCCAGTATATAAACAAACTCAAAGACAAAAACCACATGGTCATCTCCTTAGATGCGGAAAAAGCATTTGACAAGATCCAACACCCATTCATGATAAAAGTCTTGGAAAGATCAGGAATTCAAGGCCCATACCTAAACATGATAAAAGCAATCTACAGCAAACCAGTAGCCAACATCAAAGTAAATGGTGAGAAGCTTGAAGCAATCCCTCTAAAATCAGGGACTAGACAAGGCTGTCCACTTTCTCCATACCTATTCAACATTGTACTTGAAGTCCTAGCCAGAGCAATTCGACAACAAAAAGAGATCAAAGGGATACAAATTGGAAAAGATGAAGTCAAAATATCACTTTTTGCAGATGATATGATAGTATATATAAGTGACCCTAAAAATTCCACCAGAGAACTCCTAAACCTGATAAACAGCTTCGGTGAAGTAGCTGGATATAAAATTAACTCAAACAAATCAATGGCCTGTCTCTACACAAAGAATAAACAGGCTGAGAAAGAAATTAGGGAAACAACACCCTTCTCAATAGTCACAAATAATATAAAATATCTTGGCATGACTCTAACTAAGGAAGTGAAAGATCTGTATAATAAAAACTTCAAGTCTCTGAAGAAAGAAATTATAGAAGATCTCAGAAGATGGAAAGATCTCCCATGCTCATGGATTGGCAGGATCAACATTGTAAAAATGGCTATCTTGCCAAAAGCAATCTACAGATTCAATGCAATCCCCATCAAAATTCCAAATCAATTCTTCAACGAATTAGAAAGTGCAATCTGCAAATTCATCTGGAATAACAAAAAACCTAGGATAGCAAAAACTCTTCTCAAGGATAAAAGAACCTCTGGTGGAATCACCATGCCTGACCTAAAGCTCTACTACAGAGCAATTGTGATAAAAACTGCATGGTACCGGTATAGTGACAGACAAATAGACCAATGGAATAGAATTGAAGTCCCAGAAATGAACCCACACACCTATGGTCACTTGATCTTCGACAACGGAGCTAAAAACATCCAGTGGAAGAAAGACAGCATTTTCAACAAATGGTGCTGGCACAACTGGTTGTTAACATGTAGAAGAATGCGAATCGATCCATTCCTATCTGCTTGTACTAAGGTCAATCTAAGTGGATCAAGGAACTTCACATAAAACCAGAGACACTGAAACTTATAGAGGAGAAAGTGGGGAAAAGCCTTGAAGATATGGGCACAGGGGAAAAATTCTTGAATAGAACAGTAATGGCTTGTGCTGTAAGATCAAGAATTGACAAGTGGGACCTCATGAAACTACAAAGCTTCTGCAAGGCTAAAGACACCATCAATAAGACAAAAAAACCACCAACAGATTGGGAAAGGATCTTCACCTATCCTAAATCAGACAGGGGACTAATATCCAATATATATAAAGAACTCAAGAAGGTGGACTCCAGAAAGTCAAATAACCCCATTACAAAATGGGCCTCAGAACTGAACAAAGAATTCTCACCTGAGGAATACCGAATGGCAGAGAAGCACCTGAAAAAATGTTCAACATCCTTAATCATCAGGGAAATGCAAATCAAAACAACCCTGAGATTCCACCTCACACCAGTCAGAATGGCTAAGATCAAAAATTCAGGTGACAGCAGATGCTGGCGAGGATGTGGAGAAAGAGGAACACTCCTCCATTGTTGGTGGGATTGCAAGCTTGTACAACCACTCTGGAAATCAGTCTGGTGGTTCCTTAGAAAATTGGACATAGTACTACCGGAGGATCCAGCAATACCTCTCCTGGGCATATATCCAGAAGATGTCCCAACCGGTAAAAAGGACACATGCTCCACTATGTTCATAGCACCCCTATTTATAATAGCCAGAAGCTGGAAAGAACCCAGATGTCCCTCAACAGAGGAATGGATACAGAAAATGTGGTACATTTACACAATGGAGTACTACTCAGCTATTAAAAAGAATGAATTTATGAAATTCCTAGCCAAATGGATGGACCTGGAGGGCATCATCTTGAGTGAAGTAACACAATCACAAAAGAACTCACACAATATGTATTCATTGATAAGTGGATATTAGCCCAAAACTTAGGATACCCAAGATATAAGATACAATTTGATAAACGCATGAAACTCAAGAAGAATGAAGACCAAAGTGTGGACACTGTGCACCTTCTTAGAATTGGGAACAAAACACCCAGGGAAGGAGTTACAGAGACAAAGTTCGTAGCTGTGATGAAAGGATGGACCATTTAGAGACTGCTGTATCCAGGGATCCGTCCCATAATCAGCTTCTAAACGCTGACACCATTGCATACACTAGCAAGATTTTGCTGAAAGGACCCAAATATAGCTGTCTCTTGTGAGACGATGCCGGGGCCTAGCAAACACAGGAGTGGATGTTCACAGTCAGCTATTGGATGTATCACAGGGCTCCCAATGGAGAAGCTAGAGAAAGTACCCAAGGAGCTAAAGGGATCTGCAACCCTATTGTTGGAACAACATGATGTACTAACCAGAACCCTGGAGCTCTTCTCTCTAGCTGCATATGTATCGAAAGATGGCCTACTCGGCCATCAATGGAAAGAGAGGCCCATTGGACTTGCAAACTTTATATGCCCCAATATAGGGGAATGCCAGGGCCAAAAGAATGGGAATGGGTGGGTAGGGAAGTGGGGGGCGCTATGGGGGACTTTTGGGATAGTATTGGAAATGTAATTGAGGAAAATATGTAATAAAAATATTAAAAAAAAAAAAAAGAGTGTGTAGCCATTCCAAAACTTGCTGTGGTTTATATAGGGTCCATATGAGGTTAGAGTGAGGGTTGAATATGAGGAGCTGGTAAGGTTTGTCTGGTGTATATTGGGCCCAGGACATGCCCTGGAGTGACTCATTAATCTTGCAATGGTCTTGTTTGGCCTTGGAGGTGAGTGTTCCTGGGCAAGAAGGAATTTTATTTACTTTTAAGAGGTTATAAAGAGGCTATAGGGTTTTTGTAGAGATTGGCAGATGTGGTCAGAAATAGTTAAGGTTTCCCAATAAACTCTGGAGGTTATTAAGATTGAGTATCTAGGGTAATATTAGGGCAAGCTTATGAAGACTTCTGAGGTTAGGGAAATTTTGTTCCAAAGGTGACTGGGGTGGGGTGAATTGTATGCTATTTTGGGGCTGTTATGATTCCTATTCTTGTTAGAGTGGTATCTGTAAATCTTTGAGATCATGAGGTGAAGTTTTTTGATTTCCCTGAGCCAAGATATCATCCATGTAATTATAAATGTGTATTCTCTTATTAAAATATGGTTTCAGGGTAACAACAACTATTTCCTGGCATATATTGGGGCTGTTGACCATCCATTGGGGTAGAATTCTCTATTCATATCTGGAGGCTGGCCCAGAATTCTACTTTTGGGGGAATCAAAGGTGAAAGGTTGACAATGTTTGGGAGTAGGGGGATAAAGAAAAAATAATCTTTAATATCAATAGAAAATAGTGAAGTATTGGCTGGAATTGTGGAGACAAGAGGACTGCCCTTCTGTTGAAATCTCTAGATGTGTATGGTCTTTTTAATGGCACATGGGTCTTATAATAGCCACCATCCTCAGAATTCTTTTTAATTGCAAAGATAGGATTATTCCATGGGTTGTGGTAGAGGTGGACATGTTGGAGGTATGAACAGCTCCAGAAGACTCTTTCAGAAGAGAGCTTAGTTGTTAAAATAGCAAACTAGATTGTATAGCTTGAGTTAGGGGTAAGGGCAGGAAAAGGGACAAGGGAGGATGCTCTTCCTGGGGGCAGGGTCCTTCCAAGCTTATCACCTAGATTAGCAGACTATCAGACACCTGATTTCTGAGAAGCCAATTCTCTGTCTGGGAAACAAAAGCCTAATTGGTTCTATCATGACATGGCTTTTGTCTTTATGAAGTTCAATAGGCCCAATCCAGATTTGGATAGGGGGAGCACCCTCTCTGCTGCTATGCTTTGAGGGATTTCTGGGCTACAAGCAATGTTCTACCATCTGTATCTCTATTGGTAACTCAGAGAATGACTCTCATACTCAGACTATTTAAGCATGAATCTGAAGTGGTGAAGAGAGAAAGCCTGGAAAACTACCCTGTAGAGTGATAATATAGTGACAAATGTAAGGAGTATTTGTCTCTAGTCCCCATTTCAGCTATTTCCTCTTTTGTACTGCCCTCTTCTTTACATTTTTTGGACTAAGCGTGGGCCATCTCTCCCTACCAGATCAAAGATTACCTTATAAGTAATTATCCAATGAAATATTCCTTCTACTATACACAAACCTGCTGCCTCTGTAATTATAACCCTGCCACCTTATTCTAGGATTTTCTGGTCACAAATAAGTAGAAAGAACTCCTTTCCAAAGAGAGAAATAAAATGTATAAACACGGCTGCAAAACTTCCATGTAAAAACATAGAAAGGCAAGGTAGTGGGTAGGAATAAGGCCCATGAGACAATTCCTGGGTTCTAAACCTGTAAAAGAAATACTGTGAGAAAAACTAAAGATGGAATGATTGGCAAATGATTTTGGAAAACTGCATCACAGCCAGCTCTAGTTTGAAAATAAGAAGACCCTCAAAGGGTCTGAGATATGACTTTTGTCTTCATCTCTTCTAGGAACACTATATTTTTCAAATGGGGTTTAATATCACTAAACCCAAAGGTATCTGCCCTAATGGTGCGGCAGTGGTACGTATCACAGAAGACTGGTATTACACTTGTTGTACTATGCTCATGTAGTAATGGAGGCCTCTTGTGTGTCTTTAAAAACCAATGTATTTTTTCTAAGTAAAATCGACTGGAATGATCATTACAGCCTGTTAAATAAATCACGTACAAGGATCTCCATGTGTTATTTTGCCTGGCTTCCAAAAATCCATCCTCAATATCAGCAAAGTGCCCCAAAATTTTTACATTATTCTTTTAAAGAGCCAGTGCTGAGATTTTATGCAATTTTACTAGCCATACAAAAGGAAGGTAGGGATGAGGAGTTAACTCAGTGTATACAGATCTTACTGTACAGGTGTGAAGACCTGAGATTGAATCCCAAGAACCCACATAAAGGCAGAAATAGGAGCACACACTTGTAATCCCAGTGTTTCTACAGTGAGATAGAAGACAGATATAAAATTGCCTTTGCAGAGGCAATTGGTCAAGCTCTCTAGGTGTATGCAGGAGGAACAAGTTTAGATGCTCTCTAAACTGGGTGGAAGACATGAAGCAACACTTGATATTGTACTTTGATCTTCCTGAGTGAGCTATTGCATATATACCCTCACATTCATCCATGCACACAAATCATACAAATGTACAACAACAACTTTTAAAGAAAAGAAGAAACAAGAAAGAAAAGAGTTATTCTCAGAGTGGAAATGTCACCAATCTGGTAGGCCAACTACTCAGGACAAATAAGAGCAAGAGGCAGGGCTGGAAGCCAAGCTGGATATTGCTTTGGCTTTCTTTATAAAATTTTCTTTCAATAGCTGTGTGGCTTGGTATTAGCACACAATTTTAATCCCTTTGGCTGAATACAGACATGCCTTTAGTGTGTACTAAGGGCTTCTAAAATTAATCCCAAACGATGAAGGTAAAATTAGTGTGTAGAAGGAAGTAAAGCACCCATGTTTGAAAGTGATCTCCATGCTCCACTATGTTCATAGCAGCCTTATTTATAATAGCCAGAAGCTGGAAAGAACCCAGATGCCCCTCAATAGAGGAATGGATACAGAAATTGTGGTACATTTACACAATGGAGTACTACTCAGCTATTAAAAGGAATGAATTTATGAAATTCCTAGGCAAATGGATGGACCTGGAGGGCATCATCCTGAGTGAGGTAACACAATCACAAAGGAACTCACACAATATGTAACAGCCCAAAGTTACTAAAAAAGACAAGGAGGGGAACTTCATACTCATCAAAGGTAAAATCTTCAAAGATGAACTCTCAATTCTAAATATCTATACCCCAAATGCAAGGGCATCCACATTCATTAAAGAAACTTCAGTAAAGCTCAAAGTACACATTGCACCACACACATTAATAGTGGGAGACTTTAACATCCCACTCTCATGAATGGACAGATCCTGGAAACATAAACTAAACAAAGACACAGTGAAACTAACAGAAATTATTAAACAAATGGATTTAACAGATATCTACAGAATATTTTACCCTAAAACAAAAGGATGTACTTTTTTCTCAGCACCTCATGGCACCTTCTCCAAAATTGACCTTATAATTGGTCACAAAACAGGCCTTAACAGATAAAAAAATACTGAAATTATCCAGTGCATCCTATCACATCACCATTGACTAAGGCTGATCTTCAATAACAATGTAAATAATAGAAAGCCAACATTGACGTGGAAATTGAACAACACTCTACTCAATGATAACTTGGTCAAGGATGAAATAAAGAAAGAAATTACAGACTTTTTAGAGTTTAATGAAAATGAAACCACACCATACTCAAACTCATGGGACACAATAAAAGCAGTCCTAAAAGGAAAACTCATAGCTCTAAGTGCCCCCAGAAAGAAATTAGAGAGAACACACACTAGCAGCTTGACAGCACACCTAAAAGCTCTAGAACAAAAGGAAGAAAATTCACCCAAAAGGAATAGACAGCAGGAAATAATCAAACTCAGAGCGGAAATCAACTAAGTACAAACAAAAAGAACTATAGAAAGAGTCAACCAATCCAAGAGCTGTTTTTTTTTTTTTTTTTTTTTTTTTTTTAGAAAATCAACAAGATAGATAAACCTTTAGCCAGGGTAACAAGAGGGCAAAGGGACAGTATACTAATGAACAAAGTAAGAAATGAAAAGGGAGACATAACAACAGAACCTGAGGAAATCCAAACCATCATTTGATCCTACTACAAAAGGCTATATTACAAAACAGGAAATCCTGGATGAAATGGACAAATTTCTAGACAGATACCAGGTACCAAACTTAAATCAGGATCAGATTAATGACCTAACCAGTCCCATATCCCCTACAGAAATAGAAGCAGTCATTAATAGTCTTCCAACCAAAGAAAGCCTAGGACCAGATGGGTTTAGTGCAGAGTAATATCATATCTTCAAAGAAGACCTAATTCCAATTCTCCTCAAACAATACCACAAAACAGAAACAGAAGGTACTCTACCCAATTCATTCTATGAAGTCACACTTACTCTGATACCTAAACCACACAAAAACAAAACAAAGAAAGAGAACTTCAGACCAATTTCACTTATGAATATCGATGCAAAAATACTCAATAAAATTCTCACTAGCCGAATCCAAGAACACATCAAAAGGATCATCCATCATGATCAAGTAGGCTTCATCCCAGGGATGCAGGGATGGTTTAATATATGGAAATCATCAATATAATCAACTATATACATAAAGTAAAAGACAAATCCCACATGGTCATCTCATTAGATGCTGAGAAAGCATTTGACAAATCCAACACACATTCATGATAAAAGTCTTGGAAAAATCAATAATTCGAGGCCCATACCTAAACATAATAAAAGCAATATAGAGCAAAACAGTAGCCAACATCAAACTAAATGGAGAAAAACTTAAAGCAATTCCAGTAAAATCAGTGACTAGACAAGGCTGCCCACTTTCTACCTACATGTTCAATATAGTACTTGAAGTTGAAGCCAGAGCAATTGGAAAATAAAAGGAGATCAGGGATACAAATTGGAAAGGAAGAAGTCAAAATATCACTATTTGCAAATGATATGATAGTATATATAAGTGACCCTAAATATTTCACCAGAGAACTCCTAAACCTGATAAACAGCTTTGGTGAAGTAGCTGGATATAAAATTAACTCAAACAAGTCAATGGCCTTTCTCTACACAAAGAATAAACAGGCTGAGAAAGAAATTAGGGAAACAACACCCTTCTCAATAGTCACAAATAATATAAAATATCTTGGCGTGAATCTAACTAAGGAAGTGAAAGATCTGTATAATAAAAACTTCAAGTCTCTGAAGAAATAAATTAAAGAAGATCTCAGAAGATGGAAAGATCTCCCATGCTCATGGATTGGCAGGATCAACATTGTAAAGATGGCTATCTTGCCAAAAGCAATCTACAGATTCAATGCAATCCCCATCAAAATTCTAAGTCAGTTCTTCAACAAATTAGAAAGAGCAATCTGCAAATTCATCTGGAATAACAAAAAACCTAGGATAGCAAAAACTCTTCTCAAGGATAAAAGAACCTCTGGTGGGATCACCATGCCTGACCTAAATCTTTACTACAGAGCAATTGTGATAAAAACTGCATGGTACTGGTACAGTGACAGACAAGTAGACCAATGGAATAGAATTGAAGACCCAGAAATGAACCCACACAGCTATGGTCACTTGATCTTTAACAAGGGAGCTAAAACCATCCAGTGGAAGAAAGACAGCATTTTCAACAAATGGTGCTGGCACAACTGGTTGTTATCATGTAGAAGAATTCGAATCAATCCATTCCTATCTCCTTGTACTAAGGTCAAATCTAAGTAGATCAAGGAACTTCACATAAAACCAGAGACACTGAAACTTATAGAGGAGAAAGTGGGGAAAAGCCTTCAAGATATGGGCACAGGGGAAAAATTCCTGAACAGATCAGCAATGGCTTGCACGGTAAGATCAAGAATTGACAAATGGGACCTCATGAAACTGCAAAGCTTCTGCAAGGCAAAAGACACCGTCAATAAGACAAAAAGACCACCAACAGATTGGGAAAGGATCTTTACCTATCCTAAATCAGATAGGGGACTAATATCCAATATATATATAAAGAACTCAAGAAGGTGGACTCCAGAAAATCAAATAACCCCATTAAAAAATGGGGCTCAGAACTGAACAAAGAATTCTCACCTGAGGAATACCGAATGGCAGAGAAACACCTGAAAAAATGTTCAACATCCTTAATCATCAGGGAAATGCAAATCAAAACAACCCTGAGATTCCACCTCACACCAGTCAGAATGGCTAAGATCAAAAATTCAGGTGACTGCAGATGCTGGCAAGGATGTGGAGAAAGAGGAACACTCCTCCATTGTTGGTGGGATTGCAAGCTTGTACAACCACTCTGGAAATCAGTCTGGTGGTTCCTTAGAAAATTGGACATAGAACTACCGGAGGATCCAGCAATACCTCTCCTGGGCATATATCCAGAAGATGTTCCAACCGGTAAGAAGGACACATGCTCCACTATGTTCATAGCAGCCTTATTTATAATAGCCAGAAGCTGGAAAGAACACAGATGCCCCTCAACAGAGGAATGGATACAGAAAATGTGGTACATTTACACAATGGAGTACTACTCAGCTATTAAAAAGAATGAATTTATGAAATTCCTAGCCAAATGGATGGACCTCGAGGGCATCATCCTGAGTGAGGTAACACAATCACAAAGGAACTCACACAATATGTACTCACTGATAAGTGGATATTAGCCCAAAACTTAGGATACCCAAGATATATAATACAATCTGCTAAGCACATGAAACTCAAGAAGAATGAAAACCAAAGTGGGGTCACTGTACCCCTTCTTAGAATTGGAAACAAAACATCCATGGAAGGAGTTACAGAAACAAAGATTGGAGCTGTGACGAAAGGATGGAACATCTAGAGACTGCCATACCCAGGGATCCATCCCATAATCAGCTTCCAAACACTGACACCATTGCATACACTAGCAAGATTTTTGCTGGAAGGACCCTAATATGGCTGTTTCTTGTGAGACTATGCCGGGGCCTAGCAAACACAGAAGTGGATGCTCACAGTCAGCTAGTCGATGGATCACAGAGCTCCCAATGGAGGAGCTGGGGAAAGTACCCAAGGAGCTAAAGGGACCTGCAACCCTATAGGTGGTACAACATTATGAACTAACCAGTGCCCCAGAGCTCTTGACTCTAGCTGCATATGTATCAAAAGATGGCCTAGTTGGCCATCACTTTAAAGAGAGGCCCATTGGACACACAAACTTTATATGCCCCAGTACAGGGGAACGCCAGGGCCAAAAAAAAAAAAGGGGAATGGGATTGGGTGGGTAGGGAAATGGGGGAGAGGGAGTAGGGTATGGAGGACTTTTGGACTTTTGGGATAGCATTGGAAATGTAATTAAGGAAAATACGTAATAAAATATTAAAAAAAAAAGAATTGAACACCCAGAAATGAACTCACATACCTATGGTCACTTGATCTTTGACAAGGGAGCTAATACCATCCAGAGGAAAAAAGACAGCATTTCTAACAAATGGTGCTGGGTCAACTGGCAGTTATCATGTAGAAGAATGAGAATTGATCCATTCTTATTTCCTTGTACAAAGCTCAAGTCTAAGTGGATCAAGCAACTCCACATAAAACCAGAGACACTGAAACTTATAGAGGAGAAAGTGGGGAAGAGCCTGAAGATATGGGCACAGGGGAAAAATTCCTGAACAGAACAGCAACTGCTGGTGCTTTAAGCTTGAGAATTGACAAATGGGACCTCATAAAATTGCAAACCTTCCATAAGGCAAAAGACACTGTCAGTAAGACAAAAAGGCCACCAACAAATTGCAAAAGTATCTTTACCAATCCTAAATCAGATAGTGGACTAATATCCAATATATATAAGGAACTCAAGAAGATGGACTCCAGAAAATCAAATAAACTTATTTAAAAATGGGGTACAGAGCTAAACAAAGAATTCTCAACTGAGGAATACTGAATGGATGAGAAACACCTGAAAGTGTTCAACATCTTTAATCATCAGGGAAATGCAAATCACCCTGAGATTCCACCTCACACCAGTCAGAATGGCTAAAATAAAAAAATCAGGTGACAGCAGATGCTGGCGAGGATGTGGAGAAAGAGGGACACTCCTCCATTATTGGTGGGATTGCAAGCTGGTACAACCACTCTGGAAATCAGTCTGGCAGTTCCTCAGAAATTTAGACATAATACTACTGGTGGATCCAGCAATACCTCTCCTGGGGATATACCCAGAAGATGTTCCAACTTGTAATAAGGACACATGTTCCACTTTGTTCATAGCAGCCTTATTTTTAATAGCCAGAACCTGGAAAGGTCCCAGATGTCCCTCAACAGAGGAATGGATACAGAAAATGTGGTACACATTGGAGTACTACTCAGCTATTAAAAACAATGAATTCATGAAATTTTTAGGCAAATGGATGCATCTGGAGGATGTCATTCTGAGTGAGGTAAACCAATGACAAAAGAACACACATGATGTTCACTCAATGATAAGCAGATATTAGCCCATATATTTAGAATATCTAAGATACAATTTGCAAAACACATGAAACTCAAAAAGAAGGAAAACCAAAGTTAGTATACTTTGCTCCTTCTTATAATGGGGAAAAATACACCCATGGAAGACAAAGTTTGGATCTGAGATGGAAGGAAAGACCATCCAGAGACTCCCCCACCTGGGGATCCATCCCACATTCAACCACCAAACCCAGACACTATTGAATATGCCAGAAATATTTTTGCTGACAGGACCCTGGCATAGCTCTCTCTTGTGAGGCTATGTCAATGCCTGGCAAATACAGTTGTGGATGCTCACAGTCATCCATTGGATGGAACACAGGGCCCCTAATTATGGAGCTAGAGAGAGAGTATTCAAGGGATCTGCAACCCTATAGGAGGAAAAACAATATGAACTAACCAGTACCCCCCAGAGCTGTGTCTCTAGTTGCATATGTAGCAGAGGATGGCCTAGTCATCCATCAATGGGAGTAGATACACTTGGTATTGGGAAGATCATATGTCCCAGTACAGGGGAATGCCAGGGCCTGGAAGGGGGAATAGGTGAGTTGGTGAGCAGGGTGTGGGGAGGATATAGGAGGCTTTGGGGTTAGCATTTGAAATGTAAATGAAGAAAATATCTAATAAAAATGTCTTAATTAAAAAAAGAAAGAGACTTTCTAGAGATAATAACAAATTAAATGATAAAATAAAAGAAAGCATATCAGAACAGTAGAGAACAAAGAAACAGAAGCAAAAGGTCACAAAAGAAGGTCTAAGACACAGAGATGTACTCGTTTGCACACTCTTATTAAGTCACTATTAAGTATCCTATTCATTTTGATTAAATCACTATTAAATCCTACTAAACACTATTAAATGTGATTAAAACACTAAACTAGAAGCCATAATATACACACAGAAGACCTGGTGCAGACTCACTCAGGCCCTGAGCATATTGCTTATGTATCTGTGAGTTCATAGGAGCTTTGATCCTGCTGATTTAGAAGGTTTTGTTTTGTTGCTATCTTCTGTCCCCTCCAACTCTTACACTCTTTCTGCCTCCTCCTCTGCAGAGTTCCTTGAATCCTGAAGGAAGTGGTTGCATAGAGGCATATGTTTAGAGTGTTCCAAATTCTTTAACTCTCTGCAGATTACATTGCTGTGGGTCTCTGTATTTGTTTTCATGAATGTGTTTTCATTCTTAAATAATGTCTGAGTAAGTTACTTATCTTTGAGTGTAACAGGGTGTCTTTAGAAATCACTTTATTGCTATAATTTATTTTTTGTTAATTTTAGATCAGTAATATTTAGTTTTATTCAAGGTTCCTTGGCTACTATATACAATATCAAGTTCTTGTTCAATTATGTCCAGTTCTATCTCATGGAAGTCATAGACTTAAGTCAAATCTGATATTGGGTAGTTATTCTGACAAACTATGTGTCACCATCACATTAACATATTTTGTTGGCAGGACTCCACTGTAGAAAAAATGCTTTATGGCTGGTTTGATGTTTACATTTGTCCTTTGATAGCTGAACAGCAATTCTCTGTAGGAAACTAGGTGTGAAATGTCTATGTAGGTCCCAGCTTGACTTCTCCATGTTAAATGAGTTGTGTAAGCATTGTCCTCAGCAATAGGACTTTGGGATTCATTGACAGATTTTAAGGAACAACCTATAGTTTTGGCAACAGCCTGAGTTGTTTGGAGATTACCTCTCAATTTCTTAGGCCAACAAATCAATTGTCTTTAACCCAATGCTGGTAAAGGAATCTTCATTTGATAACAATAGATGAACATTTGGGGCTCTGACTCCCCAATTATTGGTATATTTGATTTGTAATGCTTTCACTTTTATATACACTTTACAGAGCTTTGACTATAGTAAGTTTCCTTACTACTCCTAATAATCCTTAATTTTAGTTATCTTTCCCTATATTCTGTCCCTTATGATATGCTGATATGCTTAGAGGTTAAGCTATTATTTGTCTTTAATGAAGAATAGTTACTGAGGATCAATAAGGTGACAGACTTTTCTATATAATTACATATCACACTTTGATTATATTTCACATTCAGTTAATTTATCTTATCTGCTGTTGAGAGCAAGTCTGATCTTTTTCTGAGGCGCTGTTGTACCAGGAAGGGACATACCTCCTTCTCAAAACCAGGAATATACTTGGCAGGGCTTTGGGAACTCTTCCATGAGGCTTTGATGTACATACAGGAATCTTGAGAACCCAACTCTTTGGATTAAAGGGTACTATAGCTGTGTCCCAAGGCTCATTCTATAATGTTCTTGAGATATTCTGTGTTTCCCTGGGACAACACTGTTTGAATAGCTTCTTTCTGATTTCCTCCCATTAAATGATGACTTCTGCTGACTTCATCAATATTTCCCTGCCAGAAAAAGTATATAAGATGATCTACTTCATAATAATGTTGCTTAGTATAAAGTAGCTTTTGCAAGACCTTCTAATCCCATGCTGTTTACCTTTTCTATCTTCCATCCTCTATATCTTTTGATCTCCTGGTACTTTTTCCCAGGATCCAACCCCTGAACCTGCTTGTTCATGACATGAACCTCCCAAATTTCCTGAACTTCATGCAAAAGAAACTTTAAATTTTACAAGAAATCAATGAAACATAGGCCTAACTCTATGACTTATTTAAGTTTCACAAACAACAAAGTTAAAGGAATGAGGAAGGAGACTTAAATATTTACATAACAAATGAATGTAAGGGAAGGAGAAGTGAGATAGTCCATTTAACAGGTTTATTCAAGAGGGAAAAATCCACCTAGGGCAGCATAGCATCTGGTGTTTGACAGTAGCCACACCTACTCCAAAGCCAACATTAATAAAATAAATAGTATATGGGACACATGCCACCTGACACAATAAATCATCTCTAGATCTTCTAACTTTGGCACTATATCTCAAGGAGAAATATGGAAGAGTACACATGCTGAATTCTGAGCTATCTAATCCATCTACTCTTAGATAGCATCTTGCCATCCATCAGGATACCCAAACTCTCTTACTTCAATAGTAAGTAGGCAAAACCATGAATTCTTTGGTTACTCTAACTCTCTAAGACTTTCATCAGCTTGTGTATTATCTTGCAGTTCAATGGAAGTGACCATGGTTTCTCTTTGAAAATGAAGTCTAGCACATTTACCCACAGCTGTCCTCCATACACATGAGGACAAAGCAAGCTGAGCAGTAACTGAAGTTAGAGAACATAGAACTAGGATGACAAGAAGTTTCCTAGAAGTTTCTGAATTTGTCATCCTACATAGTTACTATAAACCTAAGTGTCATGAAGAACTAATATACACTATACTGGCCAGTTTTGTGTGTCAATTTGATACAAGCTGGAGTTATCACAAAGAAAGGAACCTTCCCTGAGGAAATGCCTCCATGAGATCCAGCTGTAAGGCATTTCCACAATTAGTGATCAAGTGAGGGTGGCCTAGGCCACTGTGGGTGGTGCCATCCCTGGGCTAGTAGTCTTGGGTTCTATAAGAAAGCAAGCTGAGCAAGCCAGGGGAAGCAAGCTAATAAGCAGCATTCCTCCATGGCTTTGGCATCCACTCCTGCCTCTAAGTTCCTGCCCTATGTGAGTTCCTGTCCTGACTTTCTTTGGTGATGAACAGCAATGTGGAACTGTAACCTGAATAAAACCTTTCCTCCCAAACTTGCTTCTTAGTCATAATGCTTTGTGTAGGAACAGAAATTCGGACTAAGACACACACGAAGTGAAGGTATCCAAGATCTTTCTCTCTGATAATATGGTTAAAACCATATCAACTATAGATGTACCCCCTAGTCACATATGACTTGTTCTAAATATATGCCTTGAATTTTCCAGAAACATTCTCTGTATGCAAAGAATGGCCATCATTTCCTGCAGAAGATCACTATACCTAAGAACCCTAATTATTGGGGAATTGAGTAATAACAATATGCTGAGTCATTAATCAACTGCAGAACATTTTTGAGTTTGTGTTCTCTGAGTTATCAGGGAGGTGAGGCATGGTATCCAGAAGAAAAAGAAAGATGATTGAAGTTTACATATCTCCACAGTAAGAGCAGGTTAAGAACAGATGTTGCTTAGAATAATTAGAACTGGGTCTATCCTAATAATCCAAGAATATTCTAATCTCATACTGAAAAAGGAGAAAATCCCATTTCTTATTAAATATAATCCATTCTGAGGCTCTAGCTGGATACTCACCCTTGTTAAAGAAGAACAAACAGGATGGTAGTGGGAGGGATCATAACATATTATGCCATTAACTGAGTAGACCTGCCCATCTGTTTCACTGTCTTCCTGCTGCAAATAAAAGGAGACATCTGGGTTTCAGATGGCCAAGGCTCACAAGTGTCAACTCTTACAGCATGGCTTCTCTTCAAATTCTCTCCCAGCCCCAAGCTGTTACACACTTCCTGATTCTGTGCTTAATTCTGGAGATTGCCTCTGGTCAGGATAATAGGTAAGGTACTACATTTTCTTCACCACTTTCTGAGAAATATGTTCCTACTTGAAGGGGGAACGTATTGCATTCTTGCAATTTGTGGTTCTGCTATTAGTTTTCCAAACTCCGGGACATTACATAGCTTCTCAAGCCTATGTCCTGATACTAATGGCTGGGAGATAATTAAAAAGACTTCGTTCAAACTGTGGTGTCTATGTAGATTATATAATTATCACTTTTATCAACATGACAATATGAGAGGTGAGCTTGTTCCATATTTTTGGGATAAGTTATGGACAAGATATAATTCTACTCTAATTCTAAAGTTGGTGTGTGAACGCAAAGAACTGAATGTTCAAGACTCCCAGTTAATGGAGTGGAATATCTTGTCTCAAATAACAAAAACAAAACTAATAAATTCTCTATAGAAAAATTATCTAAATTGTTCAATGAATGCTATGTCGTCATCAAATCCAGTATGCTGGACACTGTTGATCATACCTGGAGTAGAATTTTTTTTTAACAAAAGAAAGAAATTCAGGAACAGTATAGTGTATCCTGCTCTTTTTAGACCCATTTCTTTGTGTGAGATTTCTTATGTGATAAATCTATTGCCTAAGTCTATAACAAAGTGGGAAAGAAATATCAGATTCCAATTCATATAGGGAGAAAATGGTATGTATTTGATTTTTTGAGTTTTGAAAATAGGAAAACACTGATTTACAGGGAGAAATCAGAGTCCATTACCAGTACACAGGATCATGTGGGGTAAAAGAAGCTATCAAATGTTAAAGAATCCATAGAAGTTTGGATGAGAAAATTTTACCTGCTATGGAAAAACATTTCTGAAGAGAAGCAGAAGACTGAGAAACTAGGGCAATGATATCAAGATCATTTGATCATCTAACTTTTGCCAATTAGAGGTTTTGATGTCCCCTAATTTAGACCTAAAAGAACAGTGAAGTGAATAAAAAATATTGAGGTGAACCAATTGTTACAGTAAAGACATGTTCATCCACATGTTTGATTTAGCAGACTCTGGGCATATACTATTCTTCAAGTTCTGTTTTTAAAACGAAGAGAACTTTGGAGAATTTTTAGATAATTGTAGAAGGAAAACAAAAAGGTGAGTACATCAAGGTAAACTGTAAAGTCAGAAGTCTCTAACCTGGAATGATAAATGGTGACAGAAAAGAGAATGTATCCTTGCCAGCCTAGCTTCCCACACACGGTGACTAGGACTGCAACCTTCTATTCTGGTCTTCATTTGTTTCATCATGTTGGATATGTGCGTGTTGGCTAGAAACATGGAATACTTTGGAACTCACATGCAAAGAGTCCTTCCAGAGGAAAGGGTTGAACTTCACAAGCATCTCCCTGATACTTGGCCTCTGGAGCTCTATCTGACTGTTCATACAAGAACACCTGAGTCCTACTTTTTGTTTTGATTTTATGTTTCTGTTTTTCTACTGATACAGAAACAATCTGCTTTCACTAAATTTGAAAGTTTCTTCAATGAACAAGGCAAATGAATTTGCAGTAACACTCACAGTTACAAATAACGTGGACAAATGCATGGTGGTAAGTGAATAATTGAGAGGTAACATGAAAGTGAAGTATTATAGTAAAGACATTGCAGTGATTTGATATTATGCTAAATGTTGCCTTTTTATGTTTTCTGTGTACATAGATTTTGAACTAAGTGAAATTGTGTTGTAAATGTATGTGTTACAAATTTTATTATAAAAGTAAAGTGATAGGGTTGTGAAGGATATTGGTGAGACAGGGATAAGCAACTTCACAAAGAACCTAGATAAAATTTTAGAGTTAAAAATTATGGGGTAAGTGAAAAATCAAGAAAAATGCCAATGAATCAAAGATAAATATGATTGAATAGCAGTGAAAAGGAAACACAATGGACTTACAGTCTTATCTCCACTCACCTCTTGATTCTATGCCATGAATTAATGATGGTGATTCAAGAAGATACAGATCAACAAGCTTTTGGCAGGTACAAGAAATATAGAAGTGAGGGGACTGTGCACTGTCCCTCGATGTGAGAGCTTACTTTGCCCCCAATAAGTAGAGATACATATTCTCTCCACCTTTATTCCTAGGTCTCCTTTCTTCTTCAATTGTTTCCAACTATTCATCTCCTGCTTGTTCATGACATAAACCTCCCCAATTTCCTAAACTTCATGCAAAAGAAACTCAAAATGACAAGGAATCAATGAAACACAGACCCAATTCTATAACTTATTTAAGGTTCACAAACAACAAAGTTAAAGGAAGAGGAAGAAGTCTTAAAATATTTACATATCTAATGAAATTTTTCAAACTGTTCCTAATACTCAAACAAAAATGATGCTAGAAATACTTTTAGATCTGGTGTTGTCAGATACCCTAAAGTTCTCTGTTTTCAGTTTTTTAACATAGATTTCTTAACCCATTTTAAAGTAATTTTTTACATCTGACCATTGACTAAAAGATTCATATCCTTGGACTGATGAAATACAATGTCTAAATACTAGGCATCCAGTAATTTTCAAGCAGGGGTTGTTTTTATTTGTATAATAAACATGTTGTTTAAATTCTAAAATAATACCTTTGACTCAGAAAGCACAAAGACTGAAAAACTCATGAAAGGATACAGGTATCAATATTTTCATCACATAATTACAGAAAAACTGTCAGTGTAACATGTACTATATCTTAAAGCTGGATAACTAAAGTCAGAGAGTTTGAGTTATAAACTATGGTCTGCTTATTAGCCTTCTTTATACTCATTTCACCACAGCAGAGTAGAAACATTTTGTCTCTTCCCTTAAAGCCAAATGGTGGCTTACAACCATCTGTAATGGTATCCAGTACCATTTTCTGATGTGTCTGTAGAGAGCAACAGTGTACTCATATATATATATAATAAGTAAATAAAACTGCTACAAATGGGAAAGAAAGCCCTTCTTGGTTCTTGAAAGGTTTGTTCACTCCCTTTTGACTCTGATTTGGAGATCTTCACCCTCAGACTAAATGAAAAACTACTGCTGTCCTAAATATATGGGACAATATTCTTGGTTGTCCTTAAGTTACAGAAATAAAGCACTTAGTAATCTATCCCACTAACCAGAAACTCAATGGTGGTGAGGAGCAGGCACATATGAGGAGGCCATGGTGATTTCCTGGCCCTGGGTGCTGTTAAGAGCCACGTCCAAGTCTGTGGTTCTGCTGCACCTGGGGTCTGTGTAAATGTCTATGGTCTGAGTTATCGACAAAGGCCAAGGAGATGTCCATCATTTGGACTGCCACTGGAGGTAAACATGCCCAGCTGCCCCACCCCCAAAATAAAAAACAAACAGACACACATGCAGCTTCATTCCATTAGATGGAAACATGTAAGATCTCTTAAGTTCTAAGAAAACCTTTTCAATTTCAGTCATTCATTGTAACAGCAGCAACAACAACAACAAGAATCAGTGGTTTTCCTTCTTACACTGAATGGAGCTAAATTTGAATTTGACCCATAAGTCACAAAAATATGCTAAGCATCCAGTATATCCTGACAGCTAAGAGGAAATACTCCTCCATTCCTATAATGCTCTGTGAATTGCTTATTTTCCATAATGGTTAATACCAGGCTGCATTTTCTATATTGACACCATTTAACCATTCCTTACTTTATTTCCTTAGGTGAAAATCAGTATTGAGGACAATCCAAACATCAAATATCTTTCTGCTAAAGCAACTTACACTGCTTGCATTTGTACTGTAAACAACTACTTCTGGGATATTCAAGTCTTTGGTAAGTAGTAATATTTCATATAAGAGTGAATGTCAGGATGAGTCAGAGTGGGAAGAAAATAAAAGAAAGCACGTTGTAGCAGGAAGAAAGGGAGGAAATGACTTTCTACTGACAAGAAGCCAAACTGAAAGGAAATGAGGGACAAATGATACTAAAGCTAAGGGAAGGGAGTTTAAACAGCAACCATACTTTGCATATAGAGATAAGACTTAGACTAAATCCAGAAGTGGGTTTGGATGAAGCCATGTGGATGTGGAGTTCATGATTTAATACTTATACTTTCTTTCCTGTAGCAAATACTGTTTTACAAGGCAAAGCAGAAGTTGTTCCAGCTAAGGAGATATGTCCTGATGGTGAAAACATATTTCCAGTAACTTCTTATATTGAGACGGTTACAGGTGAAATCCTTGTAGCACCAAGAACTAGATGTCCCCCATAGATCCATGGTACCACACAACCTGAGGGAATACATAATCTTTTCTATCAATTTCTGTAGTAAAAAATAGGTTGCCGTAAAATTAACTCTGAAAAATATCAGGGAGATAAATAAACTTCTACATCTTCAAAGTGAAATATTTGCATCTTTCCCCCACGGATTACTACCCTATTTGCCTTATGGCCAATGGTTTAATTTACAGTTTTATCTAGGACACAATTATGACAGTTATGTAATAAGCATTTAAACTCTAATGAATGAGATCCGAACTGGTTCTTGACACTTAGCATAAAAGAAAAAAAAAATACTCAAGTCAGGATAAGCAACAGTTTCCAGAGTAACACTAAAAAATCAAAGTAGAAATGTAAAAGATTTCAAGTTCTTTTACCATGACAATTCACTACATCCATCTGTGCTGCTCAATTATCTGATCCATAACTATCTTTTCACCTACTGTTCAGAAAAAGATTCAGAGCGTATGGTGCATTTGAATGCCCACTTATTTTACATATTGTGACTTTAATTTTCTTGAAGTAAGGAAAATTCAGCATCTAGAGTGATGCCAAGTATAAGTTTGATATAAGGGATCCTGGAAACATGATGTACTGCCTATGGAGGTTTATTATTTATTTTTAAAAATAATTTTTATTGGATATTTTCTTTATTTACTTTTCTCCTTTCCCAGTTTCCCACCATCCCAGAAAACCTCTATCCCATCCCTCCTCTCCCTGCTTCCATGAGGGTGTTCTTCTACCCACCCACCCACACACTCCACCTCCCTGCCCTCTAATTCCCCTACACTGGAGCATCTATCGAATCTTCATAGGACCAAGGACCTCTCCTCCCATTGATGCCTGACAAGGCCATCCTCTTCTACATATGCATCTGGAGCCATGTGTACTCCTTGGTTGGTGGCTTAGTCCCTGGAAACTCTCAAGGGTCTGGTTGGTTGATATTATTGTTCTTCCTATGGGGTTGCAAACCCCTTTAGCTCCTTCATTCCTTTCTCTAACTCCTCCATTGAGGGACCCTGCACTCAATCCAATAGTTGGCTGTGAGTATCTGCCTCATTATTTGTAAGGTTCTGGCAGGACCTCTCAGAAGACAGCATATCAGGCTCCTTTCAGCAAATATTTCTTGACATCCACAATAGTGTCAGGGTTTGGTGATTGTATATGGGATGAATCCCCAGGTGGGACAGTCTCTGGAGGGCCTTTCCTTAAGTCTACACTTTGTCTCCATATTTGCTCCTGTGAGTATTTTGTTCCCCTATCTAAGAAAGACTGAAGCATCCACACTTTGGTCTTCCATCTTCTTGGGCTTCTATTCAATATAGTACTTGAAGTTCTAGCTAGAGTAATTAGACAATGAACAAAGGTCAAAGGGATACAAACTGAAAAGGAAAAAGTCAAAATATTACTATTTGCAGATGATATGCTCATATACTTACGGGGCTCCAAAATTCCACCAGAGAATTCCTAAGCCTTATAATCAACTTCAGCAAAGTGGCTGGATATAAAATTAACTCAAATAAATCAGTAGTCTTCCCCTACTAAAAGGATAAACAGGCTGAGAAAGAAATTAGGTAAACAATACCCTTTACAATGGTCACAAATAATATAAAATACCTTGGTATTACTCTAACAAAGCAAATGAAAGATCTGTATGACAAGAACTTCAAGTCTCTGAAGAAAGAAATAGAAGAAGATCTCAGAAGATGGAAAGATCTCCCATGCTCTTGGATTGGAAGGATTAATATAGTAAAAATGGCTATCTTGCTGAAAGCAATCTACAGATTCAATGCAATCCCCATCAAAATACCAAATCAATTCTTCACAGAGTTAGAAAGGGCAATTTGCAAATTCATTTGGAAAAACAAAAAACCCAGGATAGCCAAAACTATTCTCAACAATAAAAGAACTTCTGGGGCAATCAACATCCCTTACATCAAACTATATTACAGAGAAATAGTGATAGAAACTCTGTGGTATTGGCACAGAGACAGGCAGGAAGATCAATGGAATAGAAATGAAGACCAAGAAATGAATCCACACACTATGACTGCTTGATATTTGACAAAGGAGCAAAAAACATCCAGTGTGTGTGTGGGGGGGGGGAACAGCATTTTAACAAATGGTGCTGGTTCAACTGACAGTCAGCAGGTAGAAAAATGTGAATCTGCCCATTCTTATCTCCTTGTACAATGCTCAAGAACAAGTGGATCAAGGACCTCCACATAAAACCATATCTGCTGAAACATATAGAGGAGAAAGTGGGGGAGATCCTTAAACACGTGGGCACAGGGGAAATTTTCCTGAACAGAACACCAATGGCTTATGCTCTAAGATCAAGAATCAACAAATCAGACCTTATAAAATTGCAAAGCTTCTGTAAAGCCAAGGACACTATCAATAGGACAAAAGGGCAACCAACAGATCAGGAAAAGATGTTTACCAATCCTACATCCGATAGAGGGCTAATATCCAATATATACAAAGAATTCAAGAAGTTAGACTTTAGAGAATCAGATAACCCTATTAAAAATGAGAAACAGAGCTAAACAAAGAATTTTCAACTGAGGAATATCGAATGGCTAAGAAACACCTAAAGAAATGTCCAACATCCTTAGTCATCAGGGAAATACCTGTGGGAGTTTATAAAGCAGCAAAACTTTTAGACAATGGTCTGACATTACTTTGTCAAATACTTTTCATCCATCCATAATCTTCCAATTTGTTCACAATTGGAAGTGATGGTAAGAGATCACATTTCCCCTTTGTTTTCCTGGGCTAATATATTCTATCTAACAAGGATAAAGTGCAACTTAACAGCCATGGTTTCAAAATATAGGTCACATGATTCAGTATTCTTATTCCTTCTCTCTTCATGAGATGTTGCCTGGAAGAGAAAGGGTTCAGTGTCATAAGAAGTACACAGAGAATTTGATATACTAATATGATACTAAATGTAATAGATCTAACCTTCACTAAAAGTGAAGAAACATAAAAGTAATATTGTGCTAAGGGAGAGTGAAGCTGGAATATGAACAAACCCACCCATATTCCAATCCAGCAATCTGGATATTGACACCCTACTTCCCCCACTACTCCCTACCCATATCTCCCCATACTGCCAGAACATTGTGTATAGGATTACAGGAAATTGATGGTAGAATTTTCTCCAGTAGCCTAAACACAGACAAATGTAGAAATGAATACACACGATCTCCACATTGCATCAGAGACTCAATTAATTAAAGGAAGTCCAGCACAGACTTACTAATCTGCCCCCAAAGTGCCAGCTATAGGAGAAAAAAGGAGAAATTACAGTAAAATGTTCTCTTTAGTAACAGAACCCTCTGGAAAAATGATCACTGACTTAATTTGCTTGAATTTCTTAGATTGGTACCACTTCTTATGCTTTTAGGGAATGATATGTACATAATAACAACAAAAAAAGCATGATGTAGAAGTATAGTTCAGTGGTAAAGTGATTACCTGGATTTGAAAGGTTCTAAATTCAATATCCAGCACAACTTCAAAATGAGAAAATTAATATTTAAAAATTAGAAATTATAAAACTGAATATCCCCAGCTATAATATTGTCTATTTCACCTTATTGATCTTTTTTAAACATTTAATTTTATATCAATTTTAAACTTTAATTTCTTTATTATTCATGTTTAATTTTTACTTAATTATTTAACTGTACTTGAACTTATATCTGGATATGGGGCCTTGTTGCTCTTATATCTGGAAAAATTGATGAAGCAAAAATATGAGCTGTATGATAAAATCAAATGGCTCCAGATGCAGCTAAACAGCCTAAAGTTTTCTTAGTGTGTCCCTGAAGAGAATCGACTCTCCAGCAGCCAGAGAGCTTGAGTTACAGAAAATCAAACTGAAGTCCTTATTATAAGGTTGGCTATATTAAAGCAAAAATTTAAGTCTCAGCCTCAGATGGTGTCAGCATTTAAAGTAAGGGCATTAATTGGCAAAAGAAATTGAGATCCTATAACTTGGAAAGGGTATATGTGGCAGGCCCCTGTTAAAGCTTGGAACTTTGAATCTTCAGATTCCCAAGGGTTTATGCCACCTGAGGAAGTAGTACCCTGAGCCCCACCCCTTGAAATAATGCCTTTTTTCACATGAGGAAATTAATTCCTCAGAGTCTGATAAACCAGCAGTGACTTTTTCTGAAGAAAATGCTGGAGAAGACAATACTGGTGTTCCTCAAGGCCCACTAATAGTTTCTTTCAGACCTATAATTAGACTCAAGGCAAAACAGATCTCTAGAGAGGAGGATCTGTGGGTCTAGGAATCAAGGAGTGAAAAAGGAAATAGTTCCACTTACTATCACTCCTGATGACCCTCTAGGAAAATTTTTGCTTTCTGTCCCCACAACTGTAGGTTTTTCTGGCCTAGAAATTTTGTTTGAAAGGGAGAAGTACTCCTACCAGTATCCACAACCAGCATTCCATTGAACTGGAAGATCAAACTCTCCCCTGGTCATTTTGGGCTTCTAATGTCCTTAAACCAACAGGCTAAGAAAGGAATAACTGTGTTAGGAGGTGTGACATACCCAGATTACCATGGGGAAATTGGATTGCCTCTCTACAATGAAGGTAAAAAGGATTATATCTGGAGTACAGGAGATCCCTTATGGCATCTCTTAGTACTACCATTTCCTATGATTAAAGTCAATGGCAGCCTAATCCAAGCAGGATTACAAAAGAGGCAGACCCATCAGGAATGAAGGTATGGGTCACTCCTTCAGGAAAAGAGCCAAGACATACTGAGATCCTTACAGAGAGTAGAGGAAATACAAAATGGGTAATAGAAGGAGGTAGTTATAAATACTATCTAAAGCCATGTAACCAGTTGCAGAATCAAGGATTGTAAAGTAATATGAATGCTTCCATTTTATTTTGTTAAAAACACATTTTTATACCTAGTTGTGTTTTCTTCCAATTTCTTTAACATCAATTGGTGTTTAAGTTGAGATACTAAAAGAATGTTCCCAGGAGACTTTGCCCCATTGTAGATTTACAAATGTATTTGTGATTGTACCGGGAATACTTATATCATGTTAGGCATATTCATGACCTTGTCATTGTTTCATGTGGACATTAGATATTATGTGTCCCAAGTTGACAAGTGGTGAATTGTAATGAATATTCCTTGTTGTCAACTTGACTGTATCTGGAATGAACTATAATCCAGAATTGGAAGGCTCACCCGTGATCCAGATCTTAAGGCTGGGAGATACAAGTTTCTGACCTGGATCTAGGCATAGAGATCTTGAGGCATAGTGGCTGTGAATCCCGGGAAAGCAAGGCAAGAAGATCTCTGAGATCAAGGTCATCTGGGACAAAACAAGTCCCTGATTCAGGCATGCTGGTAGATACCTTTAATCTGGGCCACAACTGTTGGAGACCTACATAAGGACATTGGAAGTAGGAAGAGTCACTCTTCTTCAACTGCTTGCCTTGTAGGACTTTGCAACTACTAAATCCTTGGACATCCATTCAAAGTTGACCATTGTTGGGGAGTTGGACTACAGACTATAAGTCATCTTAACAAATTCCCTTACTAGATAGAGACTACCAATAAGTTCTGTGACTCCAGAGAATCTTAACTAATATGTCCACCATACTAGACTGAGGTTATTCTAGAACTACAAGACTAGATCAATAACACAGATCAATAAAATTAATAAATGATGTAAATAAATAAAAGTGAGAATTCATACTATTATCTTTATTAATATAGAATAGTAATTTTGGGATGCTCCATCTTCAGGTCCTCTATCTGCAATTGCAAATATGCAGTCCACTCCCCAGGTCAGAGCTCTGCCTGCCTCCCAGGAGGCTTGCTGCCTTCCAATACAACAAGTCCCAGACAATAGCAACAACCAGGGAATACCAGGCCAGTCAAAACCAGAGGCAAATAAATGGCTAAAGCAAGCACAAGAAACCAATCAACAAATGCCAGTATAATATGGCATCACTAGAACACAGCTCTCTTATTACAGTAAGCCCTAGATATCATAGCATGCTTGAAGAGCAAGTTTATTACCTTAGATTTCATCTTATATGGATGCTAGTGGCCTTGAAAGAAGAAATAATAAGTAAATACCATAAATAAGTATGTGAATACAATCAAGCAGGTAGAGGCCTTCAGAGAAGAAACATAATATAAATAAAGGAAAATGCAATTAAACAGGTGACAGAAATGTATAAAACTATTCAAGAAATGAGAATTAAAATAGAAGCAATAAAGAAAACACAAATGGAGGCAACTCTGGAGACATACAAACTAGAAAAAAGAACAGGAATTACAGATGCATGCATCACGAACAGAATATAAAAGATAGAATCAAGAATTTCAGGCATAGAAGATACAATAAAATACTTTGATACAAAAGTCAAAGAAATGCCAAATCTAAAAAGGCTTCTAAGACAAAATGTACAAGAAATTTTGGATGCAGTGAAAAGACCAAACCAAATAATAATAGAAAGAATAATAGGAAAAGATTCCCATCTCAGTGGCCCACAAAAATATCTTCAACAAAATCATACAAAACCTTCCCAAAACTAAAGAAAGAGATCCCTATAAATATACAAGAAGCTTACATAATACAAAATAAATTGGATCAGAAAAGAAAATCATCTGACAAAATAGTAATCAAAACATTAAATGTACATGACAAAAGAGGATATTAAAAAGTTGCAAGTTGAAATGTCAAGTAATAAATATAAACCTATGACAATTATAATGGACTTCTCAACAGAGACTCTAGAACCCAGAAGATCATGGACAGATGTTTCAGAGTCCTGAAGAGACCACAGATGTTAGCCCAGACTACTATACCCAGCAAAATTTTCAATCATCATAGCTAGAGAAACAAGATATTGCACAACAAAACCAGATTTAAAAAGGATCTATCTATTAATTGAGCCCTACAGAGAATATTAGAAGGAAAACTGGAACACAATGAAGGAGGTTAACTATGCCTAAGAAAACACAAGAATTTAATCATCTTACAACAAAACAAAAAGGAGAGAGAGAGAGAGAAACACCACCAACAAATATGAAGAACTAGCAATCATTGGTCATTAATAACTCTCAACATCAATAAATTCAATTCACTAATAAATCAGAATAAAAAGTAAAAATAATAAAAAATAAAAGTACTTTTGGGAGATAATGAAAATTTATTTGTCTTTTTTTCCTTTTTGAGATTATAAATCAATTATGTCATTTTCCCCTTCTGTTTTCTCCCTCCAAATCTTCCTCTGCAAAGGCCATGCTTTCTTTCAAATTCATGGTATATTTTCCTTCATGTTGTTGTTATTTTTGATGATGATGATGATAAAGACATTGTTGCTGTTGATAGTGGTGGTGGTGGTGGTGGTGATTACGATAGTGGTGGTGGTGGTGGTGGTGGTGGTGGTGATTATGATAGTGGTGGTGGTGGTAGTGTGTGTATGTAGGCTCCTAAATACATAAATAAAAGCCCCCCCCCCAGTGTCTATAGTGTTTGTTGTATGTAGATGTTTTCATGGCTGATCATTGGCATAGGATTCCAACAGATGCATCTATAACACATCTCCTGTACCTCAAGCTCAGAGATCAAGAAAGAAAGAGGAGAAAAAGACTATAACTTCCAGAGGAACAGGGAGTTTATGTTGAGATTTTGTTTCTCAGAAATGGCAGAAGATACACCCATCAGTCACACCAACATAACTGACTAAACATGGCCTGAACCTGAATGAAACCAATTGACATGTTAATTTGGAATGAGAAAAGATCACAAAACCTCTCATCTATGCAAAGTACTACAAGGTACTGAGGAATGCTGAGTGAGAATAGGAGAAATAGGAGGAATAGTCTTTCCCAAAGAAAAGTATACCTACTGGTTAACCAATAAAAAGGACAAAGATTAACATGTCTACACATAAAAGTCCTAAGAAATTAAAAACATATAGAATATACCATGTAAACAAACACGCATAAACTAGTATGCACGTAAGAGCGAGGTGGTTCAAATTTTGTATTCATAAAAATAAATAGTAGTAGTAGTATATAAAAAACATGAGTACAGATATTTTGTGATAATATCAGTGAATGTCAAAAGTTCTTCAAAAGTAGTTCAATGTCGATAATCATAAAATGTTCTGAAAGCACCAGAAAGAAAAGGATCTTAACAGAAAAATACAAACTGATAGCCAAGATTATAATGAACTAGAAAAAAAAAATGGAAGCCTATTATCTAAACTCTAGACTGTCACTGATGTCTATTCTATTGACTTTTATTCAAAACTGGACTCTATGTCTTAAGTAGAGCAACAACAAAAGAAAAAAACAAATAATATAAATAAAGGAGGAAAAATATTCTTTATACAGCATAATATGTACTTAGGAGACTGTAAATAATCTGCCCATCCTATGTTTAGAACTAATAAATACATAAAACAAAGTAACAAGATATAAAATCATCATCCCTGAGCTATATAGTCTCAGATTCTTGGTCACCTAAGCAGTGTCATGTATCAGTTCAATCTAATGGAGTGGGATGTAAGTCAAATCATATGTTGAGTGATTACTCTCACAAGCAGTCTATCACTACTGCGTTAGTATAGTTTGTAGTCAAGACTCCAGTGTAGGAGAAATGGTTTGTGGTTGATTTGTGGCTTACATTTCTCCTTTTTGTAGCCTTCAGAGTAACTTTCTATATTAAAGGCACTAGAATATAGGGTTGAAGTCTCTAGGTAGGTACCAGCATGACTCAATGAGTTTAGGTTGTCTTCAGCAATGGAGCTTTGTTGTCAGTTTTTGAGGAACAACAAAGAATTTTGATAACAGCCTAGATTAATTAGAACCCCCCCCCCCATTGGACTCCGTGGGCCAACAACACAATTAGCTGTAGTCCAGTTCTGGTCCTAGGAGCTTCATTGTTAAAATGTGATGGCCATTTAGGGATTCATGTCTCCAATTTTTGATGGTTCTATTTGGATTACCTTCATTTATGTAAATACTTTAGGGCACTCCCACTACATGGAGTTTTTTTTTTTTTTTAACTATCTCTAAAATGGCCCTTTATTTTAGCTATCTTTCTTCATATTCCCTTGTTGGCCTGCACTGAGTGTTTAGAGGTTTAACTATTATTAGACTTTGATGAAGAATAGTTACTGAAGATCAGTAAAGTACCAGTTTTCCATACATATATGTAACATACTTTGATTATGTTTCACCCCTTAGCCACCTTATCTTACCCTCTGTTGAGAGCTGGCCTGATGAACTGATGCCTTCTCTGAGGCTCTGCTGTATGGAAAAGTTTATTTACTAAACCAGGAACATATTTAGAAAAGGCAATAAATACCTTGGACCAGGTATTTAGGAGTTTTTTTCTGAAACACACACACACACACACATAATGTATGTGTATGTGTATATATGTGTGTGTGTATATATATATATATATATATATATATATATATGTATGTATACACATACATATATATAGAGAGAGGGGGAGCGGGGGGGGAGGGAGAGGAAGTATTCAGAGAACCCACTGTGGGGGAGAAATGACTATTTGTCCCAAAGCTGCTGTGGGGTCAGTCTGTAGTGTTTTAGGATACTCTGTGTTGCCCCTGTGCAACATTGTTTTTTCACATCTTGGTAACTTCTTATCATTATATGATTAGTTCTTTTGACTTCATTCCATTTACCCCACAAACACAGGATATAAGATGTGCTTCAAACCAAGATTGCTTGGCATAATACGTGACTTTTACAAGACCTCCTGATCCTAAACATTTTTATCTTTTCTATCTTCTATCTGATTTATCTTTTTATCTTCTGGTATTCTTTCCCTATACTGTCATTGAAGAATGAAATCCCTCTTCTCATTTTCCTGATTTATGAAACAAAAACTTTATAAATTACAAGGATTCAATGAAATACAATGCTAATTCTTTGAAAAATTTAATAAGGTGGACAAACAACCAAGTTTAAAAAAAAAGACAAAGAAAGATAAAAAAGCATTTTAGGTGATAAATGAATGTATGAAAAGGGGAAGTAAGGTAGTTCCCTCAAAATGTATGCATATTATATTTAATATTCATGACACCCAGTGTTTGACAGTAGCCCTGCCCAATCCATTGGCATCACTGATAAAATGATGCAAAGAAAAATAAAATGATGCAGATGCCATCTGAAGCTCTAGGCCCTCTCTCAATCCTGTAACCAGAGGATTCTACTCATGGAGAATAAGAATAGTAAACAGTCTGATTCTAAGGTATCCTGAACCATCTTCCCTTCCCTTCCCTTCCCTTCCCTTCCCTTCCCTTCCCTTCCCTTCCCTTCCCTTCCCTTCCCTTCCCTTCCCTTCCCTTCCCTTCCCTTCCCTTCCCTTCCCTTCCCTTCCCTTCCCTTCCCTTCCCTTCCCTTCCCTTCCCTTCCCTTCCCTTCCCTTCCCTTCCCTTCCCTTCCCTTCCCTTCCCTTCCCTTCCCTTCCCTTCTAACACAGGATTCTAAGTCTCCTATTTTAATGGTGAGAAAGAAATCCATGAATAACCTGATTGCTCTAATTTTTTAAAGAGCTTTTTCAACTTATTTTTGTGTTGCAGAAAGATGAAGGGGACAACAAATTAGGGAAAATAGGAACGTGATTGGTGTGTGGTGAATAGAATAGAATCCCTGAAGGCCAGTAGAAGGAATAGAATTCCGCAACCTCAGGGGATAGGAGGTGGGGTGACCCTCTAAAATGTACCAGAGACATGGGAGGTGAGAGAATCTCAGGACTCAAAGGAAGGAACCTTACATGAAATGCAGGGAGAGGGAACTTGTAGAGTCCACCTCCAGTAGAAAATCAGGGCATCAAGTGGAGGGATTGTGTTGCCACCCCATAGTCAAAAAACACTGACCCAGAATTGCTCCTGACTAAAAGAACTGTAGGGACAAAAATGGAGGAGACTGAGGGAAAGGCAGTCCAATGACCAACCCAACTAGGGATCTATCTCAAGGGCAGTTTCCAGGGCCCGATGCGCTTATAGACAGGAGACTAGCATGGATGTAATCACTAAGGCCCAATAAGCAGTTGACTGAGACAGATGTAAATAGTTATACCCAAACAATGAACTGAAGTCAGGGATCCCCTTGGTTTAATTGGGAAATGCTGGAAGAAGCTGAGGAGGAGGTGACCACATAAGACAACCAGTATTCTCAACTGGCCTGGACCCCTGAGATCTCTCAGCAATTGAGCCACCATCCCATAATCAGCTTCCAAACACTGACACCATTGCATACACTAGCAAGATTTTGCTGAAAGGACCCAGATATAGCTGTCTCTTGTGAGACTATGCCGGGGCCTAGCAAACACAGAAGTGGATGCTCACAGTCAGCTAGTGGATGGATCACAGGGCTCCCAATGGAGGAACTAGAGAAAGTACCCAAGGAGCTAAAGGGATCTGCAACCCTATAGTTGGAACAACATGATGAACTAACCAGTACCCCGGAGCTCTTTTCTCTAGCTGCATATGTATCAAAAGATGGCCTAGTCGGCCATCACCGGAAAGAGAGGCCCATTGGACTTGCAAACTTTATATGCCCCAATACAGGGGAATGCCAGGGCCAAAAGAATGGGAATGGGTGGGTAGGGAAGTGGGGGCCGTATGGGGGACTTTTGGGATAGCATTGGAAATGTAATTGAGGAAAATACGTAATAAAAAAATATTTAAAAAAAAAAAAAGAAATTGAGCCACCAACCAGGCAGCATACACTAGCTGGTATGAGTCTCCTGACACATATATAGCAAAGGACTGTCTGGTCTGGCCTCAGTGAGAGAAGAAGCACACAACCCTCAAGAGGCCTGGTGGGGGTTGGGGTGAGAAGGGTAGGGACATCCTCTTAGAGACAGGGGGAGGAAGAATGGTATGTGGAACTATGACAGCACAGACTGGAAGAGGGTGGGTATGACTGACTACAAGAAAATTGAGTCTGGCATTTCTTCACTCCTGAATGGGACACATGTGTAACTGAAAGTTAGAGAAGTGGGAAAAAAAAAAAAAAACCTAAGATGCGAATAATTTTCCTGGATGTTTCACAATTGCGTAGCCTACACATCTAATGTGAACCCAAGTATTCTGAACAAACAAATACACAAGAAGCAATGTTGTCCAAATTATTGCTCTCTAATGATATGTTTGAAATTATACCAAATACATTTGCTTGTTATATTCACATGTGATTTCCTTATGCATAAAAGCCTTGAATTTTCAGAAAATTTACTCTGTATGCAAGATAGGACCATCATTTCCTACAGAAGACCACTCTACCTAGGAACTCTAATCAGGGGAGTTGGGTATTAATGATATGCTGAGTCAACATTACTCAACTGCAGAATATTTTTGAGTTGGGGTTCTCTGAGTTACCAGGGAGGTAAAGCTTTATGGAATACAGAAGACAAAAAAAAAGATTCAGGTTCACATATATTCACAGTAAGGGCGGTTTATGAAGCAAAGGATAAATAAAAACTAATCTTGTTTAGAAAAAAATGTAATTGTATCCATGTGAATATCTATGAACATTTTAATCTCATACTGACGAAAAAGAAAACCTCATTTCTTATTCACCATACTCCATTTGGAAGTTCCAGCTGGATATTGACCTTTGTTATAGAAAAACAAACAAGAGGTCAGTGGAAGGGATCCCAACCTATGATGATTTTAGCTCAGTAGACCTTCCCATGTGCTTCATTGTGTTCCTTCTGCAAATAAAAGGAGAGATCTGGGTTTAAGACAGCAAGGCTCATGAGCATCAATTCTTACAGCATGGCTTCTCTTCAAATTCTCCAGCAGACTGGAGGAGTCATGCTCCTGATTCTGAGCCTACTTCTGGAGACTGCCTATGGTCAAGACAATAGGTAAGGTGCTACTTTTTCCTCACTGCCTTCCTAAAATCTGCTCCCACTAGACAGTGACACTTTGGATTCTTACAACTTGTGGCTCTGAGTCTCACTTTTTTAACCTCTGAGGCAACATGTAGCTTCTAATTGATACCCTTCTGTCCTGATATTAAATGACAAGGTGACAATTAAAATATTGTGTACAAACTGACTTTTTGCCTAGATTATAGTATAATTTTCATCAACATAACAATTATGAGGAGAGACATAAACTTGGTCCTTTTGGGGATAAGCTATGACTAGCATGTAAGTCACCTCTAATTCTCAATGTCGAGTACAGAAGCAAAGGATTATATATTCAAGACTCTACTCATGTCAGAGTGGACATACTGACACAACACACACACGCACACACACACACACACACAGAAAGAGAGAGAGAGAGAGAGAGAGAGAGAGAGAGAGAGAGAGAGAGAGAGAGAGAGAGAGAGAGAGAGAGATTACCCATAGGAAATTGATCTAAATTGTACAATAAAGGTGAATGCCTTCATCAGCTCTAATACGTAGGTCTCTTTTAACCACATCTGGAGCAGATTTGTTTAAACAAACAAAAATTCAGAATCTTGTTAGTGTACACCACTCTTTCTATACCTGTTCCTTTACACAGATTCCTTGTGTGATAAAACTATTCTCTAAGTCTATAACAATAAATGGAAAGAAATAACAGACTACAACTCCTGCAAAGAGATAATGGTATGTAATGTGTTCTATGGCTTTTGAAAAGAGGAAAGCATTAAGTTACAAGGAGAAATAAGAATCCACTAAGAGTGTACAGAATCATGTGAGAAAGGAGAATTTTCCAGATGGTAGTGAATCCATGGAGGTTTATATTGGGAATTTTTATATGCCAAAAAGAACATTTCTATCAGAGTGGGAATAATATAAAAACTTGGGAATTTCAGAATTGGGAATCTAACTTTTGTCAACTAGAACTTTAGATGTTCCTTACTCCAGATCTAAAGAGTGCTCCACTGAAGAAAACAATATTGAAGTGAATCAATTGTTACTGTGAAGCTGTATTGATCCTGAAAGACTCTAAGACTCCCAAGGGGAGACACCCACTCAAGCCTCGGGACAGCCGCGCACCCAAGAAGACACTGAGACTAAACTTAAGATGTAGAGAGTAAGATTTAATACAGCAGCAACAAGAAAGCACATAAAAAGCACATAAACCAGAGCCCTATAAAGCAACAGCAAGCAAATACATGAACTAGAGCTCTGGGGTCGAAACCCACACACCCAGCATGGTGTAGAGGAGATTCGACCACCGGCCCAAACTTTTCACAAGCTTTTATAGGAAGGAGGCAAGGGGGGAGCAGGGCAGGGAAAATACAGGTTTTACGTCACTAAGAGATTCAGCCAAGGGTTTTTCCAAAGTGCTTTTCGCAACGCGTCCCACACTTTGGCCATGTACTTGATTCATTGGAACTGAGGTTTTTACTCACACCCTTATCTCAAAAATGTCCCTGGCACAGTCCTTAGTTGGGAGGGGTAGGAGGGCTCTGGGGTGAGAGTTCTGGTGGTCAGTAATTTTCCTCTTTCATTCCCCACTCCTTCTAGTGAGTAATTCTAATCTTAGAATTTCAGAAGTCTATATTTTTATGCGGAGAATACTGCATTTACTCTATTTTAACATGGGAACAAAAACAGAATAAGAAGCATTAGTAAACAGAACTAGGCAGGGGCCCTTTTAGCGAGGCTTGAGGGTCTGGGCACGATGTAGGTGCACGTAGATCAGATCTCTGGCTGGAACTGGTGAGATGTCCTTGGGGTACCCAGCTCGTTTACTGTCTCAGCTGTTGGGATCCCTGGAGCAATGTCGTCCGCGTACTCAGTCCGATTTTTCCCAGTTGTGACCAGACCACCTGCAAGCCTTTTAACTTAGCATACAGATCATTATTATAACATCATAGGTTTAAACACATCATTTAAGACTATAATGGGCATAGGAGTCTCATAAAGGATAAAACTGAATCAAGAGGAAGTGTTTCTAGTACGTTTAAGTAGGGCATAGGGAAGGAACACCAAGTCTGTGCCAGTCTCTACGATTAATTTTGTCAAGGTCTGTCATAGAGTTTTAAACTAATTTATTTTATCTGTCCTGAGCTCTGAAGTCTATACACACAATGTAATTTTTATTTGACCTCTAAATACTTGGCCACACCCTGACTTACCTGGGCAACAAAGCAGGACTATTATCTGACACTATTGCTTTTGGCACTCTGAACTTGGAAAAATTTTTTTCAATAATCTTCTTGATGACTATGTGAGCAGTCTCATTTATCCATTTTGAGAACGTTTTTTCTCAGTAAAGTTTATTTCTCAGTTGATGTCAGGTCTGTCTTTTCAAGGGAGGACTAGTTTTCTTTCTTTCAGTTTTTACCATTTTATACAGGGTTTCTTTTACCAGTCTTAATTTGTCTATAACTTGATAGTCTTCAGACTGCCAGGATCATTGCTCTTTGGGATGCCTGTTTTTGGCGGTTAGATCTGCCATCTGATTTCTTTTGTTCACAGCATCTTAGGTCTTTTTCTGTAGATGTCAACAGCTCTCTTTGTCTGTATATTGTTCCATACAGTGGCAAAAGCATACCTGCTGTCAGTGTAGACTTTTATAAAGCTTGTATCAAAGCCACAAGTTTAGCTTTTTGGGCTGAAGTCCCTTTAGGGAGGCTGCTGGCCTAGATCACTTGCTTTTTGTCCACCACTGCACTGCTGTCCCCGCCTTCCGCTTACCTTCAATCGCGAGGCTACTGCCGTCCGTGTACCAGCTCAAACTCTCAGGCCAAGGCTGATCTGATCTTTACTTGCCGAGGTAAGTAGCCCCCTCTGTTGGTAGATGGCCCCATGGATATGAGCTGCTTTTCATCAACTACTGCTGCTCCTGTGACAAAGCTGCTGCCATCTGTGTACCAGGCAGGCACACCTGGCCAAGGCTGATCAGTCAGATCTCTCCTTGTTCCAGTTTCCTCAGCCAGGACATCAGCACATTGATGTACAGGAGTGGAGTCATCCGCCAAGGAGCAGTAAACTCTGGTAGTGGGTATAGTCACATGCTGACCCAGAGTAAGCTTGTCAGCGTCTTTAACAAGCAGGGCTGCCTTTATGCTGTCAAAGGCTTTTTGGTGTTCCTCAGTCCAGGTGAATGGGACTTTTTCTTTCTGCAAAAGCCCGCCGTCCCCAGAAACTCACGTACTTAGCGCGGGGTGGTGGGGGTTGGGATCAGCATCACAGTCTTTTTTCTGGCCTCGGTGAGCCACCGCTTTTCGTCGTCTCGGCACCTCGGTACGACATAACTGAGCTTTCTTAGCCGATACCCGATACCCCAACTCACCCAGTTCATTCAGGAGCTTCTAGGAGGGCCAGAATTTCTTCTTTGTCTTTAATGTCTCTGCCTTTAGCCAACCGCAGGGCTTGGGTTAGTGCCAGGAGTTCAGCCTTCTGAGCCGAAGTTCCTTCTGCCAGAATGTCAGAGCAGTGATGAGTAGGTGAAGACTCAGCAGGTTAGCAGGGGAAGCGAAGGTCACTTGTTCTGTCAACAAAAAAGCTCTGATAATATGTCCATTAGTCAGGGTGGATCATGTGCCAAGTTTTGTCTCAGAGTCAATTTATCTGCGTCCTTAACCAGAAGCCACTATGTGCAGACAAGCAGGTCATCTTACAGTCACCAGGTCTAATTTTCACAAGTATGCCACCGGTCTTTTTCAGGGTCCCAATCTCTGAGTAAGAACCTCTTTGGCAATACTTTTGTTCTCAGTCACATCTAGGAGTCCCAAAGTTAGGGACAACATTAGGGCGGTCTCAATAGCATCTAAGGCCATCCAAGGTTGTTCTTTATTTTTTATACGAAGGGCTGTTTATCTTTTTAATTCAGCAAAACCTGGAATCCACAGTCTGCAAAGGCCCGCAGTGTCCAGGAACCTTTTAAACTTGCTTTGCATTGGTCAGTGGAGGAATATGAAACACAGTCTCTTTTTAGCTGCTTTTAACAGGTAGGCCACCGGTCTCTTTTAAGGACTCAGCTTCTGTGTTAGCACCCCTTCTGCTTTTTCTTTACTTTCAGCCACAAACAGGTGAAGGGTTTGGTCATGAGGGGGGGCTCCTCTTCTTTTTGTTAGGGCAGTCTCTCACTCAGTGCTCTTTTTCTTTAACAGATAACAGTAAACACTTTGATCTTCAGCCAAAAGCTTGCTTTTGTTGCCAGGTACTAAGTTTTCTAGTCTCCCTGACTTTTGTGACCAGCATTTTTTACAGATCATTTCTAAGTGCTAGTATTATTAGCAAGTGTCACTTTGCTAGGTTCTAGTCTTTGTCATTTATCTCTTTTTGCTCCTGTTTCTTAACTGCAATGGAGATCTCATCTAATGTCTCTCTCTCTATATATATATATATCTCTTTCTTGTCTTTGCTTACTTTGAATGTTATCTAATTATTACATCTATATTCTGTCACTTAACTTTTTTCATAGTTTACCTCTTTTTACTGTTAACCTATTTCTTTTGAGTCTGCTGAAGCTTTGCTCTCAGTTCTTCTTTGCAGACCTCTATCCTTTTTAACAAGAGACAGGGTACAGGGGACAGGAGAATGAGCCTTTCTCCCACCCAGGAGGCAGGCAAAGGCTGAAAACAGATCCTTTGATGTGAAGAGCCCAGCGCGCCGGAATGCGGTGTAAACTCCTGGGAGTGGCAAACAAACGCTGGCAGGCAGAGGCAGCAATTTAACTATTTAACTACCTGATAGACACCTGGTGCTCTCTGCACTGTCTTTGGGGAGGGAGCACGCAGCCAGGCAGGCACAAGGGAGTGCGGGCAGACTCCAGGGGGGAAGCCAAAGGAGGGACGGCGGCCGCAGTCGGCCCCTCTCCAGCTGTGGCAGGCTTCACGGCTAGTCCAGGGCGCCAGGCGGCACCGGCAGGCCGCCGCACTCGCCTCACCAGCATCTTACAACTCGCTCGCGGGGCGGTGCCTGCAAAACTCAGAACCTCAGCACCACTGTTGCTATTAAAGCCCTAACTGCGCCGCCAAGGCCGGAAATTTTTAGCCCAGCTCTGCATTTCAGAGCTCTTTTGAGCAGTCTGGGACTCACCAGCACTGAGTTTTTTTTCCTTTTAAAACCATTGCTGACAAATTCTGTCCTGATGTCAGTCCAAGTCTACAGTCGACAAAGGGTTAACACACACACACACACACACACACACACACAAGTCTGTCACGTGACAAAAACACAACCAGCCAAACGCCACTTTCTGAAGGGGTCGGATTCCACAACCACTCCTGCTCTGGCAGAGAGAACACTCTTTCTCTCTCTCTCTGCCAGGCAACAGCCAGGTCTTTTTGACTGTTCTGTACCCTGGGCACTCCTTCCAGGGTCTCCCTTGGAACATCTTTTTGGGGTGCAGACTGTGAGGCCATAGACAGTCGTCCTCTCACAGCCACTAGGGTCCTTACGGTCCACAGTGGCAGCTGCCAGAATAAACCCACAATCTCAGAATACACAAATGCAGCAGTCCCACACCTACACACCCAGCAGATTGTCCCATTTCTAGAATAATAGCAGACACAACAAGAGCAGACACAAGACTTGAGACAAAAAGAAAAACCAAAGCACGAGGTGGGACTCGAACCCACGATCTCGCAACCTGAAGCACGAGGTGGGACTCGAACCCACGATCTCGCACCCTGAAGCACGAGGTGGGACTCGAACCCACGATCTCGCACAGATTGAGACCTAGCCGGTCTCCAGAGGGGTCCACTAAGCATCCTTAGTCCTCCCCTTGTCCTCCTGGGACGTCTCCCAGGGCGCACAGACGGTGGACACCTGGACACGTCTGTCTTTATCCACACCCTGCGCTCCTACCTGGAACGCGGTCTCACTGTGCACATTGCACACTAAGCGTCTGCAAAACCGAAACTGCGATCGCACCAGATACAGAATAGCCTACCTGGCCTCTCAGAAACTATCAGAACACAGACACCAGACCAAAGCAGAACAGTAAATCTTACTTCTGAGTGGGTCCAGGACTTCTGGGTGGTCGCGCTGATTCCCGGCCAATGCACCAAATGAAAGACTCTAAGACTCCCAAGGGGAGACACCCACTCAAGCCTCGGGACAGCCGCGCACCCAAGAAGACACTGAGACTAAACTTAAGATGTAGAGAGTAAGATTTAATACAGCAGCAACAAGAAAGCACATAAAAAGCACATAAACCAAAGCCCTATAAAGCAACAGCAAGCAAATACATGAACTAGAGCTCTGGGGTCGAAACCCACACACCCAGCATGGTGTAGAGGAGATTCGACCACCGGCCCAAACTTTTCACAAGCTTTTATAGGAAGGAGGCAAGGGGGGAGCAGGGCAGGGAAAATACAGGTTTTACGTCACTAAGAGATTCAGCCAAGGGTTTTTCCAAAGTGCTTTTCGCAACGCGTCCCACACTTTGGCCATGTACTTGATTCATTGGAACTGAGGTTTTTACTCACACCCTTATCTCAAAAATGTCCCTGGCACAGTCCTTAGTTGGGAGGGGTAGGAGGGCTCTGGGGTGAGAGTTCTGGTGGTCAGTAATTTTCCTCTTTCAATCCATATGATGGCTTCAGCAAATTCTGAGAGTATAGTATTCTTCTACCACTTCTACTTTTGGAAGGAATAAAGCCTTGGAGAGCTTATTGATAAGTTTAGAAAGAATATAGAAAGAGGAGTGCATAAATGTGGACGGCGAAGTCATGAATCTCCCCCATGCAATGCTAACTGGGAACAAAGTAAACATAGTTTTGCTAGCCTAGGTTTCCACATTCAGTACGTAAGCAGCACTGTGACCTTATCTTCTTACCTCCATTTGTTTCTTCCTGTTGGATATGTGTGTTGGCTGGAAAACCAGGTCTTCCAATGATTGGCCCCTGGAGCTCTTTCTGCCCGTTTATACACAAACATGAGTGTTGGACAGTAATATGATTTTGTTTCTCTGCCTCTTCTACTCTTATAGGAACAAGTCACTTTCACTCAACAAGAGACTCTCTCAGACAAACAGGACAAATGAAGTTATAGTAGAACTCACAGTTACAAACAATGTGGATAAATGCTTGGGGGTGAGTGAATAATTGATAAGTATCATAGTAAAGAAAAGTATCATAATAAAGATTATATAGTAATGTTGATATTGTGTTAAATGTTGCCCTTTTAGTATTTCTATGTGCATAGGTTTGAATGTCAGAGAAATTTTGTTACAAATGTATGCATTACAAATTCTTTTCTAATAGTGAAGTAATAGTGTTTTGAAGAAGATTGGTGAGTAAGGAATTTCAACTGTTGGATAAGGGTCTTCACATTGAAACATGATGAACATTTAGAGGAAAAAGTTATAGCAAGAGTGAAAAATCAAGGAAAAAGGTAATTAACCAAAGATAAACTTGGCTTAGTGGCAGTGACTAGGACACTCTGCTAGACTCATGGTCCCACCTCAATTCACCTGCTGACTGCACCTCATGAAGTTATGATAGAGAGTCCAGAAGGTGACTGTGCACTGTTCCTCAAAACGAGGGCTACAGAAACACATTGTACCCAACATTAATCCTGAGTCTAATTTCATCTTCACTTGTTCCAAACTCTTCACTTCCTGCTCAGTTTGTTTAACATTTTCTTCCACATTTGCCTCTTAGAAAGGAGAAACAAAAAGAAGGTTTGAGGGCTAGAGATATGATTGAAGGGTTGAGAGCACTTCTTGGTTTTTCTGAGTACCACTGATAGCTCACAGCCATACGTAAGTTCTGTCCCAGGACATCTGATACCAACTCTGGTCTGAGTGGACATTGCTCACACACATCTACTGACATAAAATAAAGCTAAGTAAATCTTTTTTCAAAAGACTGAATTTTAAAATTATTACAAAAAGGAAGTGAAATGAATGGTTATTTCAAAAGTCTTAATAGGTAAAGTCAACAGTCCTTGATATTAGTTTAAAAAACGAATCCCATTTTTCCGTTTAAACAGAGTAAACCCAATATTATACTTGAATTGTAGACCCTACAGTTCTTATGATCCATATTATGTGACATCTATTTTAAAATTATTCCTGTTTTTCCTTTCCTAGCCATAGCTCACAGAATGTCCTCCTTTTGTTAGAATATCCTGTAAACTATCTGGTATAAGATAGTAATCTTGGCATATGGCCAAAAATTCAGAGATGCTGAAATTGTTTGGGGGGTCAGGGTATTCCCCATACGTTGCGTAGATTATATAAGAGTTATCTTTGCTGATATAGGCAAATTTAGAGTCACAGATATTTACAGAAATAAAAGTAATGCTAGAAATGCTTTTTATCTGGTATTGGACCGAAACCCTGAAGTTCTCTCTGTTTGGTTTATAAAATAGTAAATTATGTAGAAGTCATTACTTATATTTGACCATTGACTTAAAGATTTATATCTTTTGGCTGAGGAAAACCAATGTCTAAAATAGTCAAAATTTCTCAAGCTGTGACTGTTTCTATTTGCAATATAAACTTGCTATTTTAAGCCTAAAATAATAATTTTCAAAGTTCATAGAGGAAAATGGCATTGTTAGGAGGTATGGCATTGATGGAGGAGGTATAGCCTCATTAGAGGAAGTACATCACTGTGGGGGTGGGCTTTGAGGGTCCTAAGTTCAAGCTCTGGCCAGTGGGGAAGAGAAATTCAGTCTTTTCCTGGTTCCTCTTTGAACAAGGTGTAGAACTCTCAGCTTCTTCTCCAGCTTCAAGCCTGCATGGATGCTGTAATGCTTCCTGCCTTGATGATAATGGACTGATTCTCTGAACCTGTAAGCCAGCCCTAATTAAATGTTGTCCTCATATGCACCAGTACAGAGGAATGTTAGAACAAGGAAGCAGGAGTAGGTGGGTTGGGGAGCAGGGCGGAGGGAGGGTATAGGGGGCTTTGGGGATAGCATTTGAAATGTAAATGAAGAAAATAATAAAAAAGTTGTCTTTTATTTTTTTTTAAAAAATAAGTTTCATAGACTCACAATCTCACAGAAAGGATAAAAGTATCAACTCTTTCATCTCACAGCTACAGAAATATAACACAGTGTAACAATAGCATCACAAAGCTAGAAAATTGAAGTCAGAGAGTCTGGGTTATAAAGTGTGGTTACTTGTCTTTGTCATGCTTATTTCAGCATAGCAGAGTAGAAAACCTGGTGTCACCTGCTTCAAAACCATTCTTAGTTCTGGAGAGGTTTGTATCATTCCCCATTGACTCTGATTTGTAGATTTTCAGCCTCGGGCTAGATGAAAACCAACTAACAACCTAAACATAACATGGACAATATTCTTTGACGGTCACAATACTAAAATAAAGAGCTTACTAATCCATCCCACAAACCAGCTCATGAGTTAAACATACTCAGACACACACACACGGGGGGGGGGGTCATTTCACGTCATTATCTGGAAAAAAATGCCATCTGACAACTTCTAACAAGTTTTTATTTTTAAGTTTCAGTCAATCACCATGCCAAATAACCCCAACAAAACAAATAAACAAATACATTAGTGGTTTCCTTCTACATGGAGTCTAAAGTGAATTTGTCACACAAGTTACAGAAAACATGTTAAATATCTAGTATATGCTCATAAATAATAGGAAATGATTAGTCCTTCCTTCCCACAGTGCCCTGAGAATTGTTTAATTTTTTAATGATCTATCTCGGGCTGTCTTCTCTATATTAACACTATTTAAACCTTCCTCACTTTCTTTCCTTCAGATAGAAATCAGTACTGAGGACAATCCAAATATCAAGTACCTTTCTACTCCTGAAATCTCTCTTGCTTGTGTGTGTACTTATGCCAAGTTCTTCTGGAAGGTTCATGTCTCTGGTAAGTGAGAGCATTTCCCACCCGCTTATGAATTTCAGATAAAAGTTAATGTCAGGATGTTTCAGAATAGAAAGAGAACAAAACAAACTATGTTTTAACAAGAGGAAAATGGAGATGATTTTGGAGTACTGATGAGAAACCAAATAGAAAGGAGATGAGAGGAGAGAGGGAGCTAAAAGAACAGGAAGGGAGCTCAAATAGCAATTCTACCTCATAGACAGAAAGTCAATCCCAGTATGTGAAATTTAGGAAGGGGTGTGCATGAAGATATGTTGGGTTCATGAGTTAACACTTCTTCTGTCCTTTCTTAGAGAATGCTGTCCTACAAACGAAGGTGGAAGTTTTTTTCAGAAAAGGACATATGTAATGATGATAATACCCAACGCCTAGTAACTATCTACCTCAGGAATACTTCATATAAATTGGTTAAAGTAGAATAAATTGGAAGGTCTCGAATAGATCCAAGTCACCAAAGTACCACTGGGAGAATATTACTTTACTGTATGTATCTCTCTAGTAAAATAAAATACTGTGAAAGGAACAATGTGGTAAAATATCTGTGATAAATAAACTAATACAACTTCACAATGAACTGTCTGAATTCCCACCTACCCCCAGAAATTACTACTGTATCTGCCCAGATAGGCAAAGATTTCTTTAGCACTGTTTTCCCAGGACACATTCACAAAAATAATATGATAAACTTTTAAATACTAGTGAGTGAGGTCAGGACCAGGTTTCACCACTTAGCAGAGAAGAAAAAATGGCCCTAGGTAGAATAAGCAATTGTTTGCAGAGTAATACCAAAAATTCAAAGTAGAACAGAGGAAATATTTCAACTTCTACCATGACAATGTAACTATACCCAGCTATCCCTCTACACTTTCTGATCGATACCTTTCTTCTTTTCGTCTACCAGTCTGAAAAAGACTCAGAGTTTACTGTGCGTTTGGATGCCCCATTATCTTCTGTGTTGTGATTTTGATTTTCCTGAAGTAAGGAAAATTTAGGATCTTTTTTTTTAATATAAAGACAATATTTAATTGGGGCTGGCTTATGGTTGAGGTTCAGTCCTTTATCATCAAGTTGGAAGCATGGCAGTGTCCAGACAGTCTTGGTACAGGAGGAGCTGATAGTTTTACTCCTTCATCTGAAGGCCATTATGAAAAGACTGACTTTCAGGAAGCTAGGACTAGAGTCTTAAAGCCCATGCCCATAATGACACACCTACTCCAACAAGGCCACATCTGCTCTAACAAAGCTACATCTCCTAATTGTGCCACTCCCTGGGCCAAGCATATACAAGCCATCACAGACATGTATATTTAAATGGAAAATTAAAACAAATTGCAAAACAACAATATAAAATGTGACATATATACATATATATATACATATATATATATCACAAATACACACACACACATACACACACACACACACATATATATATATGGGGGTGTATGTATTGTATGATGAATAAAATGACTTTGTATATGTATACACTGTGAAGAATCATAATTATAAATATGATTAACATATCCTTAAATTTATATAGTTAATCTGTAATGGTGAGAATAGTTAGGACCTACTTTAGTTTAAGTATACAGTATGGTATGTGTTATCTATAACCACTATACTACATATTGGACCTCCAAAACTTTAAACTTTTTTTTCAGAAACCCCATAGGAGGAATATCAATATGAAATAACCAGTACCCCCAGAGCTCCTTGGAACCAAACCACCAGTCAAAGAAAACACATGGTGGAACTTGTGGCTGTAGCTGTATATGTAGCACAGGATGGCCTAGTCGGTCATCAGTGGAAGGAGAGGTGCTTGGTCCTGTGAAGGTTCAATATCCCAGTATAGGGGAATGCCAGGACAAGAATGGGAGTGGGTGGGTTGGGAGCAGGGGGAGGGGATAAGGGATAGGATTTTTTGGAGGGGAAACTATGAAAGGGTATAACATTTGAAATTTAAATAAAGAAAATATCTAATAAAAATAAAAGTCAAATTTCCATTAAAAAATTACAAAAATTCAGGATCTTGAGTGATGCCAAGTGTGAGTTTGAAAATCAGGGACCCTGTGGGAGTTCTTTAATCAGGAAAGTTTTTGGACAGTGGTCTGTCACTATTTTGTAAAATGCTTTAAATACATACCTGATCTTTCAGTATATTCCTAGTTGAGATTCTACTCTGTTTCCCGTGGTACTTTTTACTCTCTTTATCAAGGGTAAAGTGCCACTTAACAGCTATGCTTTCAAAATGTATGCCAAACATTCCAGTCTGCTTATTTTAGCTCCCAATCCTCAGCTATTGCCTATAACAGAAAGGGAACCAGAGTCACGGGAAGTACACAGAGAACTTAATACCCTAGCATAATACTCAGACCAACAGATCTTCACCTGCACTGACAGAGGAGACACACAGAAGCAGTATTGTGGTAAAAGCATGTGCAGCTAAAAGATGCACAAGCCCATCCATATCCCAAGCCAGCAACCCTCACACTCACACTTGGCTTCCTCCACTTCTCCCTACCCACATCTCCCTATACCTAACCTAGTTACTGCCTGGACTTTCTGAATTGGATGTCATGAAGTTGGTGACAGAATTTTCTCCAGTAGCCTAAGCATAGACAGGTAAATATGACTAGACAGGATCTCCTACACTACATCAGAAACCTAATCCATCTAAGGAAGCCCAGCACATAGGTATTCTTATATGCTCCAAATTTCCAGCTATGGGAAAATGAGAAGAGGGAATTTCAGTACAAAGTGATAACATAAGTCTTACTTTGTAACTTGAGCTGGTATCCATGTTTTGGCCATCTTTATGCCTAAGCCTCTCAAGAGCTAAGGTTGAAGAAGTAAGCCATCAAAGTCTCCCTAACATTGTAAGGGCTATTTATTCAGATAAAGACTCTTAGTTTGACGTTTTTTCCATTTCATTTACTTCAGACCTTTTTATATATACCTCAGGTCTTTCAGACTTCATGCAGGTTTTTGAAGAGAAGTCAACTGAGTGCTATTACATATATAACTTAAATTTGATGGCTTTTTAAAATATATCTTGTTGTTGCTTTCCAAACTTTTTGTTTTTTATTTATATGGTTGATCATGATATGTGTTGGTGAGTTCATCATTGGGATGTATTTGGGTGAAGACTGCACAGTGTCTTGTATCAATTATCATCCTTCAGGAAATTTAGAAAAACTTGAACCCTTGCTTCTTTAAATGTATTTTCTGTTCTTGTACTCTATTTTGTAATGAAATGTCCCTCAAATAAACTTTTGGTAACTTGGTGGTGTCTTGATAATTCTCCTAAGCCTTCTTATTTTTTACGCCATTTCTTTCAATAACAATTCAAGTGTCTTGTATTTGAGCTCAGTGACCAAATCTGCAACTGAAGCTCCAAATTAAAGATTTTGCTTCAGTTATTTTGTTCTTTATCACTTAGGCTACTTTTTTCTTTGATTATTGTTTGTGTCACCTTGTTAATTTTCTTTACATTGGTCATGTGGCTTTATTTCCTTTCTTTTTTAATTTACATCTCAATCGATGACCCTCCCTCAGGTCACCCCCTCCCAAAATCTTTCCCAACACCCCTACCCCCTTCTCCTCTATGAGTATGGAGCCCCTCATTGTGTATCCTCCTCACTCTGGCATATCAAATCTCTGCAGAGATAAGCACATCCTCTCCCACAGAGGCCAGACAAGTCAGCACAGCTCGAAGACTATATCCTACAGACAGGCTTCAGTGTTTAGAACCCACATGAAGACCAAGCTACACATATGATACATATGGGTGGGGTGTTTCTTCTATGTAATAGAATGATGGATCCTGTTTTCACATCCATAACCTGTGTCTTTTTATTGGGAAATTGCCACGGACTGGACTCAGTCAGTCCGTCAACCTACGGGAGAAATCAGGATCCTGATACTCAGGTGGACAAGGAGTTGGCAAGTGACAAGCAGACATAAGCACAAGGAAATGTTGATCTGAGTGTAATTTCTCAAAGCGAGCATCAGACATGTATTACAGAAGAAAATAAGGAAGTTAGGTGACACATCAGCCAAGGAACACTGAGGTTACCCAATGCTTAATGACTATTTACACAAACAGAAGAATGCATACATAAAGACTAGAAGGAACCAGACAGTGTAACAACTGAGACAAAGTCAGCCCTATCTAAGGTCAGCTTATTCTTAGAAGCCAGGTATGAGGTCTTTCTGCCTCAGGGGCAAGGGCTTTCACACCCAAGCCATAGTTCTAATTCTAATTTATTGTTTAACCAACCACCAGCCAGCTCTTAGTAAATACCTAACTATGCTATTCTTCTGGGCTAGTGAAAGTATGTACTAGGAAGGGTCTGTACTCACTGACATTTTGGTGAGCAACACAATGTTCTAGTTCCTTCTTAAATCACAGCCCATTGTAAATTCCTGTATATGGGAGTGACTCAGCTGTATTCTAAATGTGTGTGGGAACCTCCATTACCAGAAGGACCCACCAAACTTTCTTCTATTAAGTTATGTAGTCTTCCATAGAAACAATACTAAAGAAAAACACGCACAACAATTCACTGACTATGGCAAGGACAAATCTGAAACACATCTGTGTTATGGGACAACAAAGACTCCAGGAGACCAGTTTCTATGAAACTTTTTGCCTCAGGACTGTGGCCAAGCTTTTGGACTTGTCATGCAACCTCCACTGGAGTGGGTGTGGCAGGGTATTGATTCTACTTATGTTGAGAGATATTAATGATTAGTGATTGTTTATACCAGTTATTTTGATGATTGCAATGTTAGTGTGTGTGCACCTCCCTTGTTTTTGCTGGTATGAAATTACTTTTTTCCTTTGTTTACTTGGGTGTATTTATCTTCCTTGGGTTGGAGTTCTTCTAGAACTTTCTAAAGGGCTGAATTTGTGGATAGATACTTTTTACACTTGAATTTGTCTTGGAACTTCTTGTTTTCTCCATTTGTGTTGACTGAGATTTTTCTGAGTATAGTAGTCTAGGCTGGCATCCTTGGTTTTTTTTTGTTTATTTGTTTGTTTGTTTGTTTGTTTGTTGTTTTAGAGGTTTCAAGGTATCTGTCCAGATCATTCTTACTTTTAGAGTCTCTGTTGAAAAGTGGGGTGTAAATGTGATAAGTCAGCCTTTTTTTGTTACCTGGCCCTTTCCCCGTGCCACGTTTAATATTCTTGGATTGCTATGCAGATATTTTTGTGATTATTATGTGATGGGAGAATTTTCTAATTAGTGTTCTATAACATTCTTGCATGTTTATAGACATTTCTTTCTTTAGGTTGGGGAAGGGTTCTTGTTGTGTCTTCAATGAAAATATTTTCTGTGTCTTGTAGATGGGATTGTTTACCTCCTTCTATTCGTATTATTCTAGGTTAGTTTTTCATGGAATACCAGATTTCCTGGTTTTTCTGTCAAAGATACTTTAGATTTAACATTTACATTTTCTTTGGCTGACATTTCACTTTCTTCTCTCTTTTAACCCTACAGGTCCTGTGCATTTAAATTATGGCTACCACTATAGTGTGTTTATGCATTGCCTGAGTGCACAAACAAATCGGTTTTTGTTTCTTTTTTTTTTTTTTTTTTTTACTATATATACTTCTACTTATTCACTTTACGTCCTGCATCCTACATTCACTTTACATTTGCCAGGCACTGGCATAGCCTCACTGTCCCCTTCCAAGTCACCCCTTCCAGAAACCTTCCCTGTGTGCCTATCTCTCCTCCTTTTCAGAGTGGGCAGAGGGCACCTGGGTATGCATCCACCCTAGCACATCAAGTCTCTGTGACATTAGGTGCATCCTCTCCCATTGAGTCTAGACAAGGCAGTCCAGCTAGAAGAACATATCCCAGATACAGGCAAGAGCCTTTGGTATAGCCCAGATGTAGTTTTTCAGAACCCATATGAAGACCAAGCTTCATGTCTAATATATATGTTTAGGGGGGCTTTATGTCATGGACTTGTCATGCAAACTCCACTGGAGTGGGTGTGGCAGGGTATTGATTCTACTTATGTTGAGAGATATTAATGATTAGTGATTGTTAATACCAGTTATTTTGATGATTGCAATGTTAGTGTGTGTGTGTGTGTGTGTGTGTGTGTGTGTGTGTGTGTGTGTGCTTGTGTATGTTCTTATTTGGTGGTTCAGTCTCTGAGAACCCTAATAGTCCAGGTAAGTTGATATTGTTTGTGTTCAGGTGGAGTTTCTATACTCTTTGGGGCCCACAATCATCTACCTACTCTTCTATAAGAGTTCCTGAGCTCCATCTATTGTTTAGCTGTGGGGGTCTGCATCTGTCTGAGTCAGCTGCTGAGTGGAGCTGTTCAGATAACAACCATGCTAGATTCCTGCCTGCAAGCAAAACAGACTATCATTAATAGTGTCAGAAATTGGTGCTTGTTCATAGGATAAGTCTCAAGTTGGACCACAAATGAACTCCTACATGGGGGCCAACTAGGCTGGGGAGTAGTTGAAGAAGGAGAAGCAGAGAATGAGGATGAAAAGACCTTTCCTAGAAGTTTAGCCATTTCAGGCAGAGGATTTTCCCAGCGTAAAGTGTTGAACTTTACACACATTTCCCTGACACTTGGCTACTGGAGCTCACTCAGGTATCCATACGTAGCTCCTTCATTGGGGGCCCTGTGTTCCATCAAATAGATGACTGTGAGCACCCACTTCTGTATTTGCCAGACACTGGCATAGCCTCACAAGACAGAGCTATATCAGGGTCCTGCCAGCAAAATCTTGCCGACATATGCAATAGTGTCTGGGTTTAGTGTTTGTATATAGTATGGATCCCTGGGCAGGGCAGTCTCTGGATGGTCCTTCCTTCCATCTCAGCTCCAAACTTTGTCTCTGTAACTCCTTCCATGGGTATTTTGTTCCCCATTCTAAGAAGGAGTGAAGTATCCACACTTTGGTCTTCGTTCTTCTTGAATTTCATATGTTCTGCAAATTGTATCTTGGGTATTCTAAGTTTCTGGGCTAATATCCACTTATCAGTGAGTGCCTATCATGTGTGTTCTTCTGTAATTGGGTTACCTCACTCAGGATGATATCCTCCGGATCCATAATTTGCCTACGAAATTCATAAATTTATTGTTTTTAATAGCTGAGTAGTACTCCATTGTGTAGATGTACCACACTTTCTGTATCCATTCCTCTGTTGAGGAACATCTGGGTTCATTCCAGCTTCTAACTATTATAAATATGGCTGCTATAAACATAGTGAAGCATGTGTCCTTATTACAAGTTGGAACCTCTTCTGGGTATATGCCCAGTAGAGGAATTGCTGGATCTTCCGGTAGTACTATGTCCACTTTTATGAGGAACTGCCAAAGTGATTTCCAGAGTGGTTGTACCAGTTTGCAATCCCACCAACAATGGAGGAGTGTTCCTCTTTCTCCACATCCTCGCCAGCATCTGCTGTCATCTAAATTTTTGATCTTAGCCATTCTGACTGGTGTGAGGTGGAATCTCAGGGTTATTTTGATTTGCATTTCCCTGATGATTAAGGATGTTGAACATTTTTTCAGGTGCAAGCTTATTTCTCTAGTTGCATATGTAGCAGAGGATGGCCTAATCGGTCGTCAATGGGAGGAGAGGCCCTTGGTCTTACAAAAATTATATGCCCCAGTAAAGGAGAATGCCAGGGCCAGGAAGCTGAAGTGGGTGGGTTGGAGAGCAGGGCAGGGGGAGGGTATAGGAAACTTTCAGAGTGGAAAATAGGACAGGGGATAGCATTTTAAATGTAAATGAAGAGAATATCTAATAAAAAATTTAAAAATCTTTGAAGAAAAATGAAAAAAACAAAACAAACAAAACAAAATTCCAACCAAATAATAAACTAGAGGTTGAAAAAAAGTTTCTAGGACAAATAAGCCAAATCAGCTACATAACTACATAAACACTTATGATTATAAGTAACATGCATACATCATGTATGATGGATGGTAACTGAGTAATTGGGATTTAACATGAAATAAAAATACATACAAAAATTTCATTGATTTAATATGGCACTAAATATTATACGTTTAGGATTTCAGTGTATGTGGATTTGAAGCTCAGAAAAATTATGTTAGTAATGTCTACATTACAGATTCTATTCTAAAGGTTAAAGTAATAGGGCCAAAGATGATTGGTGAGTGGGAGCTAAAGGTCTTCAGAAAGAAACAAAATGAAAATTTAGGAATAAGAATAAGAATTAGAAGAATGAAAATAAAGTGGCAATGAAACAAATGTAAACATAACTGGTTGTTAATAATAATGTCACATTATAGAACATTAATACTGAATAATAAAATAAATCAATATTCCTACATTCAGCCACCTATCAACTCCAGCTCATGTAGTAATGGTGGAGTTTCAAGAAGGTCAGATCAACATGAGTTTTCAGGTATAAAAACTATAGTAGTGAGGTATCTGGGCACTTTTCCTCAATGAGGCCTCATTTGCCCCAAATAAGCACAGACACACATTTTCTCCATCTTCACATCTTGGTCTTCAACTTTCTCCTTCAACTGTACCAATCTCTCCACCTCCTACTCAGTTTCCCTAACAGTTCTATAACCATTAACTTTTGTTCAGTGACAAGCCCAAATTGGGATCCAGCTCAAGGGGAGGCTCCAGGGCTTAATACTATTACTGATGCTATGGTGTGCTTACAGATAGGAGCCTAGCATGGCTGCCCTCCCAGAGGCCAAACAGCTGAAAGAGTCAGATACAGATACTTACACCCAACCAATGGACAGAAGCTGGGGACACCTGTGGTTGAATTAGGGAAAAGCTGGAAGAATCTGAGAAGGAGGGCAACCCCATAGGAAGACCAGCAGTCTCAACTAACCTGGACCTTCTATATGTCTCAGACACTGAGCTACCAAGCAGGCAGAATACACTAGATGGTATGAGGCCCCTGACACATATACAGAAGAGGTCTAGCCTCAGTGAGAAAAGATGCATCTAACCCTTGAGAGACTTGAGGTATCAGGGCAAAAATAAAAGGAGAGCAGTTTTTCTTTCAGAGTAATCTAGTTGGCTTACAGCCATCCATCACTCTAGTTCCAGAGAATCTCACACCATATTCTAGTCTTTTTGGACTCTGGGGACACACACCACTTACACACATAAAATGAAAATAAATAAATCCATTTTAAAAACTGAATTTAAAACTCATGACCACTCTTCCGGTCTGACCAGCACTGGGGTAGCTAGGGCGCAGGGTCAGCTGACACTTGCCAGCTACCCACAACACCCGCCACAGGATCTTAAGACTTCTGGTGAGTGGAACACAGCTTCTGCTCCAATCCAATTGCGTGTGGGACCTGAGACTGCATTAGTTAGGGAAGCAGAAAACCGGCCTGAGTAGGGCCACAGGCCTCTTCCAGCTGGAACAGCACCAGGGTAGCTAGAGCGCAGGGTCGGCTGACACTCGCCAGCTACCCACAACACCCGCCACAGGATCTTAAGACTTCTGGTGAGTGGAACACAGCGTCTGCTCCAATCTTTAAACAGTGACAACGATAACAACTAACCCCAGAGATTACCAGATGGCGAAAGGTAAACGTAATAATCTTACTAACAGAAACCAAGACCACTCACCATCATCAGAACTCAGCACTCCCACTTCGCCCAGTCCAGGGCACCCCAACACACCGGAGAAGCTAGACCCGGATCTAAAAGCATATCTCATGATGATGGTAGAGGACATCAAGAAGGACTTTAATAACACACTTAAAGAAATACAGGAGAACACTGCTAAACAGGTAGAAGACATTAAAGAGGAAGCACAAAAATCCCTTAAAGAATTGCAGGAAAACCAGACCAAACAGGTGATGGAATTGAATAAAACCATCCAAGACCTAAAAAGGGAAGTAGAGACAATGAAGAAAACCCAAATTGAGGCAACACTGGAGATAGAAACCCTAGGAAAGAAATCTGGAACCATAGATGCGAGCATCAGCAACAGAATACAAGAGATGGAAGAGAGAATCTCAGGTGCAGAAGACTCCATAGAGAACATCGGCACGACAATCAAAGAAAATACAAAATCCAAAAAGATCCTAACTCAAAACATCCAGGAAATCCAGGACAAAATGAGAAGATCAAACCTACGGATAATAGGAGTAGATGAGAATGAAGATTTTCAACTCAAAGGACCAGCAAATATCTTCAACAAAATTATAGAAGAAAACTTCCCAAACCTAAAGAAAGAGATGCCCATGAACATACAAGAAGCTTACAGAACTCCAAATAGACTGGACCAGAAAAGAAATTCCTTCTGACATATAATAATCAGAACAACAAATGCACTAAATAAAGATAGAATAGTAAAAGCAGTAAGGGAAAAAGGTCAAGTAACATATAAAGGCAAGCCTATCAGAATTACACCGGATTTTTCACCAGAGACTATGAAAGACAGAAGGCCCTGGACAGATGTTACACAGAAACTAAGAGAACACAAATTCCAGCCCAGGCTACTATACCCAACCAAACTCTCAATTACCATAGATGGAGAAACCAAAGTATTCCACGACAAAACCAAATTCACACATTATCTTTCCACGAATCCAGCCCTTCAAAGGATAATAACAGAAAAAAAAAACCAATACAAGGACGGAAACCACATCCTAGACAAAGCAAGAAGGTAATCCCTTAACAAACCTAAAAGAAGACAGCCACAAGAACAGAACACCAACTCTAAAAACAAAAATAAAAGGAAGCAACAATTACTTCTCCCTAATATCTCTTAATATCAATGGACTCAACTCCCCAATAAAAAGACATAGACAAACAGGCTGGCTACAGAAACAGGACCCAACATTTTGCTGCTTACAGGAAACTCATCTCAGAGAAAAAGATAGACACTACCTCAGAATGAAAGGCTGGAAAACAATTTTCCAAGCAAATGGTAGGAAGAAACAAGCTGGAGTAGCCATTATAATATCTGATAAGATTGACTTCCAACCAAAAGTCATCAAAAAAGACAAGGAAGGGCACTTCATTCTCATCAAAGGTAAAATCCTCCAAGACGAACTATCAATCCTGAATATCTATGCGCCAAATACAAGGGCAGCCTCATTCATTAAAGGTACTTTAGTAAAGCTCAAAGCACACATTGCACCTCACACAATAATAGTGGGAGACTTCAACACACCACTTTCACCAATGGACAGATCATGGAAACAGAAACTAAACAGGGACACAGTGAAACTAAGAGAGGTTATGAAACAAATGGATCTGACAGATATCTACAGAACATTTTATCCTAAAACGAAAGGATATACCTTCTTCTCAGCACCTCACTGTACCTTGTCCAAAATTGACCACATAATAGGTCACAAAACAGGCCTCAACAGATACAAAAATATTGAAATTGTCCCATGCATCCTATCAGATCACCATGGACTAAGACTGATCTTCAATAACAAAATAAATAATAGAAAGCCAACACACACATGGGAACTAAACAACACTCTTCTCAATGATACCTTGGTCAAGGAAGGAATAAAGAAAGAAATTAAGGACTTTCTGGAGTTTAATGAAAATGAAGCCACAACATACCCAAACTTATGGGACACACTGAAAGCATTTCTAAGAGGAAAACTCATAGCTCTGAGTGCCTCCAAAAAGAAACTAGAGAGAGCACACATTAGCAGCTTGACAACACACCTAAAAGCTCTAACGAAAGGAAGCAAATTCACCCAAGAGGAATAGATGGCAAGAAATAATCAAACTCAGGGGTGAAATCAACCAAGTGGAAACAAGAAGAACAATTCAAAGAATCAACCAATCGAGGAGCTGATTCTTTGAGAAAATCAACAAGATAGATAAACCCTTAGCCAGACTCACTAGAGGGCACAGGGAAAGTATTCTAATTAACAAAATCAAAAATGAAAAGGGAGACATAGCAACAGAACCTGAAGAAATCCAAAACACCATCAGATCCTTCTACAAAAGGCTATACTCAACAAAACTGGAGAACATGGATGAAATGGACAAGTTTCTAGACAGATACCAGGTACCAAAGTTAAATCAAGATCAGGTTAATGATCTAAACAGTCCCATATCCCCTAAAGAAATAGAAGCAGTCATTAATTATCTCCCAACCAAGAAAAGCCCAGGACCACATGGGTTTAGTGCAGAGTTCTATCAAACCTTCAAAGAAGATCTAATCCCAGTTCTTCACAAACTATTCCACAAAATAGAATCAGAAGGTACTCTACCCAACTCATTCTATGAAGCCACAATTACTCAGATACCTAAACCACATAAAGACCCAACAAAAATAGAGAACTTCAGACCAATTTCCCTTATGAATATTGATGCAAAAATCCTCAATAAAGTTCTCGCTAACCGAATTCAAGAACACATTAAAACAATCATCCATCCTGACCAAGTAGGATTCATCCCAGGGATGCAAGGAGGGTTCAATATACGGAAATCCATCAACGTAATCCATTATATAAACAAACTCAAAGACAAAAACCACATGATCATCTCGTTAAATGATGAAAAAGCATTTGACAAAATCCAACACCCATTCATGATAAAAGTCTTGGAAAGATCAGGAATTCAAGGCCCATACCTAACCATGATAAAAGCAATATGCAGCAAACCAGTAGCCAACATCAAGGTAAATGGTGAGAAGCTGGAAGCAATCCCACTAAAATCAGGTACTAGACAAGGCTGCCCACTCTCTCCCTACCTATTCAACATTGTACTTGAAGTCCTAGCCAGAGCAAATAGACAACAAAAGGAGATCAAGGGGATACAAATCAGAAAAGAAGAAGTCAAAATATCACTTTTTGCAGATGATATGATAGTATACATAAGTGACCCTAAATATTCCACCAGAGAACTCCTAAGCCTGATAAATAGCTTCGGTGAATTGCTGGATTTAAAATTAACTCAAGCAAGTCAATGGCCTTTCTGCACACAAAGGATAAACAGGCAGAGAAGGAAATTAGGGAAACAACACCCTTCTCAATAGTCACAAACAATATAAAATACCTTGGGGTGACTCTAACTAAGGAAGTGAAAGATCTGTATGACAAGAACTTCAAGTCCCTGAAGAAAGAAATTAAAGAAGATCTCAGAAGATGGAAAGACATCCCATGCTCATGGATTGGCAGGATCAACATTGTAAAAAAGGTTATCTTACCAAAAGCAATCTACAGATTCAATGCAATCCCCATCAAAATTCCAACTCAATTCTTCAACGAATTGGAAAGGGCAATCTGCAAGTTCATCTGGAACAACAAAAAACCTAGGATAGCAAAAACTCTTCTCAAGGATAAAAGAACCTCTGGTGGAATCACCATGCCTGACCTAAAGCTGTACTACAGAGCAATTGTGATAAAAACTGCATGGTACTGGTATAACGACAGACAAGTAGACCAATGGAACAGAATTGAAGACCCTGAGATCAACCCACATACCTATAGTCACTTTATCTTTGACAAGGGAGCAAAAACCATCCAGTGGAAAAAAAGACAGCATTTTCAACAAATGGTGCTGGCACATCTGGCAGTTATCATGTAGAAGAATGCGAATTGATCCATTCCTATCTCCTTGTACCAAGGTCAAATCTAAGTGGATTAAGGAACTCCACATAAAACCAGAGACACTGAAACTTATAGAGGAGAAAGTAGGGAAAAGCCTCAAAGATATGGGTACAAGGGAAAAATTCGTGAATAGAACAGCAAAGGCTTGTGCTGTAAGATCTGAATTGATAAATGGGACCTCATAAAGTTGCAAAGCTTCTGCAAGGCAAAAGACACCGTCAATAAGACAAAAAGACCACCAACAGATTGGGAAAGGATCTTTACCTATCCTAAATCAGATAGGGGACTAATATCCAATATATATAAAGAACTCACGAAGGTGGACTCCAGAAAATCAAATAACCCCGTTAAAAAATGGGGCTCAGAACTGAACAAAGAATTCTCACCTGAGGAATACCGAATGACTGAGAAGCACTTTAAAAAATGTTCAACATCCTTAATCATCAGGAAAATGCAACTCAAAACAACCCTGAGATTCCACCTCACACCAGTCAGAATGGCTAAGTTCAAAAATTCAGGTGACAGCAGATGCTGGCGAGGATGTGGAGAAAGAGGAACACTCCTTCATTGTTGGTGGGATTGCAAGCTGGTACAACCACTCTGGAAATCAGTTTGGCGGTTCCTCAGAAAATTGGACATAATACTACCAGAGGATCCAGCAATACCTCTCCTGGGCATATATCCAGAAGATGTTCCAACCGGTAAGAAGGACACATGCTCCACTATGTTCATAGCAGCCTTATTTATAATAGCCAGAACCTGGAAAGAACCCAGAGGCCCCTCAACAGAGGAATGGAGACAGAAAATGTGGTACATTTACACAATGGAGTACTACTCAGCTATTAAAAAGAATGAATTTATGAAATTCCTAGCCAAATGGATGGATCTGGAGGGCATCATCCTGAGTGAGGTAACATATTCACAAAGGAACTCACACAATATGTACTCACTGATAAGTGGATATTAGCCCAAAAACTTAGGATACCCAAGATATAAGATACAATTTGTTAAACGCATGGAACTCAAGATGAATGAAGACCAAAGTGTGGACACTGTGCCCCTTCTTGGAATTGGGAACAAAACACCCATGGATAGAGTTACAGAGATAAAGTTTGGAGCTGTGAAGAAAGAATGGACCATCTAAAGACTGCCATATCCAGGGATCCATCCCATAATCAGCTTCCAAACGCTGACACCATTGCATACACTAGCAAGATTTTGCTGAAAAGACCCAGATATAGCTGTCTCTTGTGAGACAATGCCGGGGCCTAGCAAACACAGAAGTGGATGCTCACAGTCAGCTATTGGATGGATCACAGGGCCCCCAATGGAGAAGCTAGAGAAAGTACCCAAGGAGCTAAAGGGAACTGCAACCCCGTAGGTGGAACATTATTATGAACTAACCAGTACCCCAGAGCTCTTGACTCTAGCTGCATTTGTATCAAAAGATGGCCTAGTTGGCCATCACTGGAAAGAGAGGCCCATTGGACTTGCCAACTTTATATGCCCCAGTACAGGGGAATGCCAGGGCCAAGGGTCGGGGGTGGGTGGGTGGGGATTGGGGGGGGGAGTGTTTTGGGGACTTTTTGGATAGCATTGGAAATGTAATTGAGGAAAATACCTAATTAAAAAAAAATAGAAAAAAAAAAACTCATGACCAAAACAATAGCAAAGAATTATATGTATAGAACAATCACAGTAGAAAATATCCCTGATATTTACCAAATAAAAATGATGCTAGAAATGCATTTAAATCTGGTATTGAACAGATGCTTTTAAATTTTTTCTCTATTTGTTTTTAAACAAGTAAATTGCTTAATCCACATAGATAAGTCATTATTTATATATGACCGTTATCTAAAAGATTTATATTCTTATTGAAGAGAAACCACATTTTATTCTTGTTATCCAAAACGTTTCACACTAGGACAATTTGTTTGTTTAATAAACATTTAATGTTAAGTCTGAAATTATGCCTTTAATATAGATCCAAAATTGGGCTGGTCACTGGACCTCCTTTCCCTCAGTCTCTTATCCATTTTTGTCTTTGCAGTTCTTTTAGAAAGGAACAATTCTGGGTCAGAGTTTTTAACTGTGGGATAGCAACACCATTCCTCCACTTGATGCGCTGTCTTTCTACTGGAGATAGACTCTACACATTCCCTCTCAAATGAGGCATTAACATTACCATAGCACCAGTCAACGGACAGACACCCTAAAAACAAAACAAAATGAAACAAAACAAAACAAAACCTGAAAACCTCCCACTCTGGAAGGTTTACATGACCCATTTTCACCATGAATAAGGCATGCAAGCTGTTTGACTGAAGATCACCTAATAGAGGTATTTCACTGATTACTGTCTAAAAGAGCTGTAATAGAACCCTTGTAAACTAAGCCTGTACTATACATCCTGCTGACCTACCCATTCTAAGCTCCAATTTATCCTTTCCATCCTGATGTGGAGCAGTACCTGGAACCCTGAGGTGGAAGCAGAACCACACATCCTGCCTTAACATCTTTCCTGGTTTGGGTTTTTTTGTTTTGTTTTTGTTTGTTTGTTTGTTTGCTTGTTTTTGAAAGGTAAAGAATAAGTTTTAATACAACTTTGAATGCATTAAGGGAGAGAGGTGCTTAGGAAAAAAGATAGTACAAATTTTAATTCCTTTTCCTGGTGCTGTGATAAAACATTCTAAGGAAAGCAACTTAAAGAGAAGGTTTATTTTAGTTTGCAGTTCAAGGTACAGGCTGCATGGCTTGAAGCAGATGGCCACACAAAAGCTACAGTCAGAAAATGAGAGCAATGAACACAGGCTTGCTACTCGAGGTTTTCTCAACCTTTGCACAGCCCAGGACCCAGCTCAGGGAATGGTTCTGCCCATAGTAGGCAAATCTATCATTTCCTTTTAACTTTGATTTGGAGATCTTCAGCTTCAGGCTAGATGAAAACCAACTAAAACCCTAAACATTGTACAACAATAATACTCTTTGGCCCTGACATTAGTAAAATAAAGTGTTTAGTAATCAATCCCCAAACCAGCCAATGAGTTAAACACACACACACACACACACACACACACACACACACACACACACATTTCCTCCATTAGATGGAAACATGTAATATCTGACAACTTCTAAAATAAACTTTTAAATTTGGAAAAAAAAGAGTCTTCTTTCTGACACTGCATGGAGGCTAAGTTTGAACTGAACACATAAGTTCCAGAAAAGATGCTAAGCATCCAGTACATTCTGAGAGCTAAGAGGAAATACTTAAGTCTTCCCTTCCCGTAGTGCTTGATGAATTAATTATTTTGCTTAATGGTTAATGGTCTCTGTCTTGACACTATTTAACCCTTTCCCACTTTATTTACTCAGGTGAAAATCAGTACTATGAGCAATCCAAACATGAAGTAACTCAAGTAAATTACACTACTTGCATTTATACCATAAACAACTACTTCTGGAACATTCAATTCCCTGGTAAGTGCAAATATTTCCTACCTGTTTATGAATATCAAATAACAATTAATGTCAGATAAAATATACCAGGTTGTAGCAAGAAGAAGGGGCAAGACTTCTTGAAGGGGTATTAATCAGAATAAATCAGAATATTGGATACTAATGACAAACCAAATTGAAAGGAAATGAGGGGACAAAAGACACTGAAACAAACAGAAGATAATTCAAACAAACAGCCAAAGTTAATCAAAAGAGACAGGAAAGAACACTTCATACTCATCAAAATGTTATATTTCAAGTATGAAGATTGTGAAATTATGGTATAACAATTTAAACCACCATCTTTAATACCAAAAGATTAAAAGATATAAAATGTCACATACAATCTGAAAAAAATAATAGTGAAAGAATTGGCCTCCACATTTTTAAATGTAATTTTTTTAAACTTTAATAGAAAATTAATGTCTGGGCTAAATTAGAGCATATGTCTTAGTTAGGGTTTTACTGCTGTGAACAGACTCCATGACCAAGGCAAATCTTATAAAAAAACAACATTTAATTGGGACTGGCTTACAGGTTCAGAGGTTCAGTCCATTATCATCAAGGTGGGAGCATGGCAGTATCCAGGCAAGCATGGCACAGGAGGAGCTGAGAGTTCTATGTCTTCATCCAAAGGCTACTAGTGGAAGACTGACTTCCAGGCAACTAGGGTGAGGATCTTATGCCCACACCCACAGTGACACACCCATTCTAACCAGGTCACACCTATTCCAACAAGGCCACACCTTCAGATGGTGCCACTCCCTGGTCCAAGGATATGCAAACCATCACAGCATACATTAACTATTTTAAGAGATAGCTGCCTAAATATGTCTAAATAGGAATATAAAGACATCTCTAAATATGTCATTAATCCAGGACAAGCAGTTGTTCAAAGTTAAATGGAACTTTATATAAAATTGACAAGATTAAGTACAAAGCTAGCTGTCTTTTTAAATTTTTGATTATTTTATTTATTTATATGTCAAATGTTGTCCCCCTTCCTAGTCTTACCTCTGCAAACCCCCTCCCACCTACCCTTTTCATCTAAGAGTGTACTCCTCCACCAACCCACCCACTCCCGCCTCACCCCTGTACCATCCTTGTTCCCTGGGACAACAAGCCTCCATAGGACAAAGTACCTCCCCTTCCACTGATGCCAGATAAGGCAATTCTCTGGTACATATGTAGCAGGAGCCATGAACCCACGCATGTACACTCTGGTAGGTGTTTGAGTCCATGGGAACTCTGAAAGGTCTCATTAGTTGATATTGTAGTTCTTCCTGTGGGGTTGCAATCCCCTTCATCTCCTTCAGTCTTTCCCTAACTCTTTCACTGGGAGCTGGGCTCAGGCCAATGGTTGTCTGTGAGTGTATGCATCTGTCTTATTCAGGGGCTAATAAATCCTCTCTAGCCATACTAGACTTCTGTCTGTAAGTACTTCTTGGGATCAGAAATAGTGTTGGTGTTTGGTGTCTGCAGATGGGATGGATCCCAAGGTTGGGAGGTCTCTGGATGGACTGTCCTTTAGTCTCTGCTCCAATTTTTGTCCCTGCATTTCCTTTAGACAGGAATAGTTCTTGGATAATTTTTTTTTTGTGTATGATGGATTGTTGTGTCCGGCCAGCGGCTCACATGCCTTGGTTCTAGCCTGGAAAGGCATCTTGGAAACCTGGAAGAGAAGCATGGGGGTGGGGGGAGGCTAGGCAGCACAAGAGAGAGACAGAACCAAGACAACAGTCTGATCAAGGTTTAATTTTAATGTCAGCAAACACGCTTTATAAAGAAGAGGGGAGACCCATTCCTAGCCATGCAAAATCCTTTGAAGTAGATAGGTCAGTCTTCTAGTGGGAACTCATGAAGATAACAGTTTGGTGCTAACTCCAGAAAATCTAGGAGGAGAACCAGTTTGGCCTCAGGCAGGTTTGGCCTCAGTGGCACATCAAAGGAGAGGGATGAGAAGCAGCACAGCAAGCAGGATGGTCACAACCAGCCTAGCAAGGCTGGTAGGAGGTAACAATGGATGATGTACTGGCTAGTTTTGTGTCAACTTGACACAGCTGGAGTTATCACAGAAAAAGGAGTCTCAGTTGAGGAAATGCCTCCATGAGATCCAACTGTGAGGCATCCAACTGTGATCAAGGGGAAAAGGCCCCTTGTGGGTGGGACCATCTCTGGGCTGGTAATCTTAGTTCTATAAGAGAGCAGGCTGAGCAAGCCAGAGCAAGCAAGCCAGTAAAGAATATCCCTCCATGGCCTCTGCATCAGCTCCTGCTTCCTGACCTGTTTGAGTTCCAGTCCTGACTTCCCTGGTGATAAACAGCAGTATGGAGTTGTAAGCTGAATAAACCCTTTCCTCCCCAACTTGCTTCTTGGTCATGATGCTTGTTCAGGAATAGAAACCCTGACTAAGACAGATGAGTTGCCCCTTCCCTCAACTGGGGGCCTTGTCTATGTATTGCAGATGGCCTCTTTAGGGTATATCTTTCCTCTGTTGGGTATTTTCACTAATGTCTTCCCCCATTGGGTCCTGGGAGCCTCTGATGTCCTTGGCATCTGGAACTTTCTAGTGGTTCCCCATATATACCCCAGTACATATTTATATTTACTCTTCTGGCCCTCTGGACTTCTCTACTATCTTTTCTCATACCTGAACCTGCCTCCTTTTCCCATCCCCTTTCCCTCTCCCACCAAGGACGCTCCCTCCTTCTAACTCCCATGATTATTTTGTTCTCATTCTAAGTAAAATTGAAGCAACCACACTTTGATCTTCATTCTTTTTCAGCTTCATATGGCCTGAGAGTTGTTATTGTGGGTATTCTGAGCTTTATGGTTAAGAGCCACTTATCATTGAGTACATAAAATGCAGGTCAAATCTAAGTGGATCAAGGAACTCCACATAAAACCAGAGATAGTAAAACTTATCAAGGAGAAAGTGGGAAAAAGCCTCGAAGATATGGATACAGGGGAAAAATTCCTGAATAGAACAGCAATGGCTTGTGCTGTAAGATCGAGAATCAACAAATGGGACCTCATAAAATTGCAAAGCTTCTATAAGGCAAAAGAAACCATCAATAAGACAAAAAGGCCGCTAACAGATTGGGAATGGATCTTTACCTATCCTAAATCAGATAGGGGACTAATATCCAATATATATAAAGAACACAAGAAGGTGGACTACAGAAAATCAAATAACCCCATTAAAAATGGGGCTCAAAGCTAAACAAAGAATTCTCACCTGAAGAATACCAAATGGCAGAGAAGCACCTGAAAAATGTTCAGCATCCTTAATCATCAGGGAAATGCAAATCAAAACAACCCTGAGATCCCATCTCATACCAGTCAGAATGGCTAAGATAAAAAATTCAGGTGACAGCAGATGCTGGCGAGGATGTGGAGAAAGAGGAACACTCCTCCATTGTTGGTGGAATTGCAAGCTTGTACAACCACTCTGGAAATCAGTTTGGCAGTTCCTCAGAAAATTGGAAATAGTACTACCGGAGGATCCTGCAATACCTCTCCTGGGCATATATCCAGAAGATGTTCTAACTGATAAGAAGGACACATGCTGCACTATGTTCATAGCAGCCTTATTTATAATAGCTGGAAGCTGGAAAGAATCCAGATGCCCCTCAACAGAGGAATGGATACAGAAAAGGTGATACATTTACACAATGGAGTACTACTCAGCTATTAAAAAGAATGAGTTTATGAAATTCCTAGGCAAATTGATGGACCTGGTAACCCAATCACAAAAGAACTCACATGATATGTACTCACTGATAAGTGGATATTAGCTTAAAAACTTAGAATACCGAAGATATAAGAAACAATTTGCAAAACACATTAAACTCAAGAAGAACGAAGGCTGAAATGTGGACACTTTGCCCCTTCTTAGAATTGGGAACAAAACACCCATGGAAGAAGTTACAGAGACAAAGTTTGGAGCTGAGATGAAAGGCTGGACCATCTAGAAACTGCCATACCTGGGGATGCATCTCATAATCAGCCTCTGAATGCTGACACCATTGCATTCACTAGCAAGATTTTGCTGAGAGGACCCAGATATAGCTGTCTCTTGTGAGGCTATGCCGGGGCCTAGCAAACACAGAAGTGGATGCTCACAGTCAGATATTGGATGAATTACAGGGCCCCCAATGGAGGAGCTAGAGAAAGTACCCAAGGAGCTAAAGGGGTCTGCAACCCTATAGGTGGAACAACAATATGAACTACCCAGTACCCCCCAGAGCTCGCGTCTCTAGCTGCACATGTATCAGAAGATGGCCTAGTTGGCCATCATTGGAAAGAGAGGGAGAGGCCCATTCATCTTGCAAACTTTATATGCCTCAGTACAGGGGAATGCCAGGGCCAAGAAGTGGGAGTGTGTGGGTATGGGAGTGGGGGGGGGGCAGAGGGTATGGGTGACTTTTGGGATAGCATTGTAAATGTAAATGAAGAAAATACCTAATTTTAAAAAATGCATGCCCTTTTGGCTCTGGCTTACTTCACTCAGGATGTTATTTTCTAGCTCCACCCATTTGTCTGCAAAATATATAAAGCCATCCTTCTTAATAGCTGAGTAGTATCCCATTGGGTAAATGTACCACATTTTCTGAATTCATTCTTCCATTGAGGGACATCTGGGTTGTTTCCAGGTTATGGCTATTATAAATAAGGCTGATATGAACATAGTGGAGTATGAGTCTTTGTTATATGTCGGAACATCTTTTGGGTATATACGTTGTATAGCTGGGTCTTCTGGTAGAACGATTTCCAATTTTTTGAGGATTTTTCATTTTCAGATTGATTTTCAAAGTGGTTATACCAGCTTGCAATCCAAACAGCAATGGAGAAGTGTTCTTTCTCCACATCCTTGCCAGCATCTCCTGTTCTCTGATTTTTTTTTTTAACTTAGCCATTCTGATTGGTGTAAAGTGGAATCTCAGGGTCATTTTGATTTTCATTTCCCTGTTAAACATTTCTTTAGGTGCTTCTTAGCCATTTGAGATTCCTCAGTTGATAATTGTCTATTTAGGTCTGTATCCAATTTTTAAAAATAGGATTATTGCTCTCTCTGGAGGTTAGCTTCTTGAGTCCTTTATATATTTGGATATTAGCTCTCTACCAGAAGTGGGGTTGGTAAAGAATTTTCCCCAGTCTGTGGGTTGCTGATTTGTCTTATTGACTGTGTCTTTTGCCTTAAAGAAAAATTTCAGTTTCATGAAGTTCCATTTATCAATTGTTGATCTTAGAGCCTGAGTTGTTGAAGTTCTGTTTAAGAAAGTTCCCCTGTGCCTATGAGTTTGAGGCTCTTTCCCACTTTTATTTCTATTCAGTTCAGTGTGTTTGGTTTTATGTTAGGGTCCTTTATCCACTTGAAATTGAGCTTTGTGCATAGTGATAAATATGGATCTATTTTTTTCTACATACAGACTGCCTGTTGAATCAGCACCATTTATTGAAGACACTTTCATTTTTCCATTGTATGTTTTTGGATTCTTTGTCAAAGATCAAGTGTCCATATGTGGGCTTATTTCTGGGTCTTCAATTCAATTCCATGAACTATCTGTCACTCTACCAATATCATGTGGGTTTTTCTTTTAAATCATTATTGCTTTGTATTACAGCTTGAGGTCAGGGATGGTGATTTGCACAGAAGTTCTTTTATTAAGGAGAATTGGCTTTCATATTCTCAGGTTTGTTTTTCCATATGAAATTAATAATTGTTCTTTCCATGTCTGTGAAGAACTGTGTTGGGATCTTGATGGAGACTGCATTGAACCTATAGATTGTTTTTTGTAGGATGGCCATGTTTTACCTTGTTAGTCCTAACATTCCATGATTATGGGAGATCTTTGGACATTCTGAGGTCTCCTTCAATTTCTCTTTTCAGGGATTTGAATTTATTATTATACAGATCATTCACTTCCTTGGTAGAGTTATACCAAGACACTTTATACTACTTGTGGCTGCATGTGGGTGTTGTTTTCCTAATTTCATTCTTGGCCTCTTTATCATTTGTATAAAGGAAGGCTACTGATTTATTTGAGTCAGCTGTAGAAGTTCTCTGATAGAATTTTTGGGGTCTCTTATGTACAGTATCATATCATCTGTAATAGTTATACCTTGACTTCTTTTCCAATATGTATTCCTTTAATCTCCTTTTGTTGTCTTATTGCTCTAGCTAGAACTTTGAGTACTATATTGACAGATATAGAGAGAGTGAGCAGTCTTGTCTTGTCAATGATTTTAGAGAAATTGCTTCAAGTATCTCTCCATTTAATTTGATATTGGCTGATGGTTTGCTGTGTATTGCTTTTATTATATTTAGGTAAGGGCCTTGAATTCAGGATCTCTCCAATACTTTTAACATGAAGGGGTATTGTATTCTGTCAAATGATTTCATGCTGTATGATGAGATGACCTTCTGATTTTTTCCTTTGAGTTTGTTTACACAGTGCTTTTCATTCATTTATTTTCCTGTATTGAACCATCCTTGAATCCCTGGGATGAAGGCTGCTTGACTGTGATGAGTGAAGGTTTTTATGTATTCTTGGATTCAGTTTGCAAGAATTTTATTGAATATTTTTGCCATGATATTCATTAGTGAAATGTGTCTGATGTGTTCTTTCTTTGTGGGTCTCTTTGTGGTTTAGGTATCAGAGTAACTGTGACTTCATAGAATAAGTTAGGCAGTGTTCCTCCTGTTTCTATTGTATGGAATAGTTTGAGGAGCATTGGTATTAGCTCTTCTTTGAAAGTCTGGTAGAATTCTCCACTAAAGCCATCTAGCCTTGGGCTTTTTTTTCCCGGAAGATTTTTAATCACTTCTATTTCTTTAGAGAAAGGGGGTCTTGTTAGATAGTTTACCTGCTCTTGATTTAACTTTGGAACATGGTGTCTTTCTAAGGAGTCACCAATTTCATCTCAATTTTCCAGTTTTGTTAAGTAAATGTTTTTGTGATCTGATGATTTTTTTTAATTTCCTCAGTTTCCATTGTTATGTCTCCCTTTTCATTTTTGATTTTGTTATTTTGGACACTATCTCTGTGCCCTTTAGTTAATTTGGCTAAGGGTTCTATCTTGTTCTTTTTCCCAAAGAACCAGCTTTTGGTTTTGTTGATTCTTTGTATCATTTTCTTTATTTCTAACTGGTTGATTTCAGCCCTGAGTTTGATTATTTCCTGCCTTCTACTCCACTTGAGTGTATTTGCTTCTTTATGTTCTAGAACTTTCAGATGTGCTGTCAAGTAGCTAGCATAGGTTCTTTCCAGTTATTTTATAAAGACACACAGTACAATGAATTTTCCTCTTGTCAATATTTTCATTGTGTCCCATAAGTTTGGATATGCTGTGTTTTCATTTTCATTGAATTATAGAAAGTTTTTAATCTCTTTCTTTATTTCTTGCCCAACCAAGTTAGAGAATTTCTGTGGGTATGTGGCTTCTGTGTTTTTTGTTGATATTGAAGACCAGCCTTAGGCCATGGTGATTTGACAGGATGCATGTGATTATCTCAATCTTATTTTATCTTTTGAGGCGATGTTGGAGAAGGTGCCATGAAGTGCTGAGAAAAAGATAAAAGTCTTTTGTTTTAGGGTGAATTGTTTGAGATATATACAAAACTTGAAAAACTTTTCCTAGCCTTTTACTCTGAGATGGTGTCTGTCTTTGTTATTGAGGTGTGTTTCTTAAATGCAGCAAAATGCTAGATCCTGCTTTCATATCCAGTCTGTTAGCTTATGTCGTTTTATTGGGGAATTGAGTCAATTGATGTTGTGAGATTTTAAAGACATATGGTCATTAGTTGCTGTTATGTTTGTTGTTGGATGTGGAAATATGTATGTTTCATTCTCTCCTCTTGGATTTGCTATAAGATGACTAATTTCTTGTTATTTCTTTGATGTAGATACTCTCCTTCTGTTGTAGCTTTCCTTTTAGAATCCTTTGTATGGCTGGGTTAGTAGTTATATATTTTAAATTTGATTTTTCTCATTGAATATTTTGTCATGGAATATTCAAAGTTCTTCTTCATGAATACAACATTATTAGTATAATTCCATGTATCACATCAAGGTACAGCAGAATAGAGATAGAAATCAATATTAGAAAACACAAAAACTATACAATTATTTGAATATTTAAAACTACACTTTTAAGTATAGCTGATCACTGAAGTAATTAGGGTTTTTTTTTTCTTTAGATTCTAAGAATCAAATGAAAACAATACTGCCAAGTGAGATCTTGAAATACAGTCTATAGCTTTTAAATAAATGTATTTAAAAGTCAGGAAATACTCTGAAGCATTATCTTCACAGTTAAGAGCACTAGATGTTCTTATGGTGGGTGTACCCAGGCTTCAGTTATTAGCATCCACATTTATAATTCTAGTGTCAGGGTATGTGACATCCTCTTCTGTTCTCCATAAACAGAGTACCCCTATGATGTACTTAACTACATTCAGGCACAGCTCTCATATACACAAAATATTCTTAATAGTAGTGTTCATTGTTGTCATCATCATAGTACTAGTATTTTTAAATCATCAGAGACATCTCAGATAGTGATACTTCTGAAACATACTGAGAAATAAAAAAGGAAAACTAAAGTCAGTACATAGGAAGAAATAAGACCAAAAAAGGACCACAAGTAGAATCAAATAACCAAGTAGATGATTCTTTGAAAATATGGACAATAATAGAACCCCCCCCCAAAAAAACTTAACAAATGAAAAAGAAGATCCAAATTAATAAAATTAGAGATGAACAAGGAATTCATAAAGCAAATGTCATTGAGATAGAATCACAAGAAAATATTTTGCAAAATTTTACTGCAAGCCAGGAAACTTTAATACATTTCTAAATTCATATAACCTTTCAAAATTAAAGTGAAATCTAAATTATTGAAATAACTTAATAGCAGAAAATGTATTAGAGCAAGAAGTAGATATCTTCCCACAAAGGAAAGCCCAGAGGAGCTAAAGAGATGGCCAGCCGAACAAAATATCTAGTTGTTCTTCCAGAAGGCCTTGGTTAATTCTCAGCATTTAAATTGTGGTTCACAACCATCTGTAACTCTTATCCCAGAGGAACCAATTCCTTTTGTGGGAGATTTTAAATGCAAATATAATTCATAAGCACACTTGCAGGCAAAACACCCATACACATAAATTAGTTTTATGTCCAGGGCCAGTAGGATTCACTGCTGAACTCCATATATTGATATAAGATGATATTATGGTGATACTTCCCAATAATTTTATAGTATGAAATAAGAAAGAAAACTATGAAATTTGTTTAAAGAAGTCAATATTAGGAAGACCCAAAACTAGATAAAGTCACCAGAGAAAAAAGCTTGAAACTAATTTCCAGTGGTAAAGATACAAATTTTTCCAAACAAATATTTATAAAATGAATTCAAATACACAGTGACAACATGTAGCATGACTAAGGTTATTTCATTCTAGTATTGAAAGACTAGCTCAATAATGCAAATCTATAAAAGTAATAAATGATATAAATAAAGAATGAATGTCATGTTATGATCTCCATAAGTACATAAAACAGAATTTTGAGAATAGAAGGTTTTTTTTTTCTTTTTGTGCAATTAAATAGTGTAATCATATCATTTCCCCCTTCCCTTTCCTCCACTCATACCTTCCCTTGCACATATGCTTCTTTCATTCAAATTCATAGACTATTTTTCTTTGATTGCTGCTGCTGGTGGTTATAGTAATGATGGTGATGGGGGTGATAAGTATAGTGTGTGTGTGTGTGTGTGTGTGTGTGTGTGTGTGTGTGTGTGCTCTTAAATACAAAAATAAAGTCCACACACTCCTTATAACGCTGCTTGTGTGCATGAATTCGGGGCTGACCATTGGTATAGTATACCATCTGTTGCATCTACAACATAACTCCTGCACCTAAGGCTCAAAGATCACTGAGAAAAAGGAAAGCAAAAGGATTGTGAGCACCAGAGAAACAAAGAGTTTGCTATGAGATTGTCTCCCAGAAATGTCAGAAGCTTTACCATAATATCATACCAACATGGCTGTATAAGCATGGCTGAAATGTACATTAAACTAATAAACACACTAACATGGAATACAGAAAGTAAACAAAGCCTAAAATATGTGTGTATAATGTGTGTGAGTATGTGTGTGACACACACATTATACACACACATACACTTTTACATAAAAGTGCATGTGAGCAAGGTGGCTCAAAATGTATATTCATAAAAAATAAATAACTATGTAGAAAGTTATGGGAACAGATAACTTATGATGACAGTACATTCAAGAATGCCTAGAAATGTTCAATATCTGTTCAGGAAAATTTCTCCTATGCCAATGTGTTTGAGTCTATTTCCCCTTTTCTCTTCTATTAGATTCATTATATATATATATATATATATATATATATATATATATATATATATATATAGTTTTATGTATACACCCTTGATCCACTTGGACTTGAGCTATGTGCAAGGAGATATATATGGATTAATTTTTATTCTTGTACATGAAGACCCCAGTTAGACCAGCATCATTTGTTGAAGATACTTTCTTTTTTTTCATTGCATGTCTTTGGGAAGCTTAACAAGAAGTAAAACCCAAGTGTGGATACCTGAAAGCCACTTAGGAGGAGAATAAAATAATCATGGTAGGCAGAGGGTGGGAGGAAATAGGGTGAACAAGGAGGAGAAAAAGAGGGGCAGGATCAGAAAAGGGGAAAGACAGGAGGGATGCCCAGAGGTATAGGCATCTGCGGCCACACAGGTTCCTGGGTTCCTGAAAGGAAAGATGGGGTTTTGTATGGGAAAAGGCTGCTAGAGAAATAAAGAGCCAAGATGAAGTTTTCTGATCAAGGCCAATGTTTACTTAAGAGTCTGAGCTTATAAAGGGGGGAACCCATCCCCCATCACACCAAGATTTAGTTTCTTTGTCAGGATAGTGTCAGAATAGGTGTAGCAGGTAGTGATGTCTTGGAGGAAAGCTGCAGATGTGGCAGGACAATAGCCTTTACCTAGGTTGGAAGACTCCACCCTAGGTGGGCTAGCCAGCTGTGGCAAGCCAGGTCTGAGCTAACTTGATAAAGGCTGGGGGAGGGCACAGTTCCTCCCTTTTTCTTTATTAAAAATTAGCTGGAATGGGGCATAAATTTTACTTATGCTCCATGGTCTTGCCTGGGAATTATGGTGGCTGGCAGCCATGCCTGTCTTAGGACTGAATCTAACTGAACTTTTTCTGACCCATCTCAAAGAATACACATGCAGCTTGTTTGTGTTTATCTGCACAAACACTGCATTTTATGTGTTTATTATGAACAGACACAGCCTATTGGCACATGCCTCTGTCTTAGGTTTAAATAAGCCATAGACCCAGTGGTCTGTCCTTGGCTGCCGACCCTCACTGCACACATTTTTCCCAATCAGAACAAAGCCACAATATGAACTCAATGTATTTCTTCATATCAATGAATCACTGCCATCTGCACTTTGATGAAGGAGAGCCTGTATGGAAGGAACCAACCTGCTTGAAACACAAAGTCAAAGTTGAAAGCAACAGGATTAAGGTTGTCTGTGGTGAGGTTCAAGGCACTCAATTCAGTTGCAAATTAGCAATGTTCAAGCCCAAGCTCTGACCTCTTGGAGTGGGGGAAGTGGCTTTGAGAATCAACAGAAAAACTGTTACTTTTCCTGTAAACAGTGGAGGCTATGCTCCAAGTTAACTCTGTTGGCTGATAGAGATTTTTAGATATCTTCATAATAGGAATCTCCAATATTGGATTTATTTCTAGACCAGTCCATGATTGAGTCAGAATAACTGGTCACATTAAAGGAAAGAGAAGAGTCATTATAATTCCTCCTTTTGATTAATTTTTCTTACTCAGTTTCCATAGTCTCTGTTCTCTGTCCCACAAAGTTAAAAAGCATGAAGCAAGGCAGCTTAGTTTGTCTAATCTGTGACATAGGCAGGCAAAGGTGGGTCAAGAACATATACTCAATACAGCTTTCCTGTCACTGTTGTCATGGCACTCAGCAAGCTCACAGGTCAGCATTATCCTTTTGTGTCAGCTTGTTACACTAATCACTCTGGCAGCTAGCAAGCTCCTGCAGGGTTCTGTGGAAAAATACAAATACATTCTCTTCCCCATATTAAATACCTGATCAGGATCATGCCATATACCAATAAGTGGATCCTTTATCTCACCTAGACATGAGTATGTCTAGTTGTAGGATACTATAAGACACTTAGGAAGGAATTCATCAGCATCCAAATTTTAAAATTTTAAGAATAAAAAGTGTGATTTAAATAATGTGCACAGGGATATGATTCCCCCCTTTTTTGTTTTTTTTTAATTTTTAATATTTTTTATTGCATATTTTCCTCAATTACATTTCCAATGCTATCCCAAAAGTCCCCCATACTGCCCCCAACTTCCCTACCCACCCATTCCCATTCTTTTGGCCCTGGCATTCCCCTATATTGGGGCATATAAAGTTTGCAAGTCCAATGGGCCTCTCTTTCCAGTGATGGCCGACTAGGCATCTTTCGATATATATTCAGCTAAAGACAAGAGCTCCGGGGTACTGGTTAGTTCATCATGTTGTTGCAACTATAGGGTTGCAGATCCCTTTAGCTCCTTGGGTACTTTCTCTAGCTCCTCCATTGGGAGCCCTGTGATACATCCAATAGCTGACTGTGAGCATCCACTCCTGTGCTTGCTAGGCCCCGGCAAAGTCTCACAAGAGACAGCTATATTTGGGTCCTTTCAGCAAAATCTTGCTAGTGTATGCAATGGTGTCAGCGTTTGGGAGCTGATTATGGGATGGATCCCTGGATATGGCAGTCTCTAGATGGTCCATCCTTTCATCACAGCTCCAAACTTTGTCTCTGTAACTCCTTCCATGGGTGTTTTGTTCCCAATTCTAAGAAGGGGCATATTGTCCACACTTTGGTCTTCATTCTTCTTGAGTTTCATGCGTTTAGCAAATTGTATCTTATATCTTGGGTATCTTAAGTTTTGGGCTAATATCCACTCATCAGTGAATACATATTGTGTGAGTTCCTTTGTGATTGTGTTACCTCACTCAAGATGATGCCCTCCAGGTCCATCCATTTGGATAGGAATTTCATAAATTCATTCTTTTTAATAGCTGAGTGGTACTCCATTGTGTAAATGTACCATAATTTCTGTATCCATTCCTCTGTTGAGGGACGTCTGGGTTCTTTCCAGCTTCTGGCTATAATAAATAGGGCTGCTATGAACATAGTGGAGCATGTGTCCTTCTTACCGGTTGGGACATCTTCTGGATATATGCCCAGGAGAGGTATTGCTGGATCCTCCGGTAGTACTATGTCCAATTTTCTGAGGAACCGCCAGACTGATTTCCAGAGTGGTTGTACCAGCTTGCAATCCCACCAACAATGGAGGAGTGTTCCTCTTTCTCCACATCCTCACCAGCATCTGCTGTCACCTGAATTTTTGTTCTTAGCCATTCTGACTGGTGTGAGGTGGAATCTCAGGGATGTTTTGATTTGCATTTCCCTGATGATTAAGGATGTTGAACATTTTTTCAGGTGCTTCTCTGCCATTCGGTATTCCTCAGGTGAGAATTCTTTGTTCAGTTCTGAGCCCCATTTTTTAATGGGGTTATTTTACTTTCTGGAGTCTACCTTCTTGAGTTCTTTATATATTGGATATTAGTCCCTTATCTGATTTAGGATAGGTAAAGATCCTTTCCCAATCTGTTGGTGTTTTTTTTGTCTTATTGATGGTGTCTTTTGCCTTGCAGAAGCTTTGCAGTTTCATGAGGTCCCACTTGTCAATTCTCCATCTTACAGCACAAGCCATTGCTGTTCTATTCAAGAATTTTTCCCCTGTGCCCATATCTTCAAGGCTTTTCCCCACTTTCTCCTCTATAAGTTTCAGTGTCTCTGATTTTATGAGAAGTTCCTTGATCCACTTAGACTTGACCTTAGTACAATGAGATAGAAATGGATCGATTGGCATTCTTCTACATGTTAACAACCAGTTGTGCCAGCACCATTTGTTGAAAATGCTGTCTTTCTTCCACTGGATGTTTTTAGCTCCCTTGTCGAAGATCAAGTAACCATAGGTGTGTGGGTTCATTTCTGGGTCTTCAATTCTATTCCATTGGTCAATTTGTCTGTCACTATACCAGTACCACACAGTTTTTATCACAATTGCTGTGTAGTAAAGCTTTAGGTCAGGCATGGTGATTCCACCAGAGGTTCTTTTATCCTTGAGAAGAGTTTTTGCTATCCTAGGTTTTTTGTTATTCCAGATAAATTTGCAGATTGCACTTTCTAATTCGTTGAAGAATTGAGTTGGAATTTTGATGGGGATTGCATTGAATCTGTAGATTGCTTTTGGCAAGATAGCCATCTTTACAATGTTGATCCTGCCAATCCATGAGCATGGGAGATCTTTCCATCTTCTGAGATCTTCTATAATTTCTTTCTTCAGAGACTTGAAGTTTTTATTATACAGATCTTTCACTTCCTTAGTTAGAGTCACGCCAAGATATTTTATATTATTTGTGACTATTGAGAAGGGTGTTGTTTCCCTAATTTCTTTCTCAGCCTGTTTATTCTTTGTGTAGAGAATGGCCATTGATTTGTTTGAGTTAATTTTATATCCAGCTACTTCACCGAAGCTGTTTATCAGGTTTAGGAGTTCTCTGGTGGAATTTTTAGGGTCACTTATATATACTATCATATCATCTGTAAAAAGTGATATTTTGACTTCATTTTTTTCAATTTGTATCCCTTTGATCTCCTTTTGTTGTCGAATTGCTCTGGCTAGGACTTCAAGTACAATGTTGAATAGGTATGGAGAAAGTGGACAGCCCTGTCTAGTCCCTGATTTTAGAGGGATTGCTTCAAGCTTCTGACCATTTACTTTGATGTTGGCTACTGGTTTGCTGTAGATTGCTTTTATCATGTTTAGGTATGGGCCTTGAATTCCTGATCTTTCCAAGTCTTTTATCATGAATGGGTGTTGGATCTTGTCAAATGCTTATTCTGCATCTAACGAGATGACCATGTGGTTTTTGTCTTTGAGTTTGTTTATATACTGGATTACGTTGATGGATTTCCGTATATTGAACCATCCCTGCATCCCTGGGATGAAACCTACTTGGTCAGGATGGATGATTGTTTTGATGTGTTCTTGGATTCGGTTAGCAAGAACTTTATTGAGGATTTTTGCATCAATATTCATAAGGGATATTGGTCTGAAGTTTTCTATCTTTGTTGGATCTTTTTGTGGTTTAGGTATCAGAGTAATTGTGGCTTCATAGAATGAGTTGGGTAGAGTACCTTCTGTTTCTATTTTGTGGAATAGTTTGTGAAGAACTGGGATTAGATCTTCTTTGAAGGTCTGATAGAACTCTGCACTAAACCCATCTGGTCCTGGGCTTTTTTTGGTTGGGAGACTATTAATGACTGCTTCTATTTCTTTGGGGGATATAGGACTGTTTAGATCATTAACCTGATCTTGATTCGACTTTGGTACCTGGTATCTGTCTAGGAACTTCTCCATTTCATCCAGGTTCTCCAGTTTTGTTGAGTATAGCCTTTGGTAGAAGGATCTGATGGTGTTTTGGATGTCTTCAGGATCTGTTGTTATGTCTCCTTTCTCATTTCTGATTTTGTTAATTAGGATGCTTTCCCTGTGCCCTCTAGTGAGTCTGGCTAAGGGTTTATCTATCTTGTTGATTTTCTCAAAGAACCAGCTCCTTGATTGGTTGATTCTTTGAATAGTTCTTCTTATTTCCACTTGGTTGATTTCACCCCTGAGTTTGATTATTTCCTGCCATCTACTCTTCTTGGGTGAGTTTGCTTCCTTTTGTTCTAGTGCTTTTAGGTATGTTGTCAAGCTTCTGATGTGTGCGCTCTCTAGTTTCTTTTTGGAGGCACTCAGAACTATGAGTTTTCCTCTTAGGAGTGCTTTCATTGTGTCCCATAAGTTTGGGTATGTTGTGGCTTCATTTTCATTGAATTGTAAAAAGTCCTTAATTTCTTTCTTTATTCCTTCCTTGACCAAGGTATCATTGAGAAGAGTGTTGATCAGTTTGCACGTGAATGTTGGCTTTCTATTATTTATTTTGTTATTGAAGATCAGCCTTAGTCCATGGTGATCTGATAGGATGCATGGGACAATTTCAATATTTTTGTATCTGTTGAGGCCTGTTTTGTGACCAATTATGTGGTCAGTTTTGGAGAAGGTACCATGAGGTGCTGAGAAGAAGGTATATCCTTTTGTTTTAGGATAGAATGTTCTGTAGATATCTGCCAGATCCATTTGATTCATAGCTTCTGTTAGTTTCACTGTGTTCCTGTTTAGTTTCTGTTTCCATGATCTGTCCATTGGTGAAAGTGGTGTGTTGAAGTCTCCTACTATTATTGTATGAGGTGCAATGTGTGCTTTGAGATTTACTAAAGTTTCTTTAATGAATGTGGCTGCCTTTTATTTGGAGCATAGATATTCAGGATTGATAGTTCCTCTTGGAGGATTTTACCTTTGATGAGTATGAAGTGCCCCTCCCTGTCTTTTTTGATGACTTTGGGTTGGAAGTCAATCTTATCAGATATTAGAATGGCTACTCCAGCTTCCTACCATTTGCTTGGAAAATTGTTTTCCAGCCTTTCATTCTGAGGTAGTGTCTATCTTTTTCCTGAGATGAGTTTCCTGTAAGCAGCAAAATGTTGGGTCTTGTTTGTGTAGCCAGTTTGTTAGTCTATGTCTTTTTATCGGGGAGTTGAGTCCATTGATATTAAGAGATATTAAGGAAAAGTAATTGTTGTTTCCTCTTATTTTTGTTGTTAAAGTTGGCATTCTGTTCTTGTGGCTGTCTTCTTTTAAGTTTGTTGAGGGATTACCTTCTTGTTGTTTCTAGGGCATGGTTCCTGTCCTTGTATTGGTTTTTTTCTGTTATTATCCTTTGAAGGGCTGGATTCGTGGAGAGATAATGTGTAAATTTGGTTTTGTTGTGGAATACTTTGGTTTCTCCATCTATGTTAATTGAGAGTTTGGCTGGGCATAGTAGCCTGGACCGGAATTTGTGTTCTTTTAGTGTCTGTATAACATCTGTCCAGGATCTTCTGGCTTTCATAGTCTCTGGTGAAAAATCTGGTGTAATTCTGATAGGCTTGCCTTTATATGTTACTTGGCCTTTTTCTCTTACTGCTTTTAGTATTCTATCTTTATTTAGTGCATTTGTTGTTCTGATTATTATGTGTTGGGAGGTATTTCTTTTCTGGTCCAGTTTATTTGGAGTTCTGTAGGCTTCTTGTATGTTCATAGGCATCTCTTTCTTTAGATTTGGGAAGTTTTCTTCTATAATTTTGTTGAAGATGTTTGCTGGTCCTTTGAGTTGAAAATCTTCATTCTCATCCACTCCTATTATCCGTAGGTTTGGTCTTCTCATTGTGTCCTGTATTTCTTGGATGTTTTGAGTTAGGATCTTTTTGCGTTTTACATTTTCCTTGATTGTTGTGCTGATGTTCTCTATGGAATCTTCTGCACCTGAGATTCTCTCTTCCATCTCTTGTATTCTGTTGCTGATGCTCGTATCTATGGTTCCAGATTTCTTTCCTAGGGTTTCTATCTCCAGTGTTGCCTCATTTTGGGTTTTCTTTATTGTGTCTACTTCCCTTTTTAGGTCTAGTATGGTTTTGTTAATTTCCATCATCTGTTTGGATGTGTTTTCCTGTTTTTCTTTAAGGACTTCTACCTGTTTGATTGTGTTATCCTGTTTTTCTTTAAGGACTTCTACCAGTTTGGTTGTGTTTTCCTGTTTTTCTTTAAGGACTTGTAACTCTTTAGCCATGTTCTCCTGCAATTCTTTAAGTGAGTTATTAAAGTCCTTCTTGATGTCCTCTACCATCATCATGAGATATGCTTTTAGATCCGTGTCTAGCTTTTCCGGTGTGTTGGGGTGCCCTGGACTGGGTGAAGTGGGAGTGCTGGGTTCTGATGATGGTGAGTGGTCTTGGTTTCTGTTAGTAAGATTATTACGTTTACCTTTCGCCATCTGGTAATCTCTGGGGTTAGTTGTTATCGTTGTCACTGTTTAAAGATTGGAGCAGACTCTGTGTTCCACTCACCAGAAGTCTCAAAATCCTGTGGTGGGTGTCCTGGGTAGCTGGCGGGTGTCAGCCAACCCTGCACTCTAGCTACCCGGGTGCTAGTCTGACCGGAAGAGGCTTGTGGCCCTACTCAGGCCGGATTTCTGCCTCCCCAACCAAAGCAGTCTCAGGTCCCGTGCGATTGGACTGGAGCAGAAGCTGTGTTCCACTCACCAGAAGTCTCAAGATCCTGTGGCGGGTATTGTGGGTAGCTGGCGAGTGTCAGCCGACCCTGCGCCCTAGCTACCCTGGTGCTGGTCTGACCGGAAGAGGCTTGTGGCCCTACTCAGGCCGGATTTCTGCCTCCCCAACCAAAGCAGTCTCAGGTCCCGTGCGATTGGACTGGAGCAGAAGCTGTGTTCCACTCACCAGAAGTCTCAAGATCCTGTCGCGGGTATTGTGGGTAGCTGGCAAGTGTCAGCAGACCCTGCGCCCTAGCTACCCTGGTGCTGGTCTGACCGGAAGAGCCCTTTTTTGTTTTTTTAAGAAGATATAGTTTTAAAGTTCCACAATACCTTGTCCTTGAGAATTATAAAAAATCCTAGTAACATGGGTAACATTAAATTGTTGATAAAACATCTCAAATGCATGACTGTAATAGCCAGTTCCAATATCTGTTTTAATCTAATTTGGAACACCAAGCATAAAGACAAATTAACATAGGCAATGACTAATTAAATGTTTAGTTGCTTCTCTTGTTAGAGCAGTTGCAACTAGAAAGCCTGAAAAGGTATCAATAGTCACATATACATATTTTATTTCTCTAAAATCAGAAATGAGTCTCTATTTGCAATAATTGACTAAGTATAAGTCCTCGAGAATTAACACCATTATGTGGAACAGGTAGAAATGAGAACATTGAGAACAAGTCTTTACAATTTGACATGCACGTTCTCTAAAAATACCAAATTATTATCTCAAGCCATTACTATTTTGATGATGTAAAGAATGATATTATATGACCAACTGTTCTTGTGTAAGGCCTAAAATCTGCATGGGATATAAATCTAGGGTGGCATTGCCTTAAGAGTTCTTGTCCAGTCATTCTAGGATGAGTTCTTAAATGTCCAAAGATAGTCCTTTAAAGGAACATATTTTTGTTAACTTGAGTTTATATGCATAAACAATTGCAATTTTGAGAATTAGTAGTATATAAAAAAGGAACAATTTCAAGAAATTTTAAACCCAGATGATAGAGATAGAGATAGAGATAGAGATGATAGAGATAGATATAGTATACAAATTAAGGCTCAGTTTCTCAATATTTCAAAACACTGGCTACAACACACAATCCAATTATGTGTGCTGAAGCAGGAGGAAACTCAAAAGAATAAACATGTGATCCAATCACATACTCCTCTCCCATGAAATGGCTGTTTATAAATACAGTGGATATATTCTTTATGGGATTCATGCATGCATAAATTTACATAAAATACAAAAACATGCATAGAAGCAATTTTAAGAACTTATCTTTTGAATAATGATTACCAATTTTACCTAAAAAGTTTGCTATGCAATAAGCCAAATATCAATGTCCTTAATAACCAATTTAATGGCTGTTCGAAACATGGAGCAGATGCCTCCTCAGGTTTTTAGGACTTTATGATTTTATCTTACAATTCTTTATTACCACAACCACTTCTTAGTAGAATATTAAAACTTTGTAAGAAAGATGATTCTGCATTAATGTTGTCTTTTTCCAAAGAATTGCTGTGGGCACATTGAGTAACAATAATTAGAATATGCAGCTAATATTTGATTATCATTGATTACAATTGATAACAATTGATTACAGAATCTTCCTCTACTTTCTGCAAAGGGTTTTTTTTTTTTTTTTTACCAGTTAATTTGGATCTCCCTTGATAACATCCAACAAAGGCTTGGTCTTAGCCTGTTAACATCTCCTGGAAACTTTTGAAAATAATTTGAAGTAAACAAATCATCTTTTCTTTCTTAAATTTTCTGTACCACAATTGTTCTAGGATATAACTAAAACCCTAAACATTAAAAATGACATTGCCTCTGAATCTTTTCTGGAGCAACAGCTACTTCCCCAAAACATTAAAGCTCATTGTGTAAGAGCAAAGATTTCAAGTAAACTTCCCTTCAGAGGCATTAGCTAATAAAATACTTTCCATATAAGAAACAATATATACTGAAAGATTCAAAGCCTACCTTCTTGTATTAAAGCAGAGACAAAAGAAAAAATGTCTTACATAATGTAAGGCTATTAGCCATTCCTAGAGGCAAAATGTTCCAATGATCACAAGCTCACTAGAAGCAAACCCTTTACAAATATCAGGATGCAAAGGAAATAAACCTTCCAAATCTATAATAATTCTATATGAAGTAGACAAGCCAGATTGTAATGCCTTTAGAAGTTCCACAGCCTCATAGACCTTTCATAAATCTCAAGTTTAAGCTTTATTTTGAACAACACCTGGATAGATCTCTAATAATGTTGTTTGGCTTTACAATTAATTCCCCAGAGGCAAAGAGAGACGAGGTCCCAAAAACTTCCCTAGGCAGGGTTTGCAAAACAAAAGAAATGCCACAGAAGCTTTGATGAGGCTGCTCTGAGCTTTGCATTAACTGGAATGTTAATATTTCTTTATCTGAGCATACTGCCTGAGTCCTGGCCCAAAGATTATCCCTCCTGCAGTAAGGACAGATTCCAAGGGAACAATTTGACTGTCTGTCTATGCCTCTAATTTTTGGAGTCTTTCTGAAGATGACTTATACTTAAAACATTCCTTATAACCTCAGTGCTGTGAAAGCATTGCTTGTACTGTAGTCCCCTACAAGGCAGCAACCATAGCCAAACTGATTGTACCAGGGTCCAATTTCTGCAAATACAAATATATCCAGATAAGTCTGTCTTTCCTTTGTATGGCTAGATGGTCTCAGTGAACTGCATTAGTGCTCTCCTAATCAACCTAATTTCAATATATGTGTGACTTAAAAATCCTAAGCTTGCAATCAAACTGCAAACTGCACTCAATGGAACACTGGCAATTTTAACCATAATTTTTTTAAGTTTCTTTTGCAATATTAGGATATATCCATAACTTTTGGAAAGTAAAACCCAATTTTAAACAATTTATTCTCTTTAAAATACCAGAAACATCACTTTCGCGTTTTGAAGTTTGGCTGCCAATTCTATATATGAATGCATGAGAGTGCAACTTTTAATGCTTCATTAAAGAGGCATTGTTTTAAATCTTCTCTCTTATAAGTCTAGTTTTTAGGATAAGAATTACATAAAATATTATCCCAACTTAGAAGTATCCTTAGAAGACTAGTTTCCTGGGCTGGTTCATGCCATGGGCTGTTGATTAAAATTACTCCCAGCCCTGAGTTACTAGTTTTAAGCGAACTTTCTTGTTATAAATGTTACACCTTTTTAATCATATCCTATAACCTATAAGCCAATACTCTATGACCAAGACATGCAGAGCATATATATATATATATATATATATATATATATATATATATCTCTTTAAGACCAGTCAGAAACCAAATGAAGTGGCTACCCAATAATCACAATTGCAGAGATTTTTCTAGGAAAAAAACCAACTATCAGCTTATTTGCCTTAGAACTAAGAAGCTGTAGACTCCTTTTAAAAGCAGCTTTTCAGCAGGACCTCTCCTGCTGTGCTTGACTCCTGGTTTAGATGCAAGGCAACTTTAATCAGCCTCCACTGTGCAAAATTGACTGAATCAAGAGATGGATAGCCAGCAGATAAAGTTTTAACCCATTTTTTTTCTTTCCAACATGAAACATAGAACAACAGTCGTTCAGACAATGAAACAAAAACAGATATGAATTGACACATGGACAGACTGGTGCACCAAACATAGACAATAAAGAGAGGGTAGAGAACTTGATATAACCAGAACTAAGGATGTCTCCTATAGGGGCCAGAGATAAAGCAGTATGTCTGCTGATTTTCCTCTGTCCCTGGGAGAGCTCCCTTCTCTCTCTCTCTCTCTCTCTCTCTCTCTCTCTCTCTCTCTCTCTCTCTCTCTCTCTCTCTGTCTCTCTGTTTCTCTCTCTCGACATTAGTATATCTAGCATCTAGCATCTCCCCCCTTTTTTTCTTTTGTATTTTACTATTTTTTAAGCCCTACTCCTCCCACCTGATGCAGTTCTTGACTGCACACAAATGCCTGTTTAGAATTTCCCAATCCCATTTTCCCTGTCAACCCCTAACTAATATCAGCACTGGGCCGACGCTGACTCAGTCTAGCCTGTATCCTTTTTGCACCCTTGCAATCAACAGTCTTCAAAAGATGACATTTGTAGTGCTATATTAATGCTGTATGTTGCTTACTGTGCAGGGATACACCTTCTTCTGTTTTCTGTGGCGCCCCACCAAGACAGTGTAACCCCAGTTCTTCTTTCTGCTTTCAGGCCACTCATTGGGTGCCATCTGTAGCTGCCTGAAGCCACAGGTTACTGGTATCCAGAAAGGAAAGATGGGGTTTTGTATGGGAGAGGCTGCAAGAGAAATAACGAGCCAAGACTCCTCCCTAGGTGAGCTAGCTTGCTATGGCAAGCGAGGTCTGAGCAAGCCTGATCAAGGCTTGGAGAAGGGCACACAGAAGGCCAGGAGAGAGAATCAAAATATGCAGCAGTAAGGGCTAGGGGACAAGGGGAACCTCTAGAAACTCCCAGGGACAGGATACCAGGACTCAATGGGTTTGGCATTAGCTGAAATATTGGCTTGAAGTGGGGAGATGGAACCTGAAGGGTCCACCTCCAGTAGATAGACATGGCCCCCAGTTGAGGCAGGGGACACCCACCTATCTTCAAATTTTTTAACCCAGAATTGTTCTTGTCTAAAGGATATACAGGGAAAAAATGGAGCAGAGACTGAAAGAAAGGCCAGTCAGTGAGTAGTTCAACTTTGGATTCATTCCATGTGTGTACACCAAAGAGTGATACTATTTCTGAGACCATACTGTGCTTGCAGACAGTAGCCTGGCATGGCTGTCCTCAGAGAGACTCTACCAGCAACTGATTGAAACAGATGCAGATACTTACAGACAAGCATTGGATTCAGGTCAAAGACCAATATGGAAGTTAGAGGAAGGTCTGAAGGATCTGAAGTGGATTGCAACCTCTCAGAGTTCCCAGAGATGAAGCCAAAAACCAAGAAGCATACATGGGCTTGTTCATGGCCCTGGACACATGTGTAGCAGAGTTCTGCCCAATATGACATCAGTAGGAGAGGATGTGCTTAATCTTGTGGAAACCTGATGCCTCAGGGAAGAGAGATGTTGGTGGGGATGACGAGGTGTTGGCTGGGCAATTAGTAGAGCACCCTCTCAGAAGTAGGGGTAGGGAGGATGGGATGAAGAACTCTGGAAAGGGGGACATAGAATGGGTCAATTTTTGGAATGTAAATAAATAAAATAATTTAACAATTGTGTTTTTAAAAAAACTTCATTGTCTACTAAAAATTAAAAACTCTCAAAGACTAGTGAGAAAGGAACTTATCTCAACATGATAAAATAAAAACCTATGGCCAACATTATAATGAACTGGAAAAAAACCTAGAAGCTTTTCATATGAATTCCAGAAAGTAAACCTGACAATTCTGTTCACTCTTATTCAATATAGGATTTAAACTCTTAAGTAGAGCAATGAGAAAAAATACTACAAAAGAAGGAAGAAAAGAATCATTTAACAACATGATGTAACCTTAGGAGATAGTAAATAACTCTAGTTATCCCAAACCTTAGAACTAATTAATGCTTTAATTAATTAAAGTATCAAGATATCAAATCAATATATAAAAAGCAAACTTCTGTAATAATGGATGATGAAGGAACTAATCTGTGAGAGCAATAGAGTATCATGAGGAATCATTTTATTGCTACATTTTGGGTCAGTATGAATTGGTTTTGAGTTTTTAGATGAGTAATTCTTCCTTTTACCCTAGGCCCCTGGCTATCTAATCTCAGGGTTTTGGTCCCCTAAGCAGTGTCAGGTATGTAATCTATCTGATGAAGTAGGACTTAGGGTCGTATCAGATATTAGGTGGTTACTGCCAAAAGCTTTATGTCAATATCATATTAGCATATTTTGCAGACAGAAATAATGGTTTGTGGCTAGGTTGTTTTTTTGCATTTCTCCTTTGGTAGCCTTCAGGGAATCTTTCTGTACCAAAGACACTACAAAAAAGGGATAAAGTCTTTACGTGTTCAACAGTTCAAGTTCTCAATGTTCAATGAGTTTGTAGGTGCTGTCTTCTGCAATGGAGTTGTGTTCTCAGTTTGTGACAAACAACTACATAGACTTAGCAATAGTGTAAATTGTCTAGGGATTCCCATTGTACATGCCAGCAGCTCAATTAATTTTAACTCAATCCTGATCCTTGGAGTTTCATTTTTTTAACAAGGCCATTTGCGCTGTGTGTCTCCAACCATTTTATGGGTTTTGTGTGGGATTGCCTTCACACACAGACACACACACACACACACACACACACACACATGCACACATTTGAGAGCTTCTTTTGTGTTAAATTTCTTTTATTCCTAAATTGGCTTTTAATTTTAGCTGTCTTCCCCCATAATTCCATCCTCTTCCTGATCAGAATGTTTAAGACCTAGCATTTGATGTAGAATTGTTACTGAGGTTGAATAAGGTATAATGCTTTTCCATACATGTGTGTAACATACTTTATGTTTTACCCCTATATTACTCTACTATACCAGAGGGCTGGCCTAAAGTACTGAGGTTTTCTCTGGGGCCCTGATGTATAGAGATGAAACAGATCTCTACTTCAAAGAGAGAAACATGCCTGGAAGAGCCAATCATACGCTGCCACAAAGACTTTGAGATATATAGTCTTAATGGATATATAGCTATCCTGAGAATCTAACTTCCCAGTTTGTGGAGTTATTGTCATCAGTCATAGGGTTGCTGTTTGCTCAGTCTGTGATGTTCTTGGGAAAGCCTTTGTTACTCTCTTGTACAACTTGTTTGATGATCTTCATGCTGGCTTTCTTTCATTATATGACAGTTTCTACTGAATTAATACCATATTCCCCAAGAAAGAATACATGAGATGCTGTAATTCTTAATAAGTTTACTTGAATAAGACATAGTTATTGAAGAATCTCCCAATCCCAAATATTCTTATCTTTTCCATCCTTTCTCCTCTTTATTTTTTGATCTCCTATTACTCACTCCCAGGACTCTTGCACTGTACAATGACTTGCAGGTCCAATAACTACTCCTCCACATTTTCCTCCAGTATATGCAATAGAAATTTTTAAAAATCAAAAGGCATCAAAAAAATAAAGAGATAACTCTTTGAAAGATTACAAAGGACTTAAAGAAAATTTAAAGAAAACAGAAAGAAAATCCAAATTCTTTTAGTATTTTAATTCTTTATTGTTTAAACATGCACTAACTTTAACATCATCATTTATTCATCAATTTAAAACACGTATATGGCTTCTTTTAAAGGAGCCATAAAATCAAAATACAATTACAATCATCAAATCTTTTTGTTGTTGTTGTTGTTTGTTTTTGTTTTGCTAGATACAGCTTCTCTATGCAGTCCTGGCTGTCATAGAACTCACTCTACAGACCACTTTGGCTTCAAATTCAAGGATCCCCTGCCTCAGCCTCCTGAGTGCTCAAACTAAAGCCATGTGCTACCATAGTCTGACAGGCAAGGTCATCCAATCATAATCTTCAGAGAGGATCATCTCCAGGAGGCTAGACTAAAAGCATTCAGATTCCATAAGCTTTTGAGGTGTTACATATTTAGATAGTTTAGACATTCCAGTTAATTTCAGTTCTTATCTGAAGTAATTATTTGGGTCTTTCATGTAAGGTCTGTCTCCTTCTTGGCAGTAACTGAACACACAGTCTTCAATAAATACTTCTGCTCCTCTCAAATGACTAGCTCTGCTTCCAAGAACTCTGGAAACAAGCTTTTCCCTTTGCCATTAATGGACTTAATTCCCTAATAAAAAGATATAGACAAACAGACTGGATATGTAAACAGGACCTAGCATTTTGCTGCATACATGAAATACACCTCAGTGTCAAAGGCAGACACTACCTCAGAGTAAAGAGCTGAAAACAATTTTCAAAGTAAATGGTCCCAAGAAACAAGCTGGAGTAGCCATTCTAATATCAAATAAAATCAACTTCCAATCTAAAGTTATCAAAAAGATAAGGAAAGATACTTCATACTCATCAAAGGAAAAAAATCTACCAAGAAGAATTCTTAATTCTGAACATCTATGCTCCAAATGCAAAGGCCCCCATATTCATAAAAGAAACTTTACTAAAGCTCAAAGCCCACATTGCACCATACACAATAACAGTGAGAGACTTAAACACCACACTCTTAGCAATGAACAGTTCACGGAAACAGAAACTAAGCAGAGACATAGTGAAACTAACCGAAGTGGTGGACCAAGTGGATTTAACAGATATCTACAGAACATTTCATCCTAAAACAAAAGAATATACCTTCTTCTCAGCATCTCACTGTACCTTCTCCAAAACTGATTATATAATAGGTCACAAAACAGGCCTCAACAGATACAAGAAGATTGAAACAATCCCATGCATCCTATCAGATCACCACAGACTAAAGCTGCTCTTCAATAACAACATAAACAACAGAAAGCCCACATATATATATGGAAGCTGAACAATGCCCTACTCAATGATAACTTGGTCAAGGAAGAAATGAATAAAGAAATTAAAGACTATTTTTAATTTAATTAACATGAAGGCCCAGCATACCCAAACTTATGGGACACAATAAAAGCAGTGCTAAGAGGAAAATTCATGGCTCAGAGTGCCTTCAAAAGAAACTGGAAAGAGCATACTATAGCAGCTTAACAGCATACCTGAAAGCTCTAGAACAAAGAGAAGCAAATATACCCAAGAGGAGTAGATGGCAGGAAATAATCAAACTCAGGGCTGAAATCAACCAAGTAGAAACAAAAGGTACTATACAAAGAATCAACAAAACCAGGACCTGGTTCTTTGGTTCTTTGAGAAAATCTTTCTTTCTTTCTTTCTTTCTTTCTTTCTTTCTTTCTTTCTTTCTTTCTTTCTTTCTTTCTTTCTTTCTTCCTTCCTTCCTTCCTTCCTTCCTTCCTTCCTTCCTTCCTTCCTTCCTTCCTTCCTTCCTTCCTCCCTCCCATCCATCCTTCCTTCCTTCCTTCTTTCCTCCCTCCTTCCCTCTCTCCTTCCTCTCTCTCTCTCTTTCTCTCTCTCTCTCTCTCTCTCTCTCTCTCTCTCTCTCTCTCTCTCTCTCTCTCTCTCTCTGTCCTTTTTTGTTTTTTATCAAATATGCTCTAACAGGAGTCAAACTGAAAAAGTAAACTTCAATTGAAAAAAGGTTTCCATCATATTGTCTCGTAGGCAAAAGATCATTGAGTATTTTCTTGACTGATGATTTACTATTGCAATTGCCATCCTGAACAGCTGGAATAAGAAATCGGTCTGCACAAGATGATTATTCTATTTCTACATGACCTCTTCTTCAGTGACTGCCTCCAAGTTTCTGTTTGATATCCTGTTCTGACTACCATTCATGATGTGCTGTAAGCTATAAGATGAAATAAACTCTTTCCTCTGCAAAAAAGAAAGAAAGAAAGAAAGAAAGAAAGAAAGAAAGAAAGAAAGAAAGAAAGAAAGAAAGAAAGAAAGAAGAAAAAGAGTGAGAAAAAACAAGAGATGTATAATAATACATAATAAAGTATAATAGATAACACAAAATAATTCTAGTCTGGGGGCTGGAAAATTGCTTTAGGAATCAAGATCACCTACTGCTCTTCCAGTGGCCCTAGATTCAGTTCCCAGCACAAACATGGTGGTTCACAGCAGCCTGTAACTCCAGGGTATCTGATATTTTCTTCTGGCTTCCTTGGGCATAGATATACAAAAAGACAAATGTGTGGGCATGTGTGTGTTTACAAATAATAACATGTAAGAAATAGATATATCTACAGTTAGAGTAGTTTAAGAAGCAAAGGACAAAAGATCAGATCTTCTTTAGAAAAATTGGAACTGGATCCATTCTAATAATCTTAGAACATTCTAATCTCTTATGGAGAAATCTGATCTTATTCACTATAATCCATTTTGAAGTTTCATCTGAAAACTGACCTTTATGTACAAAGAACAAAGAGGGTGAAACTGGAAGTGATCCCAACATCTGATCATCTTATCTGGATAGACCTGCCAATCTACTTCACAGTCTTCCTGCTGCAAATAAAAGGAGAGACCTGGTTTGCAGATGGTCAAGGCTCATGTATGCCAACCCATACAGCATGGCTTCTCTTCAAAAGTTCTATCAACCTGGAGCAGTCATATATCTCTTTATTGTCTTCTTACTTCAGGAGACTGCTGGGTTTTGGTACCATAGGTAAGGCACTACTTTTTCCTCAGCATCTTCCTAGAAATGTTTTTACACTTAACACGGAAACATAATGGATTTGTGCTGTATGTCAATCTGACTTTCTCTTTTCTAAACTCTGTGATGATATGTGTCTTCTCAAACCTACATCCTGAAATCAAATGACTGGTGACAAAAGATTGTGTTCAAACTTACTTTTCTTCCTAGATTATAGTATCATCAACATGCAATATGAAGAAACAAGTGAGCTTCGCTTACATTTTAGGATAAACTATGGACAGGATATAATTTATCTCTAAGGCTAAACTTGGTGTGGAAGCAAATAATTGCATGTTCAAGAGTTCTCTCATGATAGAATAAAACATCATGTCTCAACTAACCAAAACACAATGGATTAATTATCTACATGAAAATTATCTAAATTGTATAATAAAACCTGAGATCTTCATTAATTCTAATATGCAGAGCTCTGTTAACAACACATGGAACAGATTGGTTTAATAAAAAGAGAAGCCGGGCGTGGTGGCGCACGCCTTTAATCCCAGCACTCGGGAGGCAGAGGCAGGCAGAATTCTGAGTTCGAGGCCAGCCTGGTCTACAAAGTGAGTTCCAGGACAGCCAGGGCTGCACAGAGAAACCCTGTCTTGAAAAGAGAGAGAGAGAGAGAGAGAGAGAGAGAGAGAGAGAGAGAGAGAGAGAGAGAGAGAGAGAGAGAGAGAGAGAGAGAAATGTCAGAAATTTGATGCTGTACCCCAGCCTTTCTTTACATGTTCCTTTGCACAAGATTCCTTGTATAATAAAATTCTTTTCTAAATCTATAATTAAAGGGGAAAATGTCCGATTTCAATTCCTATAAGATGAAAATAATATGTAAAGGGTCCTAAGACTTCTGACAAGAAGAACATGTTAAGTTACAGGAAGAAATCAGAATCTACTAACAATACCTAAAATCAATAAGGAAAGGGGACTCTTCAAGATGGTAATGAATCCATGGATATTAGTCTGGGAAATTTTTACGTGCCAAATAAATACTTTTCCATAATAGAAGCAATGGACTGAGCAATTTAGGAAATGATCTTAAGGGAATTTGAGTTGGAAATCAAATTTTGTCAACTAGAACTTTGATGCTTTCTATTTCAGACCTTAAGAGCAGTCAGATGAGGAAAAAAATTGAGCAGGTATCATGAGACCAGGTTGACATTTATGATGAATTTAGCACTTTTGTGGCTCAATATATTTATACAAGTCCTACTTTTACAAGGAAGAGAGTTGTGAAGACTTTTTTTGATACTTGTAAAAGAAACATAGGAAGGGGAGTGAGCAAAGATGGACAATTAAGTCATAAATCTCCACTGGGGAATGTTGCCTGGGAAAACACAAAAGCAGCTTTACCAGCCCAGGACCCCACAATCTCCAGGTGACCAGGACTGCTACTCGTCCTGATTTCCCTTTGCTTCATCCTCCTGGAAGTGTCTGTTGGCTAGAAATATGTTCTAACTTTGTGTGTGTGTGTGCTCTCTCTGTCTTCCCAAAAGAAAACAACTAAGTCTTAAACAGTAATGTGAGTTTCTGTTTCAGCTTTTACAATGAACCCCGTAACTACACACTTACACTGGATATGAAAATCACTCCAAGTACTAGCCCTACTAACAAAAAAGGAAATGAATTTCGAGTACAACTGACAGTTAAAAACAATGTGAAGCAATGCCAGGAGGTAAGTGAATAATTAAAAGTTAACATGAAAATTAAAATATTATATTTAAGATAACTCAATAATTTAAATATTGTGCTAAATGATGCCCTTTTAAGCTTTTCTGTTTACATAGCTTTGAAACTAGGATAAATTGTGTTAGACATATATGTATTATGAATTTTAAGGCAAAAGTAAAGTAATTATGACGTGAAGGAGATTGGTAAGTGGGGCCACTTAACAGTGGCCTCAGGATCTTCACACAGAAACTAAGATGAAAACCTAGGAGTAAAACAAACAGAATGGGAAGAGTGAAAGTCAAAGAAAATAGCAATGCAACAAAGGTAAGTATGAATGTGTGGCAGTGACCAGAAAATGCTATTGGACTCGTGGTCCCACTTCTACTCATCTCCTGACTGCACCTCATACAGTAATGATGAAGAGTAAAGAAGACACTGATCAGCATGCTTTGGCAGTTGTAGAAAATATAGGAATGAAGTGACTGTGTGCTCTCCCTTAATGTGAGGGCTTACTTGCTCCAATAAGTTCAGACACACATTATCCCCATCTTCCTTCCTGTATCTACTTTCTTCTTTAATTCTTCTAAACTCTTCACTTCTTGCTCTATTATCTTAAAAATTCCTTCAACATTATTATCTGTAGTCATTCAGGAAACAGATAAAAATAAAACAAACTTTGAGTGCTAGAGATATGGTTTAGTGGTTAAGAATAATTGCTGCTCTCTAAGAGAATTCAGTTGGTTCACAAGATCCAGTCCCTCTAGTTTCAGGGCAGCTGAAGTAACTTTCTATGCTTTATGGACACCAGGGACACTTACCAACTCACATAAAATAAAAGAAGTAAATCTTTTTAAAATCTGAATTTTAAAAAATCATTACAAAAAATGAAGGGAAATTCTTAGTTACACTGAAAATCAAAATAGAAATATAACAGTCCCTGGTATTTTCCCAAATAAAAATGATTCAAGAAATGCTTTTGGATCTGGTGTCAAGAAGATATTCTCCTTGTCTTCGTTATTCAGTTTTGAATATCATTGATCGATTAACCCTTTAGAAGAATTCTTTACTTATATGTGGCCTTTGACTAAAAGATTTATGTCTTTTGGCTGAAAGAAAACAATGTCCAAACAGTCAGCAAAAATTTTGAAGCTGGGACTATTCCTATTGGTACAATAAACTGGTTCTTTTAAATCTAAAAAATACTTTTCACTCTAGAATTACAAAAACTCACAACTCATGTATGAGGTACAGGTATCAATCAATTGTGCCATCTCAAAATGTCAGAAAGAAAAAGCACTGTAACAAGTAATGTGTGTATCACAAAGCTAGAAACCCTAAGTCAGGGGATAGTTTATAAACTCTCATTGTTTTTAGTGTTGGTGGAACTCTTTTCACCACTGCAGAGTACACATCCTTGTCTCCTCTTCAAATCCTTTTCTATCTGCAGAACCAATCATTCATTTTTCTATGATTTGAAGATCTTCAGCCTCAGTCTAGATGAAAACCAAGTAACACCCTAAACACAATGCAACAACAACACTGTAAGACATTGAACTGTTTTACACTAGTAAAATAAAGTGCTTAGTAATATATATGATAAACCTGCTGATATGTTAAACATACTCAGATATACAAATTCTCAAAAACACTCACACACACAGAGACGGAGGCGGGGGGGGGGGGGTGTTTCATTCCTTTAGGTTGAAATGCGAGTACCTGATAATTTGTAATAACATTTTTAAATTACTGTTGCTAACTGGGCCAAAGAAAACATCATTTGTTTTCCTTCTTACACTCAATGTGGGCTCAAGTTGAATTTAAAATATTAGTTGCAAAGAACATTCTCAGCATCTAATGCTCAGTGTCCTAATAGCTAACAGAAAATATTTAATTAGCAAGCCGGAAATTGCTTATTTTCTAGTGCTCAATCCCAGGCAGCATTGTCTGTGTTGACACTCCTTAACACTTTCCCACTCTTTTTGTTTCAGGTAGAAATAACTAGTGATGATAACGGATTCATCAAGTACCTTTCTGGTCCATCAACTTATGAAACTTGCATATGTACCATTAGCGATTTCTTCTGGGATATATATGTCCCTGGTAAGTGGGAAATTTTTCTACCTTCTTATGAATGTCAGATAACAGTAAATGTCAGGAAGTATCAGAGTGGGTAAAAAATACATAAAACTACATTGTAGCTGGTGAAAAGGGGGCAGGGGGAGTGAATATAGTACTTATAAGAAACCAAATTGAAAGAAAAGGAGGGGAGAGAAGGAGCTGAAAGAAAGGAAAGAGAGTTCAAAGAGCAGCTGTACCTTATATATAGGAAAGGAATCAGAGTATTCTAAAGTCAGCATGGGCTATGAATGGAGTTATATGGAGTTTATAACTTAACATTTCTACTTGTCTTTTTGTAGAAAGTACTTATCTAAAAGCATCAGCCACCATTCTGCCATATAAGAACAAATGTCCTGACTCTGACGAACCACTACTATATGGTGACCCTTACCAAATATACAATGTTACACATGAAATCAATGTAACACCATAAACTGAAAGGTTGCAATAGAACCACATCACTAACGTACTCTTGGAGAGGATTTTGTGTGTGTGTGTGCATGTATTTTGCAATAAAATAAAATAGTGTTAAATTAATTCTGTGGTAAAATCTCTGTATGGTAAATAAATTTTTTCCACTTCACAATTCACTATCTACATCCTTTAACCCCAAAAGTATATCAGTAACTGAGAGAGAAAGAGAGCAAGAGCGAGAGCAAGAGAGAGAGAGAGAGAGAGAGAGAGAGAGAGAGAGAGAGAGAGAGAGAGAGAGAGAGAGAGAGTTTCATTCCTTTAGGTTGAAATAAGAGTATCTGATAACTTGTAATAACATTTTTAAATTATTGTTGTTAACTGGGCCAAAGAAAACATCATTTCTTTTTCTTCTTATTCTCAGTGTGGGCTAAAGTTGAATTTGGAGACAAGTTTCAGTGAGGCAGCTCACTTAATTAGCAGGAGCAAAGGATTTAGCAAGAGCAAATACTGTTGCAACAGGTGTACACCATTTGTTAGAGTCAGGGGGCTGAGGATGCCTAATTTTAATAAGGAGGAATTCCAGATGCTTGCTAGACATGACCTTATAAGAAGAAAAGAATAACCTGGCTGCAACTTTGTGACCTCCTCTAATGTGGGCAAAGGTGGGGGTGGAGGTGCAGGTCTATGTATGTCAGAAAATGCAGGCTCTGGGCAGTGGTGGGAGTGACGCCATTCCTATTGCTCTTGAGAAAGGATTTCTGAGGAAGAATACAACTCAACACCACTCCTGTTCCATACAGGCTTCTCACTGTTCCAGGGCCCTGCAACCTAACATGTATACTGTTCTACAATTATTTTTAGTTTAGTTGTAATTGAACTGTTTTCAGGATTAAGTCTTTAACCCCACTTTGTTCATAAGCCATGTAGCCATCTTCTACTGTTATTTTACTTTTTGACAACTATGTAAATGGATAAATATGATTATTATTATCCTAATGCCCCATCTTATCTACCTTCCCTGTCCTACTAACCCTGATCTCATTCTCAACTAAACCCTCCTACGTGGTTTTTGTGGGTGTTTGGCTCTTGGGCAAGTAGTCACAACTACTCCACATTCGTGAGTATAATGACGATATCATGTCCAGAAGACAGCATTTCTCAGCACTCTTCCCTAACTTCTGGCCTTTATGCTCTTTTTGAAACCTATTGCATCATGTTTCCCAGGCCTTAAAAGGAAGGCAAAGATGTTCAGTTTAGGGATGAGTACTCCACAGTTACTTCTGCTTTGTGTTTTGGCCAGCTATAAGTTTTTAACTCATTGTAAACCAAAAGTTTCTCTGATCAAGGATAGAAGCAATTCTTTTCTATGGATATAAATACTTAGAGATCATATTAATTAATTACATGTCAGTTTAGCAAAACATCCTCTATTGGAACTGTAGCCTCACCAGCCACAAGATCTTGATCTGATTTTCAGTAAGTACTCTATTAAATGGGCAAGGCTACAAATCCAATCAGAAAGTGATTAGTAACCTCCAGTATATCTATGCCTCTTTTGTATCTGAAGGCAAAACTTGTCTAGTAGTTCTTTCTGCATTATAGAATGCAGGGGCCACCACTGGATAAGACTGTTGATGACTTCTGCCATAACAGCCTACATAGGAACTTCTAACACTATGAACATGATCCAACAGGGAGGAAGTGTCCAGTTCACTTATGGTTTGATTACTTTATATCCTCTGTCCAAAGTGTGTGATGTGTTCAGCAGTGAGCTCTTACCATATGTTCTACTAGGTGGCCAAGAGCAATGGCAATACCTGGTTTTTATTTCTAAGCATATATGGAATGATTTTCAAACAATTCATGTAAAATTTTGGGTTAAAAACTTATGATTGCTCACAACATTATTATCTACCAATGCATAGTACCTTCTTCATTCAAGACCTTTCATTTTTTTAGATTGCATTGCTTAGTCAATGTATAAACTGGAAGGTTTGAAAATTCATATAGAATAAGTGACCCCAAATATTCCACCAGAGAACTCCTAAATGTGATAAACAACTTCAGTGAAGTACCTGGATATAAAATTAACAGTGCCCTTTATCTACCCAAAAGTTAAACAGGCTGAGAAAGAAATGAGGGAAAACACCCTTCACAATATAAAATACCTTGGTGTGACTCTAACTAAGGAAGTGAAAGATCTATATGATAAGAACTTCAAGTCTCTGAAGAAAGAAATTGAAGATCTCAGAAGATAGAAAGAACTCCCATGCTCATGGATTGGCAGGATTAATATAGTCAAAATGGCTATCTTGCCAAAAGCAATCTAAGGACTCAATGCAATCCCCATGAAAATTCCAGCTAAATTCTTCACAGAGTTAGAAAGGGCAATTTGCAAATTCACCTGGAATAACAAAAACCTAGGATAGCAAAACTATTCTCAACAATAAAAGAACCTCTGGTGCCTCATCATGCCTGAACTCAAGCTGTACTACAGAGCAATTGTGGTAAAAACTGCATGATACTGGTACAGCAACAGACAGGCAGATCAATGAAATAGAATTGAAGACCCAGAAATGAACCCACACATCTATGGTCACTTGATCTTTGATGGTGCTGGCACAACTGGCAGTTATCATGTAGAAGAATGCAAATTGATCCATTCTCATCTCCTTGTATAAAGCTCAAGTATAAATGGATCACAGGAACTCCACATAAAACCAGAGACACTGAAACTTATAGAGGAGAATGTGGAGAAAAGCCTCGAAGACATGAGCACAGGGAAAAATTCCTGAACAGAACACCAATGGCTTGTGCTGTAAGATCGAGAATCAACAAATGGGACCTCATAAAATTGCAAAGCTTCTGTAAGGCAAAAGACACCATCAATAAGACAAGACGACAACCAAAATATTAGGAAAAGACCTTTACCAATCCTAAATCTGATAGGGGACTAATATCCAATATATACAAAGAGCTCAAGAAGCTAGACTCCAGAAATTCAAATAACCCCATTAAAAAACGGGGTACAGAGCTAAACAAAGAATTCTCAACTGAAGAATACCAAAGGGCTGAGAAGCACCTGAAAAAATGTTCAACATCCTTAATCATCAGGGATATACAAATCAAAACACCCCTGAGATTCCACCTCACACCAGTCACAATGGCTAAGATAAAAAACTTAGGTGACAACAGATGCTGGCGAGGATGTGGAGAAAGAGGACCACTCCTCCATCGCTGGTGGGACTGCAAGCTAGTACAAGCACTCAGGAAATCAGTTTGGCAGTTCCTCAGAAAATTGGATATACTTCTACAGGAAGATCCAGCATTCCCACTCCTTGGCATATATCCAGAAGATGCTCCAACTTGTAGTAATAACACATGCTCCACTATGTTCATAGCAGCCTTATTTATAATAGCCAGAAGCTGGAATGAACCCAGATGTTTCTCAACAGAGGAATGGATGCAGAAATGTTGTACATTTACACAATGAAATATTACATAGCTATTAAAAACATTAAATTTATGAAATTCTTAGGTAAATGGATGCATCTGAAGGATATCATCCTGAGTGAGGTAACCCAATCACAAAAGAACACACATGATACACACTCACTGATAAGTGGATACTAGTCCAGAAGCTCAGAATACCCAAGATACAATTTGCAAAACACATGAAACTCAAGAGGAAGAAAGACCAAAGTGTGGATACTTTGCTCCTTATTAGAATGGGAAACAAAATACCCATGAAAGGAGTTACAGAGCCAAAGTCCAGAGCTGAAACGGAAGGAAAGACCATCCAGAGACTGCCCCTCCTGGGAATCCATCCCATATACAACCACCAAACCCAAACACTATTGCATATGCCAGCAAGATTTTGCTGACAGGACTCTGACATAGCTCTCTCTTGTGAGGCTATGCCAATGCCCGGCAAATAGAGAAGTGGATGCTCACAGTCATCTATTGGATGGAACACAGAGCCCCTAATGAAGGAGCTAGAGAAAGTACCCAAGGAGCTAAAGGGGTCTGCAACCCTATAGAAGGAACAACAATATGAACTAACCATTACCCCCTAGATATGTGTCTCTAGTTGCATATATAGCAGAGGATAGCCTAGGCGGCCATCAGTAGGAGGAGAGGCCCTTGGTATTGTGGAGATCATATGCCCCAGTACAGGGGAATGCCAGGGCCAGGGAGAAGAAGTGGGTGGGTTGGGAAGCAGGGCGGGGGAAGGATATAGGGGGCTTTGGGGATAGCATTTGAAATGTAAATGAAGAAAATATTTGATAAAACAAGATAAAGGGTAACACAGAAACCACATTAGGACCAATGTACTGTGATATGCATGGATCTCTAATGTCATAGTTAAACCCATTTTTCTGTATACTCACTATAATGAATTAATACAATGACATACAGTTCAAAAATGAAATAAAAAATTAACTTCTGAAATGCATCCAGTTCCATGTCACCTGACATTTTCTGCTATGAAACAAACAGGACTGGAAAGTTTGCCTAAGTATACAGGTGCTTTCTGATTTTACACTAAATCTATGGGAAATGTGTAAGGAATGACCCTGCTGCAGAAAACTGTGACAGTGATCTAATGCCTGCCATCTAGGCTTATTGGTAGACAAGGAAGATCAATTTCTAGAACAAATCCTATTGCCCCTGAAGTCGGAATATTTATCCAATGTTTGTCAACCTTTAAATCAACCTAAAACAACCATTAACCTCACAGCAACAATTGTTGTGGGGTGTTTGGTGTAATAACAGAAGTTGTGGAATTACCGATGGAACCCTAAATAATCTTACTGTGTTCCTTTGTTTTGTAGCAATGATAGATTGCACATAATATTCTTGACAAACATGTTACCATATAGTTTTGATTTTTAGTCTAACAAACAGCTAATCTAGTTCTATAGTCCTCAAATTTATATTTGAAATTATATTCAAAGGGCAAGTTTTCTGTTTCAAGCATCATTTTTTAAAGGATTAAAATGACTTGGAAACAGACTTAAGTTAGGGAATAATGGCACATGATTTTGTGAACCTAAGAAATGTATCTCCTTCGTTATCTTCTGTTCCCATCCGAAGTTGTCTGTGGATTTATATCTTAATTTTGCCCAACTACTTGAAGTAAGTCTTCCCGCTTCTTAGTATCTTTACCAACACCCAACACCACCCATGTTAGAAGTATCAATAGAAATAGAAAAAATGGGGGAAAAAGATGAGAAAGAGACGAGACAATAGGAGAGGAGAGGAGACGAAATGAGCTGTAAGGAGAGAAAGGGAGAGAAGTGGGAAATCAGGGGAGAAAGGGATGACAGAAAAAAGAGAGGAGGAATATGAAGCAAAAAGAAGAGAGGAGAGGAAAGGAAGAGATGGAAGGTGAAGGAAAGGAAAAGGAGGGATGGGAGAGAAAGAGTAAAGAAGAGAAGACAAGGATAAAGAAAACATAGCCACCAGAGGGTCCCAGACACCAGAAAAACGAGAGGCTCCCAGGACCCAACAGGGATGGCTTTTACCAAAATGTGCAAAGAAAGGGAGATAGAACCTGTAGAGATCTCTTCCAGTAGATAGGCATGGCTCTTTATAGAGGGATGGGGCCACCCACCCACCTCAAAGTTTTTAATCCAGAAATGTCCCTGTTCAAAGAAAGAACAGAGACAAAAATGGAACAAAGACTGAAGTAAAGGCCATCTGGGGATTGCCTTACCTGGGGATCCATGTTGTCTGCAGACATCAAACCTGGCACTGTTGCTGTTGCCAAGAAGCACTTGCTGATAGGAATCTGGTATGGCCATTCCTTGGGAGGTTCAGCCAGCAACTGACCAGTGCAGATGTGAATGCTTGAAGCCAACCATCAGACTGAGCTCAAGGACCCTGGTAGTGGAGTTGGTAGAAGGACATAGTTAAACTAAGGGCTAAGATTAACCAATTAAAAACAAAGAGAATGATACAAAGAATCAACAAAACTAAGAGCTGGTCCTTTGAGAAAATCAATAAGATAAATAAACCCTTAGCCAAATTAAGTGAAGGGCACAGAGACAGAATCCAAATCAACAAAATCAGAAATCTAAAAGGAGACATAATGAAAGAACTGGGGAAGTTAAAAAAAATTATCAGAATTTACTACAAAAGGCTATACTCTACAAAATTGGAAAGTCGAGATGAAATGAATGATTTCCTGGACAGATACCATACATAAAAGTTAAATCAAGATCTTGTATTCCGGGTCCCTCAGAGACCAGTCTGCACAGGAGAGCCCATGGCCTGAAAAAGCAACATAGCTTCTGGGACATACTGTGTTTCAGGCCTTCATCTTCAGCCAGGAAGCAGATATGAGCTCCAGACATCTCTGTACCTTCCCTGCAAGAGGAAAGCTTGCCTGCAGAGAGTACTTTGACCATTGAGACTCAGGAGAGAGTTGGACTCCCAGGAGTGCTGACAGAGGCTAACAGAATCATAGGGGGAACAAGCTTCAGCCAGAGTCAGCTATAACAACTAAAGCAGGAGATTACCAGATGGTGAAAGGCAAACATAAGAATCTTACTAACACAAACCAAGACCACTGACCATCATCAGAACCCAGCACTCCCAAACCAGCGAGTCATAGATACCCCAACACACCTGAAAAGCAAAATTCAGGTTTAAAATTGTATCTCATGATGCTGCTAGAGAATTTTAAGAAGGAAATCAATAAGTCACTTAAAGAAATACAGGAGAACACAGCTAAAGAGGTAGAAGGCCTTAAAAAGGAAGCACAAAAATCCCTTAAAGAATTACAGGAAAACATTGCTAAACAAGTAGAAACCCTTAAAGAAGAAACACAAAAATCCCTTAAAAAATTACAGTAAAACACAACCAAAGAGGTGATGAAATTGAACACAACCATCCAAGATTTAAAAGGGGAAATAGAAACAATAAAGAAAACCCAAAGGGAGACAACTCTGGAGATAGAAACTCTAGGAAAGAAATCTAGAACCATAGATGCCAGCATCAGCAACAAAATACAAGAGATGGAAGAAAGCATCAGAGATGCAGAAGATTTCATGGAGAACATGGACAAAACAATCAAAGAAAATGCAAAAATATCCTAACTCAACACATCTAGGAAATCCAGGGCACAATGAGAAGACCAAACCTATGGATAATAGAGTAGATAAGAATAAAGATTTTCAATGTAAAGGGCCAGCAAATATCTTCAACAAAATTATAGATGAAAACTTCCCAAACCTATAGAAAAAGATGCCCATGAACATACAAGAAGCCTACAGAACTCCAAATAGACTGGACCAGAAAAGAAATTCCTCCTGACACATAACAATCAGAATAATAAAACCCCTAAATAAACAGAATATTAAAAGCAGTAAGGGAAAAAGATCAAGTAATATATAAAGGCAGGCCTATTAGAATAACTCCAGACTTCTCACCAGAGACTATGAAAGTCAGAAGATCCTGGACTGATGTTACACAGACCCTAAGAGAACACACATGCCAGCTCAGCCTACTATACCCATCAAAACTCTCAATTACCATAGATGGTGAAACCAAAGTATTTCATGACAAAACCAAATTCACACAATATATTTCCACAAATCCAGCCCTTCAAAGGATAATAATGGGAAAACACCAACACAAAGATGGAAACTACACTGTAGAAAAAGCAAGAAAGTAATACTTCAACAAACCTAAAAGAAGACAGCCACAAAAACAGAGTCCCAACTTTAACAACAAAAATAACAGGAAGGAACAATTACTTTTCTTTAATTTCTCTTAACATCAATGGTATTAATTCCCCAATAAAAAGACAGACTAACACACTGAGTACACGAAAAGGACCCAACAGTTTGCTGCTTACAGGAAACCCAACTCAGGGACAAAGAGACATTACCTCAGAGTAAAAGGCTGGAAAACAATTTTCCAAGCAAATGGTCCAAAGAAACAAGCTGGAGTAGCCATTCTAATATCGAATAAAACTGACTTCCAACCCAAAGTTATCAAGAAAGACAAGGAGGGGCACTACATAGTCATCAAAGGTAAAATCTACCAAGAGGAACTCTCAATTCTGACTATCTATGCTCCAAATGCAAGGGCAGCCTCATTCATTAAAGAAACTTTAGAAAAGCTCAAAGCACACATTGCACCTCACACAATAATAGTGGGAGACTTCAACACCCCACTCTCACAAAAGGACAGACCCTGGAAACAGAAACTAAACAGAGACACATGGACACTGACAGAAGTTATGAAACAAATGGACATTTTATCCTAAAATAAAAGCATATACCTTTTTCTCAGCACCTCATGGTACATTCTTCAAAATTCACCATATTATTGGTAACAAAACAGGCCTCAACAGATAGAAAAATATTGAAATTACCCCCTGCATCCTATCAGATCACCACAGGCTAAGTCAGATCTTCAATAACAGCATAAATAATAGAAAACCAAATTCACATGGAAACTGAACAACACTCTACTCAATGATACATTGTCAAGAAAGAAATAAAGAAAGAAATTAAAGACATTTTAGAGTTTAATGAAAATGAAGCCACAAAAGACTGAAACATATTTGACACAATGAAGGCAGTCCTAAGAGGAAAACTCATAGCCCTGAGTGACTCCAAAAAATAAACTAGACAGAGCATATGCTAGCAGCTTGACAGCACACGTAGAAGCTCTAGAACTAAAGGAAGCAAATTCACGCAAGAGGAGTATATGGCAGGAAATAATCAAACATAGGGCTCAAATCAACCAAGTGGAAACAAAAAGAACTATTCAAAGAATCAACCAAACCAGGAGCTGGTTCTTTGAGAAAATCAAAAAGATAGATAAACCCTTAGCCAAACTAACCACAGGGCAAAGGGACACTATCCTAATTAACAAAATCAGAAATGACAAAGGAGACATAACAACAGAACCTGAGGAAATCCAGAACATCATCAGATCCTACTACAAAAAGCTATACTCAACAAAACTGGAAAACCTGGATGAAATGGACAACCTCCTAGACAGATACCAGGTACCAAAGTTGAATAAGGCTCAGATTAACGATTTTAACAGTCCCATTTTCCCTAAAGAAATAGAAGCAGTCATTAATAGTCTCCCAACCAAAAAAAGCCCAGGACCAGATGGGTTTAGTGCAGAGTTCTATGACATCTTTAAAGAAGATCTAATTCCAACTCTCCTCAAACTATTTCACAAAATAGAAACAGAAGGTACTCTACCCAAATCATTCTATGAAGCCACAATTACTCTGATACCTAAACCACAAAAAGATCCAACAAAGAAAAAAGAACTTCAGACCAGTTTCCCTTATGAATATTGATGCAAAAATACTCAATAAAATCCTTGCAAACCGAATCCATGAGCACATTAAAATGATCATCCATCATGACCAAGTAGGCTTCAGCCCAGGGATTCAATGATGGTTTTCTATACAGAAATCTCTCAATGTAATCCACTATATAAACAAACTCAAAGACAAAAATCTTATGAACAACTCATTAAATGCTTAGAAAGCATTTGAAAAAATCCAACAACCCTTCACGATAAAAGTCTTGCAAAGATCAGGAATTCAAGGCCCATACCTAAACATAATAAAAGCAATATAGAGCAAAGCAACAGCCAATATAAAACTAAATGGAGAGAAACTCGAAGCTATCCGACTAATATTAGGGACTAGACAAGGCTGCCCACTTTCTCCCTACCTATTCAATATAATACTTGAAATCCTAGCCAGAGCAATTAGACAACAAAAGGAGATCAAGTGGATAAAAATTGGAAAGGAAGAAGTCAAAATATCACTATTTGCGGATCATATAATAGTATTTATAAGTGACCCTAAAAATTCCACCAGAGAATTCCTAAACCTGATAAACAGCTTCAGTACAGGAGCTGGATATAAAGTTAACACAAACAAATTAGTGGCATTTCTCTACACAAAGGATAAACAGGATAAGAAAGAAATTAGGGAACCAACACCCTTCATAATAGTCACAGAAAATACAAAATACTTTAGAGTGACTCTGACTAAGGAAGTAAAAGATCTGTATGACAAGAACTTCAATCTCTGAAGAAAGAAATTGAAGAAGATCTCAGAAGATGGAAAGATCTCCAATGCTCATGGATTAGCAGGATTAATATAGCCAAAATGGCTAGCCTGCCAAAAACAATCTACAGATTCAATGCAATCCCCATCAAAATGGCAACTCAATTCTTCACTGAGTTAGAAAGGACAATTTGCATATTCATCTGAATTACAAAAACATAGGACAGCAAAAACTCTTCTCAAGGATAAAAGAACCTCTGGTGGAATCACCATGCCTGACCTCAAGCTGTACTTCAGAGCAATTGTGATAAAAACTGCATGGTACTGGTACAGTGACAGACAGGTAGATCAATGGAATAGAATTGAAGACCCAGAAATGAACACACACACCTGTGGTCACTTGATCTTTGACAAGGGAGCTAAAACCATCCAGTAGAAAAAAAAGAAAGCATTTTCAACAAATGATGTTGGAACACCTGGCAGTTATCATATCGAAGAATACGAATTGATCCATTCTTATCTTCTTATACAATGCTCAAGTCTAAGTGGATCACAGACTTCCACATAAAATCAGAGACACTGAAGGTTATAGAGGAGAAAGTGGGAAAATTCCTTGAAGATACTGGCACAGGGGGAAAATTCCTGAACAGAACAGCAGTGGCTTGTGCTGTAAGATCAAGAATCGACAAATGGGACCTCATAAAGTTGCAAAGCTTCTGTACTTCAAAAGATAAAGTCAGTAAGTCAGAAAGTCCCAGCACTTGGGAGGCAGAGGCAGGCAGATTTCTAAGTTCCAGGCCAGCCTGGTCTACAAAGTGAGTTCCAGGACAGCCAGGGCTATACAGAGAAACACTGTCTCGAAAAACAAAGAAACAAGAAAACAAAAACAAACAACAACAAAAAGACAAAAAGGCAACCAACAGATAGGGAAAGAATTTTTACCAATCCTAAATCTGATAGGGGACTAATATCCAATATATACAAAGAGCTCAAGAAGCTGGACTCCAGAAATTCAAAGAACCCCTTTTAAGAATGGGGTACAGAGCTAAACAAAGAATTCTCAACTGAGGAATACCAAAGGGCTGAGAAACACTTGAAAAAATGTTCAACATCCGTAATCGTCAGGGAAAATGCAAATCAAAACAACCCTGAGATTACACCTCACACCAGTCAGAATGGTGAAGATCAAAAATTTAGGTGACAGCAGATGTTGGCAAGGATGTGGAGAAAGAGGGACACTCCTCTATTGCTGGTGGGATTGAAATCTTGTACAACCACTCTGGAAATCAGTCTGGTGTTTCCTCAGAAAATTGGACATAGTACTACTGGAAGATCCAGCAATCCTCTCCTGGGCATATACCCAGAAGATGTTCCAAGTGGTAATAAGGACACATGCTCCACTATGTTCATAGCAGACTTATTTATAATAGCCAGAAGCTGGAAAGAACCCAGATGTCCCTCAACAGAAGAATGGATACAGAAAATGTGGTACATTTACACAATGAAGTACTACTCAGCTATTAAAAACAATAAAATTATGAAATTCTTGGGCAAATATGTGTATCCTGAGGATTTCATCCTGAGTGAGGTAACCCAATCACAAAAGAAGTCACTTGATATGCACCCACTGATAAGTGGATATTAGCCCAGAAACTTAGAATACCCAATATACAATCTGCAAAACACAACATAATCAAGAAGAAGGAACACCTAAGCATGGATACTTCAGTCCTCCTTAGAATAGAGAAGTAAATACCCATGGAAGGAGTTACAGAGACAAAGTTTGTAGCTGAGACAAGAGGACGGACCATCCAGAGACTGCCACACCCAGGAATCCATCCAATAATCAGCCACCAAACCCAGATACTATTGCACATGTCAGCAAGATTTTGCTGAAAGGACCCTGATATAGTTGTCTCTTGTGAGGCTATGCCAGTGCTTGGAAAATACAGAAGTGGATGCTCACAGTCATCTATTGGATAGAACAGAGGGCCCCCAATGGAGGAGCTAGAGAAAGTACCCAAGGAGTTGAAGGGGTCTGCAACCTTATAGGTGGAACAACAATATGAACTAACCAGTACCCCCAGAGCTCGTGTCTCTAGCTGCATATGTATCAGAAGATGGCCTAGTTGGCCATCATTGGGAAGTGAGGCCCCTTTGTTTTGCAAACTTTATATGCCCTAGTACAGGGGAATGCCAGTGCCAAGAAGTGGTAGTTGTTGGGTAGGGAAGCAGGGTTGGGGGAGGGTATAGGGGACTTTCGGGATAGCATTTGATATATAAATGAAGAAAATATCTAATAAAAGTTGATAAAAAGAAACGCAAATAAATAAAATGACCAATAGAAAAGAAAATAAATATTTTGTATTTCAGTTGTGGTAAACAGGTGTTTGTGTTGTAAAAAAAAAAAAAAAAAAAAAAAAAAAAAAAAGAAAGAAAAAAAAAGAAAAGAAAGGGCATTATTTATGCTCCTGAAAATTCTAAATACTTTTTTATATTTATGCTGTATATACGTATACAATGGCTACTTCATAAAACTTGACTTTTTTTTCTTTTTTTTATTTCTGCTTTAATTGGTATTTTATTTCTCCTTTACAAGTCCCATGTAATAGACAAAGGCTTTTTGATAACATACTGTTATCTTTGCTCAAAACGATCATATAATCATTTTAAACAACACAAATGTGTGCATACATGCCTCAAGTTTCTGCAGCCTATAAACACCTCTTTGGGTTTAAAAATGAAAAAAGCAATATACTGACAAGTCAACTGTAACTCTTAGAAAAACATCGGTTTCCTTACCAAACGTGAACACCCTGTACAGGGACTTATCATCCGAGACAGCAATGAGTTCAAGTCACGAGGCCAGGAGCAGCTCCCCACACCAGCTCAGAAGACCCTCCCCCGCCCAGCACCTCTTCAAAGTGCTCCTTGTCCTCATCCCAGGAAGCCAGCAGTCACCCCAGAGAGACAGGAGCAGCCAATGCACTTGCTGTAACATTTCCGAATGTCTTCCACAGTGTTTCACGTCCAGCATCTCAGGAACATGTTCATGCACGCATGCGGACCATTCTTTACACTGCTCCCTTCATTTCTTTTTTTTTTTTTAATTTTTAATATTTATTACGTATTTTCCTCAATTACATTTCCAATGCTATCCCAAAAGTCCCCCATACCCCACCCCCACTTCCCTACCCACCCATTCCCATTCTTTTGGCCCTGGCATTCCCCTGTATTGGGACATATAAAGTTTGCAAGTCCAATAGGCCTCTCTTTCCAGTGATGGCCAACTAGGCCATCTTTCGATACATATGCAGCTAGAGACAAGAGCTCCGGGGTACTGGTTAGTTCATATTGTTGTTCCCCCTATAGGGTTGCAGATCCCTTTAATTCCTTGAGTACTTTCTCTAGCTTCTCCATTGGGAGCCCTATGATACATCCAATAGCTGACTGTGAGCATCCACTTCTGTGTTTGCTAGGCCCCAGCATAGTCTCACAAGAGACAGCTATATATGGGTCCTTTCAGCAAAATCTTGCTAGTGTATGCAATGGTGTCAGCGTTTGGAAGCTGATTATGGGATGGTTCCCTGGATATGGCAGTCTCTAGATGGTCCATCCTTTCATCACAGCTCCAAACTTTGTCTCTGTAACTCCTTCCATGGATGTTTTGTTCCCAATTCTAAGAAGGGGCATATTGTCCACACTTTGGTCTTCATTCTTCTTGAGTTTCATGCGTTTAGCAAATTGTATCTTATGTCTTGGGTATCCTAAGTTTTGGGCTAATATCCACTTATCAGTGAATACATATTGTGTGAGTTCCTTTGTGATTGTGTTACCTCACTCAAGATGATGCCCTCCAGGTCCATCCATTTGGCTAGGAATTTCATAAATTCATTCTTTTTAATAGCTGAGTAGTACTCCATTGTGTAAATATACCATAATTTCTGTATCCATTCCTCTGTTGAGGGGCATCTGGGTTCTTTCCAGCTTCTGGCTATTATAAATAAGGCTGCTATGAACATAGTGGAGCATGTGTCCTTCTTACCGGTTGGAACATCTTCTGGATATATGCCCAAGAGACTTTTTAAATTTCATTTATTCTCTGGGTTTTTACTGTTACTTTGTAAGCCTGTCTCTCAAACATTTGGGAGCAGAAGTGAAAGGTCAATCAATCATAATAAATTTGCAGATTAATTGTCTTCATTATAATGAAAAAAAGTTAAATCAGGATAAGGTAAAGTATTATAAACAGTAAACAGTCCCACAAACCATAAGGAATCAGAAATAGTCATTCAAAACCTCCCACAAAAAAGAAAGAGAGAGAGAGAGAGAGAGAGAGAGAGAGAGAGAGGGAGGGAGGGAGGGGAGGAGAGGGAGATGGAGAGGAAAAGAGAGAGAGAGAGGGAGGAGGGAGGGAGGGAGGGAGAGGGAGAGAGAGAGAAAGAGAGAGAAAGAAAGAAAGAAAGAGAGAGAGAGAGAGAGAGAAAGAAAGAAAGAAAGAAAGAAAGAAAGAAAGAAAGAAAGAAAGAAAGAAAGAAAGAAAGAAAGAAAGAAAGAAAGAAAGAAATAGAGAAAGAATCCCAGTTCAATATGGTTTTAGTGAAGAATTCTACCCCAACATCAAAGAAACTTATTAGCAATACTTCTCAAAATATTCCACAAAATAGAAACAAAAGGAACACTAACTAATTAATTCTATGAAGCCACAGTTACTCTGATACACACACACACACACACACACACACACACACACACACACAGAGAGAGAGAGAGAGAGAGAGAGAGAAAGAGAGAGAGAGAGAGAGAGAGAGAGAGAGAGAGAGAGAGAGAGAGAGGAACTTAAGGCCAATTTCACTTATGAATATCAATGCAAAAATACTGAATAAAATTCTTGCAAACCAAATCCAAAAAACATGAGAGCCATCATTCACCACATTCAAGAAGGCATCCCAAGAATGCAGTGATGGTTCAATGTATGAAAATTCATCAGTATAGTACACTATATATAAATAAACCCAAGAAAGAAAGTCACATGATCATCTCATTAGATGCTGAAGAAAGCTTTCAACAAAATACAACACCCCTTCATGTTAAAAGTATTGCACATATCAGGAATTCATGGCACATACCTAATCATAATAAAATCAAAATATAACAAACCAACCAAACAACCAGCCTCAAATTGAATGAAGAGGAAAAAGAAGTTATCACACTAAAATTCTGGACAAGTCAAAGGCTGCCCACTCTCTCCCTATCTATTCAATATAATACTTGAAGTTCTAGCAAGAATAATTCGAGAACAAAAGGAGATAAAGGGGATACAACTAGGTAAAGAAGATGTCAAAGTATCACTATTTGTAGATGATACAATAGTATAAAGAAACATCACACTGGAAAATCCACCATACAACTTTTACACATGATAAACAACTTCAACAATGTGTCAGGATATAAAATTAACTCAAACAAATCAGAACCCTTCCTTTATACAAATGATAAACAGGCTGAGAAAGATATTAAGATAAAACATCTTCTGGGTATAAGCCCAGGAGAGGAATTGCTTAATCTTCCCATAGTACTTTCTATAGTCCAATTTTCTGAGTAAAACACCAAATTGATTTCCAGAGTGTTTGTACCAGCTTGCAATCCCACCAGCAATGGAGGAGAGTTCCTCTTTCTCCAAATCCTTGCCAGCATCTGCTGTCACCTGAATTTTTGGATCTTAGCCATTCTGAATAGTGTGAGGTGTAATCTCAGGGTTCTTTTAATTTGCATTTCCCTGATGATTAAGGACATTGAACATTTTTTCAGATCCTTCTCAGACAAATGGTATTCCTCAGTTGAAAATTCTTTGTTTAGCTCTGTACCCCATTTTTAAATAGGGTATTTGATTTTCTGGAGTCCAGCTTCTTGAGCTCATTGTATATACTGGATATTAGTCCCCTATCAAATTTAGGATTGGTAAAGATCCATTCCCAAACTGTTGGTGGCCTTTTTTTGTTTTATGGATAGTACTTTTTGGCTTACAGAAGCTTTGCAATTTTATGAGGCCACATTTGTCAATTCTTGTTCTTACAGCACAAGCTACTGCTCTTCTGTTCAGGAATTTTTCCCCTGTGCCCTAATCTTCCAGGCTTTTCCCTACTTTCTCCTCTATAAGTTTCAGTGTCTCTGGTTTGATGTTGAGTTCCTTGATCCACTTATATTTGAGCTTTGTACAAGGAGATAAGAATGGATCAATTTGCATTCTTCTACATGATAACTACCAGTTGTGCCAGCACCATTTGTTGAAAATGCTGTCTTTCTTCCACTGGATGGTTTTAGCTCCCTTGTTGAAGATCAAGTGACCATATGTGTGTGGGTTCATTTCTGGTTTTTCAATTCCATTCCATTGATCTACCTGTCTGTCACTGTACCAGTACAATGCAGTTTTTATCATAATTGATCTGTAGTACAGCTTTAGGTCAGGCATGGTGATTCTACCAGAGATTCTTTTATTGTTGAGAATAGTTTTTGCTATCCTAGGTCTTTTGTTATTCAAGATGAATTTGCAAATTGTCCTTTTTTTTAAATAAAAATATACTTATGTAATCTGTGCCAAGCCTATTTGCTCTGTGTCTCCTTGATAGCTTTTACTTTGCCTATCATAATACTCATAATAATATTTATTTTTTTAATTAGGTATTTTCTTCATTTACATTTCAAATGTTATCCCAAAAGTCTCCCAGAACCACCCCTCCCACTCCCCTACCCACCCACTCCCACTTCTTTGCCCTGTCATTCCCTTACTGAGGCATATCAGGTTTTTGTTATTCCAGATGAATTTGCAAATTGTCCTTTCTAACTCAGTGAAGAATTGAGTTGCAATTTTGATGGGGATTGCATTGAATCTGTAGATTGCTTTTGGCAGGATAGCCATTTTGACTATATTAATCCTGCCAATCCATGAGTATAGGAGATCTTTCCATCTTCTGAGATCTTCTTCAATTTCTTTCTTCAGAGACTTGAAGTTCTTGTCATACAGATCTTTCACTTTCTTAGTTAGAGTCACATCAAGGTATTTTATATTATTTGTCAGTATTTTGAAAGGTGTTGTTTCCCTAATTTCTTTCTCAGCCTGTTTATCCTTTGTGTAGAGAAAGACCACTGATTTGTTTGAGTTAATTTTATATCTAGCTCCTGTACTGAAGCTGTTTATCAGGTTTAGGAGTTCTCTGGTGGAAATTTTAGGTTCATATACCCAGAAGATATTCCAACTTATAATAAGGACACAAGTTCCACTATGGCCATAGCAGCCTTATTTATAACAGTCAGAAGCTGGAAAGAACCCAGATTTCCCTCAGCAGAAGAATGGATACAGAAAATGTGGTACATTTACACAATGAAGTACTACTCAGCTATTAAAAACAACGAATTTATGAAATTCTTAGGCAAATGGATGGATCTGGAAGATATCATCCTGAGTGAAGTAACCCAATCACAAAAAAAATCAAAACAAAACAAAAAACAAAACAACAACAACAACAACAAAAAAAACCCACACATTATATGCTTTCATTGATAAGTGGTTATTATCCCAGAAACTTGGAATACCCAAGATACAGCTTGCAAAACACATGAAACTCAATAAGAAGGAAGACCAAAGTGTGGATACTTTGGTCCTTCTTATAATGGGGAACAAAGTACCCATGGAAGGAGTTACAGAGACAGAGTTTGGAGCAGAGCTTGAAGGAACGACCATCCAGAATCTGCCCCACTTGGGGATCCATCTCATAAAAAACCCACCAAACCCAGTCACTAGGCAAATGCCAACAAGAGCCTGCTGACAGGAGACTGATATAGCTGTCTCCTGTGAGGCTCTACTAGTGCCTGGCAAAAACAGAAGTGGATGCTCACAGTCAGCCATTGGACAGAGCACAAGGTCCCCAATGAAGGAGCCAGAGAAATACCGAGAGAACTAAAGGGGTCTGAACTCCCATAGAAGGAACATCAACATGAACTAACCTATATTCCCAGAGCTCCTTGGAACTATACCACAAATCAAAGAAAACACATCGTGAAACTTGTGGATCTAGCTATATATGTTGCAGCAGATCACCTAGTTGGTCATTAATGGAAGGAAAGGTCTTTGGTCTGGGAAGGCTCCATGTTCCAGTATAGGGGAATGCCAGGACCAGGAATGGAAGTAGGTGGGTTGGGGAGCAGGAGGAGGGGAAAGGAGATAGGGGATTTATTTGGCGGGGGGGGGGGGGACTAGGAAAGGGATAACATTTGAAATGTAAATAAAGAAAATATCTAATAAAAATGTAAAAAGAAAGAAAGAAAGAGAGGGAGAGAGAGAGAGTGAGCAAATGGAAGGAAGGAAGGAAGGGAAGGAAGGAAGGAAGGAAGGAAGGAAGGAAGGAAGGAAGGAAGGAAGGAAGGAAGGAAGGAAGGAAGGAAGGAAGGAAGGAAAAGAGAGAGAGAGAGAGAAATTAGGATAAAAACAACCTTCAAACTATCTACAAATAGAATATAATATTGTGGTATAACTCTTACCAAACTAGTGAAAGATCTGTGTAACAAGAACTTCAAATCCCTGAGGAAAAAAATTAAAAAGGCCTCAAAATTTGGGGAAATCTCCCATGTACATGGATCAGTAGGATTAACATAGTTAAAATGCCCATCTTACCAAAAGCGGTCAATAGATTCAATGCAATCCCCATCAAGATTCCATTCACAGACTTGGAAAGAGCAATTCTCAACTTCATATAGAAAAACAAAAAAATCCAGGATAGTCAAAACAATTCTCAACAAAAGAAGATCTTCAGTGGGAATCACCATCCCCGGAACTCAAGCTCTATTTACAACTGAACTAGTTGTAAGAAAACTATCTGTTTCTCCACATCCTCCCCAACATCTACTGTCCCCTGAATTTGTGATCTTAGCCATTCTGACTGGTGTGAGATGGAATCTTATGGTTGTTTTGATTTGCATTTCTCTGATGATTAAGGATGCTGAGCATTTCTCAGGTGCTTCTCAGCCATTCAGTATTCCTCGGGTGAGAATTCTTTGTTTAGCTCTGAGCCCCATTTTTTAATGGGGTTATTTGATTTTCTGGAGTCCACCTTCTTGAGTTCTTTATATATATTGGATATTAGTCCCCTATCTGATTTAGGATAGGTAAAGATCCATTCCCAATCTGTTGGTGGCCATTTTGTCTTATTGACAATGTCTTTTGACTTGCAGAAGCTTTGCAGTTTCATGAGGACCCATTTGTCAATTCTCGATCTTCCAGCACAAGCCATTGCTGTTCTATTCAGGAATTTTTCCCCTGTGCCCATATCTTCGAGTTTTTTCCCACTTTCTCCTCTATAAGTTTCAGTGTCTCTGGTTTTATGTGGAGTTCCTTGATCCACTTAGATTTGACCTTAGTACAAGGAGATAGGAATGGATCAATTAGCATTCTTCTACATGATAACCACCAGTTGTGCCAGCACCATTTGTTGAAAATACTGTCTTTCTTCCTCTGTTGTGCCTCTTTCTAGGAACTTAAGATCAGCTAACATAAGAGACCAAGGTAGTATTGAACAGCTGGCTATTCAAGAGTACCCTCACTGTCCATTGGGCTCTACTTGTGCTCTTTCCAAAAGTCACAGGTTCTCTCACAGGTCTGCTTCAGCAAAACATCATGAGTTTGCATCAGGAAAACATCACATGACACAACTAGAAATTTCTACTTCAGAAGTTACTATGTAGACCCTTGCTCCATATCTCCATGATCAGTGAGTGGTGTAAGTATTGTTTTCAACAATGGGTCTTTGCTCATTGTGAGGAAAAATCTATAGTCTTAGCAATAGCCTGGTTTGTTTTGGGACACCACTGGATTCCTTGTGACAACATTTCAATTAACTATGACTCAATCCCAGTAATAAGAACATCATTTGGTAACCAAACAGGGTCAATTATTTGGGGATGTTATTTGAACTTTTGTTATTTATGTATATATTTTAGGGATCTTATACTTTATTAATTTTCTTTATTAACCCCAAAATGGACTTTACTTATACTTGTCTTTATTCATGTTCCATTACTCATCATGCATTGATATACTTAGAGACTAAGCTGTTATTTGTCTATAGTGAAGAATAGTTACTACAGTTAAATAAAGTGCCATGCTTTTTCAGAGGTCTATGTACCACACTTATGTTTCACCCTGAAGTTTGCCTACTTTATCAGCTGCTGAGAGATGGGCTGATCGACTGAGGCTATCTTTGAGGATCTGATGTACAAAGAAGGAACAATAACTCCTTCTCAAAACCAAAACTATGCTTGGAAGAATCGATAATATTCTGGGGCCAAGACTTTGGAAACTCTTTCTTGAAGCTTTGATGTATATATAAAGATACTGTGAACCCAAACTGTTCCCATGGTATGAGGCAGTGGGTATCAGTCCCTAGGCTGCTGTGTCCCTTTTATGATGTTCTTAAGATACCCTGTGTTCCCTTTGTATAACACTGTTTGATGAGATTCTCACTGACTTCCTGACATTATACGATAGTCTGCTGACTTCATCTCATTTCTCCCCTGAAAGTGTATATTAAATACTATGTTTTATAGGTTTTTTTGTCATAAGGTATAACTTTTTCAAGACCTCCTGCTCATAAACATTCTTATCTTTTCAACATTCTGTCCACAGTATCTTTGATATCCTGGAACTTTTTCTCAGGACACTGCCCATGATGAATGGCCTGTTCGTACAGCTTATATTTCTCTACATTCTCCTGAACTTCTGGCAATAGAAACTTTATATTATATAAGGAATTAATGTAACACAGGACAAATTATTGAAATACTAAAGATTTACAAATTTTAAAAAGTTGAATGAAAGAGAAAGATGACTCAAAAAGGTTTTATATAAAAATAAATATAGAGGGGAAACAAGTAAAGGTCATTTAGTGGGCTTTTCCTTTCCAAAAAAAAAAAGAAAAGAAAAGAAAAAAAACCTTAGGTCTGCATGATATCTGTTATTTTATAGTAGCTCTTCCCAATTAAAAGGCAACCCTGATAAACAAAAATGATGCAGATGATATCCCACACCATTTGTCATCTCTAGATCCTATAACCTCAGCACTGTATCTCCAAGAAAATCCTGGGATAACAGACACTCTAAATTCTGACCTATCTGCTGTATTCTTTTTGGGATACCAACTTGTCATTTATCATGATACAAAGATTCTATCATATCAGTAGTAGGTTGGCAAATCCATGGATCCTTGGTTAACTCTAACTCTCCAAGAGTTTGTTCAGCTTACAAATTATTGTGCAGGTAAATGGAGGTGATCACAAATTCCATTTGAAATGGATTCTGAAAAATATCTTCACAATAAACACCACACATGTTGCCAAAGTAGGCTGAGAAGTAACTGAAGTTAAAGAAGCAGAAAAGATGGATGACAAGATCTTTGCTAGAAGTTTTGGGATTTCAGGCTCTACACATTGAATTTGCAAACAAGTCTTTTAGAAGATCCAATATATAAGAAACAAAGCAGTTCAAATTCTTAATCTCTGTTTATATGGCTAAAATTATATCAAATATGTGTAGAAACCCTATTTATGTATTAGTACATATGCCTTAATTTTCAGGAAATTTACTCTGTATGCAAGAAACCACAATTTGCTACAGAACACATGCTGTGCATAGGGACACAAATCAGAGGAGTTAAAGAATAATAACATGCTGATTCATTACTCAACTCTAGAAAAATTTTGAGATTGAGATCCCTGAAGGTTATCAGGGAGTTGGGACTTTATGGTCTCTAGAATACAAAGAGAAATTATGACAGTTACATATCTCCACATTAAAAGCAGATTAAGAAGCAAAGGATAAAAAATACGTAACTTGTTTAGAAAAGTTGGAACTGTATCCATTCTAATAATCTAAGAACATTCTAATCTCATACTGACAAAAGAGAAAATCTCATTTCTCATTTCCTGTAATCCACTTTGAAGTTCTAGATGGATACTGACGATTGTTACAGAAGAACAAACAAGGAATGAATGGGAGGGATCACATTATATAATGAGTGTAGCTAGGTACACGTACCCACCTGTTTCATTGTGTTCCTTCTGCAAATATATGGATAGACCTGCATATCTGATGTTCAAGTATCATGAGTGACAACACTTACAGTATGGCTTCTTTTCAAATAGGCTATCAGCCCTATCTGTTGTGCATCTGATGATTGTGTGCTTAGTTCCAGAGACTGCCTATGGTCACTACAATAGGTAACACATTCCCTTTTCTAAAACACCTTCTTAAAGTGCATTTGTACTTGATAGGAATACATATTGGATTCTAAATCTTTAAGGGTCTGAGTTTCACCTTTCTAAACTCTGAGGCAATATGTAGCTTCTCAATCTTTTGGCTAAATACCAAATAATTACATTACAATTAAAACATTGTGTTCACATTGACTTTTCTACCTAGATAATAGTATCATCATTTTCATCAACATGACAAATATGAAGAAAAGAAGTGATCTTGGCCTATATTTTGGGGATAAAATATGGATAGGACATAATTCATCACAAATTCTATACTTTGTATGTGGAAACAAAGAACTGCATGTTCAAAATGCCCCTGATGACAGAGTGGAACCTCTTGACTCAAAAAAAAAAAAAAAACAAAAAAACAAAAAAAAAAAAAAAACAACGGCAAACAAAACCCTAGTAAATTATTCATGGAAAATTATTTAAAATGAACAATAAAGGCAAATATCTTCATATATGTTATTTTCTAATTTGTTAATCACAAATTAGAGTAGGTTTGTTTAAACAACAGCAACAAAAATTCAGGAACATAATAGTGTACCCCTAAACTTTTTTTCTTGTTCTTTTACAAAAGTAGAGGGGAAGAAATATCAGATTACAATTCCTACAAGGATAGTAAACATTTTTTTATGACTATGAACAAGAAAGCATTGGGTCTACTAGGAGTATATAGAACCACTTATAAAAGGAGAATCTTCCAGATAGTAAAAAAAATCATGTAGATTTGAATGGGGGAAATTTACCTGCCAAGGAAAACAATTTCTGTAACAGAAACAGAGGACTTAGCAACACATAGGAATAATATCACGAGGATTTAAGCTGGGAATCTAACTTTTCTAAAAGAGAAATTTTGTTGTTCTTTACTTTCAGCCTACAAAGATGTAAACTGAATAAAAAATATTGTGGTGAACCAGATGTTACTATAAAGACTATTCCTATTTGTGTTAATTCACCTCCCCAAATCACACAGGAATCTATACATACAGATGCTGAGGGTCCCTGTCCCAAGTCGGATCTAATTGGTAAATAAAATATCTAGTAGCCAATGGCTGGGCAGAGAGAAAAAGGCAGGACTTTAGATTTCCCAGGTAAGGAACAATGGCAAGAAGGAGGTTTTAGAATTGTTATGTCAGGAAAGGAAGAGTATGCAAGCATGGGAGCTGTAGAAGACAGAGAACCAACAATGTAAGAATGAAGGAAAAGTTGCCATCAAGGACCACTCTCCTGATTGAGTCTGATGTAGCAGAGATGAAGTATAGATTTTAGAGAGCAATAACTCAAGAATATCAGAGGGGAGAGTGTTAGCCTTGGAAAGGTTTGAAAGTGCCCAGACATTAATCTGCTTGGGGCATATTAATAATAAGCCTGCATGTCTGCCTTTCATACTTGAATTCAAAACAGTTGGGCAGGTATCATGGAGATGTGCATGAGTACCCAGGAGTTTAGAGCAGAATAACACTTTGCTGCATCACAGATACATCCGTGTGATGAATTTATCAGATACTGGATGTATAATATCTTTTGCATGTTCTACTTTTGGAAAGAAGAATGTTTTTGAGTATTTGTTAGATAATTGCAGAAGGAAGGAAAACAAAGGTGAGTGTACCAAGGTAAACTGTGAAGTTATAAATCTCCACATGGAATTATGACTTAGAACAACCCAAAAGACAGCACAGGTTTCCACATTCAACAGGTGACCATGACTGTGGTCTGATATTCTGACCTCCAATTAGTTCATCTTGTTTGATATGTGTGTTGACTAGAAACATGTACTACTTTGGGAGAAATCTGATGCAGAGAATTTTTCCAGAATAAAGTGTAGAACTTTATGAGCATTTTGGTGACACTTGGTTCCTGGATATCTCTCTCTCTCTCTCTCTCTCTCTCTCTCTCTCTCTCTCTCTCTCTCTCTCTCTCTCTCTCTCTCTCTCATTCTCTCTCTGCTTTCTGTACAAGAATACGTGAATCTATGACTTTAATATTATTTTGTGTTTCTGCATTTTCTACTGAGTCACAATCTACTTTCACTAAATATGAAAGTTTCTTGGAAGAACATGGTAAATGAATTTATTGTAACTATATTAGTCAGGGTTTTATTGCTGTGAACAGACATCATGAGCAAGGCAAGTCTTATAATAAAAAAACATTTAATTTTGGAGGGCTTACAGCTTCAGAGGTTCAGTCCACTATCATCAAGGTGGGAGCATAGCAGCATCCAGGGAGGCATGGTGCAGGCAGAGCTAAGAGTTCTACATCTTCATCCAAAGGCTGCTAGTGGAAGACTGACTTCCAGGCACCTAGGGTGATAGTATTAAGCCCACACCCACAGGGACACACCTATTCCAACCAGGTCACACCTATTCCAACAAGGCCACACCTCCAAATGGTGCAAATCACTTGGTCCAAGAATATACAAACTATCACAGTGACACAGTTACAAATAATGTAGATAAGTGTATGGTGATAAGGGAATACTGATAAGTCGATATGGGTTCAAAAGCTCATAATACCCACTATACAACCCACAAACCATATGGCGTTTAAGAAGAAGGAAGACCAAAGTGTGGATTCTTCAGTCCTACATAGAAGAGGGAACAAAATAATCCGCAAGAGGTAGAGGAAGGGAGGGGGCTGGGAAAAAGAGAGGAGGGGGAGGGACAAGGGGGGGGCAGAATCAGATACTAGAAGGAACAGGAGAGAAGTGCAGAGGGTCTGGAAATTGAATAGAAATATGTAGCAGTGGGGGATGGGGAACTGGGGGGGGCATTAGACACAAGGGAAACAAGAGATTCCCAAGACCCAGTGGGGATGACTTTAGCCAAAATATAAAACAAAGGGGAGATAGAACCTGTAGAGACCACCTCCAGTAGATAGGCACAGCCCCCAGTTGAGGGATAGGTCAACCCACCCATCTCATAATGTTTAACCTAGAAATGCTCCTTTACAAAGGAAAGGCAGGAACAAAAACTGGAACAGAGTTTGAAGGAAAGGTCATCCAGAGGCGTCTCACCTAAGGATCCAAATCCTAACACTACTGCTGAACCTACTAAAGCTGTTCACTGAAAGGTTCTACCAGCACCTGACCAATACAGATGTAGATACAGCCAACCATAGGACTGAGCCTGAGAACCCCAATGGAAGACCTAGAAGAAGGACTAAAAGAGATGAAGGGGATTTCAACCTCATAGGAAGAACAATATCAAATAACTGGACCACTCAGAACTACCAGAGACTAAACCACCAACTAAAGAGTATACATGGAGGAGGGATCCATGGTCCAGATACATATGTAGCAGAGGATGGCCTTATCTGGCATCAAAGGAAAGGAAGGCCCTTGGTCTTGTAAAGATATGATGCCCCAGCATAGGGGGATGCTAGAGTGGTAAGGTGAGAGTGAGTGAGTGGTCGGAGGAGCATCCTCATAGAGGCAATGGGGAGGAGGGGAAGAGAGGGAATGAAATGGGGGGACTGAAGAGGGGTAGCAGAGGAGATATAATTTGAAATGTAAATTAATAAAATGATAAATAAAAAGAGCCTGAAATAAAATAATAAAGAAATTTCATTGATTTAATACAGTACTAAATATTGTAGTTTTAGGTTTTTATGTGTACATCAATTTGAAGCTCAGGTAAATTGTGTTAGAAATGTATGTACTACAGAGCCTATTTTAAGGATGAAGTATAGGGCCACGAAGGACATTGGGTGAATGGGAGCTATAAGTTTTTGCAAAGAAACAAGATGAAAATTAAGAGTGAAAAGAGTGAAAATAAAAAATAAATGGTAATAGACCAAAATAAATGCAATTGAGGGGCTGTGAACAGGAAATGCTGTTGGACATACATTCCTACATTAACTCTCTTAGGAACTCCAGCTCATGCAGTAATGATTGAGAGTGAAGAGCTACAGATCAAGTATAAAAAGTATAGGAGTGAGATGACTGTGCACTGCTCCTCAATGTTAGGGCTTACGTACCCCCAATAAGCACAGATAAACACTGCCTCCACATTCATTCTTTGGTCTACTTTCTTCTTCAGTTGTACCAAACATTGACCTCCTGCTCAATTTCTTTAACAATTCCTGCAATATTATTTTTTATCACTTAGAAAAAGGTACAAAAAGAAAGTTTAAAGTGTGGAGACATTGTTCAGAAGTTAAGAGCACTTGTTCTTTTAGAGCACCCTGCATGACTCACAATCATCCCATCACTCCTCTTCCAGGGGATCTGACACCATATTCTGGTTTTTGTGGCCAAGAGGTATACAAACACACTCACACAAATAGAATGAAAGTAAATGTATTTTAAATTTTTAATTTAAAACTCATTACAAAATAAGAAGGGAGATATTTTTCAAATTATTTATTTACTTATTATATCCTAAATGTTGCCCCCTTCTGCATTCCACTCAAAGATTTCTTCCCCCCATCCCCATCCCGTACTTTAGCCTCTGAGAGGGCAGTGATATCCCAGTATCCCCCTGATCCTAATGTATCAAGTCTTTACAGGATTAGGTAAAACTTTCCTACCGAAGCTAGAACTGGCAGTTCTCTGCTACATAAGTGTCAGGGTCCTCATGGATAGTCTTATCCCAAATGTATAAAATTTGGTAGGTGGTCAGTCTCTGGGAGCTCCCAGATGTTCAGGTTAGTTGATACTGCTGGTCTTCCTATCATGTAAGGTTTCTATCACCTAGAGGGACTTTAATCTTTTCCTTAACTCTTCCACAGGGGTCCACATCCTCTGTCCAATGTTTGTCTGTAGATATATGCATTTGTCTTAGTCAACTGTTCAGTAGAGCCTCTCAGAGGGCTGCTATGCTAGGCTCCACTCTACAAGCACAGCATAGCATCATGATGTGAGGAATTGGTGCCTACCCATGAGGTTGGTTTCAAAATGTACTTGTCACTTGTCACCCATTCCTTCACCCTCTGCTCCATCTTTGTTCCTGCATTTTTTTTTTTTGGCATTTCTTTTTCTTTTTTTTATAATTTTTTTGATTAGGTATATTCCTCATTTACATTTTCAATGCTATCCCAAAAGTCCCCCATACCCACCCTCCCAATCCCCTACCCATCCACTCCCCCTTTTTGGCCCTGGGGTTCCCCTGTACTGGGGCATATAAAATTTGCAAGTCCAATGGGCCTCTCTTTGCAGTGATGGCCAACTAGGCCATCTTTTGATACATATGCAGCTAGAGACAAGAGCTCCGGGGTACTGGTTAGTTCATATTGTTGTTCCACCTATAGGGTTGCAGTTCCCTTTAGCTCCTTGGGAAATTTCTCTAGCTACTCCATTGGGGGCCCTGTGATCCATCCAATAGCTGACTGTGATCATCCACTTCTGTGTTTGCTAGGCCCCCGTATAGTCTCACAAGAGACAGCTATATCTGGGTCCTTTCAGCAAAATCTTGCTAGTATATGCAATGGTGTCAGCGTTTGGAAGCTGATTATGGGATGGATCCCTACATATGGCAATCACTAGATGGTCCATCCTTTCCTCACACTTCCAAATTTTGTCTCTGTAACTCCTTGCATGGGTGTTTTGTTCCCATTTCTAAGAAGGGGCAAAGTGTCCACACTTTGGTCTTCGTTCTTCTTGAATTTCATGCATTTAGCAAATTGTATCTTATATCTTGGGTATCCTATGTTTCTGGGCTAATATCCACTTATCAGTGAGTACATATTGCGCGAGTTCCTTTGTGATTGTGTTACCTCACTCAGGATCATGCCCTCCAGGTCCATCCATTTGGCTAGGAATTTCATAAATTCACTTTTTTTTAATAGCTGAATAGTACTCCATTGTGTAAATGTACCACATTTTCTGTATCCATTCCTCTGTTGAGGGGCATCTGGGTTCTTTCCAGCTTCTGGCTATTATAAATAAGGCTGCTATGAACATAGTGGAGCATGTGTCCTTCTTACCGGTTGGAACATCTTCTGGATATATGCCCAGGAGAGGTATTGCGGGATCCTCCGGTAGTACTATGTCCAATTTTCTGAGGAACTGCCAGACTGATTACCAGAGTGGTTGTAAAAGCTTGCAATCCCAACAACAATGGAGGAGTGTTCCTCTTTTTCCATATCCTCGTCAGCATCTGCTGTCACCTGAATTTTTGATCTTAGCCATTCTGACTGGAGTGAAGTGGAATCTCAGGGTTGTTTTGATTTGCATTTCCCTGATGATTAAGGATGTTGAACATTTTTTCAGGTGCGTCTCAGCCATTCGGTATGCCTCAGGTGAGAATCCTTTGTTCAGCTCTGAGCCCCATTTTTTAATGGGGTTATTTGATTTTCTGGAATCCACCTTCTTGAGTTCTTTATATATATTGGATATTAGTCCCCTATCCGATTTGGGATAGGTAAAGATCCTTTCCCAATCTGTTGGTGGCCTTTTTGTCTTATGGACGGTATCTTTTGCCTTGCAGAAGCTTTGCAATTTTATGAGGTCCCATTTATCGATTCTCGATCTTATAGCACAAGCCATTGCTGTTCTATTCAGGAATTTTTCCCCTGTACCCATATCTTCGAGGCTTTTCCCCACTTTCTCCTCTATAAGTTTCAGTGTCCCTGGTTTTATGTGGAGTTCCTTAATCCACTTAGATTTGACCTTAGTACAAGGAGATAGAAATGGATCAATTCACATTTTTCTACATGATAACCACCAGTTGTGCCAGCACCATTTGTTGAAAATGCTGTCTTTTTTCCACTGGGTGGTTTTAGCTCCCTTGTCAAAGATCAAGTGACCATAGGTGTGTGGGTTCATCTCTGGGTCTTCAATTCTGTTCCATTGGTCTAGTTGTCTGTCACTATACCAATACCATGCAGTTTTTATCACAATTGCTCTGTAGTACAGCTTTATGTCCGGCATGGTGATTCCACCAGAGGTTCTTTTATCCTTGAGAAGAGTTTTTGCTATCCTAGGTTTTTTGTTATTCCAGATGAATCTTCTGATTGCCCTTTCTAATTCGTTGAAGAATTGATTTGGAATTTTGATGGGGATTGCATTGAATCTGTAGATTGCTTTTGGCAAGATAGCCATTTTTACACTGTTGATCCTGCCAATCCATGAGCATGGGAGATCTTTCCATCTTCTGAGATCTTCTTTAATTTCTTTCTTCAGAGACTTGAAGTTCTTATCATACAGATCTTTCACTTCCTTAGTTAGAGTCACGCCAAGGTATTTTATATTATTTGTGACTATTGAGAAGGGTGTTGTTTCCCTAATTTCTTTCTCAGTCTGTTTATCCTTTGACTTGTTTGAGTTAATTTTATATCCAGTTACTTCATTGAAGCTGTTTATCAGGCTTAGGAGTTCTCTGGTGGAATTTTTAGGGTCACTTATATATACTATCATATCATCTGCAAAAAGCGATATTTTGACTTCTTCCTTTCCAATTTGTATCCCCTTGATCTCCTTTTGTTGTCTAATTGCTCTGGCTAGGACTTCAAGTACAATGTTGAATATGTAGGGAGAGAGTGGACAGCCTTGTCTAGTCCCTGATTTTAGTGGGATTGCTTCCAGCTTCTCGCCATTTACTTTGATGTTGGCTACTGGTTTGCTGTAGATTGCTTTTATCATGGTTAGGTATGGGCCTTGAATTCCTGATCTTTCCAAGACTTTTATCATGAATGGGTGTTGGATTTTGTCAAATGCTTTCTCAGCATCTAAAGAGATGATCATGTGGTTTTTGTCTTTGAGTTTGTTTATATACTGGATTACGTTGATGGATTTCCGTATATTGAACCATCCTGGAATCCCTGGGATGAATCCTACTTGGTCAGGATGGATGATTGTTTTGATGTGTTCTTGGATTCGGTTGGCAAGAACTTTATTGAGGATTTCTGCATCAATATTCATAAGGGAAATTGGTCTGAAGTTCTCTATCTTTGTTGGGTCTTTTTGTGGCTTAGGTATCAGAGTAATTGTGGCTTCATAGAATGAGTTGGGTAGAGTACCTTCCGTTTCTATTTTGTGGAATAGTTTGTGAAGAACTGGAATTAGGTCTTCTTTGAAGGTCTGATAGAACTCTGCACTAAACCCATCTGGTCCTGGGCTTTTTTTGGTTGGGAGACTATTAATGAATGCTTCTATTTCTTTAGGGGATATAGGACTGTTTAGATGATTAACCTGATCTTTTTTTTTTCACTGTTTTTTTTTATTACATATTTTCCTCAATTACATTTCCAATGCTATCCCAAAAGTCCCCCATACCGCCCCCCACTTCCCTACCCTCCCATTCCCATTCTTTTGGCCCTGGCATTCCCCTATATTGGGGCATATAAAGTTTGCAAGTCCAATGGGCCTCTCTTTCCAGTGATGGCCAACTAGGCCATCTTTCGATACATATGCAGCTAGAGACAAGAGCTCCGGGGTACTGGTTAGTTCATCATGTTGTTCCAACTATAGGGTTGCAGATCCCTTTAGCTCCTTGGGTACTTTCTCTAGCTTCTCCATTGGGAGCCCTGTGATCCATCCAATAGCTGACTGTGAGCATACACTCCTGTGTTTGCTAGGCCCCTGCATAGTCTCACAAGAGACAGCTATCTTTGGGTCCTTTCAGCAAAATCTTGCTAGTGTATGCAATGATGTCAGCGTTTAGAATCTGATTATCGGATGGATCCCTGGATACGGCAGTCTCTAGATGGTCCATCCTTTCATCACAGCTCCGAACTTTGTCTCTGTAACTCCTTCCCTGGGTGTTTTGTTCCCAGATTAACCTGATCTTGATCTAGCTTTGGTACCTGGTATCTGTCTAGAAACTTGTCCATTTCATCCAGGTTTTCCAGTTTTGTTGAGTATAGCATTTTGTAGAAGGATCTGATGGTGTTTTGGATTTCTTCAGGATCTGTTGTTATGTTTCCCTTTTCATTTCTGATTTTGTTAATTAGGATGATTTCCCTGTGCCCTTTAGTGATTCTGGCTAAGGGTTTATCTATTTGTTGATTTTCTCAAAGAACCAGCTCCTTGATTGGTTAATTCTTTGAATAGTTCTTCTTGTTTCCACTTGGTTGATTTCGCCCCTGAGTTTGATTATTTCCTGCCTTCTACTCCTCTTGGGTGAATTTGCTTCCTTTTGTTCTAGAGCTTTTAGGTGTGTTGTCAAGCTTCTAATGTGTGCGCTCTCTAGTTTATTTTTGAAGGCACTCAGAGCTATGAGTTTTCCTCTTAGGAATGCTTTCATTGTGTCCCATAAGTTTGGGTATGTTGTGGATTCATTATCATTAAACTCCAAAAAGTCCTTAATTTCTTTCTTTATTCCTTCCTTGACCAAGTTATCATTGAGAAGAGTGTTGTTCAGTTTCCACGTGAATGTTGGCTTTCTATTAGTTATTTTGTTATTGAAGATCAGCCTTAGTCCATGGTGATCTGATAGGATGCATGGGACAATTTCAATATTTTTGTATATGTTGAGGCTTGTTTTGTGACCAATTATGTGGTCAATTTTGGAGAAAGTACCATGGGGTGCTGAGAAGAAGTTATATCCTTTTGTTTTAGGATAAAATGTTCTGTAGATATCTATTAAGTCCAATTGTTTCATCACTTTTCTTAGTTTCACTGTGTCCCTGTTTAGTTTCTGTTTCCATGTTCTGTCAATTGGTGAAAGTGGTGTGTTGAAGTCTCCCACTATTATTGTGTGAGGTGCAATGTGTGCTTTGAGCTTTACTAAAGTTTCTTTAATGAATGTGGCTGCCCTTGTATTTGGAGCATATATATTCAGAATTGAGAGTTCCTCTTGGAGGATTTTACCTTTGATGAGTATGAAGTGCCACTCCTTGTCTGTTTTTATTATTTTGGGTTGGAAGTCGATTTTGTTAGATATTAAAATGGCTACTCCAGCTTGTTTCTTCATACCATTTGCTTGGAAAATTGTTTTCCAGCCTTTCATTCTGAGGTAGTGTCTATCTTTTTCTCTGAGATGAGTTTCCTGTAAGCAGCAAAATGTTGGGTCTTGTTTGTGTAGCCAGTTTCTTAGTCTATGTCTTTTTATTGGGGAGTTGAGTCCATTGATATTAAGAGATATTAAGGAAAAGTAATTGTTGCTTCCTGTTATTTTTGTTGTTAAAGTTGGCATTCTGTTCTTGTGGCTGTCTCTTTTAGGTTTGTTGAGGGATTATCTTCTTGTTTTTTCTAGGTCATGGTTCCCGTCCTTGTATTGGTTTTTTTTCTGTTATTATCCTTTGAAGGGCTGGATTTGTGGTGAGATAATGGGTGAATTTGGTTTTTTCGTGGAATACTTTGGTTTCTCCATCTATGGTAATTGAGAGTTTGGCTGGGTATCATAGCCTCGGCTGGAATTTGTGTTCTCTTAGTGTCTGTATTACATCTGTCCAGGCTCTTCTGGCTTTCATAGTCTCTGGTGAAAAATCTGGTGTAATTCTGATAGGCTTGCCTTTATATGTTACTTGACCTTTTTCCCTTACTGCTTTTAGTATTCTATCTTTATTTTGTGCATTTGTTGTTCTGATTATTATGTGTCGGAAGGAATTTCTTTTCTGGTCCAGCCTATTTGGATTTCTGTAGGCTTCTTGTATGTTCATGGGCATCTCTTTCTTTAGATTTGGGAAGTTTTCATCAATAATTTTGTTGAAGATGTTTGCTGGTCCTTTGAGTTGAAAATCTTCATTCTCATCCACTCCTATTATCCGTAGGTTTGGTCTTCTCATTGTGTCCTGGATTTCCTGGATGTTTTGAGTTAGGATCTTTTTGCATTTTCCATTTTCTTTGATTGTTGTGCCAATGTTCTCTATGGAATCTTCTGCACCTGAGATTCTCTCTTCCATCTCTTGTATTCTGTTGCTGATGCTCGCATCTATAGTTCCAGATTTCTTTCCTTGGGTTTCTATCTCCTGCATTGCCTCACTTTGGGTTTTCTTTATTGTGTCTACTTCCCTTTTTAGGTCTTGGACCGTTTTATTCAATTCCATCACCTGTTTGGTTGTGTTTTCCTGCAATTCTTTAAGGGATTTTTGTGTTTCCTCTTTAATGTCTTCTACCTGTTTGGTTATGTTTTCCTGCAATTCTTTAAGGGATTTTTGTGTTTCCTCTTTAATGTCTTCTACTTGTTTAGCAGTTTTCTCCTGTATTTCTTTAAGTGAGTTATTTAAGTCCTTCTTGATGTCCTTTACTATCATCATGGGATATGCTTTTAAATCCAGGTCTAGCTTTTCAGGTGTGTTGGGGTGCCCTGGACTGGGCGAAGTGGGAGTGCTGGATTCTGATGATGGTGAGTGGTCCTGGTTTCTGTTAGTAAGATTCTTACGTTTACCTTTCGCCATCTGGTAATCTCTGGAGTTAGTTGTTATAGTTGTCTCTGTTTAGAGATTGTTCCTCTGGTGATTTTGTTACCCTCTATGAGCAGACCTGGGAGACTAGCTCTCTCCTCTGAGTTTCAGTCTTTCAGGGACGGTGCACAGTTATCTGGTGTTTGGAACTCCTCCTGGCTGAAGATGAAGGCCCAAAACAGGATCTTTCCCAGAAGCTGTGTTGCTTTGGCCTGTGCAGACTGCCCTCCACAGAGTCCCAGAACCAAGCTGGCTTGTGCAGAAATGGAGGCAGAAGCCTCTCAGGCTGGGTGGACACCTGTGCTCTGATGAGGAAGGTGGCCAGTTGTCTGGAGCCGAAAATGGCGCCACCTCAGGGGCTCTGTGGCTCTCGCCTGTCCCAGAGACTACTGGCCTCTGTATTTGACCATCTCACTTGTGCAGACTGCCCTCCGGGAGTCCGAGGAATCCCGGAACCAAGCTGGCTACCGCTGAACCTGAGGCAGAAGCCTCTCAGGCTGGGCGGACACCTGTGCTCTGACCAGGAAGGTGGCTGGTTGTCTGGAGCCAAAACTGGCACCACCTCAGAGCCTGCATTTCTTTTATATAGGATAAATTTTGGATCAAACAAAAGTTTCATAAGATGGTTAATAAACTCAAGGTAAAAGTCTTAGACAATTTTTTTTTTTTTTTTTTTTTTTTTTTACTTATAAGTTGTAGAAGAATAGGTCGAACTATTGTGGACCCTAAGGGGAATAGGAACTCTACTAGGAGACAAACAGAGTCAACTAATCTGGACCCTTGGGTCTCTCAGAAACTGAACTACCAACCAAAGAACACACAGGAATTGGGCCTAGTCCTCCCTTCATGCATGTAGCTTGGTATTCATGTGGGTCCTGAACAACTGGAGCTAGGACTATCCCAAAAGGTATTATGTGTACATGGGCTGCCTTGTCTGTCCTTGGTGGAAGATAATGTCCCTATCCTTGTAGAAACTTGATGTGCCAGTGTGGGGGCGTGAGAGGGGATACCCAGAGGGGCTCTCACCCACTCAGAAGGGAAGGGTTGGAAAGATGGGGAAAAGATTTTTGGAGGAGTGACCAGGATGACAACAGTGAGTGAGATGTAAAGTAAATAGTAAAAATATAATAATAATAATAATAATAATAATAATAATAATAATAATAATAATAATGCCATAGTAGAGAAAGAATAGTCCCTGATATTTATCCCAATAAAAGTGATGCCTGAAATGCTTTTAGATCTTTTATTGGGCAGATGGTCTGATCTATTCAGTTTTGATCACAGTAGATTGATTAATCTATGTAGAACAAGACATTACTTATATCTGACCATTGATTAAAAGATTGATATCTTTTGATGGAAGAAAAACAACATCTAAACATCAGCCAAGATATTTCAATCTGGGACAATTTCTGTTTGTATAATAAGCATTTTATATTAAGTCTAAAGTGATTCATTCCATTCCGAAAGTGCAAAAACTCACAAATTCATTCAAGAGATATAGATATCATTACCTTTATGTCACAAGGACAAAAAGGAAAATCAATTTATAACAACTCCTATAGCAGAAAGCATAAAAAGCAAAGTCAGAAATGTTGAGTTATAAACTATGTTTTCTTGTTAGTCTTTGCCATACTCATCTAAACACAGCAGAGTAGACAATCTGATTTGTCCTGTTTGTTGGAAGATCCTGTTATTAAGGTCATCTATCATGTCCAGACTGCTACCTTGAGCTAGGCTCAAAATGGAGGATTTCTTCTCCCAGTGGGGCTTCCTCTTCTCTGCCTCACTTTATCTAAAAAGCCCAACCCCCACTTCCTCTACCTGAGGAATGTGACTTAGTCCTTGATGAGAAATTGTAGGTTCAACTATCTTTCTACTGATAAGAACCTGTCCTAAAAGCACCTGGAAGGCTTCTCCATGCAAATGAGTCATGCCCAGTACATTAAGCACCAGCCAATGTACTTTTACACCCCACCCCAAAAACAACACTTCTCACTCTCGAAGGTTTATATACCTCATGTAAACTCCAAATAAAGCATACAAGCTGATTTACTGAAGACCACCTAATAAAGGCATTCCACTGAATTCCATCTAAAAGAGCTGTAACACTAAACTCCTTAGAGAAGGCTTTCTCTCCCATCCCCAACCCTTACACTCAAAGACTGACCTAGATCCTACTGATCCAATTCATCCTTTCATATAAACACTGAGACAGGAAGCAGAAATTGGAATCACATATCCTGCCTTAAAATCTTTCTTGGTGGGGCAGTCTCTAGATGGTCTTTCCTTCAGTCTCTGATCCATGCTATATATATCCACCAAACCCAGATGCTATTGTGGATCCCAGGAAGTGTTTGCAGATAGAAGCCTAATATGGCTGTCTACTGAGAGGCTTTGTCAGAGCCTGACACATACAGAGGAGGAAGGAGGAAGATAGCAGCCAATCATTGGATTGAACTCAGGGCCCTTGATGGAGGAGATGAAGAGACTAAAGGAGCTGAGGGGGAGTTGCAGCCCCAAGGAGTGAGCAACAGTGTCAACCGGGTAGATCCCCAGAGCTCCCGGGGCCTGGACCACCAACCAAAGAATACACATGGAGGGACCAGGGTTGCATATGTGGCAGAGGATGGCCTTGTTAGGCATCAGTGGGAACAGAGACCTTTGGTCCTGAGGGCATTTGATGCCCCAGTGTAGGGGAATGCGAGGGCAGGGAGGGGTAGCACCCTCATAGAGGAAGGGGGAGGGGGAGATGGGGTAGGAGGTTTCTGAAAGGGAGACCTAGAAAGAGGAAAACATTTGAAATGTAAATAAAGAAAATATCCAAAAAAAAAAAAAACTTTCTTGGTACTTGAGTGGTTTGTATCATTCCCTTTTGTCTCTGATTTGTAGATCTTCAGCTATATGAAAACAAATTAATGCCCTAAACATTATGAAACAATAATACTCTTTGGCCCTGACAATAGTAAAGTGCTTAGTTAATCAGTCACATGAACCAACCAATGAGCTAAACACACACACACACAATCATTGTATTGGATGGAAACATGTAATACCTGACAATTTCAAAAATAAACTTTTAAATTAAAAGAAAAAAGGAAATGTAGGGACAAAAATGGAGCAAAGACTAAAAGAAATATCATCCAGAGACCAGACCAACTTAGGAGTCTTTCCATGCACAGGCATTAAACCCTGACACTATTACTGATGTCATCTTGTACTTGAAGACAAGAGACTAGCATGGCTGCCTTCTTAGAGACTCTATCACCACCTTTGGGAGTACCCAAACATGGAGCCACCAACCAGGCAGCACATACAAGCTAGTCTGAAGCCCATTAACACATATGTAGGCAGAGGACTTCCTGGTCTGGTTTCAGTGGGAGAAGGTATGCCTGATCTCAAGAGACCTGAAACATCAGGAAAAGGGAGGCCTAGGAGTAGGAGGACATCTTCTAAGAGACTGGGGCCACGTAGTGAGGAATGGGATGAGGGACCAAGAGGGAGAGGGGTAATGTCTGGATTATAAATAAGTAAAATAATGAGAACTTTTTAAAAAAACAATCATGTTTTCAACATGGTTTACCAAAACTTTCCTACAGGATTTTGCTGTTTTCACTCTCCTATTCTACATTTAAGTGATATCATTCTTCTGTGTGGCACAGCATCATGTTTTTTTTTTCTTTTTCTAAATTAGGTATTTTCTTCATTTACATTTCCACTGCTATCCCAAAAGACACCCATACCTCCCACACACTGCCCTACCCACCCACTCCCACTTCTTGGCCCTGGCATTCCGCTGTACTGAGGCATATAAAGTTTGTACAACAAGTGGGCCTCTCTTTCCACTGATGGCCAACTAAGTCATCTTCTGATACATATGCAGCTAGAGACAAAAGCTCCGGGGGGGTACTGGTTAGTTCACAGTGTTGTTCCAACTATAGGGTTGCAGATCCCTTTAGCTCCTTGGGTACTTTCTCTAGCTCCTCCATTGGGGACCCTGTGATCCATCCAATAGCTGACTGTGAGTATCCACTTCTGTGTTTAATAGGCCCCGGCCTAGTCTCACAAGAGACAGCTATATCAGGGTCCTTTCAGCAAAATCTTGCTAGTGTATGCAATGGTGTCAGCGTTTAAAGATGGATTATGGGATGGATCCCCGGATATCGGAGTCTCTAGATGGTCCATCCTTTCGTTTCAGCTATAAACTTTGTCTCTGTAACTCCTTCCATGGGTGTTTTGTTCCCAATTCGAAGAAGGGTCAAAGTGTCCACATTTTGGTCTTAGTTCTTGAGTTTCATGGGTTTTGCAAATGAAATCTTGTATCTTGAGGATTCTAAGATTCAGGGCTAATATCCACTTATAAGTGAGTACATATTGTGTGAGTTCTTTTGTGATTGGGTTACCTCATTCAGGATGATGCCCTCCAGGTCCATCCATTTACTTAGGAATTTCATAAATTCATTCTTTTTAATAGCTGAGTAGTACTCCATTGTGTAAATGTACCTCGTTTTTTGTATCCATTCCTCTGTTGAGGGGCATCTGGGTTCTTTCCAGCTTCTGGCTATTATAAATAAGGCTGCTATGAACATAGTGGAGCATGTGTCCTTCTTACCGGTTGGAACATCTTCTGGATATATGCCCAGGAGAGGTATTGCTGGATCCTCCGGTAGTACTATGTCCAATTTTCTGAGGAACCGCCAGACTGATTTCCAGAGTGGTTGTACAAGCTTGCAATCCCACCAACAATGGAGGAGTGTTCCTCTTTTTCCATATCCTCGCCAGCATCTGCTGTCACCTGAATTTTTGATCTTAGCCATTCTGACTGGTGTGAGATGGAATCTCAGGGTTGTTTTGATTTGCATTTCCCTGATGATTAGGATGTTGAACATTTTTTTCAGGTGCTTCTCTGCCATTCGGTATTCCTCAGGTGAGAATTCTTTGTCACTTTATTTTTTCTGTCCCCAGTCATCATCTCAAGATAGAGATTGATGACTTTATGCTATACCAGTACCATGCAGTTTTTATCACAATTGCTCTGTAGTGCAGCTTTAGGTCAGACATGGTGATTCCACCAGAAGTTCTTTTATCCTTGAGAAGAGTTTTTGCCATCCTAGGTTTTTTGCTATTCAACATAAATTTGCAGATTGCCCTTTATAATTCATTGAAGAATTGAGTTGGAATTTTGATGGGGATTGCATTGAATCTGTATATTACTTTTTGCAAGATAGCCATTTTTACTATATTGCTCCTGTCAATCTATGAGCATGGGAGATCTTTCCATCTTCTGAGATCTTCTTTAATTTCTTTCTTCAGAGACTTGAAGTTTTTATCATATAGATCTTTCACTTCCTTAGTTAGAGTCATGCCAAGATATTTTATATTATTTGTGACTGGGTGAGAAGGGTGTTGTTTCCCTAATTTCTTTCTCAGCCTGTTTATTCTTTGTGTATAGAAAGGCCATTGACTTGTTAGAGTTAATTTTATATCCAGCTACTTCATTGAAGCTGTTTATCAGGCTTAGGAGTTCTCTGGTGGAATTTTTAGGGTCACATATATACTATCATATCATCTGCAAAAAGTGATATTTTGACTTTATGTTTGACAATTTGTATCCCCTTGATCTCCTTTTGTTGTCTAATTTCTCTGGCTAGGACTTCAAGTACAATGTAGAATAGGTAGGGAGAGAGTGGACAGCCTTGTCTAGTCCCTGATTTTAGTGGGATTGCTTCAAGCTTCTCACTATTTACTTTGATGTTGGCTACTGGTTTGCTGTAGATTGCTTTTATCATGGTTAGGTATGGGCCTTGAATTCCTGATCTTTCCAAGACTTTTATCATGAATGGGTGTTGGATTTTGTTAAATGCTTTCTCCGCATCTTACTAGATGATCATGTAGTTTTTGTTTTTCAGTTTGTTTATGTACTAGATTATGTTGATGGATTTCTCTATATTAAACCATCCCTGCATCCCTGGAATGAAACCTACTTGGTCAGGATGCATGACTGTTTTGATGTGTTCTTGGATTCAGTTAGCGAGAATTTTATTGAGGATTTTTTTTTTTTTTTTTTTTTTGGTTTTTCGAGACAGGGTTTCTCTGTGTAGCCCAGGCTGTCCTGGCACTCACTTTGTAGACCAGGCTGGCCTCGAACTCAGAAATCCGCCTGCCTCTGCCTCCCGAGTGCTGGGATTAAAGGCGTGCGCCACCACGCCCGGCCTTTATTGAGGATTTTTGCATCAATATTTGTAAGGGAAATTGGTCTGAAGTACTCTGTTGGGTTTTTCGGTGGTTTAGGTGTCAGAGTAACTGTGGCTTCATAGAATGAATTGGGTAGAGTACCTTCTGCTTCTATTTTATGGAATAGATTGTGCAGAACTGGAATTAGATCTTCTTTGAAGGTCTGATAGAACTCTGCAATAAAGCCATTTGGGCCTGGGCTTTTTTTGGTTGGGAGACTATTAATGAATGCTTCTATTTCTTTAGGGGATATAGAACTGTTTAGATCATTAACCTGATCCTAATTTAACTTTGGTACCTGGAATCTGTCTAGAAATTTGTCCATTTCATCCAGGTTCTCCAGTTTTGTTGAGTATAGCCTTTTGTAGAAGGATCTGATGGTGTTTTGGATTTCTTCAGGATCTGTTGTTATGTCTTCCTTTTCATTTCTGATTTTTGTTAATTAGGATGCTATGCCTTATGCCCTCTAGTGAGTCTAGCTAAGGGTTAATCTATCTTGTTGATTTTTCTCAAAGAACTATCTCTTCATTTGGTTGATTCTTTGAATAGTTCTTCTTGTTTCCACTTGGTTGATTTCACCCCTGAGTTTGATTATTTCCTGCCATTTACTCCTCTTAGGTTAATTTGCTTCCTTTAGTTCTAGAGCATTTAGGTGTATTGTCAAGCTGCTAGTGTGTGCTCTCTCTAGTTTCTTTTTGGATGCACTCAGAGCTATGAGTTTTCCTGTTAGAAATGCTTTTATTATATCCCATAAGTTTGGGTATGTTGTAGCTTCATTTTCATTAAACTCTAAAAAGTCTTTAATTTCTTTCTTTATTTCTTCCTTGACCAAGGTATCATTGAGAAGAATGTTGTTCAGTTTCCCTGTGAATGTTGGGTTTTTATTATTTATGTTGTTATTGAAGATCAGCCTTAGTCCATGGTGATCTGATAGGATGCATGGGACAATTTCAATATTTTGTATCTGTTGAGGCCTGTTTTGTGACCAATTATATGGTCAATTTTGGAGATGATACCATGAGGTTCTGAGAAGAAGGTATAGCCTTTTGTTTTAGGATAAAATGTTCTGTAGACATCTGTTAAATCCATTTGTTTCATAACTTCTGTTAGTTTCACTGTGTCCCTGTTTAGTTTCTGTTTCCACGATCTGTCCATTGATGAAAGTGGTGTGTTGAAGTCTCCCACTATTACTGTGTGAGGTGCAATGTGTGCTTTGAGCTTTCCTAAAGTTTCTTTAATGAATGTGGTTGCCCTTGCATTTGGAGCATAGATATTCAGAATTGAGAGTTCCTCTTGGAGGATTTTACCTTTGATGAGTATGAAGTGTCCTTCCTTGTCTTTTTTGAAAACTTTGGGCTGGAAGTCAATTTTGTTAGATATTAGAATGGCTACTCCAGCTTGTTTCTTCAAACCATTTGCTTGGAAAAGTGTTTTCCAGCCTTTCATTCTGAAGTAGTCTCTTTTTCCCTCAGATGGGTTTCCTGTAAGCAGCAAAATGTTGGGTCCTGTTTGTGTAGCCACTCTGTTAGTCTATGTAATTTTTGGGGGGGGGGAATTGAGTCCATTGATATTAAGAGATATTAAGGAAAATAAATTGCTACTTCCTATTATTTTTGTTGTTAGAGTTGGCATTCTGTTCTTGTGGCTGTCTTCTTTTTGGTTTGTTGAAGGATTACTTTCTTGCTTTTTCTAGGGCATGGTTTCTGTCCTTGTATTGGTATTTTTCTGTTATTATCCTTTGAAGGGCTGGATTCATGGAAAGATAATGTGTGAATTTGGTTTTGTCATGGAATACTTTGGTTTCTCTATCGATGGTAATTAAAAGTTTGGCTGGGCAAAGTAGCCTGAGCTGACATTTGTGTTCTCTTAGTGTCTGTATTACATTAGTCCTGGATCTTCTGGCTTTCATAGTCTCTAGTGAAAAGTCTGGTGTAATTCTGATAGGCCTGCCTTTATATGTTACTTGACCTTTTTCCCTTACTGCTTTTAATATTCTATCTTTAGTTAGTGTATTTGTTGTTCTGATTATTATATGTTGGGAGGAATTTCTTTTCTGGTCCAGTCTATTTGGAATTCTATAGGCTTCTTGTATGTTCATGGGCATGTCATTCTTTAGGTTTGGGAAGTTTCTTTTTATAATTTTTTGAAGGTATTTGCTGGCCCTTTAAGTTGAAAATCTTCATTCTCATCTACTCCTATTATCCATAGGTTTGGTCTTCCCATTGTGTCCTAGATTTCCTGAATGTTTTGAGTTAGGATCTTTTTGCATTTTGCGTTTTCTTTAACTGTTGCGCCGATGTTCTCTATGGAATCTTCTGCACCTGAGATTCTCTCTTCCATCTCTTGTATTCTGTTGCTGATGCTGGCACCTATGGTTTCAGATTTCTTTCCTAGGGTTTCTATCTTCAGTGTTGCCTCACTTTGGGTTTTCTTTATTGTGTCTACTTCCCTTTTAGGTCTAGTATGGTTTTATTCATTTACATCACCTGTTTGGATGTGCTTTCCTGTTTTTCTTTAAGGACTTCTACCTGTTTGGTTGTGTTTTCCTGTTTTTCTTTAAGGACTTGTAACTCTTTAGCAGTGTTCTCCTGTATTTCTTTAAGTGAGGTGGGAGTGCTGCGTTCTGATGATGGTGAGTGGTCTTGGTTTCTCTTAGTAAGATTCTTACATTTGCCTTTCACCATCTGGTAATCTCTGGAATTTGTTGTTATAGTTGTCTCTGGTTAGAGCTTATTCCTCTCGTGATTCTGTAAGCCTCTATCATCAGACCTGGGAGACTAGCTCTCTCCTGAGTTTCAGTGGTCTGAACACACTCTGCAGGCAAGCTCACCTCTTGCAGGGAAGGTGCACAGATATCTGGAGTTTGGACCTGCCTCCTGGCAGATGATGAAGGCCTGAAATAGGGCCTGTCCCAGAAGCTGTTGGCTTCTGTAGTCCACACTCGCACCTGTGCAGACTAGTCTCAGAGGGATCCGGGAACCAAGATGGCTTCCCCAGTTGCTCCTGCAAAGCCCTCCTGGGTGGGGAGGACACCTGTCCTCTGGCGGGGAAGGTGCCCGGATGTCTGGAGCCTGAAATGGAGTCTGCCTCAGAAGCTGTCCTCTAGGGACCTTGGGGGTGTCCTCTGACTCCTCGCCCAGGTGACCAGGTGCTGTTGCCAACTGAAAAGGACTTGTGACCCTGGTCAGTCCGGGTTTTATGCTTCCCTAATGCTGGTCCCACATGATTGGAATGGAATAGAAGTTGTGTTCCACTCACCTGTGGTCCTAAGATTACATGGAGAGTCCTCTCTTTACTTTGGTAGTGTCCACCAAGGTGATCAGGTGCTGGCCAGCATCATGTTTTTAAAGTAGGTTTCTCTGCAGTTTCAAAAGGAAATATTCCATTTAATCTTAGTCTTAAAACTCTCCCTTGGAGCACACTACAATAAATAGCCAGAACGTTCGAAAATAATAGGGCATGTGTTGTGGTGCCATCAGCTTCTAAAGACAAGAAAAAGAAACTATATTCCAACCTTTCAGATACCAGGACATAAAACTATTATGGAACATCTCTACATATATCTTTTGGGTGTGGACACTATAGGAGAGCCCACACTTTTATGAGTCTTCATAAAATCAAAACAAACTTCTCTGAAATACTATGGCTTTCTTAGGATACTAATTGTACAAAGATAAGAAGAACAAACAAACAGTATTTTGAGAAGAATAACCTATTGCCAGGATTTAAATTGTTTATAAAATATGCCACCTAAGAGGACCATAACTTTAGAAAATCAATCATATCAATAGGGGGAAATCAAGGACATGGAACATTGTGTCAAGTACAGAAAGAGAAAAGTCCCTCTATTTTAACATTGATGTTCTGAACTCCAATTTTAAAACTTAGAAATCAAATGTCAGTCCAATATTAACATAGCAAAACAGGAGGGGATGAAGCATTAATAAAATCAAAACAAATAAACAGGAAGAAACTTCGGAATGGAAATAAAGGTTCAAAAATTGCAAAGAAGTGGCATGCAATTGACTCAATAAAGGAAATGCTGAAGTTGTTTTGAACTGAGTTTTGCCAATAAATTTCAACTAAGGAAATTTCAATTACAAGTTTCTAGAGAATTGAAGAAAGATGTCTGTGCTGCAGAAAACATAAGCCAGAGACAGAATTCATTTTGCCTGGAAAGGCAACTGCAGCAGAGCAGGTGTGTGGGCATATCACCAGAATAGAAGCACTGGCACATGAACTCCAGAGTCTCATCATGCAATCTTCTTTATTGTTAGGTCTCCTAAGAGTGAAACCTTATCTGAATAGTCTACACTGTCTTACCTAAGTAAGCGTGGCAATCATCAATAAAACAAATGAAAAACCCTAGCATGGATGTGAGAAAAGATGAGCTGAATCCATTGCTATTGGTGATTTAAACTGATGATGCTACTATGGAAAGTAGTATGGTGGATTCTCAAACTTAAAAACAGAACTACCAAAGTTTAGCTCTAAAATTGGTGGATAAACAACCAAAGGACATTCACAAAGACTCTTGCACAGGATTATGTATTGTTTCTTTATTCACAATAGCAAGGATATGTGATCAACCTAAATAACCATTGTTGCATAAAAGATTAATGGAAATGTGGCACATATATTCAGAAAAATATTTCATACATAAAGACTGGTATTATGAAAATTTCATGAAATGGATGGCTCTCAAAATTATTTTATTATACAAGGTAATGCAGACAGTCAAACACTTTTATGCATTCTAGTTATTAGCATTCATAAGTTAATATGAATTATAACATATAATACACACACACACAAATATACACAAAACAAACACATTGGTGTAAATCTTGGTATAGTTTATGAAAGTGGAAAATACATTATTAAAGGAAAGAATAGAGTTTAAATGAAAGGAAGAGGGTAGCATAAAACATATGGCATGAACATGGGATGGGGACTGATCTGGTTGGAAGTTTGCACATAGTTGTGGGGAGTTGAGGACAGGATCAGGGAGGAAGATCAATTAAAACAAAGTAAGTGAGAAATTTCATAAGGAAAGCCTCTACTCTATGCTAATATTTAAAATAAAATAGTGTACCTTAAAAGGCAATTAAGTTTCCCATAAATATATCAATTTAAGATTTAAATTATCAGTATTAAAGTGTGTCAGGATGGGTTTGAAATTTTATTTTTTACTCTGACAATGCCAAGGTTTTCATCTTTTCAGTCCTAGAAATAAATAGGATATGACATATAAGATTTTATGTATTGGGCAATCCCCAATTTGTTATATATAACTTATCTAACTTCAAGCATTTCCTCCAAAAACACCTGCCCTCAGAAGATTTGCCACATGGATTTTTGTTCCAAATGAGAGGCTTTGTATGACTCCTTACAAAAGCACAAGGAGATGCATAAGTTTGCTTTTAGTAGTTCAAAATGTCATTTCTTTTAAACCTATGGGTGCTCGGTGAATGATCTGTTTAATCATGAGAAGCAAAGTAATTAAGAGTTTATAATAAATAACACTTGGTAGAAGATACAGTTTTGTAGGAAAGTAAGTTCAGGTGCAAAGTTCATTTCTACTTAGGCATCCTACATTAGCATATTCAGTCTCGGTGGCTTAAGTAAATAGCACATAGAAAATAACAAAGAAAAATGCACATTTTAATTTTTTTGTATAGGTCCACTTTTATTATACATGGATTCTTTCCTCATACAATATAATCTGAATTTAGCCTTCTCCTCACTCTACTCATGCCAGTTCTCAATTTCCCCTACTTCTTCTCCCATTCAGATACACTCCTTTTCTATTTCCCATTAGGAAAGAACAGTTTTCTTAGATACAATAGCCAAATATGATAAAGTATACATAATAAGGTAAAACAAAAGAACATCACATTGCCAAGACTGGACAAAGCAACAAGTGGAAAAAGATTCCAAGAGCAGGAACAAGAATCTGAGACCCAATCGGTCATATTCTCAAAAGTTCCATAAAAATTCTAAACTGAAAGGTATATTACATATACAGAGGGGAAGACTTGTATAGGCCTCTGATTATTCTTTCAGTCTTTTTTAATTCAAAGAACTTTGCTTAGTTGATTTAGAAAGCCTTGCCTTCCTGCTGTCTTCTCTGCCCTCTGGCTCTTACACTATTTCTGCCTCTTCTTCCACTAGGCTTCTTGAGCTCAGAGAGAAAGATTTTGATGGAGAAATTCCACTTAGGGGCATGTGTTCAAAGGATTTGCTCTCAATGTAATTTCTGGCTGAGGAATAGATAGCATTAGAAGAAGCCTTTTTATTGATGTCCCACACAATAAACTGGTTCTTTGGACCAGTCCTGTTCAGTTTTATCCAGTGCCTCTGCGCTATCTAGCTTCTGTGTCATAGTCACCCAAACAATGTCATGTATGGATTCCATCTTGTGGAATAGGCCTAAGTCAAATCAGACATTGGTTGGCTACTCCCACAAGTTCTGTGTTACACTTGACATGTACTTTGCAGGTAAGACAGATTGTAGATAAAAGGTTATGTGGATCAATTGCGGTTTGTTTTTGGTAGCTTGGAGAGTACATTCCAGCATCAAACATCCTAGAATATACGAGGACTAGATTGGTTTCTCCCTGTTCATGAGTTGTGACAGTGTTGCCCTCAGCAATGGAGCCCAGTCTTCTGATTGCAGAAAGGAAATCATTGTCTTGTCAGCAACCAGAATTGTTTGAGTATTTTCATTGAACACCACTAGCCAAGAAATAAATTGAATGTAACCTAATCCTGTAAGACTCCTTTGGCAAAAAGGGAAGGGCAGTTGGAACATTGTATCTTCCATTATTAAGAAGCCTCATTATAATTATGTTCAAATATTCTGGGACTTTTGTCTGTACTGTTTACTTATCATTTCCCAAAAGTCTCTAATAAAATAGATGTAATGCTTGGACTTGGGGCAGATAGGGATAGGAACAGGAGAATGAGGTTTGAATTAGGAAAGGGAGAGAGGGTTGAGGGGAGGAACGTAGGGAAAGTGAAACCATAAAAGCAAAAAATAAAAGTCTCTCAACCAAAGGGGAAAAAGCCCTTGGCCAAATAGTCTTAGCACAGAATTCTATAAATTTTCACAGGAAACCTAAAAACCAAAACTCCCTTAAACTATTCCACAAAATAGAAACAGAAGAAACATTGCCAAACTCATTCTTTGAGGCCACAGTCACTCTCATACCTAAACCACACAAAGACTCAACAAAGACAGAGAATTTACAATTTCCCTCATGAACATTGATGCAAAAGTAGTACTCAATAAAATGAGTGGGTGATTTACTATATGAAAATTCATCAATGTAATCCACCATATACACAAACTGTAAAATAAAAAGAATACATGTACATGATCGTCTCATTAGATGCTTAAAAAGTCTCTGATAAAATCTAACACCCTTGTCCTTGCTGCTGGGGCAGACTCCTAGTTGCCTTAAAAAATCCCCTCCCCACCCCATGACCTGGAGCTGCTACTGGGAGCCTGGTGGACTTGAGACCCAGAACTCCTGAATACCACTTCCCTTCCTTCCTTCCCTTCCACCCCTTCCACCTGGACCTTGTTGCTAGGGCAGACTCCTAGTTTGTCTGCTCCCATGAAGACTACACATCCCAATATATACTAGAGGACCCCCTGCACTCAGAGTATTTGGACCCACTGCACTCAGAACAGTTGAGCAGTAGAGGACCTTCTGCTCTCAGAGCAGTTGAGGATTGGCTGCACTCATTGCAATTGGACAACCGTTTGACTGTTCCACTGAAGTCCCAAGTCTGAAGGCCTCCCAGAAGATCTACTGCAGCCAAGGCAAGATCAACAGCTTCTCTGCCCCTGTGAAGAGCCCCCAGTAGGAAGACCCCACAGATGGTCTGATACAATAAAGGCTAGAAGCCTACCAGGAGATCTGAAGCAACCCAGGGACAAAAAGAGGCAGACTCCATAGAGTCACACAGATCAACAAACACCATGGATATCCAAATGGCAAAAGGCAAATGCAAGACCATAAGTAACAGAAGAAAAAAAAAAGTGAGCATCGCCAGAACCCAATTCTCCCACCACAGCAAGCACTGAATACACCAAAACACCTGAAAATCAGGAATCTCTCCTAAAATCCTATCTCAGAACGATTATAGAGTCCTTTAAGGAGGCTATCAATAAAGTCACTGAAGGAAATATAGGAAAACACAGGTAAACAGGTGAAGGAGTTGAATAAAGCAATCTAAGAACTAAATGTGAAAGTAGAAAAAAATAAGGAAAACACAAATGGGGGCAAAACTGGAAATGGAAATCCTAGGAAAGAGGTCAGGAATTACAGATGTAAGTATTACCAACAGAATACAAGAGGTAGTATAAAGCATGTCAGGTGTAGAAGATACGGAAGAAGAGATTGGCACAAATGTCAAAGAAAATTCCAGACATAATAATCTCCTCACCCAAAGCATCCAGAAAATTCAGGACACAATGAAAAGACCAAATCTAAGGATAATCAGAATACAGGAGAATGAAGATTGCCAGCTCAAAGGACCTGAAAATGTCTTCAACAAAATCAGAGAATAAAACTTCCCCAACCTAACGAAAGAAATGGACATAAAGTTACAAGAGAACACCAAATAAGTGGGAGCAGAAAAGAAAATCTTCTTGTCACATAATTATCAAAACACTAATCTTTTATTGTGTCCTGATGCCAGCCCAGGCTTCTATACCCAACAAAACTTCACCAAAGAAAGGACAAGATGTTAATCAGCTCACAACAAAGTCAAAGGCAGAGAGCCACAAGCACATAAAACCACCTACAAAAATGAACATATCTCACATTCAGATCCACACTTCCTTGTGTCCAGTCTGTCTGTCAATTCCCGCTGATTCCTTGCCCACCTGCACCAGAGACTCATTCCAAGAGGGTCTGCGGCAGATTGGCCCCTTGAAACAGGGACACCAGGGCAGGTTAGTCTTTATTTCTTTTTCCTTTCTCTTTCTCTTCTTTATTTTCTCAGGCAAGGATAGGATCTCATTGTAACCGTACTGCAGACGGGCTGATAAGTAGATCAGTTAGGGATGAGTAAGTTTTAACATGGGGCAATCAGAATCAAAAGGGAAAAGATTGTTTCTGTCAGTCTTTAAGCACGTGTTGTCTGGCAGAGGGCTAAAGGTCCCAAAAATTCGTAGATAAGACTTTATTGGAAGTTAAAAAATCATATCCTCAAGCACATAGAATTCATTTTGTGCATGGTGTTTTTGTTGGTTGCAGAAAGTGGAGAGCATTTTGTAGATGGCTGTAAAATATTTGACTAAGTGTGGGCTGATGATGGCTTCAAAAACGATTCAGCATGGTAAACTTTTAGGCTATTTGAGACATTTAGTGGATAGAGATTGTGTGTTTTCTCAAAAAAATGCCCTCATATTAAATAAATTAGAAGTTTTGGATGCTTGCCAGAAGCTGTTAGAAAATTTTGGGTTTAAATCCTGGTTTGACAAGCTGCCTCTTACAAGCAGGAAAGGAAAGGGAGGGATAGAGGAAAATGGATTTTAGAACTCTCCCAGGGACAGAGAGAAATCTGGGGATGCCCTGTTTTATTCTCTCTGGCCCCTACAGGAGAAGTTCTCTACCCTCTTTGTATTGTCTATGTTTGGTGCACCAATCTGTCCACATGTCAATTCATGTATGTTTTTGTATTCGTTGTGTGAATGACTGACTGTTTTATGTTTCATGTTGAAAAGAAAAGAAAAAAATAAATGGTTAAAACTTTACCTTCTGATTCACTCTCAGTTTGCACAGTGGAGGCTGAGAGAGGCCCCTCACTTTAGCCAAAAATCAAGCACAGCAGGAGAGGCACTGCTGAAAACTGTTTTTGTTTTTGTTTTTGTTTTTTGTTTTATTTTTTTTTAAAGGAGTCAGCAACCTCTTAGTTCTAAGGCAAATGAGCTGATAGTTTTTTTCCTAGAAAATTCTCTGCAATCATGATTATTGTGTTTAGCAACTGACAAAGTGTTTTTATTTTGAAATTATAGCTAGGAAAAGTAAAATTCTTTGGTATGAATTTATAAGATTCGTGTAGCCGCTTCATTTGGTTTTTGACTGGACTTAGAGTATTAGCTTATAAGTTATTAGGTATGATTAAAAGGGTGTAACATTCATAACAAGAAAGTTAGCTTTATATTGGTAACTCAGGGTTGGAGTCCAACATGTGGCATAAAGTAGCCCAGAAAACTAGGCCTCTAGGGATACTTCTAATTGAGATAATATTTTATGTAATTCTTATTCTAGAAACTAGATTTATAAGAGATGATTCAGAACAATGTCTCTTTAATAAAGCATTAAATTTTGCACTGTCATGCATTCATATACAAATTGGTAGCCAAACTTCATAATGTGTAAGTGATGTTTCTAGTATTGACTTTAAAGAGAATAAATTGTTTCAAAATTGGGTTTTGCTTTCCCATAGTTGTAGATATTATTCTAACGTTGCAAAAGAAACTTAAAAATTATGGTTAAACTTGTCAGTGTTCCATTGACTGCAGCTTGCAGTTTGATCACAAGCTTAAGATTTTTAACTCACCCATATATTGTTAATTAAGATGATTACAAGAGTAATCATCTTATGAGAGTGCTAATGCAGCTCATTTTGGCTATCCAGCCATACAAAGCAAGGCAGACTTATAGATATATTTATCTTTGTACAGAAATTAGACCCTCATACAATCAGTTTGGCTATGGTTGCTGCCTGGCAGGATACTACAGTACAAACAAATTTTCACAGCGCTGAAGTTATAAAGAACGTTTTAACTATAAGTCATCTTAAGAAAGACTGTCCAAAATTAGAGGTATAGACAGACAGTAAAATTGTTCCCCTAGAATCTGTCCTCATTGGAGGAGGGCCAAAATGCTCAGATTAAAAAATATTTACGTTTGAGTTAATGCAAAGTTCAGAGCAGCCTCAGGGAAGCTTGTGCCTAAGGAAGTTCTTGAAACCTCACCCCTCCCTGCCTTCAGGGGGATTTCTATTTAGCTAAACAACTTTTGTTTCAGATCTACCCAGGTGTTGTTCATAATAAAGTTTAAATTCAAGATTTATAAAAGGTCAATCAGGCTGTAGAACTTATAAAGGCATTACAAGAAAGCTTGCCTACTTCATATAAAATTATTATAGATTTGAAAGTTTTGCATCCTGATAATTGTAAAGGGTTTGCTGCTAGTGAGCTCATGATCACTGGTAAATTTTGCTTCTAGGTATGGCGAATATCCTTACATTATGTAAGAAAAAAATTTTATTGTCTTTGCTTCAATACAAGAAGCTAAGAGTTTGAATCTTTCAGTGTATACGGTTTCTTAAGTGGAAAGTAATTTATTAACAAGTGCCTCTAAAGAAAAGTTTGCTTCATATCTTTGCTCTCACACAATGAGCTTTAAAGTTTTGGGAGTAATTGTTGCTCCAAAAAAGAATCAGTTACAATATCTTTTTAATCTTTAGGGTTTTAGTTATCCTAGAAAAATTGTGGTACAAGAGTATTTTTTTAAAAAACTGATGATTTGCTTATTACAAATTATTTTCGAAACCTTCCAGGAGATCTTTATTGGCTAAGACCTCACCTTAAACTCACCACAGAACTTAAGCCTTTGTTAGGTGCTATCAAGTGAGATTCAAATTAACTGGTGAGAAACAAAAAGCTTTGTGGAAAGTAGAGAAAGCTTTGATCAATTGTTATCAATTATAATCAAGGGTAATCAAATATTAGCTGCTTATTTTGGCAAAGAGAACATTAATGTAAAATCATGTAAAGATTTAACATCCTATTGCTGAGTGAGTGACTTATAGTATTCTACAACCAGGCATACATACACCTAGGTAAAGAGAAAGAGTCCATTTATTGGCACATGCCATGATCCTATTCAGGTACTTAAGATGGGGAAGAGGGGGAATGTTTCTGTTTTTTCCACAGAATGCTGCAGGAGCATGCTAGCTTCCAGAATGATTCCTGTGACAGGCTGAACTGTGAGTTACTTGACCCGTCCAGCAGGTCCAGTTATTCGAGGGTCTCGAGGGGACCTTCTCCTAAGAAACAAATGGACAGGGAGGGAGAGGGAGAGATGGACACCAAGTGTGAGGAACGACACAGAACCAGTCTGAGTAGCATCAAGGTGTCACTGTATTCAGTAAGGCTCAAGGATTAAATGCACAAGCAAAAGGGGAAGTACTTTTCAGCAGGAGGGGTGGGGCAGTGGAAATTTTTCTTTTGTCAGCTACACGGGGAAGCAGGAACTTGGTGGTATCAGGGTACATCTTGTGGTCAGGACATCTGGCGCTGACTTAGGGCTGGAACATTCTGTGGTTGTTCTCAGAGCATCGGTGGCCCACTTTTGACCCCCTTTTCTTCTCGGGGGGAGAGGCCCAATTCAGAGATCAGGACAATTGTGTTGTCTTAATAGCTTCCAACAGTTACTGAGTGCCCTGACAGTGGTGACAGGAAAGCTGTATTGAGCGCACAGAGAAGGAGGAATCAGGGAGAGCAGACACTTGCAAGCTAAATGAAGAAACTCTTCCTATCTCCACCACAGACTACAGCAAGGGGAACCAACCTGGTGCCGACTTAAAATAAAATAAAATTAAAAAAAAAAAAAAAAGCTGACTCATGAGGTGGAGTGACTACTACAGAGTATTAGACAAGATTTTGTCAGAGATACTGTTTTGGCCATTCAGGCCAACTCCCTATAGCTGTAAAAGCTTGTGTACCTTACCTGTATGCTATATTGTTAGATAATTTATTGAATTAAGAACACCAATCTTGACAAGTCTTTTCATATTCATTGTAATTCTTGTCAATTAGTTAATTGTGTAGATCTTAATTTAGATAAGGAATCTGCTGTTATGATTTTGTTAAAGAGACCTGCTTATGTTTTGCTGCCTATTAGAGTTAAGAAATGATCCTTGGTTTAAAAATCTGGGAATGCAAACTTTGAAAAGGTATCTACCATAGCTTTAGATCAGCAGCTGCATACTGCTCATTTTGTTAATGATGAGCATAGGAATATTTCCATAGCTTTGTCAGAGCAACATATTATATAGATGAAAAATTGGAAGCAAAGGATGTCTTAGAAGTAGTAGTCTTAGCAATAGGACAGGATATAGCACATTAAGGCTAGGAAGGCAGAAAATTCAGATATTAGCAAAGGTCACTTGGACACTTGGAACATTGATGAATTGGCCAGAGATTTAAAGAATAACCTAAGTGCATTGAATCCCATGGATTGGGTTCAATATATAATCCTATTTGTTATTATTATTATTGGCATTATATTATTAGTAATCATTGTGTTTCCACTCATCTTTAGAATTCTCCTGAGATCTATAGCTACCAAGAGGTGGGACATTCTGGAACTTCATCTAAAAAATAAAAAACAGGGGGAACTCCTACATCCACTCCAGTAGTGACAAGGCCCCAAAAACCTGGGCACTGTCCCAAGGAGAAAAGTTCAGGGAAACGTAGTCTCCTGAATCTGTGGCATCCTGTATAAAGAATGCTCCAATGTCCTTGCTTTAGTAGGTAAACGGATCTGTGTGCCTTCCCTTAATATTGCTTTACTACAAGTGCTCCTAAGGATTGATATTTTGACATATAGCTAAGTTAGATTCTAGGCAGTCCTTGATCCGACCTTGGGCATGGATAGCTAAGTCACTGCCCTACACAGAAATTTACCATTATCTCAGAAGAAGGAAGTTTGTGACCTAAAGAGGAACCAGAGTAGATACTTAGAACTATAGATAGCTGAGTTACGCCCATACACAAGTATTTACAATGGCCTAGGGGGAAGGTGGACTATACAATAGACTAGAGTAGGAACTATGGTAAGGGCACAAAGCCCTGGGTCCTAACTTCTAAGATTAAGTGGATCTTACTTAGGTGGAGCTGTTTTTGATCCCAGTTGTTAACATTGAGTTTTACCCCAGTTGGTTCCTGCCAGTTCTTCCGTGTTGGCATTCCTGTTTTGTGTTAGAATCTAGTAACCTCTTTGTACCTTGCAGGTGTGTCACCCAACTTCCCTATTTTCTTCTGTATAAAAAGTTTGACGCTCGATTTGACAAATTACATTTAGATCCACAAAAAAAAGAAAGAAAAAGAAAAGGAAAAAAAATATCTCGAACCAACAGTCACCTCTCTTTAATATCTCTTGATATTAATGGACTCAACTCACCTATAAAAAGACTAGGGTTACGGTTAGGGTTAGGGTTAGGGTTAGAGTTAGGGTTAGGGACAGGATACACAAACAAGATTCAGCATTTTGCTGCATACAAGAAATACACCTCAATAACAAACACAGACATTATCTCAGTGTAAAAAGATCGAAAAAGTTCTTCCAAGCAAATGGACCTAGGAAACAAGTAGGAGTTGCAATCCTAATATCCAATAAAATAGACTTTCAACCAAAGTTATCATGTGTGAAGAAGAAGGACACTTCATATTCATCACGGGGAAAACCACCAAGAGAAAGTCTCAATTCTGAAAACCTATGCCCCAAAATCAAGAGCACCCAAATTCATAAAAGAAGCATTACTAAATCTCAAAATGCACATTGAACCCTGCACAATAATAGTGGGAGATTTCAACACCCAACTCTCACCTATGGACAGGTCACTGAAACAGAAACTAAACAGAGACACACTGAAACTAAGAGAGGTTATGAACTAAGTGTATTAAACAGATTTCTACAGAACTTTTCACCCTAAAACAAAAGAATACATCTTCTTCTCAGGAATTCATGTACCTTCTCCAAAATCAACCATATAATTGGTCACAAAACAGCCCTCAACAGATACAAGAAGATTGAAATAATACCATGCATTCTTTCAGATCACCATGGCCTAAGGCTGTTCCTTAATAACAGCAAAAACTACAGAAAGCCCACATACACATGGAAACTGAATATCTATAAACTCAACTGTAACTTGGTCAGGGAAGAAATAAAGAAAAAATTAAAGACTGCCTAGAATTTAATGAAAATGTTTACACATCATACCCAAACTAATGGGACACAATGAAAGCAGTGCTATGCAGAAAGTTCATAGCACTAAGTGCCCTTGGAAAGAAACTATAGTGATCTTACACTAACAGCAGCATGCCTAAGAGCTCTAGAACAAAAAACAAAACAAAACAAACACCTCACAAAAGAGGAGTAGAAGGCATGAAATAGTCAAACTCATGGCAATAAACAACCAAATAGAAACAATGGAAACAATACAAAGATAAAAAAAAAAAAACTGGTTTTTGAAAGAAACAATAAAATAGATAACCCCTAGTCAAACTAAGTATAGGGCTAAGAGGCATTTCTGAATGAGATCAGAAATGAAAAGGGAGACATAACAACAGAAACAGGGGAAAGTCAAGAAATCATTAAATCTTACTATAAAAGCCTATATGCAACAAAACTGGAAAATCTAGATGAAATGGATGGTTTTCTAGATACATGCCACATACCAAAGTTTAATCAAGACAGGTAAACTGTCTAAACAGGCCCATATCACATGAGAAAATAGAAGAAGTCATTAAAAACCTCCCAACCACATAGAGCCCAGTGCCAGATGGATTTAGTGCAGAACTCTACCAGACCTTTAAAGAAGACATGATAACAATTTTCCTCAAACTATTCCATAAAAGATAAACTGAAGGAACATTACTTAACTCATTCTATGAAGCCATAATTACTCTGGTACCTAAAATACACAATGACCCAACCAAAATAAAACTTCAGACAAATCTCACGAACATTGATGCAAAAATACTCAATAAAATTCTTGCAAAACAAATCCAAGAACACATCAAAATCATCATCCACCATGAGCAAGTAGGCTTCATCTGAGGGCCAAAAGGTTGGTTTAATATACAAAAATCCATTAACGTAACCCATTATATAAACAAACTCAAAAGAAAAAAGTCACATGATGATCTCCTTAGATGCTGAAAATGCATTTGACAAAATACAACACTCCTGCATGTTAAAAGTATTGGAGAGATCAGGAATTCAAGGCCCACACCTAAACATAATAAAAGCAATTTACTGAAAACCAACAGCCAATATCAAATTAAATGGAGGCATACTTGAAGCAATTCCACTGAAATCGGGGACAAGAATGCCCACTCTCCCCATATCTATTCAATATAGTACTCAAAGTGTTAGCTAGAACAATAGGACAACAGAAAGAGATCAGGGAATACAAAACTGGTACAGAAGAAATAAAGGTATCACTATTTGTAGATAATATGATAGTGTATATAAGGGACTCCAAGAATTCCTCCAGAGAGTTTCTCCAGCTGAGAAACAACTTCAGCAAAGTGGCCAGATATAAAATTAACTCAAATAAATCAGTAGCCTTCCTTTGTAAAAAGTTTAAACAGGCTGAGGAAGAAATTAGGGAAACAATTCCCTTCACAATAGCCAGGAACAGTATAAAATGTCTGGAGTGACTCCAACCAAACAAGTGAAAGACCTGTATAACATTAACTTTAAGTCTCTCAAGAAACAAATTGAAGATTTCAGAAAATGGAGCAATCTCCCATGTTCATGAATTGGCAGAATTAACATAGTAAAAATGGCCATCCTACCAAAGTGTTGAGTCCAACTCGACCAGCAAGAAAAACGCAACCACTGGTTCTTCTTAAAGCAGTTTACTCAGGCAGCTTCTCTCTTCAAATCCCCCAGCCTCTCTGGGTACAAGTGTTTTTGTTTTTTCTCCCACTCAAGCCACAACCACGCCTCCACCAATCACCACAGGTCATATCACCTCACCAAAGCAGGCTTGCTCAGCCAATAAGGGATTAGGGGCGTGCCATCCACCAAACATGGGCTTGTTTACAGCCTGGATCAGATTTCTGGCTGGCTGGCCAGGAAGTCCGGAATGGCTCCAAACAATTCCCCCTTTTATATTTTTTAAACAAGCTCCATGGGTGAAGATAGAGGTCTGATCCCCAGTGTGCAGAAATAGGGGCCATGTACAGGATTGACTCTTAGGCTCACAGGTTTTTACCTGGAGCAACCCTGACCTGCTCCCGTGCCGTTTTTCCTGGGGGAAGGACACTAGGACACTCAACCCTCATGCAATCAGCTATACCTCCCAGAGATTGTCAAACAGCTTCCAGACTAACCTCTGTGCAGTGCTTAGCCATACAACCCTACGGAGCAATGGCTTCATTGTTCATTCTTCATGGCAGCAAGCCAAATCTGAGGTGTCTGCCCTGCTTCCACTGTGGCAAAAGCTTGCACCACCATGGTGGCAGTGTGGACCTGGGCATTCCGCAACCGACACATACATCATACACCTAACATGCATGCCAAAACAAGGGCCACAGCGAGGGCACCTATCCCAGTCCATTCTTTCCCCATGCCAAGCCAGGATCCACTCGGGTAGAATTCACAGTGACAAGCACTGAGCGAAGCTCGTTCATCTTGCCATCAAAATTTGCAGTCCAATTTAAACACTGCCAGTATCCCCCATCTGGGTTCTGCACCCATCAGGGGCAGACATATGCTCATCACCAGCAGGATCAGTTTCTTCGTTTTGACAGCGTCGCACTAGCCGCTCCGGAACCCACACCGGCTCTGCGCGATTCTGTGGAAACATGCAAACAGACCCTCTCCCCCAGGCTAACACGGGATCCAGACCATTCCATGATCCTGTAAGCACATCCTTCCATTTAGCATACCCCAGTTTACTGGTGCTGGTATTAGCATGTCGTTCAGCAGCAGAGCGACCTTCCTTATCCAATTGTAAGAAATTTAAGGTAAAAAGAGCTAATGAGATTCTTATCTGTGGGGTATGGCCATAGCCTATTCCCCCCTTTTGCTTTATTAATAATTCTTTTAAGGTTCTACGTGCTTGTTCAATGATTCCTTGGCCTTGAGGATTATATGGCAGGCCGTGTTTAACTTGTACTTCCATCTGTTGACAAAAAGACACCAGGGTTTTGGCAGTATATGCAGGGCCATTATCTGTTTTAAGTTGTTGGGGCTTACCCCAAGCTGCCCAGGCCTCCAAACAATGCTGTATAACATGGGAGGCCTTCTCTCCTGCCATGGGAGATGCATAAACTATTCCTGAACATGTGTCAATGGATACATGAACGTATTTCAATTTGCCAAAATCTGAAAAATGAGTCACATCCATCTGCCATACCTGTAGAGGGAGCAATCCTCTAGGATTCACTTCATAAGAAGGCGGGTGTTGAAACTCAAGGCAACGTCCACAGGTAGTGACTACATCCCGAGCTTGTGCTCTAGAGATTCCAAATTTTCTCTGCAGAGTTTTAGCATTAACATGAAATTTAGAATGAAATTGTGAGGCTAACTCCATAGGGGATACTAAAAATATGAACTCCGTATGAGTACAATTATCCACAATATCATTTCCCCTACTTAAGGGTCCTGGAAGCCCACTATGTGCACGGACATGTCCAATATATAATGGTTGGCGTCTTTCCCACAGCAACTTCTGTAATTGCAAGGCCAAGGCTTGGATGGTACTACAAGCTTTTATTTGGCCTGCCACTTCTAGGGATAAAACTAAATTAACTACATATTGTGAGTCTGAAATTAGATTAAAAGGAAAATCACAATCCTTAATGACCTCAATAACTATTTGTAATTCCACCATCTGCGGAGTACAGGGATAATACTGCCTGATGACAGGATCTTTCCCCTCTACCATATATACTCCACATCCGGTTTTTGATCCATCAGTAAACACGTTTACTGCATCCTTAATTGGTGTTTTCCTCACCACCTGAGGAAAAATGACTGGATGTTCCTTTAAAAAGGTCATTAACGGATGTTTGGGATAATGATTATCAAATGGGCCCTCATTAATACAGGCTAAAATAGCCCACTCATCAATATTTGCTGTTAGGACCTTTTGCTGATACCTATCATAAGGGATTACAATAGAGCTGGGTTTTATACCAAAAAATTGTAAACAATGCTAAATTCCCAACAAGGCTAAAGAAGCAACTGTTGTAGGGTAATGATCTAATGTCCTCCCAGCGAATATTTTGGAATGGATCCATAACAATGGGCCTTCTTGCCACAATAATCCTGTGGGTTGCATCTCAGTAGGTAATATTATCAAAATGATGGGTAACCCTTCTCTACAAAGCTGAAACTGGGCTTTAATCAATTCTTCTTCCACTAGGGTAAGGGCCTTTCTAGCCTCAGGTGTTAATTCCCTTTTGGAACTTAACTCTGAGTCTCCTTCTAAAATTTGAAACAGAGGTTTTAATTTAACATTTGGGATCTTCAAATAGGGCCGAATCCAATTGATATCGCCTAACAATTTCTGAAAATCATTTAAAGTATGCAAGGAATCAACCCTCAACTGTATCTTTTGAGGCCAAATGCCGTAGGGACGATCCTTGCTCCTAAATAGGACACTATTTTCAACAAATCCCTACCCCATAAGGTAATGGGCACTCAAGCACATATGGTTGAAACATCCCATCATGCCCTTCCTTATAATGTGAAAAAAGCTGAAGTCAAAAATTACTAAAACTTTTAATAAAGGTAAAAGGAACTGCCACAAAACTTTAGCAATATTTAAACAGTAATTTGAAACTGCTGAAACTACTTGGTACAAAAAACAAACATATCTTACAGTTTTGGCTGAAGAACACCAACAGGAGAGGGGGAAGAGACAAAAATAACACCAAATGAAATGCTTTAACCACTTATATAATCAGTTTGACCCAAAATACTGAAAAAATGGCTGGTACTTTTAGTCAATTTTAATGAACTTCTGGAGCAAAATTGCCCAAAACAAAAACAAAACTGTAATTTCAAAATGGCTACTTGAAATATCCGGGGCCTTTTAAACAAAATCTAGATGATGATCTTCATAAGCCAAATTCAATCACCTTGTGCCCCACCAGAGGTGTCCCTGGCCTGGAGGTGCCGCTGCACTCTTAGCAGCTCATCAAGCGCTGAAAAAATTGGTGTGACTGTGATGACCCCATACCTAGTCATTCACGCCCTCAGAAAAATTACTCAAATGGCTAGAAAAAGAAAGTAACCCATAGACCATCCCTATTATCCTCTTACTTTCACTACCCTCTTACTTTCACTTTCTCTCTTACTTTCACTTTCTCGTCTCCAGAGCCGGAGAGCCTTATTGTCTCTTACCTAGAGCTTTATTGTCTCTTTACCGAGAGCCTTATTGTCTCTTTACCAAGAGCCTAATCCCAATCCTGGGATAATGAGTTACTTACCATCCTCATCCTGTTGATAGACCCTGACTGCAGAAAGTTCTGAACCTCTTCGGTGGGGGAATCGGGGTCTTGGGTTTCTTTGGCACCACTTGTTGCGTCCAACTCGACCAGCAAGAAAAACACAACCACCGGTTCTTCTTAAAGCAGTTTACTCAGGCAGCTTCTCTCTTCAAATCCCCCAGCCTCTCTGGGTACAAGTGTTTTTGTTTTTTCCCCCACTCAAGCCACAACCACGCCTCCACCAATCACCACAGGTCACATCACCTCACCAGGCAGGCTTGCTCAGCCAATAAGGGATTAGGGGCGTGCCATCCACCAAATATGGGCTTGTTTACAGCCTGGAGCAGTTTTCTGGCTGGCTGGCCAGGAAGTCTAGAATGGCTCCCCACACCAAAGGCCATCTATAGAGTCAGTGCAATCCCCATCAAAATCCCAACACAACTCTTCAAAGACCATTGCTTCAATAGCAATTCTCAAATTCACCTTGAAAGGCAAAAAACTCAGAATAGCCAAAACATTTCTTAACAATAAAAGAATAGCTGGGGAAATTACCATCCCTAATTTCAAGCTTTGCTACAGAGCAATAGTGACAAAAAATTCATGGTAGTGGTACAGAGACAGACATGTTTATCAATGGAATAGAACTAAAGACCCAGAAATAAAACCACACACTTACAGTCAAGTGACCTTTGACAAAAACGCCAAAAATATACAATGGGAAAAAGAAAGCATTTTCAATAAATGGTGCTGGTCTAACTGGATGTCTGTATGTAGAAGAATGAAAATAGACCCACATTTGTCACCTTGTACAAAGCTCAAGTTCAAGTGGATCAAGGACCTCAACATAAAACCAGATACACTGAATCTAATAGAAGGGAAAGTGGGAAAGAGCCTTGAACTTCTTGGTACAGGAGGAAATTTCCTAAACAGAACTCCAGTGGCTCATGCTCTAAGATCAAGAATTAATAAATGGAACCTCATGAAACTGGAAAGCAAAGGACACAGTCAATAAGACAAATCAGCAACGTAGTGATTAGGAAAAAAAAAATCTTCACTATCTCCATATCCAACAGAGGGCAATTATCCAAAATATACAAAAAACTCAAGAAGCTAATCACAAAAAAACCCCAAACAACTCAATCAAATAAATGGGGTATAGAACTAAACTGAGAATTCACAACTGAAGATCTCAAATGGCTGAGAAGCACCTATAGAAATGTTCAATGCCCTTCCTGATCAGAGAAATGCAAATCAAAATGACCCTGAGATTCCACCTTACACCCATCAGAATGGCTAAGATCAAAACCTCAGTTGACAACACACGTTGGAGAGGATGTGGAGAAAGGGGAATGCTCCTCCATTGCTGATGGGACTACAAACTGAAGCAACCACTCTGTAAATCAATCTGTAGGTTCATCAGAAAATTGGAAATAGATCTACCTAAAGAGCCAGCTATACTACTCTTGGGAAAAAAACCCAAAACATGCTCCACAATGCCACAGGGGAATGTGTTCCACTATGTTCATAGTGGCCTTATTTGTGATAGCCAGAAGCTGGAAACAGCCTAGATGTTCCACGATAGAAGAATGAATACAGAAAATGTGGTTCATTTACACAGTGGAATACTACTCAGCTATTAAGAATGAGGACATCCTGACTTTTGCAGGAAAATGGATGGAACTAGAAAATATCATCATAAGAGAGGTAATAAAGACCCAAAAGGATGTGCATGGTATGTACTCACTAATAAATGAATAATAGCCAACAAACAAGCAAACAAACAAAAATGTACAGAACACCCAAGATACAGTCCACAGAACTCAAAAATCTCAACAAGCTGAAGTGACCAAGTGAGGACACCTCAGTCCCACTTGAGAGAGAGAAGAAAGCAATCACAAGTGGGAAAGGAGGGAGGGACCTGGGAGGGAAAGTGGATGGTGGTGGGTGAGGGGAGGGGAACCTGATCTGGTATTGGGTGAGGGGAAAGGACTGAAGCCCTGAGGGACAGCAGAAAGAATGGAGCCAGGCAACCTCAGGAAGTAGGAAGTTGGAGGGACCCCCAGAATGCATCAGAGACCTAGGAGGTGGGAGACATTAGGTAGAGAGAACTTATAGAGCCCACCTCCAGCAGGAAGACAGGCCATCAAGTGAGGAGTGGGGTTGCTATTCCACAGTCACATCTCTGACCCATAAATGTTTCTGCCTGAAAGAATTACTGGGATGGAAAAGGAGAGGAGCGTGAGGAAAAGAAAGTCCAGCAGCAGAACCAAGGTAGGATCCAGCTCAAGAGGAGATCCCAAGTCCTGATCCTATTATTGAGGCTATGGAGCTCTCACAGAAAGGAATCTATCATGACTGCCCTCTGAAAGACCCAACAAGTAGCTGAATGTGTCAGATGCAGATATTTGCACCCATCCAATGGACAGAATTAGGGAAGGCTGAAAGAAGCTGAGAAGGCTGATCCTGTAGGAGGGCCAGGAATATTAATTAATCTGGACCCCCAAGGTTTCTCAAATACTGGACCACCAAACAGACAGCATACATCACCTGATATGAGAGCCCCAACACATGTACAGTAGAGGACTGCCAGGTCTGTGTTCACTCAGAAATGATGCACCTAACTGTCAAAAGACTGGAGGCTCCAGGAAGTTTAGAGGCCGAGTGGGGTGGGGCTGGGGTCATCCAGGGAGACAGGGTGGGGTGGGTAGGATATGTGGGATGTGGAGCAGTTAGAGGGTGGATGGGGGAATGGCAGAGAATGGAATATAGAGTGTAAAAAATAAATTAAAAATAAAATAAAATTAAAAGTAAATAAATAAATAGAGTATATTTTTAATAAATCTAACACCCTGTATGTTAAAGCCTTGGAGAGATCAGGGATACAAGGCACATACATAAACAGAATAAATGTAATATACAGCAAGCCAATAGCCAACATCAAGTTATATGCAGAAAAACCTAAAGCAATTCTACTAAAATCAGGGTCAAGGCAAGGCTGCATACTCTATCCCTATCTATTCAATATAGTGAGTCAAAGTATGACTATTCACAGATGATAGGATAGTATATATAAGTGGCCTGAAATATTCTACCAGAGAACTCATACAACTCATAAACACCCTCGGCAACTTGGCTGGATACAATATCAACTGAAAAACTCATTAGCTCTCCATCATTCAAATGAAAAACTGACTGATCATGAAATCAAGGAACTAATACCCTTCATAATATCCATAAGTCAACTGAAATATGCTATAACTCCAATCAGACATATGAAAGACCTGTATGACAAGAATGTAAAGTTTCTGAAGAAAGAAATTCAAGAAGATATGCAATAAGGGAAAAATCTGCTGTGCTCATGGGTCTTGAGCATTGACATAGTAAAAATGATCATCTTACCAAAAGCAGTCTGCAGACTGAATGCAAATCTGATCAAAAGTCCAACCAAATTATTTATAGTCCTTTAAAAAAATTGTCAGGTTCTTAGGGAAAAACAAAAAACCCAGAATATCAAAAGTGTTCCTGTACAATAAAAGCACTTCTGGTGGTATCAGCACACTTCAGTTAAAGCTGTACTACAAAGCAATAGTATAAAAATGAATAGAATTGATATAGAAACAGACAGGTTGGTCAGTAAAACCTAATTGAAAACCATGGAATAAACCCAAACACCAATTCCCACTTGACTTTTTAAAATAATTCAAAACCATACAATGTAAAACAGAAAACCTCTTCAACAAATGGTGCTGGATGAAACTGGATATCTTCATGAAAAGAAATGCAAAAAGATTCATATTTATTACCCTACATAAAACTCATTCTGGGTATATCAAATAGCTCAACATGAAACTGAATTCACAAAATTGAATAGAACAGAAAATGAGGAACACCATTTAATACATTGCTACAGGAGACAACTTCCTGAATAGCACACCAATAGCTCAAGCACTAAGATCAACAATTGATAAATGGGACCTCATGAAACTAAAACCTTCCTTCAGTCTCTGCTACATAATTTGTCTCTGTATCTCCTCCCATGGGTATTTTGTTCCCCCTTCTAAGAAGGACTTAAGTATTCATACATTGGGCTTTCTTCTTCTTGAGCTTCATTTGATCTGTGAATTGTATCTTAGGCATTTCAAGCTTCTGGGCTAATATCCACTTATCAGTGAGGATATACCATGTGTGTTCTTTTGTGATTGGGTTACCTCACTCAGGATGGTATTTTCTAGTTCCATCCATTTGCTTAAGAATTTCATGAATTCATTGTTTCTAATAACTTAGTAGTATTCCAGTGTGTAAATGTACCAAATTTTCTGTATCCATTCCTCTGTTGAGGGGCATCTGGGTTCTTTCCAGCGTCTGGCTACTATAAATAAAGCTGCTATGAACATAGTGGAGCATGTGCCCTTATTACCTGTTGGAGCATCTTCTGGGTATATGCCAACGATTGGTGTAGCTGGGTGCCCCAGTAGTACTATGTCTGCGGAACTGCCAAACTGATTTCCAGAGTGGTTGAGCCAACTTGCAATCTCGCCAGCAGTGAAGAACTGTTCCCCTTTCTCCACACCGTGTGCAGCATCTGCTGTCACCTGACTATTTAATTTTAGCCATTCTGTCTGGTGTGAGGTGGAAACCTAGGGTTGTTTTGACTTGCATTACCCTGCTGACTAAGGATGTTGAACATTTCTTTAGGTGCTTCTCAGCCATTAGATATTCCTCAGTTGAGAATTCTTTGTTTACCTCTGTACTCCATTTTTAAATAGGGTTATTTGGTTCTCTGGAGTCTAACTTCTTCAGTTCTTTGTGTATATTGGATATTAACCCTCTTTCCATACAGAGATTGCTCCACCTGGGGATACATCCCATATATACTCACCAAACCCCTGGCATTATTGTGGATGCCAACAAGTGCTTGCTGACAGGAGCCTGATATAACTGTCTCCTGGGAGGCTCTGTCAGTGCTTGCAGATTCAGAGATCAATGCTCTCAGCCAACCACTGAACTGAGCACAAGGTCCCCAATGGAGGAGCTACAGAAAGGACTGAAGGAGCTGAAGGACCATGCAACCCCATAGGAGGATCAACAATATGAACCAACCAGTAGTCTCAGAGTTCCCAGAAACCAAACCACCAACCAAAAAGCACACATGTAGGGACCCTTGGCTCCAGCTGCATATGTAGCAGAGGATGGCCTTGTTCAACATCAATGGGAGGAGAGGCCCTTGATCCTGAGAAGGCTCTTTGCCCCAGTGTTGGGGAATTCCAGGACAGGGAAGTGGGAGTGGGTGGGTTGGTGAGCAGGGGAAAGGGGATGGGGTAAGTGTTTGTTGAGGGGAAACCAGGAAAGGGGATAACATTTGAAATGTAATTAAAGAAAATATCTAATCAAAAGAAAAAAGAAAATAAACCAAGAAACTGAAAAGTTCTACAAAAAAATGATATCATCAATAGGGCATATTGGCAGCCTACAGACTGAAAAAACGATATCCCCCAGCTGTGCATCAGAGAGAAAGCTAATATCCAAAATACAAAAAAAAACAAAAAAAACAAAACAAAACAAAAAAAAACTCAAGAAGTCGGACATCAAGACAACAAATAACCCAATTTGAAAATGGGCACAGAACTAAGCAAAGAATTCTCAACAGAATCAACAGGAATCTCTAATGCCTGAGAACCACTTAAAAATATTCATCATCTATAGGCTTCAGTTAAATGAGAATCAGAAAAACTCTGAGATTCTATCTTACATCTATCACAGTTGCTAACATCAAGAACAAGCACATGCTGTTTAGGAAGCAGAGCAAGGAAAACATTCCTCCATTACTGGTTAGAAACCAAACTTTTACAACCACTCTGGAAATCATTTTTTTTTTCAGTTTCTCAGGAAATTTGAGTATAGTTCTACCTCAAGATCCAGCAATACCATTCCTAGGCATATACACATAACATGCTTCTCCATCCCATAAGGATATTTTTCAATTCTGTCAATAGCTTCATTTGTAATAGACAGAAACTGGAAATAACCCAGATGCCCTTCAACTGAAGAATGGATAAAGAAAATGTTGTTTATTCATACGATGGAATACTACTCAGCTATTAAAAACAAGGACATCATAAAATTTATAGGCAAATGCATGGAACTAGAAAAAAATCATGCTGAGTGAGGTAACTCAGACACAAAAGAACATGCATGGTTTGTAGTCACTTATAGGTATATTAGCCACAAAGTATTGGATAACCACATCACAGACCCAAAAAGGCCAAATAACAAGGAAGGCCAAAGAGAATATGCTGGAATCTCATTCAGAAGGGGAAATAAAATATTCATTGGAGGTAGATGATACAGAGAACTGGTAAGGAGAGGGCATGGGGAGGAAAAGACGAGGAGGGTTGAATCAGAAGTAGGGGAACTCAAGTAGAGGGCCTGGAAAGTAAACAGAAATTGTGGCAAGGGTGAATATCTGTGATGTGCCAGAGACCTGAGATGGGACAGGCTACAGGGAGTATATGAGGGTGACAATAACTAAGATAGTAGGTGATATGGGGGCTGAAGTGACCATCTCCTGTAGTGATACAGGACTACCACTGAAGGCATAGGATATCAATCCTTTCACATAACCTTAGACCCAAAGCTTTTCCTGCCTACAACATGTTCAGGAACAAAGATGGAGCAGAGGAATGGGCAAGAGCCAGTCCCTGACAGTATTGATGATACTTTTCTGTGCTTTCAGGCAGCAGCATAATGTTCCTGTCTTCTTAGAGGCTATAGTCAACAGCTGACTGAGGCAGATGCTGAGACATACAACCCAACATTAGACCAAATTCACGAAGTCTTGTTGAAGGATTAATGAAAGTATTGAGGAACTCAGAGGCCATAGAGCCTCTACAAGAAGACCAGCAGAGTCAACTGACCTGGATACTTGGGGACTCCCAGAGACTAAACAGCAAACCAAAGAGCATACATGAGCTGGACCTAGGCTTCCTGCACATATGTGGAAGATTTACAGCTTGGTCATCAAGCATGTCCCCCAATAACTGGAGCTGGATCTTTCCCTGACTCTATTTCCAGCCCATGTATCCTATTCCTCTAACTTTTCTGCCTTCTCTAGCTTCATCTGGCCTCATTTGGAAAGGATGTGCCTAGTTTTGTAGTGATTTGAGGTGCCAGGATGTTTGCACCCACGGAGTCCTTCCCATTCTTAGGGGTAAAGTGAAGGGGGGAAGGAAGGGTGTTGGACCATGAAAGGCAGCCTGTGCTCTGGTTGAGCAAGGCTTGCTCCTGAGATCCAGTAGAAAATTGTACAAGGGATTGGACCGTATGCTATGCCCCCAGACACAGGCACATCCATGAGCCCTCAACTCCATCATCCTGTGGCCATCAGTCACGTAGGCTTTCCAGACTCTACTCCCACAGTTACCTGGCAATATCCAGGTATGCTTCTCCCCCCGCAGTTACCCTGCAACAGCAAGGTAGCCCAGCCCACTATAAAACGGGCTGCTTGGCCCCTCCTCCCTCTCTCTCTCTCTCTCTCTCTCTCTCTCTCTCTCTCTCTCTCTCTCTCTCTCTCTCTCTCTCTCTCTCTCGCCCTCTTGCTGCCTCTCTCCCCCTCTTTTTCCTCTAACTCCATGTGGCCATAGCCACCCTCTGCCTCTTTTCTCTCTTTTGGCTTTTCTACAATGAAGCTCTAAAACCATGGACCACCTCTTCTCATTGAGATCCGCCATGGTAGAGCAATGGAATAGGCCTTCCCCTAAAGAGCTGCACCCAATCTCTGATAGGAAGGACTCCCAGCCTTTCCAGCCACCAGACCAGACCAAGGACTCTCGTCCATGTGACAACCACCCAGACCCTTCTCCCTTCAAGCCCAGGGATGACCGAGCTACCCTTGGAGTCCCCACTTTGTTCTCAGCTCTTCCTAGACTTCCAGTGGTGTCTGGAATGTCCAAGATTGAGAACCTGTCGTCTCTGACCTCCATGAGGCCCAGAATGCCCAGAGCCAACCGTCTGTGTTGCCCAAGAGTCAGAGCAAAGACTTTGTCCACCCTCGTGTACGGGGTCAGGATTTGCCCAGCACCTGTCCTGCTGCAAATCCTTGGGGTCCTGTGGCGGTCTCCCAAGTCTGCCCATCTAGTCTCCCCAAGCTCCGGTGGGACACAGATCCTCCCCTTTAGCTCCCCACTGCAAGTGCCCTGCAGAGGGGCCTGTAAATGGGTATTGTAATGGGGGGGGGCGCTATGATCAGGATATAAAGGGAATAAAACATTAATTAATAGAAAAACCAAACACAAAAATTATAACAATAGAGTAAAAATGAACATAACATAAGACACAGGACACAGAGAGTGAGGACAAGTGATGAGATGGAACATACTATATTAATAAACATTTCAAAGGGGAAACAACAATGTCTAGGAAACAAGTAATGTTTGAATACATGATGTTGTGGTATTTTGAACAGGAATGGCTCTTGTAAGCTCATGTATTTCAATGCTTTGCCTACAGGTTGTAGCACTATTAGGAGTTGTGGCCTTGATAGAGTAGATGTTACTTTGTTGGAATAAATATGTCACTGTGGCAGCTCAGATTTCTCATATCATATATTCAAATATTTCCAGTGTGGAATATAGTCTCCTTTTGCTATCTGTGGAAAAACTCTCAGTTCCTTTTCCAGTAGCATATCTGCCTGCATGCCACCATATCCCAGCATGACCATAATGAACTAAACCTCTGAACCTCTAAGCTGGACCACCCAAATATTTCTGTTTGTAAAAATTGTGTTTGTCATGATGTTTTCTGACAGCAATAGAAACCCAAACTAGAAATGTCTCCTCAGTTCTGAAACCAATAAAAGCCATGAAATTACAAATAGCAAAGGATGAACTTCATTGATGGTAAAACAAAGCAAACCCCTGGGATATGTGGTACATCATAGCATTCACACTCCCAGAAATCACATACAAAAAGACACATGAAAGGCTGTTTTAGCATGATCTATATTAAGAATTATAGTTGATGAAAAGAGAAACAATTTTAATTCAAAAATAGGATATATATTTCAAATTCAATAAAATAAATTATCAGACAAATTTTTAATCATTAAAAATGTAGACAAATACCTTCACACAGAAAGAATCATTAAAGAAAACATGTGCCTAAATTATTCTCTGCAAATGATAAGACATTTTAGCTTTTTGGTTCTCATGAGTTTTCATAATTTATTAAAATTGACATATAAATATCTACAAGTATTAAATTTTATAGATCTTTGTAACTTTATAAGACAAAAAGATGAACTAATAATACTAATCACTACATGCTACTTAGTCTACAAACTTTTAGCTTAGATGAATTCAAAAGTCAAGATAAAAACATTCAAAAGTAAAGAGATACAGCATGAAAACAGTTAGTATCTGGTGCTTCTTGGGGTAATAATGGAACTTTTAGCAGGTAGAACCTTCCTGGAGAAAGTACATTGTTGAAGGTGAGTTTTAAGTGTTTATAACCTCTCCCAATCCCAGTTCACTCTTTCTGTTTCCTCTTTGGGTTGAAGATGTAATCTCTCGGCTTCCACCTATTGTCACCATGCTGTCACTTGTTGCCGTGCCTCACCATAATGATGGACTCTTCTCTCTGGAACTCTAAGCCAAAGAAGTGATTCCCCAAATGTTTTTGATTGTGCCTTTATAGCACAGAAAGAAAAAGGAACCAACACCACATTTACCACTTTACTGTATGAATTATATAATAAAGTCAAACTGTGTCAGAGCTTCACATATGGGCTAATGTGGTACTTGTGTCCTCTACTGTTTGTTTTCTCATACAGCTAAGGTACTTGAAGCTCTCTCTTAGTGACAAATGTTTTTCTGCTGCTTCCAGATCACCAGATACCCAACATATATGATCAACCTTGCAATATACACATGCTAGGAAAATAGTAAAATTTTTACATAAGCAGAATTGTCTTATTACAGTAGAGAAAAAAATTTCTGAGTTATGAGTAACATTCATAGAGGCCACCCTCAAACCTGCTGTCTATACAAAAAGAGAATACCAGTAATCTACTGTTTTACTCCATCAATCATGGAGTAAAAAGTGCTTAAAAATGACTGTAAGAAAATTTTGTTCATGTTCAATTTCTCTTTCGTAGAATTAAACTGTAAGTTCACAGTAAAGCTACTGAAGAGTATATATATGTTATTCTCTCCCACTCAGTATGGACCCTAGTATTCACACAATAAAAAATGAGACAGAGTGGCACATAGGTCAAAGTCATGTGTTGTTTTTTTCTACGCAATGCACTTTTTATCTAATTTAATATTAATACTTAGTTTGGGTTGGTAAAAATTGAAACTCTAGTCTTTAGGACATTGACTCAATTGTCCTCATTCTCTCTAATGTAATGTAACTAAAAAGAAACTGTTGATATCTTACTTTCTGTACACACCTTGGGTTTGTGTAAAATAAGACATTTAGAACTATTGTAATAATTAAGCAGATGGTCACCCCCCCTCAAGCCTGTCACTTTCATAAAAAGTAAACCAATAATCTAGTATTATGTTTTATACCGTCAATCATGGGGTAAACTATGCTCAGAAACAATTCTAAGAGAATTGTACCCAAGTTCAATACCTCTTTTATAGAAAATTAACTTTATGTTCATTTCAAAACAAAACATTAGCTACATGCCTGTATTCAAAAGAAGTAAGGTATCATTCTTTTTAATATTTCTGTACTTTAAATTCACATATTAGTGTACATATTTGTCTCTGTATATCTGTCATGATGGTTGGACCAACAGCCATCAATCTTCCTCATCTTCACCAGACTAACTTTTATGGTGCTGATCACTTTGCCAGCATCTGAGTGTTTGCAAATGAAAATCATTAAAATACTAAGGTATTTATCCTTCTCTTATAACACATCCAAAGCACACTTACTTCTAAGAACCTGATTGTTATTTACTTGCAACAAATATGCTCTATGCACATCAAATCATACTGCTGGCCTTGATGTTATTTTCATGAATTTATAAAGTATTTAGGATCATGTCCTGCAATGTGAAGATTAAATCCTCAGAAGGTTCAAAGGAGCATGCTTAGGAAAAAGAACACAATGCAAGAGATCAAGCCTCTACACTATATTATAATACATGTGTTATAAACACAAACCTCTATAACACCATAAACTGTTACCCCCTTTACTGCTCTTCATGAGATAAAGCCCATGTCTATCACTGAAGTAATTCTGAGTAGAAGAGAAAAGACAAAGCTCTGGGAAGACAGGGTTACTGGCTCCAAAATATGACTTAGTGTCTTTTATTTTATATTTTTCCTTTTAATTCTTTTTTTCTCATTTTTTGATGAGAGACATTTTCCCACATAATATAGGCTAATTATGATTTTCCTCAACTCTACTACTCTCAGATACCCCCAAATTACCCTCCCGTAAATATCTAATATCATTGTCTTCCACTAGAAAACAAACAGATGTATAAGGAAATATAATAAGTAAACTAATAAAAAAATTTTAAATAACATAACAGAAACAAATACAAACAAAAACTGAACATAAGGAAAGAAGAGATTTAAGATTTAAGAAACAGTCACCCACTCAATGACACACTCAGAAAAACAATTAAAACAAACTGATATACATATAAAGACCTAAGAGTCCAACTCTTTCCATAGGAGGCTATGTTTATCAATCCCAAAGCTGCAGTGTTGCTAGCTTGTAATATTCTTAAGCTATCCTGTGTTCCCTTGTTCAACATTGTTTGATTAGCTTCTGTTGTATTCCTAAACTATTATATGGTAGTTACTGTTAACTTCAACCCATTTCTAAACTGAAAGATTACATAAGAGGCTGTATTTCATAATAATTTTTTTAACATATGGTTTACCTTTTGCACACCTTCTGCTCCTAAATTCTATCTCCTCATTTTTATCTTATGTCCACAATATCTTCTGATCCCCTCAGGATCTCTTTCAGGATCTTGCCATTGAGTGACAAGGTGGGACCTGATGGTCCAGGACATAGCTCTCCCTGTTCCTGAACTTCATGGAATTGAAACATTAAAACATACAATGACCAGCAAGATTTTGCTGACAGGACCTTGATATGGCTGACACTAGTGAGGCTATTCCAGTGCCTGGCAAATACAGAAGTAGAGGCTCAGAGTCATCTATTGAATAGAACACATGGCCCCCAATTGGAGGAGCTAGAGAAAGTACCCAAGGAGATGAAGGGGTCTGTAACCCTATGAGAGGAAAGGCAATATGAACTAACCAGTACCCCCTGAGCTTGTGTCTCTAGATTCATATGTAGCAGAAAATGGTCTAATTGGCCATCACTGGGAGGAGAGGCCCTTGGTCTTGCAAAAATTATATGCCACAATACAGGGGAATACCAGTGCCAGGAAGCAGGAGTGGGTGGGTTGGAGAGCAGGGTGGGAGGATATAAGGACTTTTGGGATAGCATTTGAAATGTAAATGAAGAAAATATCTAATAAAAAAGCTAGAACATCTAACACCAGAGATTACCATATGGCAAAGGCAAACATAAGAATCTTACTAACAGAAACCAAAATCATGCTACATCATCAGAACCCAGTATGCCCACCACAGCAAGTCCTGGATATGCCAACACATGAGAAAAGCAAGATTCAGATTTAAAATCATATAGAATGATGCTGGTAGAGGATTTTAAGAAGGGCATTAATAACTCACTTAAAGAAATACAGTAGAACACTGCTAAACAGGTAGAAGTCCTTAAAGAATTACAGGAAAACATTGCTACACAGGTAGAAGTCAAGAAAGAGGAAACATAAAAAAATCCCTTAAAGAATTATAGGAAAACACCACCAAATAGGTGATGGAATTTAACAAAACCGCCCAAGATCTAAAAATGGAAGTAGAATCTATTAAGAAAACACAAAGGGAGACAACTCTGCACATAGAAACAGTAGGAAATAAATCAGGAATCATACATTCGAGAATCAGCAACAGAATATAGGAGATGGAAGAGTGAATCTCAGGTGCAGAAGATTCCATAGGGAACAGGAACACAGCTATCAACGAAAATGCAAATTGCAAAAAGATCCTAACCTAAAACATTCAGGATATACAGGACACAATAAGGAGAACAAACCTAAGGATAATAGGTATAGATGAGAATGAAGATTTACAAATTAAAGGGCCTGTAAACAACTTCAACAAAATTATACAAGAAAACTTCTCTAACCTAAAATAATAGATTCCCATGAACATACAAGAAACCTATAGAACTCCAAATAGACTGGACCAGAAAAGGAATCCCCCAACACTTAATAATCAGAACAACAAATGCACTAAATAAAGATAGAATATTAAAGGCAGTAATGGAAAAGGGTCAAGTAACATATGAGGGCAGACCTATTAGAATTACACCAGGCTTCTCAGCAGAGACTATGAAAACCAAAAGATGCTGGACAGATGTTATACAGACCCTAATAGAACACAAATGCCGGCCCAGGCTACTATACCCAGCAAAACTCTCAGTTACCACAAATGGAGAAACCAAAGTATTCCATGACAAAACCAAATTCACACAATATCTTTCCATTAATCCAGCCCTTTGAAGGATAATAAAGGTTAAACTCCAACACAAGGAGGGAAATTATGCCCTAGAAAAAGCAAGAAAGTAGTCCTTTAATAAACCTAAAAGAAGAAAGCCACAAGAACAGAATCCCAACTCTAACAACAAAAATAACAGGAAGCAACAACTACTTTTTCTTAATATCTCTTAATATCAATGGAATCAATTCCCAAATAAAAAGACATAGGCTAATAGACTGGCTACTCAAACAGGACCCAACATTTTGCTACTTGCAGGAAACCCAACTCAGGGACAAAGACAGACAGTACTTCTGAATAAAAGGCTGGAAAACAATTTTCTAAGCAAATGGTCTGAGGAAACAAGTTCGAGTAATCATACTTTTTTTTAAATATATTTTATTATGTATTTTCCTCAATTACATTTCCAATACTATCCAAAAAGTCCCCCATACCGTCCCCCCTCTCCTCCATTTCCCTACCCACCCATTTCCATTTTTGGGGGGGGGGCCCTGGCGTTCCCCCGTACTGGGGCATATAAAGTTTATGTGTCCAATGGGCCTCTGTTTCCAGTGATGGCTGACTAGGCCATCTTTTGATACATATGCAGCTAGAGTCAAGAGCTCCAGGGTACTGATTAGTTCATAATGTTGTACCACCTATAGGGTTGCAGGTCCCTTTAGCTCCTTGGGTACTTTCTCCAGCTCCTCCATTGGGAGCCCTGTGATCCATCCAATAGCTGACTGTGAGCATCCACTTCTGTGTTTGCTAGGCCCCGGCATAGTCTCACAAGAGACAGCTATATCAGGGTCCTTTCAGCAAAATCTTGCTAGTGTATGCAATGGTGTCAGCGTTTGGAAGCTGATCATGGGATGGATCCCTGGGTATGGCAGTCTCTAGATGGTCCATCCTTTCGTCACAGCTCCAATTTTTGTTTCTGTAACTCCTTCCATGGATATTTTGTTCCCAATTTTAAGAAGGGGTACAGTGACCCCACTATGGTCTTCATTCTTCTTGAGTTTCATGTGCTTAGCAGATTGTATTATATATCTTGGGTATCCTAAGTTTTGGGCTAATATCCACTTATCAGTGAGTACATATTGTGTGAGTTCCTTTGTGATTGTGTTACCTCACTCAGGATGATGCCCTCCAGGTCCATCCATTTGCCTAGGAATTCCATAAATTCATTCTTTTTAATAGCTGAGTAGTACTCCATTGTGTAAATGTACCACATTTTCTGACAAAATCCAACACCCATTCATGATAAAAGTCTTGGAAAGATCAGGAATTCAAGGCCCATACTTAAACATAATAAAAAGCAATCTACAGAAAACCATTAGCCAACATCAAACTAAATGGAGAGAAGCTGGAAGCAGTCCCACTAAAATCTGGAACAAGATTAGGCTGCCCACCTTCTCCCTACTTGTTCATTATAGTACTCAAAGTCCTACCCAGAGCAATTAGACAACAAAAGGAGTTCAAGGGGACACAAATTGGAAAGGAAGAAGTCAAAATATCACTATTTGCAGATGATATGATAGTATCTATAAGTGAGCCTAAAAATTCCACCAGAGAACTCCTAAACCTGATAAACAGCTTCAGTGCATTAGCTGGCTATAAAGTTAACTCAAACAAGTCAATGGCCTTTCTCTACAAAACGGATAAACAGGCTGAGAAAGAAATTATGGAAACACCCTTCACAATAGTCACATTAATATAAAATACCTTGGTGTGCCTCTAACTAAGGAAGTGAAAGATCTGTATGGTAAGAACTTCAAGTCTCTGAAGAAAGAAATCAAAGTAGATCTCAGAAGATGTAAAGATCTCCAATGCTCATGGATTGGCAGGATTAATATAGTAAAAATGGCTATCTTGCCAAAAGCAATGTACAGATTCAAAGCAAACCTCATCAAAATTCCAACTCAATTCTTCAACAAATTAGAAAGGGCAATTTGCAAATTCATCTGGAATAACAACAACAACGACAAAAAACCCTAGGATAGCATAAACTATTCTCAATGATAAGAGAATGTCTGTTAGAATCACCATGCCTGACCTCAAGCTGTACGACAGAGCAATTGTGATAAAAACTGCATGGTACTGGTACAGCGACAGACAGGTAGATCAGTGAAATAGAATTGAAGACCCAGAAATGAACCCACACACCTATGGTCACCTGATCTTTGATAAGGGAGTTAAAACCATCCCGTGGGGGAAAAAAAAAAACCATTTTCAACAAATGGTGCTGGCACAACTGGTGGTTATCATGTAGAAGAATGCAAATTGATATATTCTTTTTTGTGTGTGCATATTTTTTTCCTTTTTTCTTTTTTATTAGGTGTTTTCCTCATTTACATTTCCCATGCTATCCCAAAAGTCCCCCATACCCTCCACCCCACTCCCCTACCCACCCATTCCCACTTTTTGGCCCTGGCGTTCCCCTGTACTGGGGCCTATAAAGTTTCCAAGTCCAATGGGCCTCTTTTTCCAGTGATGGCCGACTAGTCCATCTTTTGATACATATGCAGCTAGAGTCAAGAGCTCCGGGGTACTGGTTAATTCATAATGTTGTTCTACCTATAGGGTTGCAGTTCCCTTTAGCTCCTTGGGCATTTTCTCTAGCTCCTCCATTGGGGGCCTGTGATCCATCCAATAACTGACTGTGAGCATCCACTTATGTGTTTGCTAGGCCCCTGCATAGTCTCGTTAGAGACAGCTATATCAGGGTCCTATCAGCAAAATCTTGCTAGTGTAAAATTGATATATTCTTATCTCCTTGTACAAAGCTCAAGTCTAAGTTGATCAAAGAAGTCCACATAAAACCAGAGACCCTGAAATTTATAAAGGAGAAAGTAGGGAAAAAGCCTCGAAGATATGGGAACAGAGGGAAAGTTCCGGAACTTTTCAGTTCCTCAGAATATTGGACATAGTACTACCAGAAGATCCAGAAATACCTCTCCTGGGCATGTGCCCAGAAGTAGTTCCAACTTTGTAATGAGGGCACATGGTCCACTATTTTCATAGTAGCCTTATTTATAATAGCCAGAAGCCTGAAAGTATTCAGATATTCCTCAACAGAGGTTGGGTAGAGAAAATTTACACAATGGACTACTTCTCAGCTATTAAAAATAATGAATTTGTGAAATCCTTAGAAAACGGATGGACAGCACAACAATCAAAGAAAATACAAAATGCAAAAAGATACTAACTCAAAACATCCAGGAAATCCAGGACACAATAAGAAGACCAAACCTACGGATAATAGGAGTGGATGAGAATAAAGATTTTCAACTCAAAGGACCAGCAAACATCTTCAACAAAATTATAGAAGAAAAATTCCCAAATCTAAAGAAAGAGATGCCCATGAACATACAAGAAGCCTACAGAACTCCAAATAGACTGGACCAGAAAAGAAATACCTCCCGACACATAATAATCAGAACAACAAATGCACTAAATAAAGATAGAATACTAAAAGCAGTAAGAAAAAAAGGCCAAGTAACATATAAAGGCAAGCCTATCAGAATTACAGCAGATTTTTCACCAGAGACTATGAAAGCCAGAAGATCCTGGACAAATGTTATACAGACACTAAAAGAACACAAATTCCAGCCCAGGTTACTATACCCAGCCAAAATCTCAATTAACATAGATGGAGAAACCAAAGTATTCCACGACAAAACCAAATTCACACATTATCTCTCCACGAATCCAGCCCTTCAAAGGATAATAACAGAAAAAAACCAATACAAGGAAGGAAATCACACCCTAGAAAAAACAAGAAAGTAATCCCTCAACAAACCTAAAAGAAGACAGCCACAAGAACAGAATGCCAACTTTAACAACAAAAATAACAGGAAGGAACAACTAATTTTCCTTAATATCTCTTAACAACAATGGACACAATTCCCCAATAAAAAGACATAGACTAACAAACTGGCTACACAAACAAGACCCAACATTTTGCTGCTTACAGGAAACTCATCTCAGAGAAAAAGATAGACACTACCTCAGAATGAAAGGCTGGAAAACAATTTTCCAAGCAAATGGTATGAAGAAACTAGCTGGAGTAGCCATTCTAATATCTGATAAGATTGACTTCCAACCTAAAGTCATCAAAAAAGACAGGGAGGGGCACTTCATACTCATCAAATCCTCGAAGAGGAACTATCAATTCTGAATATCTATGCTCCAAATACAAAGGCAGCCACATTCATTAAAGAAACTTTAGGAAAGCTCAAAGCACACATTGCACCTCACACAATAATAGTGGGAGACTTCAACACACCACTTTCACCAATGGACAGATCATGGAAACAGAAAATAAACAGGGACACAGTGAAACTAACAGAAGTTATGAATCAAATGGATCTGGCAGATATCTACAGAACATTCTATCCTAAAACAAAAGAATATACCTTCTTCTCAGAACCTCATGGTACCTTCTCCAAAATTGACCACATAATTGGTCACATGACAAGCCTCAACAGATACAAAAATATTGAAATTGTCCCATGCATCCTATCAGATCACTATGGACTAAGGCTGATCTTCAATAATAAAATAAATAATAGAAAGCTAACATTCACGTGGAAACTGAACAACATGCTTCTCAATGATATCTTGGTCAAGGAAGGAATAAAAAAAGAAATTAAGGACTTTTTAGAGTTCAATGAAAATGAAGCCAGAACATACCCAAACTTATGGGACACAATGAAAGCATTTCTAAGAGAAAAACTCATAGCCCTGAGTCCCTCCAAAAAGAAACTAGAGAGAGCACACAGCTTGACAACACACCTAAAAGCTCTAGAACAAAAGGAAGCAAATTCACCCAAGAGGAGTAGACGGCAGGAAATAATGAAACTCAGGGGCAAAATCAACCAAGTGGAAACAAGAAGAACTATTCAAAGAATCAACCAATCAAGGAGCTGGTTCTTTGAGAAAATCAACAAGATAGTTAAACCCTTAGCCAGACTCACTAGAGGGCACAGGGAAAGCATTCTAATTAACAAAATCAGAAATGAAAAAGGAGACATAACAACAGAACCTAAAGACATCCAAAACAACACCATCAGATCCTTCTACCAAAGGCTATACTCAACAAAACTGGAGAACCTGGATGAAATGGACAAGTTTCTAGACAGATACCAGGTACCAAAGTTGAATCAAGATCAGGTTAATGATCTAAACAGCCCGATATCCCCCAAAGAAATAGAAGCAGTCATTAATAGTTTCCCAACCAAAAAAAGCCCAGGACCAGATGGGTTTAGTGCAGAGTTCTATCAGACCTTCAAAGAAGGTCTAATCCCAGTTCTTCACAAACTATTCCACAAAATAGAAACGGAAGGTACTCTACCCAACTCATTCTATGAAGCCACAATTACTCTGATACCTAAACCACAAAAAGACCCAACAAAGATAGAGAACTTCAGACCAATTTCCCTTATGTATATTGATGCAAAAATCCTCAATAAAGTCCTTGCTAACCGAATCCAAGAACACATCAAAACAATCATCCATCCTGACCAAGTAGATTTCATCACAGGGATGCAGGGATGGTTCAATATACAGAAATCCATCAACATAACCCAGTATATAAACAAACCCAAAGACAAAACCACATGATCATCTCGTTAGATGCAGAAAAGCATTTGACAAGATCCAACACCCATTCATGATAAAAGTCTTGGAAAGATCAGGAATTCAAGGCTCATACCTAAATATGATAAAAGCAATCTACATCAAACCAGAAGCCAACATCAAAGTAAATGGTGAGAAGCTTGAAGCAATCCCACTAAAATCAGGGACTAGACAAGGCTGTCCACTCTCTCCATACCTATTCAACATTGTACTTGAAGTCCTAGCCAGAGCAATTCGACAACAAAAGGAGATCAAAGGGATACAAATTGGAAAAGATGAAGTCAAAATATCACTTTTTGAAAATGATATGATAGTATATATAAGTGACCCTAAAAATTCTACCAGAGAACTCCTAAACCTGATAAACAGCTTCGGTGAAGTAGCTGGATATAAAATTAACTCAAACAAGTCAACGGCCTTTCTCTACACAAAGAGTAATCAGGCTGAGAAAGAATTTAGGGAAACAACACCCTTCTCAATAGTCACAAATAATATAAATTATCTTGGCGTGACTCTAACTAAGGAAGTGAAAGATCTGTATAATAAAAACTTCAAGTCTCTGAAGAAAGAAATTATAGAAGATCTCAGAAGATGGAAAGATCTCCCATGCTCATGGATTGGCAGGATCAACATTGTAAAAATGGCTATCTTGCCAAAAGCAATCTACAGATTCAATGCAATCCCCATCAAAATTCCAACTCGATTCTTCAACGAATTAGAAAGCGCAATCTGCAAATTCATCTGGAATAACAAAAAACCTAGGATAGCAAAAACTCTTCTCAAGGATAAAAGAACCTCTGGTGGAATCACCATGCCTGACCTAAAGCTTTACTACAGAGCAATTGTGATAAAAACTGCATGGTACTGGTATAGTGACAGACAAGTAGACCAATAGAATAGAATTGAAGAGCCAGAAATGAAGCCACACACATATGGTCACTTGATCTTTGACAAGGGAGCTAAAACCATCCAATGGAAGAAAGACAGCATTTTCAACAAATGGTGCTGGCACAACTGGTTGTTATCATGTAGAAGAATACAAATTGATCCATTCCTATCTCCTTGTACTAAGGTCAAATCTAAGTGGTTCAAGGAACTTCACATAAAACCAGAGACACTGAAACTTATAGAGGAGAAAATGGGGGAAAGCCTTGAAGATATGGGCACAGGGGAAAAATTCTTGAAGAGAACGGCAATGGCTTGTGCTGTAAGATAGAGAATTGACAAGTGGGACCTCATGAAACTGCAAAGCTTCTGCCAGGCAAAAGACGCCATCAATAAGAGAAAAAGACCACCAACAGAGTGGGAAGGGATCTTTACCTATCCTGAATCAGGTAAGGGACTAATATCCAATATATATAAAGAACTCAAGAAGGTGGACTCCAGAAAACTAAATAACCCCGTTAAAAAATGGGGCTCAGAACTGAACAAAGAATTCTCACCTGAGGAATACCGAATGGCAGAGAAGCACCTGAAAAAATGTTCAACATCCTTAATCATCAGGGAAATGCAACTCAAAACAACCCTGAGATTCCACCTCACACCAGTCAAAATGGCTAAGATCAAAAATTCAGGTGACAGCAGATGCTGGCGAGGATGTGGAAAAAGAGGAACACTCCTTCATTGTTGGTGGGATTGCATGCTCTACAACCACTCTGGAAATCAGTTTGGTGGTTCCTCAGAAAATTGGACATAATACTACCAGAGGATCCAGCAATACCTCTCCTGGGCATATATCCAGAAGATGTTCCAACCGGTAAGAAGGACACATGCTCCACTACGTTCATAGTAGCCTTATTTATAATAGCCAGAAGCTGGAAAGAACCCAGATGCCCCTCAACAGAGGAATGGATACAGAAAATATGGTACATTTACACAATGGAGTACTACTCAGCTATTAAAAAGAATGAATTTATGAAATTCCTAGGCAAATGGATGGACCTGGAGGGCATCATCTTGAGTGAGGTAATACAATCACAAAGGAATTCACACAATATGTATACACTGATAAGTGGATATTAGCCCAAAACTTAGGATACCCAAGATATATGATACAATTTGCTAAACGCATGAAACTCAAGAAGAATGAAGACCAAAATGTGGACATTGTGCCCCTTCTTAGAAGTGGGAACAAAAAACCCATGGAAGGAGTTACAGAGACAAAGTTTGGAGCTGTGATGAAAGGATGGACCATCTAGAGACTGCCATATCCAGGGATCCATCCCATAATCAGCTTCCAAATACTGACACCATTGCATACACTAGCAAGATTTTGCTGAAAGGACCCAGATATAGCTCTCTCTTGTGAAACTATGCCGGAGACAAATAAACACAGAAGTGGATGCTCACTGTCAGCTATTGGATGGATCACAGGGCTCCCAATGGAGAAGCTAGAGAAAGTACCCAAGGAGCTAAAGGGATCTGCAACCCTATAGTTGGAACAACATGATGAACTAACCAGTACCCCGGAGCTCTTTTCTCTAGCTGCATATGTATCAAAAGATGGCCTAGTCGGCCATCACTGGAAAGAGAGGCCCATTGGACTTGCAAACTTTATATGCCCCAATACAGGGGAATGCCAGGGCCAAAAGAATGGGAATGGGTGGGCAGGGTAGTGGGGGGGGGGTATGGGGGACTTTCGGGATAGCATTGAAAATGTAATTGAGGAAAATACGTAATAAAAAAAAGAAATGTAATTGAGGAAAATATGTAATAAAAAATATTTAAAAAAAGAAAACAAAAAAAACTTTAATAAGCAAATCAAACAAAAAAAAAAAAAAGAAAAGAAAAGAAAATGGATGGATCTGGAGGATAGCATCCTGAGTAAGGCAACCCAGTCACAAAAGAACACACATGATATGCATTCACTGATAAGTCGATATTATCTCAGAAACTTAGATTACCCAAGATGCAATTTGCAAATCACATGAAACTCAAGAAGAAGGAAGAGCAAAGAGTGGTTATTTCATTCCCTCTTAGAATGGGGAACACAATAGCTATGGAAGGATTTACAGAGGCTAAGTTCGAGCAAAGCCTGAAGGAATGACCATCCAGAGACTGCCCCACTTGGGGATCTATCCCATAAAACAGCCACCTAACCCAGGCACTAGGCAGATTCCAACTAGAGCCTGCTGACAGGTGTCTGACATAGCTGTCTCCTGTGAATCTCTACCAGTGCTTGGCAAATACAGGAGTGGATGTTCACAGTCATCCTTTGGATGGAGCACAATGTCCCCAATGAAGGAGTGAGAGAAAGTACCCAGGGAGCTGAAGGTGTCTAAAGCCCCGTAGGAGGAACATCAATGTGAACTAACCAGTACCCCCAGAGCTCCTTGGAACTAAACCACCAATCAAAGAAAACACATGGTGGATGTTTTGACTCTAGCTATATATATAACAGATGATGGCCTAGTCGGTCATCAATGGAAGGAGAGGCCTTTGGTCCTGTTAAATCTCTATGCTCCAGTACATGGGAATGCCAGGACCAAGAATGGGAGTGGGTGGTTGGGGAGGAGGAGGAGGAGGGGAATAGGGGATTTTTGGAGGGGAAATTAGGAAAGGGGATAACATTTGAAATGCAAATAAAGAAAATATTAAAAGAAAACATGTCTCCAGAATCATGATAAAAAATACTTTGAGATTATGTCACAAGTGATTAAGTCAAGCAGTTCTTTCCATGGGCCTGTGCCAGATATTTATCCTGGACTAAGACTTACGCAAATATGGCAATGCAGATGATAACTAACTCTGAGAGTGCTCACATTCAGTACTCACATGTTAGAACTCACAGACTCACGTAGAAAGATATTGTCACATATCAGGACCACTAGATTACACACACTTGCTCATACACATCAGAGCATGATCACCAGAGCCCAGTTCATATGTGAGTCCACAAGCACTTGTACACTTTGTGTCCTGAAACCCTGACTCATGTCTCACTATCAATATTCACACATATTCACACTAAAGAGACAATAAATTCCTACTCCTTTATACTGCCTTTGCTTCCATGATGAACAACTACAGATATCTATTCCGCATCTTCTCTCAGATCCTCATGTATCACCCTATGGGCAATATAGCAGGGGTGTGGTGTTCATCTTTGAAATGTATGAAAAACAATTTTGTTTCTTTTAGTAGGTGAACTTACCAAATCCATGACTCTTCTCTCAGCCAAGTGGGAAAGGAGCTAATCCTCTACTTGCAATAACAGGAAAAGCAGAGATAAATATAAACAGTGAAAGGAAGAAGCAGGTCTCAGCCATCTTGACAGATAAATTCACATCCCTGCAACTATAAAACACTGGCTATGCTAGAGGAATGGAGAACCATTTCAGTGTTCCTCCCCATTCCCCACTCTTTTCTTCATATTGCTCTACATCTCAGATTATTTCAGCAAAGAAATCATCCTCTTGCTTCCAAAGAATGACAATCACCACTGTGAAAGTGCATATATAATTCTGTCCCCTCATCCTTCTATAAGATTTCCCAAAGGTCAGATGAACTCAACTAACCAAATGGTAAGAGTTTTGTAGCAATACTCAAGCTACAGCCATGTGGTATCTAGAACAGTTCCAACATAAAGCCAATAGAACTTGCAAGATATTTTACAATAGCCCAATATATCCAGCTAGGTAGGTTGTGGGAGCTGTGTTTCTGGTTCTTATATCCTATAACTGTTTGCCTACTATTTATTCTGGGACCCCCACTGGAATAATACAGATGCAGAGCTTCAAACTCAGCCTGATTCTTCAAAAGTTATCTGAGTGTAAGTGCCATGACTTCTGTGATTAAAGCCTTAAAAGTTTACTGTTTAGAGTGACCTTTATTTTGTCATATCAATTGATAATTTTCATTTATGGAATAAATGGTTTTGCATTTGACTTTCTATTAGAAACTGTAGCAGAAAGGGAAGTGTGACATAGATTTCATTTCCAAGAAACTCAAAATACAACATAAATGTCTCATTTTCTGTTCTGTAATGCATTTGGTAGAATGCTTTTTATTGGGTGTTCATTAACCTTTCCTTAATTTTGTCACACTCATTAATGAACCTTATTCTTTAAATCAATTTTGAAAATTTAGTTTGAAATGTAGTCCTTTATTGACTTAACATTTATTGGTAGTATAAAAGTTAAGGGACAAATATGGTTATATAATGATAAGATGGTATTTGTTAGATTGCATTACACAGCCAAAGGTTGAATAGCTCAGAATGGCCACACGAGGGCAGGAAACCTGGAGAAACATGTACCTACTTAGTCAAAACTCTAGGGAAAGCAATGATTTAGCCCTAGTTTGAGTCTAAAGGCCTGGCACCACTAGCTGGAGCCAGAGCAGAATCTGGAGTCTGTTATCCAGCAGCAGAGAAAAATTACACTTGATAAAAAAAAAATCCTTAGTCTTCATCTTTTCTAAACTATCCATGTTACTACAGTCAGAATAGGTGTTAGCCTACAAGTTCGCTGACTTATAAGTCAATCGTTCTTAGAAACCCCTCAGAAAGATGTTTTTCCAGTTGTCAAGATATCTCTTAACCTAGTATAACTGACGATCAAGATTGTACACCACAAGTATTCTAGTAAGGAGCAAAATGAAGTACAACTCTGGGGTGCTTTTCTAGAGCATAAAATGCTTTCATGGAATATATATGGCACATAGCATGTAAAGATAGTGAAATGAGGCAGCTAGAGAGACGGTTCTCTCTAATAAATCTACAACTACTATAACAGAAAGTAACTAGAGAGTATCTAAATGTGACAAGTCAATTGAAATGAATATTCATTTATGATTAAAATATATGAAAGGGGACTAAACAGAGGACTGAGTCAATAATCATGCTTGCTCCAAAGCCTGAGGACCTGAGTTTTATGACAAGAGTCCTTTTAAAAATGTCTGGCATAGTGACATGTACTTTCCTGCCTAACTCTGGGGAATGAGAGGCAGGTAGCTTCCTGTGACTTACTGGTTAGCTAGCCTTGCCCACTCAGTGAGCTTCAGGCACTTAATAGATCTTGTTTCAAACAAAAAGAAAAATGGTTCAGGACATCCAAGGTTGTCCTCTGTCCTCCACAGACTCATAAGAAAACACACACACACACACACGGGCGTGCACACTTACATACAAACAGATACACACAGATATATATACACATACACGTATTTTAACATACATACACACATATAGATACATGCATACATACATACACACATGCATAGACACATGCATTCAAACATAAGTACACATATATCCACATGTACATATTGAAATGTAAATAAAGAAAATATCTAATAATAAGATTCACACATAAGCCCACATGCATATGCAAAAGCATAGTACACACATATATATTTATTTATTCACAATACACACATATACATGCATACACACACAGAAAAGTCACTAAAATAAATGTGATTCTTAAATGTTTGGAAGACATAAGATAATTAACACTATATGAATTTCCATCACACAAGCCTTGAACAATTTAATCAACCATTAGTTGCTGGCCACAGAATCCAAATCCAAACATAGCAGGTAATTATAGTTTTCTCTTTCAAGTGTAGGATATAAAGCAATGATCCACAGTAAAGTAACCAGATCCCAAAACAACCTGTTCTTCACAAAATATATTGAGTCAAGCAACACGATTTGCCTTAATTTTCAGCAGGAAATTGTCACTGAGTCCAGATGAAGGATTTAGTGACACATCTTAGCAGTCTTCTGTACATTGAACCAATTCAATCCAAATTAGCCTTTCACTGGATAATAGCAATTTACACATCCAATATATTTCTCTCAGGACTTTCATACAGAGGTTCTTTATTTTAACCATATTGGTCTTAATATTTTTCTTCTGTTTAAATCAGCCTTGGTCACACCCTTCACCATTTCCCCAACCATATCTTTTCTGTTCTATCCACCCTTCCCAATGCTACCTTTCTCTCAGTAATCAGTAGTTCAATATCTTGTTGCATGTTTGTGATCTCCAAAGACACAGTCCTGCAGTAGTGAATTCTCTAAGAACACAATAGAACCCAAAGTAGGTATATGGTTATAAAACAGGAAAAAGTGAGGTTATTTCTGCAATATCTATTCAAAATGCCAAGGGGTCATGAAAATATATTATTGACACTGACTGAAAAGGATAACAAAATACTGCAGATATCACATAAGACACATCTAAAGGAATGCATGTAGCTATTTTTAAATAGCTGAACTATGAAGGATAGGTAAGTTCTTTGGGGGCCATTGTTGAAGATCAAGGAAGACTGTGCTTTGTCTAGGAGGTAAAATGATCTATAGGAAATAATGTCAATTTATTTGTAGATACAAGATAGCTGTACGGTAGAAGGTTTCAAATGCTACTTGGTATTTTTACCACCTTGATAGACAAATGAACACCTAAATGTCATAAACAGAAGTGTCATGATGAGAATATCACCTTAGAAAGTATAATTTAATAATAGTTTTTAAGATTGTTTGACAGAGGGGAGCGGGAATGGAATGAAGAATTTTCAGAAGACAGACAGGGAGCGGAATAATGTCTGTATTGTAAAAAATTATTAAAGATTAAAAAAACGGAATGAAGAAAAAAGATTTTTTTAAAATAAAGGAAAGAAAAGCCAAGGAGAGTCGACAGAAAACTGCTGTAGGAATCCCAGCTGACAGGTGTAAAAGGGAAATAATTATGAAGGAAGTGTAAGAAGGGTAGAGATGGAGTGGAAACCCAAGTGACTTGATGGCTGATATTCTAGTTCTGATGCTGAATACAAAGAAAAGAACTCCAGATTTCAGAGCTGGGAGACTAAAGGAATGAGAGATGCAAGCTGGGGAAGGGGTTCTTTGAATATGTTTTGAATTCATGACATTCGAATGTTAACATGATGTGCAAATATAAGGAAGCAGCCGGGCATTGCAATGAGTATTAGGAGTTCAGTTTACAATGGCAAGCAAGCAGATTAAATTGATCTCTGACAAAGACAACATTTCACATTTGAAACTAGGAAGAACATCCTGTCTCCTGCCTTCTGGGCAGTTTCGTGACATGTGCAATTGTGCAGATGCTGTGGACTTTTCCTGTAGAAGGACATCCTGCCAAAAAAAAAAAAATGCACATTAATGAAAGGATAAGAAGAAATGATGGCATGCCAACTGGCCTGATGGCACTCTTGATCTTTCCCTATCTAGATCCCTCCAGAAAACCCAATGAGGAAAGCAGACTGGTTCAGTTTCTTGGACCTCATGAACCAGTGGGTATAAATCCTAAACTTTCTGTGCAAAGGTTTACCACAAAAATGGGTTTGGAATTTTAACTTCATTAGGCATCGTACTTTAATAAAAGAGGATTTATTTTAGAACTAGGAAGCCTTATCTTGCCACATAATATTTGTGTAATCATGAGTGAATTAATTTCTATACTCCTTAATTTTCTCTTAATAATATGTTAAGTGTGACACAGACACACCTGCATGAGACAAGTACGGATACATAAAATGGGGATCTCTTTCTCATGCTGCCACGTTGTCCAGGCATGTAAATTACTGTGCATATAACATGGTCTGTTGGTTTGGAGGAGGGGTCTATCTCTCCATTTTCTTCATAGCTTTTTATTGTCAAATAATGTTTGACTTCTTTTACATTGTAAAGGGGACAGGAACATGATTTTACTTCCAGTAGTAGAAGAACCTGAAGTCAATACTACCCTGGAGGTATTCAGTCCCAAAGGATTTTATTTAAGGGGCTTGGAAAGTTTGTTGAGGAAACAAACCCTTGTTTAAGCACCAAGTACTCAGGTCCTTTGAAGAAAAGAAGCCAAAGACACTTTCTACAACACTCACAGCTCTGTCTCTCTGTAGTCATTTTTCTCATTTCATACATCATAAACTCACCAGAAATGCCAAAGTCTCTATGAAAGTCTTCCACAAAGAAGGGTATCACATTTTTAGAAAGTACAGTTTAAAAGAACCCTTCAAAAATAGAAATTACTGGTTCTGGAGAGATCAATAACAGACACTGGTGAACTGCCATGTGGGAGCTAAAAACCCACCCCCATTCCCTTTTAAGAGCCATGAAAGCATTTACCTGCTGAGCTATTGCTCCAAACCATTAGACTTTTTTTTGTTTGTTTGTTTTTCTAGGCATGATTTCTCTGTGTAAACCTAGCTGTCCTGGAACTCACTCTGTAGACCAGGCTGGCCTTTAACTCAGAAATCAGCCAGCCTCTGCCTCCAAAATGCTGGGATCAAAGGCTTGTGCCACTACTGCTCAGCCTCTTTAGACATTTTAATTCTGGAAGGGATTTACTCATTTTATTACCTTCAATAAGTATTGGGTAAATAACTATCTTTTGAAATTAATTAATTAATTTTATTAGATATTTTCTTCATTTACATTTCAAATGCTATCCCGAAAGTCCCCTATACACTCTCCCTGCCCTGCTCCCCAACCCACCCACTCCTGCTTCCTTGACCTGGTATTCCCCTGTACTGGGGCATATAATCTTCCCAAGAACAAGGGCCTCTCCTCCCAATGATGGCCAACTAGGCCATCTTCTGTTACAATGCAGCTAGAGACATGAGCTCTGGGGGTACTGGTTAGTTCATATTGTTGTTCCTCCTATAGTGTGGCACATACCTTCAGCTCAATGGGTACATTCTCTAGCTCCTACATTGGGAGCCCTGTAATCCATCCATAGATGACTGTGAGCATCCACTTCTGTATTTGCCAGGCACAGGCATACCTTCACAAGAGACAGCTATATCAGGGTCCTGTCAGCATAATCTTGCTGGCATATGCCATAGTGTCTGGGTTTGATGACATTTTATGGGATGTATCCCTGAGTAGGGAAGTCTCTGAATAGTCCTTCCTTCCCTCTCAGCTCCAAACTTTGTCTCTGTAACTCCCTCCATAGGTGTTTTTTCCCCATTCTAAGAAGGAATGAAGTATCCACACTTTGCTCTTCCTTCTTCTTGAGTTTCATGTTGTTTACAAATTGCATCTTGGGTATTCTAAGTTTCTGGGCTAATATCCACTTATCAGTGAGTGCATATCATGTGAGTTCTTTTGTGATTGGGTTACCTCACTCAGGATGATAACCTCCAGATCCATTCATGTGCCTAAGAATTTCATAAATTATTGCTTTTAATAGCTCAGTAGTACTCCATTGTGAAAATGTACACATTTTCTGTATCCATTCCTCTGTTGAGAGACATCTGGGTACTTTCCAGCTTCTGGCTATTAGAAATAAGGCTGCAATGAACATAGTGGAGCATGCGTCCTTATTACAAATTGGAACATCTTCTGGGTACATGTCCAGGAGAGGTATCACTGGATCCTACATTAGTACTTTGTCTAGTTTTCTGAGGAACTGCAAGACTGATGTCCAGCGTGGTTGTACCAGCTTGCAATCCCACCAGCAATGGAGGCATGTTCCTCTTTCAACACATCCTCACCAGCATCTGATGCCATCTGAAGTTTTGATCTTAGTCATTCTGACTTGTGTGAGGTGGAATCTCAGGGTCGTTTTGATTTGCATTTCCATGATGATTAACGATATTGAACATTTTTTAAGGTGCTTCTCAGCCATTCGGTATTCCTCAGTTGAGAATTCTTTGTTTAGCTCTGTAGTCACTTTTTAAGGGGATAATTGATTTTCTGGAGTCCAGCTTCTTGAGTGTTTTGCATATATTGTATAAGTCCTCTTTCAGATTAGGATGGGTAAAAATCCTTTCCCAATCTATTGGTGGACATTTTGTCTTATTGACAGTGACTTTTGCCATACAGAAGCTTTGCAATTTTATAAGGTCTCATTTGTCAATTCTCAATCATACAGCACAAGCCATTGTTATTCTGTTTAGGAATTTTTCCCCTGTGCCAATATCTTTGAGGCTTTCACCCACTTCCCCTGTATAAGTTTCAGTCTCTGGTTTTATGTGGAGTTCCTTGATCCACTTAGACTTGAGCTTTGTACAAGGAGATAAGAATGGATCAATTTGCATTCTTGTATATGATAACCATCAGTTGAGCTAGAACCATTTCTTGAAACTTCTGTCTCTTTTTCCACAGGATGATGTTACTCAGGATGGTCCTTTGTCAAACATCAAGTGACCATAGGTGTGTGGGTTCAATTCTAGGTCTTCAATTCTATTCCATTAATCTATACCTCTCTGTCACTGTACCAGTACCATGCAGGGTTTTTGTTTTTTTGTTTTGTTTTTTTTTTTTTTTATCGCAATTGCTCTGCAGTACAGCTTGAGTTCAGGCATGGTGAATCCACCAGAGGTTCTTTTATTGTTGAGAAGAGTTTTTGCTATCCTAGGGTTTTGGGTATTCCAGATGAATTTGCAAATTGCCCTTTCTAACTCAGTGAAATTTGAGTTGGAATTTTGATGGGGATTGCATTGAATCTATAGATTGCTTTTGGCAAGATAACCATTTTTACTATATTAATCCTGCCAGCACATGAGCATGGGAGATCTTTTCTTCTTCTGAGATATTCTTCGATTTCTTTCTTTAGAGACTTGAAGTTCTTATCATACAGATCTCTCACTTCCTTAGTTAGAGGCACACCAAGGTATTTTATATTATTTGTGACTATTGTGAAGAGTGTTGTTTCCCTAGTTTTTTTTTTTCTCAGCCTGTTTATCCTTTTTGTAGAGAGAGGCCATTGACTTGTTTGAGTTAACTTTATATCCAGCTAATGCACTGAAGCTGTTTATCAGGTTTAGGAGTTCTCTGGTGGAATTTTTAGGGTCACTTGTAATACTACCATATCATCTGCCAATAGTGATATTTTGACTTCTTCCTTTCCAATTTGTATCCCCTTGATCTCCTTTTGTTGTCTGATTTCTCTGGATAAGACTACAAGTACTATATTGAATAGGTAGGGAGAAAGTGGGCAGCCTTGACTAGTCCCTGATTTTAATGGGATTGCTTCAAGTTTCTCTCCATTTAGTTTGATGTTGGCTACTGGTTTGCTGTATATTGTTTTTATTATGTTTAGCATAATAATTCCTGATATTTCCAAGACTTTTATCATGAATGGGTGTTGGATTTTGTCAATTGTTTTCTCAGCATCTAACGAGATGATCATGTGCTTTATGTCTTTGAGTTTGTTTATATAGTGGATTACTTTTATGGACATCTCTATATTAAACCATCTGGGCATCCCTGAAATGAAGCCTACTTAATCATGATGGATGATCATTTTTATATGTTCTTGGATTCCCTTTGCCAAGATATTATTGAGTATTTTTGCATTGATATTCATAAGAGAAATTGGTCTGAAGTTCTCTTTCTTTTCTTGGTCATTGTGTAGTTTAGGTATCAGAGTAATTGTGGCTTCATAGAATGAATTGGGTAGATTACCTTCTGTTTCTATTTTGTGGCATAGTTTGAGGAGAATTGGAATTAGGTTTTCTTTGAAGGTCTGATAGAACTCTGCAATAAACCCATCTGGTCCTGGGCTTTTTTTGGTTGGAAGACTATTAATGAAAGCTTCTATTTCTTTAGGGGAAATGGGACTGTTTAGATCATTAATCTGATCCTGATTTAACATTGGTACCTTGTATCTGTCTAGGAAATTGTCCATTTCATCCAGGTTTATCCAGTTTTTGTTTGTTTGTTTGTTTTTTGACTATTTTGTTTGCAGTAGAATCTGATGATATTTTGGATTTCCGTGGGTTCTGTTGTTATGTGTCCTTTTTCATTTCTGATTTTGTTAATTAGGATGCTGTTCCTGTGCCCTCTAGGTAGTCTGGCTAAGGGTTTATCTATCTTTTTTATTTTGTCAAAGAAACAGCTCCTGGTTTAGTTAATTCTTTGTATAATTCTTTTTGTTTACAGTTGGTTGATTTAAACCCTAAGTTTGTTTATTTCTTGCCATCTACTCCTCTTGGGTGAATTTGATTCCTTTTGTTCTAGAGCTTTTAGGTGTACTGTCAGGCTGCTCTTATATTCTCTCTCTCTCTCTCTCTCTCTGTCTCTGTCTCTGTCTCTCTCTCTCTCTCTCTCTCTCTCTCTCTCTCTGTCTCTCTGTCTCTCTGTCTCTGTCTCTCTCTCTCTCTCTCTCTCTCTCTCTCTCTCTCTCTCTCTCTCTCTCTCTCTCTCTCTTCACTCAGAGCTATGAGTTTCCTCTTAGGACTGCTTTCATTGTGTCCCATAAATTTGGGTATGTTGCTGCTTCATTTTCATTAAACTCTAAACAGTCTTTAACCTCTTCCTTTATTTCTTCCTTGACCAAGTTATCATTGAGCAGAATGTTGTTCAGCTTCCCCATAATGTTGGCATTCTATTATTTATCTTGTTATTGAAGATCAGCCTTAGACCATAGTGATCTGATAGGATGCATGGGATAATTTCAATATTTTGTATCTGGTGAGGCCTGTTTTGTGACCAATTATATATTCAGTTATGAAGAAGGTACCATGAGGTGCTGAGAAGAAGGTATATTCTTTTGTTTTAGGATAAAAATGTTCTGTAGATATTTGTTAAATCAATTTCTTTCATAACTTCTGTTAGTTTCCATGTGTCTCTGTTTATTTTCTATTTCCAGGATCTTTTCATTGATGAGAGTGGGATGTCGAAGTCTCCCACTATTATTATATGAGGTGCAATGTGTGCTTCGAGATTTATTACCATTTCCTTAATTAATGTGGATGCCCTTTTATTTGAAGCAAGTTATTCAGAATTGATAGTTCATCTTGGAAGATGTTACCTTTGATGCCTATGAAGTGTCCCTCCTTGTCTTTTTGTTAACTTCGGGTTCAAGTCAATTTTATTCGATATTAGAATGTTCTCTCTAGCTTGTTTCTTGGGACCATTTGCTAGGAAAATTGTTTTCCAGTGTTTTACTCTGAGGTAGTGTGTGTCTTTGTCCCTGAGGTGGGTTTCCTGTATGCAGAAAAATCTTTGATCCTGTTTATGTAGCCAGAGTATTATTTTATGTCTTTTAATTGGGGAATTGGGTTCATTGATATTAATTGTTGCTTCCTGTTATTTTTGTTGTTAGAGTTGGGATTCTGTTCTTGTGACTTCTTTTAGGTTTGCTGAAGGATTACTTTCTTGCTTTTTCTGGGGCATAATTTCCCTCTGTGTGTTATTATTATCCTTTCCCTTTATTATCATTTGAAGGGCCAGATTCATGGAAAAATATTATGTGAATTTGGTTTTGGGATACTTTAGTTTCTCCATCTATGGTAATTGAGAGTTTTGTTGGGTATAGTAGCCTGGTCTGGCATTTCTGTTCTCTTAGTGTCTATATGACATCTGTCTAGGATCTTCTGTCTTTCATAGTCTCTGGTGAGAAGTCTAGTGTAATTCTAATACGTCTGCCTTTATATGTTACTTGACCTTTTTCCCTTACTACTTTTAATATCCTATCTTTATTTAGTGAATTTGTTGTTTTGATTATTATGTGTTAGGAGGAATTTCTTTTCTGGTCCAGACTATTTGGAGTTCTGTAGGCTTCTTGTATGTTCATGGGCATCTCTTTTTTTAGGTTAGGGAAGTTTTCTTCTATAAAAGAAGAAAACTTGAAGATATTTACTGTTCCTTTAAGTTGAAAATCTTCATTCTCATATATACCTATTATCCTTAGGTTTGATATTCTCATTGTGTCCTGGACTTCCTGGGTGTTTTGAGTTAGGATCTTTATGCATTTTTAATTTTCTTTGATTGTTGTTCCCATGTTTTCTATGGAATCTTCTGCACCTGAGATTCTCTCTTCCCTCTCTTGTATTCTGTTGCTGATGCTTGTATCTATGGTTCCTGATTTTTTTCCTAGGGTTTCTATCTCCAGAGTTGTCTCCCTTTAGGTTTTCTTTATTTTTTCTTGTTGGGTCCAACCAGTGGCCCACGTGTCTGGGTTGTAGCCTGGGAGGCATCTTGGAATCTGTGCTGAAACAGGGGGAAACTTAAAAGAATAAGCATGTGATCTAATTCACATCTACTTACTTCCCATAGAGAGGTTGTTTTCAAACACAATAATTGGGATGTATGCATGCATGAATTTATAAAAGATACAAAAGCATGCATAAAAACAATTTTTAACTTATCTTTGGGATATTGATTGTCAATTTTTTTTAAATGATGGTATGTAATAGGTCCATTATTAATATTTTGTAATAACCAAATAAATTGCTGTATTGAACAAGGAACATACACTTAGTCAGGTTTTTAAGACACAGTTTTTGCTATAGGTTTTCTAAAAATACACGAATATATTTTACAATTCTTTATTAGTACCACAGTGGTTCTAATAGGATGTTGAAACTATGTTTTGAGGTGAAAGCCACCTCCGCCTAGCCCACCCTCAGCCTTGTTGTGGCTCCAAGGTCTTGGGCCTGTCACCCACACGGTACCTCAGAGGGGCCCGTATGTCTTAAGTCTTCCTCGGCCCTAGCCGCCTGCCACCCTGGCATGCGGAGTCACTCTGAAAAGGACTCTGGATTTTAACCCACTGCTGAGCCCCGCATCTCTGAAACGGAGGTGGTGTGCATGATGTTAAGCAGCAGCTCCTTGGTCCTGTGTGCCCTAAGGCCCCGCCCCACAGTAGCCAGCAGCTAGCTGGCTCCACGTAGGCCAATGATCAGCTGGATGAGAAAAATGACTTTAAAATAATGTTTTCTCTTGCCAAAGAATTGTTGTGGGTTCATTTAATAACTAATAACTAAAATAGGCAGCTAAGACTTAATTAACATTGATTATAATTGATAACAATTATAAAAGCTTTTCTTTATTTTCTGTAAACTAATTTGTGTTCTTTGCCAATTAATTTGTGTCTCACTTAAAAACACCTGACAAAGGCTTAGGTTTTCTTGTGGTGAGTTTAAGGTGAGGTCTTAGCCGATTAACATCTCCTAGAAGCTTTTGAAAATAAAATCTTGAAGCAAATCAGTTTTTCCTTCTTAGATTTTCTGGACCACAATTTTCTAGTATAACTAAAAACCTAAGTATTAAAAGATATTGCCTCTGAACTAAAAGCTCCCTGTGTGAGAGCAAGGATTTAAAGTAAACTTCCCTTGAGAGGCATTAGCTAATAAAATACTTCTACTTAGAAAACAATATACACTGAAAGATTAAAACTCTTGGCTTCTTGTATAGAAGTAGAAATGATAAAAATTTCTCACATAATGTAGATCAATATTTAGCCATACTAGAGGCAAAATATTCCAGTTATTACAAACTCACTAGAAGCGAAACCTTTACAATCATTAAGATGCAAAGGAGGGGACTGGTGAGATGGCTCAGTGGGTAAGAGCACCCGACTGCTCTTCCGAAGGTCCAGAGTTCAAATCCCAGCAACCACATGGTGGCTCACAACCATCCGTAACAAGATCTTCTGGAGAGTCTGAAGACAGCTACAGTGTAATTACATATAATAATAATTTTTAAAAAAAGATGCAAAGGAGGGAGAGAAAAAGAAACAAACTTTTGGATCTATAATGACTATATAGAAGGTAGGCAAGCCAGATTGTAATGCCTTTATAAATTTTACAGTCTGATTGACCCTTTATAAACTATGAATTTGAACTTTATTAAAACAACATCTGGCTAGATCTGTAAAGGTGCTCTTTTAGCTAAAAGAATATCTCCTGGAGGCAAATCTCCAGAGCTTCCCTAGGCACTGTTTGTAAGACAAAGGGAAGTCACACAAACCAAGCAGAAGCTGCTCTGACCTTAGTTCCTCTTGCCAGGAGGATAGATATTAGAATTACTAAGTTTCTTTTGCAACATTAACTTTGGGAAAGTAAAACCCAATTTCAAAACAATTTATCACTTTAGGAATCAACATTAAGCTCTTCCGGTCAGAAAAGCACCAGGGCAGCTGGGGCGCAGGGTCCGCTGACACTCGCCAGCTACCCACAACACCCGCCACAGGATCTTAAGACTTCTGGTGAGTGGAGCACAGCTTCTGCTCCAATCCAATTGCGCGCGGGACCTGAGACTGCATTGGTTAGGGAAGCAGAAACCGGCCTGAGTAGGGCCACAGGCCACTTCCGGCCGGATCAGCACCGGGGTTGCTGGAGCGCAGGGTTGCCTGACACCCGCCAGCTACCCACGACCCCCACCGCAGGATTTTGGGACTGCTGGTGAGTGGAACACAGCTTCTGCTCCAGTCCAATCACGCGGGACCCGAGACTGCTCTGGTTGGGGAGAGAGAAATCCGGCCTACATAGGGCCACAAGCCTCTTCCGGTCAGAAAAGCACCTGGGCAACTGGGGCGCAGGGTCGGCTGACACTTGCCAGCTACCCACAACACCCACCACAGGATCTTAAGACTTCTGGTGAGTGGAGCACAGCTTCTGCTCCAATGCAATTGCGCGCAGGACCTGAGACTGCATTAGTTAGGGAAGCAGAAACCAGCCTGAGTAGGGCCACAGGCCACTTCCGGCCAGATCAGCACCGGGGTTGCTGGAGCGCAGGGTTGCCTGACACCCGCCAGGTACCCACGACCCCCGCCGCAGGATTTTGAGACTGCTGGTGAGTGGAACACAGCTTCTGCTCCAATCTTTAAACAGTGACAACGACAACAACTAACCCCAGAGATTACCAGATGGTGAAAGGTAAACGTAATAATCTTACTAACAGAAACCAAGACCACTCACCATCATTAGAACCCAGCACTCCACTTCGCCCAGTCCAGGGCACCCCAACACACCGGAAAAGCTAGACACGGATCTAAAAGCATATCTCATGATGATGGTAGAGGACTTCAAGAAGGACTTTAATAACACACTTAAAGAAATACAAAGGAACACTGGTAAACAGGTAGAAGACAGTAAAGAGGAAGCACAAAAATCCCTTAAAGAATTGCAGGAGAACACTGCTAAAGAGTTACAAATCCTTAAAGAAAAACAGGATAACATAATCAAACAGATAGAAGTCCTTACAGAAAAACAGGAAAACACATCCAAACAGATGATGGAAATGAACAAAACCATACTAGACCTAAAAAGGGAAGTAGACACAATAAAGAAAACCCAAAATGAGGCAACACTGGAGATAGAAACCCTAGGAAAGAAATCTGGAACCATAGATATGAGCATCAGCAACAGAATACAAGAGATGGAAGAGAGAATCTCAGGTGCAGAAGATTCCATAGAGAACATCGGCACAACAATCAAGGAAAATGTAAAATGCAAAAAGATCCTAACTCAAAACATCCAAGAAATACAGGACACAATGAGAAGACCAAACCTACGGATAATAGGAGTGGATGAGAATGAAGATTTTCAACTCAAAGGACCAGCAAACATCTTCAAAAAAATTATAGAAGAAAACTTCCCAAATCTAAAGAAAGAGATGCCCATGAACATACAAGAAGCCTACAGAACTCCAAATAGACTGGACCAGAAAAGAAATACCTCCCGACACATAATAATCAGAACAACAAATGCTCTAAATAAAGAAAGAATACTAAAAGCAGTAAGAGAAAAAGGCCAAGTAACATATAAAGGCAAGCCTATCAGAATTACACAAGATTTTTCACCAGAGACTATGAAAGCCAGAAGATCCTGGTCGGATGTTATACAGACACTAAAAGAACACAAATTACAGCCCAGGCTACTATACCCAGCCAAACTCTCAATTAACATAGATGGAGAAACCAAAGTATTCCACGACAAAACCAAATTCACACATTATCTCTCCAGGAATCCAGCCCTTCAAAGGATAATAACAGAAAAAAACCAATACAAGGACAGGAACCACGCCCTAGAAACAACAAGAAGGTAATCCCTCAACAAACCTAAAAGAAGACAGCCACAAGAACAAAATGCCAACTTTAACAACAAAAATAACAGGAAACAACAATTACTTTTCCTTAATATCTCTTAATATCAATGGACTCAACTCCCCGATAAAAAGACATAGACTAACAAACTGGCTACACAAACAAGACCCAACATTTTGCTGCTTACAGGAAACTCATCTCAGAGAAAAGGATAGACACTACCTCAGAATGAAAGGCTGGAAAACAATTTTCCAAGCAAATGGTATGAAGAAACAAGCTGGAGTAGCCATTCTAATATCTGATAAGATTGACTTCCAACCCAAAGTCATTAAAAAAGACAGGGAGGGACACTTCATACTCATCAAAGGTAAAATCCTCCAAGAGGAACTATCAATCCTGAATATCTATGCTCCAAATACAAAGGCAGCCACATTCATTAAAGAAACTTTAGTAAATCTCAAAGCACACATTGCACCTCATACAATAATAGTGGGAGACTTCAACAAACCACTGTCACCAATGGACAGATCATGGAAACAGAAACTAAACAGGGACACAGAGAAACTAAGAGAAATTATGAATCAAATTGATCTGGCAGATATCTACAGAACATTCTATCCTAAAACAAAAGGATATACCTTCTTCTCAGCACCTCATGGTACCCTCTCCAAAATTGACCACATAATTGGTCACAAAACAGGCCTCAACAGATACAAAAATATTGAAATTGACCCATGCATCCTATCAGATCACCATGGACTAAGGCTGATCTTCAATAACAAAATAAATAATAGAAAGCCAACCTTCACGTGGAAACTGAACAACACTCTTCTCAACGATACTTTGGCCAAGGAAGGAATAAAGAAAGAAATTAAGGACTTTTTAGAGTTCAATGAAACTGAAGCCACAACATACCCAAACTTATGGGATGCAATGAAAGCATTTCTAAGAGGAAAACTCATAGCTCTGAGTGCCTCCAAAAGGAAACTAGAGAGAGCACACATTAGCAGCTTGACAACACACCTAAAAGCACTAGAACAAAAGGAAGCATATTCACCCAAGAGGAGTAGACAGCAGGAAATAATCAAACTCAGGGGTGAAATCAACCAAGTGGAAACAAGAAAAACTATTCAAAGAATCAACCAATCAAGGAGCTGGTTCTTTGAGAAAATCAACAAGATAGATAAACCCTTAGCCAGACTCACTAGAGGGCACAGGGAAAGCATCCTAATTAACAAAATCAGAAATGAAAAAGGAGACATAACAACAGATCCTGAAGACATCCAAAACACCATCAGATCCTTCTACCAAAGGCTATACTCAACAAAACTGGAGAACCTGGATGAAATGGAGAAGTTCCTAGACAGATACCAGGTACCAAAGTTGAATCAATATCAGGTCAATGGTCTAAACAGCCCTATATCCCCCAAAGAAATAGAAGCAGTCATTAATAGTCTCCCAAATAAAAAAAGCCCAGGACCAGATGGGTTTAGTGCAGAGTTCTATCAGACCTTCAAAGAAGATCTAATCCCAGTTCTTCACAAACTATTCCACAAAATAGAAACAGAAGGTACTCTACCCAACTCATTCTATGAAGCCACAATTACTCTGATACCTAAACCACAAAAAGACCCAACAAAGATAGAAAACTTCAGACCAATATCCCTTATGAATATTGATGCAAAAATCCTCAATAAAGTTCTTGCTAACCGAATCCAAGAACACATCAAAACAATCATCCATCCTGACCAAGTAGGTTTCATCCCAGGGATGCAGGGATGGTTCAATATACGGAAATCCATCAACGTAATCCAGTATATAAACAAACTCAAAGACAAAAACCACATGGTCATCTCGTTAGATGCGGAAAAAGCATTTGACAAGATCCAACACCCATTCATGATAAAAGTCTTGGAAAGATCAGGAATTCAAGGCCCATACCTAAACATGATGAAAGCAATCTACATCAAACCAGAAGCCAACATCAAAGTAAATGGTGAGAAGCTTGAAGCAATCCCTCTAAAATCAGGGACTAGACAAGGCTGTCCACTTTCTCCATACCTATTCAACATTGTACTGGAAGTCCTAGCCAGAGCAATTCGACAACAAAAGGAGATCAAAGGGATACAAATTGGAAAAGAGGAAGTCAAAATATCACTTTTTGCAGATGATATGATAGTATATATAAGTGACCCTAAAAATTCCACCAGAGAACTCCTAAGCCTGATAAACAGCTTCGGTGAAGTAGCTGGATATAAAATTAACTCAAACAAATCAATGGCCTTTCTCTACACAAAGAATAAACAGGCTGAGAAAGAAACTAGGGAAACAACACCCTTCTCAATAGTCACAAATAATATAAAATATCTTGGCGTGACTCTAACTAAGGAAGTGAAAGATCTGTATAATAAAAACTTCAAGTCTCTGAAGAAAGAAATTATAGAAGATCTCAGAAGATGGAAAGATCTCCCATGCTCATGGATTGGCAGGATCAACATTGTAAAAATGGCTATCTTGCCAAAAGCAATCTACAGATTCAATGCAATCCCCATCAAAATTCCAAATCAATTCTTCAACGAATTAGAAAGCGCAATCTGCAAATTCATCTGGAATAACAAAAAACCTAGGATAGCAAAAACTCTTCTCAAGGATAAAAGAACCTCTGGTGGAATCACCATGCCAGACCTAAAGCTCTACTACAGAGCAATTGTGATAAAAACTGCATGGTACTGGTATAGTGACAGACAAATAGACCAATGGAATAGAATTGAAGACCCAGAAATGAACCCACACACCTATGGTCACTTGATCTTCGACAAGGGAGCTAAAAACATCCAGTGGAAGAAAGACAGCATTTTCAACAAATGGTGCTGGCACAACTGGTTGTTAACATGTAGAAGAATGCGAATCGATCCATTCCTATCTCCTTGTACTAAGGTCAAGTCTAAGTGGATCAAGGAACTTCACATAAAACCAGAGACACTGAAACTTATAGAGGAGAAAGTGGGGAAAAGCCTTGAAGATATGGGCACAGGAGAAAAATTCCTGAATAGAACAGTAATGGCTTGTGCTGTAAGATCGAGAATTGACAAGTGGGACCTCATGAAACTACAAAGCTTCTGCAAGGCCAAAGACACCATCAATAAGACAAAAAAACCACCAACAGATTGGGAAAGGATCTTCACCTATCCTAAATCAGATAAGGGACTAATATCCAATATATATAAAGAACTCAAGAAGGTGGACTCCAGAAAGTCAAATAACCCCATTAAATAATGGTGCTCAGAACTGAACAAAGAATTCTCACCTGAGGAATACCGAATGGCAGAGAAACACCTGAAAAAATGTTCAACATCTTAATCATCAGGGAAATGCAAATCAAAACAACCCTGAGATTCCACCTCACACCAGTCAGAATGGCTAAGATCAAAAATTCAGGTGACAGCAGATGCTGGCGAGGATGTGGAGAAAGAGGAACACTCCTCCATTGTTGGTGGGATTGCAAGCTTGTACAACCACTCTGGAAATCAGTCTGGCGGTTCCTCAGAAAATTGGACATAGTACTACCGGAGGACCCAGCAATACCTCTCCTGGGCATATATCCAGAAGATGTCCCAACCGGTAAAAAGGACACATGCTCCACTATGTTCATAGCAGCCCTATTTATAATAGCCAGAAGCTGGAAAGAACCCAGATGTCCCTCAACAGAGGAATGGATACAGAAATTATGGTACATTTACACAATGGAGTACTACTCAGCTATTAAAAAGAATGAATTTATGAAATTCCTAGCCAAATGGATGGACCTGGAGGGCATCATCTTGAGTGAAATAACACAATCACAAAAGAACTCACACAATATGTATTCACTGATAAATGGATATTAGCTCAAAACTTAGGATACCCAAGATATAAGATACAATTTGCTAAACGCATGAAACTCAAGAAGAATGAAGACCAAAGTGTGGACACTGTGCACCTTCTTAGAATTGGGAACAAAACACCCAGGGAAGGAGTTACAGAGACAAAGTTCGTAGCTGTGATTAAAGGATGGACCATTTAGAGACTGCCGTATCCAGGGATCCATCCCATAATCAGCTTCTAAACGCTGACACCATTGCATACACTAGCAAGATTTTGCTGAAAGGACCCAAATATAGCTGTCTCTTGTGAGAAGATGCCGGGGCCTAGCAAACACAGGAGTGGATGTTCACAGTCAGCTATTGGATGGATCACAGGGCTCCCAATGGAGAAGCTAGAGAAAGTACCCAAGGAGCTAAAGGGATCTGCAACCCTATTGTTGGAACAACATGATGTACTAACCAGAACCCCGGAGCTCTTGTCTCTAGCTGCATATGTATCGAAAGATGGCCTAGTCTGCCATCAATGGAAAGAGAGGCCCATTGGACTTGCAAACTTTATATGCCCCAATATAGGGGAATGCCAGGGCCAAAAGAATGGGAATGGGTGGGTAGGGAAGTGGGGGGCGCTATGGGGGACTTTTGGGATAGCATTGGAAATGTAATTGAGGAAAATATGTAATAAAAATATTAAAAATTAAAAAAAAAAGAATCCCACAGAGATGTAAAAAAAAAAGAAAAAAAATAATTGCCTTTGGTTTTCTAAAGCCTTTAAGTCTATTACCATTAGGGAAAGAGAAGAGATTCTCTCTCTCTCTCTCTCTCTCTCTCTCTCTCTCTCTCTCTCTCTCTCTCTCTCTCTCTCTCTCTCTCTCTCTCTCTCTCTCTCTGTGTGTGTGTGTGTGTGTCTAATTATAGAAGCCAGAAGTTGGTGTCAGGATATGTTTCTGAATTGTTTCTCTACCTTATTTTTGTTTCTTATTTGTTTGTTTTTTGCTTGCTTATTTGTTGTTGTTGTTGTTGTTGTTGTAGTTTGTTTGTTTTCAGCAAGTCTTTCAATGATCCAGGAGCTTGACATTTTGGGCTGGACTAGATGGGCCAGGAGGCCACTCGAATCCTTTTGTCTCTTCCTCCAGCTGATCTGTAGTTAGAGGTAAACACTACCATGCTTGACTTTAACATGAGGTTTGGAAACCTCAGGACAGCATGAGATTTACCCACTGGCCATCATTACAAGAACCCAATTATCCATTTTGAGATTTAAAATTCTCACTTCAAAGAATATTTTTCTCTTTCTATCACCTCCCTAGTCTCACATGTATAAGGTATTGTGAAATTTTCCTCAATGTCATTTACTAAATATGTAATAACAAACACTTGTTCTAAAGTGACTATTTCAAGATAAACATTCCCAATTTCTCAAATAAATTACCTTATTTAGAAAAAATAAAAAAATAAAAAATAAAAAAAAAGGAATCAACATTAAAACTTCATTACTACATTACAAAATTTGACCTGCTATGCCACATGCTTGAAAAGACTCCTGAGTTGCAAATTTTAATGCTAACTCTCTGTTACCAATGTAACAATTATTTAATCTTAATCAATAACTTATGAGCTGATTGTGAAAACACGCAGAGCACATTACCAATAAAAAAAATGAAGCAGTTCCACTTAGTCCAATCAGAGAATATTAATTTTTCTAGCTACAATCATAAAATAAAAAGCACTTTATCATTAGCTAAACGCAATAATCACGAATGCAGAGAATTTTATTATGACAAACCATCTACTAGTTTTTTTCCGCCCCAATATCATGAGGCTGCAGACTCTCTTTTTTTCTTTAAAGAACAGTTTTTCTAGCAGGGGCCCTCCTGCTGTGTGCCTGTTTCTTGGCTAAAGTGTGCGGCCACTCTCGGCTTTGATGAACCACCAGATAAAGTTTTAGCCATCTTTATTATCCAACATAAGACACAGAACATTTAGTCATTCAGACAACTAGACACAAACACACATGGATTGACACGTGAACGGACTGGTGCACCAGACATTAGACAAAAACACAAAGAGGGTAGAGAACTTCTGCTGTAAGGCCCAGAAAGAACAAAGCAGGGCACCCCTAAAGTTTCTCTCTGCTTCTGGGACATTTTCCTCCCGCCTGATGCAGTTTCTGACTGCGGCCATCGGCCTGATTATTAAATCCCTTTTATTAAACCCTTTCTTTTCTCACGCCTAAAAAGGCAGCTTCTGGAAACTGCGGCTAACTGCCTATTACGTTCCTAGCTCCTGATAATCTCACTGTTGAACCTAAGTGAATCTAGCGCGTGGGTTTAGCGCTGTTCTAGCTTAGCCCGTACCAACCTTCTCTGGTACGAATTTTCCTTAATTATTTTCTTCTTCCATGGAGCTCCAAACCAGCAGTGTTTCTTCCAAATGTCCTCTGTCATTTTCCAGTCCAGCGTTTGTTCGCCAATCTATTGGGTTCAACCAGCGGCCCACATGTATGGGTTCTAATCTGGGAGGCATCTTGGAATCTGGAAGAAAAGAGGGAACTAGGCAGCACGAGAAAGAATGGAACCAAGACATTAATCTGATCAAGGTTCAATTTTACTATCCTGAGACACAGGGTTATGAAGAAGGGGGAGGGGCCCACTCCCACCAAATCATCCTTGGAGTCCAGTTTCAGGTGACCATGTGTTGGCTCCAGAACAGTTAGGTGGCAGGTATTAGCAGTGGGAGTGGCAGAACTTTAGGGTGGCAGGCTTCACCCCCGATGTTCTCTTGGTGCTAACAGTCAAACCTGATCAGCCAGATTTCAGGCTGGGGGGGGGGGGGAGGTTACAGTTTCTCATTCCATTTTTAGATCTTGGATGATTTTGTTCAATTCCATCACCTGTTTGGTTGTGTTTTTCTGTAACTCTTTAAGGGAATTCTGTGTCTCCTCTTTAATGACTTCTACCTGATTAGCAGTGCGATCCTGTATTTCTGTAACTGAGTTATTAATGCCCGTCTTAACATCCTCTACCAGCATCTTGAGATATGATTTTAAATCAGAATCTTGCTTTTCTGGTGTGTTGGGGTATCCAGGACTAGCTGTAGTGGGCATAATGGGTTCTGATGATTCTGAGTGGTCTTGGTTTCTGTTAGTAATATTCTTACTTTTGCCTTTCATCATCGGATAATCTCTGGTGTTAGATATTCTAGCAGTCTCTGGCTGGAGATTTTTCCTCCTGTGATTCTGTTAGCCTTTTTTTTTAGCACTCCTGGTATTCCAACTCTCTCCTCAGTCCCAATGGTCAGAGCACTCTCTGTAGGCAAGCACTTCTCTTGCAGGGAAGGTGCACAGAGGTCTCAAGCTCAGATCCACTTTTTGGCTGAAGATGAAGGCCTGAAGGGACCCAGTCCAAGAAACTCTGTTTCTTCTGCAGCCCATGCCCTCTCCTGCACAGATTGGTCTCTGAGATACCTGGGTACAAGATGGTGCTCTCACCTGTGTCCCAGGGTCAGAGCCCTCCCTGGAGACTGACTCTTCTCTGGCAGGGAAGGTGCCCAGGGGTCTGGTTCTCAGCTCTGTTTCCTGGCTGAGGATGAATGCCCAAAGGGACCCTGTCCAAGAAGCTCTGTTGATTCTGCAGTCCAGCGACTCTCCTGAGAGTACTGGACTCTGCAAGATCCAGGATACAAGATGGTGCTCTCACCTGAGTCCCAGGGTCAGCTCTCTCTCTGGAGGCCAACTCTCCTTAGTGATCCTAAGATCCTGAGTGTGCTAGAGTGCCTGTGGCATGGAGAGTCATCTGGGGACCATGGGACCATCACCTGAGTTCATGCACAAGGTGGCACTGGGCTGGTGCAGACCTGAACAAACCCCAGCCCCTGGTTGGGCAGGTTTCCTGTGTCCCTGTTCTTGTTGGCCCAAGCCCCTCTGGTTGTTTTAGTATAGATGTTGTGATCTACTCATCAGTGATCCCAAGATTCTGGGTATGCTAGCGCTCCTGGGGCCTGGAGAGTCCTCTGGGGACCTTGGGACCTTCTGCCGAGTTTGCTCCCAAGGTGGCGCGGGGCTGGTTCTGACCAGAAAGAACCTAATTAAATTTTTTACACACTATTTTTATTACCCCACTACTCCACCTCCATCCATCCTCCAACTTTTCCACATCCCATAGTTCCTCCCCACCGCCCTGTCTCCATGTGGATGTCCCCACCCCCTACCCTACCTGAACTCTAAACTCCCTGAGGCCTCCAGTCTCTTTAGAGTTTGGTCCATCATCTCTGAATGAACACACACCCAGCAGTCCTCTACTGTATGTGTGCTTGGGGCCACATATCAACTGATATATGCTGCCTGTTTTCTGGTCCAGTGTTTGAGAGATCTCAGGGGTCCATATTCATCGAGACTGCTGGTCCTTCTACAGAATTGCCCTGATCTTCAGCTTCTTTCAGCCTTCCCTAATTCTACAATAGAAATAAGCTTCTTCTTTCCATTGGTTGGGTGCAAATATCTGCCTTTGACTCTTTCAGTGGCTTGTTGGGTCTTCTGGAGTGAAATCATGCTAGGTCCCTTTTTGTGAGAGCTCATAGTCTCAGTAATAGTGTCAAGCCTTAAGATTTCCCTTTGAGCTGGATTCCACTTTGGGCCTGTCCCTGGACCTTCTTTTCCTCAGGCTCCTCTTCATTTTCATCCCTGTAATTTTTTCAGACAGGAATAATTATGGGTCAGAGTTGTAAATGACTACTATCTTAGAATTAGTGTTGCTTGCCTTCATGATAAACAGGGGATGAGATATGAAATTTCCTACCCTTACATCCTACTGGAAGGATAGGCAGAACAAAAAAAAGCAAATAATAAATGTATATGTCTCTAATCCTATATCTTGGGAAGTAGAGACTAGAGAATCATGAGCTACATGATGACTTTAAGGCCCATGGCTACATAACAGTACACAAGATCATGTCAAAAAAAGAGAGAGGGTAAAAGAAAGAGATGTGGGGAAAAAGAGAGAAAGGAGGAGGAAGAGGCAGAGTGAGAAAGGAAGCTTAATGGCAGTAAAAGAGGTAAACCAAAAGCACTACAGTATTAGTGAGAGATGTAAGTATTTCACTTCTAATATTGGAAATATTGAGCTATAGTCCATTATTTCAACCATCATTTCTATAAAGAAGTCATCGAGTACTATAAGTGAGCTTCTCTTATACAAGCCACAGGAAGAAAATAGTAGTTAGTTGTTTTAAAAACTGTAACTACCAAAAAAAAAAAAAGCATTAGATATATAGAGAAAGCATGAAAAAATTGCAGAAAATATTGAATGTCTACATTTCTTGGTTCATTTCTACAGAGATACTAGAATAAAAGAAGTTCAAGATCATAACTCTGGAGGTTGGATGAATGGAATAAATGAGGAAACAGGGCAAAGTCTGGTTGAAGTCAAGAGGGGACCCTGGTAAAAATAGTGGTAATGGATGGTCAAGGGAAATGACTCAGTAATTATCCAAGAGCTTCACCAGAGACAAAAGAACCTTTGTGAACATAGCAGTAGAAAAAAAGATATGCCTTCTACATTGTACTCAAATAGAAATGTAAATAACTCAAGAAGGAAGGAAGGAAGGAAGGAAGGAAGGAAGGAAGGAAGGAAGGAAGGAAGGAAAGAAGGAAGGAAGGAGGAAAGGAAAGGAAAGGAAAGGAAAGGAAAGGAAAGGAAAGGAAAGGAAAGGAAAGGAAAGGAAAGGAAAGGAAAGGAAAGGAAAGGAAAGGAAAGGAAAGGAAAGGAAAGGAAAGGAAAGGAAAGGAAAGGAAAGGAAAGGAAAGGAAAGGAAAGGAAAGGAAAGGAAAGGAAAGGAAAGGAAAGGAAAGGAAAGGAAAGAAATATGGAAATATGGAAATAATATGGAAATATGGAAATATGGAAATATGGAAATGTGTAAGTCAGGAAGGTATGAAGGAGGAAAGGCTGCTGCTACAAATAAGAAATATAAACTTTTACCAACACTTTATATCTTTGATGACATATTATAATCTGCTTTATAGCTTTGCAAAAACATCAAATTTCTATTTCATTTTATTGAACTCCTGAGTCTAAGCTTATAAATGACAGCAACTGTTTTTTTGTTTGTTGGTTGGTTGATTGGTTGGTTTTTGTTTGTTTGTTTGTTTTGATTTGGATTTGGTTACAATCAGTCAAATACAACATTCAGAAGCTTCTACTCTGGTTTCAGAGTTGGTCAATGTTTATCTTCTGAGTCCAAGCCAGTGAGGCTTCTTCCTGCTCAGTCTTACAGTCTATTTATAGTTTAATCTTTTGCTTCAGGTTCTATCACCTGATTCCCAACCCCACAGGAAATGTAACTTTAAAGTGTTATTCTTCTGTGAACCAGTTCCTTAGAATTCAATATCAAAAACTATGTTTTCTCAAGCAGCCTGAAACACTAAAATTTCTGAAGAGTAACTAAGAGTAAATACACCTATAGAGAATATCTATGGTAATTTTGATTTTAAGTACTATATCTCTGGATGTTATGAAATTTAAGAGAAATCTGAATGTTTCTAAATGACATATGTAAACATAATTGTACAGAAGTAACAAACAAGCTGGTCAAAGGACACAATGTATTTGAAAAGATGTGACACTCAGGCTGTATCAATTCCAGCTAAATTTTGCATCACCAATTCAATGGGAGCATTATTTGAGGAGAAACCATAATTATTCTAAGGACAGGTCAAGGAGATTTAAAATTGTACTGCCTTAAAATGTCCAACGTTCACTGTTCAGAGAGGGGTATGGGACATTCTAAATCTGTGGGCTTGGATACAATACTTTCTTAACATAGACCCAAACCTGAACTCTCCTAAAATGTCAATGTCAAAAAATAACTAGATTTAGCCAACCACTCTGTAGAACTCTCTTAGGATTTCTATTGCTGTAGTAAACACTATAACCAAAAGAAACTTGGGGATAAAATGGCTTAATTCATTTTACATTTCCAGGTTAACAGAGCATCACTTAGGGAATTCAGGGCAGGAACTTAACCAGATCATGAAACTAGAAACAGGAATTTATACAGAAGTCATGGATGATCATAGTCTACTTATGAAATTCAGGATCAACTCCCTGGGTGTTAGGGGTGGGACTGCCTTCTTTGGGATGAGTATTCCCACATCAGTCTTTAATCAAGATGATGCCTCAACAGATTTGCCATTATTAATGGCATTAAACATACTTTTGTGAAAATTGTGATATGTGTGTGTGTGTGTGTGTGTGTGTGTGTTTGTGTGTGTAATGAAACCTCATATTGCTAGTAAATATAGTACTAACACTTAGCAATATTTTGTAATGCTTAACGTGAAAGGAAATGAGCATAGAGCAATCTATGGCAGTACATGACCATTTCTCAGGACTTGGGAAACTGAGGCAAGAGGTCAGGAGTTCGAGGATAGCCTTGGTTACATGGGACACTGTCTCAAAAAGCATAAAATTGAGAGCAAAATTATACCACCAAAGATCAATTCAGGTTTTAAGTGAAAACCTACATTATTTCAAGACTTCTTAATTTTATTTTTATGGGAAAATCATAAATGCATTTATTATATCTTGATGTATGTACATGGTTTGGAATAATTTAGTCATATAACTTGGCATAATTACTACCTTGCTTATTGTTTTAGGTTAGAAAACTTTCAAAATTCACCCTTTTAGTTACTTTGAGATATACTGTTATATACTGTTAACTATAGTCACCAGGCCATGCAGTAGAAGTGAAAGCTCTTCCTTCTTATGTAACTGAAAATGTTGTGCCCTTTGATCAGCAACTTCCTCTGCCCCCAGCTTCAGCCTCTGGCAACTGCCATTCTCTTTGCACATATAAGATTCTCTGGTATTTGCTTTGTATGCCTATATAATTTTATTTTCTACAATATTCTTTGAGTTCATCCACTTTGGTACAAAGAATAATTCAGTTATTTTAAAGCCTAAAGAGTGAAGGCCTTTTCCCAATCTGTGGGTTGCTGTTTTGTCTTTTTGACAGTATCCTTTGCCTTACAGAAGCTTTTCAATTTTATGAGGTCCCATTTCTCAATTGTTGATCTTAGGGAATACTGAAGGAAAGGCCATCCAGAGACTGCCCCACCTAGGAATCCATCCCATATGCAGCAACCAAACCCAGACATTATTGCTGATGCCAAAAGTACTGGTTGTCACCAGCAAAATATGGATGTCTCCTGAGAGGCTTGACCAGAGCCTTGCCAATACAGATATGGATGCTTGTAGTCAACCATCAGACTAAGCAAGGATCACAGTGGAGGAGTTAAGGGAAGAAATGAAGGAGCTAAAGGGATTTGCATCCCCATAGGAAGAACAACAATATCAATTAACCAGACTTTTCAGAGCTCCTAGGGACTAAACCACCAACGGAAGAATACACATGGAGGGACCCACGGCTCCAGCTGCATAAGTAGCAGAGGATGGCCTTGTCTGGCATGGGAGGGGAGGCCCTTGGTCCTGTGAAGGCTTGATATTCAGTTTAGGGGAATGCTGGGTGGTGGGGTGGGAGTGAGTGGATGGGCAGCGGAACACCCTCATGGAGGTGGGAGTGGGAGGGGTGGGGAGGAGTGTTAACATACTGGAAACTGGGAAGGGAGATAACATTTGAAATGTAAATAAACAAAATAACCAATAAAAAATTTTTTAAAAGGGGACAGAATCTTTGCCCAGCAGGAGACCCTCATGCCTTCTGGTTCCCACCTGAGCCAGGATCGGAGCCCTGCCACTGACCACAATCCTATACAGCCCACACTCCAGTCACAGCTCAACTCCCTAGGATCATAGGATTGCAGGATCACAGGCATACAGCAAGTCCTAGATACCTCAACACACTTATAAAGCAAGATTCAGATCTAATCACTCATTTGATGAAGACGATAGAGGACTTTAAGTAGGACATAAATAACTCCCTTAAAGAAATAATGGAGAACACAAGTAAACAAGTAGAAGCCTTTAAGGAGGAAACACATAAACCCTTAAAGAAATACAGGAGAACAAAATTAAACAGGTGAAGAAATTGAACAAAACCATCCAAAATCTAAAAATGGAAATAGAATCGTTAAAGAAAATTCAAAGGCAGATAGCCCTGGACCTGGAAAACCTAGGAAAGAGAACAGGAGTCATCAACAGCATACAAGAAATAGAAGAGAGAATCTCACTGACAGAAGATACAATACAAGACATTAACACAATAGTCAAGGAAAATACAAAAAGCAAATATCTCCTATCTCAAAACATACAAGAAATCCATGACATAATTAAAAGGCACAACCTGAGAATAATAGGTATAAAAGAGAGTGAAGATTCCCAACTCAAAGGGCCAGCAACATTTTCAACAATATTATAGAAGAAAACTTTCCTAGCCTAAAGAAAGAAATGCCCATAAACATACAAGAAGCCTACAGAACACTAAACAGATGGGACTAGAACAGAAAATCCTCTTGTCACAAAATAATTAAAACACCAAGTGCACAGAACAAAGAAATAATATTGAAAGCATTAAGGGGAAAGGGTCAAGTAATATACAAAGACAGACCTATCAGAATTACACCAGCCTTCTCAACAGAGACTGTAAGACAGAAGATCCTGTAGATATGTCATATACACCCTAAGAAAACAAAAATGCCAGCCAAGGCTACTATACTCAGCAAAACTTGCAATTACCATAGATGAACAAACCAAGGTATTTCAAGGCAAAACAAAATTTAAACAATATCTTTCCACAAATCCATCCCTACAGAGGATAATAGAGGCCAAAGTCCAACACAAGGAGGGAAACTACACCCAAGAAAAAGCATGAAATTAATCTTTTCACAACAAACTCGAAAGAAGAGAAACACAGAAACCTATTTCCACCTCTAACAACAACAACAAACAGTAACCAACAATTGTTGGTCCCTAATATCTCTCAATATCAATGGACTTAATTCCCAAATTAAAAAAAAAAAAAAAAAGGCTAACAGACTGGTTACATAAACAGGATCCAGCATTATGCCTCATATAGGAAACACACCTCAGAGTCAAAAACAGACATTACCTCAAAGTAAAAGGATGCAAGGGCACCCATACTCATAAAAGAAACTTTACCAAAGCATACATTTGACAAAATGATAGTAGGAGATCTCAACATTCCATTCTTACCAATGGACAGATCATGGAAACAGAAACTAAACAGAGACAGGGAAACTAAAAAAAAAAAAAAGTTATGAACCAAATGGATTTAACAGACATCTACAGAACATTTCATCCTAAAACAAAAGGATATACCTTCTTCTCATCACCTCATGGTACCCTCTCCAAAACCAACTATATAATCAGTCACAAAACAGGCTCAACAGATACAGGAAGACTGAAATAATCCCATGCAGCCTATCAGATCACCATGGACTAAGGCTGGTCTTCAATAACAACAAAAACAAGAGAAAGCCTACATACTTATGGAAGCTGAACAATGCTCTACTCAATGACAACTTGGTCAAGGAAGAAACAAAGGAAGAAATTAAAGATTTTTTAGAATTTAATAAAAATGAAGGCACAACATACCCAAACTTATGGGACACAATGAAAACAGTGCTAAGAGGAAAACTCAGCTCTGAGTACCTCCAAAAAGAAACTAGAGAGAGCATACCCTAGGAGCTTAACAGCACAGAGAATTGGTATTAGGTCTTCCTTGAAGGTCTGATATAATTCTGCACTAAACCCATCTGGTCCTGGACATTTTTTGGCTGGGAGACTTTTAAGGATTTTTTTTTATTTCTTTAGGGGTTATGGGCCTCTTTAGATAATTTATCTGATCCCCATTTAACTTTGGTTCCTGGTATCTGTCTATAAAATTGTCCATTTTATCCAGATTTTCCAGTTTTGTTAAGTATATTATTTTGTAGTAGGATGTGATGATTTTTCAAATTTCCTCAATTTCTGTTGTTATATTTCCCTTTTCATTTCTGGTTTTGTTAATTTGGATTCTCTCTGTGCCCTCTGGTTAATCTGGCTAAGGGTTTATCTGTTTTGTTGATTTTCTCAAAGAACCAGCTCCTGGTTTTGTTGATTCTTTGTATAGTTCTTTTTGTTTCTATTTTGTTGATTTCAGCCCTGAGTTTGATTAGTTCCTGCCTTCTACTCCTCTTTGGTGTATTTGCTTCTTTTTGTTATAGAGCTTTTAGGTGTGTTATTAAGCTGCTTCTATATGTTCTCTCCAGTTTCTTTTTGAAGGCACTCAGAGCTGAGTTTTCCTCTTAGCACTGCTTTCATTGTGTCCCATAAGTTTGGATATGTTGTGCCTTCATTTTCAATAAATTCTAAAAAGTCTTTAATTTCTTCCTTTATTTCTTCCTTGACAAAGTTGTCATTGAGTAGAGCGTTGTTCAGCTTCCATAAGTATGTAGGCTTTCTCTTGTTTTTGTTGTTATTGAAGACCAGCCTTAGTCCATGGTGATCGAATAGGCTGCATGGGATTATTTCAGTCTTCCTGTATCTGTTGAGGCCTGTTTTGTGAATGATTATATAGCCAGTTTTAGAGAAGTTACCCTGAGGTGCTGAGAAGAAGGTATATCCATTTTTTAGGACACAATGTTCTATAGATATCTATTAAATCCATTTGTTTCATAACTTCTTTTAATTTCACTGTTTCTCTGTTTAGTTTCTGTTTCCATGACCTGTCCATTGGTGAGAGTGGGATGGAGTCTCCCACTATAATTGTGTGAGTTGCAATGTGTGCTTTGAGCTTTAGTAAAGTTTCTTTTATGAATGTGGATTGCCTTGAATTTGGAGCACAGGTTTTTAGAATTGAAAGTTTATCTTGGTAGATTTTCCCTTTGATGAGTGTCCTTCCTCATTTTTTTTTTTGATAACTTTTGGTTGAATGTCTATTTTATTCGATATTAGAATGGCTACTTCAGCTTGTTTCTTGGGACCATTTACTTGGAAAATTGTTTTCCCATTTTTAACTCTGAGGTAGTATCTGTCCTTCTCACTGAGGTGCTTTTTCTGTATACAGCAAAATGCTGGGTTGTATTTATGTTCCCAGACTGTAGACTACTTTTAAAAAAATTGAACAGCATTGCACCCGCAAGTAATCCTCTAATCATCACATTATAATTCATGTAAGGGGGAGGAGGGAAAGACTGAAGAAAGGACAAAATTGAAATAAGGTAATAGAATTATGTATGAATGTATGTATGTATGTATGTATGTATGTATGTATGTATATGTACATATGTACATATGTATGTATATGACTTCATTATGAGCAGGATAGTCAAATATTATAAGGATATAATAAAATCCCAGTTTTTACAGTTACCATCACTGGAATGTATGGTCATGAGCAGGCAATAGGGTTCATCAATACTTAGCTCTTGATTTAGATTTCCTGAGTTGAACATCTGACACCATTCACAATGTGTATTTACTCTGAGTTAATGAGAAAACTCCAGGCACCTTACTTGCTGGTGCCTCTTTCAACATCCTCTCTATATAATATTTGTGAATTTGTATCTTGTCTGCATTATATTGTAACTAAAATTTGTCAGATTGCAGCAAACATGATTCAAACTTTGGTTTCTTTGGGTGCTGAGTGATGAGTTGTGCTGGGAGTTTCTTTCTTATGCTTCACTTGTCCAGTTGTAAAACAAGATGAAAATAGAAATGACATACATAATATTACTACAAGGGTGCTGTGAGGGACTTCATAGAGAATGTTTAGAATGTACTTGCCCGATTTTGATGTGTGTCCCCTTCTGTAACTCCCTTTGGGGGCTTCTATATACATTATAGAAGGAAATCTGACTAAAATATGGTTGATCATGTTTTTTACACTTTTGTTTTAAACACCTTCAAAGCAACAATTATGTTACTGAGTATTTTGTTTAGTCAAAGTGACTCATAAAATGATTGGACCAGTCAATTTTACCATGGTCATTACTTTTTATTACATATTTTGAAGTATTATGGGTGTCACACTTCTCTGTTGGTTTATAGAAAAATCTTTTAATTTAGTATACATCTGAATTCATGTTTATCTGTCCTTGTTGAGCCCTAGTTAATCAAAAGTGGCACCTATGCACATTAAGTATAGAGATGACCCTTGGAAAGGAGTTATAGTCCAGCAAAAGCATTTCTGGATTTTCTATGAAGACATGGTTTATATTTTTTCCCACTTCCATGGCTAATATAAGCTATGATGGCCCTCTAGAAGAGATTATTCAAATAAATAAGAAATGATTTGGTATAAAGAACATTAAAACATAAAAAAAAAAATTATGAAGGAGGTTCATTGAGTACAAGACAAGGGAGAATAAAAACATCATTCTTGGGACAGAGAAGAAAGTATGTGGTTGTAACAACAAAGAACAAATAGATATTTGTGTCTGGTGTAAGAGAAAAAAATTAGCACAAGAATAAGAAGCAGGAGAGGGATTTAAAAATTCATCCACCATGAGCTTACAGCTAGACTTTATTTTCCTAACTCATACCATAGCAAAATATAAGGTAAGCCTTAGATTGGTGAATTTCAAATTTTTACCTCTGAGCATCTTCCTTGGCTCTTATCATTTCCACAGATAAAAAGAATCTTAAAATAAAAATATTTAGGTTAAAGTATAGCTTTAAATACAGTAGGTATATACAAGGAAAAATGAGTCTCCCTATCATTTCATAGGAGAGAAATTCATGTTTCAGGAATGTCTCTAATATGCACATATATGTATATACATATATACATATATAGTTATATATAGTTATATATATAGTTATGTATATAGTTTTTATATAGTTGTATAGTATATTGTATTATATATATGCATATATATATATATTATACATATATTTCTCTGTATAGCCCTAGCTGTCCTGGAACTCACTTTGTAGACCAGGCTAACTCTAACTCATAAATCTGCCTGTCTCTGCCTCCCAAGTTCTGGGAGTGCCTCCCAAGTGCTCCTGGCTCATTGTATTATATTATTATATATATGATTTGAGTTGTGGTCAAGTGGAAGGATTTCTTATAATTATCTTTCTATATGCCTTACTACTATAAGTCAAATGTGGAAAATAACTGGATTTTTAATGCTAAACGATCTGTTTTAGGGATGTTAGTATGTGAATGATTCTGTACAATGAGAGCAACTTTTCACTATAGAGACTTTGAGCATCTGGATAACTTACTATTCCTCCTGAAGTAGAGAAGGACTTAACGATCACAAACACAACTATGTTATCAGGTATTACAGTCACACTGCTCCATCATCCAGAAAGCTCAGTCCTTTCCTAGTTCTCCTAACAATATGATTGGAAGTGGCTTCTGGGTAACAATGGCTGATAATATCAGAACTTTAATAAAGTTTTTAGTGGCATCTCACTTTGAATTAATAGCAAAATCATCAATGAATCTGTACATCTATATCTTGGGACCTATCAATCAAAATTCTACTGTCTGCCAAGACCAAGTAAATACTTACTTAAGGTAAGAAACAGGATCAGAAGTAAGTGACACAGAAGAAAAACATGTCTGTTAGCCAAGAAAGAACCTTTAAAGAAGGTCTTTGACACTAAGAAAATAGGGAAGAACAATCACATATATTTTAACAACTTAATTGAATGATGACATTTTGTTTTCATAGAAATAACAAACTTCTCCCCAATAAGGAAAGATCATGATAAGGAAAGTGTTTAGGTGATTTACTTCATGGACCTAACTGCCAGCTTTTCTGCTTCTGTGAACTGTATATAAAACCTGCATTGAGCACCAAGGACTCTACTGGTCTGGTGTTCTGATTTCTCCACTATGCAGGGTCTCTCATTCACGTTCAGTGCTGCCACACTCTTCTTGGTCCTCTGTCTGCAGCTGGGGATCATTGAAAGCCAGGATAATAAGTGAGTAAACCCATTCTTGATTTTCTGCAGGAAAAATCATATAGAGATTCTCCTTCTGGCCTGGAGACCTGTACACAGTTTCATATAGATGTTTTATGTAGCAAAGGATTTTGTACTTGATATTTCTTATGGATCATATGTCAAGTTCCATCGTCTTCGTAGCCTTCATAGATTCCCTTCCCATTTCCACTGGGTGTATAGGCTTGCCTATACAATAAAGCCCCAGTGTATATGATAAGTTGTCCATAAACAGTTATTCTTACTCTCTCACATCTGTGGTTCTTAATTTGTCTCCATGTACTTTATAAAGATAAAGAGGTCTCAGTTCTAGCAACAGCTTCAAATGTCATTTGCAGGAGTCTCTGAGAATGAGAGCCTTTATTACTAACACATAGGTAAGGTTGAACTAACTAAACAGTCATCATAGGTGTCATCCCAGTGATAACACCTAAAGGTAAAGATGAGGAACTATAGTAACCGTCATCCTTGGATCTGGAAGCCACCATATTGAGAGTACATGTTTGAAGAAAGCAGAAAATGTGAAGGAATGGATGTATTAAGAAATGAAGCCAGAGGACAAATGAATCTAGGGGAAGAAAAGACACCCAATTAAACTAGAGATCTCTACCCTGGCAGCAGGCTGACCGTGCTGGCTTTCTGGATTGTGACCCTATTAGTGCTCTGGGAAGCTTGGCCAAATGTCCTTTCCTAGCAGAAACCACAAGGTTCTGAAGAACTGATGCAGACACCCTGAGAATCCCTGCATGTTCCAGTGTAGATGGCTTTCTTCCTGGCCTAGATGAAGCCCATGTTAAAATAAGCCTTACAGTTAAGTGCTATGGATATCCCAGTTGGTGAACAACTCTCCTGTACTTATTATTCAATATCTCCCTGGTATGGAATCCCTGACTTCAGGAAAACACTGGCATGGTTAATTGCTATATCTAATGTTATCATCCTACAATTCTGAAGTCATTCACAAATGGGATTTTGAAAGTAATTGGTATTCATATAACTTTGAATCATAGGAAAGTTGGTGCCAGTATTGAAATCTAACATGTTCAGCCCCAAGAAAATGTATGAATAATATTCTCTAAGAATTATTTTCTATCACACAAAACACCAAAGGACACTAGTTGGGTTCTTTGATTGATTCCCTTGAGCCAAAGCAGGTATTGTAGATTAAAGAGGAAGACTTGCTCTTTGCTTTTATCGCATGTACTTTTCCCCAACTGTGGTGTGTTCACAATTACAACATGTGAAACTTCTTTGTTTTACTAAATAGGTCCATATTCCTAGGTCCTATCAAGCAATCATAAGGGGTGGTCTTCAAAGAAGATCTACGTAATTCTCCAGAACAGGGTTATTTACTTGATTCTGTGGGTATGAAAGTTTTTCTAAGAATGACTTGACTCTAGTGTTCCAGTCAGGGACAAGGAGCTAACCAGCTGTAGGGCAGTGGTTCTCAAAGAGTTCTTCATGTTTTGGTGACCCGCAACCATAAAGTTATTTTCACTGCTTCTTCATAATTTTGCTACTCTTATGAATAATAATGTGAATATATGTGGGTTCTTTTTTTGGTGATCTTAGGTGACTCCTGTGAAGTGATCACCTGACACACAACATGAGCACAACTTGCTATAGAGTATTAAGAAATAGCATGAGATAGTAGATAATCCTTTCTTTTAAAATTTGTCATTTGTAACTTGGAAAAAGGATGCTTCATTTTAAACAATATGTCCATTGCTTAATTAAACAAAGGAAACATTCAAATCAACACACAAAGAATCCTGAGGATGCTGCTGCTTAAGAATTGAGTCAGGCTATATCACTCTTACCTTTATTTTCTCTCTTTGCCCCATGTTAGCATAGTGCTTTCTCCTATAATCAGGTCTGAGATTTCTGAGCCCTATTTTTTTCTTCCCAGAAATGTTCGAAAGCCAATTTTGTTTGACCTACATGTTCCATCCACAGCAGAGGCAAATCAGGAGATCAGTGTGAAACTTAAACTTCAAACACAATATGAAGAATGTATGGAGGTAAGTAGATAGTAAATCCAAGGCAAAATCTGACTGGAATTATAAATACAATTGAATTAATCACTTCTGCTAATTCTGCATGACAAAGTTAACATATTCATATGTGTTTGGTTATATGAATTTCACAACAATGTTGAGAACTTGGAGCAGATGATGATTCCCATTTCATAGAGAAGAAACCCTGGTCCACAAGAGTCCAGGAAGAAAAAGAGTGAGAAAGAGAATGGAAAATATCTAAGATAGAAATAGCTAGAAGGCAAAGAGCTTATGGAGAACTGAGACTGCACCATCCAGGGTCCCTTTGAGCATTAGTGGATTTTGGTGAGGGCTTAGGAACAAGGTTCTCATATAAACACCCAGCAACCATAGCTTGGAGCAGGGGTGAGAGGAGAATGTGAGGTATCTGTTTCTTTGTCTTTATTAAGACCTTAAACTGAGCCCGTTTCCCTCTTGCCTTTCTGAATAATAATTATTCAGTATAAATTTTATAGATGTGGGAGAAAGCATCATACCACCACCCTGATACTGACCATAGATTCAAGGTAAAGGTGAGTGCAGGTAACATTTTAAAACAACCGAGTCTGAAACTTGATAGGAAACGCTTTCATGAAGTTTGTAGTAAAAATCATATCTATTCCTGATTTACTACATTGCATTCTTGGCTGTAATTATGATGAAAGGTTGAATTTCATTTAAATGTATTGTTTTTCTCATCAGTCTTTGTAATCATTGAATTCTACTTACAAATCCATCTGGGTAGACATACCCCTAGGACAAAACTCCTAAGTTAGATGCCAGAAACAGGAGTGTATGTGTATATTACATATTTAATATTATATGTAATTATAATATTAGAGTATGTTATAATATTATATTAATATAATAATATAATATGTTAATACACATATTAATATGTGGTGTCTGAAGTTAACAGGCACTCTCAACTTTAAAAAGTAAAGAAATTAGCCTTCAAAAAATTTACCTATCAAATAATGTCCAGACATGGGAAGAGGGAGTAACTTTTAATCTTGTTGTTGGAATTGATGAGAGTGAGAGAATAATTCAACTGTGATGGAGGTAGAATTGGCTGAGTCAGGGGCCTGATTATCAGTCTCACAAAGTCTTGTCCTAGAATCAACACTTAAATAACTGGAAGGCTATTCATTGGGTTACATAATAAAAGTTCACATGAGTCATTTCCAAGAACTCTAGCTGGTACCAAAGACAAGCCTTCCCTTAGGAGACAGGCACAGTAGGATGAACCTCCTTACCCAATGGAACCACTTTCATCCTCCTGAATCTCACACTTGAACGTCTGGGCTAAGTATGATGGTGTGAAGAGAGAAAATTAGGAAAATTAGCATATAGAATGATAATACAATGAAGAATGAATGGGGTCTGTATCCCTAGGCCATATCTCAGCTATTTCCCTCTTATATTGTCTTATATTTACCTTTGTTGTACTAACAGTGGGCTTTCTCTCCCAACCAGGTCAAAGCTTACCTTTTAAGTAGTGTACCTATGGAAGGTGCCTTCAACTATACACAAACACATTGCCTCTGTAATGATCATACTATCACCCTTTTCTGGGATTTTGAAGTCATAGGTAAGTAAAAAGAACTACTAGCCAAAGAGGGAAATTTAAAAACATAAGCATGGCTGCAGAACTTCCAGTTGGAAGCATGGAAAAGCAAAATCATAGATGGAAAGGGAGCCTATAAGGAGCATTTCTGGGATCTAAAGCTATAGAAAGCATAGCCTGAGAAAGGATGATAAAAGGGAGTGACTTGCAAATGACTTGGGGAAACCAGCCCTGGAAGGACTTAACTGGTCCTACAGGAAAATCAGAGAACTCTAGAGTGTCTGAGAGATGACTTTTGTTTTATTTTTTACAGAAACTGTAAAATTTGCAATAGTTCTTAAAATTGTAAATGAAAAGAATATCTGCCCTAATGATTTGGCAGTTTTGCCCATCAAAGGAGACCAGTACCTTACTTATCGTACTGAGTACACGAATTAACAAAGGCTTCTTACATGTCTTTCAAAACCCTCATCATTTTCTCCAAGTACAATTGACTGGAATATTCATTGTAGTCTGTCAAATAAACTTCTTACAAGCATCTCCGTGTGTTGTTGTATCCTGCCTAAAACCTACCCTCAAAATCAGGAAAGTACTGCTAATTTCCTATATTAGTCTTTCAAAGTACCACTACTGAGATTTTATGAGTTTTTTTTCTATCCATTGATATAAAAAGGAAAGAAGGATCTGGAGAGTTACCTTAGTCTGTGCAATTACATGCAAGACTTAGATTTAAATCCCCTGAATCCACATAAAGCCCAAAATAGTAGCACACATTAATGACCCCAGTGCTTCTACAGTGAGACAGTAGGCAGGTATAGAAATCTCTGCAGAATCTATTGGGTAAACTCACTCTGTGTACACAGTGAGGAACAATTGCAGATGCTCTCCATAAGTGAGTAGAAGGGAAAGGCCAACACTTGTAACTGTCCTTTTATCTTCTTTTTTATTTATTTATTTATTTATTTATTTATTTATTTATTTATTTATTTATTTATTTATTATATGTAAGTACACTGTAGCTGTCTGTCTTCAGACGCACCAGAAGAGGGCATCAGATCTCATTACGGGTGGTTGTGAGCCACCATGTGGTTGCTGGGATTTGAACTTCGGACCTTTGGAAGAGCAGTCGGGTGCTCTTACCCACTGAGCCATCTCACCAGCCCCCCTTTTATCTTCTTGAGTGTGCCATGGCACTGGAACACTCCCACTCACCCATGCATACAAATCATACAAACACAACCAACACTTTTAAAGAAAAGAAGAAGAAATAATAAAAGACAGCCACTTTCAAAGAGTTGAAAGATCACACCTGTGATAATCCAAATACTCAAGACAAATAAGAGGAAGCTGGGGCTGGAAACCAAGATGTCTATTGCTTGACTTTTCTCTATCCTGTGCTCTCCAAGAGCTCCTCCTTCAGTTCCCAGAGGATAGAAGTGATTTCTTTTTTTTTGTTTTTTTTTTTTTGGTTTTTTTTTGTTTTTTTTTTAACATAACAATGAGGCTTTATTGGGCTAGATTACAGAGCACAAATGAGGACTTACATATAGGGACACTGGTGACCCCAAACCAGGTATGTTCATCTAGGAAACTATAGATTTACACCTAGTGATGGATGTAAGCATCCTGGAAGCTGCATTGTGGAGTTCCAATTTCAATTATCCTTCCTCTTCTTTATTTATTTATTTATTTATTTATTTATTTATTTATTTTATTACTTATTTTCCTCAATTACATTTCCAATGCTATCCCAAAAGACCCCCATACCCCCCCCACTTCCCTACCCACCCATTCCCATTCTTTTGGCCCTGGCATTCCCCTGTATTGGGGCATATAAAGTTTGCAAGTCCAATGGGCCTCTCTTTCCAGTGATGGCCGACTAGGCCATCTTTCGATACATATGCAGCTAGAGACAAGAGCTCCGGGGTCCTGGTTAGTTCATCATGTTGTTCCAACAATAGGGTTGCAGATCCCTTTAGCTCCTTGGGTACTTTCTCTAGCTTCTCCATTGGGAGCCCTGTGATCCATCCAATAGCTGACAGTGAGCATCCACTTCTGTGTTTGTTTGGCCCCGGCATAGTTTCACAAGAGAGAGCTATATCTGGGTCCTTTCAGCAAAATCTTGCTAGTGTATGCAATGGTGTCAGCGTTTGGAAGCTGATTATGGGATGGATCCCTGGATATGGCAGTCTCTAGATGGTCCATCCTTTCATCACAGCTCCAAACTTTGTCTCTGTAACTCCTTCCATGGGTGTTTTGTTCCCAATTCTAAGAAGGGGCACAGTGTCCACACTTTGGTCTTCATTCTTCTTGAGTTTCATGCGTTTAGCAAATTGTATCTTATATCTTGGGTATCCTAAGTTTTGGGCTAATATCCACTTGGATGTCTGCGGCCCGAAAAGGGTGCTGCCTCAGCGGCTCTGTGGCTCCTGCCTGTCCCAGAAGCTGTCTGCTTCTGTGGTGCACACTCTCACATGTGCAGACTTCCTAAGTTCGGCGGAGTCCGGGAACCAAGCTAGAAGTGATTTCTAACCAAGGAGGAACACTCTATAGTGCTCACCATGAGTTATTGCATTGTGTTCCATTCTAATGCTTCTTTTCAATCAGTTCCAAACAAGAAAATATAACTCACTGGAACAATGTACACCTCAGTAGCAATTGTGGCTGGCTATAAACAAAGGCTACGAGTCCTGAGTTGCTTTCTCAGATGGGACCAGCTACTGCTTTTTGATAGAAGTGAAACATGAACAAGGGTCCCAAATAAATGAATGAAATTCTGGCAAATGGAAAATTAGACCTCAAGAACCCAAAGCCAGACGTGCTTGTCAGGTAAGCTTTCTGGTACTGGGTTTGGATAACTGAAAGAACTCTAGAGGATGCAATGAGAAGAATCAGAATCACAACAGACTGAGTATATCTGGGTAAGAAAATAGAATAATCCTCACAAGCCAGTTGTCCTAAATGAGGATCAGAATTCAGATAGCTAAAATTCATTCTTCCTTCTGAATATAAGTATTATTTCTTGTATAGATTTACATCTTTTTGAGAGACAAAGCCCTGTTTCCTTTGAAAATACCTTTGAGGATATTTTTTTCTGTTATTTTGCTTTTTAGTACCTGCCTCAGACATTGCCCATGTATGCCCCTTTCTTTATCCTGGGTTATTTTTGGTGGGAGTAGGGTCCTTTCTGAAGGAATTTAATATTTAGAAGACCAAGGTTGTCAGCTAGTTTTGGTTTTGTGTCTATAATTATTTTCCTGGGTCATTGGCTTAATTTTTTAATTGGTTCAGGTCTTCTGTTTATGCATTTGTAACTTTTCCTAAAGTCTGTGGTAGACTAGCTGAGAAAGTAACCATCTTTCAATATTTGACATTAAGAAAAATTAATGGTCTTTAATTATAGTAAACACAGTCATGTATATTTGCTTTATCATGAATATTTGTACATACATTATTCTATATTCTATATCCTATATCATATATTATGTTATACTATATTATACTATATTGTATTATATATTATATATTTATTATATACTATATATTATATATTATATGTTATATATTATATATGCCTACTTGGGCTTTCTGGCTTAGTTCTAATTCCTTTCTACTCCAGTTTTGGCACAATATTTACTTAAGGACAATCATACATTGATGTGTGTGTTTTTATCTTCACTAACTAAACTTTATCTTACCAAGAAATTACTGGTTAAGTTCTACACTGTGGATAAATTTCTATTATTTCAGCATAATAAAGTGATGACTAAAGATTTGTTATTAAATTTTCAGGATTTTATATCTCAGTGTATACATCATTAAATATTTAATATTTTGTACAGAACAAAATATTAAAATGAAAAGATAGGAACACTCCACTATAATAGCTGAGGATAAACATCTGTAAGATATCTTTGTTCTGTTTTGTAAAGAAAAAAGTAAACATATTGGACCTTTTGTGAAAAATATGTCTCATCTCTACATCAAAAAGAAAATCATTACTAAGTTTAATACCAAAAAGATAAACTGTATGTACTCATGAATAACAGCAGGATATTCTCATGTATCTGTTTAGATTCAATATACACTCATAATAATCACCACTGTGATACTGTCACCGCCAAATAGGAAAGGCAGCATACATCTTGATATGAAACATGATGGTAGTCTACAAAGAACAAACGCTAATTCTTCGACTCAAAAAACAGGAATGTATCCAAGAAAGATGTAATATCAAAATAACACTGGCTCAAAAGAAGACCTCAAAAGAGAAACTCAAAACAGGACCAAGGGAGGAAATTTTGTGCAAGAGTCATTAATTTGTCTGACTTAATATCCTAATAAAAATGTCAGAGTGTATAGTAGTTTCATTTTCTCTCTCTTTCTCTGTCTGTCTGTCTCTCTATTTTTCTCTCCTTCCCATCACACCAACCCCTACACACAAAACTGTCGTACACACAGATGTAAGCAACACACATAAAACACAACAGTACAAGATTTCACTTACAGGGGAAGCCCAAGATTGCTCAGGAGAAATTTGTCAATGGCATTTTCAAATTTTCAACATCAAAGCACTTGTCTGCTACTCAGAGGCAGAGAGGCAGAGGGGACCTTTGTTATGTAACTTAAGAGAAACACCCAATTCAATGACTGTGTTATATACTAGCTACAATACTTTGTGTTCCAAGTTAATTGCCCCAACTCCCCATCATATAACATGAAAGAAACATTAACTTTCTTACTACCATTTTGTTAAATAAGTAAAAATAAGGAGACATAGTAAGTTATATGAAAAATGGTGCCCACTGGGAACTGTATCAGAAAAGCTAATACATGCTGGAGGATGAAATTTGAAAGCTGATTCCCTCTCCCCACATACAATTTCACTCTTTCTGCTTCCTCTTTGGATTGAAGATGTACTCTCTCAGCCTACAGATCTTGCCACCATGCTGCCACCTCATGTCATTCATCTGCACCATGGTGGACTCTTCTCCCTGCACCTGAAAGCCCAAGCAAATGGTTTCCAAATAGCTTTCTTTTTTTTTTACTTTTTAATATTTTTATTATATATTTTCCTCAATTACATTTCCAATGCTATCCCAAAAGTTCCCCATAGCGCCCCCCACTTCCCTACCCACCAATTCCCATTCTTTTGGCCCTGGCATTCCTCTATATTGGGGCATATAAAGTTTGCAAGTCCAATGGGCCTCTCTTTCCATTGAAGGCCAACTAGGCCATCTTTCGATACATATGCAGCTAGAGACAAGAGCTCTGGGGTGCTGGTTAGTTCATCATGTTGTTCCAACTATAGGGTTGCAGATCCCTTTAGCTCCTTGGGTACTTTCTCTAGCTTCTCCATTGGGAGCCCTGTGATACATCCAATAGCTGACAGTGAGCATCCACTCCTGTGTTTGCTAGGCCCCTGCATAGTCTCACAAGAGACAGCTATATTTTGGTCCTTTCAGCAAAATCTTGCTAGTGTATGCAATGGTGTCAGCTTTTAGAAGCTGATTATGGGATGGATCCCTGGATATGGCAGTCTCTAGATGGTCCATCCTTTCATCACAGCTCCAAACTTTGTCTCTGTAACTCCTTCCATGGGTGTTTTGTTCCCAATTCTAAGAAGGGACACAGTGTCCACATTTTGGTCTTCATTCTTCTTGAGTTTCATGCATTTAGCAAATTGTATCTTATATCTTGGGTATCCTAAGTTTTGGGCTAATATCCACTTATCAGTGAATACATATTGTGTGAGTTCCTTTGTGATTGTATTACCTCACTCAAGATGATGCCCTCCAGGTCCATCCATTTGGCTAGGAATTTCATAAATTCATTCTTTTTAATAGCTGAGTAGTACTCCATTGTGTAAATGTACCATAATTTCTGTATCCATTCCTCTGTTGAGGGACATCTGGGTTCTTTCCAGCTTCTGGCTATTATAAATAGGGCTGCTATGAACATAGTGGAGCATGTGTCCTTCTTACCGGTTGGGACATCTTCTGGATATATACCCAGGAGAGGTATTGCTGGATCCTCCAGTAGTACTATGTCCAATTTTCTGAGGAACCGCCAGACTGATTTCCAGAGTGGTTGTACAAGCTTGCAATCCCACCAACAATGGAGGAGTGTTCCTCTTTCTCCACATCCTCGCCAGCATCTGCTGTCACCTGAATTTTTGATCTTAGCCATTCTGACTGGTGTGAGGTGGAATCTCAGGGTTGTTTTGATTTGCATTTCCCTGATGATTAAGGATGTTGAACATTTTTTCAGGTGCTTCTCTGCCATTCGGTATTCTTCAGTTGAGAATTCTTTGTTCAGTTCTGAGCCCCATTTTTTAATGGGGTTATTTGATTTTCTGGAGTCCACCTTCTTGAGTTCTTTATATATATTGGATATTAGTCCCTTATCTGATTTAGGATAGGTGAAGATGCTTTCCCAAACTGTTGGTGGTTTTTTTGTCTTATTGATGGTGTCTTTAGCCTTGCAGAAGCTTTGTAGTTTCATGAGGTCCCACTTGTCAATTCTCGATCTTACAGCACAAGCCATTACTGTTCTATTCAGGAATTTTTCCCCTGTGCCCATATCTTCAAGACTTTTCCCCACTTTCTCCTCTATAAGTTTCAGTGTCTCTGGTTTTATGTGAAGTTCCTTGATCCACTTAGACTTGACCTTAGTACAAGGAGATAGGAATGGATCGATTCGCATTCTTCTACATGTTAACAACCAGTTGTGCCAGCACCATTTGTTGAAAATGCTGTCTTTCTTCCACTGGATGGTTTTAGCACCCTTGTCGAAGATCAAGTGACCATAGGTGTGTGGGTTCATTTCTGGGTCTTCAATTCTATTCCATTGGTCTATTTGTCTGTCACTATACCAGTACCACGCAGTTTTTAGCATAATTGCTCTGTACTAAAGCTTTAGGTCCGACATGGTGATTCCACCAGAGGTTCTTTTATCCTTGAGAAGAGTTTTTGCTATCCTAGGTTTTTTGTTATTCCAGATGAATTTGCAGATTGCACTTTCTAATTCGTTGAAGAATTGATTTGGAATTTTGATGGGGATTGCATTGAATCTGTAGATTGCTTTTGGCAAGATAGCCATTTTTACAATGTTGATCCTGCCAATCCATGAGCATGGGAGGTCTTTCCATCTTCTGAGATCTTCTTTAATTTCTTTCTTCAGGGACTTGAAGTTCTTGTCATACAGATCTTTCACTTCCTTAGCTAGAGTCATGCCAGGATATTTTATATTATTTGTGAGTTTTGAGAAGGGTGTTGTTTCCATAATTTCTTTCTCGGCCTGTTTATTCTTTGTGTAGAGAAAGGCCATTGATTTGTTTGAGTTAATTTTATATCCAGCTACTTCACCGAAGCTGTTTATCAGGCTTAGGAGTTCTCTGGTGGAATTTTTAGGGTCACTTATATATACTATCATATCATCTGCAAAAAGTGATATTTTGACTTCCTCTTTTCCAATTTGTATCCCTTTGATCTCCTTTTGTTGTCGAATTGCTCTGGCTAGGACTTCAAGTACAATGTTGAATAGGTATGGAGAAAGTGGACAGCCTTGTCTAGTCCCTGATTTTAGAGGGATTGCTTCAAGCTTCTCACCATTTACTTTGATGTTGGCTACTGGTTTGCTGTAGATTGCTTTTATCATGTTTAGGTATGGGCCTTGAATTCCTGATCTTTCCAAGACTTTTATCATGAATGGGTGTTGGATCTTGTCAAATGCTTTTTCCGCATCTAACGAGATGACCATGTGGTTTTTGTCTTTGAGTTTGTTTATATACTGGATTACGTTGATGGATTTTCGTATACTGAACCATCCCTGCATCCCTGGGATGAAACCTACTTGGTCAGGATGGATGATTGTTTTGATGTGTTCTTGGATTCGGTTAGCAAGAACTTTATTGAGGATTTTTGCATCAATATTCATAAGGGATATTGGTCTGAAGATTTCTATCTTTGTTGGGTCTTTTTGTGGTTTAGGTATCAGAGTAATTGTGGCTTCATAGAATGAGTTGGGTAGAGTACCTTCTGTTTCTATTTTGTGGAATAGTTTGTGAAGAACTGGGATTAGATCTTCTTTGAAGGTCTGATAGAACTCTGCACTAAACCCATCTGGTCCTGGGCTTTTTTTGGTTGGGAGACTATTAATGACTGCTTCTATTTCTTTGGGGAATATAGGGCTGTTTAGATCATTAACCTGATCTTGATTCAACTTTGGTACCTGGTATCTGTCTAGGAACTTCTCCATTTCATCCAGGTTCTCCAGTTTTGTTGAGTATAGCCTTCCAAATAGCTTTTGATTGTGCTTTTTTATTATAGAAACAAAAAGGAACCAACAACACATTTCTAATTGTATTGTATGAATTATACAATTATAAAGTCCAACTATATCAGAACTTCTCATGTTTGATAATGTAAAACTTGTGTTGTCTAGTATTAGTTTTCTCATATAGCTAAGGCACTTGTAGATCTCTTTTTTTGTTGATTTTTAATATTTTTATTACATATTTTCCTCAATTATATTTCCAATGCTATTCCAAAAGTCCCCCATAGCGCCCCACATTTCCCTACCCACCCATTCCCATTCTTTTGGCCCTGGCATTCCCCTATATTGGGGCATATAAAGTTTGCAAGTCCAATGGGCCTCTCTTTCCATTGATGGCCGACTAGGCCATCTTTCGATACATATGCAGCTAGAGACAAGAGCTCCGGGGTTCTGGTTAGTACATCATGTTGTTCCAACTATAGGGTTGCAGGTCCCTTTAGCTCCTTGGGTACTTTCTCTAGCTTCTCCATTGGGAGCCCTGTGATACATCCAATAGCTGACTGTGAACATCCACTCCTGTGTTTGCTAGGCCCCGGCATCGTCTCACAAGAGACAGCTATATTTGGGTCCTTTCAGCAAAATCTTGCTAGTGTATGCAATGGTGTCAGCGTTTAGAAGCTGATTATGGGACGGATCCCTGGATAAGGCAGTCTCTAAATGGTCCATCCTTTCATCACAGCTACGAACTTGGTCTCTGTAACTCCTTCCATGGGTGTTTTGTTCCCAATTCTAAGAAAGTGCACAGTGTCCACACTTTGGTCTTCATTCTTCTTGAGTTTCATGCGTTTATCAAATTGTATCTTATATCTTGGGTATCCTAAGTTTTGGGCTAATATCCACTTATCAATGAATACATATTGTGTGAGTTCTTTTGTGATTGTGTTACTTCACTCAAGATGATGCCCTCCATGTCCATCCATTTGGCTAGGAATTTCATAAATTCATTCTTTTTAATAGCTGAGTAGTACTCCATTGTGTAAATGTACCATAATTTCTGTATCCATTCCTCTGTTGAGGGACATCTGGGTTCTTTCCAGCTTCTGGCTATTATAAATAGGGCTGCTATGAACATAGTGGAGCATGTGTCCTTTTTACCGGTTGGGACATCTTCTGGATATATGCCCAGGAGAGGTATTGCTGGATCCTTCGGTAGTACTATGTCCAATTTTCTGAGGAACCGCCAGACTGATTTCCAGAGTGGTTGTACAAGCTTGCAATCCCACCAACAATGGAGGAGTGTTCCTCTTTCTCCACATCCTCGCCAGCATCTGCTGTCACCTGAATTTTTGATCTTAGCCATTCTGACTGGTGTGAGGTGGAATCTCAGGGTTGTTGGTGCTGGTCCAGCCGGAAGAGGCCTGTGGTTCTACTCAGGCCGGTTTTCTGCTTCCCTAACTAATGCAGTCTCTGGTCCCGCACGCAATTGGATTGGAGCAGAAGCTGTGCTCCACTCACCTGAAGTCTTAAGATCCTGTGGTGGGTGTTGTGGGTAGCTGGCGAGTGTCAGCCGACCCTGCGCCCCAGCTGCCCTGGTGCTTTTCTGACCAGAAGAGGCTTGTGGCCCTATGTAGGCCGGATTTCTCTCTCCCCAACCAGAGTGGTCTCAGGTCCCGCGTGATTGGACTGGAGCAGAAGCTGTGTTCCCCTCACCAGCAGTCCCAAAATCCTGCGGCGGGGGTCGTGGGTAGCTGGCGGGTGTCAGGCAACCCTGCGCCCCAGCTGCCCTGGTGCTTTTCTGACCGGAAGAGGCTTGTCTTAGATCTCTTTTAGTGACCTTTGTGCTCCCCTGTGATCTTTCCCTTTTCTCCTCAGATCCCAGATTCTCAACACCCATGTTCAACTTTGTAATTTAATCAAGCCAGGAAAAAGGATAAAACATTATGATAAGTAAATGTTTTTATTACAATATAATAAGTAAATTTCTAAAATTATGAATAGCACCCCTAGAGTTATAAAGGAAGAGAATAGATATGACATTCTCTCCCTCTCAGTAAAGAACACCGTGACACACTCCAAACTTCGAAGTTATATAGAATACACCAATGGAAAATCTAGAGAGGAATGTCAATAGTTCCTTTGTCTACAGAACAAAAATAACAACACTGCTGACTTATTTAATAGACTCATGCCAAAGTTGCTGAAGTTACATAAATAAATAAAAGGAGAGATATGGCACATAGGCCAACATCAGGTGTTATTTTAATCTGCACAGTAACCCCTCTTTTTTTTTATCAAAAACAACTTTTCTTAGATATTTTCTTCATTTACATTTCAAATTCTATCCTGAAAGTCCCCACAAAGCCCTCTTTATCTTAGATAACCAACCTTTATGCCATTGATTCCATTGTTTTCATTCTCCCTAATGTAAGGTAAATAAAGAGAAAGTGTTGATATCTTACATTCTGCAAATTCCTTGAGGTTTCCTGGATTAAGACATTTAAAAGTATTCTTACTTCTCCATTGGGAGCCCTGTGATCCATCCAATAGCTGACTGTGAGCATCCACTTCTGTGTTTGCTAGGCCTGGGCATAGTCTCACAAGAGACAGCTATATTTGGGTCCTTTCAGCAAAATCTTGCTATTATATGCAATGGTGTCAGCGTTTGGAAGCTGATTATGGGATGGATCCCTGGATATGGCAGTCTCTAGATGGTCCATCCTTTCATCACAGCTCTAAACTTTGTCTCTGTAACTCCTTCCATGGGTGTTTTGTTCCCAATTCTAAGAAGGGGCACAGTGTCCACACTTTGGTCTTCATTCTTCTCCCAATGGAGAAGCTAGAGAATGTACCCAAGGAGTGAAAGGGATCTGCAACCCTATAGTTGGAACAACATGATGAACTAACCAGTACCCCGGAGCTCTTGTCTCTAGCTGCATATGTATTGAAAGATGGCTTAGTCGGCCATCACTGGAGAGAGGCCCATTGGACTTGCAAACTTTATATGCCCCAATACAGGGGAATGCCAGGGCCAAAAGAATGGGAATGGGTGGGTAGGGAAATGGGGGGAGGTGGGGGGGACTTTTGGGATAGCATTGGAAATGTAATTGAGGAAAATACATAATAAAAAAAATTATTTCATAAAAAAAAAGTATTCTTAGAACTGAGTAGAGGATCACGTACAAACCTATCACCTTCATAAACAAAAGAAAACCAACAATCTGCAATGTTTTACTTTACCAAAAGTGTACTAAACTAAGCTCAGAAATGACTCAAGAGAAAGAGTTCACATTACAACTTCACGAATTCATGAAAATAACACCAAGGCTAACAATATGATTTGCTGTGCATTCCAAATTCAATCTTTTTCATAGAAAATTAAAGTATGTTAAATGTATTCATACAAATGTATTCATACAAATTACATACCTGAATTTAAAAAATGTAAATTATCCTTCCTGCCCACATTCTCTGGACTTCGCACTCACATATTAGGACACATATTTATTCATGCACATCTGTCATGACGTTTGGAACCCCCATCATCAATCTTCCATATCTTCATAAGACTGACTTTTATGGTGCTGACCACTTTATCACCATCTGAGGTCCTGCAAATGAAAATCAATGAAATATTAAGTTAAGAACCTCTCTCTCACTCTGCCTCAGGAGAAGGGAGCGCCATCTTGGTTCTGGGACTCCACCGAACTTAGGAACTTAGTCTGCACAGGTGAGAGTGTGCACCACAGAGACAGACAGCTTCTGGGACAGGCCAGAGCCACAGAGCCGCTGAGGCAGCACACTTTTGGGGCCGCAGACATCCTGCACCCTCCCAGCTGGAGGACAGTGGTCCCGCCCTGCACGGGAGCCCTATGCCTCAGGAGAAGGGAGCACCATCTTGGTTCCGGGACTCCTCCGAACTTAGAAACTTAGTCTGCACAGGTGAGAGTGTGCACCACAGAGACAGATAGCTTCTGGGACAGGCGGGAGCCACATAGCCACTGAGGCAGCACACTTTTGGGGCCACAGACATCCGGCACCCTCCCAGCCAGAGGACAGTGGTCCCACCCTACACGGGAGCCCTCTGCCTCAGGAGAAGGGAGCACCATCTTGGATCCAGGACTCCTCCGAATGTAGGAACTTAGTCTGCACAGGTAAGAGTGTGCACCACAGAAGCTGACAGCTTCTGTGACCTGCCAAAGCAACACAGCATCTGGGAAAGGTCCTGTTTTGGGCTTTCTTCTTCGGCCAGGAGGAGGTCCAAACACCACATATCTGTGCACCTTCCCTGTAAGAGGAGAGCTTGTCTGCAGAGAGTGCTCTAACCACTGAAACTCAGAGGAGAGAGCCTGGCTCTCAGGACTGCTGATAGATGGTAATCAGATCACCAGAAGCACAATCTCTATACACAGACAACTATAACAACTCCAGAGATTACAGGATGGCGAAAGGTAAACGTAAGAATCTTACTAACAGAAACCAAGACCACTCACCATCATCAGAACCCAGCACTCCCACTTCGCCCAGTCCAGGGCACCCCAACACACCCGAAAAGCTAGACCTGGATTTAAAAGCATATCTCATAATGATGGTAGAGGACATCAAGAAGGACTTTAATAACTCCCTTAAAGAAATACAGGAGAACACTGCTAAACAAGTAGAAGACATTAAAGAGGAAGCACAAAAATCCCTTAAAGAATTGCAGGAAAACATAACCAAACAGGTAGAAGACATTAAAGAGGAAACACAAAAATCCCTTAAAGAATTGCAGGAAAACACAACCAAACAGGTGATGGAATTGAATAAAACCATCCAAGACCTAAAAAGGGAAGTAGACACAATAAAGAAAACCCAAAGTGAGGCAACGCTGAAGATAGGAACCCTAGGAAAGAAATCTGGTACCATAGATGCGAGCATCAGCAACAGAATATAAGAGATGGAAGAGAGAATCTCAGGTGCAGAAGATTCCATAGAGAACATCTGCACAACAATCAAAGATAATGGAAAATGCAAAAAGATCCTTACTCAAACCATCCAGGAAATCCAAGACACAATGAGAAGACCAAACCTACAGATAATAGGAGTGGATGAGAATGAAGATTTTCAACTCAAAGGACCAGCAAACATCTTCAAAAAATTATTGAAGAAAACTTCCCAAATCTAAAGAAAGAGATGCCCATGAACATACAAGAAGCCTACAGGACTCCAAATAGACTGGACCAGAAAAGAAATTCCTCCTGACACATAATAATCAGAACAACAAATGCACTAAATAAAGATAGAATACTAAAAGCAGTAAGGGGAAAAGGTCAAGTAACTTATAAAGGCAAGCCTATCAGAATTACACCAGATTTTTCACCAGAGACTATGAAAGCCAGAAGAGCCTGGAAAGATGTTATACAGACAATAAGAGAACACAAATTCCTGCCCAGGCTACTATACCCAGCCAAACTCTCAATTACCATAGATGGAGAAACCAAAGTATTCCACGACAAAACCAAATTCACACATTATCTCTCCACGAATCCAGCCTTTCAAAGGATAATAACAGAAAAAAAAAAAACAATGCAAGGATGGGAACCACGCCCTAGAAAAAACAAGAAGGTAATCCCTCAACAAACCTAAAAGAAGACAGCCACAAGAACAGAATGCCAACTTTAACAACAAAAATAACAGGAAGCAACAATTACTTTTCCTTAATATCTCTTAATATCAATGGACTCAACTCCCCAATAAAAAGACATAGACTAACAAACTGGCTACACAAACAAGACCCAACATTTTGCTGCTTACAGGAAACTCATCTCAGAGAAAAAGATAGACACTACCTCAGAATGAAAGGCTGGAAAACAATTTTCCAAGCAAATGGCCTGAAGAAACAAGCTGGAGTAGCCATTCTAATATCTGATAAGATTGACTTCCAACCCAAAGTCATCAAAAAAGACAGGGAGGGACACTTCATACTCATCAAAGGTAAAATCCTCCAAGAGGAACTATCAATTCTGAATATCTATGCTACAAATGCAAAGGCAGCCACATTCATTAAAGAAACTTTAGTAAATCTCAAAGCACACATTGCACCTCACACAATAATAGTGGGAGACTTCAACACACCACTTTCACCAATGGACAGATCATGGAAACAGAAATTAAGCAGGGACACAGTGAAACTAACAGAAGTTATGAATCAAATGGATCTGGCAGATATCTACAGAACATTCTATCCTAAAACAAAAGGATATACCTTCTTCTCAGCACCTCATGGTACCTTCTCCAAAATTGACCACATAACAGGTCACAAAACAGGCCTCAACAGATACAAAAATATTGAAATTGTCCCATACATCCTATCAGATCACCATGGACTAAGGCTGATCTTCAATAATAAAATAAATAATAGAAAGCCAACATTCAGGTGGAAACTGAACAACATGCTTCTCAATGATACCTTGGTTCTAGGAAGGAATAAAGAAAGAAATTAAGGACTTTTTAGAGTTCAATGAAAATGAAGCCACAACATACCCAAACTTATGGGACACAATGAAAGCATTTTTAAGAGGAAAACTCATAGCTCTGAGTGCCTCCAAAAAGAAACTAGAGAGAGCACACATTAGCAGCATGACAACACACCTAAAAGCACTAGAACAAAAGGAATCAAATTCACCCAAGAGGAGGAGATGGCAGGAAATAATCAAACTCAGGGGCGAAATCAACCAAGTGGAAACAAGAAGAACTATTCTAAGAATCAACCAATCAAGGAGCTGGTTCTTTGAGAAAATCAACTGAAGAAGTAACAAAATTCTAGGCCTTTAGGTCGAGGCTTGGGAATGTGACCTTTGTGACTCATTGCTCCAAGGTATGCTAATCATACCTTGGTAGCGACATTCCTTCCTCCACCCACCTGCTTCCTGGGTTCAAAGAGTGTTCATTCAAAGAAAGTCACCCTGACCAACTATGGAACCCACTATGCAAATGTGCTATTGTTAGGGGCTCTTAGAAACTGAGAGTTAACCAGAACAATTACCAGGTATTCTCTGTGACTCTTGTGACTTTGCACTTCCTTATGACTCTTAACTGGTATCTTTGGTATTTTTCCAACAACGCCCTCCCCACTTCTTTGAGTTGTGGTTTCTTCCTTTAAATACCCCTTTATACAGCTGCTCGTGGCGCCATGGTCCTCTACCCCTGCGTGGTGTATGACCATGGGCCCTTGAACGATCTCATAAAAATCCTCTTGCAGTTGCAGCAAGACTGTTTCTTGTGTGATTTGTGGTGTCGCCTCTCCTGTGTCAGAACGTGGGGGAGTCCTCACGTTGTGGGTCTTTCACAACAAGATAGATAAACCCTTAGCCAGACATACTAGAGGGCACAGGGAAAGCATTCTAATTAACAAAATCAGAAATGAAAAAGGAGACATAACAACAGATCCTGAAGACATCCAAAACACCATCAGATCCTTCTACAAAAGGCTATACTCAACAAAACTGGGGAACGTGGATGAAATGGAGAAGATTGTAGACAGATACCAGGTACCAAAGTTGAATCAAGATCAGGTTAATGATCTAAACAGCCCTATATCCCCCAAAGAAATAGAAGCAGTCATTAATAGTCTCCCAACTAAAAAAAGCCCAGGACCAGATGGGTTTAGTGCAGAGTTCTATCAGACCTTCAAAGAAGATCTAATCCCAGTTCTTCACAAACTATTCCACAAAATAGAAACAGAAGGTACTCTACCCAACTCATTCTATGAAGCCACAATTACTCTGATACCTAAACCACAAAAAGACCCAACAAAGATAGAAAACTTCAAACCAATATCCCTTATGAATATTGATGCAAAAATCCTCAATAAAGTTCTTGCTAACCGAATCCAAGAACACATCAAAACAATCATCCATCCTGACCAAGTAGGTTTCATCCCAGGGATGCAGGGATGGTTCAATATACGAAAATCCATCAACGTAATCCAGTATATAAACAAACTCAAAGACAAAAACCACATGATCATCTCGTTAGATGCGGAAAAAGCATTTGACAAGATCCAACACCCATTCATGATAAAAGTCTTGGAAAGATCAGGAATTCAAGGCTCATACCTAAACATGATAAAAACAATCAACAGCAAACCAGTAGCCAATATCAAAGTAAATGGTGAGAAGTTTGAAGCAATCCCTCTAAAAGCAGGGACTAGACAAGGCTGTCCACTTTCTCCATACCTATTCAACATTGTACTTGAAGTCCTAGCCAGAGCAATTCGACAACAAAAGGAGATCAAGTGGATACAAATTGGAAAAGATGAAGTCAAAATATCACTTTTTGCAGATGATATGATAGTATATATAAGTGACCCTAAAAATTCCACCAGAGAACTCCTAAACCTGATAAACAGCTTCGGCGAAGTAGCTGGATATAAAATTAACTCAAACAAATCAATGGCCTTTCTCTACACAAAGAATAAATAGGCTGAGAAAGAAATTATGGAAACAACACCCTTCTCAAAACTCACAAATAATATAAAATATCCTGGCATGACTCTAACTAAGGAAGTGAAAGATCTGTAAAATATAAACTTCAAGTGTCTGAAGAAAGAAATTATAGAAGATCTCAGGAGATGGAAAGATCTCCCATGCTCATGGATTGGCAGGATCAACATTGTAAAAATGGCTATCTTGCCAAAAGCAATCTACAGATTCAATGCAATCCCCATCAAAATTCCAACTCAGTTCTTCAACGAATTAGAAAGTGCAATCTGCAAATTCATCTGGAATAAAAAAAAAAAAAACCTAGGATAGCAAAAACTCTTCTCAAGGATAAAAGAACCTCTGGTAGAATCACCATGCCATACCTAAAGCTTTACTACAGAGCAATTGTGATAAAAACTGTGTGGTACTGGTATAGTGACAGACGAGTAGACAAATGGAATAGAATTGAAGACCCAGAAATGAACCCACACACCTACGGTCACTTGATCTTCGACAAGGGAGCTAAAAACATCCAGTGGAAAAAAGACAGCATTTTCAACAAATGGTGCTGGCACAACTGGTTCTTATCATGTAGAAGAATTCGAATCGATCCATTCCTATCTCCTTGTACTAAGGTCAAGTCTAAGTGGATCAAGGAACTTCACATAAAACCAGAGACACTGAAACTTATAGAGGAGAAAGTGGGAAAAAGCCTTGAAGATATGGGCACAGGGGAAAAATTCTTGAATAAAACGGCAATTACTTGTGCTGTAAGATGGAGAATTGACAAGTGGGACCTCATGAAACTGCAAAGCTTCTGCAAGGCAAAAGACACCATCAATAAGACAAAAAAACCACCAACAGATTGGGAAAGGATCTTTACCTATCCTAAATCAGATAAGGGAATAATATCCAATATATATAAAGAACTCAAGAAGGTGGATTCCAGAAAATCAAATAACCCCATTAAAAAATGGGGCTCAGAACTGAACAAAGAATTCTCACATGAGGAATACCGAATGGCAGAGAAGCACCTGAAAAAATGTTCAACATCCTTAATCATCAGGGAAATGCAAATCAAAACAACCCTGAGATTCCACCTCACACCAGTCAGAATGGCTAAGATCAAAAATTCAGGTGACAGCAGATGCTGGCGAGGATGTGGACAAAGAGGAACACTCCTCCATTGTTGGTGGGATTGCAAGCTTGTACAACCACTCTGGAAATCAGTCTGGCGGTTCCTCAGAAAATTGGACATAGTACTACTGGAGGATCCAGCAATACCTCTCCTGGGCATATATCCAGAAGGTGTTCCAACCGGTAAGAAGGACACATGCTCCACTAAGTTCATAACAGCCTTATTTATAATAGCCAGAAGCTGGAAAGAACCCAGATGCCCCTCAACAGAGGAATGGATACAGAAATTATGGTACATTTACACAATGGAGTACTACTCAGCTATTAGAAAGAATGAATTTATGAAATTCCTAGCCAAATGGATGGACATGGAGGGCATCATCTTGAGTGAGGTAACACAATCACAAAGGAACTCACATAATATGTACTCACTGATAAGTGGATATTAGCCCAAAACTTAGGATATCCAAGATATAAGATACAATTTGCTAAACATATGAAACTCAAGAAGAATGAAGACCAAAGTGTGGACACTATGCCCCTTCTTAGAATTGGGAACAAAACACCCATGGAAGGAGTTACAGAGACAAAGTTTGGAGCTGTGATGAAAGGATGGACCATCTAGAGACTGCCATATCCAGGGATCCATCCCATAATCAGCTTCCAAATGCTGACACCATTGCATACACTAGCAAGATTTTGCTGAAAGGACCCAGATATAGCTGTCTCCTGTGAGACTATGCCGGGGCCTAGCAAACACAGAAATGGATGCTCACTGTCAGCTATTGGATGGATCATAGGGCTCCCAATGGAGAAGCTAGAGAAAGTACCCAAGGAGTTAAAGGTATAGGAAACCCTATAGGGGAAACAACATGATGAACTAACCAGTACCCCGGAGCTCTTCTCTCTAGCTGCATATGTATAGAAAGATGGCCTAGTCGGCCATCACTGGAAAGAGAGGCCCATTGGACTTGCAAACTTTATAAGCCCCAATACAGGGGAAAGCCAGGGCCAAAAGAATGGGAATGGGTGGGTAGGGAAGTTGGGGGGGTATGGGGGACTTTTTGGATAGCATTGGAAATGTAATTGAGGAAAATACGTAATAAAAAATATTAAAAATTTTAAAAAAAAAGAAAAAAAGAAAAGGACCTCTCTCCCTTATAACACACCCAGAACACATTTACTTCTAAGGCCCATACATTCATATTTATTTTAAGTAGTTCTGCTCTATGCCCAGCAAATCACATTATTAGCCTTTATGACATTTCATGAATTCATGAGGGTGCAATGTGAAAATGAACCCCTCAAAGCTCTCAGCAGCACCCTTAGGGGAAAACACAACACAAGAGATCTAAACTCTACACTATTTTATATGCCAGGTGGTATAAACACAATCACTACAACAGCATAAATGATGACTTCTAAATCCTAACCCATGAGGTAAAACCCATGTCTATCACAGAAGTAATGCTTGATAAAAGAGAAAAGAAAAGAGCTGTTTATATCGGTAAGGCTAGCCTGCTGGCTCCAAACTCTGATCACACTTGCTATCTATTCTTTCATATTTCTTTTTTATTGTTTTTCATTTTATTGAAAATGATTTTTTCACATAATATATCTACATTTGGTTTCCCTTCCCTCTAACTATCCAAAATCCTCCCTACTTCCCTTCCCATGAAAGTCTACTTCCTTACTATACTTTCTTAGAAAACATAATTTTAAAGGAATAATAAAATACAATAAAATAATCAAATAAAATAAAACAGAAACTAACACTTCACAATTGGACAAAACAAAACAACAAAACCAAATAAATAAATAAATAATCCCAAAACTCAGAAAACAAAACCTAACAAACAGAGGGATAAGAGCCCTACAAAAATGTCTAAGCTACAGGGACACACCCATTTGTATACTTAGGAAGCCACAATATATACACAAAAGACCATGAAGGCCCTGTGCATTTTGACTCTGTCTCTATGAATTCATAGGAGCTTAGATAGTGCTGATTTAGGTCTTGTTTTGTTGGTTTCTTCTGTCCCTTTCAGCTCTTACACTCTTTTTGCCTCCTCCTCTGAGAGTTCCTTGAACACTGAGGGGAGAAATTTGATGGAGATAATCTGTTTTAGGCCTGAGTGCTCCAAGGTCTCTCAGTTTCTGCATATTATCATGCTGTGTGTCTCTTTATTCGTTCCCATATGCTGCAGGAGTAAACTTCTCTAATAATGACTGATCAAGAAACTTATCTATGAGAGTAAGCACTCGGGAGGCAGAGGCAGGCGGATTTCTGAGTTCGAGGCCAGCCTGGTCTACAAAGTGAGTGCCAGGACAGCCAGGGCTACACAGAGAAACCCTGTCTCGAAAAACCAAAAAAAAAAAAAAAAAAAAAGAAATCATTTTTGGTACATTTTGGTTTGTTTGGTTTTGTTACTTTTAGAAATTGGATTTACCCTAGTTCCTTGGCCTTCTATTCTCAAGTTCTTGGTCACCTAAGCAGTATGGCATATGGGTTCCATCTGGTGGAGAGGGACTTAAGTCAAATCATATAATGAGTAGTTACTCCCAGAATCTTTGGGTCATGATTGCAATAGCGTACTTTATAGCCAGGACTCCATTGTTAGAATATATGGTTTGTGTCTGTTTGGTGTTTATGCATCTTCTTTTGTAGCTACGGAGTATCTTTCTGTAGGAAAGGCACTATACTACAGTGATGCAGTCTCTATGTAGGTACAGAGTACCTTTCTGTAGGAAAGGCACTATACTATAGTGATGCAGTCTCTGTATAGGCACCAGCTAAACTTCTCCATGTTCAGTGAATTATGTAGGTCTTGTCTTTAGCAATGGGGCTTTGTTGTTCGATTTTGAAGAACAATTTATAGTCTTGGCAACAGCCTGGGTTGTTTGGGAATTCCCACTGGACTCCTTGAGCTAACAATTCATTTGGCTGTAACTCAATCCAACAATGGTAACTTCTTTTGGTAACATGGGATGGCCATTTGGGGGCTCTGTCTCCCCAATTGTTTGTGGGTTTTATTTGGATTGCTTTCCCTTTCATATACTTCTTAGGGAGTTTCTCCTAGATTACATTTCTTTACTACCCCTAAAATGGCCCTTAATTTTAGATGTCTTTTTCCATATTTCTTTTCTCACTGTACACTGATATGCTTACAGGCAAAGCTGTTAATTAGTCTTTGATAAAGAATAGCTTCTGAGGTTGAACGAGGTGCCAGGCTTTTTCATACACATATGTAACATACTTTTATTATGTTTCACCCTTCAGTTACCATATCTTATCCTCTGTTGAAAGCTTGTTTGATCAACTGTATTTTTCTCTGAGGCCCCAACGCATAGAGAAATAAAATAGCTCTTTCTTAAAGCAGGAATGTGCTTGGTAGAGCCAAAATAGCCCAAAGCCAAAGCTTTGGGAGCTTTCCCCTGAGGCCTTGATGTATGTATACAGATGCTGAAAACCCAAATCTTCACTGAGTATGGGGATATGACTATCAGTTCCCAGGATGCTGTGTGCTAAGCCTGTAATGTTCTGAAGATATAGTATTCCCTTCATGCAACAGTTTATTATTAGCTTCTTGCTGCCTTCCAGACAACATATGATAGGTTCTACTAACTTCATCCCATTTTTTATCCAGAAAGACTATATAAGAAAACATACTTCATAATAAAGTTGGTGGGCAAAATATATATCTTTTAGAAGAACACCTGATCCTAAATTTTCTTATCTCTTCTTTCTTTTATTCTCTTTATCTTCTGATCTCCGGGTAGTATCATCTAGGACTTAGTCACTGAACAATAACCTGTTGTCCTGGTTATATTTCTTCCATTTTCTTGAACTTTATGCAATAGAAATTTCAAAAATTATAAGGAATCAATGAAACACAAAATGAATTCTCATACACAACATTAAAGAAAAGAGAAAGAAGATGAAAAATGAATTTTAGGGAAGATAAAGTAAGGTAGTTCATTTATTGCATTTATTTAAGGGGAAAAACAATCTAGGGTGCATGGCATCTAGTGTTTGACAGTAGCTCCTCCCAATCCATAGGTAACACTGATATAATAAAAAAAAAAAAAAGATGAAACAAATGCCATCTCAAGCTATAGGCCATCTCTAGATCCTATAACCTAAGCACTCTGTATTAAGGAAAATCATGGATTAGCAGAATTCTGAATTATTCTGACCCTCCATTCTTGGCTGGCACCTTAACATCTATCTCAGGATACCAAGATTCTCCTACTTCAATGGCGAATAGGCAAATCCATTGATCTCCTGTTTAACATTTTGTAAATTTCTTCATCTTCCATATTATCTTGAAGCACCATAGTGATGATCACAAATTTCCTTTAAAAGTGGAATCTGGAAACTCTCTCTACACCTGGACTCTCCAGTGAGAAAAAACTAGGCAGAGCAGTAACTGAAGTTATAGAGTCCGAGAACTAGGTTGACAAGATCTTTTTTGGAAACTTTTAAATTAAGCTCCTTACTATCTTATGTACTCCCAAGTCTTGTGAAAGAAACAATACACAAGAAGCAAAGCTGTCCAGGTATTGTTCTCTGATGATATGGTTAAAATGGTATCACGTACATTTGAACTCCCTATTCACATGTCACTTCTTTATAAATATATGCCTTTAGTTTCCAATAAATTTACTCTGAATGCAAAGGAGGATCATCATCTCCTGCAGAACCCCCCTGTACCTAAAAATGCAAATCAGGGGAGTTAAATAATAATAATGTGCTGGTTATTACTCAACTGCAGAATATTTTTGAGTTGGGATTCTCTGAGTTTTCAGGGAGGTGAGAGTTTGTGGCATATAGAAGAAAAAGAGAGGTAATTAAATTTTACATATTTCCATAGTAAGAACAAATTAGAAAGCAAAGAATAAAAGAAAAGATCTTGTTTAGAAAAAAATGGGACAGGACCAATTCTAATAGTATAGGAATATTCTAATCTCATATTGACAAAAGAGAAAATCTCATTTCTTATTCACTATAATCCACTTTGAAGATACAGCTGGATACTGACCTTTGTTACAGAAGAATAAACAAGGTGGCAATGGGAGGCATCCTAGCATATGATGATTTTACCTAAGTAGACCTGGCAGCTGCTTCACTGTGTTCCTGCTGCAAATAAAAGGAGAGATCTGGGTTTCAGATGACAAAGGCTTGTGAGTGTCAACTCTTACTTACAGCATGGCTTCTTTTCAAATGTTCTATCAGCCTGGGGGGTCTTATGCATCTCTTAATTTTGTGCTTATTTTTGGAGACTCCCTATGGTCAGCACAATTGGTAAGGCCTTCTCCTTTCTGTATCACCTTCTTAGAAATGTCTTCCCAGTCGGGGATGATACATATGGAATTCCTGAAATTTATGGTTCTAAGTGTCACTTTCAAAGTTTCTAAAGTGTGAAACAATATGTCACTTCTTAAGCCTATATTCTTTGACTAAATGTCTAGTTAACAACTGAAAGACTGTGTTTAAACTGATTTTTCTGCCTAGATTATAGTATCATTTTTAGTTATACTACAATCTTTCTCATCAATATGGAAAGTATGAGAGGAGAGATGAGCTTAGCTTATATTTTGTGGTTAAGCTATGGTTAAAACTCTCTGATTCTAAATTTGGTGTATAAAACCAAAGGATTGTATGTTCATGACTCACCTTGTGACAGAGACAAACATTTTGTATCAACAAAAAACAATAATAAATCACCCATAGAAGAATTATCTAAATTATACAATAAAATATCCTTATCAAGTATACCATGCAGGGCTCTGCTGAACACACATGGAGCAGATTTATTTAAACAAACCTGTTTCTTTACATAAGCTTAATTTTGTGATAAAATTATTCTATAAGTCTATGACTAAATAGGGATTCCTAGTGTTAAAAATTCCAGATTCCAGTTGTTAAAAAGAGAAAATGGAATATAAAATATTCTACAACATTTGGCAAGAGGAAAGCATTGAGTTACAGGGAGAAGTCAGAGTCTACCAGCAGTGTTCAGAATCATATGGGAAAAGAGGATCTACCAGATGGCGATGAAACCATGGAGGTTTGGATGAGGAAACATTACGTGCCAAGGAGGTTTCAGTAGAGAGGTAGAAGACTGGACAACAAAGGGAATAATGTCAAGATGATATGAGTTGGGAATCTAACTTTTGTCAACTAGAATGTCTTATGTTCCCTATGTTATGTCTGAAGAGCAGTGAAATTAATAAAAAATACTGAGGTGCATGAGTTTTTACTGTGAGGACAGGTTCATTTATATGATGAATTTAGCTGATCCTGAGCATATAATATCCTTATCCAAGTTCTACTTTTGGAAGAAGGAAAGCTCTGGGGGATTTTTAGAAAATTGTTGAAGGAAAACAAAAAGGTGAATTCACCAAGGTAGACTCTGAAGTCATAAATCTCTATCCTGAGATGATGACTGGGGACAGAAAAGATAAAGTGGCTTTCTTTCCAAAGGTCCCCACATTCACCCGATGATTAGGACTAGGACCATCAATTTTAACTTCTATTTGTATCATCATATTGGATATGTGTTGGCAAGAAATGTGGAATACTTTAGTAGAAATCATATACAAAGGGTCTTTCCAGAGTAAAGTGTTGAACTTTACAAGAAGCATTTGCCTAACACTTGATACCTGGAGCTCTGTCTGCCTTTCCATACAAGAACCCTTAAGTCTTTGACTTTAATATGATTTGGTGTTTCTACCTTTTCTACTCATACAGGAAAAATCCACTTTCACTAGATATGATAGTTTCTCCAATAAAAAAGAAAAGTGATTTTACAGTAACACTACAGGTTAAAAATAATGTGGAGCAATGTATGGCAGTAAGTGAATAATCAAGAGATAACATGAGAAAAGCACCGGGGCAGCTGGGGCGCAGGGTCGGCTGACACTCACCAGCTACCCACAACACCCGCCACAGTATCTTAAGACTTCTGGAGAGTGGAACACAGCTTCTGCTCCAATCCAATTGCACGCAGGACAAGAGACTGCATTAGTTAGGGAAGCAGAAAACCGGCCTGAGTAGGACCACAGGCCTCTTCCGGCTGGACCAGCACCGGGGTACCGTCAGCTACCCATGACCCCCACCGCGGGATTTAGAGACTGTTGGTGAGTGGGACACAGCTTCTGCTCCAATCTTTAAACAGTGACAACGATAACAACTAACCCCAGAGATTACCAGATGGCGAAAGGTAAACGTAATAATCTTACTAACAGAAACCAAGACCACTCACCATCATCAGAACCCAGCACCCCCACTTCGCCCAGTCCAGGGCACCCCAACACACCGGAAAAGCTAGACATGGATTTAAAAGCATATCTCCTGATGATGGTAGAGGACTTCAAGAAGGACTTTAATAACACACTTAAAGAAATACAGGAGAACACTGCTAAACAGGCAGAAGACACTAAAGAGGAAGCACAAAAATCCCTTAAAGAATTGCAGGAGAACACTGCTAAAGAGTTGCAAATCCTTAAAGAAAAACAGGATAACATAATCAAACAGGTAGAAGTCCTTACAGAAAAACAGGAAAACACATCCAAACAGATGATGGAAATGAACAAAACCATACTAGACCTAAAAAGGGAAGTAGACACAATAAAGAAAACACAAAATGAGGCAACACTGGAGATAGAAACCCTAGGAAAGAAATCTGGAACCATAGATACGAGCATCAGCAACAGAATACAAGAGATGGAAGAGAGAATCTCAGGTGCAGAAGATTCCATAGAGAACATCGGCACAACAATCAAGGAAAATGTAAAATGCAAAAAGATCCTAACTCAAAACATCCAAGAAATACAGGACACAAGGAGAAGACCAAACCTACGGATAATAGGAGTGGATGAGAATGAAGATTTTCAACTCAAAGGACCAGCAAACATCTTCAACAAAATTATAGAAGAAAACTTCCCAAATCTAAAGAAAGAGATGCCCATGAACATACAAGAAGCCTACAGAACTCCAAATAGACTGGACCAGAAAAGAAACACCTCCCGACACATAATAATCAGAACAACAAATGCTCTAAATAAAGATAGAATACTAAAAGCAGTAAGAGAAAAAGGCCAAGTAACATATAAAGGCAAGCCTATCAGAATTACACGAGATTTTTCACCAGAGACTATGAAAGCCAGAAGATCCTGGACGGATATTATACAGACACTAAAAGAACACAAATTCCAGCCCAGGCTACTATACCCAGCCAAACTCTCAATTAACATAGATGGAGAAACCAAAGTATTCCACGACAAAACCAAATTTACACATTATCTCTCCAGGAATCCAGCCCTTCAAAGGATAATAACAGAAAAACACTAATACAAGGACAGGAATCACGCCCTAGAAACAACAAGAAGATAATCCCTCAACAAACCTAAAAGTAGACAGCCACAAGAACAAAATGCCAACTTTAACAACAAAAATAACAGGAAACAACAATTACTTTTCCTTAATATCTCTTAATATCAATGGACTCAACTCCCCGATAAAAAGACATAGACTAACAAACTGGCTACACAAACAAGACCCAACATTTTGCTGCTTACAGGAAACTCATCTCAGAGAAAAGGATAGACACTACCTCAGAATGAAAGGCTGGAAAACAATTTTCCAAGCAAATGGCATGAAGAAACAAGCTGGAGTAGCCATTCTAATATCTGATAAGATTGACTTCCAACCCAAAGTCATTAAAAAAGACAGGGAGGGACACTTCATACTCATCAAAGGTAAAATCCTCCAAGAGGAACTATCAATCCTGAATATCTATGCTCCAAATACAAAGGCAGCCACATTCATTAAAGAAACTTTAGTAAACCTCAAAGCACACATTGCACCTCATACAATAATAGTGGGAGACTTCAACACACCACTTTCACCAATGGACAGATCATGGAAACAGAAACTAAACAGGGACACAGTGAAACTAGGAGAAATTATGAATCAAATGGATCTGGCAGATATCTACAGAACATTCTATCCTAAAACAAAAGGATATACCTTCTTCTCAGCACCTCATGGTACCTTCTCCAAAATTGACCACATAATTGGTCACAAAGCAGGCCTCAACAGATACAAAAATATTGAAATTGTCCCATGCATCCTATCAGATCACCATGGACTAAGGTTGATCTTCAATAACAAAATAAAAAATAGAAAGCCAACCTTCACGTGGAAACTGAACAACACTCATCTCAATGATACCTTGGTCAAGGAAGGAATAAAGAAAGAAATTAAGGACTTTTTAGAGTTCAATGAAAATGAAGCCACAACATACCCAAACTTATGGGACACAATGAAAGCATTTCTAAGAGGAAAACTCATAGCTCTGAGTGCCTCCAAAAGGAAACTAGAGAGAGCACACATTAGCAGCTTGACAACACACCTAAAAGCACTAGAACAAAAGGAAGCAAATTCACCCAAGAGGAGTAGACGGCAGGAAATAATCAAACTCAGGGGTGAAATCAACCAAGTGGAAACAAGAAAAACTATTCAAAGAATCAACCAATCAAGGACCTGGTTCTTTGAGAAAATCAACAAGATAGATAAACCCTTAGCAAGACTCACTAGAGGGCACAGGGAAAGCATCCTAACTAACAAAATCAGAAATGAAAAAGGAGACATAACAACAGATCCTGAAGACATCCAAAACACCATCAGATCCTTCTACCAAAGGCTATACTCAACAAAACTGGAGAACCTGGATGAAATGGAGAAGTTCCTAGACAGATACCAGGTACCAAAGTTGAATCAAGATCAGGTTAATGATCTAAACAGCCCTATATCCCCCAAAGAAATAGAAGCAGTCATTAATAGTCTCCCAACTAAAAAAAGCCCAGGACCAGATGGGTTTAGTGCAGAGTTCTATCAGACCTTCAAAGAAGATCTAATCCCAGTTCTTCACAAACTATTCCACAAAATAGAAACAGAAGGTACTCTACCCAACTCATTCTATGAAGCCACAATTACTCTGATACCCAAACTACAAAAAGGCCCAACAAAGATAGAAAACTTCAGAGCAATATCCCTTATGAATATTGATGCAAAAATCGTCAATAAAGTTCTTGCTAACCGAATCCAAGAACACATCAAAACAATCATCCATCCTGACCAAGTAGGTTTCATCCCAGGGATGCAGGGATGGTTCAATATACGGAAATCCATCAACGTAATCCAGTATATAAACAAACTCAAAGACAAAAACCACATGGTCATCTCGTTAGATGCGGAAAAGCATTTGACAAGATCCAACACCCATTCATGATAAATGTCTTGGAAAGATCAGGAATTCAAGGCCCATACCTAAACATGATAAAAGCAATCTACAGCAAACCAGTAGCCAACATCAAAGAAAATGGTCAGAAGCTTGAAGCACCCCTCTAAAATCAGGGACTAGACAAGGCTGTCCACTTTCTCCATACCTATTCAACATTGTACTTGAAGTCCTAGCCAGAGCAATTCGACAACAAAAGGAGATCAAAGGGATACAAATTGGAAAAGATGAAGTCAAAATATCACTTTTTGCAGATGATATGATAGTATATATAAGTGACCCTAAAAATTCCACCAGAGAACTCCTAAGCCTGATAAACAGCTTCGGTGAAGTAGCTGGATATAAAATTAACTCAAACAAATCAATGGCCTTTCTCTACACAAAGAATAAACAGGCTGAGAAAGAAATTAGGGAAACAACACCCTTCTCAATAGTCACAAATAATATAAAATATCTTGGCATGACTCTAACTAAGGAAGTGAAAGATCTGTATAATAAAAACTTCAAGTCTATGAAGAAAGAAATTCTAGAAGATCTCAGAAGATGGAAAGATCTCCCATGCTCATGGATTGGCAGGATCAACATTGTAAAAATGGCTATCTTGCCAAAAGCAATCTACAGATTCAATGCAATCCCCATCAAAATTCCAAATCAATTCTTCAACGAATTAGAAAGTGCAATCTGCAAATTCATCTGGAATAACAAAAAACCTAGGATAGCAAAAACTCTTCTCAAGGATAAAAGAACCTCTGGTGGAATCACCATGCTGGACCTAAAGCTCTACTACAGAGCAATTGTGATAAAAACTGAATGGTACTGGTATAGTGACAGACAAATAGACCAATGGAATAGAATTGAAGACCCAGAAATGAACCCACACACCTATGGTCACTTGATCTTCGACAAGGGAGCTAAAAACATCCAGTGGAAGAAAGACAGCATTTTCAACAAATGGTGCTGGCACAACTGGTTGTTAACATGTAGAAGAATGCGAATTGATCCATTCCTATCTCCTTGTACTAAGGTCAAGTCTAAGTGGATCAAGGAACTTCACATAAAACCAGAGACACTGAAACTTATAGAGGAGAAAGTGGGGAAAAGCCTTGAAGATATGGGCACAGGGGAAAAATTCCTGAATAGAACAGTAATGGCTTGTGCTGTAAGATCGAGAATTGACAAGTGGGACCTCATGAAACTACAAAGCTTCTGCAAGGCTAAAGACACCATCAATAAGACAAAAAAACCACCAACAGATTGGGAAAGGATCTTCACCTATCCTAAATCAGATAAGGGACTAATATCCAATATATATAAAGAACTCAAGAAGGTGGACTCCAGAAAGTCAAATAACCCCATACAAAATGGGGCTCAGAACTGAACAAAGAATTCTCACCTGAGGAATACCGAATGGCAGAGAAACACCTGAAAAAAATGTTCAACATCCTTAATCATCAGGGAAATGCAACTCAAAACAACCCTGGGATTCCACCTCACACCAGTCAGAATGGCTAAGATCAAAAATTCAGTTGACAGCAGATGCTGGCGAGGATGTGGAGAAAGAGGAACACTCCTCCATTGTTGGGATTGCAAGCTTGTACAACCACTCTGGAAATCAGTCTGGCGGTTCCTCAGAAAATTGGACATAGTACTACTGGAGGATCCAGCAATACCTCTCCTGGGCATATATCCAGAAGATGTCCCAACCGGTAAAAAGGACACATGCTCCACTATGTTCATAGCAGCCCTATTTATAATAGCCAGAAGCTGGAAAGAACCCAGATGTCCCTCAACAGAGGAATGGATACAGAAATTATGGTACATTTACACAATGGAGTACTACTCAGCTATTAAAAAGAATGAATTTATGAAATTCCTAGCCAAATGGATGGACCTGGAGGGCATCATCTTGAGTGAAGTAACACAATCACAAAAGAACTCACACAATATGTATTCACTGATAAGTGGATATTAGCCCAAAACTTAGGATACCCAAGATATAAGATACATTTTGCTAAACGCATGAAACTCAAGAAGAATGAAGACCAAAGTGTGGACACTGTGCACCTTCTTAGAATTGGGAACAAAACACCCAGGGAAGGAGTTACAGAGACAAAGTTCGTAGCTGTGATGAAAGGATGGACCATTTAGAGACTGCTGTATCCAGGGATCCGTCCCATAATCAGCTTCTAAACGCTGACACCATTGCATACACTAGCAAGATTTTGCTGAAAGGACCCAAATATAGCTGTCTCTTGTGAGACGATGCCGGGGCCTAGCAAACACAGGAGTGGATGTTCACAGTCAGCTATTGGATGGATCACAGGGCTCCCAATGGAGAAGCTAGAGAAAGTACCCAAGGAGCTAAAGGGATCTGCAACCCTATTGTTGGAACAACATGATGTACTAACCAGAACCCCGGAGCTCTTGTCTCTAGCTGCATATGTAACGAAAGATGGCCTAGTTGGCCATCACTGGAAAGTGAGGCCCATTGGACTTGCAAACTTTATATGCCCCAATATAGGGGAATGCCAGGGCCAAAACAATGGGAATGGGTGGGTAGGGAAGTGGGGAGCGCTATGAGTGACTTTTGGGATAGCATTGGAAATGTAATTGAGGAAAATATGTAATAAAAATATTAAAAATTAAAAAAAAGAGATAACATGAAAAAAATATTACAATAGAAACTTTCAATGATTTAATATTTTTCCAAAATTGCTTTTTTAATTTTTTTCCTGTGTACAGATTTGTAACTTACAGATACATTACAAATGCATGTGTTACGAAGTCTATCATAAAGGTAATATCATAGTGTCATGAAGATGACTGGTAACAACTTTTAATTGTGATCTGAGGGTCTTCACTAGGAAACAAGATGAAAATTTAGAGGAAAAATTAAGAAGACTAAAATTCAAGGAAAATGGCAACGAAAGAAAGATAAATGTGCCTGAGTGACAGTGACAAGGAAACGCTATTGGACTCATGGTTCCACCTCCACTCATCTACTGTCTCCACCTCATGCACTAATGATGGAGAGTCAAGAAGATATGGGCAGTTGTAAGAAATATAGGAGTGAGGTGACTGTGAACTGTCCCTCAATGTGAGGCCTTACTTGCCACCAATAAGCACAAGTACACATTGTCCTCACCTTCCTTTGATCTACTTTCCTCTTCAGTAGTTCCAAAATCTTTACTTCCTGCTCAATTCTTTACCAATTCCTTCAACATTATTCTTTGTCTCCTAGAAAGGAGATGCAAAAAGAAGGTTTGAGGATTGGAGATATACTCCAGGAGTTAAAAGCATTTTTTTCGAGTACCCCTGATGGCTCACAGCCAGGGATTCCAGGGGGTTCCAGTTCAGGTCCAGGACATCTGACACCATCCTGTAGTCTGTGTGAGCATGAACATACATACCCACTGACCCACATAAAATAAAAGTAAGTAAATCTTTTTTTTCAAACTGAATTTAAAAATCACAAAAAAGAGAAGGGGAAATTGTGGTTATGCAAAAAGCCACAAAACCATATAAAATAATGGTATAAGAAATGATTTTTGGCAGGGCAGTGACTGCACACACCTTTAATCCCAGCACTTGGGAGGCAGAGGCAGGCGGATATATGAGTTCAAGGACAGCCTGGTCTACAAAATGAATTCCAGGACAACCAGGGCTACACAGAGAAATCCTGTCTCGAAAAAACAAAAAAAAACAAAATGATTTTTGATCTGGCAATGGTTAGATACCCAGAAATTCTTTCTATTGCGTTTTTACCAGAGTGTATTGCTTAAGCCACAGAGAAGAAGTCATTACTTATATCTGATGATTGATTGAAAAATTTATACCATTGGCTGAAGAAAAACAATATGTCAAGACTAGTCAGCCAAGAACTTTCAACCTGGGTCTGTTTCTATTTGTATAATAAACCTGTTGTTTTATGTCTAAAATGATACCGTTCATTTAAAAAGTAAAAAGACTCACAAACCCTTGCAAGGGATACAGGTATCAACCCTTTCATCTCACAATGACAAAAATAAGACACAGTGTAACAAGTACAAAAGCACCAAGCTATAAAACCAAAGTCATAGAGTTTGGGTTATAAGATCAATTTGCTTGTTAGTCTTTGTCATATTCATTTCAGCACAACAGAGTAGATAACCTTGTGCCTCCTGTCTTATAAGGATCTTATAAACCTTTCTTGGTTATTGAGAAGTTTATAACATTCAGCTTTGACTCTGGTTTGGAAATCTTCAGCCTCAGGCTAGACCAAATAATGCTTTAAACACAACTCAAGAGCAATGTATACTCTTTGGCCATCACATTACTAAATGTTCTTTGTAATCTATTATACAATCAACTGATGAGTTAAACATGACCATGCCTCCCCTCTTATCCCCCAAATCAGTTGTTTTTCTTCTAACACTGAATGTGGGCTAAATTTGAATTTAACTCATAAGTTACCCAAAACTTCTACTGTATCTATATAGCTAGAATGAAATACTTAGGCCTTCTTACCCATTGTTCTCTGTGAATTTTATATTTTTCTGAATGGTCAAACCCAAGCTGCCATCTCTATATTGACACTAGCCCTTCCTCTTCTTCTTCACTCAGGTGAAAGTCAGTACTGTGATCAATCCAAGCATCATGTACCTTTCTTCTCATGCCATTTACACTTGCTGCCTTTGCAATATAAACAACTACTTCTGGGATATTGAAGTCTCTGGTAAGTGGCAACATTTCCTACCTGCTTATGAATGTTGGATAATAATGATTGTCAGGATGGATTTGAGAGGGAAGAAATTAAGAGAAACGAGATCCTAGCAGGAAGCACTGGAGTGGGGAGTGACTGTATACTGATAAGAAACCAAAGTGAAAAAACATGAGGAGACAGAGAACACTGACACTGAATAAAAGGAGTTCAAGCAGCAATTTTTACATTGGAAGTGGACTCAGACTTTGCTAAATGCAGAAGAAGTGGATGAAGCTATGTAGATTTCATAATTTAACACTTCGATTTTCTTTCCTGTAGACAATACTGTCTTACAAGGGAAGGCAGAAGTTGTTAGGGCTAAGCGCATATGTCCTGATGATAAAAAGATGTAAGATATTTCCAGTAACTTCCTATGTACAGACTTATACAATAAAACAACTGTATCATGAACTAGAAGATGTCTCCCATAGATCCATTTTACCAAACTACCTGTGGAGAAGAGCATTCTTTTCATGTATGTATGTATATCTGTCAACTAATAAAATAGGCTGAGATAAAGGCCACAAGCCTCTTCCGGTCAGAAAAGCACCGGGGCAGCTAGGGGGCAGGGTCGGCTGACACTCGCCAGCTACCCACAACACCCGCCACAGGATCTTAAGACTTCTGGTGAGTGGAACACAGCTTCTGCTCCAATCCAATTGCGCGCGAGACCTGAGACTGCATTAGTTAGGGAAGCAGAAACCGGCCTGAGTAGGGCCACAGGCCTCATCCGGCCGGATCAGCACAGGGGTAGCTTGAGCACAGGGTTGCCTGACACCCGCCAGCTACCCACGACCCCCGCCGCAGGATTTTGAGACTGCTGGTGAGTGGAACACAGCTTCTGCTCCAATCTTTAAACAGTGACAACGATAACAACTAACCCCAGAGATTACCAGATGGCGAAAGGTAAACGTAATAATCTTACTAACAGAAACCAAGACCACTCACCATCATCAGAACCCAGCACCCCCACTTCGCCCAGTCCAGGGCACCCCCACACCGGAAAAGCTAGACACAGATCTAAAAGCATATCTCATGATGATGGTAGAGGACATCAAGAAGGACTTTAATAACTCACTTAAAGAATTACAGGAGAACATGGCTAAAGAGTTACAAGTCCCTAAAGAAAAACAGGATAACACAATCAAACAGGTAGAAGTCCTTAGGAAAAACAGGATAACACAATCAAACAGGTAGAAGTCCTTAAAGAAAAACAGGAAAACACATCCAAACAGATGATGGAAATGAACAAAACCATACTAGACCTAAAAAGGGAAGTAGACACAATAAAGAAAACACAAAATGAGGCAACACTGGAGATAGAAACCCTAGGAAAGAAATCTGGAACCATAGATACGAGCATCAGCAACAGAATACAAGAGATGGAAGAGAGAATCTCAGGTGCAGAAGATTCCATAGAGAACATCGGCACAATAATCAAGGAAAATGTAAAATGCAAAAAGATCCTAACTCAAAACATCCAAGAAATACAGGACACAATGAGAAGACCAAACCTACGGATAATAGGAGTGGATGAGAATGAAGATTTTCAACTCAAAGGACCAGCAAACATCTTCAACAAAATTATAGAAGAAAACTTCCCAAATCTAAAGAAAGAGATGCCCATGAACATACAAGAAGCCTACAGAACTCCAAATAGACTGGACCAGAAAAGAAATACCTCCCGACACATAATAATCAGAACAACAAATGCTCTAAATAAAGATAGAATACTAAAAGCAGTAAGAGAAAAAGGCCAAGTAACATATAAAGGCAAGCCTATCAGAATTACACCAGATTTTTCACCAGAGACTATGAAAGCCAAAAGATCCTGGACAGACGTTATACAGACACTAAAAGAACACAAATTCCAGCCCAGGCCACTATACCCAGCCAAACTCTCAATTAACATAGATGGAGAAACCAAAGTATTCCACGACAAAACCAAATTCACACATTATCTCTCCACGAATCCAGTCCTTCAAAGGATAATAACAGAAAAAAAAACAATGCAAGGATGGGAACCACGCCCTAGAAACAACAAGAAGGTAATCCCTCAACAAACCTAAAAGAAGACAGCCACAAAAACAGAATGCCAACTTTAACAACAAAAATAACAGGAAACAACAATTACTTTTCCTTAATATCTCTTGATATCAATGGACTCAACTCCCCAATAAAAAGACATAGACTAACAAACTGGCTACACAAACAAGACCCAACATTTTGCTGCTTACAGGAAACTCATCTCAGAGAAAAAGATAGACACTACCTCAGAATGAAAGGCTGGAAAACAATTTTCCAAGCAAATGGTATGAAGAAACAAGCTGGAGTAGCCATTCTAATATCTGATAAGATTGACTTCCAACCCAAAGTCATTAAAAAAGACAGGGAGGGACACTTCATACTCATCAAAGGTAAAATCCTCCAAGAGGAACTATCAATCCTGAATATCTATGCTCCAAATACAAAGGCAGCCACATTCATTAAAGAAACTTTAGTAAATCTCAAAGCACACATTGCACCTCATACAATAATAGTGGGAGACTTCAACACACCACTTTCACCAATGGACAGATCATGGAAACAGAAACTAAACAGGGACACAGAGAAACTAAGAGAAATTATGAATCAAATGGATCTGGCAGATATCTACAGAACATTCTATCCTAAAACAAAAGGATATACCTTCTTCTCAGCACCTCATGGCACCTTCTCCAAAATTGACCACATAATTGGTCACAAAACAGGCCTCAACAGATACAAAAATATTGAAATTGTCCCATGCATCCTATCAGATCACCATGGACTAAAGCTGATCTTCAATAACAAAATAAATAATAGAAAGCCAACCTTCACGTGGAAACTGAACAACACTCTTCTCAATGATACCTTGATCAAGGAAGGAATAAAGAAAGAAATTAAGGACTTTTTAGAGTTCAATGAAAATGAAGCCACAACATACCCAAACTTATGGGACGCAATGAAAGCATTTCTAAGAGGAAAACTCATAGCTCTGAGTGCCTCCAAAAGGAAACTAGAGAGAGCACACATTAGCAGCTTGACAACACACCTAAAAGCACTAGAACAAAAGGAAGCAAATTCACCCAAGAGGAGTAGACAGCAGGAAATAATCAAACTCAGGGGTGAAATCAACCAAGTGGAAACAAGAAAAACTATTCAAAGAATCAACCAATCAAGGAGCTGGTTCTTTGAGAAAATCAACAAGATAGATAAACCCTTAGCCAGACTCACTAGAGGGCACAGGGAAAGCATCCTAATTAACAAAATCAGAAATGAAAAAGGAGACATAACAACAGATCCTGAAGACATCCAAAACACCATCAGATCCTTCTACCAAAGGCTATACTCAACAAAACTGGGGAACGTGGATGAAATGGAGAAGATTGTTGACAGATACCAGGTACCAAAGTTGAATCAAGATCAGGTTAATGATCTAAACAACCCTATATCCCCCAAATAAATAGAAGCAGTCATTAATAGTCTCCCAACTAAAAAAAGCCCAGGACCAGATGGGTTTAGTGCAGAGTTCTATCAGACCTTCAAAGAAGATCTAATCCCAGTTCTTCACAAACTATTCCACAAAATAGAAACAGAAGGTACTCTACCCAACTCATTCTATGAAGCCACAATTACTCTGATACCTAAACCACAAAAAGACCCAACAAAGATAGAAAACTTCAGATCAATATCCCTTATGAATATTGATGCAAAAATCGTCAATAAAGTTCTTGCTAACCGAATCCAAGAACACATCAAAACAATCATCCATCCTGACCAAGTAGGTTTCATCCCAGGGATGCAGGGATGGTTCAATATACGGAAATCCATCAACGTAATCCAGTATATCAACAAACTCAAAGACAAAAACCACATGGTCATCTCGTTAGATGCGGAAAAAGCATTTGACAAGATCCAACACCCATTCATGATAAAAGTCTTGGAAAGATCAGGAATTCAAGGCCCATACCTAAACATGATAAAAGCAATCTACAGCAAACCAGTAGCCAACATCAAAGTAAATGAGGAGAAGCTTGAAGAAATCCCTCTAAAATCAGGGACTAGACAAGGCTGTCCACTTTCTCCATACCTATTCAACATTGTACTTGAAGTCCTAGCCAGAGCAATTCGACAACAAAAGGAGATCAAAGGGATACAAATTGGAAAAGATGAAGTCAAAATATCACTTTTTGCAGATGATATGATAGTATATATAAGTGACCCTAAAAATTCCACCAGAGAACTCCTAAGCCTGATAAACAGCTTCGGTGAAGTAGCTGGATATAAAATTAACTCAAACAAATCAATGGCCTTTCTCTACACAAAGAATAAACAGGCTGAGAAAGAAATTAGGGAAACAACACCCTTCTCAATAGTCACAAATAATATAAAATATCTTGGCATGACTCTAACTAAGGAAGTGAAAGATCTGTATAATAAAAACTTCAAGTCTATGAAGAAAGAAATTCTAGAAGATCTCAGAAGATGGAAAGATCTCCCATGCTCATGGATTGGCAGGATCAACATTGTAAAAATGGCTATCTTGCCAAAAGCAATCTACAGATTCAATGCAATCCCCATCAAAATTCCAAATCAATTCTTCAACGAATTAGAAAGTGCAATCTGCAAATTCATCTGGAATAACAAAAAACCTAGGATAGCAAAAACTCTTCTCAAGGATAAAAGAACCTCTGGTGGAATCACCATGCTGGACCTAAAGCTCTACTACAGAGCAATTGTGATAAAAACTGCATGGTACTGGTATAGTGACAGACAAATAGACCAATGGAATAGAATTGAAGACCCAGAAATGAACCCACACACCTACGGTCACTTGATCTTCGACAAGGGAGCTAAAAACATCCAGTGGAAGAAAGACAGCATTTTCAACAAATGGTGCTGGCACAACTGGTTGTTAACATGTAGAAGAATGCGAATTGATCCATTCCTATCTCCTTGTACTAAGGTCAAGTCTAAGTGGATCAAGGAACTTCACATAAAACCAGAGACACTGAAACTTATAGAGGAGAAAGTGGGGAAAAGCCTTGAAGATATGGGCACAGGGGAAAAATTCCTGAATAGAACAGTAATGGCTTGTGCTGTAAGATCGAGAATTGACAAGTGGGACCTCATGAAACTACAAAGCTTCTGCAAGGCTAAAGACACCATCAATAAGACAAAAAAACCACCAACAGATTGGGAAAGGATCTTCACCTATCCTAAATCAGATAAGGGACTAATATCCAATATATATAAAGAACTCAAGAAGGTGGACTCCAGAAAGTCAAATAACCCCATACAAAATGGGGCTCAGAACTGAACAAAGAATTCTCACCTGAGGAATACCGAATGGCAGAGAAACACCTGAAAAAAATGTTCAACATCCTTAATCATCAGGGAAATGCAACTCAAAACAACCCTGGGATTCCACCTCACACCAGTCAGAATGGCTAAGATCAAAAATTCAGTTGACAGCAGATGCTGGCGAGGATGTGGAGAAAGAGGAACACTCCTCCATTGTTGGGATTGCAAGCTTGTACAACCACTCTGGAAATCAGTCTGGCGGTTCCTCAGAAAATTGGACATAGTACTACTGGAGGATCCAGCAATACCTCTCCTGGGCATATATCCAGAAGATGTCCCAACCGGTAAAAAGGACACATGCTCCACTATGTTCATAGCAGCCCTATTTATAATAGCCAGAAGCTGGAAAGAACCCAGATGTCCCTCAACAGAGGAATGGATACAGAAATTATGGTACATTTACACAATGGAGTACTACTCAGCTATTAAAAAGAATGAATTTATGAAATTCCTAGCCAAATGGATGGACCTGGAGGGCATCATCTTGAGTGAAGTAACACAATCACAAAAGAACTCACACAATATGTATTCACTGATAAGTGGATATTAGCCCAAAACTTAGGATACCCAAGATATAAGATACATTTTGCTAAACGCATGAAACTCAAGAAGAATGAAGACCAAAGTGTGGACACTGTGCACCTTCTTAGAATTGGGAACAAAACACCCAGGGAAGGAGTTACAGAGACAAAGTTCGTAGCTGTGATGAAAGGATGGACCATTTAGAGACTGCCGTATCCAGGGATCCGTCCCATAATCAGCTTCTAAACGCTGACACCATTGCATACACTAGCAAGATTTTGCTGAAAGGACCCAAATATAGCTGTCTCTTGTGAGACGATGCCGGGGGCCTAGCAAACACAGGAGTGGATGTTCACAGTCAGCTATTGGATGTATCACAGGGCTCCCAATGGAGAAGCTAGAGAAAGTACCCAAGGAGCTAAAGGGATCTGCAACCCTATTGTTGGAACAACATGATGTACTAACCAGAACCCCGGAGCTCTTGTCTCTAGCTGCATATGTATCGAAAGATTGCCTAGTCGGCCATCAATGGAAAGAGAGACCCATTGGACTTGCAAACTTTATATTCCCCAATATAGGGGAATGCCAGGGCCAAAAGAATGGGAATGGGTGGGTAGGGAAGTGGGGGGTGCTATGGGGGACTTTTGGGATAGCATTGGAAATGTAATTGAGGAAAATATGTAATAAAAATATTAAAAATCAAAAAAAAAAGAAAAGCGTACCCAAAAAAAAATAAAATAAATTAAAATAAAATAGGCTGAAATGAATTATGGTAAAATTCTGTTTGAAGAATCAAACTTCTGCAACTTCTCAATGAACTCTGTATCTTTGTTCTGCAAACTACAGTTCTATCTGCTCAGACAACCAAAGGTTTAACATTGTTTTTACAGGGCAAATTCAACAAAAGTGATACAGTAAGTGGATAAATCCCAGTGAGTGAGGTGTGAACTGGTTCTCACCACTTAATGTAGAAGAGAAAAAGCCCAAAGATTAAATGAGTAGCTGTTAGTCTGCACAGGTGAGAGTGTAGACTACAGAAGCTAACAGCTTCTGGGACAGGCCGGAGCCACAGAACTGTTGAGACAGCCCCCTTTTTGGGGTCCAGACATCCAGGCACCTTCCCTGCCAGAGGATAGGTGTCTGCCTGACCCGGGAGGGCTTTGACTGAGCATCTGCTGGAGACATCTTGGTTCCAAGACAAAACTGAGACTAGTCTGCACAGGTGAGAGTATGGACTACAGAAGCTAACAGCTTCTGGGACAGGTCCTGTTTCCAGCCTTCATCTTATGCCAAGAGGCAAGTGTGAACACCAGATATCTGTCCACCTTCCCTGAAAGAGGAGAGCCTGCCTGCAGAGAGTCCTCTGACCACTGAAACTCAGGAGAGAGCTAGTCTCCCAAGTCTGCTGGTAGAGAATAACAGAATCACGAGAGGAACAAGCTTTAATCAGAGACAACTATAACAACTGACTGCAGAGTTTACCAGATGGTGAGAGGTAGACATAAGAATCTTACTAACAGAAACCAAGACCATTCACCATCATCAGAACCCAGCACTCCCACCTCAGCCAGTCAGGACAACCCAACACACCTGAAAACCTAGACCCAGATTTAAAGGCATATCTCATGATGGTGGTAGAAGACATCAAGAAGGTCTTTAATACGTCACTTAAAGAAATACAGGAAAACACAGCTAAAGAGTTGCAAGTCCTTATAGAAAATCAGGAAAACACATCCAAAGAGGTGATGGAAATGAACAAAACCATACAAGACCTAAAAAGGGAAGTAGACACAATAAAGAAAACCTAAAGTGAGGCAAGGCTGGAGATAGAAACCCTAGGAAAGAAATCTGGAACCATAGATGCCAGCATCAGCAGCAGAATACAAGAGATGGAAGAGAGAATCTCAGGTGCAGAAGATTCCATAAAGATGATTGGCACAACAATCAAAGAAAATGCAAAATGCAAAAAGATCCTAACTCAAAATATCCAGGAAATCCAGGGCACAATGAGAAGACCAAACTTACGGATAATAGGAGTAGATAAGAATGAAGACTTTCAACTCAAAGGGCCAGCAAATATCTTCAACAAAATTATCGAAGAAAACTTCCCAAACCTAAAGAAAGAGATGCCCATGAACATACAGGAAGCCTACAGAACGCCAAATAGACTGGACCAGAAAAGAAATTCTTCCCAACACATAATAATGACAACAACAAATGCACTAAATAAAGATAGAATATAAAAAGCAGTAAGGGAAAAAGGTCAAGTAACATAAAAAGGCAACCCTATCAGAATTACACCAGATTTTTCACCAGAGACTATGAAAGCCAGAAGGGCCTGGACAGAAGTTATACAGACACTAAGAGAACATAAATGCCAGCCCAGGCTACTATACCGGGCCAAACTTTCAATACCGTAGATGGAGAAACCAAAGTATTCCACGACAAAACCAAATTCACATATTATCTTTCCATGAATACAGCCCTTCAAAGGATAATAACAGAAAAAAAAATACAAGGACAGAAATCATACCATAGAAAAAGCAAGAAAATAATCCTTCAACAAACCTAAAAGAAGAAATCCTCAAGAACAGAATGCCACATCTAACAACAAAAAAATAGGAAGCAACAATTACTTTTCCTTAATATTTCTTAATATCAATGGATTCAATTCCCCAATAAAAAGACATAGACTAACAGACTGGCTACATAAAAAGGACCCAACATTTTGCTGCTTACAAGAAACCAATCTCTGGGAAAAAGACAGACTCTACCTCACAATGAAAGGCTGGAAAACAATTTTCCAAGCAAATGGTCTAAAGAAAGAAGCTGGAGTAGGCATTCTAATATCGAATAAAATCGACTTCCAACCCAAAGTTATCAAAAAAGACAGGAGGGACACTTCATACTCATCAAAGGTAAAACCTTCCAAGAGGAACTCTCAATTCTGAATATCTATGCTCCAAATACAAGGGCAGCCACATTCATTAAAGAAACTTTTAAAAAGCTCAAAGCACTCATTGCACCTCACACAATAATAGTGGGAGACTTCAACACACCACTTTCATCAATGGACAGATCGTGGAAACAGAAACAAAACAGGGACACAGTGAAACTAACAGAAGTTATGAAACAAATGGATTTAACAAATATCTACAGAACATTTTATCCTAAAACAAAAGGATACACTGTTTTCTCAGCACTTTATGGTACCTTCTCCAAAATTGTCCACATAATTGTTCACAAAACAGGCCTCAACAGGTACAAGAATATTGACATTGTCCCATGAGTCCTATCAGATCACCATGGATTAAGGTTGATCTTCAATAAAAACATAAATAATAGCCAACATTCACGTGGAAACTGAACAACACTCTTCTCAATGATACCTTGATTCAAGGAAGGAATAAAGAAAGAAATTAAGGACTTTTTAGAGTTCAATGAAAATGAAGCCACAACATACCCAAACTTATGGGACACAATGAAAGCATTTCTAAGAAGAAAACTCATAGCTCTGAGTGCCTCCAAAAAGAAATTAGAGAGAGCACACACTAGCAGCTTGACAACACATCTAAAAGCTCTAGAACAAAAGGAAGCATATTCACCAAAGAGGAGTAGATGGCAGGAAATAATCAAAATCAGGGGTGGGTGAAATCAACCAAGTGGAAACAAGAAGAACTATTCAAAGTATCAACTAAACGAGGAACTGGTTCTTTAAGAAAATCAACAAGATAGATAAACCCTTAGCCAGACACACTAGAGGGAACAGGGACAGCATCCTAATATACAAAATCAGAAATGAAAAGGGTGACATAACAACAGATCCTGAAGAAATCCAAAACACCATCAGATTCTTCTACAAAAGGCTATACTCAACAGAACTGGAGAAACTGGATGGAATGGACAAATTTCTAGATAGATACCAGGTATCAAAGTAAAATCAGTATCAGATTAATGATCTAAATAGTCCTATAGCCCTTAAAGATATAGAAGCAGTCAATAACAGTCTCCCAACAACAACAAAAAAAAAAAGCCAGGACCACATGGGTTTAGTTCAGAGTTCTATCAGACCTTCAAAGAAGATCTAATTCCAGTTCTGGACAAACTATTCCACAAAATAGAAGCAGAAGGTACTCAACACAATAAATTCTATGAAGCCATAATTACTTTTATACCTAAACAACAGAAAGACCCAACAAAGATAGAGAACTTCAGACCAATTTCCCTTATGAATATTGATGCAAAAATACTCAATACAACTCTTGCTAACCAAATCCAAGGACACATCAAAACAATCATCCATCCTGACCAAGTAGGTTTCATTCCAGGGATGCAGGGATGGTTTAATATATGGAAATCCATCAACGTAGTCCACTATATAAACAGACTAAAAGAAAAAAACCGCCTGATCATCTCTTTAGATGCAGGGAAAGCATTTGACAAAATCCAACATCCATTCATAATAAAACACTTGGAACGATCAGGTATTCGAGGCTCATACTAAAACGTGATAAAACCAATCTACAGCAAACCAGTAGCCAACATAAAAGTAAATGGTGAGAAGCTGGAAGCAATCTCACTAAAATCATGGACTAGACAAGACTGCCTACTTTCTCCATACCTATTCAACATTGTACTTGAAGTCCTACCTAGAGCAATTTGACAAAAAAGGAGATCAAGGGGATACAAATTGGAAAGGAAGAAGTCAAAATATCACTTTTTGCAGATGATATGATAGTATATATAAGTGATCCTAAAAATTCCACCAGGGAACTCCTAAGCCTGATAAACAGCTTCAGTGAAGTAGCTAGATATAAAATTAACTCAATCCAGTCAATGGCCTTTCTCTACACCAAGGATAAACAGGCTGAGAAAGAAATTAGGGAAACAACACCCTTCTCAATAGTCACAAATAATATAAAATACCGTGGCATGAATCTAACTAAAGAAGTGAAAGATCTGTATAAGAACTTCAAGTATCCAAGGAAAGAAATTAAAGAAGATCTCAGAAGATGGAAAGATCTCCAATGCTCATGGATTGTCAGGATAAATATAGTAAAAATGGCTGTCTTACCAAGAGCATGTTCAACAAATGGTGCTGGCACAACTGACTGTTATCATGTAGAAGAATACAAATTGATCCATTCCTATCTCCTTGTACTAAGGTCAAATCTAAGTGGATTAAGGAACTCCACATAAAACGAGAGACAGTGAAGCTTATAGAGGAGAAAGTGGAAAAAAGCCTTGAAGATATGGGCACAGGGGAAATATTCCTGAATAGAACAGAAATGGCTTGTGCTGTAAGATCGAGAATCCACAAATGGACATCATAAAATTGCAAAGCTTCAGTAAGGCAAAAGAAACCGTCAATAAGACTCCAACAGAATGGGAAAAGATCTTTACCTATCCTAAATCAGATAGGGGACTAATATCCAATATATATAAAGAACTCAAACCGAATCCAAGAACACATCAAAACAATCATCCATCCTGACCAAGTAGGTTTCATCCCAGGGATGCAGGGATGGTTCAATATACGGAAATCCATCAACGTAATCCAGTATATAAACAAACTCAAAGACAAAAACCACATGGTCATCTCCTTAGATGCGGAAAAAGCATTTGACAAGATCCAACACCCATTCATGATAAAAGTCTTGGAAAGATCAGGAATTCAAGGCCCATACCTAAACATGATAAAAGCAATCTACAGCAAACCAGTAGCCAACATCAAAGTAAATGGTCAGAAGCTTGAAGCAATCCCTCTAAAATCAGGGACTAGACAAGGCTGTCCACTTTCTCCATACCTATTCAACATTGTACTTGAAGTCCTAGCCAGAGCAATTCGACAACAAAAGGAGATCAAAGGGATACAAATTGGAAAAGATGAAGTCAAAATATCACTTTTTGCAGATGATATGATAGTATATATAAGTGACCCTAAAAATTCCACCAGAGAACTCCTAAGCCTGATAAACAGCTTCGGTGAAGTAGCTGGATATAAAATTAACTCAAACAAATCAATGGCCTTTCTCTACACAAAGAATAAACAGGCTGAGAAAGAAATTAGGGAAACAACACCCTTCTCAATAGTCACAAATAATATAAAATATCTTGGCGTGACTCTAACTAAGGAAGTGAAAGATCTGTATAATAAAAACTTCAAGTCTCTGAAGAAAGAAATTATAGAAGATCTCAGAAGATGGAAAGATCTCCCATGCTCATGGATTGGCAGGATCAACATTGTAAAAATGGCTGTCTTGCCAAGGGCAATCTACAGATTCAATGCAATCCCCATCAAAATTCCAAATCAATTCTTCAACGAATTAGAAAGTGCAATCTGCAAATTCATCTGGAATAACAAAAAACCTAGGATAGCAAAAACTCTCCTCAAGGATAAAAGAACCTCTGGTGGAATCACCATGCCGGACCTAAAGCTGTACTACAGAGCAATTGTGATAAAAACTGCATGGTACTGGTATAGTGACAGACAAATAGACCAATGGAATAGAATTGAAGACCCAGAAATGAATCCACACACCTATGGTCACTTGATCTTCGACAAGGGAGCTAAAAACATCCAGTGGAAGAAAGACAGCATTTTCAACAAATGGTGCTGGCACAACTGGTTGTTAACATGTAGAAGAATGCGAATCGATCCATTCCTATCTCCTTGTACTAAGGTCAAGTCTAAGTGGATCAAGGAACTTCACATAAAACCAGAGACACTGAAACTTATAGAGGAGAAAGTGGGGAAAAGCCTTGAAGATATGGGCACAGGGGAAAAATTCCTGAATAGAACAGTAATGGCTTGTGCTGTAAGATCGAGAATTGACAAGTGGGACCTCATGAAACTACAAAGCTTCTGCAAGGCTAAAGACACCATCAATAAGACAAAAAAACCACCAACAGATTGGGAAAGGATCTTCACCTATCCTAAATCAGATAAGGGACTAATATCCAATATATATAAAGAACTCAAGAAGGTGGACTCCAGAAAGTCAAATAACCCCATTAAAAAATGGGGCTCAGAACTGAACAAAGAATTCTCACCTGAGGAATACCGAATGGCAGAGAAGCACCTGAAAAAATGTTCAACATCCTTAATCATCAGGGAAATGCAAATCAAAACAACCCTGAGATTCCACCTCACACCAGTCAGAATGGCTAAGATCAAAAATTCAGGTGACAGCAGATGCTGGCGAGGATGTGGAGAAAGTGGAACACTCCTCCATTGTTGGTGGGATTGCAAGCTTGTACAACCACTCTGGAAATCAGTCTGGCGGTTCCTCAGAAAATTGGACATAGTACTACCGGAGGATCCAGCAATACCTCTCCTGGACATATATCCAGAAGATGTCCCAACCGGTAAAAAGGACACATGCTCCACTATGTTCATAGCAGCCCTATTTATAATAGCCAGAAGCTGGAAAGAACCCAGATGTCCCTCAACAGAGGAATGGATACAGAAATTATGGTACATTTACACAATGGAGTACTACTCAGCTATTAAAAAGAATGAATTTATGAAATTCCTAGCCAAATGGATGGACCTGGAGGGCATCATCTTGAGTGAAGTAACACAATCACAAAAGATCTCACACAATATGTATTCATTGATAAGTGGATATTAGCCCAAAACTTAGGATACCCAAGATATAAGATACAATTTGATAAACGCATGAAACTCAAGAAGAATGAAGACCAAAGTGTGGACATTGTGCACCTTCTTAGAATTGGGAACAAAACACCCAGGGAAGGAGTTACAGAGACAAAGTTCGTAGCTGTGATGAAAGGATGGACCATTTAGAGACTGCTGTATCCAGGGATCCGTCCCATAATCAGCTTCTAAACGCTGGCACCATTGCATACACTAGTAAGATCTTGCTGAAAGGACCCAAATATAGCTGTCTCTTGTGAGACGATGCCGGGGCCTAGCAAACACAGGAGTGGATGTTCACAGTCAGCTATTGGATGTATCACAGGGCTCCCAATGGAGAAGCTAGAGAAAGTACCCAAGGAGCTAAAGGGATCTGCAACCCTATTGTTGGAACAACATGATGTACTAACCAGAACCCTGGAGCTCTTGTCTCTAGCTGCATATGTATCGAAAGATGGCCTAGTTGGCCATCACTGGAAAGAAAGGCCCATTGGACTTGCAAACTTTATATGCCCCAATATAGGGGAATGCCAGGGCCAAAAGAATGGGAATGGGTGGGTAGGGAAGTGGGGGGACTTTTGGGATAGTATTGGAAATGTAATTGAGGAAAATATGTAATAAAAATATTAAAAAAAAAAAAAAAAAGAACTCAAGAAGGTGGACTCCAGAAAATCAAATAACCCCATTTAAAAATTGGGCTCAGAGCTAAACAAAGAATTATCACCTGAGGAATACCGAATGGCTGAGAAGGATCTGAAAAAATGTTCAGCATCCTTAATCATCAGGGAAATGAAAATCAAAACAACCCTGAGATTACACCTCACACTAGTCAGAATGGCTAATATCAAAAATTCAGGTGACAGCAGATGCTGGCGAGGATGTGGAGAAAGAGGAACACTCCTCCATTGTTGATGGGATTGTGTGAGACGCCTGACTCGCCAGCAAGCAAGACGCCACAGCAGGATCCTTCTGCACACGTTTATTGGGCTGTGCATTGACTGTGTAGGCAAAAGACCCGGAGCCCTGGGCCTCTCACTCTTATATACTATCAGTTCTCATCCACGCACAGCAGGCCACGCCACCTCACCAGGCACGCAGCTTCAGCTAATCAGGGCAGCAGGGGCATATCTCCACCAAAATGGCTTTGCCAGTAACCTGGTACACCTGTGCAGCTCTCACGACGTTTGTGGCTTATATTCAGATGTATGAGGAAGTCAGGTGCAAGTCATAAGACTTAGCTGCAGTCCCTGGCGCCTTTGGGACTGCCGCCACACCCACTCCCCACAGGATTGCAAGCTTGTACAACCACTCTGAAAATCAGTCTGGTGATTGCTCAGAAAATTGGACATAGTACTACTGGAGGATCCCGTAATAACTCTCCTGGACATATATCCAGAAAATGTTTCAATCAGTAATAAGAACACATGCTCCACTATGTTCATAGCAGCCTTATAATATCCAGAAGCTGGAAAGAACCCAGATGCCCCTCAACAGAGGAATGGATACAGAAAATGTGGTACATTTATACAATGGAGTACTACTCAGCTATTAAAAAGAATGAATTTATGAAATTCCTAGGCAAATGGATGGACCTGGAGGGCATCATTCTGAGTGAGGTAACCCAATCACAAAAGAACTCACATGATATGTACTCACTGATAAGTGGATATTAGCCCAGAAACTTAGAATACCCAAGATATAAGATACAATTTGCGAAACACATGAAACTCAAGAAGAACAAAGACCAAAGCGTAGACACTTTGCCCCTTCTTAGAATTGGGAACAAAACACCCATGGAAGGAGTTACAGAGACAAAGTGTGGAGCTGAGACGAAAGGATGGACCATCTAGAGACTGCCATACCCGGGGATTCATCCCATAATCAGCTTCCAGACACTGACACCATTGCATACACTAGTAAGATTTTGATGAAAGGACCTGATATAGTTGTCTCTTATGAGACTATGCCATGGCCTAGCAAACACATAAGTGGATGCTCACAGTCAGCTATTGGATTAATCACAGGGCCCCCAATGGAAGAGCTAGAGAAAGTACCCAAGGAGCTAAAGGTATCTGCAACCCTATAGGTGGAACAACAATATGAACTAACCAGTACCCCCCAGAGCTCATGTCTCTAGCTGCATATGTATCAGAATGTGGCCTAGTTGGCCATCAGTGGAAAGAGAGGTCTTGCAAACTCTATATACCTAAGTACAGGGCCAAGAAGTGAGAGTGGGGGCGGGGAGCAGAGTTGGGGGGAAGACATGGGGGACTTTTGAGGTAGAATTGGAAATGTAAATGAAGAAAATACCTAATTTAAAAAAGGATAAAATAAACCGGGCGTGGTGGCGCACGCCTTTAATCCCAGCACTCGGGAGGCAGAGGCAGGCGGATTTCTGAGTTTGAGGCCAGCCTGGTCTACAAAGTGAATTCCAGGACAGCCAGGGCTATACAGAGAAACCCTGTCTCAAAAAACCAAAAAAAAAAAAAAAAAGGATAAAATAAAATAAAATAAAAATGTGCTATATTCAATAGGTAGAGAGAAATTGGGCAGGTTAGCCTAGTCCCTGGTTTTACTGGGATTGGTTCAAATTTCTCTCCAACTACTTTGATGTTGGCTACTGGTTTGCTGTATATTGAATTTATTATATTTAGTTCTGAGCCTTGAATTCCTGATATTTCCAAGGCTTTTATCATGAATGCGTGTTGGATTTTGTCAAAAGCTCTCTCAGCATCTAAGGAGATGATCATGTGGTTTTTGTCTTTGAGTTTATTTATTTAGTAGATTATATTGATGAATGTTTGTATATTAAGCCATCCCCGCTTTCCTGGGATAAAGTCTACGTGATCATGATGGATGATCTTTTCCATGTGTTTTGGATTCGGTTTTTGAGAATTTTATTGAGTATTTTTGCATTGATATTCATAAGGGAAATTGTTCTGAAGTTCTCTTTCTTTGTTGGATCTTTGTGTGGTTTAGGTATCAGAGTAACTGTGGTTTCATAGAATGAATTGGGTAGAGTACCTTTTTCTATTTTGTGGAATAGTTTGAGGAGAATTGGAATTAGGTCTTCTTTGATGGTCTGATAGAACTCTGCACTAAACCGATCTGGTCCTGTGATTTTTTTTTTTTTGGGAGGGGGGAGACTATTAATCTCTGCTTCTACTTCTTCAGGAGATAGGGGCTGTTTGGATCATTGATCTGATCATGATTTAATTTCTGTACCTGATATCTGTCTAGGAATTTGTCCATTTCATCCAGGTTTTCCAATTTTGTTGAGTATAGCTCTTTGTAGTAGGATATGATGGTGCTTTGGATTTACTCAGGTTCTGTTATGTCTCCCTTTATTTCTTCCTTAGTTCATTAGGATACTGTCCCATTGCCATCTAGTTAGTCTGGCTAAGGGTTTATCTATCATGTTGATTTTCTTGATAAATAGCTCTTAGATTGGTTGGTTCTTTGCATAGTTTTTTGTTTGTTTGTTTGTTTGTTTGTTTGTTTACACTTGGTTGACTTCAGCCCTGAGTTTGATTATTTCCTGCCATCTACTCCTCTTGGTGAATTTGCTTCCTTTTGTTTTAGAGCTTTTACATGTGCTCTCAAGGTGCTAGTGTATGCTCTCTCTAGTTTCTTTTTGGTGTCACTCAGAGCTATGAGTTTTCCTCTTACCAATGCTTACTTTGTGTCCCATAAGTTTGGGTATATTGTTGCTTCATTTTCATTTAACTCTAAAAAGTCTTTAATTTCTTTATTTATTTCATCCTTGACCAAGGAATCATTGAGTAGAGTGTTGTTCAGTTTCCATGTGAATGTTGGTGTTCTATTATTTATGTTGTTATTGAAGATCAGCCTTAGACCATGGTGATGAGATAGGATGCGTGGGATAATTTCAATTTTTTTGTATCTGTTGAGTCCTGTTTTGTGAACAATTATATGGTCAATTTTGGAGAAGATTTCATGAGGTGTTGAGAAGAAGTTACATCCTTGTGTTTTAGGGTAAAATGTTCTGTAGATATCTGTTAAATACATTTGTTTCATAATTTCTGCTAGTTTCAATGTATCTCTGTTTAGTTTCTGTTTCCAGGATCTGTCCCTTGATGAGAGTGGGGTGTTGAAGTCTCCCACTATTATTGTGTGAGGTGCAATGTGTGTTTTAAGCTTTCCTAAAGTTTCTTTAATGAATGTGGCTGCCCTTGCATTTGGAGCATAGATATTCAGAATTGAGAGTTCCTCTTGGAAGGTTTTACCTTTGATGAGTATGAAGTGCCCCTCCTTGTCTTTTTTGATAACTTTGGGCTGGAAGTCGATTTTATTCTATATTAGGATGGCTACTCCAGCTTGTTTCTTCAGACCATTTGCATGGAAAATTGTTTTCCAGCCTTTCACTCTGAGGTAGTGTCTGTCTTTTTCCCTGAGATGGGTTTCCTGTAAGCAGCAAAATGATGGCTACTGTTTGTGCAGCCAGTCTGTTAGTCTATGTCTTTTTATTGGGGAAATGAGTCCATTGATATTAAGAGATATTAAGGAAAAGTAATTATTGCTTCCTGTTAATTTTGTTTTTAGTGTTGCTATTCTTCTAGTTAGTTGCGGCTATCTTCTTTTAGGTTTGTTGAAAGATTACTTTCTTGCTTTTTCTAGGGCATAATTTCCCTCCTTGTGTTGGAGTTTCCCCTTTATTATCCTTTGAAGGGCCGGATTCATGAAAAGATACTGTGTGAATTTGGTTTTGTCATAGAATACTTTGGTTTCTCTATCTGTGGAAATTGAGTGTTTTGCTGGGTATAGTAGCCTGGACTGGCATTTGTGTTCTCTTTGTGTCTATATAACATCTGTCCAGGGTCTTCTGGCTTTCTTAGACTCAGGTGAGTAGTCTGGTGTAATTCTGATAGGTCTGCCTTTATATGTTACTTGACATTTTTCCCTTACTGATTTTAATATGCTATCTTTATTTAGTGCGTTTGTTGTTGTGATTATTATGTGTTGGGAGGAATTTCTTTTCTGGTCCAGTCTACTTGGAGTTCTGTAGGCTTCTTGTATGTTCATGTGCAACTCTTTCTTTATGTTAAGGAAGTTTTTTATAATTTTGTTGAAGATATTTACTGGTCCTATAAGTTGAAATTCTTCATTCTCATCTATACCTATTATCCTTAGGTTTGGTCTTCTCATTGTGTCCTGGATTTCCTGGATGTTTTCAGTTAGGATCTTTTAGCATTTTGCATTTTCTTTGATTGTTGTGTCCATGTTCTCTATGAAATCTTCTTCACCTCAGATTCTCTCTTCCAACTCTTGTATTCTGCTGCTGATGCTCACATCTTTGGTTCCTGATTTCTTTCCTAGGGTTTCTATCTCCAGAGTTGTCTCACTTTGGGTTTTCTTTATTGTTTCTACTTCCATTTTTAGATCTTGAATGATTTTGTTCATTTCTGCCACCTGTTTGTTTGTGTTTTCCTGTAATTCTTTGAGGGATTTTTGTGCTTCTTCTTTAAAGACTTCTACCTGTTTAGCAGTTTTCTCCTGTATTTCTCTAAGTGATTTATTAATGGCCTTCTTAAAATTCTCTACCAGCACCATGAGATATTATTTTAAACCCAAATCTTTCTTTTTGGGTGTGTTGGGGTATCCAGGACTTGCTTTGGTTGGAGTACTGGGTTCTGATGTTGACAAGTAGTCTTGGTTTCTGTTAGTAAGATTCGTTCGTTTGCCTTTCACCATCTGGTAATCTCTGGTGTTAGATGTTCTAGATGTCTCTGGCTGGAGCTTTTTCCTCTTGTCATTCTGTTAGCCTCTGGCAGGACTCCTGGGAGTCCAACTCCCTCTGAGTCCCAGTGATCAGAGCACTCTATGCAGGCAATCTCTCCTCTTACAAGGAAGGTGCACAGAGGTCTGGAACTCAGCTCAGCCTCCTGGCTGAAGATGAAAGCCTTCAGGGACCCTGTCCAAGAATCTCTGTTGCTTCTGAGGCCTGTTTTCTCTCCTGAGTGGACTGGTCTCTGAGAGAGCAGGGATACAAGATGGTGCTCTCGCCTGATCCTGGTGTCAGAGTCCTCTATGGAGACTGACTCTCCTTAGTTATCCTAAGATCCTGGGTGTGCTAGGGCAACTGCAGCATGGAGAGTCCTCTCGGGACCATGGGACCATCTGCCGAGTTCATGCCCAAGGTTGCCCAGGGCTGGCAATGTCCGGAATGAACCTCAGTCACTGGTTGGGTGGGTTTCCTGTGTCCCTGTTCCTGCTGTCACGGGCCCCTCCCAGTTGTTTTGGAATAGATGTTGAGTTCCACTCACCAGTGATCCTAAGTTCCTGCTTGTGCTAGAGCACCTCCAGCTTTGAGAGTCATCTGGGGACCGTGGGACTGTCGACTGAATTCATGCCCAAGGTGGCCCAGGGCTGGCACCAACCAGAATGAACCCCAGCCACTGTTTGGGTGGGTTTCCTGTGTCCCTCTTTCTTTCTTTCTTCCTTTCTTTCTTTCTTTCTTTCTTTCTTTCTTTCTTACTTTCTTCCTTCCTTCCTTTCTTTCCTTCTTTCTTTCTTTCTTTCTTTCTTTCTTTCTTTCCTTCCTTCCTTCCTTCCTTCTCTCTCTCTCTCTCTCTCTCTCTCTCTCTCTCTCTCTCTCTCTCTCTCTCTCTCTCTCTCTCTCTCTCTCTCTCCCTCTCTCTCTCTCTCTTTCCCACGTAGCCATCCATCTTTCTCACAATTCAAGGAAATACCAGGTGGATGTTATCTAGGGCCCATCACCTTCTTCAGAATAGAAAGAAGGTGCTGCCTGAAGCTGTTGTGTCAGAAAAGTCTTTTATTATTAAAACACCTTAAATGTCATAATCTGAAGATCTTTGAGGACCACCTACTAAGGTTACATAAATAAACAAATGTTGCTTGTTTATAGCTATATATTTGCTGCTTCACTTTGAAAACATATCCAGCAGGGTAAATAAAACTTATTTCTGTAATTTACTAACCTTTTGCCTAAAATGACTACAAGAATATTATTTATAAGTGACTAACTACTTACTTGCATCTCCTAATTATGTTTAGCTGTTGACAGTGGTAGCTTTTATAGGACTAGAACTTCCCATTAAAATTTTAAATGTGTTACATATACATATACCTTAAATGAGAGTCAAATCATATATGTAGTATGTTGTAAGGAATATGTTAAATTTCTATATTCATAAAAACATTCCATAACAATCTAAAATATTTAAGATTTGTTTCTAGTAAAAAAAAAATACAATAATCCACCCACCTTTTTCTTTCAACCCTATATCCCCCTTTCTGTCACCTCCTTTACCCTCTACTCTTTGTCCTCTCCTTTCTTTTCCCTCTTCCCCCCCTAACACTAGATAGAAGAAAGAAGAATGGGTGTGAGTAAAACAAGAGAATGAGATTCTCGACTCTAACCTCCCTTACTTTGTTTCCTGTGGGTTTCCCCTTCCTCATAGGTCATCAACCACCAGCTCAAAATGGTGTGGAGGGCAGAGTCAGGGAGCAGAATTCAGTTGACTATCAGTACTGACAGAATGGCTTTCAGGATCAACTTCAGTGAGACAGCTGAACTTTACTTAGGGTGAACAAAGGCTAAGTATATCTTTGTGTGTGTTTTTAGGGATGTCCAGGATGAGTGTATGCTATTCAGATATGAGGTGCTGGAAATGCTTCATTTACATAAAGAGAGATTCCAAGAATCTGCAGAGCAGGTTCTTATAATGAGAGAGGAAGATGAACCTGTAATTCAGCCAAAGAATATGTGACTGCCTTTAGAGGTTGGGGAAGTAGGGGTCATGCACACGAACATTTAGGCTAAGAGCAGAGAGAGACAGAGAAATAGAGAGAGAAAGAGAGAGAGATTAAAACACTTGCTGTAAGTCCTATCATGCTTTCTTATTTTCTCACTAAAAAAGTCATTTCTTGGCTGATATAGAATGAATGGCTCATGTTGTCTTTTGGTGGGCCCTAACAAAGTCCCTTAGGTAGTTTATGGAAATAAGGAATTTATATATATATATATATATGTGTGTGTGTGTGTGTGTGTGTGTGTGTGTGTGTGTGTGTGTGTGTGTATGGATGATCTATATTTGTATGTCCTATGTGTGTTCCTTCCATATCTTTTGCCTATCCCAGAAAGCGTATTTTAGGGATTGAAATTAGGGAAAAAATTATCCTTAGGAACTGTTTACAGTATTTTAGAAAAGGATCTGGTCTTCCACAACCAAAGCACTGGACTTTCTAAGCTTTCATATCTTTTGCAATTGAGTATCTAATCATAACTGAATCATAAGCATTAGGTTCAATATCCACAGTAATTTTAACCATTTATAAGTAGGTACAGATCTGGTCTTTAAAGGTCTAATATCCCTTTTTAATTCAGCATTAGCATTCTCAAAATCTAAAAATGCAATTAAAATTTCTCTAGCATCTGGATCTGATATTGCTCTATTTATAGCGGAAGTTAATGTTTGTAAAAAAAAAAAAAATCAATGAAAGATTTATCTGGACCCTAGGTTATTCTTGTAAATGACTCAGATTATGTTCCCAGTTGGTTATTCAACTTTGTCTTAAGCACTTAAAGGTATTTACAACATTGCTCTAAGATGGCATCATTAAATATAATCTGCATTCTTAATTCAGTATATTGGCCTTCACCTAGCAACTGATCCTTGACAATATCAGTGACTCTAGACTGATTACATTGTTCAATAGCTGAAGCCTCTTCTTTCCATCATGTCAGCTGCTGTAGTTGAGGCCCAGACTCCAAGATGGCTGACATTAAAGTTTCTAATCTTTTGGAAATGTACTATTATTTATAGCACAATTAACAACTCCATCAGTATCTGTTTTATAATAACTGAATGCATATCATTGGCTGTTGTTGTTTCTCAAATCTCTTTCTGTCAAGTACTTCCATGGGCTAAAAAACAAATTTTTCATAATCTTATGGATTTCCTTCATCTAGAGTTCATTCTCTTACTGGAAGTGGAAAAATAATTGTTGTATTGTTGGGAGCCATTTTGACTACTTCTGTGACAGTATGCCTGTTAGGCAGAGTCAAGTCAGGACAAGTTTTTCTGTCAGCTTTCCTGGTCTGCTGACACAGCCTGAAGCTCAAGGCAAGGGTCTAAATGTTCTGTTAATCTTGGAGGAAGGAACAAGGAGGAATAGAGAGGACTCTGGCAGGGGTACAGATATAGAATATACTGTTGGCTTGTGACTTTGTTTCCCAGGATACTGTAAAGTATATAATGCATAAGATAATTAAACATGGGGCTGCCACAGTACTGACTGGACAGTCCTCCTAATTTCTAACCTTTATCTCTGAGTCTTCTTCTCTGTCTTTTCTATAATCCTCACTGCCCCCTCAAAGGACTTCTTGACTTTGTACCAGCTGGACCAGTACAGGTCTTGTGTCTTCTCCAGGTCTTAGTTTGCCATCTTTCAATCTCATCACTATGTGACACAGTAGACTTACTTTGGATTTTTCTTACCTAGCTTAATAAAACTCTTCTGATTGAAAATATCCTTCAACTTTTGCTTTATAGCTTATAACATAGCATTCCATTTCTCAGTCTTTTCCTTATTTAAGTCTATTTTATTCTTATCTATCCTAAAAGTAAATAAATTGCTATCATTACCAAGTATATTGTAATTAATTCCATGTTAATAATTAAAACAAAATTATATGAGGTCACAATGCCCTTTGCCATAGAGGTTTTTATGTTTTAACGCAGAAAGTATTTTCTTTATTAATCTTACTAACACTTTCCTTCCTTCTGAGATTTCACTTTCTTATTTAAATGTTATGTTTCTTTCTATATCTATTTATCTTTGATTGTCCCCTTTTCAACAACTATGCATGTTTACAAGGCAGTTGTATCCATTTCTCTTTTAATACTTTTAAACTTAATATTTATTTCTGAATCTAAGTTTCTCTAAACTCTGTCCTCTGAAAATTGCCAGCAAGCATTCATTCCTGGTTCAATTTTTTTTTCAGTCTATGGCCACTATGTGGCCAACATTTGCTATAGCTCTGGGACTCAGGTTCCTGCATGCTGCCACTCTTCTCAGCCATGGTGTTTGCAGTCTTATCTACCCATTTTCCCACATCTGTTTTCTTTCCCTGGTATTAGCATTCTGCCTGGACTCCACCCCACAGTTACTTGGCAACAGCTAGGTAGACCTGACCCACTATAAAAGGGGATGGGCTGCTTGCCCCCTTCTCTCTCTCTCTCTCTCTCTCTCTCTCTCTCTCTCTCTCTCTCTCTCTCTCTCTCCCCTCTCGCCCGCTTGCTCCCCCTCGCTCCCCATTGCCTTCTGCTCTCTCTCCATGTGGTCAGGGCTGAGCTCTACTTCTCTTCTCTTCTCTTGTTCTCCCTCTCTCTCTCTCTCTCTCTCTCTCTCTCTCTCTCTCTCTCTCTCTCTCTCTCTCTCTCTCTCCCTTTCTCTACTTCTACTACCCTCTTAACTCCCCTCCCCATGTCCTGAATAAACTCTATTCTATAGTATAGACCACTGTTATGTGCCTAGTCCTTCAAGGGAAAAGGATGCCTTGGCATGGGCCTGCTGAGGCACCCACTTCCCCCATACCTCACCACACCCCCATAGAACATATTCTTCTACTTCTTTATCTTTTTATAAACACATCACCTGGGTAATTCTCTCTGCCAGAAATTCAGCCTCTATTTCCCACCAAGTGATTGACCACTAGTTCATTATTACAATCAATTGTTGTTGAATAACCTCTGATGCTATTCTAGATTGTCTCTAGGCATAAAGGGATGCCTGAACTTCAAGTGTCTGAACAAGTATGGAAGGAAAACTATTTACAAATAAAAAGCTTATATTAGGCCATACAACTGACAATACTAATATACTGCCAGGATTGAAGTCTTTGCTGGTACAGAATTAAAAATTAAAAATACAGAAACATACCTTCACATAATATATAAAGATTGCACCAACATGTCTCTATAATTGAGCATATAAAAATAGTAAGTATAAGAAATAGCCTAATTGTCAGTAGTCTTTAAGTAAATACAAATTAATGTCATAATGAGATTTTAACTGCAAGAAGTCTGAAGTAAGCACATGCACCCATCCCTAACTCAGAAGGAATCTCCAATTGACAATCAATTGCAAATGAAAATTTTGTTTCTTCCAAATGAGTTTAACTGAGGAAACAAACTACTCTTAAGTGTTGGTCACATGATCAGCAGTAGGTGACCAATACAACATGAATTTAATGGCTTCCTGGGAGATTCTTGTATTATAATGTCATGTCAGAGCTTTACATTTTTAAAAATTTTATCTTACTATTTTTACTTCATTTTACTCTACTTACATATATACTTTTCTTCCTTCCTTCCTTCCTTCCTTCCTTCCTTCCTTCCTTCCTCCCTTCCTTCCTTCCTTCCTTTCTTCCTTCCTTCCTTCCTTCTTTTCTTTCTTTCTTTCTTTCTTTCTTTCTTTCTTTCTTTCTTCCTTCCTTCCTTCCTTCCTTCCTTCCTTTTCCCCACCCTCCCCATAGGTCTTGTGAATATACATTCTGGCATCCAGTTGAGTGTTTTTATGGGTTTTCTGTGAGCACAAACAACTGGGTCTCTGTTTTCTTGGTAGATCCAGATAATAAGATAGATGGGGAAGAAATTGGGATATAATGTTTGGGAAAATACCTATTTTCAATAAAAGAAAAATGACAAAGAAAAGAAATTATAAAACTAAAGAGTTGGTGAAGATGTGGCTTTGCAGGGCTTCAATGCAATGCTTGCTAAGTGAAAATTGGAGCTTCTGCTTGCATTAAGTAAATCTGATAACTGTTTCAAAGTATCCCTTACAAGAGAAAGTCAATTCTGTTTTAGTGCTTGTTTTGAAAACTCAAAGTTATTTCAATACAATTGATTTATACATGGAAAAATTAATCATAGGATAAACCCCATATCTCTTTAAAAAAAATAATTTCTTTAATTTTTTGATTTTGCCCATTCTTTCCCATTATCACTCTCATACATGTCTTTTTACTCTCTTTCAAATTTCATGGCTACTTTATTATTATTATTATTATTATTATTAATTAACAGTGTGTGTGTGTGTGTGTGTGTGTGTTACTATGAGAGGACTGAGAAACGCTGAATCCATAACAGATTTCAAACTGGCAGTTCAGGAGACTAGTCTCAAATTTCTGTTTTCCAGAACTGAGCAAGTTATTGGAAAAAAAAAAAACACAGGCCACAGGCAACCAATCAGTAGTTGCCCTGCCATCAGAAGCTGCCCCGCCACCTGGCCTAAGGCAAGAACTGTGAGTCAGCAACAGTTTCCAGGCTTCCCCAGCAACAGTTTTAAGATCTCCCTGGCAAAGATTTTGAAATGAACCCCGAATCCTAGCCAATCCCAAAGACACCCATACCTCTAAAAATCTACCCAACCAATCAAGGTAAAGGTCACCTACCCCTCCCTGGTATTCCCCTAATTTGGTTTAACTTGGACCTGTGAGCTCACCTGGCCATCTCCTTCTTGGTAAATGGTAGACACACAAAGAGCTCAAGAAGCTGGACTCCAGAAATTCAAAGAAACCCTTAAAAATGGGGTACAGAGCTAAACAAAGAATTCTCAACTGAGGAATACCAAAGGGCTGAGAAGCACAGGAAAAAATGTTCAACACCCTTAATCATCAGGGAAATGTAAATCAAAACAACCCTGAGATTCTACCTCATACCAGTCAGAATGGCCAAGATCAAAAATTCAGATGACAGCAGATGCTGGATAGGATGTGGAGAAAGAGGAAACTCCTCTATTGCTGGTGGGATTGCAAGTTTGTACAACCACTCTGGAAATCAGTTTGGTGTTTCCTCAGAAAATTGGACATAGTACTACTGGAAGATCCAGCAATCCTCTCCTGGGCATGTACCCAGAAGATGTTCCAACTGGTAATAAGGACACATGCTCCACTATGTTCATAGCAGACTTATTTATAACAGCCAGAAGCTGGAAAGAACCCAGATGTCCCTCAACAGAAGAATGGATAAAGAAAATGTGGTATATTTACACAATGAAGTACTACTCAGCTATTAAAAACAATAAATTTATGAAATTCTTGGGCAAATGTGTGTATCTTGAGGATTTCATCCTGGGTGAGGTAACCCAATCACAAAACATGTCACTTGATATGCACCCACTGATAAGTGGATATTAGCCCAGAAACTTAGAATACCCAATATACAATCTGCAAAACATAAGAAAATCAAGTAGAAGGAATACCTAAGGATGGATACTTCACTCCTCCTTAGAATAAAGAAGTAAATACCAATGGAAGGCATTACAGAGACAAGGTTTGGAGATGAGACAAAAGGATAGACCATCCAGAGACTACCCCACCAGGGGATCCATCCCATAATCAGCCACCAAACCCAGACACTATTGCACATGCCAGCAAGATTTTGCTGAAAGGACCCTGATATAGCTGTCTCATGTGAGGCTATTTGCCAGTGCCTGGCAAATACAGAAATGGATGCTCACAGTCATCTATTGGATAGAACAGAGGGCCCCTAATGGAGGAGCTAGAGAAAGTACCCAAGGAGCTGAAGGGGTCTGCAAGCCTATAGGTGGAACAACAATATGAACTAACCAGTACCGCCAGAGCTCATGTCTCTAGCTGCATATGCAGCAGAAGATGGCCTAGTCAGCCATCATTGGGAAGAGAGGTGCCTTAGTCTTGCAAACTTTATGTGCCCCACTACAGAGGAACGCCAGGGCCAAGAAGTGGTAGTGGTTAGGTAGGGAAGCAGGGCAAGGGAAGTGTATAGGGGACCTTTGGGATAGCATTTGATATATAAATGAAGAAAATATCTAATAAAAATTTTAAAAAAGAAATGTAAATAAATAAAATGACTAATAAAAAAATAAATAAATATTTTGTATTTCAGATGTGGTAAACAGGTGTTTATGTTGTAAAAAAAAAAAGCAAAAGGGTATTATTTATGCTCCTGAAAATTCTAAATACTTTTTTACATTTATGCTGTATATACCTATACCCTGGCTACTTCATAAGATTAACTTGACTTTTAAATTTTCATTTGTTCTCTAGGTTTTTACTGTTACTCTGTGATCCTGTCTCTCAAGCATTTGGGAGCAGAACTGAATCAATGATAATAAATTTATAGCTTAATTGTCTTCATTATAATGAAAAAAAGTTGAATCAAGATAAGGTAAAGTATTATAAACTGTCCCACAACCCATAAGGAAACAGAAATAGTCATTAAAAACCTCCCACAAAAAGAAAGAAAGAAAGAAAGAAAGAAAGAGAGAGAGAGAGAGAGAGAGAGAGAGAGAGAGAGAGAGAGAGAGAGAAAGGAAGGAAGGAAGGAAGGAAGGAAGGAAGGAAGGAAGGAAGGAAGGAAGGAAGGAAGGAAGGAAGGAAGGAAGGAAGGAAGGAAGGAAGGATCCCAGTTCAATATGGTTTTAGTGAAGAATTCTACTCCAACATCAAAGAAACTTATTAGCAATACTCCTCAAAATATTCCACAAAATAGAAACAACAGGAACACTAACTAATTAATTATATGAAGCCACAGTTACTCTGATACCTAGCACATACACACACAGAAACACACACACACACACAGGAACTTCAGGCAAATTTCACTTATGAATATCAATGCAAAATACTGAATAAAATACTTGTAAACCAAATCCAAAAAAACATAAGAGCCATCATTCACCACATTCAAGAAGGCATCCCAAGGATGCAGTGATGATTCAATGTATGAAAAATCATCAATATAGTAAACTATATAAATAAACGCAATAAAGAAAGTCACATGGTCATCTCATTAGATGCTAAAGAAAGCCTTCAACAAAATGCAACATCCCTTCATGTTAAAAGTATTGGAGATATCAGGAATTCATGGCACGTACCTAATCATAATAAAATCAATATATAACAAACCAACAGCCAACATCAAATTGAATGAAGAGAAAAAAGAAGTTATCACATTAAAATACTTGACAAGTCAAAGGCTATCCACTCTCTCCCTATCTATTTAATATAATACTTGAAGTTCTAGCTATAATAATTCGAGAACAAAAGGAGATAAAGGAGATACAACTAGGAAAGGAAGATGTCAAAGTATCCCTATTTGTAGATGATACAATAGTATAAAGAAACATCACACTGGAAAATCCACCAGACAACTTTTACACATGATAAACAACTTCAACAATATGTCAGGATATAAAATTAACTCAAACAAATCAGAAACCTTCCTTTATACAAATGATAAACAGTCTGAGAAAGATATTAAGATAAAACATCTTCTGGGTATAAGCCCAGGAGAGGAATTGCTGGATCTTCCCATATACTATGTCCAATTTTCTGAGGAACCACCAAATTGATTTCCAGAGTGTTTGTACCAGCTTGCAATCCCACCAGCAATGAAGGAGTGTTTCTCTTTCTCCACATCCTTGCCAGCATCTGCTGTCACCTGAATTTTTGATCTTAGCCATTCTGACTGGTGTGAGGTGGAATCTTAGGGTTGTTTTGATTTGCATTTCCCTGATGATTAAGGATGTGGAACATTTTTACAGATCCTTCTCAGACAAATTTTATTCTTCAGTTGAATATTCTTTGTTTAGCTCTGTACCCCATTTTTTAATAGGCTTATTTGATTTTCTGGAGTCCAGCTTCTTGACCTCATTGTATATACTGGATATTAGTTCCCTATCAGATTTAGGATTAGTAAAAATCCTTCCTCAATCTGTTGGTGACCTTGTTGTTTTATGGACAGTATCTCTTTGGCTTACAGAAGCTTTGCAATTTTTAGAGGCCACATTTGTCGATTCTTGATCTTACAGCACAAGCCATTGCTCTTCTGTTCAGGAATTTTTCCCCTATGCCCATATCTTCTATGCTTTTCCCCACTTTCTCCTCTATAAATTTCAGTGTCTCTGGTTTGATGTGGCATTCCTTGATCCACTTATACTTGAGCTTTGTACAAGGAGATAAGAATGTATCAATTTGCATTCTTCTAAATGATAACTGACAGTAGTGCCAGCACCAATTGTTAAAAATGCTGTCTCTCTTTCACTGGATGGTTTTAACTTCCATGTCAAAGATCAAATGACCATAGGTGTGTGGGATCTTTTCTGCTCTTCAGTTCTATTCCATTGATCTACCTGTCTGTCGCTGTACCAATACAGTGCAGTTTTTATCACAATTGCTCTGTAGTAAAGCTTGAGATCAGGCATGGTGATTGCCCCAGAGGTACTTTTATCCTTGACTAGAGTTTTTGCTATCCTAGGTTTTTGTTATTCCAGATGAATTTGAAAATTGCTCTTTCTAACTCAGTGAAGAATTGAGTTGGAATTTTGATGGGGATTGCATTGAATCTATAGATTGCTTTTGGCAGGATAGCCATTTTGACTATATTAATCCTGCCAATCCATGAGCATGGGTTATCTTTTCATCTTCTGAGATCTTCTTCACTTTCTTTCTTCAGAGACTTTAAGTTCTTATCATACAGATCTTTCATTTCCTTAGTTAGTGTCACATCAAAGTATTTTATATTATTTGTCAGTATTGTGAAAGGTGTTGTTTCCCTAATTTCTTTCTCAACCTGTTTATTCTTTGTGTAGAGAAAGACCACTCATTTGTTTGAGTTAATTTTATATCCAGCTACTGTAATGAAGCTGTTTATCAGGTTTAAGAGTTCTCTAGTGGATATTTTAGAGTCATATACCCAGAAGATATTCCAACTTGTAATAAGGACACATGCTCCACTGTGACCATAGCAGCCTTATTTATACCAGTCAGAAGCTGGAAAGAACCCAGATGTCCCTCAACAGAAGAATGGATACAGAAAATGTGGTACATTTACACAATGGAGAGCTACTCAGCTATTAAAAGCTGAATTTATGAAATTCTTATGCAAATGGATGGATCTGGAGGATATCATCCTGAGTGAAGTAACCCAATCACAAAAAAACAAACATATGCACTCATTGATAAGTGGATATTAGCTCAGAAACTTAGAATACCCAAGATACAACTTGAAAAACACATGAAACTCAATAAGAAGGAAGACCAAAGTGTGGATACTTCATTCCTTCTTATAATGGGGAACAAAATACCCATGGAAGGAGTTACAGAGACAAAGTTTTGAGCATAGCCTGAAGGAATGACCATCCAGAATCTGCCCCACATGTGGATCCATGCCATAAAAAAAAACATCAAACCCAGTCACTAGGCAGATGCCAACAAGAGTCTGCTGACAGGAGCCTGATATAGCTGTCTCCTGTGAAGCTCTGCCAGTTCCTGGCAAATACAGAAGTGGATGCTCACAGTCATCCATTGGACAGAGCACAAAGTCCCGAATGAAGGATCCAGAAAAATACCCAGAGAACTGAAGGGGTCTGAAGCCCCATAGAAGGAACATCAATATGAACTAACCTATACTCTCAGAGCTCCTTGGAACTAAAACACCAATCAAAGAAAACACATGGTGGAACTTGTGGCTCTAGCTATATATGTAGCAGAGGATCACCTAGATGATCATCAATGGAAGGAGAGGTCCTTGGTCCTGTGAAGGCTCTATGCCCCAGTATAAGGGAATGCCAGGACCAGGAGTGGGAGTGGGTGGGTTAGAAAACAGGAGGAGGGCAAAGTGAATAGGGGATTTTCGGAGAGGGGGCTAGGAAAGAGGATAACATTTGAAATGTAAATAAAGAAAATATCTAATAAAAATGTAAAAAGAAAGAGAGAGAGAAGAAGGAAGGAAGGAAGGAAGGAGGGAGGGAGGGAGGGAGGGAGGGAGGGAGGGAGGGAGGGAGGGAGGGAGGGAGGGAGGGAAGAAGGAAGGAAGGAAGGAAGGAAGGAAGGAAGGAAGGAAGGAAGGAAGGAAGGAAGGAAGGAAGGAAGGAAGGAAGGAAGAAATTAGGATAAAAATACCCTTCAAATTATCTACAAATAGAATAAAATATTGTAGTATAACTCTTACCAAACTAGTGAAAGATCTGTGTAACAAGAACTTCAAATCCCTGAAGAAAGAAATTAAAAAGACCCCAGAATCGGGAAAATCTCCCATGCACAAGGATTAGTAGGATTAACATAGTTAAAATGTCCATCTTACCAAAAGCGTTCCATAGATTCAATGCAATCCCCATCAAGATTCCAACACAATTCTTCACAGACTTGGAAAGAGCAATTCTCAACTTCATATAGAAAAACAAAAAATCCAGGATAGTCAAAACAATTCTCAACAATATAAGATCTTCAGTGAGAATCACCATCCTGGACCTCAAGTTGTAATACAAAATAATAGTGATAAAGACCACGTGGTATTAGTACAGAGACAGACAGTCAAAGACCCAGATATAATTGCACACACCTATGGACATTTGATCTTTGACAAAGAAGCCAAAACCATACAATGGAAAAAGAAAGCATCGTCAATAAATGGTACTGGTCTAACTCCTGGTCTGTATGTAGAACAATGAAAATACACACACACACACACACACACACACACACACACACACACACACACACACGCACGCACAAACACACATATCCAAGTGGATCAAGTACCTCATCATAAAACTGGATGCATTGACTCTAATACAAGAGATAGTGGGAAAGAGCCACAAAGTCATTGACACAGGGAAAATTTTCCGGAACAAAACACCAATGCCTCAGGCTAGAAGATCAACAATTGATAAATGAGACTTCATGAAATGCAAAGCTTCTGGAAAGCAAAAGACATTGCTAATAGGACAAATTGGGAACCTACAGATTGGGGAAAAAATCTTCACTAACCCTACATCCAATAGAGGGCTAATATCCAATGTATATAAATATCTCAAGAAGCTAACATTCCCAAAAAACAAATAACCAAATTAAAAATTGGGTACAGAACTGAACAGAATTCACCACAGAAAAATCTCAAATGGCTGAGGAACACTTAAAGAAATATTCGAAGTCCTTAGTCATCATGGAAATATAAATCAAAACAAGCCTGAGATTCTACCTTACACCAACCAGAATGGCTAAGATCAAAAACTCAAATGACAGCAAATACTGGAGAAGATGTGGAGAAAGTCCTCCATTGCTGGTGGGATTGCAAACTGGTTCAACCAATCCGGAAACCAATTTGGTGGTTCATTAGAAAATTGGAAATAGTTCTACCTGAAGACCCAGTATATCACTCCTAAAAACATACCCAAAAGATGTCCCACTATACCACAAGAACCCATGTTCCAATATGTTCATAGCAACCTTACTTGTAATAGCCAGAACTGAAGAATGGATGAAGGAAATGTGGTTCATTTACACACTGGAATACTATTCAGCCATTAGAAATGAGGGCATCATGAATTTTGCAGGCCTGTGAATGGAACTAGGAAACATCATTCTGTTAGTATTCACTCAGACCCAAAAGAACAAGTTGTATAACATCACCGATAACTGGATATTAGCAAAAAGCACAGAATACATAGGATAAAATCCACAGACCATAAGAAGTTTAAGAACAAAAAGTACCAAGTAAGGATACTTAATTCCCACTTAGATGGGTAACAAAATGATCATAATAGGCAGCAGGAGGGAAAGTATGGGTCTTGAATCATGGTATCTCCAATAATTTTAACATGAAAGGGTGATGTATTTTGTCAAATTCATTTTCAGCATCTAATGAGATGATCATGTGATTTTTCCTTTGAGTTTGTTTATGTAGTGAATTATGTCAAGGGATTTTTCACACGTTGAACCAACCTTGCATCCCAGGGATGGCGGCAACTTGATCATAGTGAATAATAGTTTTGATGTATTCTTGGATTCAGTTTGCAAGAATTTTATTGTGCATTTTTGCAGAAATACTCATTAGTGAAATTAGTCTGAAATTTTCTTTCTTTGTGTGGTCTAGGTATCAGAGTAACTGTGGCTTCATAGAATGAATTTGGTCATGTTCCTCCTGTAACTATTGTATAGAATAGTTTAAGGAGTGTTGCTATTAGCTCATTTGTGAAGGTCTAGAAGAATTCGGCACTAAAGCCATCTGGCCATCTGGCCATGGGCTTTTTTTGGCTTCAAGATTTTTAATGACTTCTATTTCTTTAGGGGATATGGAACTTTTATACAGTTTACCTGCTCTTGATTCAATTTTGATGTGTGTTATCTTTTTAAAAAGTCATCCATTTCATGTAGCTTTTCCAGTTTTATTGAGAAGAGGCTTTTGTATTATGATTTGATGATTTTTTGAATTTTCTTAGTTTCTGTTGTTATGTCTCCTTTTTCATTTCTGATTTTGGTAATTTGGACACTGTCTCTGGGCCCTCAAGATAGTTTAGCTAGGGGTTTATCTATGTTGTTGATTTTCTCAAAGAATCAGCTTTTCTTTGGTTATCTTTTATTGATATTTCAAATGCTATCCCCCTTACTAATTTCCCCTCCACAATCCCTCTATACCCTCCTCCATCCCCTTGCCTCTATGAGGGTGCTTGGCCACCCACTCCTGCCTCAATGGCCTATTGGTCCTTTGTTGTGGGTAAACAAGCCTCCACAGGACCAAAGGGCTCCCCTCTCAGTGTTGCTAGATAAGGCAATCCTCTGCTACATATCCAACAGGAACCATGTGTACCCATTGTGTACTCTTTGATTGGTGGTTTAGTCCCTGGGAGCTTTAAGGAGTCTGACTGGTTGATACTGTTGCTCTTCCTGTGAGGTTGCAAATCCCTTCAGCTCTGCTCAGTACAATGTTCGGTTGTGTGCATCTGTATTGGTCAGGATATGGCACAGCCTCTCAGGAGACAGCTGCATCAGGCTCCTATCAATAAGCACTTCTTGGCATCAGCAATAGTGTCTGGGTTTGGTGTCTGTATGTGGGATTGATCCCCAGGTGAGGCAGTCTCTGAATGGCCTTTCCTTCAGTCTCTGTTCTATTCTTGGTCCCTGTATTTTCTTTAGACAGGAGCAATTTTGGGTTGAAATCTTGGAGATGGGTGGGAGGCCCCATCCCTCAACTGGGAGTGGGACATGCCTAACCTCTGGATTTGGTCCTAGCAGGTTCTCCCTCCCCTTTGTGGGGTCCTTCAGCTAATGTCATTCCCATGGGGTTCTGGGAGGTTCTTGCTTTCCTGGAATCTGGGACTTTCTGGTTGCTACCACCAGTCCCCCATTCCCCATTGCTACATACCTCTATTCAATTTCCTGACATCTGTACATCTCCTCCATCTCCTCACTTAACTGATTCTTCTCCTCTTTTTCCCTCTCCCTCTTCTCTTCCTCTCAAATTCCCCTCACCCTCTAGTTCCTTTGATTATTTTGTTCCCCCTTCTAAGTAAGACTGAAGCATCCACTCTTTGGTCTTCCTTCCTCTTGAGCTTCATGTGGTCTGTGAGTTGTATCTTGAGTATTCCATGATCTTTGCCTAATATCCACTTATCAGTGAGTTCATACCATGTGTGTTCTTTTGTGACTGTGTTATATTACTTAGGGTGATGTTTTTTAGATCCATCCATTTGCCTGTGAATTTCATAAAGTCATTGTTTTGTTGTTGTTTGGGGATTTTTCTTTTTCCTTTTATTAGATATTTTCTTTATTTATATTTCAAATGTATCCCCTTTCCTAGTTTTCCCTATGAAAACCCCTTATTCCCTTCCCATCCACCTGCTCACCAACTCACCCACTCATGCTTCCTCTCCCTGGCATTCCCCTATACTAGTGCATATAACCTTCACATGACTAAGGACCTTTCCTCCCACTGATGGCCAACTAGGCCATCCTCTGCTACATATGCAACTAGAGCCATGAGTTCCACCATGTGTTTTCTTTGGTTAGTTCCAGGGAGCTCTGGGGGTAGTGGTTAGTTCATATTGTTGTTCCTCCTATGGGCTGCAAACCCATTTAGCTTCTTGGGTACTAGCTCCTTCATTGGGGACCCTGTCCTCCATCCAATGGATGGCTGTGAGCATCCACTTCTGTATTTGTCAGGCACTAGCAGAGCCTCCTAGGAGACAGCTATATTAGGCTCTTGTCAGCAAGCTCTTGTTGGCATCCACAATAGTGTATGGTTCTGGTGGTTGTTTATGGGATGGATTCCCAGGTGGGGCAGTCTCTCTGGATGGTCATTCCTTCAGTCTCTGCTTTACATTTCCATGGATATTTTGTTCCCCCTTCTAAGAAGGATTGAAATATCCACACTTTGCTATTCTTGAGTTTCATGTGGTTTGTGAATTGTATCTTGGGTATTCTAAGCTCCTGGGCTAATATCCACTTATCAGAGAGTGCATGTCATTTGTGTTCATTTGTGATTGGGTTATCTCACTCAGGATGATATCCCCAGATCTATCCATTTGTCTAAGAATTTCATAAATTCATTTTTTAATATCTGAGTATTATTTCATTCTACAAATGAACCACATTTTCTGTATCCATTCATCTGTTGAAGACATCTCAGTTCTTTCCAGGTTCTGGCTATGATAAATATGACTGCTATGAACAGTGGAGCATGTGTCCCTATTATATGTTGGAGCATCTTCTGGGTATATGCCCTGGAGTGGTATAGCTGGGTCCTCAGGTAGTGCTGTGTCCACTTTTCTGAGAAACTGCCAGACTATTTTTCCAGAGAGGTTGTACCACTTTGCAATGCCATCAATAAAGGAGGAGTGTTCTTCTTTCTCCACATAGTCTCCAGCACCTGCTGTCACATGAGATTTTGATAAACCCACACACCTATGGTCACTTGATCTTTGACAAAGAAGCTAAAACCATACATTGGAAAAAAGAAAACATTTTCAATAAATAGTGATGGTTCAACTGGAGGTCAACATGAAAAGGCATGCAAATTGATTCGTTTTTTTTTTATTTTTTTTAAGATTTATTTTATTTATTTTTATGTATATGAATACACTGTAGCTGTCCAGAAGATTGTGAGCCTTCATTTGGTTGTGAGGGAATTGGGACCTCTGCTCGCTCTGTTCATCCCTGCTCCCTCAGGCCCAAAGATTTATTTATTATTATTCATAATTACACTGTAGTTGTCTTCAGACACTCCAGAAGAGGGCATCAGATCTCATTACGGGTGGTTGTGAGCCACCATGCGGTTGCTGGGATTTGAATTCAGGACCTTCAGAAGAGCAGTCGGTGCTCTTAACCGATGAGCCATCTCTCCAGCCCAGCCACATTTTTAGATGTCCCATGAAAGAGCCCAGAGACTTTACTCTGCCACCTCTTGCTGTTGTCTGCATGTGCGTTCTTTTTTTTTTTTTCCTTTTTTTTTTCCCTTTTTTTTTAAATTAGGTATTTTCCTCATTTACATCTCCAATGCTATCCAAAAAGTCCCCAATACACTCCCCCCCACTCCCCTATTTTTTTAATTTATTTTTTATTAGATATTTTCTTTATATACATTTCAAATGCTATCCCAAAAGTTCCCTATACCCTCCCCCCTGCTCCCCTACCCACCCACTCCTGCTTCTTGGCCCTAACATTCCCCTGTACTGGGGCTTATAAAGTTTGCAGTACCAAGGGGCCTCTCTTCCCAGTGATGGCCGATTAGGCCATCTTCTGCTACATATGCAGCTAGAGACACGAGCTCTGGGGGTACTGGTTAGTTCATATTGTTGTTCCACCTATAGGCTTGCAGACCCCTTCAGCTCCTTGGGTGCTTTCTCTAGCTTCTCCATTGGGGACCCTGTGTTCCATCTTATAGATGCCTGTGAGCATCCACTTCTGTATTTGACAGGCACTGGCATAGCCTCATAAGAGACAGCTATAACAGGGCCCTTTCATCAAAATATTCCTGGCATATGCAATAGTGTCTGGTTTTGGTGGCTGATTATGGGATGGATCCCCAGGTCTCCCTATACAATCTTAAGTCCAAGTGGATCAAGGACCTCCACTTAAAACCATATATACCAAGAAAGTATATATACCATATATACTGAGAAAGCAGGGAAAACCTCAAACACGTGGGCACAGGGGATAATTTCCTGAGCAGAAATTTCCAATGGCATATGTGCTAATATCAAAAATCAGCAAATGGGACCTAATAAAATTTCAAAGCTTCTATAAGAGAAAGGACACTATCAATGGGGGGAAAAGGGGCAACCAACAGATTGGCAAAAGATCTTTACAATCCTACATCTGATAGAGGGCTAATATCCAATATATACAAAGAACTGAAGAAGTTCAACTCCAGAGAATCAAATAACCCTATCAAAAAATGAGGGACAGAACTAAACAAAGAATTCTCAATTGAGGAAACTCAAATGGCCAAGAAGCACTACAGAAATTTTCAACATCCTTAGTCATGAGGGAAATGCAAATCAAAACCACCCTGAGATTCCACCTCACACCAGTAAGAACCAACTTTTGGTTTTCTTGATTCTTTATACAGTTCTCTTTGTTTCTACTTGTTTGATTTCAGCCATTTTTTTTCTTTTTTACTATTTCCTGCACTCTTCTCCTCTAGCGTGTGTTTGCTTCTTTTTGTTCTAGAGATTTCAGGTGTGATACTCTCCAATTGCTTTACCAGAGCACTTAGAACTATGAGTTTTCCTCTTAGCACTGCTTTCATTGTGTCCCATAAATTTGGGTATGCTGTGTCATCATTTTCATTGAATTCTAGAAAGTATTTAATTTCTTTCCTTATTTCTTCCGTGATCAAGTTATCATTGAGTAAAAAGTTGTTCGGTTTCCATGGGAATGTGGATTTTCTGTTGTTTTTGTTGTTATTATAAGCCAGCCTTACACCAAGGTGATCTTATCAGACGCATGGGATTATTTCTGTCTTTTTGTATCTGTTAATTTCTCCCTGGCTATCCCTATCTAGTATACCTGGATGCACAATAAATCTTTGACAAGTTAACCAATTTCTTCCCAAGATTATTTCCACTATTATTGAGGGTTAAGTACCATGAATACTAGCGGTTATCTCTTAACACTCAACTTTTGGGGAGATCGAAACCTGCACTCCCTTCTGTAGCATGTATAAGATCAGAAACTCTTAGTTTTGATTTTCCTGCATAATTGGTACCTTCTGCTTGCACCAAAAGAAGACAGCTCATATTGTTTACTACAGGATCTTGAGCTGACAGGCTCCTCTTCTCATTTCCTGATTGCACAAGGTTAACTTGTATGTCTCTTCTACCTGCAATCCTTTGACCAATATTTGCTCTTTCCACAGTGGCTATAGTACCTTGGAAGCCTTTGCTGTTAATAGCAGTCATAAATTGCTTGTTATCTTCTACAAATACTATATTCTAGAGAATCAATGTACCTGCTATTTTTATCTCTGAATCTTCTAACATTAGAATTACTTTGTAAATGGCCAAATTCACCACAATTAAATCATTGTGCATTTTAATTTCTGTGACTTCTAGCTGTGGCTTGCCCTACAATATTAGTACAACGCTCCTAAAAAGCAGTACAGGGCAGGCATTCCTCTCCATACATAGGGGCTCTTTATGATTTCCAATCTGATTGCTCTTTTACATTCAGTATTTGTGTTTTCAAATGCCAATATTTTTATCAATGACTGATTTCAAGATATGATATGTCTCTATTTACAACTGAACTAGTATCTCTAAGAAAACAGAAAAAATTCTGTAGCAGCCTGGATCACCTAGTAAATGAGATGGATTTTTTTTCTCCTGGCTCCTCAATCATATCTCAATCTCTTAAAGCCACAACATGACATTGTTCAATCACAACATCATATCAGATGTGTTCTCATAGGTCAGCATAACACCCTTTACCAAGCAGTTGGTCTTCAGTAATATTTATTCCTCCTTTCTATATTACATTGTTCTAATTTTGTGGATTTGTGCCTCTACAACCACCATTGTAACTGTTGTCCAGATTCTAATAGATCTTATACCCCTTCCAAAAAAAATCTTGGGGGATAACCCTATTTTGCATAGCCCAGGTATTTAACATTTCTATAAGGAATAGAAGAATGTAGGCTATACATTATAATAGCCTCTGTAAAATGATTGAGTTCTACCATTTCTATTGTATGCCAGGTCAGCTCACTATAAAAAGGTATAATATCATTAATAGGCATATGCTGCAAAAAGACTGGAAAGACTGAAGATGTCTGTATAACCCCAAGAAAATCCTTTGGTGTTGCACTCAGTTGAACACTATCCCATTGTACCTGTACCATCTCCTACAAACCCCAGCCATGAAGGTGCCCTGGGAGATTGACAGTTAAAGGGCATGCAACAGGTCAAGGTAGCAGTTTACCTTCCAGACTATTGTGCTTCCCTTTTTCAATGTGCAGTACATTCCTGGTATCAGACAACAAGCCTGAATCCTGTTCTTCTCCTGAAGCTGGCTCTTTTTGCTTCCCAGGCACTTCTACCTCTAGTCACAACCTTTCTATATTCATACCCAACTCTGAAATTTACTCTAACATAAGAGAATTGTCAGCTTTCTCTCCAATCTTCTACAAAATAGAATACATGAAAGAAAAACCAGAAAACCCTCTCCAGGAACAAGGTAGAAGTTTATCCAATACTCCCAGGTGCTATTTTGCTAACCTCCTTAAAGAACATTGCTAATCCCTCATAATCTCTCTTTTTCTCTACCATACTCAAAGCAGAGTTACCCATTGTACATAAGCCACATTGGGTTCCATGAAAATTCTTAGATTTTTCAAAGCTTACATTAATCATGGTTCTCCAATGCTTTGACTACCCTTCTACTCCTCTGTTCAAAGGTAGGGGAGAAATGATGGGTAATAGGACAATGGGGATGTAGACATGTTTAGAAGTTGTTCTTTGGGAAAATTCCAATCTTCCTTGACAGGATACCAGCAGTCCAGTTCAGTAGTGTCAGGATACCAGCAGTCCAGGTCAGTAGTGTCAGGATACCTGCAGTCCAGTTTAGTAGTGACAGGATAACAACAGTCCAGGTTAAAGGTGTCATAAATCAGCAACACCAGCATGGTCCAGCAGAGACAGTCAGTCCTCCACCAAACTGGCATAAGTCAAAAAAAGCAGTCAGTCTCAGCTGGAATCCCAGGGAAATTCTCTGTTGTGCCTCTATCAAGAAACTTAAGATGAACTAACATAAGAGACCAAGGTAGTATTGCACAGCTGGCTATTCAAGAGTACCCTCACTGTCCATTGGGCTCTACTTGTGCTCTTTCCAAAAGTCACAGGTTCTCTCACAGGTATGCTTCAGCAAAACATCATGAGTCTGCATCAGGAAAACATCACATGACACAACTAGAAATTTCTACTTCAGAAGTCACTATGTAGATCCTTGCTCCATATCTCCATGATCAGTGAGTGGTGTAAGTGTTATCATCAACAATGAGTCTTTGCTCATTGTGAGGAAAAATCTATAGTCATAGCAACAGCCTGGTTTGTTTTGGGACACCACTGGATTCCTTGTGACAACATTTCAATCAACTATGAATCAATCCCAGTAATAAGAACATCATTTGGTAACAAAACAGGGTCAATTACTAGGGGATGCTATTTGAACTTTTATTATTTATGTATATATTTTAGGGATCTTATACTCCATTAATTTTCTTTTTTTTCTTTTTTTATTAGATATTTTCCTCATTTACATTTCCAATGCTATCCCAAAAGTCCCCCATACCCTACCCCACACTCCCCAACCCACCCACTCCCACTTTTTGGCCCTGGCATTTCCCTGTACTGGGGCATATATAGTTTGCAAGTCCAATGGGCCTCTCTTTCCAGTGATGGCCGACTAGGCCATCTTTTGATACATATGCAGCTAGAGTCAAGAGCTCAGGGGTACTGGTTAGTTCATAATGTTGTTCCACCTATAGGGTTTCAGATCCCTTTAGCTCCTTAGGTACTTTCTATAGCTCCTCCATTGGGGGCCCTGTGATCCATCCAATAGCTGACTGTGAGTATCCACTTCTGTGTTTGCTAGGCCACAGCATAGTCTCACGAGAGAGCTATATCTGGGTCCTTTCAGCAAAATCTTACTAGTGTGTGCAATGGTGTCAGCATTTGGAAGCTGATAATGGGATAGATCCCCGGAAATGTCAGTCTCTAGATGGTCCATCCTTTCATCACAGCTCCAAACAATGTCTCTGTAACTCCTTCCATGGGTGGTTTGTTCCCAATTCTAAGAAGGGGCAAAGTGTCCACACTTTGGTCTTCATTCTTCATGAGTTACATGCGTTTAGCAAATTGTATCTTATATCTTGGGTATCCTAAGTTTCTGGACTAATATCCACTTATCAGTGAGTACATATTGTGTGAGTTCCTTTGTGATTGAGTTACCTCACTCAGGATGATGCCCTTCAGGTCCATCCATTTGCCTAGAAATTTCATAAATTCATTCTTTTTAATAGCTGAGTATTACTCCATTGTGTAGATGTACGACTTTTTCTGTATCCATGCCTCTGTTGAGGGGCATCTGAGTTCTTTCCAGCTTCTGGCTATTATAAATAAGGCTGCTATGAACATAGTGGAGCATGTGTCCCTCTTACCGGTTGGGACATCTTCTGGATATATGCCCAGAAGAGTTATTGATGGATCCTCTGGTATTAATATGTCCAATTTTCTGAGGAACCACCAGACTGATTTCCAGAGTGGTTGTACAAGCTTGCAATCCCATCAACAATGGAGGAGTGTTCCTCTTTCTCCACATCCTCGCCAGAATCTACTGTCAACTGAATTTTTGATCTTAGCCATTCTGACTGGTGTGAGGTGGAATCTTAGGGTTGTTTGGATTTGCATTTCCCTGATGATTAAGGATGTTAAACATTTTTTCAGGTGCTTCTCTGCAATTTCGTATTCCTCAGGTGAAAATTCTTTGTTCAGGTCTGAGCCCCATTTTTAATGGGGTTATTTGTTTTTCTGAAGTCCACCTTCTTGAGTTCTTTATATATATTGGATATTAGTCCTCTATCTGATTTAGGATAGGTAAAGATCCTTTCCCAATATGTTGGTGGTCTTTTTGTCTTATTGACGGTGTCTTTTACCTTGCAGAAGCTTTGCAACTTCATGAGGTCATATTTATCGATTCTCGATCTTACAGCACAAGCCATTGCTGTTCTATTCAGGAAATTGTCCCCTGTACCCATATCTTGGAGGCTTTTCCTTACTTTCTCCTCTATAAGTTCCAGTGTCTCTGGTTTTATGTGGAGTTCCTTAATCCACTTAGATTTGACCTTAGTACAAGGAGATAGGAATGGATCAATTCGCATTCTTCTACATGATAATCGCCAGTTGTGCCAGCACCATTTGTTGAAAATGCTGTCTTTTTTCCACTGGATGGTTTTATCTCACTAGTTAAATATCAAATGACCATAGGTTTGTGGGTTCATCTCTGGGTCTTCAATTCTGTTCCATTGGTCTACTTGTCTGTCGCTATACCAGTACCATGCAGTTTTTATCACAATTGCTCTGTAGTAGAGCTTTAGGTCAAGCATGATGATTCCACCAGAGGTTCTTTTATCCTCGAGAAGAGTTTATGCTATCCTAGGTTTTTTGTTATTCCAGATGAATCTGCCTATTTTCTTTCTAATTCATTGAAGAATTGATTTGGAATTTTGATGGGGATTGCATTGAATCTGTAGATTGCTTTTGGCAAGATAGCTATTTTGACAATGTTGATCCTGCCAATCCATGAGCATGGGAGATCTTTCCATCTTCTGAGATCTACTTTAATTTCTTTCTTCAAACACTTGAAGTTTTTATCATACAGATCTTTCATTTCCTTAGTTAGAGTCACGCCAAGATATTTTATATTATTTGTGACTATTGAGAAGGGTGTTGTTTGCCTAATTTCTTTCTCAGGCTGTATATTCTTTGAGTAGGGAAAGGACATTGTCTTGTTTGAGTTAACTTTATATCCAGCTACTTCACCGAAGCTGTTTATCAGGTTTAGGAGTTCTCTGGTGGAATTATTAGGGTCACTTATATATACTATCATATCATCTGCAAAAAGTGATATTTTGACTTCATCTTTTCCATTTTGTATCCCCTTGATCTCCTTTTGTTGTCAATTGCTCTGGCTAGGACTTCAAGTACAATGTTGAATAGGTATGGAGAAAGTGGGCAGCCTTGTCTAGTCCCTGATTTTAGTGGGATTGCTTCAAGCTTCTCTCCATTTACATTGATGTTGGCTACTGGTTTGCTGTAGATTGCTTTTATCATATTTAGGTATGGGCCTTGAATTCCTGATCTTTCCAAGACTTTTATCATGAATGGGTGTTGGATCTTGTCGAATGCTTTTTCCGCATCTAACGAGATGATCATGTGGTTTTGGTCTTTGAATTTTTTTTTATATACTGGACTACGTTGATGGGTTTCCTTATAGTAAACCATCCCTGCATCCCTGGAATAAAACCTACTGGGTAAGGATGGATGATTGCTTTAATGTGTTCTTGTATTCGGTTAGCGAGAATTTCATTGAGGATTTTTGCATCGATATTCATAAGGGAAATTGGTCTGAAGTTCTCAATATTTGTTGGATCTTTCTGTGGTTTAGGTATCAGAGTAATTGTGGCTTCATAGAATGAGTTGGGTAGAGTTCCCTCTACTTCTATTTTGTGGAATAGCTTGTGCAGAACTGGAATTAGATCTTCTTTGAAGGTCTGCTAGAACTCTTCACTAAACCCATCTGGTCCTGGGCTTTTTTTGGCTGGGAGACTATTTATGACTGCTTCTATTTCTTTAGGGGATATGGGACTGTTTAGATCATTAACTTGATCCTGATTTAACTTTGGTACCTGTTATCTGTCTAGATATTTGTCCATTTCGCCCAGGTTTTCCAGTTTTGTTGAGTAAAGCCTTTGTAGAAGGATCTGATGGTGTTTTGGATTTCTTCAGGATCTCTTGTTATATCTCCCTTTTCATTTATCTATCTTGTTGATTTTCTCGAAGAACCAAATCCGAGTTTGGTTGATTCTTTGAATAGTTCTTCTTGTTTCCACTTGGTTGATTTCACCCCTGAGTTTGATTATTTCCTGCCATCTACTCCTCTTGGGTGAATTTTCTTCCTTTTTTTCTAGAGCTTTTAGATGTGTTGTCAAGCTGCTAGTGTGTGCTCTCTCCAGTTTCTTTTTGGAGGCACTCAGAGCTATGAGTTTCCCTCTTAGAAATGCTTTCATTGTGTCCCATAGGTTTGGGTATGTTGTGGTTTCATTTTCATTAAACTCTAAAAAGTCTTTAATTTCTTTCTTTATTCCTTCCTTGACCAAGGTGTCATTGAGAAGAGTGTTGTTCAGTTTCCACGTGAATGTTGGCTTTTCATTTTTTATCTTGTTATTGAAGATCAGCCTTAGTCCATGGTGGTCTGATACAATGTATGGGACAATTTCAATATTTTTGTATCTGTTGAGGCCTGTTTTGTGACCAATTATATGGTCAATTTTAGAGAAGGTCCCGTGAAGTGCTGAGAATAAGGTACATTCTTTTGTTTTAGGATAAAATGTTCTGTAGATATCTGTTAACTCCATTTGTTTCATAACTTCTGTTAGTTTTCTGTGTCCCTGTTTAGTTTCTGTTTCCATGATCTGTCCATTGATGAAAGTGGTGTGTTGAAGTCTTCCACTACTATTGTGTGAGGTGCAATGTGTGCTTTGAGATTTACTAAAGTTTCTTTAATGAATGTGGCTGCCCTTGCATTTGGAGCATAGATATTCAGAATTGAGAGTTCCTCTTGGAGGATTTTACCTTTGATGAGTATGAAGTGTCCCTCCTTGTCTTTTTTGATAACTTTGGGTTAGAAGTAGATTTTATTAGATATTAGAATGGCTACTCCAGCTTGTTTCTTCAGAACATTTGCTTGGAAAATTGTTTTCCAGCCTTTCACTCTGAGGTAGTGCCTGTCTTTTTCCCTGAAATGGGTTTCCTGTAAGCAGCAGAATGTACGGTCCTTTTTGTGTAGCCAGTCTGTTAATCCATATCTTTTTGTTGGGGAATTGAATCCATTGATATTAAGAGATATTAAGGAAAAGTAATTGTTGCTTCCTTTTATTTTTGTTGTTAGAGTTGCTTTTCTGTTTTTGTGGCTGTCTTCTTTTTGGTTTGTTGAGGGATTACTTTCTTGCTTTTTCTAAGGCATGATTTCCGTCCTTGTATTGGTGTTTTTGTTATTATCCTTTGAAGGGATGGATTAGTGGAAAGATAATGTGTGAATTTGATTTTGTTGTGGAATACTTTGGTTTCTCCATCTATGTTAATTGAGAGTTTGGCTGGGTATAGTAGTCTGGGCTGGAATTTGTGTTCCCATAGTGTCTGTATAACTTCTGTCCAGGCCCTTCTGACTTTCATAGTCTCTGGTGAAAAGTCTGGTGTAATTCTGATAGGCCTACCTTTATATGTTACTTGACCTTTCTCCCTTACTGCTTTCAATATTCTATCTTTATTTAGTGCATTTGTTGTTCTGATTATTATGTGTCAGAAGGAATTTCTTTTCTGGTCCAGTCTATTTGGAGTTCTGTAGGCTTCTTGTATGTTCATGGGCATCTCTTTCTTTAGGTTTGGGAAGTTTTCTTCTATAATTTTGTTGAAGATATTAGCTGACCCTTTAAGTTGAAAATCTTCTGTCTCATCAACTCCTATTATCCGTAGGTTTGGTCTTCTCATTGTGTCCTCTATTTCCTGGATGTTTTGAGTTAGGATCCTTTTACATTTTGTATTTTCTTTGATAGTTGTGCCGATGTTCTCTATGGAATCTTCTGCACCTGAGATTCTCTCTTCCATCTCCTGTATTCTGTTGCTGATGCTCACATCTATGGTTCCAGATTTCTTTCCTAGGGTTTCTATCTCCAGCGTTGCCTCACTTTGGGTTTTCTTTATTGTGTCTACTTCCCTTTTTATGTTTTGTTCATTTCCATCACCTGTTTGGATGTGTTTTCCTGTTTTTCTTTAAGGACTTCTAACTGTTTGGTTGTGTTTTCCTGTTTTTCTTCAAGGACTTGTAACTCTTTAGCAGTGTTCTCCTGTATTTCTTTAAGTGCGTTATTAAAGTCCTTCTTGATGTCTTCTACCATCATCATAAGATATGCTTTTAAATCCGGGTCTAGCTTTTCGGTTGTGTTGGGGTGCCCAGGACTAGGTGGGGTGGGAGTGCTGCATTCTGATGATGGTGAGTGGTCTTGATTTCCGTTAGTAGGATTCTGTTTGCCTTTCGCCATCTGGTAATCTCTGGAGCTAGTTGTTATAGTTGTCTCTGGTTAGAGCTTGTTCTTCAGGTGATTATGTTATCTGCTATCAGCAGACCTGGGAGACTAGCTCTATCCTTAGTTTCAGTGGTCAGAGTACTCTCTGCAGGCAAGCTCTCCTCTTGCAGGGAAGGTGCCCAGATATCTGTTGTTCGAAACTGCCTCCTGGCAGAAGTTGTGTTCCACTCACCAGAGGTCTTAAGATCCCATAGAAGGTCCTGTGAGGAACTTGGGGGTGTCCAGAAACTCAGCGCACAAGGAACCCTGGTGCTGGAGTGGATTGGAAGGGACTTGTGCCCCTAATTAGTCCGGGTTATATGCTTCCCTAGTTAATGCAGTCTCAGGTCCCGAGCGATTGGATTGGAGCAGATGCTGTGTTCCATTCACCAGAGGTCTTAGGATCCCACGGGGGATCATGTGTGGGTCCTTGTGGGTGTCCAGAGACTCCCCGGGCCAGGAACCCCGGGTGCTGCAGTGGACCGGAAGGTGGTCGGATGTCTGGAGCCCGAAAATGGCACTTCCTCAGAAGCTCTGTGGTTCTCACCTGTCCCAGAAGCTGTCTGCTTCTGTGTGCACACTCTCACCTGTGCAGAATACTTTTCGGCGGAGTCCTGGAGCCAAGATGGCTCCCGCCATTCCTGAGGCAAAAACCTTCCGGGCTGGGTGGACACCTGTCCTCTGGCCAGGGAGGTGGTCGGATGGATGGAGCCTGAAACAGGCGCTGCCTCTGAAGCTCTGTGGCTCCCGCCTGTTCCAGAAGCTGTCCACTTCTGTGTGCCTTTCCTGAATTTCTTTAGGAGATTTATTTGTTTCCTCTATAAGGGCTTCTACCTGTGTACCTGTGTTTTCCTGTATTTCTTTCAGTGAGTTATTTATATGCTCCTTAAAAGACTCTATAATCTTTGTGAGATAGGATTTTCGGTCTGATTTCTGATTTTCAGTTGTCTTGGTGTATCCAGGGCTTGCTGTGGAGGAAAAATTGGGTTCTGATGTCTGAGGCCTCTTACCATCTGGTTATCTCTGGTCTGAAATGGCCTGTGTGTCTCTGTCTGGAGCCTGTCTCCTGTGACCCTGGGTTGGTGCAAGTCTCCTGGGAGATCTGTGGCCTTTGCTGTAGCATATCTGTGGGGTCTTCACAGAAGCAGACAAGCTCATGATCTGCCCAGGAGGAAGACACAGGCCAGAAAGGAAGTAGAATTTGTGCAGGGCTTTGGGTTGGGGATGGTTTCTAACTCAGCTGGGCTCCTCAGGTTTTCTAGCCCCTGTGGTCATTTGGGAGGGTCTCTTACTTGTTGCCTTGTGTGGAGCAGACCTCCTGGGACGTCTTCAGACTTTGGAGTTCTTCAGAAGAGCAGACAAGCTGATGATATGTGGATATGGCTTCAGGAGACCTCCAGGGAGGCTTTCAGACTTTGAGGTCTTTAGAGGAGCAGACAAAGCTGATGTTCTGCCACTGTAGATGGCACCCATCAGAAAACTACCTTTCTTTCTTTTTTTTTTAAACTGATACCTACCAGCATGTTTTTTTTTTTTTTTTTTTTTTGCCCAAGAACTCAGTGAAGCTAATTTTAAATACTCCATACACATGTTTTTTTCATTCATTCTTATTATTGTTTGTTCAACATAAATTTATATTGATTCTTTGGGAACTTCACATACATTTCAATCACTTCCCACTCCTTTTGGATCTGCCACTATGCTCTTGTGACCTCTCCTCCTCAACAACAGCAACAACTAATTTCCAATTTGCCTTACCCACATATACTTACTAGAGCTTGGTCAAACTCTTGGCCTGTTCCTTAAATATGATTGAGTCCTTCTCATCCTGTACCCACTGAAAGCCATCAGTTGTAAAGAGCTACACATCATCATCCTTATCACACCTTTTAAGTGTTCCCTGACATGGCTGGCTGTAATTCGATGGAGTTTTTTGTAGGTGGTAGTATTTTGGGTTTTTTATTTGGTTGGTTGGTTTTATTTTGTTTTTGGTTGTTGTTGTTGTTGTTGTTTGGGGTTTTTTGTTTTTAATTTTTTGTTTTTGTTTCTTTAGAGTGATTGGGCTTGTTTGTTTGTTTGTTTATATTGTTTTGTTTTGTTGTGTCTTTTAGTTGCTAATAGATATTGTGAAATTTTTTTCTTCCATTTAAATTTCTTCTAATTTGAGATAACAATATAATTACATGAATTACAGCTTCCTTGTCTGACAGCTTTCTGTGATGGAACAGTTTGAATTATTTTGTTACTGTTTTGTACAAAGACATTAGTCTTTGCTTCTTAATTTCCCAAAGGGTTCAATGAAAACAATTAATACTTTTGTTTCTAGGGTTGTTTGTTTGTTTGTTTTATTCTCTCTGTGTGAGTGGTTTTCCTGCACTTATGTACATGAGCCACATGTATAGTTAGGGATTGCAGAGGTCAGAAGAAGCTGCTTGATCTCCTAGGACTTGATAGATGGATAGTTGTGAAGAACATTGTGGATGCTAAGAACCAAACCAAGGTCCTCTCCAAAAACAAGACATACTCTTAATCACTAATGCTCTCTCAGCCCCAACAATACTTATAGCAAGCTATGTTAAGGTCACTGTAATTTAATTCACTTTCAGAAACTACAGGGATGTTGCATTTTGCAATGTTGATTTAAATTTTATATCTTTTCATAACGTGTCTGCATTCATTTTTAGTGATTTTTATCTTTTAATCCTCATATTGAAGATCAAATCTTCTTTCTTACCACATTCAGAGTATTACAATATGTAATATATGGTTTTTTTCCAGGTGAGAAGCAGAGGCTAACTCATCTATTGCAGAATTTGGAGTGCTTTTGTATCCTCCCCCACACCCCATTATGATATCTCACCCCTTAATTCTGGCACCACCTAATTGACTGGCCAGGTAATGTGTTCTGTTGTTATTTGTATCCATATGTCAGGCAGATTTTAAGGTTGTAAAATGTGGATGCAGTTGTTTCATATAGGTGGACCATTATGGGCTACCAATCAGGATATGATGACTCATTCCTCCTATATGTTCTTTCACAGTAGCCAGGTAATAACCAGCTGGTGAACTGTGTCCTTGTATTTATGGGGAATGTCTGGTGGGAAAGTCAATTGCAGGACTGACTAGATGTGATGGCAAACCTGGGCTAAGTGGGCTGAAAAACAGGAAACAAGGAATTAATTCCCGTGGCTTGGGATGAAGAAAGCTACAGGGACACTGGTATTTTGGAATCAAGATGATAACAATGGAATGGCCAAAGGAAGCTGAGAAAGAATAGCCAGTGATCTGAGAACCAAGTCATAGTAAAACTGCAATTAAATGCAAAGAGAATACTGGATCCTAACTTGGATGCTACTGACAACTCATGAGAGTAAAGTCCTAAATACCAGAGTTACTGATAATTTTGAACTATAAAGTAGAAACAAAAGACTGGTTTAATGGGAAGAATGGGCATGATTACTGATGTCACTTGTCTAAGAAAATAAAATCTTTGAAAAATAAAATTAACCCTTCCAGCTGCTGCCTTCTGCCTGGGCAGATCACCAGCTTGTCTGCTCCCCTGAAGACACCACAAGGTGAAGGCTTTCCAGGAGGTCAACTGTGTGCAGGGTAACTTTTAAGGGACCTTCCCTAACAGCCACAGCTGCTGGAAATCTCGAGCAGCCCAATGGAATCAGGGCCCATCAGCCTCCAACAACTGTCCCCAGAATTCCACTTCTTTTCTGGCAGCACATTCTGTTAAGGCAGATCAACAGCTTGTCAGCTCTTCTGAAGACAGGAGTTCTGCTGCTTGAAGGGCAACTGGGCAACTGACCCAACAGTCTGAAACCATGTCTGGAGTTCTGCTGCGCACAGGGCAACAGACCCCACAGTCTGAAGGCCTCCCAGAAGAACAGCTACATGCTGTCAACAGTTTGACTGCTCCTCTGAAGACTTAACTGTCTGGAGGCACACCAGCAGATCTTCTTCAGCCAGGGCAACAGATCAGCAGATTGTCTGCCCCTTGGAAGACTCCACAGTCTGAAGGCCATAGCAGAGGTCTTCTACAGCCAGGACCACAGGCCTATGATTACCTTAGTTTACTCTAACACCCCTTATCATTTCCGATGGATATATAAGCTTGCATAAGAAATAAAGCCATCAATGTATCTGATTAATTAGCCATAAAGAATTAATCTTAATCTCCCTCATCGACCATTCAGATTTTTGCTCAGTTTAATAGAAAGAGGTCTGTGAGTTCAGCCCATAGATTCATATGACTTTTTTAGGAGTCCATGAGAATGAGGAGCATTTTACTTCCCATGTTCTCAGTTGGAGCTAGCCAAACAGGTATAATATATATTATTCCCATGCTAAATCCAAAAGGTACACACTGGGACCTATAGTAATATTCATAATAGGACCTAGAAACATACTGACAGCCCATTTTGAAGAAAGCAGAAAAGTTGAAGAAGTGGAATAAAGTATGAAATGAAACCTTAGGGGAATGGCTTTCTGGATATGACCCCATGAGTTCTCAGGGAACCTTGGCCAAGTGTCTTATCCCAGAAGAAATGTCACAGTTTTAAGAAATTGATGCAGACTCTTTATATTCCAGTTCAGATAACACACTTCCTGGGATGGAGGATGCCTGTGGTGAAATTATCCTTACAGTTAAAAAACTAGGTCATTCCACGTGGCCATCAACAGTGTTGTATTCATTACTGAATGTCTGCCTTATATGGAATCCTTGTCCTCAGCAACAAAAGACCTGACATGATTAATACCTATATCTAATCTGGTCATCATACCATTCATAAGACTCATTCATAAAATATAAGTTGTAGAAGACCCTTGTTCTTCATGTATCTTTTATACCAACTAAGTCCTTTAAGTAGTTTTAACAAAAATTGAAATCTAACATGATTTGCGTTGGGAAAATGGTGCTATGATTGAGATTTATGAATTCCTTTCTATAACCTAGGTGTTTCTCAACTGAATAATGGATAAAGAAACTGTGATTGATTGACATGATTGTGTACTAATCAGCTACTTAAAACAAGGACAACATAAAGCTTTGTAGAGAAGTGCATGGAAATAGAAAATATCATGCTGGGTGAGATAACCCAGACCTAAAAGGGAATACATGGTATGTACTCATTTATAATTGGATATTAACCATAAACACTATACTCCACAGAACCCAAGAACCAAATAAAATAGAGAGTAATGGGGAAGGTAGTATGATCCTTCTCAGAAGGGGAAATACAATAGATATTGAAAGTAGATGGAGGGAACAAAGTAGATATAAGAGAGTGGAAGGGAGCCAGACAGGGGGAATCAGTGTAGGGAGATCAGGGGAGAGAGAAGAGAAATACACATTTGGCAGGAGTGTGGGCCATCTCTAGAACATGCCAGATACCTGGAATGAGTTGGGCAGGCCCCAGGGTGCTGTGAGAGCTGAGGCACCTAGCAGTGGGGGATATGGATCCAAAAATGGCTACTTTCTCTAGTCAGGCCAGACTCCCAGAGAACAGATGACAAGAACCCACCCAGATATCCATCCACCCAAAATATTTCATGCCTACAAGATATGCAGGGACAAAGATAGAGCAGAGACAAAGGGAATGGCCAACCACTGACTGGCCCAAATTGAAATTCACCTCTTGGGTAAGAACCAATCCCTGACACTATTAATGGTATGCTGTTGTGCTAGAAGACAGGGGCCTAGCATAATTGTTCTCTGAGAGGCTCTAACAAGCAGTTATTAGAAACACACACACACACACACAAAAACATCAGTTTTTGTGGAGCTTGGGAAGTCTTGAGTAAGAGTTGCAGGAAGGACTGAGGGTTCCAAAGAAGACAGGGATTTCACAGAAATACCAACAGAGTGGCTTGACTTGAACTGTTGGGGGTTTTCAGAGACGGAACCACCAAGCAAAGGGCTTGACCTAAGCTCCCTACTCAATGTAGCATAAGTCCATCTTGGTCTTCAAGTTGGTCCCACAAAAACTGGAGCAGGAGCTTTCCTTGAACCTCTTGTCTGCCTCTGGACCCCATTCCCATAACTGGGTTGCCTTGTCTGGCTTCAGTGGGAGAGCATTCACCTAGACCTGTGTAGGATCATGATAGGCTGCCTGGTCCCTGGTCGAGCAAAGTCTTGAAACCCCAGTGACCCTGCAGGAGATAACCCTGCAAGGGATGGTAGTTGTTTTGCCACGCTCCTGGGCCCCTGGCTCTTGGCACGAACCACAGCTCTCCATAGGATTGTGGCCATCAGTCACATAAGGGCAACGCCCCAAGCCCCTCCACAGGAAGATGATGTGACCACAGGTCACTTGCCTCAAGATAGATCTCCATTTTAATGAGGTTCCTAAAGGCCTGGAGGCTTAGCCAATAAATTCTCCTCCCCAGACATTCCTCCCTGCAAAAGATATTTAACCTCAGGCTCGCCCTGAGAAAATGGAGTACAGTTTTACTCATCGCCATTCTCCACCATAACAATAAATGTCTTAAAATCATGGACTGTCTCTTTTCATTGGGATCCATTGTGGGGAACAATGGAAAAGGCTTTTGCCTAAACATCCTGCCACCTAATCTCCTGCAGGAAGCCTCTCAGTGGCCTCTACCAAGCCAAGCTGCCTGCTTAGCAAGCCAAGGACTCCCATCCTGGAGAGCAGGCCAGAGATGTCCTCTCTTTTCTTCTTCTGTCCTAGGCTAGATCTGGCCCACGGGCCCCCACTCCATTCTCAGCTCTTCTGAGGCATCCCCCCCCGAGTCAGCTCCAGCAGTCCCCAGGACCTCAGAGTGTGCTCCCCCATCCCCAGAGCAGTGTTCCACAGCTTTGCATAGCCCGATACCCTTCCAGTGCTGGTGAGTGGTAAGCGCAGTCAAAACTACCTGTATCCCGCCTCCCCCAGTGGCCCAAGCTCTGTGGTGGAATAGACATGGGCTATAACCCCTAACCCAACAGATCTGCAATGACATTATGTACAACAGGGTAGGAACACACCCACTACTCAGAGGAGAAGGGGAGTGAGGAATGGGGAAAGTCTCTGTGTATCTGTGTGAGAAGGTACTGGTAGAAAAGGAGGCTGATATTGGGATGAGAAGTGAATAAATTCAAAATTTCTACCCATGTAGCACCAAAGGACATTAGCCAATTTCTTTATTAAAAAAAAAAAAAAAAAAAAAACATAGTTATCCCTTCAGCATGGAATAGCCTTTGTAGAAAAAACAAAAAACACTTTGTTCTTTGCTTCACCTCAGGTTGATCTTTTTTCCTGAAATGTGATGTGCAGGTTTTCTGAAATGCACCAAAGGTGCACATTCTCTATATTTCTAAATGCATTAGCATTAGGGTCTATCCAACATACATTAAGTATGATCTTCAAGGAAGATCTATGAACCCTTCTATTGAAAAGTTGTTTACCATTGCATACACTAGCAAGATTTTGCTGAAAGGACCCAAATATAGCTGTCTCTTGTGAGACGATGCCGGGGCCTAGCAAACACAGGAGTGGATGATCACAGTCAGCTATTGGATGTATCACAGGGCTCCCAATGGAGAAGCTAGAGAAAGTACCCAAGGAGCTAAAGGGATCTGCAACCCTACTGTTGGAACAACATGATGTACTAACCAGAACCCCGGAGCTCTTGTCTCTAGCTGCATATGTATCAAAAGATGGCCTAGTCGGCCATCAATGGAAAGAGAGGCCCATTGGACTTGCAAACTTTATATGCCCCAATATAGGGGAATGCCAGGGCCAAAAGAATGGGAATGGGTGGGTAGGGAAGTGGGGGGCGCTATGGGGGACTTTTGGGATAGCATTGGAAATGTAATTGAGGAAAATATGTAATAAAAATATTAAAAATCAAAAAATAAATAAATAAATAAATAAATAAATCTTTGTCTGTCAAAAAAAAAAAGTTGTTTACATAAATTTATGGAATTGAAGTTTTCTAAGTATTACTTGACTCTCTCCATCCAGTCAGTAGGAAACTGTGATACAGTGGTTCTCATTTATCCTAATGCTGTGACCCTTTAATATAGGTTTACGTGTTGCAGTAACATGCAACAATGCAATTGTTTTCTTTCCTATTTTATCAACTGTAATTTTGCTACTGTTATGAATCATAAAGTAAATATCTGTGTTTTCTGATGATTTCAGGTGACCCCTCTAAACTGGTCAATTGACCTTTGAAGGGTCCATAACCCACTAGTCGTGAACCATTGCTACATTAGAAATGGGATATGGTACCCCAGGCTCACTAGCACACCCAGGATCTTGGGATCACTGGTGAGTGGAACGCAATATCTGTTCCAAAACAACCCAGAGGGGCTTAGACCAGCAGGAACAGGGACAAAGGAAACCTGGCCGACCAGCACCTGGGGTTCTTTCCTGTAAGTGCCAGCCCTGTGCCACCTTGGGTACAAACATGGTGGACAGCCCCAAAATCCCCAGAGGACTCTCCACCCAGCAGGCAACCTAGCACACTGAGGATCTTGGGATCACAGATGAGTGAAAAACCAGAGCAATTAGACAACAAAAGATCCAAATTGGAAAAGAAGAAGTCAAAATATCACTATTGGCAGATGATATGATAGTATATATAAATGATCCTAAAAATTCCACCAGAGGACTCTTAAACCTGATAAACAGCTTCAGTACAGTAGCTGGATATAAAATTAACTCAAAATAATCAGTGGCCTTTCTCTACACAAAGGATAAACAGTCTGAGAAAGAAATTAGAAAAACAACACACTTCACAATAGTCACAAATAACATAAAATACATTAGTGTGACTCTAATTAAGGAAGTGAAATATCTGTGTAATAAGAATTTCAAGTACCTGAAGAAAGAAATCAAAGAAGATCTCAGAAGATAGAAAGATCTCCCATGCTCATGGATTGACAGGATTAATATAGTAAAAATGGAGATCTTGCCAAAAGCAATCTACAGATTCAATGCACTCCCCATCAAAATTGCAACTCAATTCTTCACTGAGTTAAAAGGGCAATTTGCAAATTCATCGGGAATAATAAAAAACCTAGGATACTTCCAGTCGGCACCAGCACCAGGTTACCTTGGGCACCGTGTTGGCGCCACCCTACCAAGGTCCCCTTGAGGACTCTCCACACAATCTTAGGACCACCAGTGAGTGGAACACAACTTCTGTTCCAATCCAATCCCGAGGAACCTGAGACAGCATTAGGGAAGCAGGAAACCCGGCCTGACCCGGGTCACAAGTCCCTTCCGGTCAGCACCAGCACTGGGTCACCTTGGGCACGGAGTCGGCGGACACCCACAAGGTCCCTAGAGGACAGCTTCTGAGACAGACCCATTTGAGCTCCAGACATCTGGGCACCTTCCCTGCCAGAGGAGAGGAGTCCACCCTGCCTGGGAGGGCTTTGCCTGAGCACATTGGGGAGCCATTTTGGTTCCGGGATCCCTTCGAGGATAGTCTGTGCAGGTGAGAGTGTGGACTACAGAAGCTAACAGCTTCTGTGACAGGCCGAAGCAACGCAACTTCTGGGACAGGTCCTGTTTCAGGCCTTCATCTTCTGCCAGGAGGAAGGTCTAAACTCCAGATATCTGTGCACATTCCCTGTAAGAGGAGAGCTTGATTGCAGAGAGTGCTCTGACCACTGAAACTCAGAGGAGAGAGATAGTCTCCCATGTCTACTGATAGAGGATAACAGAATCACAAGAGGAACAATCTCTAACCAGAGGCAACTCTAAGAACTGACTCCAGAGATTACCAGATGGCAAAAGGCAAGCATAAGAATCTTACTAACAGAAACCAAGACAACTCACCATCATCAGAACACAGCACTCCCACCTCGCCCAGTCCTGAGAACACCAACACACCAGAAAAGCTAGACCCTGGTTTAAAAGCATACCTCAGGATGATGATAGAGGACATCAAGAAGGACTTTAATAACTCACTTAAAGAAATACAGGAGAACACTGCTAAGCAGGTAGAAGATCTTAAAGAGGAAGCAGAAAAATCCCTTAAAGAATTACAGGAAGCCTTCCGGTCCACGCCAGCACAGGGGTACCTTGGGCGCAGAGTCTGTGGACACACGCAAGGTACCCACAGGACCCTCCACGGGAACTTAAGACCTCTGGTGAGTGGAACACAACAAAACGAGATTAGGGGGATACAAATTGCAAACGAAGAAGTCAAAATATGACACAAGAATTGACAAATGGGACCTCGTGAAACTGCAAAGCTTCTGTAAGGCAAAGGACACCATCAATAAGACAAAAAGGCCACCAACAGATTAGGAAAAGATCTTTACCTATCCTAAATCAGATAGGGGACTAATATCCAATATATATAAAGAACTCAAGAAGGTGGACTCCAGAAAATCAAAGAACTCCATTAAAAAATGGGGCTCAGAGCTAAATAAAGAATTCTCACCTGAGGAATAACGAATGACTGAGAAGCCCCTGAAAAAATTTTCAGCATCCTTAATCATCAGGGAAATGCAAATCAAAACAACCCTGAGATTCCACCTCACACCAGTCAAAATGGCTAAGATCAAAAATTCAGGTGACAGCAGATGCTGGCAAGGGTGTGGAGAAAGAGGAATACTCCTCCATTGTTGGTGGGATTGCAAGCTTGTACAACCACTCTGGAAATCAGTGTGGTGATTCCTCAGAAAATTGGACATAATACTGCCAAGGATCCCGCAATAACTCTCCTGGGCATATATCCAGAAGATGTTCCAACTAGTAAGAAAGACACATGCTCCACTATGTCCATAGCAGCCTTATTTATAAAAGCCAGAAGCTGGAAGGAACCCAGATGCCCCTAAACAGGGGAATGGATACAAAAAATGTGGTACATTTACACAATGGAGTACTACTCAGCTATTAAAAAGAATGAATTTATGAAATTCCTAGGCAAATGGTTGGACCTGGAGGGCATCATCCTGAGTGAGGTAACCCAATCACAAAAGAACTCACATGATATGTACTCACTGATAAGTGGATATTAGCCCAGAAACTTAGAATACCCAAGATATAAGATGCAATTTGCAAAACACATGAAACTCAAAAAGAACAAAGACCAAAGTGTGGACACTTTGCCCCTTTTTTTTTTCATTTTTTTTATTAGGTATTTAGCTCATTTACATTTCCAATGCTATATCAAAAGTCCCCCATACCCACCCACCCCCATAATCAGCCTCCAAATGCTGACACCATTGCATACACTAGCAAGTGTTTGCTGAAAGGACCCTGATATAGCTGTCTCTTGTGAGACTAGGCCGTGGCCTAGCGAACACAGAAGTGGATGCTCACAGTCAGCTATTTGATGGATCACAGGGCCTCCAATGGAGGAGCTAGAGAAAGTACCCAAGAAGCTAAAGGGATCTGCAACCCTATAGGTGGAACAACATTATGAACTAACTAGTACCGCGGAGCTCTTGACTCTAGCTGCATATGTATCAAAAGATGGACTAGTTGGCCATCACTGGAAAGAGAGGCCCAATGGTCATGCAAACTTTATATGCCCCAGTACATGGGAACCCCAGGGCCAAATAGTGGGAGTGGGTGGGTAGGGGAGTGGGGAGGAGGGTATGGGGAACTTTTGGGATAGCATTGGAAATGTAAATGAGGAAACTACGTAATAAAAATTATAAAAAAAAAAAATTCAGGTGACAGCAGATGCTGGCAAGGATGTGGAGAAAGAGGAACACTCCTTCATTGTTGGTGGGATTGCAAGCTGGTACAACCACTCTGGAAATCAGTCTGGCGCTTCCTCAGAAAATTGGACATCATACTACCAGAGGACCCAGTAATACTTCTTCTGGGCATATATCCAGAAGATGTTCCAACCGGTAAGAAGGACACATGCTCCACTATGTCCATAGCAGCCTTATTTATAATAGCCAGAAGTGGAAAGAACCCAGATGACCCTCAACAGAGGAATGGACACAGAAAATTGTGGTACATTTACACAATGGAGTACTGCTCAGCTATTAAAAAGAATCAGTTTATGAAATTCCTAGGCAAATGGATAGACCTGGAGGGCATCATCCTGAGTGAGGTAACCCAATCACAAAAGAACTCACATGATATGTACTCACTGATAAGTGGATATTAGCCCAGAGAGTTAGAATACCCAACATATAAGATACGAATTGTGAAACACATGAAACTCAAGAAGAATGAAGATCAAAGTGTGGATGCTTTGCCCCTTCTTAGAATAGGGAATAAAACACCCATGGAAGGAATTTCAGAGACAAAGTTTAGAATTGAGACGAAAGGATGGACCATCTAGAAACTGCCATAGCCGGAGATCCATCCCATAATCAGCCTCCAAATGCTGACACCATTGCATACACTAGCAAGATTTTGCTGAAAGGACCCAGATATAGCTGTCTCTTGTGAGGCTATGCCGGGGTCTAGCAAACACAGAAGTGGATGCTCACAGTCAGCTAGTGGATGGATTCCAGGGCCCCCAATGGAGGAGCTAAAGAAAGTACCCAAGGAGCTGGGGGTGTGGGATCTGAAACCCTATAGGTTCAACAACATTATGAACTAACCAGTACCCCTGGAGCCTGTGTCTCTAGCTGCATATGTATCAGAAGATGGCCTAGTCGGCCATCAGTGGAAAGAGAGGCCCATTGGTCTTGCAACCTTTATATGCCTCAGTACAGGGGAAAGCCAGGGCCAACAAGTGGGAGTGGGTGGGTGGAGGAGTGGGTGGGGGAGGGTGTGGGGAACTTTTGGGATAGCATTGGAAATGTAAATGAAATAAATACCTAATAAAATGTATATTTAAAAAAATAATCTTGGATAACAAAAACTATTGTCAACAATAAAAGAACCTCTGGGGGAATCACTATGCCTGACCTAAAGCTGTACTACAGAGCAATTGTGATAAAAAATCTGCATGGTACTGGTACAGCGACAGACAATTAGATCAGTGGAATAGAATTGAAGACCCAGAAATGAACCCACACACCTATGGTCACTTGATCTTTGACAAGGGAGCTAAAACCATCCAGTGGGAAAAAGTCAGCATTTTCAATGAATGTTGCTGGCACAACTGGCAGTTATTATGGAGAAGAATGGGAATTGATCCATTTTTATCTCCTTGTACTAAGGTCAAATCTAAGTGGATCAAGGAACTCCACATAAAACCAGAGACACTGAAACTTATAGAGGAGAATGTGGGACAAGCCTCGAAGATATGGGCACAAGGGAAAAATTCCTAAACAGAACAGTATTGTCTTGTGCTGTATGATCAAGAATTGACAAATGTGACTTCATAAAATTGCAAAGATTCTGTAAGACAAAAGACACTGTCGATAAGTAAAAAGTTTACCAAGAGATTGGGAAAGGAATTTTTCTAATCCTAAAACTGATAGGGGACTAATATCCAATATATACAAAGAACTCAAGAAGCTGGACTCCAGAAATTCAAATAACCCCATTAGAAAATGTAATGGAATTGGGGTACAGAGCTAAACAAAGAATTCTCAACTGAGGAATACTGAAGGGCTGAGAAGCATCTGAAAAACTGTTCAACATCCTTATTCTTCCAGGAAATGGAAATCAAAACAACCTTGAGATTCCACCTCACACCAGTCAGAATGGCTAAGTTCAAAAATTCAGGTGACAGCAGATGTTGGCGAGGATGTGGAGAAAGAGGAATACTCCTCCATTGCTGGTGTGATTGCAAGCTTGTACAACTACTCTGGAAGTCAGTCTGGCAGTTCCTCAGGAAATTGGACATAGTACTACAGGAAGATCCAGCAATACCTCTCCTGGGCATATACCCAGAAGATGTTCCAACTGGTAATAAGGACACATGCTCCACTATGTTCATAACAGCTTTATTTATAATAGCCAGAAGCTGGAAAGAGCCAAGATGCCCCTCAACAGAGGAATGGATACAGAAAATGTGGTACTTTTACACAATGGAGTACTACTCTGCTATTAAAAAACAATGAATTTATGAAATTATAAGGCAAATGGATGTATCTGGAGGATATCATCCTTAGTGTGGTAACCCAATCACAAAAGAAGTCACTTGATATGCACTCACTGATAAGTGAATATTAGCCTAGAAACTTAGAATACCCAATATACAATGTGCAAAACACAAGAAAATCAAGAAGAAGGAAGACCAACGTGTTGATACTTCATTCCTCCTTAGAATAGGGAACAAAGTACCCATGGGAGGAGTTATAGAGACAAACTTTGGAGCTCAGTTGAAAGGATGGATCATCCAGAGACTACCCCACCTGGGAATCCATCCCATAATCAGCCACCAAACTCAGGAACTATTGCATATGCCAGCAAGATTTTACTGAAAGAACCCTGATATAGCAGTCTCATGTGAGACTATGCCATTGCCTGGCAAATTCAGAAGTGGATGCTCACAGTCATCTACTGGATGTATCACAGGACCCCCAATGGAGGAGCTAGAGAAAGTAACCACAGAGCTATAGGGGTCTGCAACCCTATAGGTGGAACAACAATATGAACTAACCAGTACCCCCAGAGTTTGTGTCTCTAGCTGCATATGTAGCAGAAGGTGGCTTAGTCAGCCATCAGTGGGAAGAGAGGCCCCTAGGTCTTGCAAACTCTATATGCCCCAGTACAGAGGAATATCAGGGCCAAGAAGTGGGAGTGGGTGGGTAGCAGAGCAGGGTGGGGGGAGGATATAGGGAATTTTTGAGATAACATTTGAAATGTAAATAAAGAAAATATCTAATAAAGATGTACAGGCATGGACCTTAAAAAAAAAAAGTGGAAAAGTGGAGACCTGTGTTTCAGATGGTCAAGGCTTATGAGTGCCAACCCTTACAGCATGCCTTCTCTTCAAAACCTCTACCATCCATGAGCAGTCATACGTTTCCTGATTGTGTGCTTAATACTGAAGACAACATGTCGTATGGACTTTGGGTAAGGCACTGCTTTTTCCTCACCACCTTACTAAAATATGTTCCCACTTAATTGGGAACACAGTAGAATCTTGCTATCTCTAGCTCTGAGTTTCACTTTTCTAATCTATAAGGGGATATATAGTTTCTCATAGCTATATCTTGATATCAAATGACTGGTGACAATTAAAAGATGGAGTACAGACTGAATTTCTGCCTATATTGTAGTATGGTCATATTCACCAAAATGACAAGTATTTAAAGAGAGGTGAACCTAGAATATATTTTGGGGATATGCTAAGGATAGGATCCAACTCATTTTTATTCTAAACTTACTGTGTAAAAGCAAATAGTTTCATGTTCCAGACTCCCTTTGTGACAGAGTAGAACATCTGTTCTCAAGTAAAAAATAAATAAATAAATGAATAATTTACCCATAAAAAATATCTAAATTAAACAATAAAAACCAACATCTTCATCAACTCTAATATGCACAGCTCTGTAAGCACACCTGGAACAGATTTGTTTAAACAAAAGCAGAATGTCAGAAACTTGATAACATACCCCATCCTTTCTTTACATGTTCCTTTACACATGGTTCCTTGTGTGATAAATCTATTATCTAAGTCTAAAAAGGGAAGAAAATATCAAAGCTCAATTCCTACATGATGAAAATAATGTGTAAATAGTCCTAAAACTTCTGACAAAAGGAAACCATTGAGTTACTACTAGAAGAAATCAGAGTCCACTAGCAGTACATAGACTCATTAGGGAAAGAAGAATATTCAAAATGGTAATGAAGCTATGGAAGTTTGAGATGGGAAATTTTTATCAGCTGAGAAAGAACTTCTCCATAATAGAAGCAGTGAACAAGACAAGTTATTAAATGATATCAAGAGGATTTGAGTTCAAAATCAAATTTTGTCAACTAGATCTTTTGTGTTCCTGACTTTAGACATCAATAGCAGTGAGTCCGAGAAAAAGTATTGAGCCAAACCTGTAGTAACAGTGAGACTGGGTTGATACCTATGAAGAATTTAGCAAGTTAGGGCATAATATAATTATACAAGTTATACTTTTAGAAGGAAGAGTTGTGGAGAATTTTTTGATAATTATATAAGAAAAATAAGAACACCCTGCTCTCCTACCCACTCACTCCCACTAAAGGAAGAAAATATCTAATAAATAATTGAAAAAATGAATAACTTACAAATGTACTGTGTCAATAACTGAGAGAAAAAAAAGAAAAATAAGAACAAAGATTGACTGTGAAGTCATAGCTCTCCATTATGTTATTATACCTGGTAACATTAAAAAGGAGCTTTGCCAGTCTAGGTCCACACAATCCCAGGTGACCAGGATTGGAACTGTTTATTATAACTTCCCTTTGCTTCTTTCTGTTGGATTTGTCTGTTAATTAGAAATATGGTGTCCCAACTCTTGGCCTCTGGTACTCTCTCTGGTTTTCCATACAGAAACACCTGAGTCTTAGACAGTAATATGGGCTTCTGTTTCTGCTGCATCTATTGTTACAGGACTAATTCACTTATACTGACTATGAGACACATTCCAATTACCAATGGAAAAGTAAAAGAATTTTTAGTATAATTCACAGTTACAAATAATGTGAAAAAATAATTGTATAGTGGTAAGTGAATAATGGGAAGTTAACATGAGGATCCTGTGTCACAGTGCCCAGAGCTGATCCGATGCTACAGTTCTCCATAACCAATACCTACTAGAGAGAGCTGGGGTCCCAGGAGAGCTGACACACCTGTAAGCACAGATAAGACAACCACTTCTCAAATTCCTGGCCCAGGAGACACCCACCCAGAGCAAACAGGACACAAGAATCAAGGAAGAGAAGGGGACACGATCCTTCTGGTTTCCATCTGCACCCTGGAGCTGACCTTGTTCCACAGCTCTAAATAACCAAATTCCTCGAAGAGAGATCAGGTATCCTAGGAGTACTGACACATGGGCTTATAGGAGGGACAAGCCACAGTCAGACACAGCAAGACCAGCTAATCCCAGAGATAATCAGAAGGCAAAAGGCAAGGCCAAGAACATAAGCAACAGAAACCAAGGCTACTTGGCATCACCAGAACCAAGTTCTCCCACCACAGTGAGTACTTGATACCCCAAAACACCAAAAATGCATGACTGGTTTACAATCACAACCCATGATCATAATAGTGGACTATTAGAAGGACATAAATAACTCCCTTAAAGAAATACAGGAGGGCCGGGCGGTGGTGGCGCACGCCTTTAATCCCAGCACTTGGGAGGCAGAGGCAGGCAGATTTCTGAGTTCGAGGCCAGCTTGGTCTACAAAGTGAGTTCCAGGACAGCCAGGGCTATACAGAGAAACCCTGTCTCGAAAAACAAAAAAAAAAAAAAAAGAAATACAGGAGAACACAGGTAAACAGGTAGAAGCACTTAAACGGGATACACAAAAAACCCTGAAATAATTACAGGAAGACACAACCAAATGGAAAAGGAATTGAACAAAACTATTCAGGGTCTAAAAATGGAAATAGAAACAATAAAGAAAACACAAAGGGAGACAACCCTGGAGAAAGAAAACCTAGGAAGGAGATCAGGAGTCATATAGAGGCAAGCATCACCAACAGAATACAAAAGATAGAGGAGAGAATCTCAGGTGCAGAAGATACCATAGAAAACATTGACACAATAGTTTAAGATAATGCAAAATACAAAAATCTTCTAACCCAAAACATCCAGGATTTCCAGGACACAATGAGAAGACCAACCCTAAGGATAATAGGTATAGAAGAGAGTGAAGATTCCCAACTTAAAGGGCTAGTACATGCCTTTAAGAAAATTATAGAAAAAAAAATCCCTAACCTAGAGAAAGAGATTCTCCTGAATGGACAAGAAGCCTACAGAACTCCAAATAGACTGTACCAGAAGAAAATTCCTTTTATCAGATGATAGTCAAAATATCAAATGCACAAAACAAAGGAAGAATATTAAAAGCAGTAAAGGCAAAAGGTCACTCTCTCTTGCTCTCTCTCTCCTTCCTTCTTTCCTTCCTTCCTCCCTTCCTTCTTTCCTTCCTTCCTCTCTTCTTTCTTTCCCTCTTTCCTTCTGTCCTTCCTTTCTTTCTTTCTTTCTTTCTTTCTTTCTTTCTCTCTTTCTCTCTTTCTTCCCTTCTTTCTTTCTTTCTTTCTTTCTTTCTATTTTTTAAACTCATTAAAGAACTACTTTTCTTCCCTTACAGCCATTTTCTAAGGGAAGGTGTATGTCATGAAGCCAATCCCACTTTTTTTGAGTGTCTGTGTGTTATACTCTTGGGGCACTATTAGTGTAATAATTTACTCCTGTTTTCTGTGTCAAAATTGCATCTGCATTCCTCCTAGAAAGTCCTGAATGTACTACCTCCTGCTCTCAAGGAAGTAACCTCAGTTGACCCTAATTTCAAGACTCCTCTGTGCCTTGGAGATTGTTATCTACCCCTAAGCAAATTCAAGAAACAAAGTAATTAGAATTATAGTTTGAACTCAGAGAAGGTTGACAAGGTTCAGGACGACAAGAGAAGTGACCTCAGATCAGAGTACAGAACTTCCTTTACAGTATGTGTAAAGTTTCTTAGAATTATAACCTACATGATAAAAGACCATACATACTATGCCCTAGTAAAAACTCAGCAACATATGTTAGAAGTACTAAGGTAATATAATAGCATGAATAGATGGTATAAAAGATTGCAAGAAGAATAAGGTATTAGCATTTGTCATTGCTGAAAAGATTGGTCTATGTCAGGTTGTTGTAATGTTAATTAGTATAGAAACAAAACAATTCCTCTATTAAATGAATTCTTATAACATTATAAGTACCAGCTGCAAGAATTCCTAAGTTTGAAGGTTCAGAAAATCTATAAATAATCTTTGATCATTAAAAGTAAACAATATACTGTTTAGAACAGGTTGATTTGATGACTTCGATTCTGTCTATTCTCTATATAAATAACTTGAAAGCACATAGTGCTACCAGCCTGAGAACAGGCTGCAACATGCTTGCTTGCTCACTTAAGCTAAAATGATTTGTAGAATTTTAAGAATAAGGATATAGCTTTAATGATAATAAAATCTTTCTACTCATATAACAATGGGGATACTAGAAAAAAAGTATGTGTGTGACAAAAGGACATAATCTGTACCTCTTGAAATCATATTTTTTTATTTTTTATGAATAAAAAAATTCGAATTGCAAGTCAGTCAGAAGTTTCAGATCATCCTAGTCTTGGTGTTTGACTCACCCCTCCATTTGCTCCTTAAATCCTCTCTGGAACCCATTCATTCCTGAGACTGGCCTCTGGCACTTCCTGTTCTCCTACATTCATCTGTTACTTAAAATATTTTTTGAGTCAATGCCCTACTTCTGTCCTGAGTTGAGCTGGCAGAACCCTACAGTACCTACTGCTCATCTCCCTGAACTTTAATTATGGCCACTTTCAAGGAAATAAAGGTGTCCAGCCAAGAAGTTCAGTGGTAGTAAAGGAGCACCAAGACAAAACCATTTTTGCCAGAGATGCATGTTCCTTCTGGTTTGCACCTTCAGCCAGAAAAGAACCCTGGGCTCTGGCTTTCTACCCACACTCAGAGAAAGCATGACTCCCAGGAGCTCTGACATACCCAGCATCACAAGTGAAGCCCCAACCTCTGACCAAATACCTGGTGTAATTGGAACCCTCCAGTCCCAAGGGATGCAGGAACCCCTGTCCAGCTAGAAGCACAGGATCCTTCTGGTTTGTACCTATGTCCAGAGCAGACACTGGAGAAGTTCCTAGACAGATACCAGGTACCAAAGTTGAATCAAGATCAGGTTAATGATCTAAACAGCCCTATATCCCCCAAAGAAATAGAAGCAGTCATTAATAGTCTCCCAACCAAGAAAAGCCCAGGACCAGATGGGTTTAGTGCAGAGTTCTATCAAACCTTCAAAGAAGAACTAATCCCAGTTCTTCACAAACTATTCCACAAAATAGAAACAGAAGGTACTCTACCCAACTCATTCTATGAAGCCACAATTACTCTGATACCTAAACCACAAAAAGACCCAACAAAGATAGAAAACTTCAGATCAATATCCCTTATGAATATTGATGCAAAAATCCTCAATAAAGTTCTTGCTAACCAAATCCAAGAACACATCAAAACAATCATCCATCCTGACCAAGTAGGTTTCATCCCAGGGATGCAGGGATGGTTCAATATACGGAAATCCATCAACGTAATCCAGTATATAAACAAACTCAAAGACAAAAACCACATGGTCATCTCGTTAGATGCGGAAAAAACATTTGACAAGATCCAACACCCATTCATGATAAAAGTCTTGGAAAGATCAGGAATTCAAGGCCCATATCTAAACATGATAAAAGCAATCTACAGCAAACCAGTAGCCAACATCAAAGTAAATGGTGAGAAGCTTGAAGCAATCCCTCTAAAATCAGGGACTAGACAAGGCTGTCCACTTTCTCCATACCTATTCAACATTGTACTTGAAGTCCTAGCCAGAGCAATTCGACAACAAAAGGAGATCAAAGGGATACAAATTGGAAAAGATGAAGTCAAAATATCACTTTTTGCAGATGATATGATAGTATATATAAGTGACCCTAAAAATTCCACCAGAGAACTCCTAAGCCTGATAAACAGCTTCGGTGAAGTAGCTGGATATAAAATTAACTCAAACAAATCAATGGCCTTTCTCTACACAAAGAATAAACAGGCTGAGAAAGAAATTAGGGAAACAACACCCTTCTCAATAGTCACAAATAATATAAAATATCTTGGCGTGACTCTAACTAAGGAAGTGAAAGATCTGTATAATAAAAACTTCAAGTCTCTGAAGAAAGAAATTCTAGAAGATCTCAGAAGATGGAAAGATCTCCCATGCTCATGGATTGGCAGGATCAACATTGTAAAAATGGCTATCTTGCCAAAAGCAATCTACAGATTCAATGCAATCCCCATCAAAATTCCAAATCAATTCTTCAACGAATTAGAAAGTGCAATCTGCAAATTCATCTGGAATAACAAAAAACCTAGGATAGCAAAAATTCTTCTCAAGGATAAAAGAACCTCTGGTGGAATCACCATGCCGGACCTAAAGCTTTACTACAGAGCAATTGTGATAAAAACTGCGTGGTACTGGTATAGTGACAGACAAATACACCTCTCACATTCTGAATCTTATCTTGTATTTTTTCCCATATTCCACAGGAGTTAGGTTCTCTGACAAAGGCTGAGCAAGGTACTGGTGTTGAGAGGAACAGGAGTCATTTGAAGTTATTTTATTGCTACATTTGCTTTGATTTCTTTTTGTTATTTTACCACAGTAGTACATGCTTTTATCCTATGTGACTCACAATAAAGTAGATGGGCAGATATCCTGGGAAAGAAAACTCTCAGGGATATTGGGGAGAAGTGATGGGCATTCAATCAGGAAGGGACCAGAAGGGGGAGCAGCATTTGGGATGTAGATAAGTAAATAAATAAACAAGTAAATAAATACACAAATAAACAATAAATAAAAATAGTTCCTATATAGGAAGTTATTGGGAGTATGTTTTCAGCATCAGGACAAGTGTCCTAAACTACCACAAATTTTGCCTTCCCTTGTAAGACACTATTTGCTACAAAGAGAAATTTAAAGTGTTAAAACTTTAACTCCGAATAGCTTCATCCACATGCCCTCTGGGTTTTAGTGTAGTTTGATTCCCTTTCCTGTGTGTGACATAATTGCTCTTTGAACACTCTTCTGTTGGTTTCAGTGTCTTTTGTCCCTTCATGTCCTTTTAATTTGGTTTCTCATAAGTATAGACTCAATGCACACACACACACACACACACACACACACACACACACACACACACACACACACACACACCACTACAGCCTGGTTCCTTTTAATTTGTTTCCACTCTGATCCATCCTGACATTCACTGTTATCTGATACTCTTAAGAAGTTAGGAAGTGTTAGCACATATCTCAGATCTAGATGTACCAGAAGTAGTTGTTTACAGTGCAAATGCAAGCAGCATAAAATGCATGAACAGAAAGGTAATTGATGTTTGTATTGGTACTGATGATTTTTACCTGAATAAAGAAAGTGAGCAAGGATTAAATAGTGTCAAGACACAGAAGATAGCCCATCATTGACACTAAGCAAAATAACTAATTCATAGACAAATATGGGAAGACTAAGGATTCTCTTTTACCTATCAGTATATACTAGATGCTTAGCATCTTTTCTGGAACTTATGTGTCCAGTTCAAATTTAGCACCCATTCAGTGTTAGACAGGAAACAACTTTTTTTTCTTTTTTGGAATAGTTAATGACTGAAATTTTAAAATTTATTTTAGAAGGACTGAAATTTTACATATTTATATCCAATGGAGTGAAAATGTGTGTGTGTGTGTGTTTAGCATATTGGCTCATTTGTGGGACTGATTACTAAACTCTTCATTTTAGTAATGTGAGAACCAAATAGTATTGTAGTTGCATGTTCAGTGCATTAGATGATTTTCACCTAGGCTGGGGCTGAAGATCTCTGAATCAGAGACAAAAGGAATGGTACAAACCTCTCTAGTGCCAAGATAGATTGTTTTCTTTCATTGTATATTTTCTTTATTTACATTTTAAATGTTATCCCATTTCATGATTTTCTTTCCTGAAACCTCCATCAATCACATTCCCCCTCCCCCTGCTTCTATAAGGGTGCTCCTTCACCCACCCACCCACTGCCAACTCTCCTTGGCAGTCCCCTACACTGGGGCATCCAGCCTTCAGAGGACCATGGTCATCTCCTCCCATTGATGACCAACAAGAACATCCTCTGCTACTTATGTGGGTGAAGCCATTGGTCCCTCCATTTTGGTGGTTTAGTCTCTGGGAACTCTGGAAGGGGGGTCTGGTTGTTCCTCCTATGGAGTTGCAAACCTCTTCAGAGTCTTCAGTCCTTTCTCTAACTCCTCTACTGGGGACCCCATGTTCAGTCCAATGATGTGTCTGCAAGCATCTGCCTCTGTATTTGTTAAGCACTGGCAGAGCCTCTCAGAAGATATACAGGCTCCTGTCAGCAAGCACTTCTTGGCATTCACCATAGGGTCTGGGTTTGGAGTCTGTATGTGAGATGACTCCTCAGGTGGGGCAGTCTCTGGATGGTCATTCCTTCAGTCTCTGCTCCACACTTTGTCTCTGTAACTCCTTCCATGTGTATTTTGTTTATCCTTCTAAAGGGGAACAATGTATCTCCAATTTGGTCTTACTTCTTCTTTAGCTTCATGTGGTCTGTGAATTGTATCTTGGGTATTCTGAACTTCCAGGCTAATATTCACTTATCAGTGAGTGCATACCATGTGTGTTCTCTTGTTATTGAGTTACTTTACTCGGGATGATATTTTCTAGTTCCATCCATTTGTCTAAGAATTTCATGAATTAATTGTATTTAATAGCTGAATAGTACTCCGTTGTATAAATACACCACATTTTCTGTATTCTCAAGAAAGTTTTAAAGCAGGATATGTGGTTCCCAGTTCTGCTTCCTCCCTCAGGGTTTCTAGGCACTGCTGCACACAGGACAGGAAAGGAAGAAGAGAGGGCCACCGTGGGTGGCTAATCAGGTTGAAGAGTGAAAAAGAAAGCCTTCTCCAAGGATTTTAACTTTACAGACGGTATTCAGTGACACGGCTGTCTTAGGTGTTATTCACTAAAAGAGTGTATGCTTTATTCAGGTGAACAAGGATGATATAAACATTAGATAGTGTCAAAGCTTTGGGGTAAATGTACATTGGTTGTGGCTTAGGGTACTGGGAATGCAAGGAGCTTGCATCACAGAATCTTATCAGGAGAACGGAAGTTGAACCTGAAATTTTGCCAGGGACTAAGTTTCACTTCTCAGGTAGAGAACATGGGGAACTGGCTCTCCAGATAAAGGCAAACAAAGAAGAGAAGTGATACTAAGAAAGGTAGTCTTCTATTTTGTTCCTAAGTCAGGGGAGCTGTCTCAACAATATAGACTATGACCTTAGTAATAGGATCTTCTAACAGGAGAAGGAGACACCATATTATCTACTCTGCTGTGTTTACATGAGTATGAAAAATAATAACAAGCAAAAGAGTTTATAACCCAAAGTTTCTGACTTTGCTTTTCTAGCTTAATGATATAGGACTTGTTGCACTGACTTTTCTTTCTCTCATTGTGGGATGAACTTATTGATATCTGTAACTCTTGAATGAGTTCATTAGAGTGTTTGTACTTTCAGAATGGAAGGTATCATGTTAGACTTAACAGAAAAAGTTTATTGAACAAACAAAAATTATTCCAGCTTGAAACTATTTAGCTGACTAGTATTTAGACATTATTTTTCTTCAATCAAAAGATATAAATCTTTTAGTAAATGGTCAGATAAAAGTAACAATTTCTTTTACATGAACTAAGCAACCTCCTGTGTTCAAAACCAAGTAGATTGCTTTTGGTAAGATGGCCATTTTTACTGTTAATCCTACTGTTCCATGAGCATGGAAGATTTTTCCATCTTCTGAGGTCTTCGATTTCTTTCTTCAGAGACTTGAAGTTCTTGACATAGATCTTTCACTTGCTTGACTACACCAAGATATTTAACATTATTTGTGACTATTGTGAAGAGTTTTATGTCCCTAATTTCGATTTCAGACCATTAATCATTTGAGTAGAAGAAGGCTACTGATTTGTTTGATTCATATATGATTTGTGTAATTTTATATCTGGTCACTTGCTTAAGTTGTTTATCAGCTGTAGGAGTTCTCTGGTAGAATTTTTGGGGTCGTTTATGAATACTATCATATCATCTGCAAATAGTGATATCTTGACTTCCTCCTTTCCAATTTGTATCCCTTTGCTCTCCTTTTGTTGTCTAATTGCTCTGACTAGGATTTCAAGTACTATATAGAAAAGGTAGGGAGACAGTGGGCAGCCCTGTCTAGTCTCTGATTTTAGTGCGATTGCTTCAAGCTTCTCTCCATTTAGTTTCATGCTGGCTACGGGTTTGGTGTATATTGCTTTTATTATGTTTAGGTATGAGCCTTGAATTCCTGATCTGTCGAATACTTTTAATTAGAAAGGGTATTGTATTTTGTCAAAGGCTTTTTCAGCATCTAATGAGATGATCATGTGGTTTTTGTCTTTGAGTTTGTTTTATATAGTGGATGGTAATTATGTATTTCCTTATATCAAATCATCTCTGTATCCCTGGCATGAAGCCTAATTGATCATGGGGAATGATCATTTTGAAGTGCTTTTGGATTCAGTTTGCTAGAATTTTATGGAGTATTTTTTCGTCAATATCCATAGAGGAAATTGGTGTGAAGTTCTCTTTCTTTGTTGGGTCTTTTTCTGGTTTTGGTATCAACGTAACTGTGGCTTCACAGAGTGAATTCGTCTTCCTTCTGCTTCTATTCTGTGGAATAGTTTGAAGGGTGTTGGTATTAGGTCTTCTTTGAAGATCTGATAGAATTCTTGACTAAAACCATCTGATCCTGGCCATCTTTTTGTTTTGTTTCTGTTTTTGTTTTTGTTTTTGTTTTTCTGGTTGGGAGAATTTTAATGACTGCTTCTACTTCTTTAGGAGTTATGGGACTGTTTAGATGGTTTATCATATCCTGATTTAACTTTGATACCTGCTGTCTATAAAATTATCCATTTCTTCCAGATTTTCTAGTTTTGTTGAATATAGTCTTTTGTAGTAGGTTCTGATAATGTTTTAAATTTTTTTTCAGTTTCTGTTGTTTTGTCTCCCTTATCACTTGTGATTTGTTATTTGGATACAGTCTCATGACCTCTGGTTAGTCTGACTAAGAGTTTATTGATCTTGTTGATCCTTGAAAGGAACCAGCTCTTGGTTTTTGTTTTGGTATTTTTTTTCTTTATATAGTTCTCTTTGTTTCTATTTGATTGAATTCAGCTGTGAGTTTGACTATTCCCTGCTGTCTACTCCTCTTGGGTGTATTTGCTTCCTTTTGTTCTAGAGTTTTCAGATATGCTGTTAGACTACTAGTATATGCATTCTCCAATTTTTTATGTAGGCACTCAGAACTATGAGTCTTCCTCTTAGCACTGCTTTGATTGGGCCCCATAAGTTTGGGTATATTGTGCCTTCGTTTTCATCAAATTCTAAAAAGTCTTTAATTTCTTTATTTCTTCCCTGACCACGTTATCATTGAGTAGAGTGTTGTTCAGCTCCCATGTAGATGCAGGCTTTCTGTTGTTTTTGTTGTTATTGAAGACCAGACTTACTTTGTGGTGATCAGATAGGATGCATGGGATTTTTTTTTTTATCTTCTTGTATCATGTGAGACTTGTTTTGTGTCCAGTTATATGTACAATTTTGGAGAAGATTCCCTGAGGTGCTGAGAAGAATGTATATTCTTTTGTTTTATGGCAAAATGTTTGGTAAATATCCCTTAAATTCATTTGGTTCATAACTTCTGTTACTTTCACTGTCTCTCTGTTTAGTTTTTGTTTCCATTGGTGAGAATGGAGTATTGAAGTCTCCCACTTTTATTGTGTAAGGTTCAATGTGTGCTTTGAGCTTTAGAATCATTTCTTTTACAAATGTTCATGCCCTTGCATTTGGGGAACAGATTTTCAGAATTGAGAGTTCATCTTGGTGGGTTTTTGCTTTGATGGGTATATAGTGTCCTTCCTCATTTTTTATAGCTTTTAGATGAAATTCTATTTTATTGGATACTAGAATTGCTACTCCAGCTTGTTTCTTGGGACTATTTGCTTAGAATAATTTTTTCCAGCCTCTTACTTTGAGGTAGTGTCTTTCTTTGTTACTGGAGTATGTTTTCTTTATGGAGGAAAATGCTGGGTCCTAATTACTTATCCAGTCTGTTAGTTTATTTATTTTTATTGGGAGATGATGCTGAGAGATATTAAGTACCAATGATAGTTGCTTCCAGCTATTTTTGTTTGTTAGAAGTGGAATTATGTTTGCATGATTCTCTTCTTTTGGATTTGTTGTGAGACTTTTAATTTCTTGCTTTTTCTTAGGTATAGTTTCCCTTCTTGTGTTGGAGTTTTTCCTTCCATTACCTTTGTAGAGCTGGATGAATAGAAAGATATCTTTTAAATTTGATTTTCTCACGGAATATCCTGGTTTCTACATCTATGGTAGTTGAGAGTTTTACTGGATATAGTAGCCTGGGCAAGCATTTGTGTTCTCTTAGGATCGGTATGATATCTGCCCAAGATCTTATGGCTTTTAGAGTCTCTATTGAGAAGTCTGGTGTAATTCTGATAGGTCTGCCTTTGTATGTTACTTGGCCTTTTTCCCCTTACATCTTTCAGTATTCTTTTTTTGTTCTGTGCATTTTGGTATTTTGATTATGTGACAGGAGGAATATCTTTTCTCATCCAACCTGTTTGTTGTTCTGTAGGCTTCTTGTATATTTATGGGCATCTCTTTCTTTAGGAAAGTTTTTTCTATAATTTTGTTGAAGATGTTAACTGGTTTTATGAGTTAGGAATCTTCACTCTCTTCTACACCTGTTATTCTTAGGATTGGTCTTTTCATTGTATTCTGGATTTCTTGAATGTTTTGAGTTAGGAGATTTTTGCTCTTTGTATTTCCTTTGACTGTTGTGTTGATGATATCTCCTACCCCCAAGATTCTCTTTTTTGCCACTGTATTCTGTTGGTGATGGTTGCATGTGTGACTCCTGATCTCTTTCCTAGGTTTTTCCATCTCCAGGTTTGTCTTCGTTTGTGTTTTCTTTAATGTTTCTATATACGTTTTTAAGTCCTAGATACTTTTGGTCAATAGCTTCGTATCTTTGATTATGTTTTCCTGTATTTCTTTAAGAGATTTATGTGTCTCTTCTTTAACAGCTTCTACTTGTTTTCCTCTGTTCTCCTGTATTTCTTTAAGGGAGTTATTTATGTCCTTCTTAAAGTTGCCTATCATTTACATCAGATGTGATCTTAAATCTGAATCCTGCTTTTCAGATGTGTTGGTGTATCTAGCTAGGCCTTGTTGCGTTGGGAGAACTGGGTTCTGATGTTGCCAAGTAGCACTGATTTCTTTTGCTTTTGATCTTGCATTTGCCTCTTGGCATCTGGTTATCTCTAATGCTAACTGGCCTTGCTGTCTCTGACTGGAGCCTGTACCTCCTTGAGCTATGATCCTGTGATTCTGAGATCCTGGTTATTTCAGGACACCTATGAGTCCAGCTATCTCTGCGATTCTTTGCTCCTGAAATGCTGGGTTCATCAAAGCTCCTGGGAGTCAAGCTGCCTCTGGGTATGGGCAAAATGGGTGGAGAGACAGAGTCCAATGTCCACTTATAGGCACAGGTGCAAACCAGAAGAATCATGTGCCTTTTACTGGGCAGTGGTTCCTGCATCCCCCCTGGGTCCTGAGGGATCCCAGTTACTCTAGGTATTGATACAGAGATTGGGGACTCACCTATGATCCTGGGTGTGTCAGAGCTCCTGGGAGTCAAGCTACTTTGAATGTATGTGGAGCGAATGGAGATCCAAAGCCCAGGGTCCACTCAGGGCAGAGTTCCAATCCAGAAGGAACGTGTGCCTCTGGTTGGACATTGGTCCCTGCATTCCCTGCATCCCCTGGGGAGGGGGGGGGTTGTTCCCAGTTATGCCAGGTATTGGGGCAGATGTTGGGGACTCACCTTTGAGTCTGTTTGCGTCAAAGCTCCTGGAAGTCAAGCTGCCTCTAGGTGTGGCCACTTATGTATATATTTTATAGAGCTTCTTTTGTATTAAGATTCATTTATTCCTAAACTGGCCTTTAATTTTAGCTGTCTTTCCCTATATTCCCTCATCCTGCACTGAATATTTACAGACTGAACTATTACTAGTCTTTGATGAAGAAGAGTTACTGAGGTTGAAGGCATTTCCACACATGTATGGAACATACTTTATGTTTTATCCCTAAATCATCCTATCTTACCCTCTGTTGAGAGCAGTCCTGATGAACTCTGGATTTCTCTGAGGTCCTGATATATGGGGAAGGAAAGTATCTCCTTTTTAAAACCAGGAATATAATGTGGGCCAATAATAATGTGGGCCAAGGAGTTCTGGAGATTTCCCTTGAGGCATTGAATTGTATACACACACACACTCACACACATACACACACAAACACACACACTCACACACACACTCACACACATACACACACAAACACACACACTCACACACACACTCACACACACACTCACACACACACAAACACACACACTCACACACACTCACACACACATACACACACAAACACACACACTCACAGTTTGTGGGGGATATTGTCATCAGTCATAGGGCTGCTGTTTGTTCAGTCTGTGATGTTCTTAGGAAAGCCTTTGTTACTCTTCCACAGTTTTGTTTGATTAGCTTTATGCCAACTTCCTTTCATTACATGACAGTTTCTTCTGCGTTCATCCCATTTCCCCTAAAAAAAAGAATATATAAGATGTTGTAATTCTTAATAAGGTTACTTGGAATAAAATATAGCTTTTATAGGACCATCCAATACCATATTTTCTCAATTTTCTGTCTTCTATCTTCTTTATTTTCTGATTCCTGGTACTTTCTCCCATGACTCTGCTACCAAAGAATAGTTAGCAAGTTGAATAAATCCTCCTCCACATTTTCTTTAAGTTCATACAATAGAATTTTTTAATTATAAGAAATCATATAAATAAAGAGCTAAATCTTGAAAGAATACTCAAAATTGATGAACATCTTAAGAAAAAAACAGAAAAGTAATACTTTGTTGTTTAGACACATTCATTTTCACATCATCATTTACCACTGATTTTAAGAGATCCAGGAAATCAAGATGCAATTGCAATCATCAAAACCTTTTAGGGGGAGGGGAGCTCCAGACAGGGCTTCTGTGCAGCCCTGGCTGTCCTGGAACTCTCTGCAGATAATGTTGGTCTCAAACTTATTGATCTCCTGCCTCTGCCTCCTGAGTGCTAGAACCAAAGGCATGTGACACTACTGTCACATGGGAGAGGTCATCAAATGATAAGCTTCAGAGAATATTATCTCCTCTAAATTGGTCTAAGGCACTCAAACTCCCCAAGTTTTTAAGGTGTTCCATATTTAAGTAATGTAGGCACTGCAGGTAATTTAATTTTTTTCTGAAGTCATGATTTATTTCTTTCCAAAATATCTGACACTTGCTTGGCAGTAGATGAACACACAGTCATCAGTAACATAACAGCTTTCAAATGACTAGCTCTGCTTCCAAGCACTCTGGAAACCAGCTTTTCCCTTTGCCATCCTTAAAATCATTGAATTAGGAGAAAGTGCTTTTGTCCTGGTTCTCCTTTACTGCCATGTTGAAATCCTTGAAGCCAGACACTCCCATCTCCTTGAAGGTGGCCATAAGAAGAGTCCAAAGAGACGTGCAGGAGGTACCCTAGGATACTTCCAGCTCAAGGCAGGGACAAAGTAGGGCATCCACTAAAAAATATTTTAAGTAAGAAATGTATGTAAGGAATGAGGAAGTGCCAGGGGCTAGCCTCATGAGTGAAAGAGTTACAGACAGGATGTAAGCAGCAAGTGAATGTAGGGATGAGTCAGACACCAAGACTCATTCTGTAACTTTCAACTGACTTGCAATCAGAAATTTTATTTATTCACACAAATTCAAAAACATAAATTATTTCAAGAGATGCAGAACATGCCATTTTGTCCTGCACATACATTTCTAGTATGCCCACAGTTCCATAAGCTGAAAGATTTTATTATCATCAAAGCCATATCCTTATTCCTAAAATTCTATAAATCATCCTAGCTTAAGCGAGTAAGCAAGCATGTTACAGCCTGTTCTCAGGCTGGTAGCACTATGTGCTTTCAAGATATTTACATAGAGAATAGACAGAATCCAAGTCAGCAATCAACCTGTTCAATGCCACAGACCACCCCAGTTGGATATGGGGGTCCCAGGGATGAGGGTCTTCGGAGGCTAGGTAGGAAAGGATTTGGTGGTGACAAACAAACAAACACCGAGGCAGTTTGAATCTGAGTGTATTTTGTAGCTCTCAGTCAAGGGTTTTTATACATAAACAAACAGTTATTACAATTCTGAAAAGATGTGTTCAATGAAGCAGTCACAGATAGGATCATCATAGTCATTTGGCACAATAAAGCACAAAACCATCCAAGGCTAGCTAGTGGCATAATTTCAAGAGCAGGTTAATAAATTTTTATGGTCAGTTAATATTTAACAACTAGTACCTGTTCTTTTTTGTGGATCTTCAAGACATAAATTTAAACTATTTTAATTCTTTTTATTTAAAGCTTTCTAAGACAATATACCAAAGGCCACTTCTGATGACATACATGTAGCCATATGAAATTTTATTATTGCCAAAACTTTTATCTATCAGTATTATCTTGTAAATGATTTATAAAATGAAGTGCTGGTTCCCCAGGAGATAAGATCATGGCTAGTACCCCCATCTCAAGGGATGGTCTTGTACCCATTATTCTCACTCAAGATCTTAGCATAAGCCATCAGGAACATCTCATAAGGAAGAAAAAGAATAAAAGAAGATAAAACAGATAAATTAACATGAGAACTAAGGCTCAATATTTTTTCTCCTGCCAAGAGTTCCACAACCAGTTTCAGTAGGCCTTCTTCCCTGGATGTTTTCACCTCAGTCTGTGGAATTTGTCACACAAATTCTGCTGGGGTTGGTGTGACAATAATATATTGTCTCCCTTTTTTATTTTTTAATTGAAGTTCATAAATGTCTCTTTTGGCTGTAGAGATAGAGCAAAAGACTAGTCACTAGCAGAAGATGGATGGAAAAATAAGAAGAAAGAAATATTCCTGTGCCACAGCAACAACAACAATCCAATGTAGCCAACTAACAGAGTTTAATGACCATAAACCAGAGCTAATAGACGGAGCCAATGACAAAGACAATGGACATGGAAGACCAATATGTCCTCTTATATATCACATAAAAATTTTTCTTGTCAGGTTCCTTCCGGTCAGCACTGCTCTACGTTGAGTCCAATCTCAGCAGACAGTACCAGGGTCCCCAAGAAGAGGAATCTCCACTCTCAGGTGCCCTAACACTCACAGGATCTTAGGATCCCAGGATCCCAGGAGCTTAGTCACACCAGAATCTCGAGGTCTCAGAGGCAGGTTAACTCCCAGGAACCCTGAAACACACAGAATCTCAGGATCACAGAGAAATCTGAACTCTGAGGAGTTCTGACTCAACCAGGATTACAGGTAGGGCATGCTTCTATCAGATATAGTGAGGGCAGGGAGCACTTGAGATAATCAGATGGCAGGAGGCAAACATAAGAACAGAAGCAACAGAAACCAAGGTTACTTGGCATCATCAGAACCCAACTCTGCCACCATAGAAAGTCCTAGATACACCACAACACCAGAAAAGCAAGATAGGGATCTACAGTCATTTCTCATGATGATGATAGAGGACTTTGAGAAGGACATAAATAACTCCCTTAAAGGAGTACAGGAGAGCACAGGTAAACAAGCAGAAGCCCTTAAAGAGGAAACACAAAAATCCCTTTAAAGATTACAGTAAAACACAACCAAACAGGTGAAGGAATTGAACAAAACCATCCAGGATCTAAAAATGGAAGTAGAAACAATAAAGAAATCACAAATGGAGACAACTCTGGAGATAATAATAAAAAAAAAAAAAAACAGGAAAGAGATCAGAGGATATAGCTGTAAGCATCACAAGAGATAGAGTAGAGAATCTCAGGCGCAGAAGACACCATAGAAAACATTGACACAACAATCAAAGAAAATGCAAAATGAAAAAAATATCCTGATCAAAAACATCCAGGAAATCCCTCCCTTCCCCCCAATCACCAACTCACCCACTCCCACTTCCTGGGCCTAGCATTCGCCTACACTGGGACATAGAGCCTTCACGGGACCAAGGGCCTCTCCTCCCATTGATGACTGACTTGACCATCCTCTGCTACATATGCAGCTGGAGACATGAGTACCACCATATGTATCCTTAAATTGGTGATTTAGTCCCTGGGAGCTCTGGGGGGAGGGGGGGGCGGGTGGAACTGGTTAGTTCATATCATTGTTCCTCCTATGGGATTACAAACCCCTTCAGCTCCTTGGGTCCTTTTTCTAGCTTCTTCATTGAGGACCCTGTGCCCAGTCCTAATGGTAGGCTTCAAGGATCCACCTCTATATTTGTCAGGCACTGGTGGAGCCTCTCAGGAGACAGCTATAACAGGCTTCTGTCAGTAAGCACTTGTTTGCATCCATAAAAGTATCTGGATTTAGAAATTGTGTATGGGATGGATCCCCAGCTTGGGGCATTGTCTACATGACTTCTAGCCATGCTTCTCTTGTGGGGGCTATGGGGGTAGTAACTTAGGCAGGAGCCAGAGTTCCAGGAGCATGAGAGAACACCTACCATGTCATGTAGGTGAATTATCACCATTCCAGGGTTCAACCCTCTGCTCAACTAGAGACTAGCCTGTCTGTGCATAGCCCAATGCCCCACAGAAACCCTCTGAAAGATGAGGAGACAAAAACAAAAAAAAAAAAAAAAACAAAAACAAAAACAAAAACAAACGTGGTGAGAGCACTCCTCCACCCTAAAATTAAAAAAAAAAAGAAAGAAAGAAAGAAAACGGCAAAATAGAGAGACAGAGGAAGGTAAAAGTAAGATGAATCCTCTGGCCTCTGAGTTTAACATCTTAAGTTTACCTAGAGCAACACTAGTAAGTATAGAATTAGATCTTACAATAGACAAAGATTATAAACTCTCCCTTTATGAGGGAGTGAAATTAATAGATAAAGGTTTTAAAGGGCCACTATCATCTGGCACCTTTGGTCTTATAATAGGAAGAAGTTCAAATTAAAACAGCTTACACCCCTACTGCATATTTATGGCAATAAGGTGTACTAGAATGGATTTATCTCCCTCATACACAAGTAAAAATAGTATCAATTAATTATTAAAGGGAGGTTAAGATCCAGGGAACTATTTGGCAAAGATATGCATGAAATTGTTATTCCCTATAATAAGGAACAATTGGAGTATTTACTTAAATCTTCAGATGATTGGAGAATTGCATTAGCCCATTATAAGGAACAAATCAAATGTCATGTACCTCAACACCCTATATTAAAATTAGAATAAACAAATAATCTTTCTTTCTAAAATAGCATCAGAACCCATTTCTAATGCCCTCTTGGTATTTAAAAATGTGTTAATTACTTCGGGAAGAGTATACGTATCTGGTTTTTTGTTTTTTGTTTGTTGTTTGTTGTTTGTTGTTTTTGTTTTTTTACAGAACACAAAAAACCCAATCAGGATCCCAGTCAGATTTATTTGACCCTTCCACCAAAAACCTCTATCGAAAACCCAGAAAAACAAGAAGCAAGCAAAAGACGGCGAAAGAAGTAATATGGAAAATGAAGAAGCTTGCTCTCTCTCTCCTTCACGTAATATTCCTAATGGTTTTTTTTTCAGGGTTATTTAGACTTTTTGATGCAACTAACATGGTTCTTTAAAAGAAAAAAAAAAAACCTAAGGAATCTAAGAGCACTCCTTTGGCAATTAGATCTTGCCTAAACTATCCTTATGGGATACTCACTGGACAGTCCTCAGATTTAAAAAATTATTAAGGTAAAATGATCTTATCAAGTCAGCTGTTCCAAATGTATGCTAACTAACTGTGTTGATCCTATTTCAATTTAGAATTATTTAGTTATTTTGATATTATAAAGACCATCTTATGTTATGCTTCCTATAGATGTAAAAGAGGATGCTTGGTTTGATGATGTAGCCTTACAAATTCTTAAGAGAGTTAATGAGCTGATTAGCCCAAAGTGTTTTTGTTGTGACTTTAATTTTAGGCATTGGGGATTTAATAGCCACTCTTACTTCACTTACACTCTCAACAGTAGCCTTAGTCTCAGATATGAAGACTGCACATTTTGTTGATGACTTAACTAAAAATGTCTCTTTAACACTTGCAAGGCAATGAATTATAGATTTAAAAAAGTAGAAGTAAAGCATGATGCTTTAGAGGATGCAGTTTTGGCATTAGGACAAGAAGTGGAAAATATTAAAGTTCAGTTTTCTACCAAGTGTCATGCCAGCTTTTGGGATATATGTGCAATGCCATTACCTTACAATGAAAGTCATAATTGGAATTTTACTAAAAATCATTTGTTGGGGATTTGGAAAGACAATGATATCACTCGTGACATGGCTCAATTACAAGCCCAAATCTCTGCTATGAGCAAAGCACATGTTGAATCTACTAATATAGAAGATTTGCCCCAGTCTATTAGCTTTTAGGTTTATTGTCATTGAATCCTGTTAGTTGGCTACATTTGATCATTGTTGTCACCGTGGTTACAGGAATAATAATTTTTCTTGTCCTTATTTTTCCAGTCACCTTCCGACTAGTCTTTTCCTTCATTTCTAGAACCAAAAGGTGTACTTACGAGCTTCAATTAAAAAATAAAAAAGGAAGATATGCCACACCACCTCCAGTAGGATCTGTGTGACAAGTTCTACAGACTGAGGCGATTGACCTCAAAAGGGAGAGGCCTCCTGGATCCAGTTGTGGAACTCTTCGAGGGAGAAAAAATATTGAGCCATAGATCTCATGACAATCTATCTATTTTGTTTTCTCTTATTCCTTTTCTTATTTACATGTTCCTGGTAGCCTAGGCCAAGATCTTAAGTGAAAATAATGGATAAGAAACCATCCCTAAACAACATTATGAACTAACCAGTACTCCGGAGCTCTTGACTCTAGCTGCATATGTATCAAAATATGGCCTAGTCGGCCATCACTGGAAAGAGAGGCCCATTGGACACGCAAACTTTATATGCCCCAATATAGGGGAATGCCAGGGCCAAAAGAATGGGAATGGGTGGGTTGGGAAGTGGGGGGAGGGTATGGGGGACTTTTGGGATAGCATTGGAAATGTAATTGAGGAAAATACGTAATAAAAAATATTTAAAATTAAAAAAAAAAAGAAACCATCCCTAGAGATGGGGCCACTAACATGACCTTATCCCCAAGGACACCAACACTTTACTTTCTAAATCATTTACAAGACTATTATGATAGATAAAAACTTTTCCAATAAAATTTCATATGGCTACACATGTGTCATCAGAGGTGAGTTTTGGTATATGGTAAAAAAAAGCCTTAATTAGAAAGAATAATACTAGTTTTAATTTATATACTGAAGATTTATTTTAAAAAAATCAGGCAGTAGATGTTATATAATAATTAACCATTAGGCTGGAAAGTTAGTTCAGCAGTTAAAAGCACTGGCCATTAAAGATTTATTAGCCTGCACCTGGAAATATGCCACCAGCCTTGGATGACAGCCCCACTGAATACATCCTTTTAGAATTGTTATATTTTGATGATTTATGATGTTACCTGTTCTGTTTGTGATTCATTGAATACATAGTTTCAGAGTTGTAATGCTTGGATGATTTTTGTGCTTTACTGTGCCAAATGATTTTTGTTGGTAACTGATTTTTTCATTGGATATAGTTTCTAAGAGATGTAATGTTTGTTTTGTTTTGTTTTTTTAATGTATAAAATCCCCTGCTTAAGAGCTGCAAAATACACTCAGATTCAAACTGCCTCTGTGTTTGTTTCTGTTTGTCACCACCGAATCCCTACCCACCTAGCTCAAGAACCCCTCATTCCAGAGACCCCCATACCCAACTGGGGTGGTCCATGGCAACTTTGTTCTTCCTTCTTCTTGAGTTTCACGTGGTTTGTAAATTCTATCTTGGGTATTCCGAGCTTCTGTCCTAATATGCACAAATCAGTGAGTGCATATCATGTGTGTTCTTTTTTGAATGGTTTACCTCACTCAGGATGACATCCTCTAGATCCATCCATTTGCCTAGGAATTTCATAAATTCATTGTTTTTAATAGCTGAGTAGTACTCTATTGTGTAAATGTACCACATTTTCTGTATCCATTCCTCTGTTGAGGGACATCTGAGTTCTTTTCAGCTCCTGGCTATTATAGATAAGGCTGCTATGAACATAGTGGAGAAGGTGTTCTTATTACCAGTTGGAACTTCTTCTGGGTACATGCCCAGGAGAGGTATTGCTGGAACGTCCGGTAGTACTATGTCCAATTTTCTGAGGAACCTCCAGACTGATTTGCAGAGTGGATGCACCAGACTGCAATACCACCAGCAATGGAGGAGTGTTCCTCTTTCTCCACATTCTCGCCAGCATCTGCTGTCTCCTGAGTTTTTAATCTTAGCCATTCTGACTGGTGTGAGGTGGAATCTCAGGGTTGTTTTGATTTGTATTTCCTTGATGACTAAGGATGTTGAACACTTCTTTAGGTGCTTCTCAGCCATTTGGTATTCCTCAATTGAGAATTTATTGTTTAGATCTCTACCTCATTTTCTAATAGGGTGATTTGGTTCTTATAATTTGAACTCCCTATTATAAAAACAAAGGTGCTAGATGATAATGGCCCTTTAAATCCTGTATTTACTAACATCACTCATATAGAGAAAGTATATAATCTTTATCTACTGCACAATCTAATCCTGTACTTCCTGTTGTTGCTCTGGGTAAACTTTAGATGTTAACCTCTGGAGCGAGAGGATTCAGTTTCCCTTTTTTTTTTTTTTTTTTTTTGCCCTTTTTTTTAATTGGGTATTTATTTCTTTTACATTTCCAATGCTATCCCAAAAGTCCCCCACACGCTCCCCCATCCACTCCCCCACCCACCCACTCCCACTTCTTGGCCCTGGCATTCCCCTGTACTAAGGCATATAAAATTTGCACAACCAGTGGGCCTCTCTTTCCACTGATGGCCAGCTAGGCCATCTTCTGATTCATATGCAACTAGAGACACGAGCTCCAGAGGGGTATTGGTTAGTTCATATTGTTGTTCCACCTATAGGATTGCAGATCCCTTCAGCTCCTTGGGTACTTTCTCTAGCTCCTCCATTGGGGACCCTGTGCTCCATCAAATAGCTGACTGTGAGCATCCACGTCTGTGTATGCCAGGCGCCAGCATAGTCTCACAAGAGACATCCATATCTGGGTCCTTTCAGCAAAATCTTGCTAGTGTATGCAATGGTGTCAGCGTTTGGAAGCTGATTATGGGATGGATCCCTGGATATGGCAGTCTCTAAATGGTCCATCCTTTAGTCTCAGCTCCAAACTTTGTCTCTGTAACTCCTTCCATGGGTGTTTTGTTCCCAATTCTAAGAAGGGGCAAAGTGTCCACATTTTGGTCTTCGTTCTTCTTGAGTTTCATGCGTTTAGAAAATTGTATCTTATATCTTGGGTATTCTAAGTTTCTGGGCTAATATCCACTTATCAGTGAGTACATATTGTGCGAGTTCTTTTGTGATTGGGTTACCTCACTCAGAATGATGCCCTCCAGGTCCAACCATTTGCCTAGGAATTTCATAAATTCATTCTTTTTAATAGTTGAGTAGTACTCCATTGTGTAAATGTACCATATTTTCTGTATCCATTCCTCTGTTGAGGGACATCTGGGTTCTTTCCAGCTTCTGGCTATTATAAATAAGGCTGCTATGAACATAGTGGAGCATGTGTCCTTCTTACTGGTTGGGACATATTCTGGATATATGCCCAGGAGAGGTATTGCGGGATCCCCAGTAGTACTATGTCCAATTTTCTGAGGAACTGCCAGACTGATTTTAGAGATAGAAACCCTGGGAAAGAAATCTGGAACCATAGATGTGAGCATCAGCAACAGAATACAAGAGATGGAAGAGAGAATCTCAGGTGCAGAAGATTCCATAGAGAACATCGGCACAACAATCAAAGAAAATGGAAAATGCAAAAAGATCCTAACTCAAAACATCCAGGAAATCCAGGACACAATGAGAAAACCGAACCTACGGATAATAGGAGTAGATGAAAATGAAGATTTTCAACTCAAAGGGCCAGCAAATATCTTCAACAAAATTATAGAAGAAAACGTCCCAAACCTAAAGAAAGAGATGCCCATGAACATACAAGAAGCCTACAGAACTCCAAATAGACTGGACGAGAATAGAAATTCCTCCTGACACATAATAATCAGAACAACAAATGCACTAAATAAAGATAGAATATTAAAAGCAGTAAGGGAAAAAGGTCAAGTAATATATAAAGGCTCTTTTTTATTTTCGGACAGACAGTTTGCCCTTCACCCCATTCTTTGTCTCCTCGTCTTTCAGGGAGGTTCCAATCTTATGAAATTTCAATTTATATTCATTCCTTCAATGCTTTCCCTTCCTACAACTGAGGACATACCCCAGAGACTGGTTTTTCTTATTTTTATTTTTTAAAGTCTGCTCTTCTTTCTTACAGTTATAGTTCAGACATCCTTGTTGGCTGCGAGAAAAGCACATAACCTTTTGGTTTCCTCCTCCTTTTAAGTTCTGAACATAGGGGTGAAAATATTGCCCTTGCATTGCTGCAGTATAGGCCATGCCCTGGACCACTGCTGGTGTAGCATCTATGCAAGCATTGATGTAATCTTGCATGGTTCCTGTTTTTCTGATTGGTCTAATTAGTTCCTGGAAGAAAGTATTGTCATTTTCACATACAAATTGTTTTAATAATATGTCTGAGCCCTCAGAGGGAGGAAGCATCCTGCCTAGGGCCTCCTCCAATCTACCAATAAAGTCTTCTAAAGACAGGCTTTTTTCCTCTGGGAACCATGGATTGACAGTCAATACAAAGTCATAAAATGCTGCTAAACTCTTCTTTGAGGCGTTTGCACCTCTACTTTCTAACATATGACTCAACAAGCCTCTGTTCATGGACTGTGAATCCCCCATGATTATTATCTTCTCACCATCTTAACTTGAAGTATCTCTATTGAGGAGTCTGCAGCACTTTGACAAGGTCATATTCTTTCCTGAAAAAAAGATGACATAAAAAAAGAGAAAGAAAGCTTACCTGCTTTGAGCCCTGCGTTTGGGTGCCGCCGACTGCCATGGACCACCTCAGTCAGGTATGCGGGTCCCTGGGACAAGAATCCTAAAAGGCTAGGTGAGTAAGAATTCAGTGGTGACAGACAGAAACAAACACAGAGGCAGTTTGAATCTGAGTGTATTTTGTAGCTCTCAATCAAGGGTTTTTATACATAAACAAACAATTATTACAATTCTGAGAAGATGTATTAAATGAAGCAGTCATGGGTAGGATCATCATAGTCATTTGGCACAATAAAGCACAAAACCATCCAAGGCTAGCTAGTGGCATAATTCCAAGAGCATATTAATAAATTTTTATGGGCAGTTAATATTTAACATCTAGTACCTGTTCTTTTTTATGAATCTTTGAAACATAAATTTAAACTTTTTAAATTCTTTTTATTTAAAGCTTTCTAAAACAATATACCAAAGGCCATTTCTGATGACATACATGTGTCATATGAAATTTTATTGTTGGCAAAGCTTTTATCTATCAATACTATCTTGTAAATGATTTATAAAGTGAAGTACTGGTTTTCCAGGAGATAAGGTCATGGCTAGTGCCCCCATCTCAAGGGATGGTCTTGTACCCATTATTCTCACTCAAGATCTTAGGGTAAGCCATCAGTAACATCTTGTAAGGAAGAAAAAGAATAAAAGAAGGTAAAACAGATAAATTGCTAAGAGAACTAAGGCTCAATATTTTTTCTCCTGCCAAGAGTTTCACAACCAGTTCCAGTAGGCCTTCTTCTTTGGAAGTTTTCGCCTCAGTGTGTGTAATTTTCACACAGACTCTGATAGGGTTGGTGTGACAGTAATATATTGTTTCCTTTTAATGGTCAATCATATTATTTATAGATTTGCCTAAACTTCAATTTTAGGACTCATTTATAGCTTTTATTTATAATCTTATAAGAATTTGTTTAATAGAGGGATTGTTTTGTTTGTATACTAATTAACATCACAACAACCTGGCATAAACCAATCTTTTTAATAATGACAAATACTAATTTATTCTTCTTGCATTCTTTTATACCACCTATACATATAATATATATTATAATATTATCTTACTATCTCTAGCATTTATTGCTGAGTTCTTAGTAGGGGCTTAGTATGTATGGTCTTTTATCTTATGAGTTATAATTCTAAGAAACTCTACACATACTGTAAAAGAAGTTCTAATCTGATGTCAATTCTCCTGTCCTGCTGAACCTTGTCAAACTCCTCTGAGTTCAAACTATTCTAATTACTATGTTCCAAGAATTTGCTTAGGGGCAGATAACAATCTTCAAGGCAGAGAGGAGATTCCCAAGTAGGGTCTACTAAAGTTACTTCCTTGAGAGCAGGAGTTAGTACATTCAGGACTTTCTCTGAGGAATGCAGATGCAATTTGTCACAGAAGTCATGAGTGAATCATTACACTAATACCCCTAAAACACAGAGACTCAAACTGATAGGGCACCAGGTCAGAGATCACAGAATGTGGCTCAGCTTTCCTGGTACCATGTCAAAAGAGCTGGGCTGGATTCATAACTTACACCTTCCCTTGGGAAACAGCTGTGTCAAGGAAGAAAGATAGTTCATTAATGAGTTTAAAATAAATAAATAAATAAATAAATAAATAAATAGTGATGCATGGCATCTCATATTTGAGAGTACCCCCTCCAAATTCATGCACATCAATAATAAAGTAAAAAGCAAATGAAAGAGATGCAATCTCAAACCATAGGTCATCCCTAGATCGGTAACATCAGCAGTCTGTCTCATTAAAATCATGGAATGAGCTCATCCGGCTGGATCAGCACCAGGGTAGCGGGAGCGCAGGGTTGCCTGACACCCGCCAGCTACCCACGACCCCCGCCACAGGATTTTGGGACTGCTGGTGAGTGGAACACAGCTTCTGCTCCAATCCAATTGCGCGGGACCTGAGACTGCATTAGTTAGGGAAGCAGAAACCGGCCTGAGTAGGGCCACAGGCCTCATCCGGCTGGATCAGCACCGGGGTAGCAGGAGCGCAGGGTTGCCTGACACCCGCCAGCTACCCACGACCCCCGCCGCAGGATTTTGGGACTGCTGGTGAGTGGAACACAGCTTCTGCTCCAGTCCAATCACGCGGGACCTGAGACTGCTCTGGTTGGGGAGAGAGAAATCCGGCCTACATAGGGCCACAACCCTCTTCTGGTCAGAAAAGCACCTGGGCAGCTGGGGCACAGGGTCTGCTGACACTCGCCAGCTACCCACAACACCCGCCACAGGATCTTAAGACTTCTGGTGAGTGGAGCACAGCTTCTGCTCCAATCCAATTGCGCAGGACCTGAGACTGCATTAGTTAGGGAAGCAGAAACCGGCCTGAGTAGGACCACAGGCCTCATCCGGCCGGATCAGCGCCGGGGTAGCGGGAGCGCAGGGTTGCCTGACACCCGCCAGCTACCCACGACCACCGCCGCAGGATTTTGGGACTGCAGGTGAGTGGAACACAGCTTCTGCTCCAATCAAATTGCGCGGGACCTGAGACTGCATTAGTTAGGGAAGCAGAAACCGGCCTGAGTAGGGCCACAGGCCTCATCCGGCCGGATCAGCGCCGGGGTAGCGGGAGCGCAGGGTTGCCTGACACCCGCCAGCTACCCACGACCCCCGCCGCAGGATTTTGGGACTGCTGGTGAGTGGAACACAGCTTCTGCTCCAGTCCAATCACGCGGGACCTGAGACTGCTCTGGTTGGGGAGAGAGAAATCCGGCCTACATAGGGCCACAACCCTCTTCCGGTCAGAAAAGCACCGGGGCAGCTGGGGCGCAGGGTCGGCTGACACTCACCAGCTACCCACAACACCCACCACAGGATCTTAAGACTTCTGGAGAGTGGAACACAGCTTCTGCTCCAATCCAATTGCACGCGGGACCAGAGACTGCATTAGTTAGGGAAGCAGAAAAAACGGCCTGAGTAGGACCACAGGCCTCTTCCGGCTGGACCAGCACCGGGGTACCGTCAGCTACCCACGACCCCCGCCGCAGGATTTAGAGACTGCTGGTGAGTGGAACACAGCTTCTGCTCCAATCTTTAAACAGTGACAACGATAACAACTAACCCCAGAGATTACCAGATGGCGAAAGGTAAACGTAATAATCTTACTAACAGAAACCAAGACCACTCACCATCATCAGAACCCAGCACCCCCACTTCGCCCAGTTCAGGACACCCCAACACACCGGAAAAGCTAGACACGGATTTAAAAGCATATCTCCTGATGATGATAGAGGACTTCAAGAAGGACTTTAATAACACACTTAAAGAAATGCAGGAGAACACTGCTAAACAGGCAGAAGACAATAAAGAGGAAGCACAAAAATCCCTTAAAGAATTGCAGGAGAACACTGCTAAAGAGTTACAAATCCTTAAAGAAAAACACGATAACATAATCAAACAGGTAGAAGTCCTTACAGAAAAACAGGAAAACACATCCAAACAGATGATGGAAATGAACAAAACCATACTAGACGTAAAAAGGGAAGTAGACACAATAAAGAAAACCCAAAATGAGGCAACACTGGAGATAGAAACCCTAGGAAAGAAATCTGGAACCATAGATACGAGCATCAGCAACAGAATACAAGAGATGGAAGAGTGAATCTCAGGTGCAGAAGATTCCATAGAGAACATCGGCACAACAATCAAGGAAAATGTAAAATGCAAAAAGATCCTAACTCAAAACATCCAAGAAATACAGGACACAATGAGAAGACCAAACCTACGGATAATAGGAGTGGATGAGAATGAAGATTTTCAACTCAAAGGACCAGCAAACATCTTCAACAAAATTATAGAAGAAAACTTCCCAAATCTAAAGAAAGAGATGCCCATGAACATACAAGAAGCCTACAGAACTCCAAATAGACTGGACCAGAAAAGAAATACCTCCCGACACATAATAATCAGAGCAACAAATGCTCTAAATAAAGATAGAATACTAAAAGCAGTAAGAGAAAAAGGCCAAGTAACATATAAAGGCAAGCCTATCAGAATTACACCAGATTTTTCACCAGAGACTATGAAAGCCAGAAGATCCTGGACGGATGTTATACAGACACTAAAAGAACACAAATTCCAGCCCAGGCTACTATACCCAGCCAAACTCTCAATTAACATAGATGGAGAAACCAAAGTATTCCACAACAAAACCAAATTCACACATTATCTCTCCACGAATCCAGCCCTTCAAAGGATAATAACAGAAAAAAACCAATACAAGGACAGGAACCACGCCCTAGAAACAACAAGAAGGTAATCCCTCAACAAACCTAAAAGAAGACAGCCACAAGAACAAAATGCCAACTTTAACAACAAAAATAACAGGAAACAACAATTACTTTTCCTTAATATCTCTTAATATCAATGGACTCAACTCCCCGATAAAAAGACATAGACTAACAAACTGGCTACACAAACAAGACCCAACATTTTGCTGCTTACAGGAAACTCATCTCAGAGAAAAGGATAGACACTACCTCAGAATGAAAGGCTGGAAAACAATTTTCCAAGCAAATGGCATGAAGAAACAAGCTGGAGTAGCCATTCTAATATCTGATAAGATTGACTTCCAACCCAAAGTCATTAAAAAAGACAGGGAGGGACACTTCATACTCATCAAAGGTAAAATCCTCCAAGAGGAACTATCAATCCTGAATATCTATGCTCCAAATACAAAGGCAGCCACATTCATTAAAGAAACTTTAGTAAAGCTCAAAACACATTGCACCTCATACAATAATAGTGGGAGACTTCAACACACCACTTTCACCAATGGACAGATCATGGAAACAGAAACTAAACAGGGACACAGTGAAACTAAGAGAAATTATGAATCAAATGGATCTGGCAGATATCTACAGAACATTCTATCCTAAAACAAAAGGATATACCTTCTTCTCAGCACCTCATGGTACCTTCTCCAAAATTGACCACATAATTGGTCACAAAGCAGGCCTCAACAGATATAAAAATATTGAAATTGTCCCATGCATCCTATCAGATCACCATGGACTAAGGCTGATCTTCAATAACAAAATAAATAATAGAAAGCCAACCTTCACGTGGAAACTGAACAACACTCTTCTCAATGATACCTTGGTCAAGGAAGGAATAAATAAAGAAATTAAGGACTTTTTAGAGTTCAATGAAAATGAAGCCACAACATACCCAAACTTATGGGACGCAATGAAAGCATTTCTAAGAGGAAAATTCATAGCTCTGAGTGCCTCCAAAAGGAAACTAGAGAGAGCACACATTAGCAGCTTGACAACACACCTAAAAGCACTAGAACAAAAGGAAGCAAATTCACCCAAGAGGAGTAGACGGCAGGAAATAATCAAACTCAGGGGTGAAATCAACCAAGTGGAAACAAGAAAAACTATTCAAAGAATCAACCAATCAAGGAGCTCGTTCTTTGAGAAAATCAACAAGATAGATAAACCCTTAGCCAGACTCACTAGAGCGCACAGGGAAAGCATCCTAATTAACAAAATCAGAAATGAAAAAGGAGACATAACAACAGATCCTGAAGACATCCAAAACACCATCAGATCCTTCTACCAAAGGCTATACTCAACAAAACTGGAGAACATGGATGAAATGGAGAAGTTTCTAGACAGATACCAGGTACCAAAGTTGAATCAAGATCAGGTTAATGATCTAAACAGCCCTATATCCCCCAAAGAAATAGAAGCAGTCATTAATAGTCTCCCAACTAAAAGAAGCCCAGGACCAGATGGGTTTAGTGCAGAGTTCTATCAGACCTTCAAAGAAGATCTAATCCCAGTTCTTCACAAACTATTCCACAAAATAGAAACAGAAGGTACTCTACCCAACTCATTCTATGAAGCCACAATTACTCTGATACCTAAACCACAAAAAGACCCAACAAAGATAGAAAACTTCAGACCAATATCCCTTATGAATATTGATGCAAAAATCCTCAATAAAGTTCTTGCTAACCGAATCCAAGAACACATCAAAACAATCATCCATCCTGACCAAGTAGGTTTCATCCAAGGGATGCAGGGATGGTTCAATATACGGAAATCCATCAACGTAATCCAGTATATAAACAAACTCAAAGACAAAAGCCACATGGTCATCTCCTTAGATGCAGAAAAAGCATTTGACAAGATCCAACACCCATTCATGATAAAAGTCTTGGAAAGATCAGGAATTCAAGGCCCATACCTAAACATGATAAAAGCAATCTACAGCAAACCAGTAGCCAACATCAAAGTAAATGGGGAGAAGCTTGAAGCAATCCCTCTAAAATCAGGGACTAGACAAGGCTGTCCACTTTCTCCATACCTATTCTACATTGTACTTGAAGTCTTGACCAGAGCAATTCGACAACAAAAGGAGATCAAAGGGATACAAATTGGAAAAGATGAAGTCAAAATATCACTTTTTGCAGATGATATGATAGTATATATAAGTGACCCTAAAAATTCCACCAGAGAACTCCTAAGCCTGATAAACAGCTTCGGTGAAGTAGCTGGATATAAAATTAACTCAAACAAATCAATGGCCTTTCTCTACACAAAGAATAAACAGGCTGAGAAAGAAATTAGGGAAACAACACCCTTCTCAATAGTCACAAATAATATAAAATATCTTGGCGTGACTCTAACTAAGGAAGTGAAAGATCTGTATTATAAAAACTTCAAGTCTCTGAAGAAAGAAATTGTAGAAGATCTCAGAAGATGGAAAGATCTCCCATGCTCATGGATTGGCAGGATCAACATTGTAAAAATGGCTATCTTGCCAAAAGCAATCTACAGATTCAATGCAATCCCCATCAAAATTCCAACTCAATTCTTCAACGAATTAGAAAGTGCAATCTGCAAATTCATCTGGAATAACAAAAAACCTAGGATAGCAAAAACTCTTCTCAAGGATAAAAGAACCTCTGGTGGAATCACCATGCCGGACCTAAAGCTCTACTACAGAGCAATTGTGATAAAAAACTGCATGGTACTGGTATAGTGACAGACAAATAGACCAATGGAATAGAATTGAAGACCCAGAAATGAACCCACACACCTATGGTCACTTGATCTTCGACAAGGGAGCTAAAAACATCCAGTGGAAGAAATACAGCATTTTCAACAAATGGTGCTGGCACAACTGGTTGTTAACATGTAGAAGAATGCGAATCGATCCATTCCTATCTCCTTGTACTAAGGTCAAGTCTAAGTGGATCAAGGAACTTCACATAAAACCAGAGACACTGAAACTTATAGAGGAGAAAGTGGGGAAAAGCCTTGAAGATATGGGCACAGGGGAAAAATTCCTGAATAGAACAGTAATGGCTTGTGCTGTAAGATCGAGAATTGACAAGTGGGACCTCATGAAACTACAACGCTTCTGCAAGGCTAAAGACACCATCAATAAGACAAAAAAACCACCAACAGATTGGGAAAGGATCTTCACCTATCCTAAATCAGATAAGGGACTAATATCCAATATATATAAAGAACTCAAGAAGGTGGACTCCAGAAAGTCAAATAACCCCATTAAAAAATGGGGCTCAGAACTGAACAAAGAATTCTCACCTGAGGAATACCGAATGGCAGAGAAGCACCTGAAAAAATGTTCAACATCCTTAATCATCAGGGAAATGCAAATCAAAACAACCCTGAGATTCCACCTCACACCAGTCAGAATGGCTAAGATCAAAAATTCAGGTGACAGCAGATGCTGGCGAGGATGTGGAGAAAGAGGAACACTCCTCCATTGTTGGTGGGATTGCAAGCTTGTACAACCACTCTGGAAATCAGTCTGGCGGTTCCTCAGAAAATTGGACATAGTACTACCGGAGGATCCAGCAATACCTCTCCTGGGCATATATCCAGAAGATGTCCCAACCGGTTAAAAGGACACATGCTCCACTATGTTCATAGCAGCCCTATTTATAATAGCCAGAAGCTGGAAAGAACCCAGATGTCCCTCAACAGAGGAATGGATACAGAAATTATGGTACATTTACACAATGGAGTACTACTCAGCTATTAAAAAGAATGAATTTATGAAATTCCTAGCCAAATGGATGGAACTGGAGGGCATCATCTTGAGTGAAGTAACACAATCACAAAAGAACTCACACAATATGTATTCATTGATAAGTGGATATTAGCCCAAAACTTAGGATACCCAAGATATAAGATACAATTTGATAAACGCATGAAACTCAAGAAGAATGAAGACCAAAGTGTGGACACTGTGCACCTTCTTAGAATTGGGAACAAAACACCCAGGGAAGGAGTTACAGAGACAAAGTTCGTAGCTGTGATGAAAGGATGGACCATTTAGAGACTGCTGTATCCAGGGATCCGTCCCATAATCAGCTTCTAAACGCTGACACCATTGCATACACTAGCAAGATTTTGCTGAAAGGACCCAAATATAGCTGTCTCTTGTGAGACGATGCTGGGGCCTAGCAAACACAGGAGTGGATGTTCACAGTCAGCTATTGGATGTATCAAAGGGCTCCCAATGGAGAAGCTAGAGAAAGTACCCAAGGAGCTAAAGGGATCTGCAACCCTATTGTTGGAACAACATGATGTACTAACCAGAACCCTGGAGCTCTTGTCTCTAGCTGCATATGTATCGAAAGATGGCCTGGTCGGCCATCAATGGAAAGAGAGGCCCATTGGACTTGCAAATTTTATATGCCCCAATATAGGGGAATGCCAGGGCCAAAAGAATGGGAATGGGTGGGTAGGGAAGTGGGGGGCGCTATGGGGGACTTTTGGGGTAGTATTGGAAATGTAATTGAGGAAAATATGTAATAAAAATATTAAAAAAAAATCATGGAATGAGAAACATTCTGAATTAGCTACCCTGAAATGTCTATTCTTATATAACATTTTGCAATCTAAAACAGGTACCAACCTTTTGCCTAGGAATTTCATAATTTCACACTTTTTTAATAGCTGAGTAGTACTCCATTGTGTAAATGTACCACATTTTCTGTATCCATTCCTCTGTTGAGGGACATCTGGATTCTTTCCAGCTTCTGGCTATTATAAATAAGGCTGCTATGAACATAGTGCAGCATGTGTCCTTCTTACCTGTTGGAACATGTTCTCTTTGTTTCTGTTTGGTTGATTTCATCCCTGAGTTTGACAATTTCCTGCCTTCTACTACTCTTGAGTGTGGTTGCTTCTTTTTGTTCTAGAGCTCTTGGGTTTACTGTTAAGTTGTTAGTGTAAGATCTCTCCAGTTCCTTTACCAGGACATTTAATGCTATGAATTTTCCTCTTACCACTGCTTTCATTGTGTCCCATAAGCTTTGGGTATGATGAGTCAATATTTTCTTTTAATTCCAGGAAGTATTTAATTTCTTTCTTTATTTCTTCCCTGACCAAGTTATCATTGAGTAGAGTTGTCCAGCTTTCACCTGTATGTGGGCTTTCTGTTGTTTTTCCTGTTATTGAAGACCAGTGTTAGGGCATGGTAATCTGATAGAATGCATAGAATTATTTCAATCTTCTTGTATTGAATGAGGGTTATTTTGTGACCAATTATATGGTCAATTTTGGAGAAGGTACCATGGGGTACTGAGGAGAAGGTGTATTCTTTTGGTTTCTGGGTTTTTTTTAATTTTTAATATTTTTATTACATATATTCCTCAATTACATTTCCAATGCTATCCCAAGAGTCCCCCATACCCTCCCCCCCACTTCGATACACACCCATTCCAATATTTTTGGCCCTGGCGTTCCCCAATACTGGGGCATATAAAGTTTGCGTGTCCAATGGGCCTTTCTTTCCAGTATGGCCAACTAGGCCATCTTTTGATACATATGCAGTTAGACTCAAGAGCACAGGGGTACTGGTTACGTCTTAATGTTGTTCCACCTATAGGGTTGCAGATCCCTTTAGCTCCTTGGGTACTTTCTCTAGCTCCTCCATTGGGAGCCCTGTGATCCATCCAATAGCTGACTGTGAGCATCCACTTCTGTGCTTGTTAGGCCCCGGCATAGTCTCACAAGAGACATCCATATCTGGGTCCTTTCAGCAAAATCTTGCTAGTGTATGCAATGGTGTCAGCGTTTGGAAGCTGATTATGGGATGGATCCCTGGATATGGCAATCACTAGATGGTCCATCCTTTCGTCACAGCTCCAATCTTTGTCTCTGTAACTCCTTCCATGGGTGTTTTGTTCCCAATTCTAAGAAAGGGCACAGTGTCCACACTTTGGTCTTCATTCTTCTTGAGTTTCATGCGTTTATCAAATTGTATCTTATATCTTGGGTATCCTAAGTTTTGGGCTAATATCCACGTATCAGTGAGTACATATTGTGTGAGTTCCTTTGTGATTGTGTTACCTCACTCAAGATGATGCCCTCCAGGTCCATCCATTTGTCTAGGAATTTCATAAATTCATTCGTTTTAATAGCTGAGTAGTACTCCATTCTGTAAAGGTACCATATTTTCTGTATCTATTCCTCTGTTGAGGGTCATCTGGGTTCTTTCCAGCTTCTGTCTATTATAAATAAGGCTGCTATGAACATAGTGGAGCATGTGTCCTTCTTACTGGTTGGGACATATTCTGGATATATGCCCAGGAGTGTTATTGCTGGATCCTCCAGTAGTACTATGTCCAATTTTCTGAGGAACCACCAGGCTGATTTCCAGAGTGTTGTATAAGCTTGCAATCGCACCAACAATCGAGGAGTGTTCCTCTTTCCTCACATCCTCACCAGCATCTTCTGTCAACTGAATTTTTGATCTTAGCCATTCTGACTGGTGTGAGGTGGAATCTCAGCGTTGTTTTGATTTGCATTTCCCTGATGATTAAGGATGTTGAACATTTTTTCAGGTGCTTCTCTGCCATTCGGTATTCCTCAGGTAAGAATTCTTTGTTCAGTTCTGAGCCACATTTTTAATGGGGTTATTTGATTTTCTGGAGTCCACCTTCTTGAGTTCTTTATATATATTGGATATTAGTCCCCTATCTGATTTAGGATAGGTAAAGATCCTTTCCCAATCTGTTGGTGGTCTTTTTGTCTTATTGATGGTGTCTTTTGCCTTGCAGAAGCATTGCAGTTTCATGAGGTCCCATTTGTCAAGTCTCGATTTTACAACACAAGCCATTGCTGTTCTATTCAGGAATATTACCTCTGTGCCCATATCTTCAAGGCTTTTCCCCACTTTCTCCTCTATAAGTCTCAGTGTCTCTGGTTTTATGTGAAGTTCCTTGATCCACTTAGATTAGACCTTAGTACAAGGAGATAAAAATGGATTAATTCGCATTTTTCTATATGATAACAACCAGTTGTGTCAGCACCATTTGTTGAAAATGCTGTCTTTCTTCCACTGGATGGTTTTAGCTCCCTTGTATAAGATCAAGTGAACATAGGTGTGTGGGTTCATTTCTGGGTCTTCAATTCTATTCCATTGGTCTATTTGTCTGTCACTATACCAGTACCATGCAGGTTTTATCACAATTGCTCTGTATTAAAGTTTTAGGTCAAGCATGGTGATTCCACCCAAGGTACTTTTATCTTGAGAAGAGTTTTTGCTATCCTAGGTTTTTTGTTATTCCAGATGAATTTGCAGATTGCTCTTTCTAATTCGTTGAAGAATTGAGTTGGAATTTTGGTGGGGATTGCATTGAATCTGTAGATTGCTTTTGGCAAGATAGCCATTTTTACAATGTTAATCCTGCCAATCCATGAGCATGGGAGATCTTTCAATCTTCTGAGATCTTCTTTAATTTCTTTCTTCAGAGACTTGAAGTTTTTATCATACAGATCTTTCACTTCCTTAGTTAAAGTCACGCCAAGATATTTTATATTATTTGTGACTATTGAGAAGGGTGTTGTTTCCCTAATTTCCTTCTCAGCCTGTTTATTCTTTGTGTAGAGAAAGGCCATTGACTTGTTTGAGTTAATTTTGTATCAAGCTACTTCACCGAAGCTGTTTATCAGGTTTAGGAGTTCTCTGGTGGAATTTTTAGGGTCACTTATATATACTATCATATCATCTGCAAAAAGTGATGTTTTGACTTCATCTTTTCCAATTTGTATCCCCTTGATTCCCTTTTGTTGTCGCATTGCTCTGGCTAGGACTTCAAGTAGGTAGGAAGAAAGTGGGCAGCCTTGACTAGTCTCTGATTTTAGTGGGATTGCTTCAAGCTTCTCACCATTTACTTTGATGTTGGCTACTGGTTTGCTGTAGATTGCTTTTATCATGTTTAGGTATGGGCCTTGAATTCCTGATCTTTCCAAGACTTTTATCATGAATGGGTGATGGATCTTGTCGAATGCTTTTTTCGCATCTAACGAGATGATCATGTGGTTTTGGTCTTTGAGTTTGTTTATATACTGGATTACGTTGATGGATTTCCATATATTAAACCATCCCTGCATCCCTGGAATAAAACCTACTTGGTCAGGATGGATGATTGCTTTAATGTGTTCTTAGATTCTGTTAGCGAGAATTTTATTGAGGATTTTTGCATCTATATTCATCAGGGAAATTGGTCTGAAGTTCTCTATCTTTGTTGGATCTTTCTGTGGTTTAGGTATCAGAGTAATTGTGGCTTCATAGAATGAGTTGGGTAGAGTTCCCTCTACTTCTATTTTGTGGAATAGTTTGTGCAGAACTGGAATTAGATCTTCTTTGAAGGTCTGGTAGAACTCTGCACTAAACCCATCTGGTCCTGGGCTTTTTTTGGCTGGGAGACTATTAATGACTGCTTCTATTCCTTTAGGGGATATGGGACTGTTTAGATCATTAACTTGATCCTGATTTAACTTTGGTACCTGGTATCTGTCTAGAAATTTGCCCATTTCGTCCAGGTTTTCCCGTTTTCTTGAGTATAGCCTTTTGTAGAAGGATCTGATGGTGTTTTGGATTTCTTCAGGATCTGTTGTTATGTCTCCCTTTTCATTTCTGATTTTGTTAATTAGGATTTTGTCCCTGTGCCCTCTAGTGAGTCTAGCTAAGGGTTTATCTATCTTGTTGATTTTCTCAAAGAACCAGCTCCGCGTTTGGTTAATTCTTTGAATAGTTCTTCTTGTTTCCACTTGGTTGATTTCACCCCTGAGTTTGAATATTTCCTGCCATCTACTCCTCTTAGGTAAATTTTCTTCCTTTTTTTCTAGAGCTTTTAGATGTGTTGTCAAGCTGCTAGTGTGTGCTCTCTCCAGTTTCTTTTTGGAGGCACTCAGAGCTATGAGTTTCCCTCTTAGGAATGCTTTCATTTTGTCCCATAGTTTTGGGTATGTTGTGGCTTCTTTTTCATTAAACTGTACAAAGTCTTTAATTTCTTTCTTTATTACTTCCTTGACCAAGGTATCATTGAGAAGACTGTTGTTCAGTTTCCACATGAATGTTGGCTTTCCATTACTTATGTTCTTATTGAAGATCAGCCTTAGTCCACGGTGGTCTGATAGGATACATGGGACAATTTCAATATTTTTGTATCTGTTGAGACCTGTTTTGTGACCAATTATATGGTCAATTTTTGAGAAGGTACAATGAGGTGCTGAGAAGAAGGTATATCCTTTTGTTTTAGGATAAAATGTTCTGTAGATATCTGTTAACTCCATTTCTTTCATAACTTCTGTTAGTTTCACTGTGTCCCTGTTTAGTTTCTGTTTCCATAATCTGTCCATTGATGAAAGTGGTGTGTTGAAGTCTCCCACTATTATTGTGTGAGGTGCAATGTGAGCTTTGAGCTTTACTAAAGTGTCTTTAATGAGTGTGGCTGCCCTTGCATTTGGAGCATAGATATTCAGAATTGAGAGTTCCTCTTGGAGGATTTTACCTTTGATGAGTATGAAGTGTCCCTCCTTGTCTTTTTTGATAACTTTGGCTTGGAAGTCGATTTTATTCGATATTAGAATGGCTACTCCAGCTTGTTTCTTCAGACCATTTGCTTGGAAAATTGTTTTCCAGCCTTTCACTCTGAGGTAGTGTATGTCTTTTTCCCTAAGATGGGTTTTCTGTAAGCAGCAGAATGTTGGGTCATGTTTGTGTAGCCAGTCTGTTAGTCTATGTCTTTTTATTGGGGAATTGAGTCCATTGATATTAAGAGATATTAAGGAAAAGTAATTGTTGCTTCCTTTTATTTTAGTTGTTAGAGTTGGCATTCTGTTCTTGTGGCTGTCTTCTTTTTGGTTTGTTGAGGGATTACTTTCTTGCTTTTTCTAGGGCGTGATTTCCATCCTTGTATTGGTTTTTTTCTGTTATTATCCTTTGAAGGGCTGGATTCGTGGAAAGATAATGTGTGAATTTGGTTTTATCGTGGAATACTTTGGTTTCTCCATCTATGGTAATTGAGAGTTAGGCCGGGTATAGTAGCCTGGGTTGGCATTTGTGTTCTCTTAGTGTCTGTATAACATCTGTCCAGGCTCTTCTGGCTTTCATAGTCTCTGGTGAAAAGTCTGGTGTAGTTCTGATAGGCCTACCTTTATATGTTACTTGACCTTTCTCCATTACTGCTTTTAATATTCTATCTTTATTTAGTGCATTGGTTGTTCTGATTATTATGTGTCGGGAGGAATTTCTTTTCAGGTCCAGTCTATTTGGCGTTCTGTAGGCTTCTTGTATGTTCATGGGCAACTCTTTCTTTAGGTTTGGGAAGTTTTCTTCTATAATTTTGTTGAAGATATTTGCTGCCCCTTTAAGTTGAAAATCTTCATTCTCATCAACTCTTATTATCCGTAGGTTTGGTCTTCTCATTGTGTCCTCTATTTCCTGGATGTTTTGAGTTAGGATCCTTTTGTGTTTTGTATATTCTTTGATTGTTGTGCCGATGTTCTCTATGAAATCTTCTGCACCTGAGATTCTCTCTTCCATCTCTTGTATTCTGTTGCTGATGCTCACATCTATGGTTCCAGATTTCTTTCCTAGGGTTTCTATCTCCAGCGTTGCCTCAATTTGGGTTTTCTTTATTGTGTCTACTTCCCTTTTTATGTTTTGTTCATTTCCATCACCTGTTTGGATGTGTTTTCCTGTTTTTCTTTAAGGACTTCTACCTGTTTGGTTGTGTTTTCCTGTTTTTTTTTTTAAGGACTTGTAACTCTTTAGCAGTGTTCTCCTGTATTTCTTTAATTGAGTTATTAAAGTACTTCTTGATGTCCTCTACCATCATCATGAGATATGCTTTTAAATCCAGATCTAGCTTTTCAGTTGTTTTGGGGTGCCCAGGACTAGGTGGGGTGGGAGTGTTGCGTTCTGATGATGATGAGTGGTCTTGATTTCTGTTAGTAGGATTTTTACGTTTGCCTTTTGCCATCTGGTAATCTCTGGAACTAGTTGTTATAGTTGTCTCTAGTTAGATCTTGCTCCTCAGGTGATTATGTTAGCCTCTATCAACAGACCTGGGGGCCTAGCTCTCTCCTTAATTTCAGTGGTCAGAGTACTCTCTGCAGGCAAGCTCTCCTCTTGTAGGGAAGGTCCCCAGATATCTGGTGTTCGAACCTGCCTCCTGGCAGAAGTTGTGTTCCACTCACCAGAGGTCTTAAGATCCCATGAAGGGTCCTGTGAGGACCTTGGGGGTGTCTGAAGACTCCCCGGACCAGGAACCCTGGTGCTGCAGTGGACTGGAAGGGATCAGGCCAAGTTCTGCTTCCTTAATTAATGCAGTCTCAGGTCCCGTGCAATTGGATTGAAGCAGACGCTGTGTTCCACTCACCAGAGGTCTTAGGATCCCATGAGGGATACTGTGTGGATCCTTTCGGGTGTCCAGAGACTCCCTGGACCAGGCACAACGGTGCTGCAGTGGACCGGAAAGGACTTGTGCCCCTGATCAGGCCGGGTTATCTGCTTCCTTAATTAATGCAGTCTCAGGTCCCGCGAGATTGGATTGGAGCAGACGCTGTGTTCCACTCACTAGAGGTCTTAGGATCCCGTGGTGGATTCTGTGTGGGTCCTTTCAGGTGTCCAGAGACTCCCCGGACCAGGAACAATGGTGCTGCAGTGGACCTGAAGGGACTTGTGCCCCTGATCAGGCCGGGTTATCTGCTTCCCTGGTTAATGCAGTCTCAGGTCCTGAATGATTGGATTGGAGCAGACGCTGTGTTCCACTCACCAGAGGTCCTAGGATCCCATGAGGGATTCTGTGTGGGTCCTTTCGGGTGTCCGGAGACTCCCGGGACCAGGAACCCCGGTTCTGCAGTGGACCGGAAGGGCGTATTCTTTTGTTTTAGGGTGAAATGTTCTATAGATATCTGTTAAATCCATTTGGTTCATAACCTCTATTAGTTTTACTGTGTTACTGTTTAGTCTCTGTTTCAATGACCTGTCCATTGGTGAGAGTAGGGTGTTGAAGTCTCCCACTATAGGGTTCAATGTGTGTTTTGAGCTTTAGTAAAGTCCCTTTTATGAACTTGGATACTCTTGCATTTGGGGCATAGATGGTCAGAACTGAGACTTTCCCTTAGTGGATTTTCCTTTTGATGATATGAAGTGTACTTCCTTATCACACATGATAACTTTTGGCTGAAAGTCTGTTTTATTGGATATTAGGATAGCAACTCCAGCTTGTTTCCTGGGACCATTTGCTTAGAAGACCTTTTTCCATCCTTTTACTCTAAGACAGTGTCTTTCTTTGCTTTGAAATATGTTTCTAAGCCGGGCGTGGTGGCGCACGCCTTTAATCCCAGCACTCGGGAGGCAGAGGCAGGCGGATTTCTGAGTTCAAGGCCAGCCTGGTCTACAAAGTGAGTTCCAGGACAGCCAGGGCTACACAAAGAAACCCTGTCTCGAAAAACCATAAAAAAAAAAAAAAAAGAAATATGTTTCTAGTATGCAGCAAAATGCTGGATTGTTGGGTATAGTAGCCTGGGCAGGCATTTGTGTTCTCTTAGAGTCTGCATGACCTCTGACCCGGTTCTTCAAATAGTATCTATCAATCCAGCCCTACAGAGGATCTAGAAGGAAAACTCCAACACAAGGGAGGTACCTACATTGAAGAAAAGACAAGATATTAAGTATCTCACAACAAATCCCAAAGGAAAGAACCACAAACACATAAAGCTACCTACAAAAACGAACATATCAGGAACCAACAGTCATTTGTCTTTAATATCTCTCTGTTTTCCAACTGCTCTCAATACAGCAGATCCTCTGGATGGGTTCAGGATATGATGTCTCCAGGGGAGCAGACTAGCTAGCAGTCTGCCCCAGTAGAAAGGACCAGGCAGAAGGGAAGGGGTATTTGGCTAGGGGTGGGAGAAGAATTGGGTGCTGATGGGTTCCAAGTCCACTTGGCTCCCAACGGCAGCTGTGGAACTTCCAGCGGTTTCCTCCCAACTTCTCTGAGTACAGCAGATCTCCTGGGCTGGTTCAGGATATTGTGTCTCCGGGAGAACAGCAACACTCCTCTATGTTAAAAAAAGTCTTGGAGGGATCAGAAATTCAAGGCCCATACCTAAACATAATAAAAACAATTTACTGCAAACCAAAAGCCAAAATCAAATTAAATGGAGAAATACTTGAAGCAATCCCACTGAAATCAGGGACAATACAGGATGCCCACTCTCTCCATATCTAGTCAATATTATACTTGAATTTCTAGCTAGAACAATAAGATAATAAAGAGATCAAGGGGATAATATTTGCAAAGAAAAAATAAAAGTATCAGTATTTGCAGATTATATGATAGTATACATAAGCAACTCTAAAAATTCTACCAGAGAAATTCTCCAGCTGCTAAACAACTTCAGCAAAGTGGCTACATCCACTATAAAAACAAATTCAAAGAGAAAACACACATAATCATCTCATTAGATGCTGAAAAACCATTTGGCAACACCCCTTCATTTTAAAAGTCTTGAAAAGATCAGGAATTCAAAAAAACACTCCTAAACATAATAAAAGCAATATATAACAAAACAACACCCAACATCAAATTAAATGGATTTAAACTTGAAGCACTTCACTAAAATCAGGGAGAAGACAAAGCTACCCACTCTCTCCCTATCTATTCAATATAGTACTTGAAGTTCTAGCTAGTACATTAGACAACAAAAGGATATCAAAGGAATAGAAATTGGGAAGGAAGAAGTTAAAGTGCTGAGGTTGTGCCTCCGCCTGAGGAGAGTTCTGAGAAACATGGGAATGGAAACAGCTTTAATTCAATAGTAACTTGGAGTCAGTAGTAGATGCAAGCTGCTATTTCAGGTACTCTCTATGTTCCCTGATGATTCTTTATTCTTTAATCTTCATCTTAATACAAAGTCATTATTCCTTCCAGAGAGCCTGAACACAGTCTTTTATTTACTAAAGCTACATCATAAAGACTTTGAACATTGTTAGTAATTAACAAGAATTCCTAAATTTACATAAACTCTATAAATCTGGGATCAAAAATCTCAGCCCCCATTTCCTTAGAGAAGAACCAAGCACAAAGCAAAAAAACACATTTCCTTTTAGCTTTACACAGCCTTTTCCTTATGGGTAGCTGGGCACAACTTCTGGTTTTCTGGTACAGCAGAGAGCAATCTTTAATAACTGCTTCCATGTCAGAACAGAAAAATGACAAACTACTAAAGTTAAAATAATTCCTTACAGAGTTTTGAATTTATGTAAATAAAACAGTAAAAAAAAAAAGAACCTCTGGTGGAATCACCATGCCTGACCAAAAGATGTACTACAGAGCAATTGTGATAAAAAAAACTGCATGGTACTGGTATAGTGACAGACAAGTAGACAAATGGAATAGAATTGAAGACCCAGAAATGAACCCACACACCTATGGTCACTTGATCTTTGACAAGGGAGCTAAAACCATCCAGTGGAAAAAAGACAGCATTTTCAACAAATGGTGCTGGCACAACTGGTGGTTATCATGTAGAAGAATGCAAATTGATCCATTCCTTTCTCCTTACACTAAGGTCAAATCTAAATGGATTAAAAAACTCCACATAAAACCAGAGACACTGAGACTTATAGAGGAGAAAGTGGGGAAAAGCCTCAAAGATATAGGCATGGGGAAAAATTCCTGAATAGAAGAGCAATGGCTTGTGCTGTAAGATCGAGAATTAACAAATGGGACCTCATGAAACTGCAATGCATCTGTAAGGCAAAAGAAAACGTCAATAAGACAAAAAGGCCAACAACAGATTGGGAAAGGATCTTTACCTATCCTAAATCAGATATGGGACTAATATCCAATATATAGAAAGAACTCAAGAAGGTGGACTCCAGAAAATCAAATAACCCCATTAAAAAATGGGGCTCAGAGCTAAACAAAGAATTCTCAAATGAGGAATACAGAATGGCTGAGAAGCACCTGAAAAAATGTTCAACATCCTTAATCATCAGGGAAATGCAAATCAAAACAACCCTGAGATTCAACCACACCAGTCAGAATGGCTAAGATCAAAAATTCATGTGACAGCAGATGCTGGTGAGGATGTGAGGAAAGAGGAACACTCCTCCATTGTTGGTGAGATTGCAAGCTTGTACAACACTCTGGAAATCAGTCTGGCGGTTCCTTAGAAAATTGGACATAGTACTACCGGAGAATCCCACAATACCTCTCCTGGGTATATATCCAGAAGATGTTCCAACTGGTAAGAAAGACACATGCTCCACTATGTCCATAGCAGCCTTATTTATAATAGCCAGAAGCTGAAAAGAACCCAGATGCCCCTCAACAGAGGAATGGATACAAAAAATGTGGTACATTTACACAATGGAGTACTACTCAGCTATTAAAAAGAATGAATTTATGAAATTCCTAGACAAATGGTTGGACCTGGAGGGCCTCATCCTGAATGAGGTAACCCAATCACAAAAGAACTCAAATGATATGTTCTCACTGATAAGTGGATATTATCCCAGAAACTTAGAATACCCAAGATATAAGATATGATTTGCAAAACACATGAAACTGAAGAAGAACAAAGACCAAAGTGTGGACACTTTGCCCCTTCTTAGAATTAGGAACAAAACACCTATGGAAGGAGTTACAGAGACAACGTTTGGAGCTGTGACAAAAGGATTGACCATCTAGTGATTGCCATATCCAGGGGTCCATCCCATAATCAGCCTCCAAACGCTGACACCATTGCATACACTAGCAAGATTTTGCTGAAAGGACCCTGATATAGCTGTCTCTTGTGAGACTATGCCGGGGCCTAGCAAACACATAAGTGGATGCTCACAGTCAGCTATTGGATAGATTACAGGGCCCCCAATGGAGGAGATAGAGAAAGTACCCAAGGAGCTAAAGGGGACTGCAACCCTATAGGTGGAACAACAATATGAACTAACCAGTACCCCGGAGCTCTTGTCTCTAGCTGCATATGTATCAAAAGATGGCCTTGTTGGCCATCACTGGAAAGAGAGGCCCCATTGGTCGTGCAAACTTTATATGCCCCAGTACAGGGGAATGCCAGGGCCTAAAAGTGGGAGTGGGTGGGTAGGGGAGTGGGGGGGAGGGTATGGGGAACTTTTGGGATAGCATTGGAAATGTAAATGAGGAAAATACCTAATAAACATATTTTTTAAAAAGTTATCTCTCTTTAGTGTCTTTCCCGGCATCTTATCTTCAATTCTTCAATCAGCTAAAAAGACAGAGTGCTAACTTTTATATGCTTCTGCACCATATTTCAATTTTTTTGTTTTGCCTTTTTTATTAGATATTTTCTTTATTTCAAACGCTATCCCGAAAGTTCCCTATACCCTCCTCCCAACCCTACTCTCCTACACATGCACACCCACATCTTGGCCCTGGCATTACTCTCTACTGGGTCATATAAAGTTTGCAAGACCAAGAGGCCTCTCTTCCCAATGATAGCTGACTAGGCCATCTTCTGCTACATGTGCAGCTAGAGACACGAGCTCAGGGAGTACTGGTTAGGTCATATTGTTGTTCCACCTATAGGGTTGCAGACCCCTTCAGCACCTTGGGTACTTTCTCTAGCTCCTCCATTGGGGGCCCTGTGTTCCATCCTATAGATGACTGTGAGCATCCACTTCTGTATTTGCCAGCCACTGGCATAGCCTCATACGAGACAGCTATATAAGGGTCCCTTCATCAAAATATTGCTGGCATATGCAATAATATCTGAGTTTGGTGGCTGATTATGGGATGGATCGCCTGGTGGGGTAGACCCTGGATAGTCCATCCTTTCGTCTTAGCTCCAAACTTTGTCTCTGTAACTCCTTTCAGGAATATTTTGTTCCCTATTCTAAGGATGAACGAAGTATCCACGCATTGGTCTTCCGTCTTCTTGATTTTCTTGTGTTTTGTATCTTGGGTATTCAAAGTTTCTGGGCTAATATCCACTTATCAGTGAGTGCATATCAAGTGACTTCTTTTGTGAATGGGTTACCTCACTAAGGATGAAATCCTCCAGATATATCCATTTGCTCAAGAATTTCATAAAATCATTGTTTTTAATAGCTGAGTAGTACTCCATTGTGTGAATGTACCACATTTTCTGTATCCATTACTCTGTTGAGGGACATCTGGGTTCTTTCCACCTTCTAGCTATTATAAATAAGGCTGCTGTGAACATAGTGGAGCAAGTGCCCTTATTACCAGTTGGAATATCTTCTGGGTATATGCCCAGGAGAGGTATGGCTGGATCCTCCGGTAGTACTATGTCCAATTCTCTGAGGAACTGCCAGACTTATTTCAAGAGTGGTTGCACAAGCTTGCAATTCCACCAGCAATGGCAGAGTGTTCCTCTTTCTCCACAGCCTTGCCAGCATCTGCTGTCACATGACTTTTTGATCTTAGCCATTCTGACCTGAAGTGAGGTAGAATCTCAGGGTTGTTTTGATTTGCATTTCCCTGATGATTAATGATGTTGAACACTTTTCAGGTGCTTCTCAGCCCTTCAGTATTCCTCACTTGAGAATTCTTTGTTTAGCTCTATACCCCATTTTTAATGGAGTTATTTGAATCTCTGGAGTCCAGCTTCTGTAGCTCTTTGTATCTAGTTCTCTATCAGATTTAGGATAGGTAAAAATCCTTTCCCAATCTGTTGGTGGCCTTTTTATCTTATAGACAGTGCCTTTTGTCTTACAGAAGCTTTGCAATTTCATGAGGTCCCATTTGTCAATTCCTGATATTACATCACAAGTCTTTGCTGTTCTAATCAGGTATTTTTCCCCTTTGCCCATATCATCCAGGCTTTTCCCCACTTTCTCCTCTATAAGTTTCAGTGTCTCTGGTTTTATGTGGTGTTCCTTCATTCACTTAGACTTGACCTTAGTACAAGGAGATAAGAATGGATCAATTCCCATTCTTCTTAAATGATAACCACCAGTGTGCCAGCACAATTTGTTGAAAATTCTGTCTTTTTACAAGTAGATTGTTTTAGATCCCTTGTCAAAGATCAAGGGACCATAGGTGTGTGGGTTCATTTCAGGGTCAATTCTATGCCATTGATCTACATGTCTGTCACTATACCAGTACCATACAGTTTGTATCACAATTGCTCTGTAGTACTGCTTTAAGGCAGGCATGGTGATTCCACCAGAGATTCTGCTAACACTGAGAAGAGTTTTTGCTATCCTAGGTTTTTTGTTATTCCAGATGAATTTGCAAATTGCCCTTTCTAACTCAGTGAAGAATGAGTTGGAATTTTGATGGGGATTGCATTGAATCTGCAGATTGCTTTCGGCAAGATAGCCATTTTCACTATATTTGATCCTGCCAATCCATGAGCATGGGAAATCTTTCCATCTTCTGAGATCTTCTCCCATTTCTTTCTTCAGAGACTTGAAGTTCTTATCATACAGAGCTTTCATTTCCTTAGTTAGAGTCTTGCCAACTTATTTTATATTATTTGTGACTATTGTGACAGGTGTTGTTTCCCTAATTTTTTTCTCAGCCCATTTATCCTTTGTGTAGAGAAAGGCCATTGATTTGTTTGAGTTAATTTCATATCCAGCTACTGCACTGAAGCTGTTTATCAGGTTTAGGAGTTCTCTGGTGGAATTTTTAGGGTCACTTATATATACTATCATATCATCTGCAAATAGTGATATTTTGACTTCTTCCTTTCCAATTTGTATACCCTTGATCTCCTTTTGTTGTCGAATTGCTCTGGCTAGGAATTCAAGTACTATATTGAATAGGTAGGGAAAAAGTGGATAGCCTTTGTCTAGTCCCTGATTTTAGTGGGATTGCTTTCAGCTTCTCTCCATTTAGTTTGATGTTGGCTACTGGTTTGCTGTCAATTGCTTTTATTATGTTTAGGTATGGGCTTTGAATTCCTGATCTTTCCAAGACTTTTATCATGAAGGGGTGTTGGATTTTGTCAAATGCTTTCTCAGCATCTAAAGAGATGATTATGTGGTTTTTGTCTTTGAGTTTTTTTATATAGTGGATTACGTTGATGGATTTCTGTATATTAACCCATCCCTGCATCTCTGGGATGAATCCTACTTAGTCACAATGGATGATGTTTTGATGTGTTTTTGAGGTCGGTTTGCGAGGATTTTATTCAATATTTTTGCATCAATATTCATAAGGGAAATTGATCTGAAGTTCTCTTTCTTTGTTGGATCTCTGTGTGGTTTAGGTGTCAGAGTAATTGTGGCTTCATAGAATAAACTGGGTAGATTTCCCTTTTTTCTATTCTGTGGAATAGTTTGAGAAGAGTTGGAATTAGGTCTTCTTCTAAGGTCTGATAGAACTCTGCACTAAACCCATCTGTTCCTGGGCATTTTTTGGTTGGGAGACTATTGATGACTGCTTCTATTTCTTTAGAAGAATGGGACTGTTTAGATGGTTAATCTGATCCTGATTTAACGTTGGTACCTGGTATCTCTCTAGGAAGTTGTCCATTTCATCCAGGTTTTCCAGTTTTGTTGACTATAGCCTTTTGTAGTAGGATCTGATGATGTTTTGGATTTCCTCAGGTTCTCTTGTTATTTCTCCCTTTTCATGCAAACACAGACGTGGATGCTCACAGTCAGCTATTGGATGGATCACAGGGCTCCCAATGGAGAAGCTAGAAAAAGTACCCAAGGAGCTAAAGGGATCTGCAACCCTATAGTTAGAACAACATGATGAATAACCAGTACCCCGAGCTCTTGTCTCTAGCTGCATATGTATCGAAAGATGGCCTAGTCGGCCATCACTGGAAAGAGAGGCCCATTGGACTTGCAAACTTTATATGCCCCAATACAGGGGAATGCCAGGGCCAAAAGAATGGGAATGGGTGGGTAGGGAAGTGGGGGTGGGGGTGGGGATATGAGGGACTAAGCAGATTTTTACCTTTGATGAGTATGAAGTGCCCCTGCTTGTCTTTTCTGATAACTTTGAGTTGGAAGTCAATTTTATTTGATATTAGGATGGCTACTCCAGCTTGTTTCTTCAAACCATTTGCTTGGAAAATTGTTTTCCAGCCTTTCACTCTGAAGTAGTGTCTGTCTTTTTCCCTGAGGTGAGTTTCCTGTAAGCAGCAAAATGTTGAGTCTTGTTTGTGTAGCCAGTCCATTAGTCTATATCTTTTTATTGGGTAATTGAGCCCATTGATGTTAAGAGATATTAAGGAAAAGTAATTGTTGATTCCTGTTATTTTTGTTGTTAAAGTTGGGATTCTGTTCTTGCGGTTGTCTTCCTTTAGGTTTGTTGAAGGATTACTTTCTTGCTTTTTCTAGGGTGTAGTTTCTGTCCTTGTGTTGGTGTTTTCCCTTTATTATCCTTTGAAGGGCTGGATTTGCAGAAATATATTGTGTGAATTTGGTTTTGTTATGGAATGCTTTGGTTTCTCCATCTATGGTAATTGAGAGTTTTGCTGGGTATAGTAGCCTGGGCTGGAATTTCTGTTCTCGTAGGGTCTGTGTAACATCTGTCCAGGATCTTCTGGCTTTCATAGTCTCTGGTGAGAATTCTGGTGTAATTTTAATAGGTCTGCCTTTATATGTTACTTGACCTTTTTCCCTTACTGCTTTTAATATTCTATCTTTATTTGGTGTGTGTGTGTGTTGTTTTGTCATTATCTAGCACAAAATAAGAAGTACATATACAAAATAGTATAAGTACATATATACATATACCATAAATTTTAAGAAATTCAATCACTTCAAGCTGATATCTAAATATTCACATAGAGATCATTGATTTATGTTCATTTTCTGAACTCACAAGTGAAAACTCATTCAGTAATGACTTGGTTTAATTATATTACATTTCTAAACTGAAGATGTCAAAAGTATTGATCTCAATAGCATGTTAGTGCTTTGTGAAACTGAAGCCATACAGGTGCTTTCCTGGATTTCTGGACCACAGTAACATAAACACATCCAAATCTAGGGAGAGGACTTGAAAGCGAATAATTCTGTCGTTTGCATCTCTATATTTAGATACAAGAATTTTGGAATAAACAAATTGAGTTTATTTTATTAAAGAAGATAAACTGAATATGTTTGCAAATGAAACATGAGCTTCTATGACTTAAGTCATAGGAGTTGTCAGGGACCTGCTGGGTGAACTTCAGGGACACATTTTCCAGCAGACTCCAAAGAGGAACCACCCAGGATGGCTCAACCCAGCAACTACTGGAAACAAGATGTGCTACCATTGTCTATCTTGATGTTAACACTTGTGGCCACTGAGTGCACCATAGGTATCATTGCAAGTGGGATTGTAATGGCTGTGAATACAGTCGCATGGGTTCAGAAAAAGGCAATATCCATAACTAGGATTCTGCTTCTTCTGAGTGTATCCAGAATAGGCCTCCAAAGCATCATGTTGATAGAAATTACCTCCTCCATATTCAACGTTGCTTTTTACAACAGTGTTTTATATAGATTCTCAAATGTAAGTTTTGTATTCTTCAATTATTGTAGTCTCTGGTTTGCTGCTTTGCTTAGTTTCTTCCACTTTGTGAAGATTGCCAATTTTTCTTACCCCCTGTTCTTCAAACTAAAGTGGAGAGTTTCTGAATTAATGCCCTGGCTTCTGTGGCTCTCAGTGTTTATTTCCTTCAGCTCCAGCATGTTCTTCAGCAAGCACAAGTTCACTGTGTACAACAACAATTCTCTAAGTAACAACATCTGCAACTTCACAATGAAACTTTACGTTGTTGAGACCAATGTGGTCAATGTGTCTTTTTTATTCATTTCAGGAATACTCCCTCCTTTGACAATGTTCATCACAACAGCTACTCTTCTGATTTTTTCTCTCAAGAGACACACCCTGAACATGAGAAACAGTGCCACTGGCTCCAGAAACCCTTGCACAGAGGCTCATATGCAGGCCATCAAAGAAACTAGCTGTTTTCTCTTTCTCTACATTTTAAATGCAGCTGCTCTGCTTCTGTCCACATCCAACATAGTCGATGCTAGTCTCTTCTGGAGTATTGTGATCAGAATTGTTCTGCCTGTCTACCCAGCTGGCCATTCAATTTTACTAATTCAGAGCAACCCTGGATTAAGAAGAACATGGAAGCATCTTCAGTCTCAAATTCATCTGTACTTACTAAATAGATTTTGATTTTACCACCCACATGGAGAACTACACAACATGGACAGTCACCCCCCCACATTTCCCTTACCTGGATCATTCTTTTCTCTGCACCTTTCTTTATCAAAGCCAACCTGATCCCTTCACCCAGATCATCATTGCTCTCTAGTGCTTTGTGGGCACAGTCTTTGTGACATTTAATATATTCTTGTCCTTAGAACTCTGTTTATGTGACTCGTGACATCCACTACACATCGGAACACCTGTGTCTAAATAAAAACATCATCTAGTCCAGCTTTGCATTTCACAATAATTAAGTAAGGACTTCTGGTGTTTTTAGAAGCTTTTCCTGGGAATCCAGGTGGTTCTAGTGTGCAAACAGTGGATAAAGACACAAAAGTGGAAGCTTCTAATACTTGAGTTCCTGATAACTCCTCTCTTTCCCACATCATGTGCCTTTCCACTGCATGGGGCTTTTCTTGTGCACAGCCTCCAAAGATGCAAGCTAAATAATTTGAGAAGAGCTCTCAAGGTTAAAAATACAAAAAGCATTCTTCAAACTAAAACCTAGAGTCTGACATTGTTTCTAGATAATGATTTTATAAATTTGTGGAAATGCAGAAGTACACACAAGAAGAATCTCACTGCAGAATTGCTCTTAATAAGAACACCTCTATATCCAAACTACAGTATTAGTGAATCATGTATATTTTGTATTTGTTTATCATCTGTGGGTGGGTGCATGCACACTTGCCATGACATGCATGTGGAAGTCAGAAGATAGCTTGCAGGAGTTCCTTTTACTAAGTGGATCCTGGAGATCAAGGGCAAGTCATCGGGACCTCATGAAATTAGCAGGCAGGAACCATCTCAACAAGCCTATGTTTCCAGTACTAAAAGGATATAGATACATGTATATATATTAAAAGATTTATATTCTATTCATAAGTACAAAAATGAAATAAAGTTTTTATCTAGTTGTTTGTTTTGTTCTATTCTATTTTGTTTATTTTTATTTATTCACTGTACATTCCACACATTTCCCTCCTCCTAGTCACAATTGTGCCTCCATTCACTCCTCCCCTTCCCCTTTGGAGTGGTGGAAGCTCTCCCTAGGCATCCCTCCACCCAGACTTATCAAGTTACTGCAAGGCTAAGTGCAGCCTCTCCCACTGAGGTCAGACAATGCAGCCTAGCTAGAAAAACATATCCCCCAGACAGGCAAACAGCTTTGGAGATAGCCCCCCTCAAGTTGTTCAGGACCCATAGAAAACCAAGCTACACTTCTGCTACATAAGCTAGGGGGAGGCCTAGGTTCAACACATGTATGTTCTTTGGGTCAGTTTCTGAGAGCCCCATGGGTCCAGGTTAGTTAATTCTGTTGGTCTTCCTGTGGGGTTCCTATCTTTTTAGGAACCCTCAATCCTTCCCCCAACTTCTCCCAGAGTTTGGCTATGGATATCTGAATCTGTCTGATAGATGGAGCCTCTCAAAGTACAGCCATGCTAGACTTCAGTCTTCAACCATAACAGTATCATTAACAGTGTCAGGGATTGGTGCTTGCCCATGGGATGGGTCTCAAGTTGAGGTGGAAGAACTCAAGAAGTTTGTCATCAACAACTCAAAAAAAAAAAAAACTTAACTTTGACTCACAGCATTGGAGATATGGATCCTGAGAAGGCTGCCTCCTGGGGCCACACAGCAACCCTGGTTGAGCAATAAAGATACTAACCCACCCACAAAACTTTGGACCCAAAACTTATCCTGTCTACAAGAAATGCAGGCACAAGGGAAGGAGCTGAGACTTAGGGAATGGCCAACGAAGAACTGGCCACTATTTGGTTTGCTGACGTCTAGTTTCTTCAGTTCATTATATCTTTGAGATATAAGCCCTTTGTCAGATGTCAACTTGGTAAAAATCTTTTTCCAATCTATAGGCTGCTGCTTTGTCCTATTGACAATGTCCTTTGACTTACAGAAGCTTGCAGTTTCATGAGGTCCTATTTATCAGTTGTTGATCTTAGAGACTGAGCCATTTGTGTTCTGTTCAAGAAATTGTCTCATGTACCAATGTGTTCAAGGCTATTTCTCACTTTCTCTTCTATGAGATTTAGAGGATCTGGTTTTATGATGAAATTATTCATCCCCTTGGACTTGAGTCCTGTGCAGGGTGATGAATATGGTTCTATTTTCATTTCTTCTACATGTAGACATCCAGCACCGTTGTATGAAGATTTTTTTCATTGTATGCTTTTAGCTTCTTTATAAAAATCAAGTAGCCATAAGTCTGTGGGTTTATTTATTGGTCTTCTATTTGATTACATTGATCAATGTGTCTGTTTCTGTGCCAATACCATGTATGCAGATTTTTTTTCTTCTTTCTACTTTCCAAGAACACATATTTGGCATTTGTTTATATTCCTATGTAAAATTCTGGAATAGTGTGACAAAAAAATTTTAACAGATGACTTTTACCCAGATTTTCTGGAGTACATGAAACATGCTTAATCTGCTTTATGCTTTTCTATCATTATACGACCTTCAGTCCATGACCAAAAGATATTTTTCATGTCTACTCAAAAAATTCGTATAAAATATTCAGTGGTGCTTCTCTGTGAACTCTCAGCTTACCTACTTAAATTATGTGATTTGTGTCTCTCAAGTAAATACCACATATGTTGCTAAACCTCAGTGCCATAGCCGTTTCTGTGGTGTTATGGGAGAATGTGACTAACTCTGAGATTCATGATGAACAGAAGCATTTGACGCAAGGTCGGAAGTCTAAGAATTTCAAAGAGAATTTGATGTGATGTTACAGATGTGGGATTTTTTTTACATAGGTACTAAGGATTCAGAATTCAGGTCCTCACACTTATACAACATATACTTTACAACTGAGCCACCACCCCAGCCCCCTTTGGCAGTTAGGAGGTCACTTTCAACATATGAAGTTTGGGGTCCAGAGTCATAACAGCACTCAGTAACACATTTTTCACTAACTTGTCTGGAGAGTCATTAGTTCGCCAATCATTTTACATTGTGACCCTCTACTTGGAAGTTGTAAAATTAATTCCTACCTTCCACTTTTATTGTAATAATGTGCTCTGGAATATAAACACTGGTAGGACTCAGTTTACAATGACTCTGATATCAATCCTTTGGCTTTCTAAGAGTTTATCAGAATATGGGAAACAATTTAGGCTTATAATGCTTTTGCCTTGTGATTAACTTACCAAGGTATAACCTCAATGCAGGTAGAGAAGCATTTCCATCAGCTTTTGTGACCAAACATTCCTCTCTTTTCTGTTTCAGCTGTTTCCATTCTTTAAAAGTATCATACATGTACCTAGTAAGTCATAATCATGTCCATCCCATTAATCTCCTTTATTCCCTTCTTCACTTGCTGAAATCCCTCTTTCCAATAATACACCCCCTCCTACTTTCATGTCTCTTGGATATGTAACCTACTGGGTCTCATTAGTTTCTTACATGAGGATACATGGTCATGTGGTCAAACTGTCTTCTAAACACTTACGTGTTTACATGTAGATCAGTGCTGTTCCCAGCATTTTCAGAGAAGCTTCTTACTGCACTGGGTGGCACTTAAAGCAAAGATATCCCTTTGCCTTGCACTTTCTGATTTCCCACTTTTGTTTCCTTGCTTGTATAAGTTGGCTTAAGCTTACTTTGAGGGTTGTTTTGTTGTTGATAATATTTTTCTCTTTTTAAACATGAGGTAGAAATTTTTCACACTCAAGAGTGTGCACTGAAGTTTCTACCAAGAAAAAAAAATCTGTTTATGGGTGCTTGCATGAAAATCTAAAATGCTGAAGAATCTCTCTCTGGTAGAGTCCATTGTGTTCAGGATACTAATGATGTTTCTAATTAACTTTTACCATCAGTATGAGTCTTAGCACTCTGTAAAAAATTAGATTATATCCCCATACATAAGCTGGTTGTTAGCTATTACTGATTCCTAAAACAAAGGAAGTGTTGCATTTAGAAAGTCACATGGAGAGACAGTACTGTGGGCTATTCTTGATTCTCAGTAGGCTGGATATGGCAGAAGCAAGAAAGTGGTGGAGTGAAGGGAGAGAAGGAAGCATGCAAATAGTCGGTGGAGAGGTGGGAGAGGAAGAGAAGCTAAGCAATGTGTGTGCTGTGAAAAGATGTGAAAAAAGTTGTGAAGGCCATTTCTATTCTTGCTCCTGGGAAATGGTGAATTACTCTATCCATCAATGGTGCCAGTAACAAACACAAGTGCCAGAGGCCCCATGTCTTCTTCCTTTGAGAAAATTGACCATACATGAGCAGCTGTGACTCCCGGAGCTGCACCCTAGCTCAAGAAGATGAACAGTTTCTGCATTGTGGAGACCCACAATGGACTCAACGTCATGTTATGGTGACTTATCATTGGCCTATTAGCTAATCTCTCTACTTTGTTGTGGTACTGATACAACCAAGAGACTGGATGACTCTATGTTGAATTGCAGTTTTTCTGTGTTGTGTATTACTTTGACCAGAGATTGGCTTTCTTTGAAATCTAAGGCTTTTACAAACATTTTACCATCTTATCTTTCAAAAGAAGATGTCATTGCAGACACAGTATATGTGGGCACCACTACAATGAGAAAGTGTGTGATGGAGAGATGGGAGAGAAGGGGAAGCAGAATAGTTTATGCACCATGAAAAAAGGCATAACTGGAGATGTGAGGGTGGTAAGGAACAGCCAAATGTGAATAGCATGGACCACAACTGAGGTAAATTTCTGGCCTATGCCTTCATCAAGTCCCATGTCTTGGTGGTGGCCCAGCAACAGCAGGAGAGATGGCCCAAATAGTATGGGCATGAAAGACCTGGTTCCACCCCTCATCATCTACCACAGACAGGAGAACTGGCTGATCACACAAAACAGGAGATCTGGTCCTGGTGGTGTGGATGTAGGAGAGCTGATAGGCAGACCAATTCATCTACCAACCAAGGAGCAGATCAAGGACTTTGAGTTAGTTCACCCCATCATTACCCCATCTATGTACTGCTGGAGCAGCTGAAGGAGGCAGTTCTATAGAACTAATGCTGCAAGATCTCCATGATACAGGACAACAACAAGATATCAAGATGAGCCCCCTGGTGAGAATCCAGTACTGAAAGTATGACAAGCCAGAGACCTGGAACAGACCAATGACTCATTGCAATGAACATGGCAGCTGGAACACACTGCAGCTTCCATGGCAAGATGTAGTTTTTTGTTGTTGGTTTTGTTTTGTTTTGTTTTTTGTTTGTTTAGGAAAGAATGTTGAGGATGGATATGGTGGGAGGGGAAGATGAGTGGGATTGGGGTACATGACATGAAATTCACAAAGAATCAAATAAAATGTTAAAAAGAAAAGAAAAAAGTCACGTGTGACTTGGAGATGAGTCTGAGAAGAAATTGGATTGGCTGTTAAACAAATTAAATAATAAAAATGCAACAGTAAAGTCATAATAAAAGTAAAGAATATAGAGTTTATGTAAAAATGGTAATTATATTGATAAAGTGGTCAAGTTCATATCTGAAGTCTTAAGTTTCTATCTGCTCACTTTCTCAAATGCTAACTGACCCTTCTCAAATTTAATTTTATCAACTATTACATAAAAGAGTTAATACATCCAGCTGTGGATGTAAACACATACAGAGACACATAGCCAAATATTGGTGGAGCACATGGAGTCTGGTGAAAGAATGGGGGATAGAATTGAGTAAGTCAGAGGGGTTAAGGACACCACAAGAAGATGTACAGAGTCAACTAGTCTGAGCCTCTTGGGGTGTCGAAGAGATTGAACCACCAACCAAAGAGCATGCAGGGGTTGGACCTAGGACGCCTGCACATTTGGAACATATGTACATCTTTATGTTTATGTGAACCCCCTAACAATTTGAGCAGGGGCTTTCTCTGATTCTGTTGCCTGCCATTGGATCATCTTCCCCTACCTGGACTGCCTGGTTGGGCCTCAGTAAGAGAGGAGATACTTAGTCCTGTTCAGACTAGATGTCCTAGGGTGGGGTGGTAGCCAAGGGGAATTTCCCCTTCTCTGAGGAGAAGGGGAGGGGGGACCTGAGTAATAGGGGAGGGATTTGGAAAGGTGGGCCTGGGAGGAGATGTGAGTAATGTGAATAAAAAAAATAAATTATGAGAAAAAGTAAATAATACAAAAAAGTTTATAACAGTAACTGACATAACCTGTACATGCTAAGTGGCTGATATGATGTAGCCATGTTGGTAGTTATGTATCAAAAGCAGGAAATGATGCTGAGTCACTAATCTCCAGACCCTGACCCAAGACAAATTCTGCAGACAAAATCTATCCCACTGTCTATTTTATCTGCAAAGAGCTTTATGAACCCCTGTTTTTAAAAAAAGACAATACACTTTTTCCCTTCGTGGCAATGCCTAAGAACCTCATTTAATGAACTTTGGTGTTTCTGGGCTTCTGAACCTCCCTCTTAGCAAAACCATCAAAGGAAATAGCCACCGATGTATTGGGAGAAAATATTTACAAATTACATATCAGATAAGTATAAGTAACTAATATCTAAAATATACAAGGAACTCATGCAACTCAATAGCAAAACAAAACTGAAAATAAAAAAAAATGTTTAAATATACATTTATCAAAAGAAGATACACAGGCAGCCATCAGGCATATGAAAAAGTGCTCATGACTACTGATTGCCATGGAATGTAAACTGGAGTTTCAGTAAGTTTTCATCTGTGAAATTGGCTATATTTTAAGGTCAATCAATGTTAGTAGGGTATAAGCAAAAGTATTCCCATAGAACTCAGATAATATGTAAATGGCACAGCACTGATATAGAACAGCAGAGGGGTTGCTCAAAAACGTGTGTGTGTGTGTGTGTGTACAAGTACACTGTGATCAAGCAATAACTTTTCTAAATAGATATCAATGAAATGAGGATCTCAGTAGGAGTTGTGGCCAAACTGTAACACCAGCACTAGATCTCCCATTTTTTTAATTATTGTAATAGTAAAGATTTAGAAAAAAAATCCAACACACATACACATAGACACACACACACATACACACAGGCGCACATGTGCACTCAAAGGTACACAGTTATAAAGAAGGAAACAACAAAGACCACTTTTGAGGACATTTGTTGAGTGATATATACTAGATAAAGGCAAACATTGTGTGATCTGCAGAGTCTTTAAATAGTAATAGTGAGGTGAATGCTAATTTGGGAGCATATAAAATAAAAGAAGGTGAAGTATTTTAGCCAAAGAGCACACAGATTTGCAACTACTAGAAGGTTACTACACAGTCTGCTAAGAATAGACTTCAAGTACTCTTGTCCCAAAAAGAAGGTAACTATCCAATGTGGTGAATGTGCTCTCTAGATTGGGTGTGATAATAATTTTATAATAAATGTACATCTATGATCTCAAAGCATCATGTATGTATGTGTGTATATGTACACATTATATTCATGTATATGTACATGAAATGTTTATTTGACAGACTTACCTTAATTAACTTAAAGCTTTTATATTAATTTAGAAAAATTACATGTATGTGATTCAATATAACGAAGACTTAATAAAAGAGACTCTTATCCTATTGACAACATGAAAAGAACTTGAATGATACTGTTCTAATAGAAAAATGAATATATCTGTCCAACAAAGCAGGTCGGCCACCTGAAGATTTCATCTCTTCCTCTGACCTTCCAAAGTCAGTCCCCCAGTTTCACCCACAGCTCTCCAGCAGGCCACCCTGAGTGAGTTGCACAGATCTTTCCCCCCAAACTTTCTTCCTTAACTCATTGTTTTAACCCAGAGCACAATACTAGCAGGCACTCTCTGGAAACCTTCAGGCAGCTCTAGCCAAGTATCCAAGTAGACAAACAGTAGACCTTCACCTTTCCCTCCATGCCCCAAGTTCAATCCCTGAGTCTAATGACCAGCTCTGTAGGAGAACACCTGCTGCAGCCTTTCCTTCTTCTCTGCCCTTAACTTCAGTGGATCACACAGACCTTCACTTCCAAACTCTTCTCCCCCATATCCATTGTTTTATTCCAGCCTCAACATCAGCAGAAACTCCCTGGGAATCCACAGACCACTCTGGCCAGGAAAGCATGTAGGCTAACTACCAATAGTCACCTCTCCCTCCATTCCCCCAAGGCCAATCCCCCAGTCTCATCCCCAGCTCTGTAACAGACTATAAGTTAGAGCCTATCCTCATTCTCTGTCCCCATTTCCAGGGGAGTAGGTAGATCCTGGTGGGACACCCTGCTTTCCTTCCTTCTGGGAATCTCCTCAGCAGTCTCCAGTATACCCACAAGTGTCAGCCCCCAATATTTTACCAGGAACCTCTAGTGGCCACACATATCAGGATTCCAGAAGAGTTTCCTACCAGACAATCTACAGTGACTACAATCTCCTAAGAACCAGAGGGGGCAACAGAAACCAGAAAACAAAACAAAAACAAGACCAGATATCAGAACCTAGAATTTCAGTCTTCCCAAACCCAGATGCCTAGAATCCTGCATAAGAACACAAACAGCCAAGACAATGTGTTCACTAGATCTCGGGAACCTACCACAGCGGTTCTTAAAATTGAAACATAACTAAATCACAAGAAAAAGACCAGAAAATAGCCTTTATAAATAAGATGGAGGTCCTTAAAGAGGAAATTAATAAATCTCTTAAGAAATGTATGAAAGCACAAAAAGTGGAAGGAAATGAATGAAACAGTCAGTTCAAGACATAAAAGTGTAAGTAGAATCAATAAAGAAAACTCAGACTGAGGGAAATCCAGAAGTGAAATTTTAAGAACTCAAATAGGAACCTCAGAGGCAAGCCTCACCAAAAAAAAATACAAGAGACGGAAGGAAAAACTATCAGCATTTAAGACATGACAAAAGAAATAGATACTTTGGACAATGGAAATGTTAAATCTAAAAACATTCTAACATTAAAAAAAATCAGGACACATACGAATCTATGAAAAGACCAAATCTAAGAATAATGGGAATATAGAAAGAAAAGAAACACAGGTCAAAGGAACAGAAAATATTTTCAACAAAATCATAGAAGAAAATTTCCCTATCCTAAAGATGATGCCTATCAAGGTACAAGAATAATACAGAATACTAAATAGACTAGATCCAAAAAATTAATAATAAAAATACACATAATAAAATACTATATGTACAGAGCAAAGAAAAAATATTAAATGCTGCAAGGGGAAAAAACAAGTATCATATTAAAGACAGACTTGTTCTAATAAAACCTGATTTCTCAATGGAGACTATAAAAGCCAAAGAAGCCTAGACAGATGTTCTACAGACTCTAAGAGACAACAGATACCAGCACAGTCTACTGTACCCAACAAAACTTCCAATCACCATAGATGGAGAAAATAAGACTTTCCATAACAAAACCAAATTTAAGCAATATCTATCTAAAAGTTTAGCCTACAAAAGGTGCTAAAAATTCCAACCTAAAGAGATTAACCACACCAAAACCACACAAACAATAAATATTCCAAGACTAGCAAATTACACAAACATACACACACCCCAACAACAACACCATTACAACAACCACCACCAAAATAACAAACAGCAAGAGCAAAATAACTGAAAGGAAAAAATACTGGTCATCAATATATCTCAACATCAATAGTCTCAATTCCACAATAAAAAGACAGAATGCATATGAAAACAAGATCCAACTTTCTTTTACATTCGGAAATATACCTTAAGATCAATAATAAAATAGACATCACCTCAGGGTAAAAGGATATATATACATATTATACACATACAGCAGAGGACTGCCTTGTCTGGCCTCAGTGAGAGAAGAAAGCACCTAACCTTCAAGATATTTGAGTCCCCAGGGAGTGGAGAGGTGTGGAGCGGTAGGAGTGGGAGTGAGGACATTCTTTTGGAGATGGGAGAGGAAGTATGGGGTGAGGAACTGTCAGAGGGTAGACCAGGAGGGAGATAATGACTGGACTATAAAAAAAGATTAAAGAAAACAAAAGAATATATCAAAAAGATTATCCACCATGATCAAGTAAGCTTCATCTCAAAGACAAAAATATAGTTCCACAAATATAAATCAATAAATGTAACCCATCATATAGAACAACTGAAAGAGAAAAACCACATGATCATCAAATTAGATGAATTAGATATGGAAAAGGTCCTTAACAAAATCCAAACTTCTTTCAGGATAAAAGTTCTGGAGATACTAATGATACAAGGACCATTCTTTAATGTAACGAGGCAGTTTACAGCAAACCTCAACATAAATGGAAGGAAAATCAGGCAATTACACTAAAATCAGGAACAAGTCAAGGTTTTCAACTTTCTCCATACCTATCCGTTACACATTTTAAAGTCTTAGCTAGAGCAATGAGACACCTAAAGCATATCAACAGTATACAAACTGAAAAGGAAGAAGTCAAAGTATCTTTCTTTGCAGATGATATAATAGTATACGTAAGTGGCCATAAAAAATCTCATTAGGGAACACTTACAGCTGATAAACACGTAGCTGTATATAAAATTAATTGATAAAAATCAGTAGCCCTCCTATTTACAAATCACAAAAGGACTAAGGGAAAAAAACAGATAAACAAGAAAGGCCCAAGCAAGGAAGATTGCATCTCACTTAGAAGGAGGATGGAAGTAAATGAAGGGATGGAATTGAGAGGAATGGGACATAGGGAGGGAAATGGAGGGTTGAGGATCAGGTGTAGGGAAGGACAGGAAAAGATAGCCAGATGGACCTGAAAATGAATGGAAATCAAGTTAGTCTGGCTAAGGGTTAATCTATCTTGTTGATTTTCTCAAAGAACCAGCTCCTCATTTTGTTGATCCTTTATATAATTCTCTTTGTTTCTTCTTGGTTGATTTCAGCCCTGAGTTTATTTCCTACCTTCTACTCCTCTTGGGTATATTTGCTTCTTTTTATTCGAGAGCTTTCAGATGTTCTGTTAAGATACTAGTGTGTGCTCTCTCCAATTTCTTTATGGAGGCACTCATCCCAGGGATGCAGGGATGACTCAATATCTGGAGATCCATCAACATAATCCACTATATAAAGAAACTCAAAGAAAAAAAAAAACACATGATCATCTCATTAGATGCTGAAAAAGCCTTTGAAAAAATACAATACCCCTTCATGTTATAAGTACTAGAGAGATCAGGAATTCAAAGTCAATACTTAAACATAACAAAAGCAATACACAGCAAAGCCAAGGTCAAAATAAATGGGGAGAAACTTGAAGCAATCCCACTAAAATCAGGGACAAGATAAGACAGTCCACTCCCCCCCCCCCCAATCTATTCAATAGTACTTGAACTTCAGGGCAGAGCAATTAGACAACAAAAAGAGATCAAAAGGATACAAATTGGAAAGGAGGGAGTCAAGAAATCACTATTTGCAAATGATATGATAGTATACATAGCTGACCCAAAAAAATCCACAAGAGAATTCCTAGAGCTGATAAACAACTTCAGCAAAGTGGCTAGATATAACTCAAACAAATCAGTATCTTTCCTCTACTCAAAGGATAAACGGTTGAGAAAGATATTAGGGAAATGACACCCTTCACAATAGTCACAAATAATATAAAATATCTTGGTGTGACTCTAACCAAGCAAGTGAAAGATCTGTATGACAATAACTTAAAGTCTCTGAAGAAAGAAATTGAATACTTCAGAAAATGGAGAGATCTCCTATGCTAATGGATCATCAGGATTAACATTATAAAAATTGCCATCTTACCAAAAGCAATCTACAGATTTAATGATATCCCCATCAAAATCTCAACTCAATCCATCACAGATAGAAAGAGCAATTCTCAACTTCCTCTGGAATAATTTAAAAAAAAAAAAAAACAGGATAGCAAAAGTCATTCTCAACAATAAAAGAGTCTCTGGGAGAATCACCATCATTGACCTCAAGCTGTACTACAGAGCAATTGTAATTAAAAAAAAAAAAAATACATGGTGTTGGTACAGAGACATGCAAGTTGATCAGTGGAATAGAACTGAAGATCCAGAAATGAACCCACACACCTATGGTCATTCGATCTTTGACAAAGAAACCAAAACCATCCAGTGCAAAAAAAGAGCATTTTCAACAAATGGTGCTGGTTCAACTGGCAGTCAGCATTGATCCATTCTCATCTCCTTGTACAAAGCTCATGTCCCAGTGGATCAAGTGACCATAGGTGTGTGGGTTTTTCTTAGTAGAAGAAACTCAAATGACTGATGAACACATAAAAGAACTGTTTAATATCCTTAGCCATCAGGGAAATGTAAATCAAAATTACTATGAGATTCTATTTGACACCTGTCAGAATGGTTATGATTAAAAACACAAGTGATAGCTCTTTCATGCAGGGATGTGAAACAAGAGGAATAGCCTTCCATCGCTGGTGTTAGAGCAAACTTGTATAGCCACTATGGAAATCAATATGGCAGCTCCTCAGAATTTTGGAAATCAATCTATCTCAACACCTAGCTATTCTACAATTGGGCATATACCCAAAGGACTCTTCCTTATGCCCCAGAAATACTTGTTTAACCATGTTTCTTGCTGTTCTATTTATAATAGCCAAAAATGAGAAACAACCTAGAGATTCCCAACAGAATAGATACAGAAAAGGTTGCACATTTACAACTTTTATAATAAATATTGTGCATTTAGTCAGCCACTAACAATTAAATTTTTGAAGTCACAGGTAAATGGATTGAACTAGAAAGAAATTATCCTGACTAAGGTAATCCAGACCCAGAAAGACAAATATGTGTGTTCACTTATATATGGATATTAGCTGCTATGTTTATGATAAGCAAGCTACATTCCATAGAAAGAAGAACATAACCTTATTCTGACATCATCAGTGAAGCTTCCTCTTGCAGCATATGGATATCCACCACCATACCTTATGCAGAGTAAAGACCTCCTAATACTCAGGCCCAAATGGGATGACTCCATCAAATCCAAGAGCCAGATGGGATCAAGGACACCAAGAAAACAAGGCCCTCTACATCAGCATATGTGCACATATACTGATATATATGTCTCTCTGTCTCAACTGTAAGTCTACAGTCAACTTCAGCAGGGCTGTAGTAGCAAAGATCCAGATATCACCATGGCCACACAGACAATAGACATCAGCATGGAAATAGATGTAACTTTTTTATCATTATTTTATTTTATTAGATATTTTCTTTATTTACATTTCAAATGCTATCCCAAAAGTTCCCTATACCCTTCCCCCACCCTGCTCCCCTACCCACCCATTCCCACTTCTTGGCCCTGGTGTTCCCCTGTACTGGGGCATATAAAGTTTGCAAGAACAAGGGGTCTCTCTTCCCAATGATGGCCTAGTCGGCCATCTTCTGCTACATATGCAGCTAGAGACACGAGCTCAGGGGGTGCTGGTTAGTTCATATTATTGTTCCACCTATAGGGTTGCAGATCCCTTCAGCTCCTTGGGTACTTTCTCTAGCTCCCCCATTGGGGGCCCTGTGTTCCATCCTATATAGCTGTCTTGTGTGAGGCTATGCCACTGCCTGGCAAATACAGAAGTAGATGTCACTTTTAGCCTCACTCAAGATACTAGTTTTGCAGAAAGCCTCACTTCACAGCTAGAAATCATACATCCATGATCCTCACGCATATTCAGGCAGATAAGCCACCACTGTCCCAGTAGCCCAACATGTGAACCCTACACAGTTCTTTCTCCATTCCATTCACACAGTACTTTCACTAGTAATTCACAGTGAAGTCATGGAATTCACTTTCCAGTCCATTCCTGGCTATTGCCACTCCTTTCTTTTCGTGGTTGTGGAATATTTTTGTCTCCCATGGAATCTAAGAGGAAAAGGCAAGAAAAATCACTACAGATTTATATTAAGTGAGAACTTCTTATTTCATTTCAGATTCTTTCTCCTTATGCTAGCTAAAATGCTTCATCATGGGTAATCCTATATTACACAAATCTTCATTTTGGGTAGACTGAGTTTATGTTCTTGAGGGGTCTCTCTTCCCAATGATGGCCTACAATATAACTCCACGAGTATTTTGTTTTCTTTTGTGTACTTTCTCACCTGCTAAGAAAGCTGCTGGTTCCAAGAAGTTCTCCTTTGGAAAAGTTGATCAACTTTTAGATTGGTTGTTTGGTAGCAGTTTCAATTTTCCATTCTCATTAGCCAAGTTTCATTTCACAGAAAATTTCCAGAAAGCTACGCTTGGTAGGAGCTGATTGTTGAGCTGAAACTGCAAGGTTCTTGTGATTCCATATTTTTCCTGTGAAGCCATTAGATTTCCAAATGCCTCCCTGCTACGTTCATCTGCATGGGGACCAATTTTGAAAAGTAGGCTAAGATTTGGAATAAAATCACCTTAAGTCAAGGGCCAGAGAATAAAAAAAAAAAAAAAGCAGTGAGCAAAAATAAAGTAGACCCTTCCCACTGATACTAGACTTGAGGATGAACTATGCAAGATGCTTAAAAAGCCTTGTGTAGTTCCTACTCTCTTGCTCTTGCTCTGTCCTCTTGTCCCTTCCCCCTATCCTCCTCCTCCTCTTCCTCTTCCCCCCCTCTCCTCCTCCTCCTCCTCCTCCTCCTTCTTCTTCTTCCTCCTCTCTCTCTCTCTCTCTCTCTCTCTCTCTCTATCTATATATCTATCTATCTATCTATCTCTCTATCTCTATCTCTATCTCTATCTCTCCCTCTCTCTGAGGAGTTTCTTGCATTCTAAGTGCTCATGTGCCCTCAAGCCACTGCTTTCCAAATGTGTGTCTATTATACCTGGCTCCTGATTTTTAATAGTTCTCTGCCTCCCAGCCAGCCTCTTATCATGAACCTTTTTAATTCCAGACCCAAAATATTGCTAAATTAATTACTCCATCTCCATTCTCTGCCATGAAAGTGACATCTCATTCTAAAACCATTATGCATTGGCATCTGTGGCGAGGATGACCCCACCAAATTGCCTATAACTATTGTTTTCCTGCAGACATGCAAGTTTCAAGAATGCAAATATGAGACTGATCCAATTGCTACCAACACACCAGAGGAAAATGCCATTTGCATCTGCACTGCAGATCCCAAATAGCTGCAAATAAATCAGTAGCTCCAAACCAAAAGCCAGGCACAAGTAGGCAGCTTGAGTGGAAGAGGATTTAGAAATAGAGATGGAGAATACATATCACTGAAAGTTGGGGTGAGTGAATCCACATCACCACTCAAACAGAAATGTGGGCAGTATGCTCATACATACTTAAGCCCATGCTGGTTAATACTGACTCCTTGTTTTTAACCAAAAGTGAGAAATTCAGAGATTTGGACACTAGGTTTGTGGAATCGCACTGCCTCTGACTAATATCTAAAGTTCCATTTCTGCTAAACTATAAACCCTTCTTATTGAAGTGGTAGAGAAGAAGAAACTTTGCTTGCATTCTCCTATTTCTTCAAATCAGCTGCCCAGCTCTTGCACTCAAATGCTCTACTGGCCTGGAAGTCACTTCTAACAGGTAGCATCACCTCCTCAAGGATCCTCCAGCATATGCCACCACCACCACCCTTTTCTGAAACATAATGGTTTACAACTGCTAGAAAAGAAAACGTACTCCTGATCTCTATTTCCTTAGGCTTTCATAGAGAAGAAATACACAGTGTTGAGAACAAAACATCAACCTGAATTTAGAAAACAGACAAGTGGGAATGGGGTGCTTCACACAATAATGATTCTTTTGTGGAAGTGCACTTCACTGTAAACATGCCTGTCGTAGTGAAAGGTGAGCATAGTAAAAAGTATTGAAGTAGGGTAGTTTTTAAAGGCAAAAAATATTACAAGCATGAAATTAGGAATAATAATCCTTCATCATAATGATTAATAATGAGAGTGGTATTAGTCCAAAGTTAAACGGTTGGGCAAGTGTGCTGGAAATATACATGAAGAAGTATGTTTGGGATAAGACTGCTTTGACACCTGCATTATTTTGGAGTCTAGCAAAGTCTTTCATGATAGTTATCAATCCAGCTGTATATAGGAATGCTTCCTTAGGCTGGAGAGGCGGCTCCACTACAAAGAGCATTTGTTTCTCTTGCAAAGAATCTGAGTTCAGTTCCCAGCACTCACATCATGATGGTCAAAACTGTCCATGACTCCAGCTCCTGGGTATCCAGTGCCCTCTTCTGGACCCCATGGGTATCTGCACTCATGTGTACAAACCCATAAAGAAACAAATACATGTACATAATTAAAAACAAAATACTCCCTCTCCATTTCTAGATATATGGTTTCATTGTGTAGCTCTTGATGGCCTGAAACATGTATATAGATCAAGTGGGCTGTTCACTCATAGAGCTCTACCTACTTCTGCCTCTCAAGAGCTAGGATTAAGGGCATGTACCACTATACCCTGAATAATTTTTTTAAAGGAAAAGAAAAGAAAAAAAACTCTTCCCTCACAAACTCTCAGCTTTATTTACTATTTTCTTTTGTTTAAGGTTGACACAAGTGACTCTATTTTGGTTTTGACAATTTTCACATTTCTTTTTCAAAAGAAAAGCAAATCATTAAAATATTTTTAAACATTTGAAATTCTATAAACACTGGTCAGCACTCATCTGTTTACACATAAATAATAAGGTGATAGATGACAGATTATATAGCTAGATGATAGATAGATAGATAGATAGATAGATAGATAGATAGATAGACAGACAGACAGACAGACAGACAGACAGACAGATAGATAGATAGATAGATAGATAGATAGATAGATAGATGAGAGAGAGACCATCCATTTTAAAGTGCCTTATTTATAATGAACACATTTACAGTGTGATGCAAGTCATTTATGAAGAGAGAGCTAGAGCAGTCACTTCTATGAGTCACAGAACATAGAAACCACTTTCCAAACATGCAAATATGAAGTAAAAGGTTAAAACTACCAAACATGAGCTGAGAAGGAGCCATCATCCCTCAAAGACAGATGGGGAAAGAGGTCTTTGGACAGGAAGGAAGGAAAAAGCAGCAATACCTAGTGGAGGGGGTGGAATAAGTAGATTTGGAGATGGTGAGAACTTACATTATAAGGGTGCTGAGCTGAAGACTGGTTACCCTCACTTCTGGAGTAATGGTTGGGTTCCTGTACCACAATCCTGAGAGGGATCTAGCCCAAAAGTAGTTTCCCTGCTTTCTCAGTCACAAACCAGGGGAGAGTCTTATCACAGATCAACCTCCTCTTCCCTCCCTCTACCCCAACTCATTATTTTCTTCCCTTCCTCTCTTCGATCCCTCTTAACTTCCCTTCTTCCTTCCTCACATTCTTCCCTCCTTCTCTTCCTCCTTCCTTTTATGAAATATCAGTAGAAACAACTTGCTTTTATAAATAAAATTATTTTAAAGAGAAGGTAGAGACCAGCAAGAAGGCTCCAATGGTAAAGGAAAGAAATCGTTAGAAACTTCATGGCAGGAACTGACTCCTGCAATCTGTCTTCTCATCTCCGCATGCTATGGCACATGGAAGCACATATCCCTCCTGCACTTGCATACATAAATTTAATTAATGTTTAAAGTGAAAAGTAAATAGCAATGATTAAGTGCACTGAGCAAGGCAGACTCTAACTTTAGTTAGGATTCTGTTCACCTGAACAATCTATTTCTACCCATGCCATTTTCTTGGACAAATAATCTATGCATGCTTTGGAAATGAAGACAGCATGTGGCCACAGAGGTAAGCACAGAAGCACTGCCTTAATTCTAACAGTTGCAGTGCACCTGCATTTGGCATTTTAAAGGCGTGTTGCTATTTCTGAACTAGAATCAGGTTAATCCTACTAAACTCTCTTTGCTCTCTCTAAAAACCTTGTCTCAATACATTTTCACATAATAACTGTTAATAGAGTGCTGTTAATGACAATAATAACTTTTAATTGTGGCAGTTTGAAATGCTTAAAATCATACACAGATATATCACATACAATAAAAACCATAGGCAAGTTGATTTTAGTCTAATGATTGTCATATATCATTTTAGCCTTTGTGGGTAAATTCCCCTACAGTGTCCCTGGGTGCCAGCAGGAGAGAATGAGGTTGGGCAGGACAGGAGCTCATTTACCAATGAGGGGACAATGTTGGGTTCATACATGATTGGTGTCCTCAAGAAACCCACAAAAGTTTTCTGTTTATAGCTTGAGAGGCTAAGCAACCCATCTCTTTTTACATTGGGAAGCATTTGGAAGCACAGTTTTAAGCTGCAGAGATGCAAGCTGTATGCCTTCTCCCAAGTAGCCATATGCCCCAACATTTCCTGCCAGCATAGATTTAAATACTGTCTCCTTGTCCTTCCTTTATGAGCAAGCTGGTAGTCATACATCCAGGCTTCCTTTCTTCCCCCATGCTCCCTTCTTTCACCTTACCTCTTTTCTCAAATAACAGAATATAATATAACAGAAACCCAGTGTTTCTGAGAAAAACAGGAAAGCCAGGAGCCTCCGACGTCCCCTGCTAACCCCCTCTGTGTAGGAGGAAAATCTTTCCAATTGTCACTGGTACAGTAGAACACTGAAACCACCTTAGTCTCCAAAACAGCATGTTCTGGCTTTATCAGAACACCTGGGTTCCAGGGACATTATGGTGAGTAACTCTCTCTACACAGTTGCCTTGGCTCAGTCTTTAAGAGTGCCTCTCTTCAGCCATGAGCAGCCAACCTCATAGAGCCTATAGCTTTCCAGAACAATAAGAAATTAAGAAGGCATGGTTTTCAGGTTTAAAAAACTTAGTCACATTTTAATACTTTAAATGACTACTGACCATCTAACTAAATCTTCTCTTCAGCTAGACCTGACCCAAATAACTCCATTCTGCTTCTGGCAATAAGAAAGGGTGATGTGAAGTCTGGTCTTCACTCTTTTCCTTGCTCAAATACACCAATCCCTTTAAGGGGGCAACATAAAGAAGGAAGAATGAAAGGGCTTACCTAACTACCATGGCTTGTCCATAATGACTACGATAAGCAGGATACTGCCCCCCAAAGATGACAAACTTCTAATTTGTGACGCATGTGACTATGTCCCAAGACATGGTGAAAAAAAAAACTTTTGATGATGTGCTTAAATGGAGAACTGTACAATGGAAAAATGACCCTGAATCTTGGACATGAGCTTAATATTACCCAGAGTATTTTTTAAAGTGTGGAGAGTCAGAAGGGTCAGCATCCAAGAGGAAATATGACAATAGAAAGAAAGGTTAGAATCATGCCATTGCTGCCTACTAACTAAATTAAGAAGTGGGAGCAGCTTGAGGAAGCCAGAAAGGGCAAGCAAATGGATTTTCTGAACACTCATTCAAGAAAGCACAGCTCTACCAGCAACCTGGCTTCGAAAAAGATATAATATAATAATTAGAGATATTTTATGCTGCCAAGATCTCTGTTACCTTATTGTAAGTGCCAAGGAAAACTAACTCACTTGTGCCCTGTGGGGTATGTGATAGATTTTCCAGAATCCCACAGCAAGGCTTTTAGTGCAGGAGCTTTCTTAAAAGCAGAGTTTCCCAAGCATGGGCACTGTTTTCCACACCCAAGGAAGCATTTCTAATTTATGAAGACATTCAAGGTAATCTTGACTTGGAAAAAGCTTCTAATATCAAGTGGTTGCATGCCAACCTGCTGCTGAACCTGCTGTATTGTTCACAAAGCCCCAGAGCCAAGCAATATTTGGTCCAGGACTCCAGGGCTGCCAAGATTGAGAAACCTTAACTGAAGCAAGAAATAAACCCTTTAACTTCTTTTAATTTTCCCTCCTTTTCATCATGAAGCTCCACTAAAATCTGTCACAAAATAACCTGAATCCAGTTTAGAATGTAGCTCAATTGGTAGAGTAGTGTTCCAATGTAGTATGAATTAAAAAGCCCTGTATTCAATCTCAGCAATATGTAAAACTTGGCATGGTAGAGCACATGTGTAATCCTAAAATTTAGGATCTAGAGGCATCAGGAGAATCAGAAATTCAAAATAAGCTAAATCTGGTTAGCTTCTACAGTGGTACTTGGAGAGTAATGCATCACCCAATAATCCACATAGTCCCGAACAGTAGAAGTTTAAGAACTCTTATCAACCTATCTATCTATCTATCTATCTATCTATCTATCTATCTATCTATCTATCTTCTCTCTCTTCTTTTTGTTGGAGATTATATTAAAATTAGATTGTCATGGGGCTAGACAGATGGTTCAATAGTTAAGAACACTATTGCACTTACAGAGGACCAGAATTCAGTACCTAGTACCTAAGCTATCAGGGACCTCTCAACTACCTATAACTCCAACTCAAGGAGCTCTGACATCCTCTTCCACCTTCTGTAGGCACTTTCATGCATGCCTACACAGACACACACACACATAAATAAATATGAAATTTTTTACGACTTTGATTCTCTATTTCAGAATTTGGAGTTCTGGATATCATTGTGTTATTTGGGAAAATTCTATGGTCTAAACAATAAAATTTATAAAACACTGCTTGTCGTGAGAAATGATGAATCTAGAAATGGATATGCCACTAGCTGATCTTCACAGTGCCAGGAGCAGGAATCAAGGTGCCACACTATGGTATTATAGGCAGCTGAGGACACTCTCACTTTAAGATTCACAAAACTAGTAAGGCATCACCTCTATATGGATATCACACTCCAAAAACAAGGCAGTGTTTCTCAACCAGGGAACTTTTTTTACAAGGGATATTTAGCAGTGTCTATCTGAAAATACCATGGCTTTTTATAATTTGCCCAAGAGAGATTATCTCTACAAGATCAGAATTTTTAAAATAGATTCTAATCCAATGAGAGAAAAAAGAGGAGTTTCAGAATGTCACAAGGCTACTAAAAGGATAATTAAAAGTGTGAGAAAAAAGAATAGGTAACATACTAATAAGAAGTGAGCTGAACACAGCTCTAGGCATGAAGCTCCGCGGTTGGAATGGAGATCACAGCTTAAGCTGCATCCAAAAGGTAAATGAAAACTGAGAAAAACCTTCCCTCAGTACAAGCCCTCAAAAACTTGAAGTCCAATGTCCAAGTTTGGTGAGGAAGAGCACTTCCTCCAGTGCATGGATCAGAGGTAAATGAGGATCAGATCTGTCATCTGTATGATGCCAAGGGTGGCAGTCCGACGCCATCTTAAGAGTGAACCTAGCTAGGTGTGGCATCACACACCAATAGCTGCAACACTTGGAAGGTAGAGATAGGGGAAGCATGAGTTCAAAGTTACCCTGACTCCATAGTGAATAAAGAGGAGAGCCTGAGCTATGTATGTAAGATACTCAAGAGGGAGAAGATGTCCTACTATCAGGAACTAAACTACCCTGAGGCCTTAAAACAAAAAACAACCACAGTTCAGGGGTCCTCAATTTAGCCTGTGACAGCCCCCCAATAAGTGAAGGCCTATGGACAGCAGGAGGATCACAGGCCAATAAGCCAAACTGCAGGTGGTACAAAGCTTGGCTCAGGCAAGGAAATGCATAGAAACAAATAGGTCCATAGTCTATGACTGGAGGCATTTCTCATTATCTGTGAATGGACTGGAGTTTGATAGTTCTGATGCTGGGGAAAGGAGATGAATTCAACTCTGGGGTCACCTATGTGTCACTCACAACTACAGATCCTGAAAATTCAAAAAATAGAGTAGTGTGCTGGATATTCATGGCTGCATCTATGTGCAATGTGATTAAATACTCAGGAGGTCTCCAAAAGCGAAGACAAGCCCTCCACCTTTACAGATTCACACATGTCCACCGCCCTTGGAAGATATCCAGGCTAGAATGTTAACCCACTCAGGGAAGATGAAAGTGCCCATCCCATTAACTGCAATGCCAAGTGTAGCCAGCAGAGGTTCCTGGTACATAAAGGAGAGACATTACAGTGGGACAATAACTGACTCACATCAGATAAGTGTTTGAGCCTTGGTTATGAGAAAGACAAGAGTCTATACGAGCTCAATTTGTCAATCCTCACACATATAGCTGATACTGTCCATTTTCTAAAAAACCAAGAAGGAAACACTCTAACATATCATCTTTTGCTTTCTGACTCTTGCTTCCTTTTTTTACTGAACTTTAGCAACATTTTTACTGTATTGTATTGTATTGTATTGGGAAAAATGTACTTCCACTTTCTCATAGTGCTCTGATACTGTTCGTATATCTATTGTCACTTCTCTTTTCAGAAAGTTTTTTTTTCTTTTTAGCTTCATTATCTTTTTTCTACATATTTTAAATGCACCTATATTATTCCTTTATTGTAATTATCTAAAACTGTTTTGAACTTGTTCATTGTTGGAAATTTTTCCTCCTTTCTTGCTTTTATTCTTCCCACTACCATAGCAATTTATTTCCACTCTTCTTTTTGTTTCTTTTCCTTGACCTTGCTCTCGGTTTCTGCCTCTCCTTTCTTTCATTCATATTATTCATAAATAATTCATTTATAAATAATTCATAACTTTTATAGCACATTTTGCAGCAGTGTTTGCATTGTCTTCTTTTGTAACTAGTGATGCAAGAGAACGTTAATCTATTTTACACTTATGGTTGGCTGATGCTGTTCTTTCTCTTTTTTCTCTTATGCTGTCCTTGAATTAAGGCCTCAGGATACAGCTACTCAATATGAAGACTCACAAGAAACTGAAGCTAGATCTGAAACAGCAGGTGACTCAGAACACAGAAGTCACAGCACAGAAACTCGAGAAACATGGAAAAGCAGCAGTGTGTTACCACTCTGAAAAATGATAACTGCTAAACATCCGAACTCACAGATGTTGAAACAAGTAAATTACTACATGAATATGTCAGCTTTCCTATTAAAAAACAACTAATGGATGACCTTGAAGAGGATATAAACAAGAAGCTTGTTGTGAGATAAGTCCACCACAGACCACAACATGGAGACTCTTAAAGTCAAAAAGAAAAATTTTATTGCTAGCCAGAGTCGGTGGTGGAGAACTTGCCCAAATCTTGCAGTGTCGAGCTTTATGTCCCTTTGTTGTTGCAGGGTTTTTTGTTTTTTTGGGTTTTTTTTACAAAACCACATTCTTGTCATATTTTAGTTAGCAAGAATCAGAACTAGAAGCCAAAAAGAAAGCTTAGTACATTTAGGGACTTTGCTCGAACTATGGATTCTCTTTGATGGGTTAGGTCTTTTTTTCCATTTTGGTGAGTGCTGGGGCCTATGTGCTGTGTTTGAAGGTCAGAATGGTGCCTCCAAGATGGCATTAGTTGATCTAAGTTCTGAAGACCTATTACAAACTAAATTCAGAACCCAGCAATGATAATATAGAGGGAAATCTTGTCAAAATTGATGAGAAAAGTATAAATAAGCATGAAAATGTCAGAAGCATGGAAGGAAAACATCTCTAAGGAAGTTATGATTTTGAAAAAAAATGCTGAAAAGGAAAAACTCAATGAATAAGAAAAACATTCACAAATAGTCTTTATAGAGCACAAGGGGAAATATAGGGATGAAGAGAAGGTTGATTAAACATTGGAATACAGGCAAAGGTCAGAACATGGAACTAAAACAAATGATAATGGAAAAGGAAACCTCTTCAATTAAATTATACCAGAAAGTGTTCCAATTCTGGGGAAATAAAAGATATCAAAATATAGCAAGGGCTTAGAACCCCAAATATGCATGAACAAAGAAGAATCTCTCCAACATGTGGTATAGACAAGCATGGTGACTATATTAGTCACAGTTCTCTTGTGGAATAAAACTGGAGGAGAGAGAGAGAGAGAGAGAGAGAGAGAGAGAGAGAGAGAGAGAGAGAGAGAGAGAGAGAGAGAGAGAATTTATTGGAATAATTTACAGGCTAGGTCCAGCTAGTACAGCTAGTCCATAAATGGCTGTCTACCACAAGAAAGTCCAAGAATTTGGTAATTTTTCAGCCAGTGGGTCCAGATGTCTCAGATCATCTTTAGAATATGCTAAAAGGCCAAAGAAGCAGATTCTAATACCAGTAAACCGATGAACTTCCTAGATAAAGGAAGGGCAAGCAGGCAATGAGAACATCCTTCTTTCCTCCATGTCCTTTGGCTGCCAACAGGAAGCATGGCCTAGATTACAGGTGGATCTTTTCACCTCAAAAGATCTGTATTAAAGGTGGGTCCTCTCATTTCTAATGATTTAATTAAGAAAAATACCTCACAGGTGTACTCTGCTGCTTGGGTTTTAGTTAATTCCAAAAGAGGTCAAGTTGACAATCAAGAATATCCATCACAGTGATTGGCCAGGATCACAGTGATCTTCCACTGTATTTCTGAATTCCATTGCTCACACAGATAGATGGTGACAAAACAAAACCCATAATTATGACTCTGAGAAAGGGACAGTGCCACGGACCACCCCAATCAGGTAATGGGGTTCCTGGAATGAGGGTCCTAGAAGCTAGGTGGGTAAGGATTCGGTGGTGAGAAACAAACACAGAAGCAGTTTGAAACTGAGTGTATTTTGCAGCTCTAAAGCAGGGAATTTTATACATTAAAACATCAAACATTACATTTCTTAGAAACTATATCCAGTGAAATAATCACAAATACCAATAAAAATCATTTGGCACAGTAAAGCACAAAAATCATCCAAGCATTACAACTCTGAAACTATGTATTCAGTGAGTCACAAACAGAACAGGTAACATCATTATAAATCATCAAAATATAACAATTCTAAAAGGATGTATTCAGTGGGGGCTGTCATCCAAGGCTTGTGGCATATTTCAGGAGCAGGTTAATAAATCTTTAACAGTCAGTGCTCTTAACTGCTGAACTAACTTTCCAGCTCCATGGTCAATTATTATTTAACATCTAGTGCCTGATTTTTTATAAATCTTCAATGTATAAATTTAAACTATTTTAATTCTTTCTAATTAAGGCTTTCTTTACCATATACCAAAATCAACCTCAGATGACACATGTGTAGCCATATGAAATTTTATTGTTGGGAAAGTTTTTATCTATCATAATAGTTTTGTAAATGATTTAGAAAGTAAAGCATTGGTTTCCCTGGGGATAAAATCATCATGTTAATGGCCCCATCTCTAGGGATGGTTTCTTACCCATTATTCTCACTTAAGATCTTGGCCTATAATACTAGGAACATGTAAATAAGAAAAGAAATAAGAGAAAACAAAACAGATAGATTGCCATGAGAACTACGGCTCAATATTTTTTCTCTGGCAAAGAGTTCCACAACCGGTTCCAGGAGGCCTCCCCATTTTGAGGTCAATCACCTCAGTCTGTGGAACTGTCACACAGATCCTACTGGAGGTGCTGTGGCAGGACAGGTAGGGAGAAAGAAGAAAGTGATAGGGGTGGAAAGAAATTCTAAAAAAAAAAAAAGGTAGAAGATAGAGTAATCAGGATATATCATATATACATATGAAATTATAAAATAATAAAAAAATCAAAAGAAAGAAATACAAAGCAAATACAGCTATGTGATGTCAGGAGAAAATGCTAACTCAACTACAAAGGCAGACATGAAAAGTAGCAGTAGCATTCTCATCGGTACTGCTAAAAGTCAGAGAAAAAAATGAAAAGACATTTTTATTTCAATTCAGGAAGAAAATAAGCTAGATCTACATCTCTCCTCCTGAACAAACCTCAATTTAAAATTACCTTAATGGAAATCATGGAGCTTTGAAACTTCTCAAGGAAAAAGACAGAAAAAAACATCTCAAGGTCTAAGTTAGGTATAAATGATGCCTTTCTGGGAAGAAAATCCAATAGCTCAAGAAAGAATGCTAAAAATTGACAAATGAAGTTAAAAGGCTCCTACACAGCAAAGGAAACAGTCATCAAAGTGAACAGACAACCTACAGAAGAGCAGAAATCTCTGCTAACTATACATCAAGTGGGGGTGGGTAATATCTAGAATATGGAAAGAACTGTGGAAACAGAACATCAATCATGCAGTCCATAAGGGAGCTGATAAAATGAACAGAGAGTTCTCATAGAAAAAAATACAAAGGGTCAATCAATATTTTGGAAGGTGTTCAATGTCCTTATCTATCAAGGAAATGTAGTACTGCTTTGACAGTCATGCTCACACAATTCAGAATGCCTATCAACAAGAAAAAATGGTAACAAATGCTGGTGAGTTTGTGAGGAAACAAGAAACCTTCACATGAGAACATGAACTCTCCAGTCACTACAGAAATTAATACAGAGATTTCTCAAGAACCTAAAGACAGGATCTTGCCACATTACCCAGATATGCTGCTCCTGAGCATGTATTCAAAGAACTCTGAAGTCAGCAAACCACAGAAATTCTTATACATCCATGTATATTGTTTCACTATTCATTATTAGGGAGAAAGGGACACATCCTAGTTGTCTATCCACAAGTGGGGTAGATATAAAAAATATAGTACATGTATAGCACAAATTTAAATTTTTCAGATGTAAAGGAAAAGAAATCATGTCATGTAGAAAACAGATGGACTCTTCCGGCCGGACCAGTACCGGGGTAGCTAGAGCGCAGGGTCGGCTGACACCCACCAGCTACCCACGACCCCCGCCACAGGATTTTGAGACTTCTGGAGAGTGGAACACAGCTTCTGCTCCAGTCCAATCATGCAGGACCTGAGACTGCTTTGGTTGGGGAGGCAGAAATCCGGCCTGAGTAGGGCCACAAGCCTCTTCCGGTCAGAACAGCACTGGAGTAGCTAGGGCGCAGGGTCGGCTGACACTCGCCAGCTACCCACAACACCCTCCACAGGATCATAAGACTTCTGGTGAGTGGAACACAGCTTCTGCTCCAATCCAATTGCGCACGGGACCTGAGACTGCATTAGTTAGGGAAGCAGAAAACTGGCCTGAGTAGGACCACAGGCCTCTTCCGGCTGGAACAGCACCAGGGTAGCTAGAGCGCAGGGTCCGCTGACACCCGCCAGCTACCCACGACCCCCACCACAGGATTTTGAGATGTCCAGTGAGTGGAACACAGCTTCGGCTCCAGTCCAATTACGCTGGAACTGAGACTGCTTTGGTTGGGGAAGCAGAAATCCGGCCTGAGAAGGGCCACAAGCCTCTTCCGGTCAGAACAGCACTGGAGTAGCTAGGGCGCAGGGTCGGCTGACACTCGCCAGCTACCCACAACACCCTCCACAGGATCTTAAGACTTCTGGTGAGTGGAACACAGCTTCTGCTCCAATCCAATTGCGCGCGGGACCTGAGACTGCATTAGTTAGGGAAGCAGAAAACCGGCCTGAGTAAAGCCACAGGCCTCTTCCGGCCAGACAAGCACCAGGGCAGCTACAGCACAGGGTTGGCTGACACCCACCAGCTACCCACGACACCCGCCACAGGATTTTGAGACTTTGGGTGAGTGGAACAAAGAGTCTGCTCCAATCTTTAAACAGTGACAATGATAACAACTAACCCCAGAGATTACCAGATGGCGAAAGGTAAACGTAATAATCTTACTAACAGAAACCAAGACCACTCACCATCATCAGAACCCAGCACTCCCACTTCGCCCAGTACAGGGCACCCCAACACACTGGAAAAGCTAGACACAGATCTAAAAGCATATCTCATGATGACGGTAGAGGACTTCAAGAAGGACTTTAATAACACACTTAAAGAAATACAGGAGAACACTGCTAAACAGGTAGAAGACATTAAAGAGGAAGCACAAAAATCCCTTAAAGAATTGCAGGAGAACACTGCTAAAGAGTTACAAATCCTTAAAGAAAAACAGGATAACAAAATCAAACAGGTAGAAGTCCTTACAGAAAAACAGTAAAACACATCCAAACAGATGATGGAAATGAACAAAACCTTACTAGACCTAAAAAGGGAAGTAGACACAATAAAGAAAACCCAAAATGAGGCAACACTGGAGATAGAAACCCTAGGAAAGAAATCTGGAACCATAGATACGAGCATCAGCAACAGAATACAAGAGATGGAAGAGAGAATCTCAGGTGCAGAAGATTCCATAGAGAACATCGGCACAACAATCAAGGAAAATGTAAAATGCAAAAAGATCCTAACTCAAAACATCCAAGAAATACAGGACACAATGAGAAGACCAAACCTACGGATAATAGGAGTGGATGAGAATGAAGATTTTCAACTCAAAGGACCAGCAAACATCTTCAACAAAATTATAGAAGAAAACTTCCCAAATCTAAAGAAAGAGATGCCTATGAACATACAAGAAGCCTACAGAACTCCAAATAGACTGGACCAGAAAAGAAATACCTCCCGACACATAATAATCAGAACAACAAATGCTCTAAATAAAGATACAATACTAAAAGCAGTAAGAGAAAAAGGCCAAGTAACATATAAAGGAAAGCCTATCAGAATTACACCAGATTTTTCACCAGAGACTATGAAAGCCAGAAGATCCTGGACAGATGTTATACAGACACTAAAAGAACACAAATTCCACCCCAGGCTACTATTCCGAGCCAAACTCTCAATTAACATAGATGGAGAAACCAAAGTATTCCACGACAAAACCAAATTCAAACATTATCTCTCCACGAATCCAGCACTTCAAAGGATAATAACAGGAAAAAACCAATACAAGGACAGGAACCACGCCCTAGAAACAACAAGAAGGTAATCCCTCAACAAACCTAAAAGAAGACAGCCACAAGAACAGAATGCCAACTTTAACAACAAAAATAACAGGAAACAACAATTACTTTTCCTTAATATCTCTTAATACCAATGGGCTCAACTCCCATATAAAAAGACATAGACTAACAAACTGGCTACACAAACAAGACCCAACATTTTGCTGCTTACAGGAAACTCATCTCAGAGAAAAAGATAGACACTACCTCAGAATGAAAGGCTGGAAAACAATTTACCAAGCAAATGGTATGAAGAAACAAGCTGGAGTAGCCATTCTAATATCTGATAAGATTGACTTCCAACCCAAAGTCATCAAAAAAGAAAGGGAGGGGCATTTCATACTCATCAAGGGTAAAATCCTCCAAGAGGAACTATCAATTCTGAATATCTATGCTCCAAATAAAAAGGCAGCCACATTCATTAAAGAAACTTTAGTAAAGCTCAAAGTACACATTGCACCTCACACGATAATAGTGGGAGACTTCAACACACCACTTTCACCAATGGACAGATCATGGAAACAGAAACTAAACAGGGACACAGTGAAACTAACAGAAGTTATGAATCAAATGGATCTGGCAGATATCTACAGAACATTCTATCCTAAAACAAAAGGATATACCTTCTTATCAGCACCTCATGGTACCTTCTCCAAAATTGACCACATAATTGGTCACAAAACAGGTCTCAACAGATACAATAATATTGAAATTGTCCCATGCATCCTATCAGATCACCATGGACTAAGGCTGATCTTCAATAACAAAATAAATAATAGAAAGCCAACATTCACGTGGAAACTGAACAACACCCTTCTCAATGATACCTTGGTCAAGGAAGGAATAAAGAAAGAAATTAAGGACTTTTTAGAGTTCAATGAAAATGAAGCCACAACATACCCAAACTTATGGGACGCAATGAAAGCATTTCTAAGAGGAAAACTCATAGCTCTGAGTGCCTCCAAAAAGAAACTAGAGAGAGCACACATTAGCAACTTGACAACACACCTAAAAGCACTAGAACAAAAGGAAGCAAACTCACCCAAGAGGAGTAGACGGCAGGAAATAATCAAACTCAGGGGTGAAATCAACCAAGTGGAAACAAGAAAAACTATTCAAAGAATCAACCAATCAAGGAGCTGGTTCTTTGAGAAAATCAACAAGATAGATAAACCCTTAGCCAGACTCACTAGAGGGCACAGGGAAAGCATCCTAATTAACAAAATCAGAAATGAGAAAGGAGACATAACAACAGATCCTGAAGACATCCAAAACACCATCAGATCCTTCTACCAAAGGCTATACTCAACAAAACTGGAGAACCTGGATGAAATGGAGAAGTTCCTAGACAGATACCAGGTACCAAAGTTGAATCAAGATCAGGTGTTTGAATCAGATCTAAACAGCCCTATATCCCCCAAAGAAATAGAAGCAGTCATTAATAGTCTCCCAACCAAGAAAAGCCCAGGACCAGATGGGTTTAGTGCAGAGTTCTATCAAACCTTCAAAGAAGAACTAATCCCAGTTCTTCACAAACTATTCCACAAAATAGAAACAGAAGGTACTCTACCCAACTCATTCTATGAAGCCACAATTACTCTGATACCTAAACCACAAAAAGACCCAACAAATATAGAAAACTTCAGACCAATATCCCTTATGAATATTGATGCAAAAATCCTCAATAAAGTTCTTGCTAACCGAATCCAAGAACACATCAAAACAATCATCCATCCTGACCAAGTAGGTTTCATCCCAGAAATGCAGGGATGGTTCAATATATGGAAATCCATCAATGTAATCCAGCATATAAACAAACTCAAAGACAAAAACCACATGGTCATCTCCTTAGATGCGGAAAAAGCATTTGACAAGATCCAACACCTATTCATGATAAAAGTCTTGGAAAGATCAGGAATTCAAGGCCCATACCTAAACATGATAAAAGAAATCTACAGCAAACCAGTAGCCAACATCAAAGTAAATGGTGAGAAGCTTGAAGCAATCCCTCTAAAATCAGGGACTAGACAAGGCTGTCTACTTTCTCCATACCTATTCAACATTGTACTTGAAGTCCTAGCCAGAGCAATTCGACAACAAAAGGAGATCAAAGGGATACAAATTGGAAAAGATGAAGTCAAAATATCACTTTTTGCAGATGATATGATAGTATATATAAGTGACCCTAAAAATTCTACCAGAGAACTCCTAAACCTGATAAACAGCTTTGGTGAAGTAGCTGGATATAAAATTAACTCAAACAAATCAATGGCCTTTCTCTACACAAAGAATAAACAGGCTGAGAAAGAAATTAGGGAAACAACACCGTTCTCAATAGTCACAAATAATATAAAATATCTTGGCGTGACTCTAACTAAGGAAGTGAAAGATCTCTATAATAAAAACTTCAAGTCTGAAGAAAGAAATTATAGAAGATCTCAGAAGATGGAAAGATCTCCCATGCTCATGGATTGGCAGGATCAACATTGTAAAAATGGCTATCTTGCCAAAAGCAATCTACAGATTCAATGCAATCCCCATCAAAATTCCAAATCAATTCTTCAACGAATTAGAAAGTGCAATCTGCAAATTCATCTGGAATAACAAAAAACCTAGGATAGCAAAAACTCTTCTCAAGGATAAAAGAACCTCTGGTGGAATCACCATGCCGGACCTAAAGCTTTACTACAGAGCAATTGTGATAAAAACTGCATGGTACTGGTATAGTGACAGACAAATAGACCAATGGAATAGAATTGAAGACCCAGAAATGAACCCACACACCTATGGTCACTTGATCTTTGACAAGGGAGCTAAAAACATCCAGTGGCAGAAAGACAGCATTTTCAACAAATGGTGCTGGCACAACTGGTTGTTAACATGTAGAAGAATGTGAATCAATCCATTCCTATCTCCTTGTACTAAGGTCAAGTCTAAGTGGATCAAGGAACTTCACATAAAACCAGAGACACTGAAACTTATAGAAGAGAAAGTGGGGAAAAGCCTTGAAGATATGGGCACAGGGGAAAAATTCTTGAATAGAACAGCAATGGCTTGTGCTGTAAGATCGAGAATTGACAAGTGGGACCTCATGAAACTGCAAAGCTTCTGCAAGGCAAAAGACACCATCAATAAGACAAAAAAAAACACCAACAGATTGGGAAAGGATCTTTACCTATCCTAAATCAGATAAGGGCCTAATATCCAATATATATAAAGAACTCAAGAAGGTGGACTCCAGAAAATCAAATAACCCCATTAAAAAATGGGGCTCAGGACTGAACAAAGAATTTTCACCTGAAGAATACCGAATGGCAGAGAAGCACCTGAAAAAATGTTCAACATCCTTAATCATCAGGGAAATGCAACTCAAAACAACCCTGAGATTCCACCTCACACCAGTCAGAATGATTAAGATCAAAAATTCAGGTGACAGCAGATGCTGGCGAGGATGTGGAGAAAGAGGAACACTCCTCCATTGTTGGTGGGATTGCAAGCTTGTACAACCACTCTGGAAATCAGTCTGGCGGTTCCTCAGAAAATTAGACATAGTACTACCGGAGGATCCAGCAATACCTCTCCTGGGCATATATCCAGAAGATGTCCCAACCGGTAAGAAGGACACATGCTCCACTATGTTCATAGCAGCCCTATTTATAATAGCCAGAAGCTGGAAAGAACCCAGATGTCCCTCAACAGAGGAATGGATACAGAAATTATGGTACATTTACACAATGGAGTACTACTCAGCTATTAAAAAGAATGAATTTATGAAATTCCTAGCCAAATGGATGGACCTGGAGGGCATTATCTTGAGTGAGGTAACACAATCACAAAGGAACTCACACAATATGTATTCACTGATAAGTGGATATTAGCCCAAAACTTAGGATACCCAAGATATAAGATACAATTTGCTAAACGCATGAAACTCAAGAAGAATAAAGACCAAAATGTGGACACTGTGCCCCTTCTTAGAATTGGGAACAAAACACCCACGGAAGGAGTTACAGAGACAAAGTTTGGAGCTGTGATGAAAGGATGGACCATCTAGAGACTGCCGTATCCAGGGATCCATCCCATAATCAACTTCTAAACGCAGACACCATTGCATACACTAGCAAGATTTTGCTGAAAGGACCCAAATATAGCTGTCTCTTGTGAGACTATGCAGGGGACTAGCAAACACAGGAGTGGATGCTCACAGTCAGCTACTGGTTGTATCACAGGGCTCCCAATGGAGAAGCTAGAGAAAGTACCCAAGGAGCTAAAGGGGATCTGCAACCCTATAGTTGGAACAACATGATGAACTAACCAGTACCCCGGAGCTCTTGTCTCTAGCTGCATATGTATCGAAAGATGGCCTAGTCGGCCATCAATGGAAAGAGAGGCCCATTGGACTTGCAAACTTTATATGCCCCAATATAGGGGAATGCCAGGGCCAAAAGAATGGGAATGGGTGGGTAGGGAAGTGGGGGGCACTATGGGGGACTTTTGGGATAGCATTGGAAATGTAATTGAGGAAAATATGTAATAAAAAATATTAAAAATTAAAAAAAACAAAAAAAGAAAACAGATGGAACTAGGAATCATTTCAAGAATAATAAATCAGAGTAGAAAAGATAAACACTGCATTTTCTTAAATATGTGGTCTGTGCTGCCTTCTAAATATGTTTATATTCATAGATTTGTTTGTCTCTCCACCTTAGTTAAAGAAGGTTCTTCTACGGTGGACATGGTTAATGCAAAGATTTACAATTGGAAAAACTACAGAGAATAAGCAATTGTGGAGTACTCAGTCAGAACTGATTTGTATCTATATCAACAACCCTCAATACTCCCAACACACACACACACTCACACTCACACACACACCATGACTCAGGGACTATCTCGGAAGAGGGAACAGAAAGATTACAAGAACTGAAGTTCAAGAGGATCAGAATAAAACAGTGTCTTCTAGACTTGGCAGGAAAACTGCACTCATAAACTCACAATAGATGTGGCTGTTTCCACAAGAATTTCACAAGATCAAGGCAGTCAGAATTACAGTATGAACTGGGAAGGAGTTCATGAGTCCTCACCCCTAACTGAGGAGTTATGGAAAGCTGAGAACTTCTGGGAAAGGGAGAGTTATAAGTGTGTGGCTCCAGGGAGTCTAACATGCTCCAGTGGGTGGCCCCACCAGATGTATATTGAAAGTACAAATTGGAGGCAATTGGTTACTAACTGTTAAGAAAAAAGAAAAGAGGACATGAAGTTGAGGAAGCAGAGAGGTGGTACATAGATCTGGGGGGGAGTTAAAGGGAAGAATTGAGGGTGAATGTGATCAAAATATATTGTATAGAATTTCTATAGGATTAATAATTTTTTTGAAGATATGAGTATAAGAGGGAGACTTGTTTGGAAGACAAAGGCTTTCAGAGATAGTTAGGGAAAATCTGGGAGGGAAATAAAATCTATCATGGATGGAGAAGGCTCCTGAAGTCTATCACCCCTACCTGAACCATATTGACAGTTGATGGCAACTGAAGGAGAGATAGTCTGTCACTTTCCTTTCAGGGTGTGATTACTGATTTATTGTCCATGACCCAGTGGGTAGTCTCATACTCATACGCATATGGAAACACTAACTGAACCCACTGGGATACTTATAAAAAGACAAGATGACATGAAGTTGGAAGGCAGATTTATTGGGAGGCAGCTGGATAAGGGAGCTAGGGATGGATATGATCAAGATACATTGGCTATGTCTGTGAAATATGTATATGTATATATATATATGTATATGTATACACAAACACACACACACACACACACACACATATATATATATATATATATATATATATATATATATATATTCTGCATTTCTCTATGTGAAGGCCATGAAATCAAAAATAATGCTCTGAGAAAAAAGGAAAAGGTCTTAAGAAGAAGAGGGAGTGTAATACATGTGATATGAAGGCAGAAGGAGAGAGTGACTATTTGACAGAAGGAAAGGAACCAACAAAAGCAACACAGGGAAGCCAATTGGGAAAGGGAGACAAATTGGAATGTAGTGAGATAGCATGTGTGTATGTAGCTGTCATAACAAAATCCATTACTTTGTGTGCTAACTTAAAAATTAGTAACAACAAATAACAAGAGCTGAGTGTAGTGGTGCACACCTTTAATCCCAGCACTCGGGAGGCTGAGGCAGGTGGATTTTCTGAGTTCGAGGCCAGCCTGGTCTACAGAGTGAGTTCCAGAACAGACAGGGCTATACAGAGAAACCCTGTCTTGAAAAACAAACAAACAAAATAAACAACAAATAACAAAAACACTGAAGAATTTGGCCAGACATAGAAGAGTAGTGGCTACTGGCACTTAAAACTTAGGGGCTGTGCTTAAATGAAGGGTGAATAAAAAGCTCTATTGAAGTCTCATGGCTCAACTTGAAAAAAAAAAAAAAGAAGTAGAAAAACAGTATAACACATGTGTCTTAGGGTTTTACTACTGTGAACAGACACCATGACCAAGGCAAGTCTTATAAATATATGTTAAAAAAAAAACGTATATTTGGAGCTGGCTTACAGGTTCAGAGGTTCAGTCCATTATCATCAAGGTAAGAACATGGCAGCATCCAGGCAGGCATGGTGCAGGAGGAGCTGAGAGTTCTACATCTTCATCTGAGAGCTGTTAGTGGAAGACTGACTTTCAGGCAGCTAAGATGAGGATCTAAAAGCCCATGTTGACAGTAGCACACCTACTGCAAGAAGGCCACAGCTCCAAATAGTCCCACTCCCTGGGCCAAGCATATACAAACTATGACAACATGTAATTAGAGAGAGAGAGAGAGAGAGAGAGATGGATATTGAGTGTTAAAAGATCAACTGGAGGGTGCTGGAGAGATGGCTCAGTGGTTAAGAGCACTGACTGTTCTTTCAATTCCAAGCAATGACATGGTACCTCACAACCATCTGTAATGGGATCGGATGCCCTCTTCTGGTGTGTCTGAAGATGCTACAGTGTATTCATATAAATAAGTCTTTAGAAAAAAAAAAAAGAATCGACTAGAGATAAAGGCAATGGAATGGAGAAAGAGGAAGTAGTGGGTGGGTTAACCAAAACTAAGGATGAGTGGGAAAGATCTTGTGGATACCCACTGGTATTCTTTTGAAGAATCTTCTTGTTTTGGTGGTGAGTGACAACTGTAGGACCATTTCTTTAGTTACATGTCTACCTACCAACTATGATTTCCACCCAGAAAACGCAGTACATGTTCAAGATCCATAATTAGCAAACTGTTGCATACATCCCCTGTTGGACAGTGGAGATTTCCCTGTTAGCTTTCAGGAAAACATGGAGAGACAAAATTTCCATTCAAAGCATCTTTCATAGAAATAAATAGAACTGGAGTAGGAAGGACACACTCTGGTGCATATACCAGAGAAAGGGCATGCTCAGAAGGCAAGAGAGAAGGAGGCAGCTAATGTGCTTTATCCAGTCTTTACTTGAGTAAATACCAAGTGTTGCTTTTTCTTCACCAGTATGAGATTTTATAATGCCACCACCAGAAACCATTATGATGCATCCATTTAATCTAGACAAAGGAACCTATATCTTTCTCCCTCTAACACTTCACCCTATTTTTCTTCTTTTTTAGTCAGAAACTACTATGTTCTTTGACAAAGTGGTTGCCAAACCAGCAGTGGATAACAATTCCCATTTCTAAATATTGCGACCAGAGGTGGATAACAATTCCAATTTCTAAATATTGCCACCAACACTTGGCATCACCTTGTCATTTTACCACCCTAAGGTAATAGCAGTGCCTAGAAAACACACCTTTTGTGTGTGTTTTAATGTACATTTCCCAATGGCTAGGGAGACATTTCTATATTATTTTCTTACTATTTCTCTATCTTTTTGGAAAAATATCCAAATTCTTTGCTCCTTTTTAATTGAGTTTTTCTTATTATTCATTAGTTTGACCTTTTACATAATATCTTTATATAATAACCTATTATATAAACGGTTTGCAAATATTTTCTTCCATTTTGTGGACTATCCTTTCATCTCATGCCCTTTGGAACATAAAAATAATTTTTAAATAGAGTTTAACTTATTTTTCTTTAATTATTTGTGTTTTAGGTCTCATCTCCAAGATGTATACCTATTTCTTCTTATATCTCAGTCTTCAATCTGTTTCTGTTAACTTTTCATGAAAAAAAAAGACTTGATATAGATATTTTATTTTTTCCATCAACATTTATGAACACTATTCCTTCTTCCATTACATAGCTGCTACACAGTTGTAGAAAAATCAATACTTTGATTGACATGAGTTGCCAACTGTAATTACTTATCTCTTGTTTACCTAACATGTCTTCTTCCCAAACTCCCTAGTTCCTCTCCCTCCCACCCTGTCCCCATATTCACAAAAAGTAAATGGTTCTTTTTTGGAAAATAGTTACATCTCATTTACTATTTATTTCCAACAAAATCATGGGTATTCGCTGTGTTTTCATGTTATGAAGGAGACTTTAACTTTGTGGAAAAATAATAGTCATTGTGTACAACTCTACCTAAGTACAGATAACTACCTGAATGAAATATGTAACTAATTCCTGGATAAATAAAAGGAGTCTAAAAGGCAAGTAACTAGCCATTGGTAAAGAAGCAGCAGAGAATTTTAATAGACCAAAAACAAATATGAAAACCCCAGTCAAAACTCACCCCTTGACATTCCAAAAATTATTCCAATGGGTTATGAACTTAGGTGATTCTCTTCTTAGTTTTTTCACCCTATACAGAAGGCTCTAGTGCTATACCTGTTCAGAGACAATTATTCTATTATTGTGTTTCCTATTTTCTCTAGAAATAAAATTTGTACTTGCTTGAAAGTATTACACTTATGAAATTGGAGATGTTATTACTGTTCAAAAATAAATATAACTATTCTGTTTTATAAGATAATACTTTGAAGGTCTGAAAAGTATTGGAATGCCTCTGGCTCTAAGATCAACTATTGAGAAATAGGATCTCACATAACTGAAAAGCTTCTGTAAGGCAAAGGACACTGTCCGTAGGATAAAACAGCAACCTACAGATTGGGAAAAAAAATCTTTACCAACCCTACATCCAATAAATAACTAATATCCAATATATACAAAGAACTCAATAAGTTACACTCCAGAGAAACAAATAACACTATTAAAAAATGGGGTACAGAGCTAAATAAAGAATTATCAACTGAGGAATCTCAAGTAGCAGAGAATCACCTAAAGAAATGTTCAACATTCTTAGTCATCAGGGAAATGGAAATCAAAACAACCCTGAGATTCCACCGCACACTAATCAGAACAGGTAAGATGAGAAACTCAGGTGACAGCAAATGATGGTGAGGATGTGGAGAAAGAGGAACACTCCTCCACTGCTGGTGGGATTGCAAACTGGTACAACCATTCTGTAAATCAGTTTGGTAGTTCCTCAGAAAACTAGACATAGTCCTACATGAGGACCCAGCTATACCACTCCTGGGCATATACCCAAAACATGTTCCAACGTATAACAAGGACACATGCTCCACTATGTTCACAGCAGCCTTATTTAAAATAGTCAGAAGCATGTGTTCTTCTTACCAGTTGGAACATCTGGATATATGCCCAGGAGAGGTAATGCGGGATCCTCCGGTAGTACCATGTCCAATTTTCTGAGGAACCGCCAGACTGATTTCCAGAGTGGTTGTGCAAGCTTGCAATCCCACCCACCGACAATGGAAGAGTGTTCCTCTTTCTTCACATCCTCGCCAGCATCTGCTGTCACCTGAATTTTTGATCTTAGCCATTCTGACTGGTATGAGGTGGAATCTCAGGGTTGTTTTCATTTGCATTTCCCTGATGATTAAGGATGCTGAACATTTTTTCAGGTGCTTCTCAGCCATTCGGTATTCCTCAGGTGAGAATTCTTTGTTTAGCTCTGAGCCCCATTTTTAATGGGGTTATTTGATTTTCTGGAGTCCACCTTCTTGAGTTCTTTATATATATTGGATATTAGTCCCCTATCTGATTTAGGATAGGTAAAGATCATTTCCCAATCTGTTGGTGGCCTTTTTGTCTTATTGACGGTGTCTTTTGCCTTGCAGAAGCTTGGCAATTTTATGAGGTCCCATTTGTCAATTCTCAATCTTACAGCACAAGCCATTGCTGTTCTATTCAGGAATTTTTCCCCTATGCCCATATCTTCAACCGGTAAGAAGGACACATGCTCCACTATGTTCATAGCAGCCTTATTTATAATAGCCAGAAGCTGGAAAGAACCCAGATGCCCCTCAACAGAGGAATGGATACAGAAAATGTGGTACATTTACACAATGGAGTACTACTCAGCTATTAAAAAGAATTAATTTATGAAATTCCTAGGCAAATGGATGGAACTGGAGGGCATCATCCTGAGTGAGGTAACCCAATCACAAAAGAACTCACACAATATGTACTCACTGATAAGAGGATATTAGCCCAGAAACTTAGAATACCCAAGATATAAGATACAATTTGGGAAACACATGAAACTCAAGAAGAATGAAGACCAAAGTGTGGACACTTTGCCCCTTCTTTGAATTGGGAACAAAACACCCATGGAAGGAGTTACAGAGACAAAGTTTGGAGCTGAGACGAAAGGATGGACCATCTAGAGACTGCCATATCCAGGGATCCATCCCATAATCAGCTTCCAAACGCTGACACCATTGCATACACTAGCAAGATTTTGCTGAAAAGACCCAGATATAGCTGTCTCTTGTGAGACTATACAGGAGCCTAGCAAACACAGAAGTGGATGCTCACAGTCAGCTTTTGGATGGATCACAGGGCCTCCAATGGAGGAGGTAGAGAAAGTACCCAAGGAGCTGGGGGAATCTGCAACCCTATAGGTGGAACAACAATATGAACTAACCAGTACCCCCTGGAGCTCATGTCTCTAGCTGCATATGTAGCAGAAGATGGCCTAGTCGGCCATCAGTGGAATGAGAGTTCCATTGGTCATGCAAATTTTATATGCCTCAGTACAAGGGAACACCAGGGCCAAGAAGTGGGAGTGGGTGGGTGGGGGAGTGGGTGGGGAGCATGTGGGGGACTTTTGGGATAGCATTGGAAATGCAAATGAAATAAATATATAATAAAAAATTAAATTTCATTAAAAGGAAATGCTCATCTTTAAAAAAATAAATAAATAAAATAGAATAAAATAGCCAGAAGCTGAAAACAACCCAGATGTCCCTCAATAGAAGAATAGATGCAAGAAATGTGGTGCATTTACACAATGGTGTACTATTCAGCTATTAAAAACAATGATTTCATGAAATTCACAGGCAAATGGATGGACTAGAAAATATCATCTTGAATGAGGTAACCCAGTCACAAAAGAACACACATGGTTTATACTCACTGATAAGTGGTTATTAGCCCAAAAGCTCAGAATACCCACAATACAACTTGCAGACCATATGAAGCTTAAGAAGGAAGACCAAAGTGTGAATGCTTCAATCCCACTTAGAAGGAGGAACGAAATAATCACAGGAGGTAGAGGGAGGGAGGAACCTGGGTGGGAGAGAGGGGGGGAAGAGGAAAATCGCGGCAGGAGGAGATAGGAGAGCCGTCCCGAGGGTCAGGAAATTGTACAAAAATAGGTATCAGTGGAGGATGGGGAACAAGGGGTAGCCACTAGAAAGTCTCAAATGCCAGAGAAGTAAGAGATTCCCAGGACCCAACGTAGATGACATTAGCCAAAATATCCAACAAAGGGGAGATAGAACCTAGAGGCCATCTCCAGTAGATAGGAAGTGAAGGGATGGGGCTACCCACCCATCTCAAAAATTTTAACCCATAATTGTTTCTATCTAAAGAAAAAACAGGGACAAAAAATGGAGCAGAGACTGAAGGAAAGGCTATCCAGAGACCACCTCACCTAGGGATTCATCCATATGCAGTCACTATTGCTGATACCAAGAAGTACTTGCTGGCAGAAGCCTGATATAGCTGTCCCTGAAAGGTTCTGCCAGCACTTGACCAATACAGATGCAGATACTCACATCCAAACTTGGGACTGAGCCTGAGGACCCCAATGGAGGAGTTTAGGGAAAGACTGAACGAGCTGAAGGGGATTGCAAGGAAGAACATCAACTAACTAACCACCCAAAGCTCCCAGAGACTAAACCGCCAATCCAAGAGTACACATGGAGGGACCCATAACTTCAACTACATATGCAGCAGAGGATTGCCTTATCTGGCATAGGTGGGAGGGGAGGCCCTTAGTCCCATGGAGGCTTGATACCCAAGTGTAAGGGAATGCTAGATTGGTGAGGTGGGAATTGGTTGGTGGATGGGGGAGCACCCTCCTAGAGGCAAAAGAGAATAGGGATGCGATGGGAGGTTGCAGAGGGGAAGCCAGGAAGGAGGACATTTGAAATGTAAACAAATAAAATAATAATTAAAAAGATGATACTTGATGAAAATATATAATCTTGACCATAATAACAAAATTTAAGAACTCTCCCTAAACCTTGACATAGCTCTCTCTTGTGAGTCTATGCCAATGCCTGGAAAATACAGAAATTGATGCTCACAGTCATCTATTAGATGGAACACAGGGCCCCTAATGTAGGAGCTAGAGAGAGTACCCAAGGAGCTAAAGGGGTCTGCAACCCTATAGGAGGAACAACGATATGAACTAACCAGTACCCCCCCCCCAGAGCTGTGTTTCTAGTTGCATATGTATCAGAAGATGGCCTAGTCAGCCATCAATGGGAGGAGAGGCCCTTGGTATTGCGAAGATCATATGCCCCAGTACAGGGGAATGCCAGAGCCAGGAAACAGGAGTGGGTGAGTTGGGGAGCAGGGTGGGGAAAGGTTATAGGGGGCTTTGGGGATAGCATTTGAAATGTAAATGAAAAAAATATCTAATTAAAAAAAAAGAACTCTCCCTAAAAGGCAGATTGATGAAACTCCTAGACAACTGCCTAAAATAGAAGTTTCCCTCAAGAGGCTCTCACTTAGAAAGACCATGATTGCTCACCAGTGGATGAACTAAGGAATTGCTCCATTTACAGAAAGCTTCATTCATCAGCTCCATCTCGTGGTGAAAAGTGCTAAGTATTTACATAACTCCTTGAAGGTGCCAGACTTGCATTGGCAAGGTCACTTAAGACTTCTGAATCTGCAGAAAACAAAAACATGGAGATCTATGGGTGATATAGGAAAATTCAAACTAGCTACCTGGAAAATAATCACTTCAGCTTGCCAAAGACCATATAAGTATGTGCATACAATGATGGTCATAATTTCAGTACTTACAGAATGCTAAAAGTAGAAATATTTGGCTTTTAACATTTCTCTCATAGTTAATTGCCTATTGTTTTTTAATCTGAATTTTTTTTTAATTTCCATCGATGTCATCGATGCATTGCAACATAAACTCAGAATTCAGTCTTGGTTACAAACTATTCACCAAGGCCAATATCTAGCTCTATGTATTTTAACAATGAAAAAGAACTACTCACAAAGCTAATTATTGGGCCTTAATTTTAAGCATTTATTTAGAGAGGCTACCTAGCCTCACTCCTAGCTGAGGAGTTACTGCTGCAGGGGGTAGAGGGTTACTTTTTCTTTTAGATTATGGCCATTGATACATTGTCCATGCTCAAGTGGCTAGCCCCAAACCTATGCACATATTGTCAGCACTAACCAGTCTCAAAGGAAAATAAATAAACAAATCTGAACTTGAGAAGAAATAATGTTAGATGGGCCCAAGGGAGTTGGAGACTGCAAGTTAAAAACAATCAAGATATGTGGTATGTAAACATGTTTCAGATGAGTAATTTAAAACATTATTTAAAAAGAAATATTTCTCCATTAATTAACTTATTTATTCACTTTACTTCCCAATCACAACACCCCAACTCCTCCCAGTTCCCCTTCTCATGGCCCCTCCTCCATCCCTCCCTTCATCTCTGAGAAGAGGGAGGTTCCAACCCACCATGACACATCAAGTCACTACTACAAGACAAGGCACAACCTCTCCCATTGTGGAAAAATACCTGAGAAGACCAACTTAAGAAAGGAAAGCTTTATTTCATCCTTGATATGAGGGAAATACAGTCCACAAAAGCAGGAAAGGAAAGACAGTAGGGACATGGGAGACTGGCCACAGTGAATGCACAGTCAAAAGCAGAAATAGCAAATGTTGGTACTCATCTGTCTTTCACTCTTTGTTCATTCTAAAACCTCCCCCCATTGAATAGAACTTCCTGCAGTTAACGTGAGTCTTCACACCTCAATTAATCCAATCTAGAAACTCCCTTACAAACATGCCTAAATGTTTGCTTCCAAAAATTCTAGATCATGTCAATTGAATGATCAGCATTAACCATCACAACTTTCCAAAGTGAATCTTTCCACACTTGTTAAAACATGTGCAGGACTTTAGTCTTCAGTCATCACTGTGTTAATTTTCCCATCATCTATTACACCAGGGATCAACCTTCACTGTACAGGTGAGACCTTGGTGGCTCACTGAACTATGGTAGAATGCCTCCACAAATCTGAACTCAATAAGTCTTTTGGAGAAGTTATTTTCAGACTATCACAGGTTTTATCATGCCCTCAATAGCATTCCTAATAACTCATACACAGAAAAGGACAAAGAAACGAAATGCCAGATGCATCTCCACATAGCGTGTTATAACCACTGTGGTTGACTTTCAGGGAAACATTCACAGGGTTTGCCCTCTCAAAAGACCAATTGTATGATAAAAATCTTTACTGCTAAGCATAAGCACATTTTATCCCTCAGATGATGTAAGATTTCTTCTTTCAGCAGACCAACAACAGTCCCTTTGTTCTGCTGTGACAGAGCCTCCTGCCTTATGTGAACTGACTGGACCATGTACTATGTATCTAACTGCCAACTCTGTGTCTTCAGTTTGGACAGGAGACTGAGAGCAAGTGGTGAGTAAAGTCTGTGGCATCTTCCATTTTTAACTTGTAGCAAAAAGCAATGCCTGTTGAATAATGCAAATGAGCATATGCAATGCCTGTGTCCTTACATAACTTGTCACATAAAACTCCCGCTTCATTACAAGTCCAGTATTAACTCCATACATCCCAGAAATGGAATCATAAAGACACACAAATTTATATTCACCTGTTCAAAAGTTTCCACTAAAGTACTTCCCAATGTCTTGTCTGTCATGAGCACACTGTCCAAAATATTTCCAGTTGTAAAAATTTGCAACCCATGGTGAAGAAATAAAGCTAATTATTATATAAATGTGTTTTATGTATGCTTGTGGATAATATGAAAACAAACATTTTACATAATTTATCTTTCAATTTCTTAGCCATATTTAAATAACATGACTTCCCTCAATGTCATTTAGCATGTTAATAACTTTATAGAGCACACAATTTCCACTACATTCAATAAGTATTTCCACAACTTGCTATCTGTGATGAATTTCATGCTTCAGGAAGATATTTCAGTTAGACACATAACTGCTTAGTTTATAAACAACAAAGATAAAAGTCTATTCACATTTCAATAGTCTTCTCCCTTCACTAGATTTGGATTGAACATTTTTTTGTCTCTTGTCTTTGTTTCTGTAGTAGTTTGTTTCATAATGGCTGCTAGACTATTTTCTTTCATTATGTCCTTTGCCAAATATGCACATAAAAATATTCATTAATGAACAAATTGGAACATATGCCCCTCTAGGGTCTACTTTTCTTTCTCTACTTTCTATAGAGATATGTGTTTAGGAATTACACTTCTTTCTAACACTGTATTGTGGATGTGATTCCACAAACCAGAAACTTTGTTTTGTAAAATATTATAATTATTCCCTATACCTCTGCCACTTAATTGTATTTCCTTAAACCTGATAGAAGAATGCATCTTTCTTAGTCTTCTCCAAAAATTCACTGAGTCATTGCTACAAACAGAGTGTACTGAATGCCATTGTTCCTGTTATCATTGTTCCTACACGCTATGTGATAAAATCAAAAGTAGAGATCTTAATGAATGATGAGTCTTAACATATCTCCATCATCTCCAATTCCCTACTAAAACAAAATAGAATTTAAAAGGCCAGCATTCAATTATTCTCCAGAATAAATATTCAGAATCCATTAAGGTTAGATGGTGACGTGGATGTTTTTCATGAGTCCTCTGGGAAATTCAGGCAATTCCAATGCATAGGCAGACCTGAGGAAGACAGGTCAAAAGAAAGCAGCCAATGACTAAAGCTAAATGCTCATTAAGGTAAATATACTTACACAAAAATTACAGTTATAGTCAGCAGACCAAGGTCTGCTCCAAATACACCAGAAGAACTCAAAAACAAGCTATCGCATGACAGTTAACACAGGGATGCCTGACATTAAGAAAGGTTCGATGGCCAGATGGTGATGACCAAGAAAGCAACAATCCCAGGAAAACTAGAGGGAAAGAGCAGCCAGTGAAATAAAGAGATGCTGTCTCCTGTCTCCTACACCAGCTGGGACTTGAAGAGGAAAAGATGAATGTTTCAGAGCTTATGCCCAGCCAATCCAGCCAGCCAGGGTCTTAGCTACAACTAAGTAATAGAAAGGTAGAAGATAAAATTTAGACAAATATGAAAATAAAATGAACTGTTAATATGTTTAATCATAAAATATAAACACTGATCAATATATCACTGTGAATAACAAAGGGGGTATTAAGCCCATTAGGTTGACCTCCTGTCAGGTTAATTCCCCTTATGTGAGTTGACATGACCCCATAAGAAAATTATATTTTAATGTTTGCTTGGTCGTGCAATCTGTATTGTGCATGTCCTTGCTGAATTTTGCCAGGATTTATCCTTCCTGTTCTCTCTAGGATGAAATCCATGCTCCTCAGGTGTCACACTCAGATGGCATGGGAGAGAAGAATGGAGTTTAACCCATGGCTTTACATTGACCTTAACTGAATGGTTGACCTTTTACCAGAACTACTTATTAAATCTCCCAGATATAACTACTCACTCTCTTTGGAAATCCACCAATTTCTTCAATAGATTTCCAACTCTTTCTGTGAATGTCATGAGAGTTTAGCAGCTTTTATAAGAGGTGGATTCAAATTTTGTTTTGCAGCTCTGCCTGCCTTTGACACTCCCATGAAACATTAAGGAGAGGACCAGGACACAGGTCTTCTTATCATAGATCTCCTCCCTTTCTCCTCCTTTTGCTCTTGCCTCTCCAAGTTGACAAAAACATTTTCTATCTCTATGTGCTGGTGGAGAGAAAAGTATTTCCCTAACTAAATATTCTTCCAATCCTGACAAAATTTTTCAACCTAATGGCCATGGTTCACTGTAGGATCTTCACTGAAGTACAGATTCTCCCATCTTGGTCTATTATGTGCTATCATAATAGAATGCCAAAAATAGGGCAATTTATTAAAATTCAAATTTTATTTCTTAAAGATCTGGAATCAAGACCATCTTCCTGCATCCTTTTATAGAAGAAGGTGGAAAAAAAAATGAGGAAGAAATGACTGAGCTGAAAATTGAACATAGTACTACCTGAGGACCCAGCAATACCACTCCTGGGCATATACCCAGAATATGCTCCAACATGTAATAAGAACACATGCTCCATTATGTTCATAGAAGCCTTATTTATAGTAGCCAGAAGCTGGAAAGAACCCAAATGTACTTCAACAGAGGAATGGATACAGAAAATGTGGTACATTTACACATTGGAGTACTACTCAGCTATTAACAACATTGAATTAATGAAATTCTTAGGCAAATGAATGGATCTAGAGGATATCATCCTGAGTGAGGTAACCCAATCACAAAAGAACTCACATGATATGCACTCACTTATAAGTCGGTATTAGCCCAGAAGCTTGGAATACCTAAGATACAATTCAAAAACCACATGAAACTCAAGACAAAAGAAGACCAAAGTTTAGATACTTTGATCCCTCTTAGAAGGGGGAACAAAATACCCATGGACAGAAAATTTACAGAGACAAAGTGTGGAGCAGAGACTGAAGGAATGATCATTGAGAGACTGCCCCACCCAGGGATCCATCCCACATACAATCCCCAAATCCATCTATTGTGGATGCCAACAAGAGCCTGCTGACAGGAACCTGATATAGCTGTCTCTTGAGAGGCTCTGCCAGTGCCTGACAAATACAGAAGTGGATGTTCACAGCCATTCATTGGACTAAGCACAGGCTTCCCAGTGAAGGAGCTAGAGAAAGGACCCAAGAAGCTGAAGGGGTTTCCCCATAGGAGGAACAACAATATGAACTAACCAGTACTCCCAGAGCTCCAAGGGGCTAAACCACCAACCAAAGAGTACACATGGTGGGACACATGGCTCCAGCTATATATGTAGCAGAAAATGACCTAGTCAATGGGAGAAGAGGCCCTTGATGCTGTGAAGGTTCTGTAGCCCAGTATAGGGGAATGCCAGGGCCAGGAAATGAAAGTGGGTGGATTGGTGAGCAGGGGGGCAGGAGGGGATAGGGGGTTTTCAAATGTGAAACCAGGAAAGGAAATAACATTTGAAATGTAAATAAAAAATATATCTAATAAAAAAATGACTTAGCTCACTTCTATAATAAACACACTGCTGAAGTAATGTTAATCTACTTGTGAAGGCACAACTCCTATGACAATCACTTCTTAAAGGACCCTCTCACATGTTCTGCCTTAGATGAGGTGACTATATCACATAAGCTCAGAAAACCTCTTGGAAGAGGGGAATGGGAAGATTCTAAGAGTCAGCGGCTGGAAAGGCATGCTGGTAAACAGTATATTCTATCAAGTTAGCATCATGGCGCTTAAATTTTCATGGAATCTGTGGTATGTGCCAAAGAGTAGTTCACTTAAAATTCCAGCATATATGTATGAAAGGGGAGCTCACAATGCCTCACCCCCAAGTGAGGAAATATTGATGGAAGATAGCTGCTAGGGAGTGGAAAGTCAGTTTTCTTTGGTTGTATGGCCCCTGATAGGTTGTCCATGCTACAGAAGATGACCCTACCACATTCAATTTCACATAGCACTAGTTAGACTCTGTGAGTGATTTTTAAAAAGGACATGGTGTTGGGTGAGAAATTTGTTGGAGGCATCTAGAAAGAGTTGGAGAGGATGGGCATGATCAAAAACATTGTATACATTCATAACATTCTCTAAGAATAAACAAAATGTATTTTTCAAATATCATGTGGTGATTTGAATGTTTGGCACATAGGGAGTGGTCCTGTTAGGAGGTGACCTTGTTGGAGGAAGTGTGTCACTGTGGCGGTGGACTTTGAAACTCCACCCAGTTTGGAAGAGTCAGTTTCTCCTGGCTGAAGCCAGATCAAGATGTAGAACTCTCAGGTCCTCCAGGGTCATGCCTACCTGGACACTGCCATAATGGACTGCACCTCTGAACTTGTGCCAGCCCCAATTAAGTTCTGTCCCTTATAAGAGTTGCCTTGATCATGGTGTCTTTTCACAGCAATGGAAACCCTAACTAAGACCTCCCACCTCTCAACACTTTTGCTTTGGGGGAACAAATTTGCAACACATGAAATTTAGGGGCCACATTGAAGCCATTCCACCTCAATTCTAGCTCTCAATATTAAAAATAAATAAATGAGATGAGTTGACAACACTACAATTATAAAGTTACAACTGCCTTGGATTTGGCAACCTTAGACTTGCAGCCTGTGTAGACCCTGAGCACCCATATCCAGACCCTAACAGCTGTCTTCTCTTGTCCCCTTGTCCAAGTCTTTGTGGTTGCAGTCAAATCCTGCCTAGCATGTCTTTCTGCACTCATGTGAAGAAAAGAAAACAGAAATGAAACCAGAAAAATTAAAATCAATAACTACATGTGAGAAATTTGTACATATTTATTGTAAACATATATAAGTTGAGACAAAATAAGCAAAAAAAAGAAGAAGAAGAAGAAGAAGAAGAAGAAGAAGAAGAAGAAGAAGAAGAAGAAGAAGAAGAAGAAGAAGAAGAAGAAGAAGAAGAAGAAGAAGAAGATTGGTACTCTTCGATGTGTAGAACTGCTCATAGTCACTTATCTCCTCTCCTGGGACAAGCAACTGTAGTCAGTGAACCTCTTAAATGAAATATCAGACTGGTCAATAAATACTCTTTCCTGTTCCTGCCTGTAATGACTGAAGAAGCTATAAGTCGGCTTGTGTAAGTCTCTATGTTGACAGTAGGGTTTCTTTTTCTCTATAGAATACTTTAGTCATTTTGAAATATTCATCTTTTCTAATACTATTTTTATATAAACATGATCAAGTAACACAATGTAATTTGACCGGGCTTAACTTTTGTTTTGTTTGCTTGACACACAGTCTTGCTATAAAGTTCTTAAGCTTTCTGTCCTCTTGCCTCAGCATCTTCAGTGCTAAAATATAGGCAAATGGTACCGTGCACAGCTATACAACTAAGTTTTATAGTAATCAATTTGTAACATCTTTATTTTAAGTCAAATTAATTTGGGGTTGTGAAAATTCATGATTTATCATCCTTTTCATCTAATAGGACAATCTCAAAAGCAAATTGTAGCTGGTACCAAGTCTGAGTGCCAAAAGATATTGCAAACTGAGCTATGTTTAACTGAAAAGCATATTCCCTGTTTAAAACAAGCAACCTGATTTACCTAGGGTTACTATTGCTATGCTGAAACACCATGACCAAAGCGACCTGGGGAGAAAAGGGGTTTATTTTACTCTCTGTTGCACATAGCTGTCATTTTCAAAAGCAGTAAGGACAGAAACTCAAACAGGACAGGAACCTGGAGGCAGAAGTTGATGCAGAGGCCATAGAGCGGTGCTACTTACAGGTTTACTTCTTGTGACTTGTTTGGCCTTCTTTCTTGTACAATCCAGGACCACCAGTCCCAGGATGGCACTACCCACAATAAATTGTACCTTTTCCTATCAATTTCTAATTAAGAAAATGCTCTACAGGCATAGAGGTATTTTTCTCAGTGGAGGCTTCCTCCTCTCAATGACTGTAGCTAGTTACAAGCTAACATAAAATTAGACAGCATAAAACCATTGACTAGATTCAGCCAAATCACCATGAAATCTCAAGAAAGAAAGAAAGAAAGAAAGAAAGAAAGAAAGAAAGAAAGAAAGAAAGAAAGAAAGAAAGAAAGAAAGAAAGAAAGAAAGAAAGAGAGGAAGGAAGGAAGGAAGGAAGGAAGGAAGGAAGGAAGGAAGGAAGGAAGGAAGGAAGGAAGGAAGGAAGGAATCAGGAAACCAGGCACATGAACCCATACCATGAAGTCTGATGGTTCACAGAACAGACTGGCTCATCCATTCTCCTTAATTTATACAATGCTTAGTGGTAGAAAAGGCCACCATCTTAGAGGACTGTGTCATCATCCCACTTTGTGCAGTTTGAGGCCTTTACAGAAGTAACTTTGTTGTTAATGAAAGACGTTCACATATGAGCTAAATGAATTTTTCTTTGCTTACATGATATCTATAAAATTAAATCTCACAAAATAAGGGCAATAGAATATGTAGCAGGAGGGATGAGGAACTGGGGATAGCCACTGGAGGGTCTCAGATGCCCAGGAAATGAGAGGCTCCCAAGACCCAGTGGGCATGATTTCAGCAGAGAAGGGGAAATAGAACCTATAGAGATCACCTCCAGTAGATAGGTATGGCTCCCAGTCCAAGTATTGGGCCACACACCCATCTCAAAGTTTTTAACCGAGAAATATTCCTGTCCAAAGAAAAAAACAGGGACAAAAAATGGAGAAGAGACTGAAGGAAGGGCCATCTGGAGACTGCCCCACCTGGGGATCCATCCTGTCTGCAGATAACAACCCTGACACTGTTGCTGTTGCCAAGAGATTCTTGCTGACAGAATCCTGGTGTGGCTACTCCTCAGGAGGTTCATCCAGCAACTGATCAATGCAGATGTGGATGCTTGGAGCCAACCACTCAGCCAGACTGAGCTCAGGACTCTAGTGGGAGAGCTGGTAGAAGGACTGGAGGAGTTAAGGGGAATTACAACCCCCTAGGAAGAACAACATCAGCTGGCCAGAACACCCAATGCTCCCAGGGACTAGACCACCAACCAAGGAGTGTACAGGGGGGGAACCGTGGCTCCAGATACATAGGTAGCAAAGGATGGCCTTGTCTGACACCAAAGGGAGAAGAGGCCCTTGGCCCTGTGGAGGTTTTATGCCCTGGGGGGGGGGGGGAGAGGGTGGATGGGAGGGGAAGCACCCTCATAGAGGCAAAGGGGAGGGAGGGAGGGGAGGTTGTGGGATGATAGGGGGCTTGTGAAGGGGTAATCAGGAAGTGGGATATCATTTGAGATGTAAACAAATGGAATGAGAAAGAAGGAAGAAAGAAAGAAAGAAAGAAAGAAAGAAAGAAAGAAAGAAAGAAAGAAAGAAAGAAAGAGAAGAAGAAAGAGAGAGAAAAGAAGAAGAAGGAAGGAAGGAAGGAAGGAAGGAAGGAAGGAAGGAAGGAAGGAAGGAAGGAAGGAAGGAAGGAAACTGAGCACAGTAGTGAATGCCTATAATCCCTGCTATTTAGGGGCAAGAGAATGGAAGGCTGACCTAGGCAACATAGAAAGGAAACATGAGCACAGGATCTTAAGACTTCTGGTGAGTGGAACACAGCTTCTGCTCCAATCCAATTGCGCACGGGACCTGAGACTGCATTAGTTAGGGAAGCAGAAAACCGGCCTGAGTAGGGCCACAAGCCTCTTCAGGTCTTAACAGCAGATGGGTAGCTAGAGCGCAGGGTCAGCTGACACCCGCCAGCTACCCACGACACCCACCACAGGATTTTGAGACTGCTGGTGAGTGGAACACAGCTTCTGCTCCAGTCCAATCACGCGGGACCTGAGACTGCTTTGGTTGGGGAGGCAGAAATCCAGCCTGAGTAGGGCCACAAGCCTCTTCCAGTCTGAACAGCACCGGGGTAGCTAGAGCTCAGGGTCTGCTAACACCTGCCAGCTACCCACGACACCCGCCACAGGATTTTGAGACTTCTGGTGAGTGGAACACAGAGTCTGCTCCAATCTTTAAACAGTGACAACAATAACAACTAATCCCAGAGATTACCAGATGGCGAAAGGTAAACGTAAGAATCTTACTAACAGAAACCAAGACCACTCACCATCATCAGAACCCAGCACTCCAACTTCGCCCAGTCCAGGGCACCCCAACACACTGGAAAAGCTAGACCCGGTTCTAAAAGCATATCTCACAATGATGGTAGAGGACATCAAGAAGGACTTTAATAACACACTTAAAGAAATACAAAAGAACACTGGTAAACAGGTAGAAGACATTAAAGAGGAAGCACAAAAATCCCTTAAAGAATTGCAGGAGAACACTGCTAAACAGGTAGAAGACATTAAAGAGGAAGCACAAAAATCCATTAAAGAATTGCAGGAGAACACTGCTGAACAGGTAGAAGACATTAAAGAGGAAGCACAAAAATCCATTAAAGAATTGCAGGAAAACCAGACCAAACAGGTGATGGAATTGAATAAAACCATCTAAGACCTAAAAAGGGAAGTAGAGACAATGAAGAAAACACAAATTGAGGCAACACTGGAGATAGAAACACTAGGAAAGAAATCTGGAACCATAGATACGAGCATCAGCAACAGAATACAAGAGATGGAAGAGAGAATCTCAGGTGCAGAAGACTCCATAGAGAACATCTGCACGACAATCAAAGAAAATACAAAATCCAAAAAGATCCTAACTCAAAATATCCAGGAAATCCAGGACAAAATGAGAAGACCAAACCTACGGATAATAGGAGTAGATGAGAATGAAGATTTTCAACTCAAAGGACCAGCAAATATATTCAACAAAATTATAGAAGAAAACTTCCCAAACCTAAAGAAAGAGATGCCCATGAACATACAAGAAGCTTACAGAACTCCAAATAGACTGGACCAGAAAAGAAATTCCTTCCGATACATAATAATCAGAACAACAAATGCACTAAATAAAGATAGAACACTAAAAGCAGTAAGGGAAAAAGGTCAAGTAACATATAAAGGCAAGCCTATCAGAATTACACCGGATTTTTCACCAGAGACTATGAAAGCCAGAAGGGCCTGGACAAATGTTATACAGAAACTAAGAGAACACAATTTCCAGCCCAGGCTACTATACCCAGCCAAACTCTCAATTACCATAGATGGAGAAACCAAAGTATTCCATGATAAAACCAAATTCACACATTATCTTTCCACGAATCCAGCACTTCAAAGGATAATAACAGAAAAAAACCAATACAAGGACAGAAACCACGTCCTAGAAAAAGCAAGAAGGTAATCCCTCAACAAACCTAAAAGAAGACAGCCACAAGAACAAAACACCAACTCTAACAACAAAAATAAAAGGAAGCAACAATTACTTCTCCCTAATATCTCTTAATATCAATGGACTCAACTCCCCAATAAAAAGACATAGACTAACAGGCTGGCTACAGAAACAGGACCCAACATTTTGCTGCTTACAGGAAACTCATCTCAGAGAAAAAGATAGACACTACCTCAGAATGAAAGGCTGGAAAACAATTTTCCAAGCAAATGGTAGGAAGAAACAAGCTGGAGTAGCCATTATAATATCTGATAAGATTGATTTCCAACCCAAAGTCATCAAAAAAGACAAGGAAGGGCACTTCATTCTCATCAAAGGTAAAATCCTCCAAGAGGAACTACCAATTCTGAATATCTATGCTCCAAATACAAGGGCAGCCTCATTCATTAAAGATACTTTAGTAAAGCTCAAAGCACACATTGCACCTCACACAATAATAGTGGGAGACTTCAACACACCACTTTCACCAATGGACAGATCATGGAAACAGAAACTAAACAGGGACACAGTGAAACTAACAGAGGTTATGAAACAAATGGATCTGACAGATATCTACAGAACATTTTATCCTAAACGAAAGGATATACCATCTTCTCAGCACCTCACGGTACCTTCTCCAAAACTGACCACATAATTGGTCACAAAACAAGCCTCAATATATACAAAAATATTGAAATTGTCCCATGCAACCTATCAGATCACCATGGACTAAGACTGATCTTCAATAACAAAATAAATAATAGAAAGGCAACACACACGTGGAAACTAAACAACACTCTTCTCAATGATACCTTGGTCAAGGAAGGAATAAAGAAAGAAATTAAGGACTTTCTGGAGTTTAATGAAAATGAAGCCACAACATACCCAAACTTATGGGACACACTGAAAGCATTTCTAAGAGGAAAACTCATAGCTCTGAGTGCCTCCAAAAAGAAACTAGAGGGAGCACACATTAGCAGCTTGACAACATACCTAAAAGCACTAGAACGAAAAGAAGCAAATTCACCCAAGAGGAGTAGATGGCAAGAAATAATCAAACTCAGGGGTGAAATCAACCAAGTGGAAACAAGAAGAACAATTCAAAGAATCAACCAATCGAGGAGCTGGTTCTTTGAGAAAATCAACAAGATAGATAAACCCTTAGCCAGACTCACTAGAGGGCACAGGGACAACATCCTAATTAACAAAATCAGAAATGAAAAGGGAGACATAACAACAGACTCTGAAGAAATCCAAAACACCATCAGATCATTCTACAAAAGGCTATACTCAACAAAACTGGAGATCCTGGATGAAATGGACAAGTTTCTAGACAGATACCAGGTACCAAAGTTAAATCAAGATCAGGTTAATGATCTAAACAGTCCCATATCCCCTAAAGAAATAGAAGCAGTCATTAATAGTCTCCCAACCAAGAAAAGCCCAGGACCAGATGGGTTTAGTACAGAGTTCTATCAAAGCTTCAAAGAAGAACTAATCCCAGTTCTTCACAAACTATTCCACAAAATAGAATCAGAAGGTACTTACCCAACTCATTCTATGAAGCCACAATTACTCTGATACCTAAACCACATAAAGACCCAACAAAAATAGAGAACTTCAGACCAATTTCCCTTATGAATATTGATGCAAAAATCCTCAATAAAGTTCTTGCTAACAGAATTCAAGAACACATCAAAACAATCATCCATCCTGACCAAGTAGGATTCATCCCAGGGATGCAAGGATGGTTCAATATACGAAAATCCATCAATGTAATCCATTATATAAACAAACTCAAAGACAAAAACCACATGATCATCTCGTTAGATGCTGAAAAAGCATTTGACAAAATCCAACACCCATTCATGATAAAAGTCTTGGAAAGATCAGGAATTCAAGGTCCATACCTAACCATGATAAAGGCAATATACAGCAAACCAGTAGCCAACATCAAAGTAAATGGTGAGAAGCTGGAAGCAATCCCACTAAAATCATGGACTAGACAAGGCTGCCCACTCTCTCCCTACCTATTCAACATTGTACTTGAAGTCCTAGCCAGAGCAATTAGACAACAAAAGGAGATCAAGGGGATACAAATCGGAAAAGAAGAAGTCAAAATATCGCTTTTTGCAGATGATATGATAGTATACATAAGTGACCCTAAAAATTCCACCAGAGAACTCCTAAGCCTGATAAATAGCTTCGGTGAAGTAGCTGGATATAAAATTAACTCAAGCAAGTCAATGGCCTTTCTGTACACAAAGGATAAACAAGCAGAGAAGGAAATTAGGGAAACAACACCGTTCTCAATAGTCACAAATAATATAAAATACCTTGGTGTGACTCTAACTAAGGAAGTGAAAGACCTGTATGACAAGAACTTCAAGTCCCTGAAGAAAGAAATTAAAGAAGATCTCAGAAGATGGAAAAACCTCCCATGCTCATGGATTGGTAGGATCAACATTGTAAAAATGGCTATCTTGCCAAAAGCAATCTACAGATTCAATGCAATCCCCATCAAAATTCCAACTCAATTCTTCAACGAATTGGAAAGGGCAATCTGCAAATTCATCTGGAATAACAAAAAACCTAGGATAGCAAAAACTCTTCTCAAGGATAAAAGAACCTCTGGAGGAATCACCATGCCTGACCTAAAGCTGTACTACAGAGCAATTTTGATAAAAACTGCATGGTACTGGTATAACGACAGACAAGTAGACCAATGGAACAGAAGTGAAGACCCTGAGATCAACCCACATACCTATGGTCACTTGATCTTTGACAAGGGAGCAAAAACCATCCAGTGGAAAAAAGACAGCATTTTCAACAAATGGTGCTGGCACAACTGGCGGTTATCATGTAGAAGAATGCGAACTGATCCATTCCTATCTCCTTGTACCAAGGTCAAATCTAAGTGGATTAAGGAACTCCACATAAAACCAGAGACACTGAAACTTATAGAGGAGAAAGTAGGGAAAAGCCTCGAAGATATGGGTACAGGGGAAAAATTCCTGAATAGAACAGCAAAGGCTTGCGCTGTAAGATCGAGAATCGATAAATGGGACCTCATAAAGTTGCAAAGCTTCTGCAAGGCAAAAGACACCGTCAATAAGACAAAAAGACCACCAACAGATTGGGAAAGGATCTTTACCTATCCTAAATCAGATAGGGGACTAATATCCAATATATATAAGGAACTCAAGAAGTTGGACTCCAGAAAATCAAATAACCCCATTAAAAAATGGGGCTCAGAACTGAACAAAGAATTCTCACCTGAGGAATACCGAATGGCAGAGAAGCACCTGAAAAAATGTTCAACATCCTTAATCATCAGGGAAATGCAAATGAAAACAACCCTGAGATTCCACCTCACACCAGTCAGAATGATTAAGATCAAAAATTCAGGTGACAGCAGATGCTGGCGAGGATGTGGAGAAAGAGGAACACTCCTTCATTGTTAGTGGGATTGCAGGCTGGTACAACCACTCTGGAATCAGTTTGGCGGTTCCTCAGAGAATTGGACATAATACTACCAGAGGATCCAGCAATACCTCTCCTGGGCATATATCTAGAAGATGTTCCAACCGGTAAGAAGGACACATGCTCCACTATGTTCATAGCAGCCTTATTTATAAAAGCCAGAAGCTGGAAAGAACCCAGATGCCCCTCAACAGAGGAATGGATACAGAAAATGTGGTACATTTACACATTGGAGTACTACTCAGCTATTAAAAGGAATTAATTTATGAAATTCCTAGGCAAATGGATGGATCTGGAGGGCATCATTCTGAGTGAGGTAACATATTCACAAAGGAACTCACACAATATGTACTCACTGATAAGTGGATATTAGCCCAAAAACTTAGGATACCCAAGATATAAGATACAATTTGTTAAACGCATGAAACTCAAGAAGAACGAAGACCAAAGTGTGGACACTGTGCCCCTTCTTGGAATTGGGAACAAAACACCCATGGAAAGAGTTACAGAGATAAAGTTTGGAGCTGTGAAGAAAGGATGGACCATCTAAAGACTGCCATATCCAGGGATCCATCCCATAATCAGATTCCAAACGCTGACACCTTTGCATACACTAGCAAGATTTTGCTGAAAGGACCCAGATATAGCTGTCTCTTGTGAGACAATGCCGGGGCCTAGCAAACACAGAAGTGGATGCTCACAGTCAGCTATTGGAAGGATCACAGGGCCCCCAATGGAGGAGCTAGAGAAAGTACCCAAGGAGCTAAAGGGAACTGCAACCCCATAGGTGGATCATTATTATGAACTAACCAGTACCCCAGAGCTCTTGTCTCTAGCTGCATTTGTATCAAAAGATGGCCTAGTAGGCCATCACTGGAAAGAGAGGCCCATTGGACTTGCCAACTTTATATGCCCCAGTACAGGGGAATGCCAGGGCCAAGGGGGGGGGGGGGGGACTGGGGGCGGGAGTGTATTGGGGACTTTTTGGATAGCATTGGAAATGTAATTGAGGAAATTACCTAATTAAAAAAAAAAAGAAAAAAATTAAAAAAGAAAAAAAATAAAATAAAATAAAAGAAAGGAAACATGAGAGAGCAATATGATTTTATAAATAATAGCAAGTAGCAACAGTCTTGTGAGATACATTAAAAAAAAATCATGGTACCCTGAGATTCCTAACTTGGGATTCTTCTCATATGGACTAAAATAATAAGGTGAAAAGATAATGGGCTGGACATTCTTGAAAATTCCATCCAGTGCATTTCTAAAAGCTCCCAAACAAATGGGTGTTTATTAAAAAAAAAAAAAAAAAAAGGAGTCAGAGCCAGTAACCAAATCCTTTCATAATTTGCATATCAAACCTCTTACTTGTAGTCATGTGACAAAGAGAAATAGGAAATAACTCTCAATGAAGAGGGGAAGTATTGTGGCATCACTGACACTGGGAAGATTACAGGGCAGACACCACTTCTCAGTGAGAAACCTAAGTCAGAGTCAGACAGAATGGCAATAATTACCACAAATTCTGACTATTTTGCTCACAGGTATGAAGTCATAATCCCTTTCGTGGTCTCTACAATATACTCTATTGTTGGCATCATTGGCAATGGCTTCATCACTGTCATCTATGGGACTGAATGGGTCAGGAGCAAAAGACTCCCTACTGGTGAGAACCTTATGTTGATGCTGAGTTTTTCCAGGCTATTGCTACAGATATGGATGATGGTAGAGATTACTTATAGTCTACTTTTCCCGATCATTTATAACCATAATGCCATGTATAAACTATTCAAAGCCATCTCTGTGTTTCTAAACTACTGTAACCTCTGGTTTGCTGCTTGGCTCAATGTCTTCTATTGTCTTAAAATTGTGAACTTAGCTCACCCTCTGTTCCTTTTGATGAAGCAGAAAATCATAGGGCTGATGCCTCAGCTCCTGAGTCTGTCAGTGTTGGTTTCCTTCAGCTTAAGTTCCTTCTTCTCTAAAGACATCTTCAATGTGTATGTGAACAGTTCTGTTCCCATCCCCTCTTCCAACTCCACAAAGATGAAGTACATCTTTATGACCAATGTACTCAGCCTAGCTTTCTTGTATTATATGGGGATCTTCGTTCCTTTGTTCATGTTCATCATGGCAGCCACTCTGCTGATCACCTCACTCAAGAGGCACACCCTGCACATGGAAAACAGCACCACAGGCTCTAGGGACTCCAGCATGGAAGCTCACGTGGGTGCCATCAAATCGGCCAGCCACTCTCTCATTCTCTACATTATTAATGCACTGGCTTTATTTATTTCCATGTCAAACATCCTTGGTGCTTACAGTTTCTGGAATAGTTTGTGCAACATTATCATGACTGCCTATCCAGCTGGTCAGTCAGTGCATCTGATCTTGAGAAATCCAGGGCTGAGAAGAGCCTGGAGGCGGTTTCAGCACCATGTTCGTCTTTACCTTAAAAGGTAGAACCAGTAACTGGAACCTGGAAGTATTATAAGACCTGACCCAACCAGTTCTCCCTTTTCTTCACAGATCTCTTCATTCACTTTTCCCACACAGAAAAACCTGCTCTAACACTAACTACTTCTCTGGAACTGGATTCTTAGATGAATGTGAAATTGGATTAACTTGAGAGTCTAGGCAGAAGTATGGAAGGAATTTGAAGATTGACTCAAAAAAGCACCTTTACACAGATTTATATACATATATATATATATATATATATATATATATATATATATATATATATGGCTCCATCTTCTCTGCTCTCCATGACCCCTGAGGCTTAGGAGATCTCAGTTGCTCCAAAGGATAATGTTATCTGCTGAACACCCTTTGATTCTTGAAGATACCCTGGAATAGAGAGCAGATCATCTGATCTACTTTTGACATCCTGATATCCTCAAAGAGGACAAAAAGAGCTGCTATCAGGGACAACATTCAGAGCAATAAAGGAAACCAGGATTCCTACAAAGAAAACATTTAGGAAACAAAGAACTGGCCAGTTATTAGGACATAAGATGCTAGCACTTCCTTAAAAAGTAAAACATAAAGAAAGAGGCTTTGGCATTTTCAACAAATGGTGCTGGCACAACTGGCGGTTATCATGTAGAATGAGAATTGATCCATTCTTATCTCCTTGTACAAAGCTCAAGTCTAAGTGGATCAAAGAACTCCACATAAAACCAGAGACTCTGAAATTTATAGAGGAGAAAATGAGGAAAACCCTCAAAGATATGGGCACAGGGGAAAAATTCCTAAACAGAACAGCAAAGGCCTGTGCTGTAAGATCAAGAGTTGGCAAATGGGACCTCATAAAATTGCAAAGCTTCTGTAGGGCAAAAGATACTGTCAACAAGACAAAAAGGCCACCAACAGATTGGGAAAGAATTTTTACGAATCCTAAATCTGATAGGGGACTAATATCCAATATATACAAAAAGCTCAAGAAGCTGAAATCCAGAAATTCAATAACCCCATTAAAAATGGGGTACAAAACTAAACAAAGAATTCTCAAGTGAGGAATACCAAAGGGCTAAGAAGCACTTGAAAAAATGTTCAACATCCTTAATCATCAGGAAAATGCAAATCAAAACAACCCTGAGATTCCACCTCACACAAGTCAGAATGGCTAGGATCAAAAATTCAGGTGACAGCAGATGCTGGTGAGGATGTGGAGAAAGAGAGACACTCCTCCATTACTGGTGGGATTGCAAGCTTGTACAACCACTCTGGAAATCAGTCTGGCGGTTCCTCAGAAAACTGGACATAGTACTACTGCTAGATCCAGCAATACCTCTCCTGGGCATATACCCAGAAGAAGTTCCAACTGGTAATAAGGACACATGCTCCACTATGTTCATAGCAGCCCTATTTACAATAGCCAGAAGCTTGAAAGAACCCAGATGTCCCTCAACAGAAAAATGGATACAGAAAATGTACATTTACACAATGGAGTACTACTCAGCTATTAAAAACAATGAATTTATGAAATTCTTGGGCAAGTGGATGTATCTGAAGGATATCATCCCGAGTAAGGTAACCAAATCACAAAAGAAGTCACTTGATATGCACTTACTGATGGGTAAATATTAGCCCAGAGGCCTAGAATACCCAAGATACAACTTCCAAAACACAGGAAAATCAGGAAGGAAGACCAACGGGTGGATGCTTCATTCCTCCCTAGAATACGGGATGAAATATCCATGGAAGGAGTTTCAGAGACAAAGTTTGGAGCTAGGGCAAAAGGATGGACCATCCAGAGACTGCCCCACCCAGGGGTCTATCCCATGATCAACTACCAAACTCAGACACTATTGTGTGCGTCCTCGGGATTTTGCTGAAGGGACCCTGATATAGCTGTCTCCTGTGAGGCTTTGCCAGTGCCTGGCAAGTGCAGAAGTGGATGCTCACAGTCATCTATAGGATAGAGCGCAGGGCCCCCAATGTAGGAGCTGGAGAGGGTGCCCAGGAGCTAAGAGGGTCTGCAGCCCTATAGCTGGAACAACAATATGAACTGATCAATACCCCCAGAGCTCGTGTCTCTAGCTGCATATATAGCAGAAGATGGCCTAGTCAGCCATCATTGGGAAGAGAGGCCCCTTGGTCTAGAAAACTTTATATGCCCCAGTACAGGGGAACCCCAGGGCCAAGAAGTGAGAGTGAGTGGGTAAGGGAGCAGGGGGGAGGGTAAGGGGACTTTGGGGATAGCATTTGAAATGTAAATAAAGAAAATATCTAATAAAAAATGTGGGGGGAAAAAAGAAAGAGGCTTTGGATTTGAGTGACTGGAGGCTATGTTTACTGCTAAAGAAGTGACAAAGTGGCATCTGGCTTCCAGAAGTCTCCAGAGAGGAAGAAGAAATGATGAGAGAGCATGTAAAGAGAGAGTCTGTAAGACTAGGAGCACAGGGAGTTTCTCTGGGTTAAATGGTGAAATAGAAGGTAGAAGACAGAAACATGGCTAATCAATTAGTTATTTTTCCAAATGGGAGGGGATGAAGCAAGAAGAGAAGGAAAGAAAAATGGAATAGGAAAGTGTCAAGCAAACAGAAAGGTCAAATCAAATATTAATTTTTCTTACTAGCCAACTCCCATCAATGTAGTGGGCACCCACTGGCTTTACCTGTTCTGGGCTACCTTGAAGAAACTAATGAGGCTTGGGTTACATGGGAGAGGGTGTGGAAAAGGAAAACAGTCCTTGTCATTTTCACCCCTCAGGATGGCACTGGCAGCATTACTTCAAAGGGTTATCTACAAAGTGGAAACTTGAATATCTCTTCTATTGTGCTCCTTGCAAATTAAAATTCCTGAAGAAAACAGAGAGAAAGCTTCTGTTCATAGGAAGCTCGGGGGGCTCCCAAATAAAACCCAAGATGGACAGGAAAGAGGAGACTAACTCTGTGCCCCGTGCCTCTCACATTCATGTTATACAGCCTGTTACACCTCAAATCTACAAATCTCTCTCTCTCTCTCTCTCTCACACACACACACACACACACACACACAAAATATGGCTTCTCTCTCTTTCTCTCTCTCTCTTTTTTAATGATTTATTTATTTAATGTATGTGAGTACACTGTCACTCTCTTCAGACACACCAGAAGAGGGCATTAGATCCCATTACAGATGGTTGGGAGCCACCATGTGGTTGCTGGGAATTGAACTCAGGACCTCTGGAAAAGCAGTCAGTGCTCTTAACCACTGAGCCATCTCTCCAGCCTCTCTCTCTCTCTCTCTCTCTCTCTCTCTCTCACACACACACACACACACACACACACTCAAATATTTTGATTTAATTGATACTTTATTTATTTGAGTGAATATTACCTTTTTATAGTTGTTATAGTAAAGATAAAGATTGTAGGTTTAATTCCAATGACGATAGAAAGAAAAAAAAATTTCCAAGTAACAGATGTTGATAAAGTACTTCCATACCCACTGTATATATGTTAATACATCAAAAATGAGACATGAAGTTGTTATCACATTAACAGGAATCCTGACAAGATTCCAAAAATGAGTAATTTCTCTCTGGGTTTGTTCTGAAGAAATGCCATCTCCTTGTTTGCAGGCACCTACAGCAGCAGGCAGGAAATTGAGTAGCTCATTGATGCTGTGTTGTCCTGCCTTCAACTTGATGAAACTTGTTCACATTCAAGTACTTCCTCTATGAAGAGCTGAACTACACATAAGAAAGGACAAGAAGGTTTAGTCTTCCAGTAGGTTTGTTTTAAACAGAAATCAGAAGTCCTAAATAAAGACAAAATTGGACTCCTGCTGAACTGAAGAAGATAACTAACTTCTCAAACCCTGGCTTGCTGTTGTCCTATGTCCTAGCATCCTTTCTGGAAGTACTTAGAAACTCTGTCTGCCCATCCCCCCCCCTTTCATCACCCTAAGGGATATTCAGGATTTTTTTTTCTTGCTCTGGATATTTATAAACTGAGAAAAGCAATGGGCTTTTGGTGTCTGAAAGACTTTAGTATGGAAGGCTCAGTACTGAGATAGAGGGTCCAGGGTCTTAGATCTGGCTGAGTTCCCAGAAATGAAGAGTTTATGGCAGCACAGGTGAACATAAAATCTGTGACTTGAGGAGTACTAAGCTACCCCACAATCTAGCACAGTACCCACAACCAAACACATCCATCTCTCTGGGTGACTACTAAAACTCCACTGTGGTTTCTGTGTGCTTTGAGTTTGTAGGTAACTTGGGTTTGGGGGGGTTGGTTTGGTTTGGTTTTGTTCCCTCCTGTGTTCTTTGGTTTGGGATACTGGACAAAAAGGTCTCTGTCTCCTCTTCTAAATAGGCCAGAAGCTGCCTGCTGCAGGAGAAGCAATGGATTCAGGGAAATGCTCATCTTGTGTGTTCTCTAACAGAAGATTCTATTGATAAATAGAAGATGGAAATATTCAGGAGCCTGTGGCTGAGAGTGCAGGTCTAGACAGGAATGATGTGGGAAGAGGTGTTGGGGGAGGAAAAAACTGTGAAAAGGAAGGTGAGAGGTGCTAAGAGCTGAAGTTGGTCTTAGGCAGTTTCGTTTTCGGAGTAGTTTTCCTCCCACAGTCTGGCTCAGGACTCACACCCAGCAAAAGAAAGGGTCTGCCATGAGCATTCAGAAGCAATGTTCCTGAGTAGGTTGCTTCCTGGTTAAAGGTGGGTAGAGAGCAGGTACTCTTTGTAGTTATACTCATCTACCAACAGCCTTTATTGACAAAATACAATGTTCTGGTTATATATATATGGTTTTATATGATGTATGTGTTAGAGTCTGAAGATTTGGGAAATAATCCACTATGAAAACCAAGTTTGAGCCAGCAAAAGTGTCTTTCTTCAGAAACTGATATATCAGGGAAATGGCTGGGATTGGAAACCAAACCTTGTTAGCCAAGGTTGAGATAGAGAAACCTTTTAAGCAAAAGAGCACAAACTAGGAGGGGTGAGGCCAAGGGTAGGCCAGCCATTCAGGTGTATTCATGCTGTATGTTTCCAACCATTTCCCACACCTGGCATCCTAAGTGGGTTACTGCCTCTCAAATACCTCAGATGGCACCCCTGATAACCTGGCCTAGATCAAGGCCAACCAGTCAGAGCTTCCATGGGATTTCATCTTAACTGAGAGCTAACCAACAAGGCATGGGGTGTGACATTGTGGTCTAAGGTCACAGAGAAGCCATTTCAGGAAATTCAGTTGTTTCTTAGAATTTAGCTTAGTACAAAATGGAAGCTATATATAAGATGGAGTCCCTGTAGCTAAGAAGACTCTCAATATATGTAATACACACACACACACAGAGAGAGAGAGAGAGAGAGAGAGAGAGAGAGAGAGAGAGAGAGAGAGAGAATTGTATGAATGTTCTTTTTTTTCAAATTACATAATGAAAAAAATAAGAAAAAATGGGTTTTTAATGTGATACAAAAAAAGGGTTTAAGAAAGGTGGTTCAGCAGTTAACAACACTTGATGTTCTTGCAGAGGATTCAAGTTCAGTTCTCAGAACCCACATAGTGGCTTACAGCCCTCTGTAACTATAGTCCCACAGGATCTAAAACCCTCTTCTGGCTTCTGGACATGGTACACATACACTCATACAAGCAAACATTAAAACAAAAAATAATTTGGGGGGGGGGGGCGTTTCAAGACAGGGTTTCTCTGTATAGCCCTGGGGCTGTCCTGGAACTCACTTTGTAGACCAGGTTGGCCTCGAACTCAGAAATCCGCCTGCCTCTGCCTCCCGAGTGCTGGGATTAAAGGCCTGTGCCACCATGCCCGGCTCAAAAAATAATTTTTTAACAATGCAAAGAGAAAAGAATCTGTTTCCCTGGACTTGGCAGCAAAACAAGATGCAGAGAAGCCCAAATTGGAACATTGATAGGAAAGCCTCCTCGGCCTTTTGGACAATGGTAATTCTATCCCATGCAGTTTCTCCTGGATTTGTTCTTTACTAGTGTGAGACATTGGGTAGTGACTGCATCTCCAAGACTCTGCTTCTACATCCACCCCTAGACTTAAAATGCCCAGAGCCCACTCAGATCAAGTTGGATAGCAGAACATTTAGGTGTCGGGGCAGAGTGTGACCACAGGTCAGTGATAGTTTGTTCTACTTGAATGGAAGGTGGGAAATGAAAGGCAGATGCCCTGAAGCCTTTACCCTGATTCTTCACTGGGCAAGCAGAGAAGTGATTGCCAGGCAGCCAGCATTCCAGTTTGAAATGCCTGGGAACCATTTCAGTGTTGATTTGAACAAATAGGGCACTAGGTCAGGAGTCAGAAAGTTTTTTGCCAAAAGTCAGAAAATAGATGCTTTAGGTTATGCCAGGAACAAAAGGTCTCTGTTACAGGGACTCGCTTCCTGTGTGGCAGCACAAAACTGGCAGAGATGTTTAAATGGATGGATGTGGCTATGGTAAATAACAATTTTATTTATGGACACTAAAATTTGAATTTCATATCATTTTGAAATGTCATGAAATATTACCCTGTTCTTAATGCCAGGTGTGATGTATCATGTCTTTAAACCCAGCACTGGCAAAAAGAGATGAATTAGTCTCTGAGTTTGAAGGAAGTTGATCTACTCCAGGACACTCGGAGATACACAGAGAAACACTATCTCGAAGGAGGAGGAGGAGGAGGAGGAGGAGGAGGAGGAGGAGGAGGAGGAGGAGGAGGAGGAGGAGGAGGAGAAGAAGAAGAAGAAGAAGAAGAAGAAGAAGAAGAAGAAGAAGAAGAAGAAGAAGAAGAAGAAGAAGAAGAAGAAGAAGAAGAAGAAGAAGAAGAAGAAGAAGAAGAAGAAGAAGGGGAAGGGGAAGGGGAAGAAGAAGAAGAAGAAGAAGAAGAAGAAGAAGAAGAAGAAGAAGAAGAAGAAGAAGAAGAAGAAGAAGAAGAAGAAGAAGAAGAAGAAGAAGAAGAAGAAGAAGAAGAAGAAGAAGAAGGGGAAGGGGAAGGGGAAGGGGAAGAAGAAGAAGAAGGGGAAGAAGGGGAAGAAGGGGAGAAAGAGAGAGAGAGAGGGAGGGAGAGAGGGAGAGAGAGAAGTAAAAATTGTATCCTTAGTGTCTGGCCTATACAAAGAAGAGGAGATGGGGAGGAAGGAGTTTAAATTCCCTCAAGGCAGTTATAGACCCTATGTGGCACTTAGGTTTCACTGTAAATCACCAATGCACAAAGTAAGAACTTTTGCCATTCAGCATTTCCAATACTTTATCACTTGTTATTTCTTCAGCCTTTTCCACCCCTTTTCAAACCTTTCAAACACAACCTTACAGAGAGTCAACTCCCACAAACTCTCCTTTGACCTCCACACATTCCCTATGGCATACTTATGTTTGAGAACATGCCAATACATGCACACACACAAGATTGACTGATTGATTGATTGATTGATTGATTGATTGATTGATTGATTGATTGAAAAACTAAAATTAGGGCTGGGGAGATGATTTATCAGGTAAAGAATGACCTAAATTCATTTCCTGAGACCCACATGGTGGAAGAAGAGAACCAGCTTGAGCAAGTCTTCCCTAGCACTCTAGCATGCATAAACCAGGCATGTGTCCCATGCTGGTAACTCCATAGTGTGAAAAAGGCAGGCTGGAGGATCAGAAGTTCAATGTCATCCTCAGCTACATAGCAATTATGAAGCCTAAATGGATACATAAGATTGTCTTTAAGCAACATAACACTTCCATTCTTTATAAAAATAAAATATCTACTTTCATAGTTTCCCCTGTGAAGGGCACTAAGGGAGGACACAGGGCTTGGTCCTTTGAAAGATACTCTGAAGCCACTCATCCAATGGTAATAAGTAAAGAGATTCACAACTTCAGTCTCTTAGAGAGTATTTGAAGATATTATCTATGGCTTTCAAGTAGTCACATCCCTGTCAACCATCTCTGCTGGCTAAACCTCATGCCAGACCATTTCCCTTCCTGTGTCTGACCCTACACAATAAGGCTTTTGATTTGTGTTCCTTTCATGAATAAGTAACAGGCTAGCTTATTATATGATGATGTGTTATATTTAGAGTCCTTGTGGTCTATAAGAAAAAAACACTCTTTGATGCCAAAACTCTAGATTTTGGATTTCTGCTGTGGTGATCATGGGTACAACTCTAAGCCTGTCTCCCTATATGGAAATCAGAGATAATCATAATATCTAGTTCTGAGGTTGCTGTGAGCCTCAAAGGTAATGATACATGTGTAGTACATGAGAAATCACTGTGTGAAGATTAACGTATGTTCATTCAAATAAATGTATATTCTACGATTCAAAGATCAAGCTAACACAATTTTCTCCCTATAAGAGTGAGTTGTCTAAAATGGAAAGACTGACTAAATTATATTTGATACTCTGTGTACAGGGTTGGGGAGTCTGTGTACTGTGGGTGGATCAGGGATGTAAATTAAGCCTCGAATGGACACACTTAAAACTTCTACTCAATGAAATATAAATGTTTTCTAAACCCTGGCCTTCCTTCCTTTTGCACTTTTGCCAGAGAAAGGGTAGACCTCAGAGAAAATCTCTTGGCTTCATTAAATCGGCTAGAAGAGATCAAGATAGAAAGAAATGGGAATTTTTCACTGAGCATCTTCAGAGATGCACATCAGACAAGGCTGCAAATCAGAAAAGGGGTCCTATTACACCACACGCTCCCTAGGGAAAGTTGTTATTTGCATCTCCTATGGAGAGCCCAAAAACTGCAAATTAATCTTTGGTTTATTCAAACCATTTAGTGGATGATACGTTCAGGTCCCTATCGCAGCTTTGATATGAGTGACAGAATTGTTCATCAGGAAAGAGGCAGCAATAGCCCTCTTAGGAAAGACCATGAACCACACATACCTCTCTCACCATGCTCCATAGAGGAATAGCACGACACACACCATACTCACGCATGCAGTGAAAGAAACTGCATTTGTCTGCATTCAAAGGCCCAGAGAAAGGTTTTGGAAATCAACAAGTAGTAGGCAGAGTGTGCATAGACTATATAAAGTGTTTAGGCATGCACACACACACACACACACACAAGTCAGATGACTTTTCAGGTCTCTGAAGTGTCTGTAAGAAAATAGGGCAACCGTCTATAGTCTGGAGTCTAGACAATCAGTCCCCACATATCAATAAGTCAGCTCCAAAGTCCACACTGAAACATTGAGGATAATATGTCTAGAACTGCTCTCTATGCCGTCTCGTGCAGCCTCTGACCAAAGAGAATCATTTACTTTCCCCCTGGAAGTCTACCTCATTTTTCATTCACCCAGCATTAATTCAGGCCCTCGCCCACAGTATAGTGCAGCAACATCAAGGAGAATTCATCAGCAAATCCTTCCATTCTAGGTGAACCAAGAGAACAGGTCACTCTAGCACCACCCAAGACACTGAAGTACAGCTTTCAATAACCTTTGCTACATTGTTTGTTTTTAGGCCATTCCTTTATGATCAGGAAACATACATAACCATATGCTCTTGAACTACATATGTACTTACACACACACACACACACACACACAACTTACATACACTCACATCACCTTCTGAAAATCCTCCAGAGACTTTTGATTGCCATAGATGTGTCCACTGGCGGGGGGGGGGGGGGGGCGGGGGGCGGGGAAGCCCTCTGCTGCATCTTAGCTCACTCTTTTCTTGATTGCTCTTGATGTTTTTTTTTTTTTCTTTATACACCCTAGCCAACATAATCACCTAAAGAGCTTAATGAATTGGCTCCTTTGTAATTTTGATTTTGGAAAATGTTCAATCATACAGAAAAGTAGAAGAGATGCTGCACTCCTGCCTATGTATCATACTTGTCTCGTGTACTGTGTATTATACTTAATAAGTGCTGCTTGGGATCTGAAGTGTCCCCCAAAGGCTTAGGTGTTAACCGCTTTATTCCTGGACAGTGCTGAAATTGAGGGATTATTGTATTATGAGGGCTTAATCCATGGATGAATACACAGCTGAGTTCACAGCTGAACAGACCAGAAGGGTCCTGCTTGGAATAAGTACATCCGTAAGTGAGCACAGTTGTGTCTTTGAAGGGTATTTGGGACCCTGGTCTTTTCCACGCTCTCTTCCACCTTTCTAACTCACCCTCGTTCTAACCACAATGAAATGAGTTCTTCTCCATACGTCTCTCCCAACCATGACACTGTCACACCATAGGCCCACGGTGATGAGATGGAGTGACCTTTGACAGAGGCTTCTGAAGCTGTACACCAGAATAATTATCTCCTCCCTTAAATCCTTAATCTTGGACATTTTGTTACAGCTCCCATGAACATTTCGCCAGAACTGATCGGTGAAGGCCTTTGAGGGAAATTACAAGTACTTTTTCTTTTGAGGGAGAATACTATACTTCAAATACTTCAAATATTTCAGTATTTCTTGTGTCTCTAAAGCTAAAGATTTTTATGGGTTCCTGGACTTCACATAAATTTCTACTTTCTATAAAAATGAACTGGGTCCCAAAATTAGTCGTTGAAGTAGAGGCTGAAATGCACCAAAACACTCCTCTGAAAAGATATAAACATTTTCTCTAATACAGCCTTGATTATCCCTTGGAGTGGAGGCAGGGGGTATGGCAAGATAGGCTCTCACTATGTAGCCTGGTCTGGACTAGAACTTGCTATAAGACCAGGCTGGCTTCAGTCTCACAGGGGTCCTCCTGACTCTGTGTTCTGAGAGCTGGGATGAAAAGTGTGTGCCATCATCATGCCCTGCCATGGGAGTCATGGCAGTTTCCAGTATTTACAGGAAATATTACTAAGCTCTATAAAATCTAAACTGTGATAGATATTCTTTCTTCCCTACCAACTCCCTTGTGTAGTCTCCATGCCCCTTTCCATAAACTCTCTTGATAGACAACTCTTTCTTCTGTCCATTTCTATGCACATCTCCTCTGGACTCCTCTTCTCAAACCACATTCCACATTGAAATGATGCCCACTAGTATAGTACTTTTTTATAGATCAAACTTTGACTTTAGAGATTGACCACTGTGTAATTTGGTGATTTCGTTGCATAAATACTCTCAGCATGGCAAGATTCAAACTACCAGCAGGACCTGTTCAGTGGGTTTTGGAGATGAGCTAGCTTCCTTCCAAACAGGAACAGAGGGCATCTCCAGAGATAACGTTTTCTTCAGTCCAGCATAATATTTGTGGTGTTAGCAAGATACTCAGATCCTCCTAGACTCGGTTCCCTCGTTTTTACACAGGATTTACTGATTGTTTACATACTTCTTTATTGATTGTTGACCGGTTTTTTCATACAGTACCTAACATGGTGACGATTGGATGCGTGGCCACTAGATGGCGACCGAGTCATTTCTTTAGCACAAACCTTTTCTGTTATTTTTTCCAGTTCAACATTGAGCAAACCATAATTCAAATACACGAATTAAATTGGTGGAGTTTATTTTCCTTTCTGTAAACTTTTTACTTAGAAAGTTTTTGTGTTTTCTTTTGAAATTCTCCCCGGAAACTCCAGATCTTGGCCCTTATGTATGGCCATCTCTCAAGGCCTGGTATAGAAGCTGTTCTGGCTCCGGGATGACTAGTCCCCGGTGAGTTGTGGGAAAAAAATGTATCCAAAGCCACACCTGTCCCTGAGGGATCTACTTCGTAGCCTTTGCTGTCCTTCTCTCCTGAAAGAAAGCAAGATGTCCTCCATTGTCACATTGCCCACGTAATCTGTGAACGGCGATCATAAATCCATTCAAATCGTTTTATGGATTCTGGTTGAGCAATGGTGCGAACCGGATATTATATCAGACACAGGCCAAGCATCCCACAGATGAAGGAGGCAAGATCAAACAGTGCTACAGAGAAACAAGAAATTCACATCAACAAGTCCTCCCTTGGTGCTGAGACGGTAAGTGGACATCAGCTCCCATTCACAACTAAGAGACTATCTCCAAATGACAACACTTACAAAGGAAAAGTTAACTTTTTTGCAAAGGAATTTCACTGGGTTTACAAACCACACATAAGGACGGGCCTCACACTCATCAATAAATGGCCATGACAAAATAAACTCAATGTTTATTGTAGATTTTTTTTTTTTGGTCTTACTGGCCTTTTGGCCTTTTGCTTATATATTATGTTTCTGATTCTGTGTTCTTATGGATTATTTCTTCCTGTGTGCTCACATGTGATCGCCTGTTTGTGTGCATGAGTACTGTTTTATTTTTCTTTAGTTTTGGGTTTTTTTTTAGCTACAACTTGTTTGTTTTGTTTGTTTTCTAAACAGAAAGGAGAGTGGAGTTGGGTGGAGGGGAGCAGGGGAGGACCTTGGAGGAGTTGGGGGAGTGGAACCGATTAAAATATAGGATTTGACAAATGTGTTTCAGTTTTTTAAAAATGAAGTAAAAGAGGAAGGGAAGCAATATCTGCATCAGACACTGAAGCAAGCTGAGTTACAAAATAAGCATAAGAAGTTATGGTAAAAGCAGATTCATTTACTCATAGAAATTTATGACAAGTGTGAATGATGTGAGAAACTGAGATTATTAAAGGGACTGCACAGGAGAGTCATAGCTCACAGAGAGACAAAGTTGGGGCCCAGGCTTTTATTTAATTCAAACACAAATTCACATGGATAGAAAAAATAAAGACTTTAAGCCTATAAAACAAAACCGAGGATATAACTCAGTTGGTACAGTGCTTGCCTAACATGAATAAGGTCCTGGAAGTTAGTCACAGGCACTGCATAAAACCAGGTATGGAGGTGCACACCTGTAATCCCAGAATTTGTACAGTGGAGGCAGGAAGATCATCTTCAACTACATAGCAAGTTTAAAGCCAGCCAAGATTATTAGAAACTCTGCCTCAAAAGTTAATAATAATAAAGTTATTATTATGAAGTTAAAGTTATAACCAAAGAGTTGGAGGTGACCTATTAAAGAACATTTCAAAAGCTCTAGCCATGAGACAGAGACTGATTGGATTTCCATTGAGTATGCCATGAGTGACAGCAAGGGTCACTGGCTATATCTTTAAACAAAAGACAACTAGCTGAACTCTACAAGGGAATGTCCATGTCCATGTGGACACACACACACAATCTACAGGCAGTGGTAATCCTGTGGGTCAGGAAGCCATGCTCACTAATAACCAGAAATATGAATGTTAAATCAGCAATAAGTCTTAGCTGCCTTTATGTATCCACAGCTTAATTTCTGCAGCTTCAGTTACCCAGTCACCAGAAGATAGGCGAGTGGTATATCATAAGATTTTTCAGAGAGAGAGACCACATTCACATGACTTTTATTTTATCACTAATAGTTGCTAACCTCTTCTATGCCACTTTTACAAACTAAACTTTACAGTAGAAAAAACATAGTATGTATAAAGTTCAGTGGCATTTTTGTTGTTGTCGTTGCAACAATCCACTGGGGGTCTTAGAAATAAGGAGACTATCACAACACTTAACATGTCTCTAAACAATGAAAAATTAGCAAACACTGATGAGAATGTTAAAAGAGAGGATTCTGGTGCTGCTGCTGCTGGCTGGAGTGCCAGACTGCGTTGTCATTCTGGATGCACACACCTGGTGATATAAAGTACTCACATGCCCTTTGACTCAGAGATCCACCCCGGGGAGAGTTCCAGGAGAAGTTCTGCCACCAGTTTATAAAGGGACACAGAAAAGGTCTCCTGGTGTCATTGACGTCATGAGTCCACATCTCCCCAATGAGGAGAATGGGTCAACAAGGTGTGGTAGATAACCAGGGTAAGGCATGTAGGAGTCTGAAGTGATTAACTCAGCGTGTTGATAGCCATGTAGACAGTGTGGAGTGAAGGACATAAGAGGAAAAGCCAGATCTGTAGTGCAATGCCATTTATGGTTATAAAAAGCACATCAGGTGCAACATGACCCTATACATTAAAGAAGGTAATAGGCCCAAGGTTAACATTCACCACAACAATGAGACACACTATGTGAATCTATGAGACACACACCAGCACCCAGGACATAAAATGTTACAGAACTTAAAAGCCTGGCTTCAAGAGCAAAGGACCACTTGAGTTCAAGTCCTGGCTCTGCCACCAACTTGCTCTGTCACCTTGCAGGGGAAAATCTCTCTAACCTTTTCCTAAATCTGTTTGTTTTTTTTTTTTTTTTAACTTTAAAATGAGAGCTTTGCATTGTAAATCTTCTATGGAACTGTTGTCAAGAACCAGTTGGGTTACTATAAATTAATAAAAAGTCCCTGGCCTACTGGCTATTGTTAGCTGCTAGAAGGAGAGACAGTTTTCTCTAAGAAAGTATTGTAGCCACTGGTAAGTTGATCACAAGTGAAGAACAACCACACAGCCAAGAATATTTAGGCATCATGAATTGGGCTTGAAGTTTTACTTTTAAAGGACAAAAAGTTGGCTAAATAAGGAAGGGGCAATGGATCTGGGAAAAGCTAGAGGAAAGATGAATATAATCAAAACATACAAACTCTCAAAGAACTAATCTTTAAAAGTGCCTGGCTGCAAAGTGTCAAGTTTTATTATTATAGTAATAATAATAATAATAATAATAATAATAATAATAATAGCACAGGATCAAAAATGAAAAGAAAAATAAGCTCTTTGCTTAAACAACAAAACAAAAGGAATGGCCAGGTGTGATATATACCCTGTCATCTCACCATTCACCCAACATCATCAAAGCATTAATTTGAAGCCAAGCTGGGCTACATAGTCTATTATGATATAATAAGGCCAGTGATAAGAGAATGCAGAGATAACACAAAGCCACAAAAGAAAATTGTGCCTAGTCAGGAGATTTACAAAGGAATTCTGGAAAGCAACCATTTGGGGCACAAGTTAGGATCACAGTTTTGTCTATTTTGTCTATTTGCAGCAGATTATATTTCCAGGACAGCGTCGCTTAGAAGACACCCAGGTCCTGTGAATATGGTACTATATATGTCAGAGAATCCTGTAAAGCCTCACCACAGTATTATCTCTTATCAACCTTCTCTAAAGGTAGACATGGCCCTAAGAACATTTCAAGCAATCCTTCAATCAACCATGTGTGTGTCCACCTAGAGTTCCAACAACATTTCTCCTTCCTGCTCAGTTTAGAATGTAGAGAAGGGACTCTAAGCTCTTTTCTAGTCCTCAGCAAAGAGAAAATGCAAAGCATGGTGGTCACACCAAGTCTTAACAGCAATAAAGGCTGACAGGGATGGCAACCTTTACAATCAGAAGTAAGCAATTAGCAGCCAGAGGCAAGTGATCCTGTGAGCAACTGGCTCCTGAGCTCCTTGGCAGCCCACACACCACCACTGACATGTGTATGACAGGCTACCAGCTGCTATGTTAGAAAGAAATCCAGCAGGCACATAGACTAAATCAGTAGACAGCATGTTATTTCATCCTAAGAAAATGGATCTTGGTCCAAGAACAGAGATTTGTTCACCAGAGGGCTTGCAAATCTCAGCTGAAAACACGGCCAAGGCCTTTTCACATTTCTCATAAAAAGGAGCACAAAAATGAAAATGCTTCGGCATCTTGAAATTTACTCTTGGATTTACCTTACAATCAAAGACAAAAAATAATATCACAGGGATTCTGTCCATTCCCTATGGACAGAACGAACGGCACATTCTCTAACATGCCTGAACTCAGTTCAGGCAGGGGGTATAGGCAAAGTTTAATCTTGAAAACTGCAAACAGCCTCTGAGGCAATCATTACCAATGTTCTGCACAGAGTCTGAAGAGGCAGGGTCAAATGACAAAGCTTCAATTGCCGTATCCAACATACAGCATATATGGTCATGGACAAATTTCTCCATCAATACAATAGAGGTGATACTGGTGAGAGTAGTCACCTATATTAGTTTTTTTTTTCTATTGCTGTGAAAAAACACCATGATCAAAACAACCCATAGAAGGAAAGGCTTATTTGGACCTTATGGTTCCAGAGGGACACCATCATGGTAGGAGCATGGGAGCAGGCAGGTAGGTAATAAGCAGATGGCAAAGCCGCAGCTGACAACTCACATCTTGAACCACAAACAGGAAGCAGGGGATGGTGGGAGGCTTTTGAAGGTCCATTGACTCATCTCCTTCAATAAGCCACACCTAATCCTTCCCAGACACTTCCTGTCACTGGGGCCCAAGTGTTTAAACACATGAGCTTATGGGGACCATTCTCATTCAAGGTGCCGCACCTTCTGAACAGTTGCTTTAGAAGTGTGTTGGTGTTTTGTTTTGTTTTTTAAGTTAAACACACTTATCACTAGACCTACTGATTCCATTTCTAGATATCTATTCAGTAGAAATACAAAAATGTGTGACCCCACCAAGGCTGGGTGCTGCAATATTCATAGCGGCGTCGTTCCTGATGCGTGATATCTAGAAACAACCCAATATCCATTACTGATAATAAGCAAAACATCACACATCCACACAAAAGTTTTTGACAATAGAAAGTAGAACATTGCTGATTCATGTGACAACAGGGCAAAAGAAGCCAGGGGCCATGGACTATAAATGACATGACATCTATTTGTAATGTCATAAAAGGCAAATCTATACTGACTCCTCATGATATTGAAAATAAAACAGATTCTGGTCATCACATCCTCCTTGTCTTTGCCAACCTGGTACCTATCAGCCTGCTATTCCCCTCTGTGGTACTTGAATAAAAAATGCGCCCCTATAGGTTCATGAAAAAAAAATACTTAACCCTGGGTTGTTAAACTTACAAAACAATTAGAATTGTGCAAAGCATAGCAGTCTCAATGCATGCTTCCTAAGGATTAAAAATAAATGATCACGGCTGAGCAGTTCACGGGAGTAGAGAACTAACCATCCTTGTGTAAGTTCTACACCACAGGAAGCACGTCTGAGAACTTAATTCAATTTCTGATCCTCTATGAAATGTTTATAAAATCACAGTGAGTTTGAGGTCAGTTGAGTAGAGACATAAAACTCAGCTTATGGCCAGTGTCTGCCTGTTCTGGTTAGGGTTAGGGTTAGGGTTAGGGTTAGGGTTAGGGTTAGGGTTAGGGTTAGGGTTAGGGTTAGGGTTAGGATTAGGGCACATGTGTGTCAGAGGTCCATTTACAGGAGTTGGGTCACCCTTTCATTTTCTTTTTTTTTTTTTTTTGAATTTTTTTTATTACGTATTTTCCTCAATTACATTTCCAATGCTATCCCAAAAGTCCCCCATACCCTCCCCCCCACTTCCCTACCCACCCATTCCCACTTTTTGGCCCTGGCGTTCCCCTGTACTGGGGCATATAAAGTTTGCATGTCCAATGGGCCTCTCTTTCCAGTGATGGCCGACTAGGCCATCTTTTGATACATATGCAGCTAGAGTCAAGAGCTCCGGGGTACTGGTTAGTTCATAATGTTGTTGCACCTACAGGGTTGCAGATCTCCACACTTTGGTCTTCGTTCTTCTTCAGTTTCATGTGTTTTACAAATTGTCTCTTATATCTCGGGTATACTAAGTTTCTGGGCTAATATCCACTTATTAGTGAGTACATATCATTTGAGTTCTTTTGTGATTGTGTTACCTCACTCAGGATGATGCCCTCCAGGTCCAACCATTTGCCTAGGAATTTCATAAATCCATTCTTTTTAATAGCTGAGTAGTACTCCATTGTGTAAATGTACCACATTTTTTGTATCCATTCCTCTGTTGAGGGGCATCTGGGTTCTTTCCAGCTTCTGGCTATTATAAATAAGGCTGCTATGAACATAGTGGAGCATGTGTCCTTCTTACCGGTTGGGACATCTTCTGGATATATGCCCAGGAGAGGTATTGCGGGATCCTCTGGTAGTACTATGTACAAGTAGACCAATGGAATAGAATTGAAGACCCAGAAATGAACCCACACACCTATGGTCAATTGATCTTCAACAAGGAAGCTAAAACCATCCAGTGGAAGAAAGACAGCATTTTCAACAAATGGTGCTGGCACAACTGGTTGTTATCATGTAGAAGAATGTGAATTGATCCATTCCTATCTCCTTGTACTAAGGTCAAATCTAAGTGGATCAAGGAACTTCACATAAAACCAGAGACACTGAAACTTATAGAGGAGAAAGTGGGGAAAAGCCTTGAAGATATGGGCACAGGGGAAAAAATCCTGAATAGAACAGCAATGGCTTGTGCTGTAAGATCGAGGATTGACAAATGGGACCTCATGAAACTGCAAAAGCTTCTGCAAAGCTTCTGCAAAGCAAAAAACACCGTCAATAAGACAAAAAGACCACCAACAGATTGGGAAAGGATCTTTACCTATCTTAAATCAGATAGGGCACTAATATCCAATATATATAAAGAACTCAAGAAGGTGGACTCCAGAAAATCAAATAACCCCATTAAAAAGTGGGGCTCAGAGCTAAACAAAGAATTCTCACCTGAGGAATACCGAATGGCTAAGAAACACCTGAAAAAATGTTCAACATCCTTAATCATCAGAGAAATGAAAATCAAAACAACCCTGAGATTCCATCTCACACCAGTCAGAATGGCTAAGATCAAAAATTCAGGTGACAGCAGATGCTGGCGAGGATGTGGAGAAAGAGGAACACTCCTCCATTGTTGGTGGGATTGCAAGCTTGTACAACCACTCTCGAAATCAGTCTGGCGGTTCCTTTCATTTTCAAGAACGAAACTTGGGGGTTTTCAGTTTAGTAGTGAGGGTCTTTAGCCATTGAGCCATCTTAGTGGCCCTGTGCTCCATGTTTTCTCAAAAATTTCTCATAAAAGAAATAATATGAAGTCTGCTCTCGTTTATCATAACATTTGATTAATATGAATGGGATTCAGAGAGTTGCTAGGTGCATTTTAATGAGTACAGACCAGACATGCTACAAAATGTCCTGCAACAAAGGCCCTAGCTGCCTGCAACCAAGAATTATCTCATCCTAGGTGTCTAATGTGGAGGCAGCGAAAGTCAGCACTAGAGAGATGAATGAAGGTATTTATTAACAGGTGAATCTTTCAAAGTTTAATTCACAGGTTATTCTTAATGCCCTCTCAAGTTCTTGAAAGGTTTCTAAAAACTTTCCATCTGTCATCTCATATTTATTAATCAGATTTGTATTTACTTAATAAAGTAGCTGGGGCAATGGAATCCTAATGGGGGAAAAAAAACTATTTATTTAGCTTATGATCCTGGAGACTTAAGTTCCAAACTGGATAGCAGCACTTTGCTTCTCTAATATTATATGCAAAGAACTCATTAGGATAGTATAAATAGGATTAGTAAGTGAGAAAAATTGAGATTCTGTCCATGTTCCCTCCAAACATAATCCAGAGCCAGCAAGATATTGCCAGTTTTTAGCGTTCAATCTTCAGCTAAAGAACTGCCTCCAACTAGGTCATGTGTCCTATGCAGGTTAGCCTATACAATGTGACTGAATCACCAAGGGCTGTGAAAGCTCAGACAATGCATCCAGATTCCAGAAGGGCCAGCCATTCCAGGTACATTGAAGGCTTAGCCGGGGCCTTTGAGGGTATCACATAGCACTTGGGATGTAGCTCCGTGATTGAACACTAGCCTAGAATACAAAGGCCCCAGGTTCACTGTCAAGCTCTACTCAGCCAGATTCCTTCCCCGTCCTCCTTTTTCCCTTCTTCCCCTCCCCTTCCTTCCTCACTCCAGTTTCCCCTGCCCTTCTTTTGCCTCCCCCGCCCCCACACCCTTTCTTTTCCGGAGACCATGATCATATGATCAATCCCCACTTCAAACTCCAGGACTCTACAGCTAGGCTGTGACAGTATGAAACAATGACTCTGGCTTCTAACCTGTATTTTGGAATGTTTAGATTTGAAATACATAGACATGTATTTGCAGAGTAATCTACCATAAACAAAACCAGGCTGGTATGAGGATGGAAGGGATGGGAGACATGATTGCAATAATCATCAGAAAACTTTGGGGGAAGGTGCACGTGTTCACTATCATGGTGGCAATGAGAGTTTCATGGATGTACGTACACGCTGAAACTTAGAAGGTACATTCTTTATATGTGTGCAGCTTACTATATGTTGGCTATAATGTAATGAAGCTGTTTAACAAAAGAGAAAAGGGAGATGAGGGGGATTGAAAGAAGAAAGAAAAGGAAGAGGGCAAAAGAACGACTAAAGAACAGAAAATACAAAGGAAAGGATTACTCATGTCTTATTTTAAAAAAAAATCTAAGAAATTAAAAAAGAATGTGCATGATCCCTAATACAGCTACTTTTTGTCTATGTGAATACATGTTTTTCAAAGGCATGCTAGCATACACTTGCTATTCTCAGCTTCAGTGTTATGACATTGGTTTATCCTAATAAACTCTGAAATGGGGAAGCATGGTATTAATAATATCCATTGTACCCTCCATTGACAAGAGTTTCCATCTTTGACTGCAGAGAGCTGTACCAACATCAGCTCACTGCCTCACATTCTGGTGTGACTGCGAAGTAAGAAAGCCAGAACATGGGATACTGCAACACCCTTGCTGAGAGGAAAATGTCAGGCTTCAAGAACTTGCAATGTAAATACTTGGTTGAATCTTGGCAAACATTATATCTTAATGCTGTTTCACACACGTTGCTTTATAGCTTTCCTAAGTGGAATTTTCCTTAAAGTAAAATATGCAAGCTGTGCTATGTCACATAAATTATAACTGTCTTCTAGCGCCCTGTGCTATGTGTATAAGTTCCTAAGGATGGGCCTCCTTATTCATTTTTCTTTCTTTCTTCTTACATCAGTCTTTTTTTTTTTTTTTTTTTGGCTAAAACACCACTCCTCCCTGCTTCCTCCCTTCACACTTGTCTTTCTTTCTTAGTGTATTATATACTCGCATTCTCCCCACACCCACCCCAAAGGACACCAGTTCTAAGTATCATGCCCAGCAAAGGCTCTCTCCTACCCTGTCAGATCGCATCACTGCTAAAAAGCTAAAAAAACAAATGATCTTTTCAGTTTGCTATCTTCTCTCAGTAGCACGAGGAAGCATATAATTGCCAGGATGATTTATGAACCTGACAGTCCCTGAGTGTAGCTACTGATGTCTCCATGTTGCTGAGCAATTCCTAAAGGTGAGAGAGAATAAAAGCATCTGCAGCTGGGCCTTTTATGCTGCACACCTGGAATACAGTGCTTAACAGATTGAGGCAGAAGGATGGTGATTCTGAGGCAAGCCTGGGCTATGCAGCCAGTTTGAGGCTACAGCAGCACTTATGTGTATGTGTCTATTCACACAGAGTATATCAATACTTAAAAATGGTAATATATGCTATTATTTTGACATTTTCACAGATTCATTTATCAGGTTTGTTTGTGTGACTTAATCTAAAATCTATATAGGAAGACCTTCCTGGAGCTGGAGAGATAGCTCAGTGGTTAAGAGCATTTGCTGCTCTTGAAAGGAACCTGGATTCAGTTCTAAGAATCCACATGGCCGCTCATAGCCATTCATAACTCCAGTTTCAGGGCACCCAATGCCTTCCTCTGGATTCCTAGGGCACTAGGTGTACATATGGTGTATGTACATATATACCAGCAAACATTCATACACGAAATATGACTTTTAAAAAAATCTTTAACAAGAGCTTCTCAATTATTTTTGAATTTCCAAAATATTTCAAATACTGGTCATTAAATTGAAACTATAGTAATGGGCATTTTCACAGTACACAGTATGTTGCTATAACAAAAAAGTGCTACAATAAATAAGCTCATAGGAGAGATAAGTTCATGTTCCTTATGTGTCTTTAGGCCATAGAATCTGGTTCCAAACATCCCTACTGTACATGTGTCTAGCTGTAGAGTCTAACCTGAGGTCTTTCCCATGCTGGACAGAGGAAAAACCACAGCTATAATGTCTGTAGAGCATTATCTTTGATCTGGTCAATCACAAGTGCCCAAAGAGTAATCTAACAAACATCACTCAGTATTAGGGCCCAACCTATAGCGATAGAGTGCATACATCTCATAGATTGTGAACAGCAGCTCCAACCACCAAAGAAATACAGTTTACATTCCTGTTCAATCAAAGCCAAACTTACTCAGCAGCCCCACCTAACCTGAAAATATAATCAGTGGTCTTGACATATAGAAATGCATAATTAGCAAACACCTGGTCTACATCTTCCAAGATAAAAACTCTGTATAGCTTAAGTATAGAAAGAATATGCCAAACATAAATATATGGGGGCCATATATTTAAAGACTCATGGATAACATCATATTAAAGGGTGAAATGCTAACAACTCTTCCTCTAAAATCATGTACAAACCAAGGATGCCCACATTTGTTTTCAACATAGGATTAGAAATCTTAGCCAGGGCAGTAAACAAGAAAAATAGTTATCCAAAACAGAAATGAAGAAATAGGGAGGAAGAGAGACGGGCTGCTCTTCCAGAGATCCAGAGTTAATTCCCAGAACCCACATGGTGGCTCACAAGTGTCTAGAGCTATAAAGGATCTGATTTCCTCTACTGGTGTGCAGCTACACATGCAAAAAAAAAATTCATACACATAAAATAAATAAATATTTTTAAAAGGAGAAAATAAAAAAGAAATGGAATTGTTTCTGTTTGCTAATGGCATATTTTTGTATAAAAAGAAAAAAAAAAGACTATACCCACACCCCCAAGCTAGAAGTAATACACAAATTCTGAAATGATGAAAGATACGAAGTAAACCAAAAAATATATATTGGTTTTATTCACTTGATAATGAACTGTCTTAAAATCTTTTTAAACAAGACAACAATATCAAAAGCAAAGAAAAACTTTAGGTATTATTAGATAATTTGGTTTAAAAGGGGGTGAAAGATTACTGTTTAGTGAACACATAAGAACACTAACAAAAGAAACTGAAGACCCAAATAAATAAAATAGGTTCTTGTTCAAAGCCTGGGAAAATTAATATCATTTAAATGTCCTTTCTATTCAAAGTGGTATTGAAATTCATTTTTTTCACATAAGTAGAAGAAACAAAACTGAGGTAAATGAAATAGTGACTATGTTAATTAACTTGGTGTAATCATTGCATATATTATGCATACTTCCATATTTGCATCATACCTCATAAATATATAGAATTATAATTTTTTGTCAGTTAAAAGTGCAGGCCAGAAACAATTATGAGTAAGAGTTGTAACTGTAGGATGGCCCTCCTCCTTCATTTGATGCCCTGTCTTCCTGCTGGAGGTGGGCTCTATAAGTTCCCTCTCCCTACCTTCATCTAACATCCCTCCCTTTGAGTCCTGAGAGTGTCTCACCTCCCAGGTCTCTGGTGCATTCTGGGTGGGGGCTGTCCCCCCAACCTCCTACTTCTTGATGCTGTCTGTTTCCATTCTTTCTGCTGGCCTTCAGGGCTTCAGTCCTTTTCCCTCATCTAATACCCAATCAGGTTTCCCTCTCCCCCACCCCCACCCCCAGCTCTGTTCACTTTCCCTCCCAGGTCCCTCCCTCCCTCCCCACTTGTGATTGCTTTCTTCTCCCTCCCAAGTAGAACTGAGGCTTCCTCACTTGTGCCCTCAGCTTGACATTTTTGAGTTCTGTGGACTGTATCTTGGGTATTCTGTACTTTTTCTTTTTCTTTTTTTTTTTTTTTTTTTTTTGGCTAATATCCACTTTGCTCCTGTCTAAAAGAACTACAGGGATGTAAATGAAGAGAAGCCGGAGGAAAAGAACATCCAACAACAGGCCCAAAGTGGGATCCAGCTCAAGGGGAGGTCTCAAGGTCTGACACTATAACTAAGGCTATGGAGAGCTCACAAAAAGGAACCTAGCATGACCACACTTCATAAGACCCAACAAGCAGCTGAAAGAGTCAGATGCAGATATTTGCACCCAACTAATGGAAGCTGCTGATCCCTGTGGTTGAATTAGGCAAAGGTTGAAAGAAGCTGAGGAGGAGGGCAACCCTGTAGGAGGACCAGCAGTCTCAATTAATCTGGACCCCCAAGATCTCTCAAACACTGGACCACCAAACAGGCAGTATACACCAGCTGATATGAGGTCCCCAACACATATACAGTAGAGAACTTTTGGGTCTGTATTCAATAAAAGATGATGCACCTAAGCCTCAAGAGACTGGAGCCCAGGGAGTTTAGAGGTCAGATGGGGTGGGGGGTGGGGACATCCATGTGGAGACAGGGGAGGTATGGGATGTGGAACAGTCAGAAGGTGGAGTGGGGTGGAGGTGGGGGTAATAAAATCTCGAGTGTAAATACAGGCCAGAGAGGTAACTGCAGTTAAGAGCACTTGATGCTCTTCTAGAGAACCCAAGCTCAGTTCCCAGCATCAGCATCGAGCAGCTCACAAACACCTGTAACTCATGCCATGTGTCTTCTGGCCTTTAAAGGCACACATGCCAGTGGCATACACAGATATAAGAAGAAAAGGAAGCTTTTTGTATTGTTTTTAGAAATAGGGTTTCTCTCTGTCTTGGAACAGAGTTCCCTGACTGTCTTGGAACTCAGTAGAACAGGCTGCCCTTGAGTTGGACCTGCCTCTGCCTCCCCATTGTGGGGATTGAAGTCGTGCTCACATAAATAACCTTATATCACATCATATTTCATGTATAGGGTCCTTTTTATTATGAATTCTCAAAAATACTGAAATCAAACCGTTTGTGCATTTGTAAATCAGAGAGATGGTGCTACACAGCTGTGATGGTTTGTATATCCTTGAACCAGGGAGTGGCACTATCTGAAGGTGTGGCCTTGTTGGAATAGGTGTGACTGTGGGTGTGGGTATAAGATCCTCACCCTAGTTGCCTGGAAGTCAGTCTTCCACTAGCAGCCTTTGGATGAAAACATAGAACTCTCAGCTCCTCCTGCGCCATGCCTGCCTGGATACTGACATACTCCCACCTTGATGATGATGGACTGAACCTCTGAACCTGTAAGCCAGCCCCAATTAACTGCTGTTTTTTTATAAGACTTGCCTTGGTCATGGTGTCTGTTCACAGCAGTAAAACCCTAACTAAGACAACAGCCCTTGGCAAAACCTTACCAAACTACACCCGCTGTTTTTGCATAAGAAAATAACTTTTCATGAATGCCTGCCAACTGTGAGTCATCAAACATCTTGGTCTTTGCCAGCTATGTAAACAAAAAATATTGCAGTATAGCTTTAACTGGAAATTTTTGTAAGTATGTATAAACAGGTTTTTAAAATATATATTGAGAGCCATCGAATGTTCATTTCTATGAATATTTTATCCTTTCACTTGTACATTTTTCCACTAAGGTTCTTTTAGTTTAATATGTTGAACTTCAGTTCTTTGCACACCAGAATACCTGCTGGAGTCAAGCTCTGACAGGGTTAGGTACTGAGGTGGGACATAGCCTCAGACAAGGCCAAAGGCTGATGACCTCTGGCCTTTATCTCTCTCTCTTACTGTTTGAGGGTCAGAAGCTTATGGCTTCTGGCAATTTAATTCTCTCTTGCTATTCTGGGGCCAAAAGTTGATGGCTTCTGATAATTTTGCTCTTACTGGAGCCAGAAGCTGATCGGCTTTTGGCAATTAACTGTCTTTGCTCTCCTAAGGCCAAAAGCTGATGGTTTCTGGCAATAAACACCTACTGATAGCAACAGGGGATTAAGAAAATAAACTTAGTTACTTGGGCTCTATGCTGTTTAATTTAAGTCTTCATGAGCCAGAAAGAAAGAAAAAGGATAAAGAGAAAGTCATGTGCACATGTTTTCTCTCTCTCTCTCTCTCTCTCTCACTGCTGGGTTTGAACACCTGCTTCATCAAGTTTACAAGTGTACATTCATACTTATATACTTACATATATACCTACATACATATGTATGTACATACATATAGGCAACAGACAGATATATATATATATATATATATATATATATATATATTGTGCATATATACATATTGTACATACATACAAACAGACAGGCAAAAATAAACATTTGGTGGCTGAAAAAGAGCACCAACAGCCACAAGTTATTTTATTCTCAGTCTTTTTATACTTTATTAGACAAAAGTTCTTTACAAAATTACCTCATAGATAAAATGTTACACAAAGGGGGAGTTTCAGAAGGAGGTCAGAAGTAAGTTGAATGCAGTGCTTCATTCCATAAGCTCATTATAAGTTCAAATCATTTTCCATGGTCTGCTTTATCATGGTGCACACCTGTGGCTTTACCCTTGGGCCTGGCCTAGAATGAATGTTTTCCTTAATCACAAATCTATCCCAAGCATATTTCTCTTGTTAGTGCAATTTATGAAAGCTGATTGTACTCCTTATTACAGCCTTCGCTTACTATTCTATAAGGAGGGAACACATTCTATTCTTGATTTTAACTTTATTACATCTTTCAGGCAAAACTAAAACCATATCCTTAAACTTTCTTCCTAAAATTATATGAATCAAATCAGGAGTTGTATAAAGTCATTAATACATCTAAACATTATTATTATATGAAAGTACATCTTCGTATTGATCTGCAGGAAAATTGCCCAACAGGGTGAGCTGATGCTCAGGAATCATTAGGTTATGTAATAGTGGCAGGAAAGGCATATAGCAGCAGGAACCAAGACTAAGTCTCTGGGGCCACACCTCTCCATAGTGCACCCATCCTAGACATGCAAAATGGTAGTCTATCTCCAAAAAACTCACTTGCTTCCCATAGCCTTTCCTGGATGGCTTCTGTTAGAGAGCTAAAATCGACTTTTGAATAAAAATAAGCACAAATTATATTTACTCATTTTTTTCCACCTACTAGATTTTGACAGACATATTTTTTAATTGTATGTAACTGAGTATGTCTGTCTTTTAAGGGTTTTTTTCATTTGATATTACAATTAGTCATGCTGTCTGTCATCCCAGATATGTACCAAGTGTTTGTCTGTAACTGTGTCAGCTGCTTCACTCATTTGTCTTAAACAGTTAAGTATTTGACGCTCCCAGTTTAACTGTGGTATATGCATCCAACTATATTTTACTAAAACCTCTCATCCTAGTATCATTCATTGAATAATGAATCTTTTACTAAATTGAAAAGGCAGCTTATTTAAAGCTTTTCTGCAATTAATTTATGGCTCTGCTTATTGAGGTTTCAAATATAAGCATTGTCTCTACCTTATGTAAGGAGATAAAAATTTCATGCATAAACACCAACTTTTCCCTCCATCCTCCAATGTCTAGTAATTATTATTATGTTTAGTTCTTCTGTGGGTCCTTTGGCTACCTTATGCAGTTTTGTTTAACACTCTGTTTCAACAGCTCTCATCAGTGTCTAGGGTTCAACTGAACAAGTGCACAGCCAGTGACTCCAGTAGCTGAAGGTTGTCTCTGTACCTCCAGTTTCCATTAAAAGAACTACAGTGCAATTTATTAAAGAAATAGAGAATTCAGGAACCTGAGTCTCCCAACAAGCTGCTGGGTTTCATCCAATTATAAGCATCTAAGTTTAACGAATCACAGGTAGTCAACCATCCGAAGATCATGTCTTAGTACCACCAACTCCTCACCATGACCGGTTATTTCTGAGCCTTAATCACTTTTTCTGTCTGTAAATATTAAATGCCCACATTGCAGAGTGGCACTCTTTGAACCTCTCCTGATGCTATGTACTGTCTGAAGTGTTCTTTGCTAAAGGCACTCTAAGTTGTCTAAAGCTTTCTTTTAACACTAGCTATTACTCTCATCAATATAATGGTGTAAGAAAATAAAAGAAAGTACATTTTTAACCTGTCAGTACGTGATGTGCGTATGTTTGAATATTACAATGTGGGCACCCCACATGAGGAGGTCTTTCCTTGTTTTCCACCTTGTTTAATCAAGGTTCTGAATATACAGCAGTATTATGCATGCTAAGATAAGTAGCCAGGGAGCTTCCAAGGACTCTCCCGTCTCTACCTCCTATCTCATAGTAGGAACACTGGGATTACAGATTAATGCTACTAAATACAGCATCATGTGTACTCTGAAGATCAAAAATCAGGTCAACACAGTTGCACCATTGACCCACTAAACCCCCTCCACAGACGAAAAGGGAATATATTTTTGTTTTTGCCCCCATATCATCTATAATGCCAAAACTTTTAATAATAACTGATAACAATAGTATATGGTTCCAGGATATACAAGGCAACATATCAAGACCCCACCCCACCCCAAAAAAAAAACCCTAAATAAATGAATAATACTAGTAGCAAATGAAGTCCTGTGCCTTCCGTCTTGGGATGTAAGTCATCCTTTTGTTTAGTGTGTCCACACTGTATACATTACCTACCTCCATTTCTGTGACCACCTCTGTTATCAGATCAAGTGCTGTACTAATGAAATACTTATGTTCAAGTAATATTTTTAATATAATAAGGCACAAATTTTAGTGTGGCATGTTATGATTCTTCTAGCATTCATCACTAATGTGCCTAATTTATAAGTTATAATTTACTGTGTTTAGAAAAAAAACATAATATGTAGAGTTTGATGTCATCTACAGTTTCAGGCATCCCCTGGGTGTGCTGTAATGTATAGGATGAAGATTTTTTTTTTAAAGACCACTATGTCAACTGTCAAATTCATTCCAAACTTTGTTCTAATCTCTGAGAAAGTGAATACAATAAAAGATGTAATTCGGAATTTCCATATTGCCGATCTTTAAAAGTCACCCAACGCAAATTTGGATCCTTGTGCATTGCCTTCTTGCTTGAGGGACAAAGTTCTAGAACTGGCTGCACACACTTGAGATCCTTCTCTGGGTCTGACCTTCCCCTTTATCTCAGACTCCGCCTTCCTCATCCGCTCTTGGTCTACGGGTGTACACCCCTGGGCCCGCCCCGTGGGGCGGGGCCTCTCCCGGAGACTGCGCACTAGGGCCCTTAGCGGACCCGCCTGCAATTCGCCGACTACGATTGGCTGCTTGCTCCTCAGCTGCCTAAAACTCCTCGGCAGCCCAAGGCTTCATGTTCACTTTCTCTCACCACTGTAGAATGGGGCCGGCGCCGCGCATCCTGGAACTCTTCTACGACGTGCTGTCCCCGTACTCCTGGCTGGGCTTTGAGGTGACGCAGGGGAGCCGCCCGGGCTGTGGTCTGCGAGGCGAGTGCCCAGTGGGGCACTGGTCACCGGGCTGCAGAAATTCCTGTCGATGCCCTCAGGGTTAAGCACAGGATTCAGGTTGAAGTTCACTTTGTGCCTTTAAACGGACCGTGACTCCGCCAAGTAGGGTCCTGATCCTAAGGTCAAATATTCTCTTTCCATAGACCCTAGAAAGAACAGAGGCGACTGCAATGAAGCTAGGTCAAGTTCGGGGAGGGGGATCAGGGGCGCTAGGATGCTCTACGGGATGAAAACCGTACACTGGAGTAAGCATTCTGGTATCTATTTCAAAGAACTGAGAGTTTTGTCCTATTAAACCAACCAGTTCAGTGTGAAGTGCCCATCTCTGCCCTGCACTTAGAGGCAGAAGACAGCCCTCAAATGCCACACAAGCTCCCCTTCTTATCTCTGCACTTGTAGGTCCTATGCAGATACCAACACCTCTGGAATATAAAGCTGCAGTTGCGGCCCACTTTAATCGCTGGGATCATGAAAGACAGCGGTAAGCATGAAGAAGCTCCACCTCTCTGGGCAAGGAGGGTTGCTTTCTGTGGCCTGAGGGGCCTGTCCTGCACTGAGTATGCAGACCTCAGCCTAAGCTAGTAGTTTGTTTTCTACTGGAGAGGTTCCCCAAGCCTGAGACCCTCATGTCCTCTCTCACCAGTTGTCTTAACTCTACACTGCCAGGAAACCAACCACCTGCTATGGTTCCCCGAAAAGGCCGGTACATGTTCAAAGAGATTCCTCTCCTGAAGCAGTTCTTCCAGGTTCCCCTCAACATACCCAAGGATTTCTTTGGTGAGGCTGTTAAGAAAGGTGAGGAGGAGGCTGGAGAACAGGCTCAGCAGTTAAGAGCACCGACTGCTCTTCCAGAGGACCTAATTTAATTCCCAGCATCCACATGGTGGGTCACAACCATCTATAACTCCAGTTTCAGAGGAAGCAGAAATAAATAAGTGAAGAGGGTCAGAAACATTGGGGAATATAGTGGCGAGCAGTCCAGCTGGGGCTTTCATAGGATATCAAGAAGTAAAACATACTTGTGTGGGGAACCCAGCATCAGCTAGCCAAAAGAGAGGGATGCGAGAAACAAGGACTGCATAGAGTAAATCCATTATGAGAAACTGGAATTAAAGACTGCAGGTGACGGAGCTTGGGGGCGTGTCTGAAAGAAGGATGGGCTTGGGGGCGTGTCTGAAGGAAGGTTGAGCTTGGGGGCGTGTCTGAAGGAAGGATGAGCTTGGGGGCGTGTCTGAAGGAAGGATGAGCTTGGGGGCGTGTCTGAAGGAAGGATGAGCTTGAGGGCGTGTCTGAAGGAAGGATGAGCTTGGGGGCGTGTCTGAAGGAAGGATGAGCTTGGGGGCGTGTCTGAAGGATGAGCTTGGGGGCGTGTCTGAAGGAAGGATGGCACGTTCCTCCATCAGGACATAAGGAATAGAAATCTTAGGTCTACATGCCTCTGCCCCCACAGGAAGTATAAATGCCATGCGCTTCCTCACCACCGTAAGCATGGAGCAACCAGAAATGCTGGAGAAGGTGTCCAGAGAGATATGGATGCGTGTATGGTCTCGAGTAAGGGCTAAACTCTGAATCCTGGAGGGAAGGGACGGGGAGCTAGATGACATTCTGACCTTGCCCGGGGCAATTTCCAGAAATAGGATCCTGCTGTCATACCGGTCTCTTTGCTATTTCCTTCTGGCTAAATGTTCTCTTCTTCTTAGGATGAAGATATCACGGAGTATCAGAGCATTCTGGCTGTGAGTGTCTAGACTGGACTACCCTACTATTGCCACAGGGAATCTGAGAACAAAAAAGGGTTCTTAATGATTTAGAAAGTTAGTGTCTGAGGGGACAGGTTACTATAAAGTTGGGATGAAGAGGATTCTTTGAAGAATGTTCTGTGGGCTATGGTTGTAGCTCAGTTGTAGAGTTAAGCGCAGTTCATACTTAATCTGCTTGAGTCCCTGAGTTTAATCCCCAGCCACAGCAACAAAACGTCTACTGTGGATAGCATATGAATAAAATGAGTTTGGTGAAAGAAAAATGAAGTAAGTCAGTGTGGGAAAGGGAGGACCATGTGGGAACCCTGGATGGGAAAGAATGGAGCCTTCTGTTCACGGGCCTCCAGGGATTCCCAGCGCAAGCTTCACTGATGTATGCCCATCATAAAGCAGGAGACTTTACCCAGACAAAAAAGATAACTGACAAGTGAGAATTAAACAGATGCTCAGTGAGAAATAAATGAAAAGTGCTCAAAACATGGAGTGCATGCCAGACAGGGAGGGGGCTTTAAAAGTTAGATGTTCTTTGGCATGAAGTCAAGAAACTGAAAATGATCTTTTTCTCCTGTATACAAATGATACTTGACACATATTCTATTAATATGTGAGACACCAAATCACTCCTAAGCTAGATATGCAAAGAATGGGCTACATTTCCCTCTAGTGTCTATATCTAGTTTCTAAAGGCATATACATGTGGTGTGGTGTGTGTGTGTGTGTGTGTGTGTGTGTGTGTGTGTGTTTAGTCTGGTTTTACTTAATACTTAGGATATCTTGTTAATTCAGTGGCTCATCCATTTCCCCTGTTTCTCAACAACTCATTTAACTATTAGGGACAATGGCTCATAGGAGGTCACGTTGTAGCTTCTCAACCTGGGCTGTACACTGGCATAACCATGAGTGCCAAGTGTCATCCTCAGGAAAGGCTGATGTCATCAATTAGGGAATAGCCTTCATACTGGGACTTTGAATAGCTCCTTAAGATATTCCAGGTTGGAATACCACTAATTCTAAACTTTAACGTGCATCCCAATCAGAAGCCCTTTCATTGTCTAGAAGCCAACAGGTAGTTGTAGCCATGACTCTATTCCAAAAATCTTGAGGAAAATCTACAGGACTTAGAACCTTAGGTTTCTGACCTCCCTTGTCATTTGCCCATTCATTCATTCACCCATTATTCATTCATTCATTCATTCATTCACCCACTCAGAAAATGTGGGGGTGACAACACATTTGTTCCTTGTTTAGAGAGGAACATCATTTGCTCCTCTCGAAAGGTGGTTGTGTGATGATCGCTGCTATACAATAATACCCAAGGCAAGGTAGAGCAGATGGGCTCTGCCCACTGGCTGCCTGTCATACAGGGTACTGAGACTGTTAGGAATTCTAAGGCAAAGGGACAAAAGCACTCTGGGCTTGAATTCTAGGGATATGGTGTTTAATGATGCTATTGACAAAAGTTTGTGCCTCTAAGCAAGGAATAAATGGCTGTTCTGTGCTGTGTCCTCATTGTGAAATGGAAAAATGAGGCTAGCTGGCCTCTGCGATGCCCTCTGGTGCAGTTTCTGTGACTTTGACTTCTTTGTGCCCTCTGCCTTTTCCACTTACCTATAGACTTTAGGAAAAGGAGACAATCTGTCTTGACTAGGCTAGATAATCTGTTACTTGCAGTTGAGCAAAGGTCTTTCCAGAAAAACTTGAGAACAGAGAGGGAAAAGAATAAGGTTTCCTTCCACCCCCACAGTGCAGTCTCAGCAATGCAGTGTTAGCGACATGCTCTTCCTTGTCTCCCCAGGCAGCAGTGAAGGCTGGAATGTCCACAGCACAAGCCCAACACTTTCTGGAGAAGATCTCCACACAACAGGTGAAGAACAAGCTCATTGAGAACACTGATGCAGCCTGCAAATATGGGGTGAGCAACTACATGTGTATTCCCCAGCCCCTGTCTAAAGAGAGAGAAGTGATGTCACCATGGCTGTTCATGTTCATGGCTGTTAGCTGCCTTCTTCCCATCATAAGTCTTCCCCAGCTTTCCTAAACATCTCATCAACTCCCTTTCTACCCCCCTTACCCTAGTCAAGGAAGGAAAGGATGGTGGTTTTTACAAATAAGAATCTATGTGCCACATAGGTAGAGCTGAGAAGATCCCTAAGGCCAACGAGTCTCTTAGCAGACATTTCATTTGCTTTGTTCTTTGCACCTCAGACCATAACCACTCGCTCTATCACCTTCCTTCCTATACTCTGTTTTCTCTAGGCCTTTGGGCTACCCACCACTGTTGCCCATGTGGATGGTAAAACCTACATGTTATTTGGGTCTGACCGCTTGGAGTTGCTAGCTTATCTGTTAGGTAAGTTCAGGTTTTCATTCACTTGACCTTTTGACCCCAGCCCAACACCCATTATATCACATGACCATAACAACAACAATAAAAGCTTCTGCTATTTCTAACAAGGAAGCCTTGTATTTAGTTGGTGCTGATCTAGGTTGTGTGATGTTCTTAAGTCTCCCCATAGGGGAGAAGGAAATCTTCTAGACCTTGAAGCTAAGCAGTTCTTAGAAGGTCCTGGGACTCCTTAGGACCATCTCCCACTGCTACCTGTCTTATGACCACGTATAGACACCTGTGATTTTTCTCCATCTAGGAGAGAAGTGGATGGGCCCTGTACCCCCAACTGCGAATGCCAGACTTTAAGACTGCCTTACAGAGTAATCTTTGATGTCTCCATCTGATGTGGCCCTGGGAACTGGAGCAAGAGTCCACCTTTAGCTGTGCCTGCCTTTACTTCTGTGCCTCACAAGTGCCTTTTGAAAAGCCTTAAATTCTGCATTCCCATAAAATAAAGTTGATGCCACTAAACAAAGCATTTCTGGATCTGTGTCTGCCTGGCTGGGGTTCGGGTACAATGATCCATGATCGGATACATGCTGCCCACTCCAGAGTCTGGGCAAGATGAACTCTTTCTGGATCCACAGCCCTCCTTGCTCCCCCAAGCACACTGGGGCAACAGTGGAGTAAGTGCAGGAAACAGTCTCCCTTTCCTCTCATTTATCAAAGACAAGAAACTAAGCTCAGTAGACTTAGCAACAAATCAGCTTGGCATTCACTGTCTCTGACCAGCCGGGGAAACTGGGAGAGAAGTAGGACTGGGATCCTAAAACTGTGAACAGTGGAAGGAACCAGGAAAACATCCAGCTGTGCTCAGATACTTAATCCAAGTTCAGAACCAGAGCAAGGTGGTCTCTGTCTTTGCTGTGACCTTCAGATGTTGTTTAGTCTTTCATAATTCCGAGATCTCGAGAACAGTATGCCTCTGTGTACAGCCTGCTATAAAATCCGTCCCCTCCTAAGTCTCTTCCGCTTTTCCACACCCTTCTCAGCTATTTATTTGCCTAAATCTCCACTTCTGTGTATTCCCTACTGTTCAATAATCAGAAATTTCTGCATTTTGGTATCATACTGACTTATGTGAGAAGTCTGTTTTGAAGCGCAGCCCACACTTGGACACATGATTGGAACTGAGGTCACAGCTTTCAATGAGGCTAAGCCTTCTTGCCAGCTGCCCTTTGCTTGCTCCCTCTGGCTTTCCCATTTTATATCCCATTTTCTCCCTGAATACCCTGTTACTTCCTGTCATTTTCCTTCCCCTGGTCTTCTTGACTGTGCTCTGTGCATCTTCTGGGATCTAAAATCATCTTCACCCAGGTTCACTGTTGTGTAAAACCGGAAGTACATCTTAGAAGGACTGTTTCCTTCTACAAAGGAGTCTTTAGTACATACAGTTCATATAAAATAAAAAAAAAAAAAACATGAAGACATCCACTGTTTACAAACATAAGGTCACAATAAAACAATGAGTAGCTTTGTATACATTAGAGCTGCCCAGGCAATAGTGAGTGTGAAGATTTAGGAATAACAATGCATGTCTCTGCGTTGCCTTCTCATCCAAAACCTTTGGCTATAGGCCCAGTGGGTAAAAGTACTAAGTGCCAAGTCTGATGACCTGAGCCCAACGCCTAGAACCTTCATAGTGAAAGAGAAAATGTCCTCTTAAAAGTTCTCTTCTGAACCATGCCACTCCACACACACAGCATGCACCATGGCACACACGGGCTCTCACACAAACATCAAAAATACATGTAATTTTCATCTCAAAAACATACGTTTTGCATAGCAGTAGTTTATATATTAAATACCACAACAGATAAACTTAGTATGGTCTCAAACAGATGAAGAAATGTCAGTTTATAAAATCCCTCACTGTAAGCACTCCTGTGCTTACCTACTGGGCCAAGCTACCTGGTATAACCTGAGAAATTAAACCATACTCGGTCCATAAGGATCACAGCAAGAGGGGCTGGTGAGATGGCTCAGTGGGTAAGAGCACCCGACTGCTCTTCTGAAGGTCCAAAGTTCAAATCCCAGCAACCACATGGTGGCTCACAACCATCCGTAATGAGATCTGACTCCTTCTTCTGGAGTGTCTGAAGACAGCTACAGTGTACTTACATATAATAAAAAAAATAAATAAATCTTTAAAAAAAAAAAAGGATCACAGCAAGACCTAGGCAACCAGATTTTATACCCTTATCAGAAACAAAATATAGTGGCAAATGCCAGGATCAATATAGTTGTATTTGCCAGGATGCAGTGACGTTTGCAAGCAATGCAGAGTACACAAGATTAATGTCTAAGACCAATTTCCTTGTCACGCTTCCAGGCTTTCTTGATTTCTAAGGGAGCATATATAGACACTCAAGGTGGTCTGCACATTTCACTGCCTGAGAAAGTACCTTGGTTTCTTGGGAACTGTAAGGCACATAGTGTCCCTGGAGCCATGGACTCTAACCAAAAAAAAAAAAAAAAAAAAAAAAAAAAGAGAGAGAGAGAGAGAGAGAGAAAACCCTGTTGCTGTAATAAAAATATCCTGACACAGGTAGATTAAGAAAGGAAGGGTTTACTTTGGCTCACCGTTTGAGAGTCAGGCCAGTACGACAGAGAAGTCGGGGCAGTTGAGGGCTGAAACAGCTAGTTACTTTTTGCCCATATTCAGAAAGAAGAGCGAAATGAATGCTCATGCTCAGCTCACCTTTCCCCCTTTGATTCTATCCAGGATCCTAGCTTAGGGAATTGTGCCACCCACAGAGGCCATGTCTTCCCATCTCAACCTAATTGAAATATCCTCCTCACAGACATGCTCAGAGGCCAGTCTCTCCAAGTGATAATTGTATTTAACCAGCATAACTCCTAACAATAATGCGTCCACATATGTCCAAGAGAGAAGTGAACAGGCCCTGTATCCACAGATTTTAAGATTGCCCTGAAAATGGTTGGAATAAACAGCAGGCCATCTGCTTAAAACCTGTTCCCCCTTAAGAGACTGGAGCTTGGATTTTTCTGTCTGATCTGTCTCTCTTCCCACCCTTCCCCTAGGTTTGCCAGAGACAGTAGCTACCATTAGTACAGTCATTCGAAAAAATAATATGACTGTTTCTCACCCAAACTTAAAAGTAGAGCTACCATATAATTTAGCAGTAGCACTCCTACATGTACAAAAGTACTGAAATCAGTGTGTCAAAGAGACATGCTTAGCTACATTCACTGCACCACTGTCCATAGCAGCCAGGATAGGGAATCAATGTAAATGTCTGCTCACAGTTACACAAATGAAATATGATATACTGGTAATGCCATACTACTCAGCCCTAAAATAGAAAGAGTTTATGTTTGCAGTGCATGAATGAGCCTGGAAGACACTGTAACCATTCAAGTGAGCCAGGTGCAAAGGAGCATAAGACTGCTACATGGTCTCACAGGGAGCATTTAAAAGTCAAGCTGGGTGTTTTGGTATACAACTGTAATCACAACATCTGAGAGGCTAGGGGCAACAGATCTGTCGGTTTGAGGATTCCCTGGCCTTTATAGTATGAAACTGATAGAAGGAAAGGAAAGGGGATGGGTGGGAGGGTGGGTGGGTAGGTGGGTGAACAGACAGGTGGATGGGGAAAGAAAACAATAAGAAGTATAGAGAAGAGTCTGAATGTCAGTCTGCTGTGTAGTAGAATAGTGGTTACAGCAGGACAGGGCAGAAGTGAGGAAAATGCTGGGAAGATATTGACCAAAGTCCACAAAGTTTATGCACAACAGAATGTCTTTTTTTTTAATTAATCATTAAAATGATTTACATTCATTTACATTTCAAATGATATCCCCCTTCCTGGTTTCCCCTCCAGAAATTCCCCATCTCACCCCCTTTCTCCCTCCCCTTTGCCTCTATGAGGATGCTCCTACACCCACTCACCCACTCCCACCTCACCACTCCAGCATCCCCCTATGCTGGGGCATCAAGCCTTCACAGGACCAAAGGCCTCCCCTCCCACTGATGCCAGATAAGGCCATCCTTTGCTAAATGTGTATCTGGAGCCATGGATCCCTCCATGTATATCCCTCTTTGGTTGGTGGTTTAGTCTCTGGGAGCTCTGGGTAGTTTAATTAGTTGATGGTGTTCTTTCTATGGGATTGCAATCTCCTTCAGCTCCTTCAGTCTGTCCCCTAACTCTCCCATTGGAGTTCCTGGACTTAGTCCTATGGGTGGCTGTGAGTATCTGTGTCTGTATTAGTCAGGTGCTGGCAGACCCTCTTAGGGAACAGCCATGCCAGGCTCCTGCCAGCAAGTGTTTCTTGGCATCAGCAATAGTGTGAGGGTTTGGTGTCTGCAGATGGGATGGATTCCTAAGTGGGGCGGTCTCTGGATAGTCTTTCCTTCAATCTCTGCTCTATTTTTGTCCCTGTCTTTCCTTTGGACAGGAACAATCCTGGGTTAAAAATTTTAAAATGGGTGGGTGGCCCCATCCCTCAACTGGGGGGCTGTGCCTATCTACTGGAGATTAGAATGTCTTTTCAAAACCCGTTGTATAACATGATGAGTAGATTTATTTCCAAGTTGCAAAAGAAATTTATATTAAATCTTTTCATAGGTGATGTTAATAAACTCACTGCAATCTTTGCACAGTGCATACATATATCAAAACATTGTACCACATGAATATGTAGTACTCTATCAGAATGTTAAAATACAAAATCAGGAAAATATATAAGGAGAATACAATTCCAAAGTGCTCCATGTCTCTCCTTGCATGACCATGCAAGGTCAGTGTCAAAGATTGCAAATATATGTTCACATGGCCTCAAAAGTGGCTTATTGTTTTCTATTGTCACATTGAAATTCTTCACAATTCTTTGAAGGAAGGTTGAGGCAGGGTATCCCTACCCATCCCAGGCTAGCCATGAGTGTAAGATCCTCTTGACTCAGCCTCAAGACTCCTGGAACCAAAGGCATGCATCCCATTTACTGTATCTCTGTGTTTTGTTTTCAATCCACCGACCTACATTTTCATTTTGCATAGGACGGCACACACACACACACACACACTCACTCACTCATACATACACATTGTGTTCCTGATCTTGGAAGCATGTAATACATACTGAGTAAATTACCCCCAACAAAATGAAACAAAGTTTTTGAAAGGGGAAAAAAGGAGAGGGGGATGGTGGAGGTAGCAATAACTTGGAGAAAGCAAGGGCAGAGGAGAAGGGGAAGTCAGTAAGTGTAGAAGTCAAGTGCAGACTCCAGGAGCTGGTGCCTCAGGGGAGGCCAGAAGATGGAGAGCATGGGAGTCTCTGCAAAACTAGAGTTTGGGACCCATTAGCCATCATTTTCCTTGTGGAGAGATTTGCAGCCCTTCTCTATACACCTGCTATTAGTAGGCAGAGACAATAGTAAGAGCCCTTGAGAGCCCAGAGTAAGAGGTCAGTGTAGGCTTGGGAGGCCAAAGGAACTCCTGCTTCCTCACCCTTGCCTCTCATGCAAGGGTACAGAGTCTCTTCAATGAATTTAAAGAAAACTAAAACCATTGGCTTGAATCTGATCAACTCTTTTGTTGATTGATTGATTGATTTACTTATTTATTAGTAGATTTATTTTATTATTAGATTATATCAATGATTGTAATAGGTTGATGGACATGGATATTACATGCTGAAACACTTCAGAATCACCTGAATGGGCACCTTTGTGTGATGCCTTTGAATTGTGACTGCTGTGTCCTGTTTATGAGAAATGTTTTTACTTATTTAAATGTTTACTTGTTGAATGTTTTGAAATCAGACACTACCATTTAGGTCCACACGATTCCAGAATGTTAAGAAATAAGTGGGCGGGGGCTGGCAAGATGGCTTAGCAGGTAAGAACACCGACCGCTCTTCCAAAGGTCCTGAGTTCTAATTCTAGCAACCACATGATGGCTCACAACCACCCGCAATGAGATCTGACACTCTCTTCTGGTGCATCTAAAGACAGCTACAGTGTACTTATTTATAATAATAAACAAATCTTTGGGCTGGAGTAAGCAGGGACCCACCAGAGCAAGCAAGGTCCTACAAAATTAAATTCCCAACAACCACATGAAGGTTCACAACCATCTGTACAGCTACAGTGAACTCAAATACATAAAATAAATAAATAAATCATTAAAACAAACAAACAAACAAATAAATAGGTGGGAAGGCATGGTGACACACGTCTTTAGTATGAGCACTTGGGAAGCAGAGGCAAGAGAATCTCAGAATTTTAGGCCAGACTGACTTAAATAGCAAGCTCCAGGACAGCTAGGACTACGTAGAGAAACCTTGTCTCAAAAAAAAAAAAAAAAAAAAAAAAAAAAAAAAGCCTAAGTAGGGAAAGGGGAAATCAAGAGATTAGAATTAGAAGTTCATGAGTTATTAGATCAATAACTGTCCACTAATTGCCACTAAATGACAAAGCAATTCTTTATTCCCTACTCCATGCTAATAACTAAGACACCCATAAAAGAAATGTGAGCAAGCCTCTTTGTCGAATTCCCAGTCTCTGCCCTTCCCAGCACTCAGTTCCTCCTCTGACCCACAGTACCACACGGAACCTTCCTACCAGCACTTACCATTTCCTACCCTGCTTTAGAGCTACCCATCCTTCCACAACAGACTGTAAGGGCTCCACCAGTGAGTTTCCATGTTACGCTGTTACATACACCTTACAGCGTCAGCATGACAAGTGTGAGGTAAAACATTTGTTGAATCTAAGTTTGCTAACACTTTCTTGGTGTGTGAAGGAGCAGGCACTTCTTTGAATCAGAATACAAAGTGCTGAAACTTCTTTGGCTATACCTACTCAAAACTTCATTTTGAAATCTTGTACCTGGAATGCCATCACTTGGAAGGCTGAAGCAAGATGTTCAGGGCAGTGTTACTATGTACTATGCACATTAGACACCAGGGGTCCAAATTTCTAATATGAATAAATTACAGAAAGAAGATAGCTTGTCTCATTTACAGATATGAATAAAGACAGATATAAAATGATATTGATTGTTAAATCTTAAATGCACTCTAAATGGTCATCATTTGGAAAGTCATTTATCAAATGAATAGTTCCCTTAAAATAATTAAATTATACATTTGTGGCTATGCTATAATATGTTAACATTTTAAAAGATGGAAAGAACATAATGCATGCCTATATAATTGACTGGGAAGTGATCTGAAGGTGTTTTCTAAGGGAGAGTAGTGATTTGCATTTGAATTGACACTTGGTTTTACAGGTGTCTGCCTGTCAAAAGTCGTCTGTTTCCTAAGGAGCTGAAGGGGTTTGCAGCCCCATAGGTGGAACAACAATATGAACTAGCCAGTAACCCCCAGAGCTCCCAGGGACTAAACCACCAACCAAAGAAAACACATGGTGGGACCCATGGCTCCAGCTGCATATGTAGCAGAAGATGGCCTAGTCAGACATCAATGGGAGGAGAGGCCCTTGGTCCTGTGAAGGCTCTATGCCCCAGTGTGGGGGAATGCCAGGGCCAGGAAGCACGAGGGGAGGGGGTGGGTTGGTGAGCAGGGGGAGGGAGTAGGGGGAGGCTGTTTTTTCGGAGGAGAAACCAGGAACGAGGATAACATTTGAAATGTAAATAAAGAAAATATCCAATAAAAAAATTCCTTAAAAAACTTTTAAAAAATATCTGTTTCATGGGAGAAAGGAAGAGCTTATAACTACTGACCTCTACTTTATTCAGGCTGAGGTATTTAGGCAGATGTATATTGATGTCTGCAGTTCCTTTAAACTGTACCAAAAGCTAAAGTGCATTGAAAAAAATGAATAAAATGACAATTTGGATAAAATGGATATTGGTGTGATAAAGCAAGTACAGCATAGTGCTGGTTGTAAAAACGTATGGTGTGTGTATTAGTTATACATTTTTCTCCACTTCTAATATTTAAAAATAAATGGTGTATTCACACAGATAAGAAATAATACCCAATGTATAGTTAAACGGAAAAAGAAAAATGTAAATCAACATTAATGGCAGGCTTCTGAATGCATTCAGGACAGTTTTTACCTGTCCATGGTCTTCAGTTGGGCAAACTGATGGTCTTCAGGGAGAGGTACTGGGGTTGAGTGAGGTCTGGAGGTAGAATGGATTTTTTTTTTTTACTATAATTCTCTTAACTATAAATAGTATCCCATAAACATAGACTGTTTTAATGAACTGAGACACTATATTTTACTGAAAGGGATTTTTGATTCATTAACACCTACACTGATGATTTCTCAGACCATCATTTATCATTTTTAAATCATGTGTCTTATCATCCAGCCCACATCCCAGAAGCCTGGGGACCAAAATCGAACGTGTTACTTCTCTAGGTTGGTCCCTGGGGGTGGTTAGCATGGGGCTCCGTACAGGGTAAACAAGTGCTCCTCTGTGAAATCAGGCTCTGTCGACAATCAGGCTCTATGGTGCCCTCTGCTGGTCTCACACAGACCCACCCAGTACATTCTAGTCTGGCTTTTGGCCACACAGTTCACCAAATCAGCCGGAGACACCGCGTGGGAAAGCATTGATAAGCAGAGGCTTTTTTTCTTCAAAAGATTGCAGATTAAAAATGGACGCCCTGGGAGTAGGACCACAGGCCTCATCCGGCTGGATCAGCGCCGGGGTAGCGGAGCGCAGGGTTGCCTGACACCCGCCAGCTACCCACGACCCCCGCCGCAGGATTTTGGGACTGCTGGTGAGTGGAACACAGCTTCTGCTCCAATCCAATTGCGCGGGACCTGAGACTGCATTAGTTAGGGAAGCAGAAACAGGCCTGAGTAGGGCCACAGGCCTCACCCGGCCGGATCAGCGCCAGGGTAGCGGGAGCGCAGGGTTGCCTGACACCCGCCAGCTACCCACGACCCCCGCCGCAGGATTTTGGGACTGCTGGTGAGTGGAACACAGCTTCTGCTCCAGTCCAATCACGCGGGACCTGAGACTGCTCTGGTTGGGGAGAGAGTAATCCGGCCTACATAGGGCCACAACCCTCTTCCAGTCAGAAAAGCACCTGGGCAGCTGGGGCGCAGGGTCTGCTGACACTCACCAGCTACCCACAACACCCGCCACAGGATCTTAAGACTTCTGGTGAGTGGAGCACAGCTTCTGCTCCAATCCAATTGCACGGGACCTGAGACTGCATTAGTTAGGGAAACAGAAACCGGCCTGAGTAGGACCACAGGCCTCATCCGGCTGGATCAGCGCCGGGGTAGCGGAGCGCAGGGTTGCCTGACACCCGCCAGCTACCCACGACCCCCGCCGCAGGATTTTGGGACTGCTGGTGAGTGGAACACAGCTTCTGCTCCAATCCAATTGCGCGGGACCTGAGACAGTATTAGTTAGGGAAGCAGTAACCGGCCTGAGTAGGGCTACAGGCCTCACCCGGCCGGATCAGCGCCAGGGTAGCGGGAGCGCAGGGTGGCCTGACACCCGCCAGCTACCCAAGACCCCCGCCGCAGGATTTTGGGACTGCTGGTGAGTGGAACACAGCTTCTGCTCCAGTCCAATCACGCGGGACCTGAGACTGCTCTGGTTGGGGAGAGAGAAATCCGGCCTACATAGGGCCACAACCCTCTTCCGGTCAGAAAAGCACCTGGGCAGCTGTGGCGCAGGGTCAGCTGACACTCACCAGCTACCCACAACACCCACCACAGGATCTTAAGACTTCTGGAGAGTGGAACACAGCTTCTGCTCCAATCCAATTGCACGCGGGACCAGAGACTGCATTAGTTAGGGAAGCAGAAAAACGGCCTGAGTAGGACCACAGGCCTCTTCCGGCTGGACCAGGACCGGGGTACCTTCAGCTACCCACGACCCCCGCCGCAGGATTTAGAGACTGCTGGTGAGTGGAACACAGCTTCTGCTCCAATCTTTAAATAGTGACAACTATAACAACTAACCCCAGAGATTACCAGATGGCGAAAGGTAAACGTAATAATCTTACTAACAGGAACCAAGACCACTCACCATCATCAGAACCCAGCACCCCCACTTCGCCCAGTCCAGGGCACCCCAACACACCGGAAAAGCCAGACACGGATTTAAAAGCATATCTCCTGATGATGATAGAGGACTTCAAGAAGGACTTTAATAACACACTTAAAGAAATGCAGGAGAACACTGATAAAAAGGCAGAAGACAATAAAGAGGAAGCACAAAAATCCCTTAAAGAATTGCAGGAGAACACTGCTAAAGAGTTACAAATCCTTAAAGAAAAACATGATAACATAATCAAACAGGTAGAAGTCCTTACAGAAAAACAGGAAAACACATCCAAACAGATGATGGAAATGAACAAAACCATACTAGACCTAAAAAGGGAAGTAGACACAATAAAGAAAACCCAAAATGAGGCAACACTGGAGATAGAAACCCTAGGAAAGAAATCTGGAACCATAGATACGAGCATCAGCAACAGAATACAAGAGATGGAAGAGAGAATCTCAGGTGCAGAAGATTCCATAGAGAACACCGGCACAACAATCAAGGAAAATGTAAAATGCAAAAAGATCCTAACTCAAAACATCCAAGAAATACAGGACATAATGAGAAGACCAAACCTACGGATAATAGGAGTGGATGAGAATGAAGATTTTCAACTCAAAGGACCAGCAAACATCTTCAACAAAATTATAGAAGAAAACTTCCCAAATCTAAAGAAAGAGATGCCCATGAACATACAAGAAGCCTACAGAACTCCAAATAGACTGGACCAGAAAAGAAATACCTCCCGACACATAATAATCAGAGCAACAAATGCTCTAAATAAAGATAGAATACTAAAAGCAGTAAGAGAAAAAGGCCAAGTAACATATAAAGGCAAGCCTATCAGAATTACACCAGACTTTTCACCAGAGACTATGAAAGCCAGAAGATCCTGGACGGATGTTATACAGACACTAAAAGAACACAAATTCCAGCCCAAGCTAATATACCCAGCCAAACTCTCAATTAACATAGATGGAGAAACCAAAGTATTCCACGACAAAACCAAATTCACACATTATCTCTCCACGAATCCAGCCCTTCAAAGGATAATAACAGAAAAAAACCAATACAAGGACAGGAACCACGCCCTAGAAACAACAAGAAGGTAATCACTCAACAAACCTAAAAGAAGACAGCCACAAGAACAAAATGCCAACTTTAACATCAAAAATAACAGGAAACAACAATTACTTTTCCTTAATATCTCTTAATATCAATGGACTCAACTCCCCGATAAAAAGACATAGACTAACAAACTGGCTACACAAACAAGACCCAACATTTTGCTGCTTACAGGAAACTCATCTCAGAGAAAAGGATAGACACTACCTCAGAATGAAAGGCTGGAAAACAATTTTCCAAGCAAATGGCATGAAGAAACAAGCTGGAGTAGCCATTCTAATATCTGATAAGATTGACTTCCAACCCAAAGTCATTAAAAAAGACAGGGAGGGACACTTCATACTCATCAAAGGTAAAATCCTCCAAGAGGAACTATCAATCCTGAATATCTATGCTCCAAATACAAAGGCAGCCACATTCATTAAAGAAACTTTAGTAAATCTCAAAGCACACATTGCACCTCATACAATAATAGTGGGAGACTTCAACACACCACTTTCACCAATGGACAGATCATGGAAACAGAAACTAAACAGGGACACAGAGAAACTAAGAGAAATTATGAATCAAATGGATCTGGCAGATATCTACAGAACATTCTATCCTAAAACAAAAGGATATACCTTCTTCTCAGCACCTCATGGTACCTTCTCCAAAATTGACCACATAATTGGTCACAAAACAGGCCTCAACAGATATAAAAATATTGAAATTGTCCCATGCATCCTATCAGATCACCATGGCCTAAGGCTGATCTTCAATAACAAAATAAATAATAGAAAGCCAACCTTCACGTGGAAACTGAACAACACTCTTCTCAATGATACCTTGGTCAAGGAAGGAATAAAGAAAGAAATTAAGGACTTTTTAGAGTTCAATGAAAATGAAGCCACAACGTACCCAAACTTATGGGATGCAATGAAAGCATTTTTAAGAGGAAAACTCATAGCTCTGAGTGCCTCCAAAAGGAAACTAGAGAGAGCACACATTAGCAGCTTGACAACACACCTAAAAGCACTAGAACAAAAGGAAGCAAATTCACCCAAGAGGAGTAGACGGCAGGAAATAATCAAACTCAGGGGTGAAATCAACCAAGTGGAAACAAGAAAAACTATTCAAAGAATCAACCAATCAAGGAGCTGGTTCTTTGAGAAAATCAACAAGATAGATAAACCCTTAGCCAGACTCACTAGAGGGCACAGGGAAAGCATCCTAATTAACAAAATCAGAAATGAAAAAGGAGACATAACAACAGATCCTGAAGACATCCAAAACACCATCAGATCCTTCTACCAAAGGCTATACTCAACAAAACTGGAGAACCTGGATGAAATGGACAAGTTCCTAGACAGATACCAGGTACCAAAGCTGAATCAAGATCAGGTTAATGATCTAAACAGCCCTATATCCCCCAAAGAAATAGAAGCAGTCATTAATAGTCTCCCAACTAAAAAAAGCCCAGGACCAGATGGGTTTAGTGCAGAGTTCTATCAGACCTTCAAAGAAGATCTAATCCCAGTTCTTCACAAACTATTCCACAAAATAGAAACAGAAGGTACTCTACCCAACTCATTCTATGAAGCCACAATTACTCTGATACCTAAACCACAAAAAGACCCAACAAAGATAGAAAACTTCAGACCAATATCCCTTATGAATATTGATGCAAAAATCCTCAATAAAGTTCTTGCTAACCGAATCCAAGAACACATCAAAACAATCATCCATCCTGACCAAGTAGGTTTCATCCCAGGGATGCAGGGATGGTTCAATATACGGAAATCCATCAACGTAATCCAGTATATAAACAAACTCAAAGACAAAAACCACATGGTCATCTCCTTAGATGCGGAAAAAGCATTTGACAAGATCCAACACCCATTCATGATAAAAGTCTTGGAAAGATCAGGAATTCAAGGCCCATACCTAAACATGATAAAAGCAATCTACAGCAAACCAGTAGCCAACATCAAAGTAAATGGTCAGAAGCTTGAAGCAATCCCTCTAAAATCAGGGACTAGACAAGGCTGTCCACTTTCTCCATACCTATTCAACATTGTACTTGAAGTCCTAGCCAGAGCAATTCGACAACAAAAGGAGATCAAAGGGATACAAATTGGAAAAGATGAAGTCAAAATATCACTTTTTGCAGATGATATGATAGTATATATAAGTGACCCTAAAAATTCCACCAGAGAACTCCTAAGCCTGATAAACAGCTTCGGTGAAGTAGCTGGATATAAAATTAACTCAAACAAATCAATGGCCTTTCTCTACACAAAGAATAAACAGGCTGAGAAAGAAATTAGGGAAACAACACCCTTCTCAATAGCCACAAATAATATAAAATATCTTGGCGTGACTCTAACTAAGGAAGTGAAAGATCTGTATAATAAAAACTTCAAGTCTCTGAAGAAAGAAATTATAGAAGATCTCAGAAGATGGAAAGATCTCCCATGCTCATGGATTGGCAGGATCAACATTGTAAAAATGGCTATCTTGCCAAAAGCAATCTACAGATTCAATGCAATCCCCATCAAAATTCCAAATCAATTCTTCAACGAATTAGAAAGTGCAATCTGCAAATTCATCTGGAATAACAAAAAACCTAGGATAGCAAAAACTCTCCTCAAGGATAAAAGAACCTCTGGTGGAATCACCATGCCGGACCTAAAGCTCTACTACAGAGCAATTGTGATAAAAACTGCATGGTACTGGTATAGTGACAGACAAATAGACCAATGGAATAGAATTGAAGACCCAGAAATGAATCCACACACCTATGGTCACTTGATCTTCGACAAGGGAGCTAAAAACATCCAGTGGAAGAAAGACAGCATTTTCAACAAATGGTGCTGGCACAACTGGTTGTTAACATGTAGAAGAATGCGAATCGATCCATTCCTATCTCCTTGTACTAAGGTCAAGTCTAAGTGGATCAAGGAACTTCACATAAAACCAGAGACACTGAAACTTATAGAGGAGAAAGTGGGGAAAAGCCTTGAAGATATGGGCACAGGGGAAAAATTCCTGAATCGAACAGTAATGGCTTGTGCTGTAAGATTGAGAATTGACAAGTGGGACCTCATGAAACTACAAAGCTTCTGCAAGGCTAAAGACACCATCAATAAGACAAAAAAACCACCAACAGATTGGGAAAGGATCTTCACCTATCCTAAATCAGATAAGGGACTAATATCCAATATATATAAAGAACTCAAGAAGGTGGACTCCAGAAAGTCAAATAACCCCATTAAAAAATGGGGCTCAGAACTGAACAAAGAATTCTCACCTGAGGAATACCGAATGGCAGAGAAGCACCTGAAAAAATGTTCAACATCCTTAATCATCAGGGAAATGCAAATCAAAACAACCCTGAGATTCCACCTCACACCAGTCAGAATGGCTACGATCAAAAATTCAGGTGACAGCAGATGCTGGCGAGGATGTGGAGAAAGTGGAACACTCCTCCATTGTTGGTGGGATTGCAAGCTTGTACAACCACTCTGGAAATCAGTCTGGCGGTTCCTCAGAAAATTGGACATAGTACTACCGGAGGATCCAGCAATACCTCTCCTGGGCATATATCCAGAAGATGTCCCAACCGGTAAAAAGGACACATGCTCCACTATGTTCATAGCAGCCCTATTTATAATAGCCAGAAGCTGGAAAGAACCCAGATGTCCCTCAACAGAGGAATGGATACAGAAATTATGGTACATTTACACAATGGAGTACTACTCAGCTATTAAAAAGAATGAATTTATGAAATTCCTAGCCAAATGGATGGACCTGGAGGGCATCATCTTGAGTGAAGTAACACAATCACAAAAGATCTCACACAATATGTATTCATTGATAAGTGGATATTAGCCCAAAACTTAGGATACCCAAGATATAAGATACAATTTGATAAACGCATGAAACTCAAGAAGAATGAAGACCAAAGTGTGGACATTGTGCACCTTCTTAGAATTGGGAACAAAACACCCAGGGAAGGAGTTACAGAGACAAAGTTCGTAGCTGTGATGAAAGGATGGACCATTTAGAGACTGCTGTATCCAGGGATCCGTCCCATAATCAGCTTCTAAACGCTGACACCATTGCATACACTAGTAAGATCTTGCTGAAAGGACCCAAATATAGCTGTCTCTTGTGAGACTATGCAGGGGCCTAGCAAACACAGGAGTGGATGTTCACAGTCAGCTATTGGATGTATCACAGGGCTCCCAATGGAGAAGCTAGAGAAAGTACCCAAGGAGCTAAAGGGATCTGCAACCCTATTGTTGGAACAACATGATGTACTAACCAGAACCCTGGAGCTCTTGTCTCTAGCTGCATACGTATCGAAAGATGGCCTAGTCGGCCATCAATGGAAAGAGAGGCCCATTGGACTTGCAAACTTTATATGCCCCAATATAGGGGAATGCCAGGGCCAAAAGAATGGGAATGGGTGGGTAGGGAAGTGGGGGGCGCTATGGGGGACTTTTGGGATAGTATTGGAAATGTAATTGAGGAAAATATGTAATAAAAATAATAAAAAAAAAAAAAAAAAGAAATGGACGCCCTGTAACCCCACCCAGCATACTGTAAGTGTCCATAAGTGACATAATTGAGGTTTGGAACCAGGTTTGTCAACCTCTAAACTGCATACTTAACCCTGAGGCCTTCTGCTTGCTGGAATTTAGGGATGCATAGACATGCAACTCATTCAGCTATCTGCTATTTATTTGTTTGTTTACTTTTATTTTCAATACAATATCTTTCTCAGTCTCCCAGGCTGGCCTGAAACTCAGGAAGTCTCCTACTTCGGCCTGTGGAATGCTAGAGACTGCAGGCCCGTGCCTCCACTCCTGGCTACATTTTGGTCTCTCTCCACCTCTGTTAACATTTGTAATAACACAATGCCAACCTTAGACGAAGACTTCTGTTGTTACTGGGCAACAACTGTAATCAAGTTCTCAAATTTCATTAAAGCTTTTGGTGGCTTGGTGAATACGTGCATTAGACTGGCTGCCTAAACCCCACTGCCCAAGCCATTCCTTCCTAGTGAATGTTGTGCAATATTAAGCTTTGTTTTTGAAAGTGAAATCATGTATTACCTTCTATATTGGAGGATTTACAGCTCTGAGAAAGCAATAGGGATGAACGAAGAAGAAAGCCCTACTGAATTAACAGGTCAAGGTCTGTTTGGTTCTAATTCATTTTATCTGAACTGGCTGGATTCTCTGGAGAATAAAAATGATAATGAGCCTTACACAACAGGCTTGTGATCAAGGATCAAACAAGACCATTTATAAAAACAGAGTCTCATTTAGGCCCACTCAATTATTTTTATGCAAAGCTATATATGTAGGATATGTGAGTCAGCCTTCTTACACTGTAACAAAATATGCAAAGAGAAGTTAACCTAAAGAAGGTTTGTTCTAGCTGGGCAGTGGTGGTGTACGCCTTTAATCCCAGCACTTGGGAGTTGAGAAGCAGAGGTAGGCGGATTTCTGAGTTTGAGGCCAGCCTGGTCTACAGATTGAGTTCCAGGACAGCCAGGACTACATAGAGAAACCCTGTCTCAAACAAACAAACAAACAAACAAAGAAGAAGGCTTGTTCTTGGCTTACGGTTTCAGAAGGTTCAATCAGCCATAGACCCATTGCTTAGGCAACCAAGAATCAGGCAGAGGAGACCGTTCACCTTGTGGTGTCCAAAACACAGAAAGAAAGATAAGGTCAGAGTCGGAGGACAAAATATATCCTTCAAAGTTCAGCTCACTGTGGGCAGTGCCACGCTTGGGCAAGGGGTTCTGGCTGCACAAGAATGTAAAACGAGCAATACACAAGGAGCAATGCGCAGGGAGCAAGCCAGCCAGTTGCCCTCCTCCCATGGTTCTGTTTTGGTTTCTGCCTTGAGCTCCTGCCCTGAAGTGATGGAGTGTGACCCAATATGGTAAATCCTTTCCCTCCAAGCTGTATTTTTTATCAGGGTGTTCATCGTAGCTATAGGAACTCTAACCAAGTTCTCTAAGGTGGCATGGGACTAAGGGGCTCAGGGAATAACTGGAACTCAGGAAGATCAGTCAAGGACTAATGATCCGGTGTCAGCTTGACTGGGTTTTAAAACTCTTAAGACATTAGTGGGGTACACTTTGAGTGTGTCTAAGGGTATTTCCAGAGAGGTCTAACTGAGAGGGAAGCCCTGCCCCGACTGTACGAAGCCCCATCACATGGGCTGGGGTTCCAGACAGAATTAAAATTGGAGGAGGATAAGTGGAAAGCTAGGTGAACACAGGCATTCCTCGCTGCCAGCTTCTGATCCACCCAGATATGAGCACGCTCGACTGCCACATCTTCCCATTACAAACGACCTTATGCCCTTAAACGCTTAGCAAAATAAAGTTTTCCTCCCTTAGATTGATTTACCTGATACTTCATTACAGCCCTAACTAATACGGATACAAAGCTAATGAAAGGAAAGAACACATTGGCTATTTGTATTCGGGGCAATAAAATCTCTGCTATCTCTTTGTCTCTCAATAAAAACTTACTTAGGTTTTTATCCACTTCTCAGAATTCATCATTCAATTCATAAAAATGAGGAGAACGTACACATAAGAAGATGTTCAGCACACTGCATAGTCTTAGAAACACACAACTCACTACCGTCTAATTCTGGAATGTGTCTGTCACTACAAAATCCCTACAAATAAAAACACTACAAGTAACAAGCCAGGCGGTGGTGGGACCAGTTTTTAACTCCAGCACATGGGAGGCAGAGGCAGGTGAATCTCTGAATTTGAGGCCAGGCTGGTCTGCAGAGTGAGTTCTAGGACAGCCAGGGCTACACACTAAAACCCTGTCTCGAAAAACAACAACAAACAGTAACAATTGCTCCTCTGATTCTCCCTCCCTTACTCTGGCCCTGGCAATCTCAAGCCTTGCTGTAGCATAAGTTTTAATGATAGAAGTGAATAAGGAGGCTGTTTCATTAACTCTCAGTAACCCTTCACAGTAATCTTTCAGTATGTTAACAGAATTGCAGCCTATCCATTCTATAATATGTTTCATAGATGTCATAAACAACTTAATGGGGCTGAGGATTTATAGGTCAGTGTGTTAGGTTAGTATGTGCAAGGACCTGAGTTTGATCCCCAACCAGAAATTACTATAGCAAAGACTCTTATCAAGTGAAAAATATGCGACCTAATTTCTAAAATGTTTTAAAGCTGCAAAGTGATGAATGTGCACTCAAATATTTTGTAAATAGCCTAGAATTACATAACTTTAAAATGATATCAAGATAACTAATAATCATGTTTTTCTTTACCTTTTAAATAGTTTATAACTTCTTGAAACTAATGCAATTGGTTTCAAAATACTGGGTTAGAGAATTAAGGAACACAGACGACAGACTGCCCAGACTCAAAGATTTACCTCTAGTGCTTATCACAGTTAGCAGATCTCAAGGTTACAGCCTCCTCTTAAGCAACCAAGAGCCTTAAGTTATAGATGTCCCAGCTCCACCACCAACCATTAGGAACACAGCCCAGACAGAACTCATGATGTCGACACTCCCACCCACACCCTCAGGCCCTTTGCCTTTTACCTCATTCCATTCCCTCTCCAAACTCACACCTTAAGATAACTTGCAAAGTATACCAAGGAGTCTTCAACAACTTCCTTCTGTTGAAGTATTAACTGAGGCTTTACATTTGAATTCCAGCCATACCTTCTCCATATTACCTGAATAGTAAGGAAACTGGTGCAAACAAATGAAAACACTTGGGTACAAGCAAAATAGCTACACATTGCCCTTCCTGTGCCCCTTCTTACTTTATAAAGGGATACACCTCATATGGGTTCTATAGTCTGCCATGATGCCCTATCCTTTCCTCCAGAGCAGTCTTGGACAGAGGCTCCCTAGGAAGTCTTGCCGTTACTGATATACTCATTCTAATATCCATTTTCATTCTCTCTCTCTCTCTCTCTCTCTCTCTCTCTCTCTCTCTCTCTCTCTCCCCTTTTTCTTACCTCCCCTCTCTCTGTTTCTCCTATCAGGGCCCCCACAACTGTTCCTGAGGACCCTAGATTGTATTTGTCTTCTTGTCTTTCTAGCTTGATAGGGTTTGTCCAGTGCTAACGCGGTGAGGGAATAGAATCCACAGGGACACAGTCGACCACCTCCCTCTCTCACACTTCCTCACAGCCCAAACTCACAAATAGAGCCTTAGAGCAGCTATGGGAGCCACAGGGTGCAAATGAAACCCTTTGTGGGGCTAGCTCTGATCAGAGCATAAACTTAAGGGTGTGCTCTACCCAGTGTCAAGAATTCACTTTTTACAGGGATTCCAAGAACATTGAAAAAAAAAAATCACTTTTCTTATAATGCTCAAAGCAAAAGAACAGTAAATAAACATAAAACACTATATAATCAGGTAAAAGCTGGGGCAGAGAAAGGAGCGGTGTGGTAAAGCAGTACAGCTTCCAAAGCAGGTCTCATCTGACCTAGGATTTGTGAAAAGCCTGCTGGGAAGCAAGAGCACACCTCCGACGATTCCTGAGACAGAATCCACAGACAGCAGCAGAGGCATCATATGCCGCTCCAGTTTCCACCATGGCTCCCTCTGTACCCAACAGTGTAAATACACCACGGTCTCTGCTCCAGTCTTTCAGTTAAGACAAGTACAAAAAAAAAAAAAAAAAAAAAAAAAATCAGAAGGTACTTTGTGCCTAGGATTGTGACTAGCACTCAAGATGCTTTGAGTAGGCCGAGGAAAAAACTAATTCCAACTCCGGTCCTAAGTACAAAGACCATCGGGAGTGGGAGGGGACAGGACTTTACAGTGGAAACTGAGGAGCCATAACAGGAGGTCAGTCTTGGGAGAAAGGGGTGGAGAAAGACTAGGCTTGAAGGAAGGATTAGGGGCAAAAGAGAAGGTGGGGCAAGTAGGCTCCGCCTTCTGTTCCCGGTATTCCAAATCTGCTACCGGTTTTAGGCGTCCCGGGGAGACAGGTGAGCCCGAGCTCCTGGGACCTCTACAAGGGGCGGGGCGCAGGCCGTGGGAGTCGGGCTGGTGTGGGCGGGAGAGGGTCTGCGAATTCTTGCAACACTGAGTTCAGGAAACTGGCAGGGTGTTTACCTGGTGTGAGCTGTCTTGAGATTGACTGTAGCTGTTTTCTGAGAGAAAAGGTGTCCCTTTCCTATCAACCCTCCAGCCTCTGTGCTGGCAGGACACTTGAAATCTGAGATTAGTGATTTACTGGAGGAGGCTTAGGTCAGGACTACGTGGGGTGTAGAAAAGTCACATTATAACTACTGGTGGTTGCCCTAGGCCTTTCTAAGATTCTTCCCCACTTACTTGGTGTCCGTGTGGCCTTGTTGTGTCTGGGTTCACATTTTCCTCCATCCAGAGCATGGGCTGACTCAACTGTGGCTGACAGCAAACATTCAGGCTGACAGGTAAGTGATGAGTTCTCTTCCTATCTCTGTCAGAGTCATATTGGGGGCCCTCTGGCTAGAAAGAGAAAAATAGAGGTCTGACCTAACCAGGAAAAGGGCAAAGCTTGGTCCATCATATGGATTCCAGAGATTCCTGTGTGCACTGAGGCCACAGGTAAGGTGGTTGGCCCTGGATCCTGCATGGTGTAGTTGGGAGCTAAAACAGAGACTTCGGGGAAGAGAGAGAGAGAGCAAAGAATGCAGGCAGTGCCATGAAACACTACGTTCATCGGCGAGTTGAGAATCAGAACTGAACTAATTTCCCAGCTTTCCAAAGCAATAACCTATAATAATAGGAGACAATAATGGAACTGCCAGAGGCCCTGAAGATCATTTGTTTCAGACTGAATTGAACACTGGGAACCCAAATAGAGGAACATAATACCTTTACTTTGGGGTCTGGCACTATTGCAGTGCTGATCACTAGCTAACACACAACTGTGTGTCTTTCTGCAGGTGCCCTGGGAGGGGCCATGGTGCCAAGACAGTTGTTGGGGAAACTGAAGCAGCCATTTCTCTTCCTGAGCAGTGCCTCCCTCCTCCTGGGGCTGGCTTTACTGGTCATACAGTCTGATGTCGCCCCTGTTGCTTACTTCTTCCTCTGCTTGGCTGGCTTTTGCTTTATTGCCTGCCTCCTGGCCTGTGTTATGGAACGGTGCTCCCAATCGATGCCAAGCTCCAGGCAGACTGAGAATCCAGAGGCCTCAGGCCATGCGCAGTGAGTTGATGGGAGATGGGCAGGATGACGGGAAGACACGCAAGGCCCTCGTTCCCTCTGTGCCCATCCTTTTTTAAGCATAGACTCTGCTTTCCTCTGTCACTGGTATCATTAAGAGCAAAGGTCAGCAGACAATAGAGAGGTCTTTTGCAAGAGTGGTGGAACAGAAAAAGGGGGGCTTCTTTCAGGTACCCACTAACGACCACATTTCTCCTCCCACAGAGACAATGGAGCTTTTGAGGTACCAACCTATGAACAGGCTGTAGAGGTGATGGATTCACAATCACAGAGCCACCTCCAAGAGCTGGAGCAACCACCCTCTTACAGCAGTATCATAATATCCCCAGGAGTTGAGGGGGCACAGTCTAGCCAACCAGACAGTCCCAGCACAGGCAGTCTGAAGAGGCGAGTGGGCTCAGAGGGGACAATGACTGCCAGAGGAAACCCTGGAAGAATTCTTCGACTTAGGGGTCCACGAGTTGTGTTCACTGCTCCTGATCTGCAAAGCATGAGAGTGGCCCCCAAACTGGAGCCTAATACTCCACCTCCTGCCTATGAAATCAGTTTTGCTCATGCTGATGATGACAGTGTTTTCTATGAAGATAAATGGATACTTCCCTAAGCGGAGCTCTCAGAACCTGTGCACTCAGGTGCCCAGCATTTCCTAGTGTCTATTGGATCAGAAACTGGTTTTACCCGGACATCACAATCGAGGCCTTCAAAGCAGCTGGGAGTCGGGCTGTGGCATGTGGTTCACAGATAAAATGGCACACCTGGATTCTTCTGGAAACATTCTGGAACCTATCTGATGACCAGTATTTCCAGAGTAAGGTGGAAGATGAGAGAGATAAGTTACCAAGAGAAGCTGGAGGGATACCTCTGAGTGACTGCTGTGTTTCTTCTATTGCAGACACCAAGTCTCCCTAAGATTCCTGATGGGGTATTACCTACCAAGATAATGAGAGCTTCTAAGGGTGAGGGGAGCCGAATAGTTTGCACAAGAACGGAATGCTAGTAAAAACATAAAAATAACTCGAATCAAATTCCAATTCCAGTGCCTCCTGTTTTCAATACCAAGCAGGCAATCCGCATTACTTTATAGCCTTGTCTCGGGACAACTGGTAGATAAGAGAATGAAAGGACACTTAGTGTAGGATAAGCGCGACCACGAGCTGGCCCCAGCCTGGGAGAAGAGCGCCTCCTAGTGCTTTCCGTCTTCCCGGCATCCTGGCCCTGGAAGTTCAAGGCGAACGAGGATAACAAGGGAAGCCCAGCCCCTTTGGTCTCCTGGTAGTTACTTCAGGAGGGGTCGGAGGAACCAGGGGAGGGGGCTGAGGTTTCCGCGGGAATCGATAGCCAATCAGGTCCCCGAATAGGAGAACCCTCGCTCTTTTCCCACCCCTTCCCTTTCCTCCTAGCGCCTCCTCTCTTCCCATTGGGCTGTGCGAGCCTCAGCGAGCAGTGTGCGCTTGCGCATGTCCCGGCGTGGGTGGGGACTTGCTGGCGTGGAGCGGAGCCGTGCGCAGGCGCGGCGCGGGTGGGAAGCTGGGGGAGGGATGCGGGGGCTGGCGCGGCCCAGCGTTTGTTTGTTTTGTGGGTGGTGCGTGTGCAGCCCGGGAAAAGCTGGAAATGGCGGCGCCGAGCGGGAGGTCGCAGTCCTCCCTGCACAGGAAGGGGCTGATGGCGGCTGACCGGAGGAGCAGGTGAGGAGGGCAGAGGAGGGGAGGCGGCCAGGCGAGCGGCGCGGCTTCTTGGCCTGGTCCCGCGTGTACAGGGGCTGCAGCAGCCTCCCTTTGTCCAGCGCAGAGGAGTCTATGAGAGCGGATCTTGTCCGTCCCGCGCTACTTCTCGCCTGCGGCATCTCACCTTTTCCAGAGATGCTCCGTCTTTTCCTTCCAGTTCTTAGCTGAGGACTTAAACTCATGCCTCTTTTAAAAACCAGAGACTTTGTGCAGACTTCGCAGCTCGGCCTTGGGCGCATTTGACTTGGACTGACTATCTCGTGTCCTGCACTGCTTTCTCATATAATAGATGTTTGTCAGAGAGTTTCACACAGGTTTGGGGGATTTGAATCCTTTGAGAGGATTAGATGGTTCCCGTTTCTCCGCCTCCTCCGTCAGTTTCGATGAAAACATTGCACAGGACGACACAATTTAATGTTTCCTGTCCAGACCTCTAACATTAATACAGAAACGGGAACTCTCACAGGACACGGAATCAAAGCGTTAGAAACCTCTTGGTGTTCTTTTTCTCCATTCCACTTTTCATGGGTGCCCTAAAATGCCAGGTGACTGGAAACTTCGGGAAAGTTCATATTTAAGCCTGGTAGTTTGCGATAAAAGGAAGTGGCAGGTGCGCGGAGTAGGTGGAGCCTCAGATAAAACCCGGTTACTGCTTCGTTCGAAATTCAAGCCTGGAACATAAGAGGATTTAGAACTGGAGTCAGTAAATTGTACCTGAGGATGCAATTGTCTAGAGAAAAGCCCCCTCCCCTTATGTTTTGCAAAGGAGTCCTAGTGCAGGGCCAGGATTTAAAGGCTACGAGGCTGTAATCCTGGCATCCTGATGCCTGAGGCAAGAGGATCAGAAACTGAAAATGAGTTTGGTCTCCTGGTCTAGTCCTGTCAAAGAGAATGAGGTGTTGGGGGAGAGGTCAGGTGTCCTCTACAGGAAACCAGAGCATGGCTAGCCAACTGCACCTGGAGAGAGCAGTAGAGTGGAAGTCGAGGGAATGAAGCCTCTTAAGAAATGGATCTTCCTAATGACCTAAGAACTCTGCTCTACCATTCATTATGAACCTAATTTGATAAACCCAGCTAACAGCTGCAGTATTCATTTTATTTTCACCAGGTCCTGTGTTTAACCCCATTACCGTGTTGTCTCGTAAGGTGATTCTTAACTGAGGTTTTAAATTCATGTGGAGCATGAATTTAAAACTCAGTTAAAATTCTAGTGAATTTTGAAATAGCGGGTACATTCTGAATATTTACTCTGCCTCAATACTTCTTGCTAATGCAGTTTCCCAGGACCCTATTTTTCTATCTAACTGTGGCCTGAAAGGACTTAAGGAGCCTTTATACAAGGGGCATTTGACCAGTGCGTGGTATTTCAGCGATTGAAGGTGCTTACTTATGCCCCTATATTTTACCTGCATTGAAATCGGGATTCATCTAAAAATCTCTTGATGTATAAAGTCAACTGTTACACTGTCACTCCATTGTCATCAGACGTAAGCATTGTTTTCATACTAAATAAGATCAGGGAGATTCATTGGACACATAAAGGATGTATATTGGAAATGGTATTCACCATTCATGAGCATAAGCAGGTCTCTTTACAAATTTGAGAGAAAAGCTATGGAATCTTTTAAATACATTTATGCTGGGAACTAAATTACCAAGATAATTTAACCATTGCTTGCACTGTCCTTGTGATTACAAGTTATACCGGGTTCACCATTAGTATCTACCTTCTGTGGCTTTCACTCAGTTTCACTTACCCATACCTTGTAGGATTTTGGTCACTTTTTAGTATTAGTTTATCATGGAAATGTAAGATATTTTTGGTATTTATGTGAGCCGTCTAGAGCAAGCGTGTGTGTCTTAGAAATATGGGTGTTAGCTTTAGGTTTTTATTACTTTATTCCTGTCCTAAGATCATTTTCAACTTAGGTTCGTTTTCTAAGATAAAAAGTATATCATGTTTTCTGAACATTAAAGCTTGTCTGTCAGAGGAGTGTTTCTTCTCTTGGATGTGTTTGTGCTTCTTTATATTAATTTGACCAAGATGGCTCGTTGCGCTCCTAATCAGATCATTATCTCAGATAGTCAGATGCAAACATTCTCTAGAGAATTATACCTTATGTCCTTAGGGTCAGCATATTACTGCGTAGTACATTCTGATGTAAAGAGATTTAACAAAATGTGCCTTGCGTGTGCTTTTTGTCCACTTTTCTCCTCTTCTGTGTTCAGGCTTAAACACTTGAAAGTCCCTGTGTCTGCCTTCTTTCTGTAGGATTTTGGCAGTGTGTGGAATGCATCCTGACCACCAGGAAACTCTGAAAAAGAATCGAGTGGTGCTGGCCAAGCAGCTGCTGCTGAGCGAGCTGTTAGAACATCTCCTAGAGAAGGACATTATCACTTTGGAAATGAGAGAGCTCATCCAGGTATCTGGGAGGGGAAGGCTCCAGGAAGATAAACTGGTCTTAGGCAGACAGACTTGGAGAAGGGTGTGCCGAGGAAGAGGAGTGCCCTCGTCAGGCTTGAGAGTGTGGTAGAAAACCTTGTCTGTGCATTCTCACTCTGTAAAGAGGAATTGCCAAGATGAATGAGCACGCTACTCTAGGAACCTCATGTGGAAAGGTAGCATTATAGCTAGATAAATATAATTTAGTATTGTTTTCCTGTTCCTTAGGCCAAAGGGGGCAGTTTCAGCCAGAATGTGGAACTCCTCAACCTGCTGCCAAAGAGAGGACCCCAGGCTTTTGACGCCTTCTGTGAAGCCCTGCGGGAGACCAGGCAGGGTCACTTGGAAGACTTACTGCTCACAACCCTCTCAGATATTCAGCACGTACTCCCACGGGTATGAAGCCCTAGGACTGTAGCCTGGGATGGGTTAGTTTGTCCAGAAAATATATAGAGCAAGGGGTGTGGGAGAGAGAAACTTGATTTTTCTCTCATGGAGAGTCTTTTGATTTCTTTCAGTTGAGCTGTGACTATGACTCAAGTCTCCCTATCTCGGTGTGTGAGTCCTGCCCTCCTCACAAGCAGCTCCGCCTATCCACAGGTGAGAATGAAAAGGACAAAAGGAACCTCCCACATTGACTTAACCTACTTTTCGACTAGTATCTGACTTTTCCCTAAAAGATGAATTTCATGATAGGAACAGTTCCTTATGAATTTTGACAGGCAAGCAAGATTGGTTTGGTTAGAGGGATATAAATTGGATCCATTCCCTTCCATCATATGTAGTATTCTTCATAGTAATTGGCTTTTTTGTGTACCTTCTGGAGATGGAAAATGCAATTTACTGTGTATGATTTGAGTTGCCTTCTCTGGAAAGCCAAACAAGAAAAGTGGGGATGTAGATTCAGGGCTCCCTGTCTGCATTGAGGTGACTAGAACCAGGCTTGTCTCAGAAGTGCTTTCTACCACTCAGCAAGTTGAGTATCTACTGTTTGAAGCCATGCGTGGGGGGAGGGGGGGGGGCTAATGATGAACAGAAGCCAACAGGGTCTGTGCCAGCGTTGAACTTCCACGCTCGAGGAAATAAACATTAAAGCCTACATTTAAAGTGTGTCTTACAGTTAAAACGACTAATTAATGAAGTTATAGGAGCAGTGCTGAAATGTGTACTAACTTTTGGCATTCTCCTTCCACAGATGCTACGGAACACTCCTTAGATAATGGCGATGGTCCCCCCTGTCTTCTGGTGAAGCCATGCACTCCTGAGTTTTACCAGGCACACTACCAGCTGGTGAGTTTGCATAATTTCAAGAAGAGAGGAGGGGAGTGAGAGGCTTTCCTGGTCTTCTGAACCAGGTTTGCGTGTTTTGCTGCCTTTGCCCTTGTGAGAATGTCATCGCTGACTGATGCCTTCTGTGGCTTTTCCTTGTTACCTAGTGTGATTTAAAAAAAAAAAATGCAGGAGGTTGGATTTGGGGAGTTGTCTGCTTTTGGGATGTGGGTTATTATTTGGGGTGTGTTTTGAAATTTTTGATCTTGTAGGGTAACGACATTGCCTGTCATCAAGAAGCTCCTGGTCTAATTGGCCTCCTCCTTCTAGGCCTATAGGTTGCAGTCTCAGCCTCGTGGCTTGGCACTGGTGTTGAGCAATGTGCACTTCACTGGAGAGAAAGACCTGGAATTTCGCTCTGGAGGGGATGTGGACCACACTACTCTAGTCACCCTCTTCAAGCTTTTGGGCTACAATGTCCATGTGCTACATGACCAGACTGCACAGGTACGCGAGGCTGGAAAGGGCTGACATGTATACTGGGTGGGCTGCACTTGGGGGCTGAGTGCTTCTGTTCCTCTTGTTCCTGCAGGATGTTTCTCATTGTTGTGCTGCTTCCTGCGATCTAGTAAAAGCAACTAGGGCCAGCCTGTTTCTGAACATTGCTGTCTCAGGGTAACTGTGCTTTCATGGTGTTAGAATGGTACAGGGAGGCTTGGGTTCCCACATGTATGTGTTAAGAAACCTGACTCCCGGTCACTCAGGAAGTGAGGAGACACCAAGATCCGTCCAAACAAACTCCAGAAGGGTATTTATAAATCAGGCTACGCAGGAATTTACTTTATAGTTGATACAATTACTTAAGAGACCAGTTATTGTTTAAATCATTACTTCTGCTAGATTCAGTAGATTGCAAGTAGAAAAATACATGTAAATACTATTTAGAGATAGACTAAGTCAATGTTGAATTGTTTTAAGGGTAGGTTGCTTCTGTACAGTCTCACACATAAGCAGTTAGTTATGAGTTGTCCTTACTGACTTGTTTTTGAGTATCACTGGTGATTAAGACCAGCCTTCTTTACATAGTAATTTGAAGGGCAGCCCAGGCTACATGAGACCTTGTCTTTTAGAAACAGATGAGTAAATAAATTCCCCTTGTTCCCTTGCAGTAGAGGATCGTGGTTTTGTGTTGAAAGTTTATTGTGGTCATCTTGGCTGTCCCACTTCTATCTTGGGTGTGGCCAGTTTCATAAAGTGTGTGCCTCAGTGCTGTTCCTGGCATGGTGCTCTTCCCAGCTTGCCCATAATTGCCCATTTAAAATCCGTCCGTTCTTGCTTCAAAGCCATGGCCGGGGTTGAAGTTGTGGCTCGGTGGTTAGAACATTGTCATAGTATATGCAAAACCTTGAATTTAATCTCCTCCAAGGAAAGAGGGGGAGGCATAGCAAGACCAAACTTTTCCATCATCAAGGGGATTGAAGTATTTAGCTTGTCCTCCTCAGTAACTGTTGAGGGAATTGGAGAGTCACCTAACAAGCTTTGTGCTATGTTTGGTTTCCAAAGGTATGGTCTGTCTTCCTTATATTTTTCTAGGAAACTATTATGTTATGGTTTTCTAAATGTATGTTGTTGACAGTGAATCTTAGATGCCTGATAAAGGATTCCATTCTGTTTCACTAATGTAGTGGAATACTTCTGGTTTTCATTTTATTTTGTTTTGTTTCTGAAACATTCAGGAAACTTGATGAATCCTTTAGGCCATTTCCATTTAGGCTGTATTTAAGGCAGAGTCAAGGACTACTGAATTCTCACTCTCAAGTTGTACTGTCACGTGGGTTGCAGTGAAACTAAATTTTGAGCACCTTGTAATTTCAGGACTGTTAAAACACACACACACATTTAATTTAATGTGGTTCAGAATTCAAGGATAGATGTGGGGGGAGCTTTTAACATTAGTTCATCATCCCCCTATATTGCTAAATAGAGCTGGAGCTTCTATTCTTACAAGAGCTGAGAGTATAAATAACTTGAGTAGATGAGGTCAGAAGAGTGAGTGCAGTGGGTGGAACTCACAGAGGCAGCCTAAGCAGAGGGAGCAGTGTATAGGTAAGATGGACATGTCCTAAGCCAGGTGTTTGCTGTGAATACCGGACTTTGCTACATTGGGAATGTGCAGAATTCTCTTTTCCTGTTGGACTTATCTAAAAAGACTACTTTTTTAACATATAGTATGTGGCAAACAGAAACACAACCAAGAAATCTAAGATCCTCCTTTGTATCATTATTATTTGTATCATTATTATTCGTTTTGACTAGTAATTCCCTTGAAGTAAAAAAATAGTATAACTAATTATAGAGATTTTTCCCCCACTGGTGCTGAAGAGAACACTAACTAGTGTTCTTACCACTTGGTTATGTATTCACTGTCTGTCATCAAATATGCATTGTATCTACCTTGAGAGGTAACTTGACTCCTGAATCATAGTTGAGCACATTTGGAAGTAGAGATGTGTTCTAAGGTGGTAAATCTTATCCTCACCACATGCTGATGTTTTTAATTTGCATTTGGGTTACAGACAACTGGGAGACTGTAAGGACATTCTGTGGGTCATCCCTGGAAAATGTAGCTGTCTATACAGCTTTGCATTTATCTGTAGATGATATACCATTCATATAGCCTCCAGTCCCCAGCTAAAGAATACCCAAGAGCTATAAACACTGCTATTTATATAAATACTATACTTTTATAATCAATCAATCAATCAATCAATCTGCAGCTCCTATTTTAAGCTATGTCATGTGTGGAAAAAAAATCCACCCAAATAAGTAATCTACATTTGTTAAATGATTTCTCTTTATTCAGTGACAAAGTATGTATGTTCTCTCAGCTTAATACTCCTCCTTTTTACTGATATAATAAGCTTCAAGTTTAACATGGCCAGGGGTGTGTGTGTGTGTGTGTGTGTGTGTGTGTGTTAATTTTTATTCCATTCTTCAAGCAAAATTAACTTTTAACTGTCTCTAGAATACTCACAGCTATTCATTCTCTTCAAATAAGTTCATAGTATTTATTAACAAATACTATGTTATAGGTTGCTTCTGCTTACCCAAAAACTATCTCTCCTTTCTCACCAAAACCAGTTTCACCATTTCCAGTTATTATAAGGGTATACAAGCAGAAGTATCTAAACAGGCCAGGTATAGTCATGAGTGTTGGTGATCCTATACTAGCTTAGGAGACTAAGGCAGAAGAAGCACTTGATTCTTCAAGTTCAAGGCCAGTATGGGTTTTATAATAAGTTCTGGGTTAGCCTGAGCTATGTAGTTTGTCCCTGTCTCCAAACAAACAAACAAACAAAAAAACCAAAGAACAAATAAGTTTTAAAATGTCAGAATTAGGGGGAGGGTTTATTACTGAAGCTGAGCTTCAGTAATGTGCTGAAGCTCAGCTTTTCATGTACTGACAAGTTCTGAGTGCTGCCGCAGTCACTGCTTTGGGAGAAGACACCTTTAAAAGCTCCAGAACATTGACAAGTGAGCAGCCTGTTGAGAGAGGAGAGGATGGTAAATGTGAGTCTTGTGTGCTGTGACTGTTCTGCCTAGAGCAAATTCATCTTCATTTTATTTCTTTAAAATTTGTAATAAGATGAACTAACATAATGATGGGTTCTTTTCTTTCTCTCTGTACTGCAAGTAAGAAGGAAGGCTTGAACTGGACCTCGTCAGTTGCAGAGGGAGGACCTAGGTTTAAAAAGTATAATGGATACTATGTAGTTTTCTTTCAAAAAACCAAATTCTGAAGTTGCTAGTATCTGTATAGTTAATCAATGAAGATAAAATTCTTTTTTTTTTTTAAAGATTTATTTATTTATTATATGTAAGTACACTGTAGCTGTCTTCAGACACTCCAGAAGAGGGCGCTAGATCTCGTTACGGATGGTTGTGAGCCACCATGTGGTTGCTGGGATTTGAACTCTGGACCTTCGGAAGAGCAGTCAGGTGCTCTTACCCACTGAGCCATCTCACCAGCCCCCGGAAGATAAAATTCTTAAGTTGTACCCCAGGTTGAACAATAATAAATTTCTTTGACCCAATACTGAAATTATTACTCTATCAGACATGTTTATTATAATAATAATGGAGGATCTTTGAAGTATGTGATTTACAGTGATTAAATTCTTTCTTTGCAATATCCCACTTAACTGTCACAAACTAAGAGACAATTTACTTGTAATTATTTTCTCATAAAGAGAAAAGTGGACGTTAGAGGGGAAGTTAAATTCTTTTGTTGTAATATATGAACTGGGTTTCCCAACTAAATGGATCTGATCTCAGAGCCATATGTAAAGTCTTCCCTATATGGAAGATCATTACAGCTGCTTCTGAGCAGTGGATCTTGTGCAGACATCATTGTGGCACACTTAGAATCAAACAGATACTAGATAAGTCCTGCTGTTCTCCAGTCTTGAGACTTGATCCTGTGTCAGAGCAGTTTATGCTCTTATAGCTGAGAAAGTGCTGTCTCCTTATGTATAAATGGGCTGAGGGCTTGGGAATGAGTCATAGTTGGCACACTTAGGGTAACTTCATGTTTGTTTGTTTTGTTAACATGTATTTATGTGTGTTGACATGTGTCTGGGGAGGGATGTGTATGTATGTATGTATGTGCACACGAGGGAGCGCGCATACATGTGTGTATGTAGAGTCCCTAGGGTTGATGTTAGGACTTTGCTTTCTACCTTACTTGTTGAAGCAAGGTCTCCCAGTTGAACCCAGAGCTTGCCAGTGTGATTAGTGTAGCTATCGAGCCAGCTTGCTCTAGGAATTCCTCTGTCTCTGCCTTCCAGGTGTTAGCATTATAGTCAAGGTCCTGTGCTCACCCAGTGTTACTCAAGTACACTTTACCTACTGAGCTGTCCCCACACACACCATGTGGCTTCTTTGGGAACTCACTTTAATACAGGAGTTCTTAATCATTTCAATGAACTCGGGACTCCATATTCAGAGTTTGATATCTGAAGTCATTTGCATTTTTCTTGTGAATGTATAGTTTTCTTTAGCCTTTCAGAGAGTTTATGTGTTACCACTGATCACAGGAAAATGGAGGAAAATACCTTTATCTTCCAGTAGGTTGGGTTTTTGAAGCAAGGCAGAGATTAATTCAAGCATCAGAGGTTGATGCTGGCTATAGTGAACAATACTAGCAGGTGTCTCTGTCTTCTAGGAAATGCAAGAGAAACTTCAGAATTTTGCACAGTTACCTGCACACCGGGTCACAGACTCCTGCGTAGTGGCACTCCTCTCACATGGTGTGGAAGGTGGCATCTACGGTGTAGATGGCAAACTGCTTCAGGTGTGTATAATTTTGTGGAAGCTGACCGTTGAAAATGGGCCGTTCTGTGTCCTATCTATCTGTACGTCTATATTACCTACTTTTTCCTTGCTGACCAAATGCCTGACATGAAGCTTCTGAAAGGAAGATTTACTTTGGCTTACGGCTTGAAGGCATACAGTCCGTTGTGGCAGTGGGGACTTAAGGTGTTTTGTTAGGCCATGTCATCTGAAGTGTTGATACTGCTGGACATAGAATATCTTCATTGGTTTTCAGAGGTAGTTAATTTTTTTTTATAATCAATGCTAAGAACACTGATTAAGATGAATACATAGCACAAAATGGCAGATGTATGTTTTGGACTGTTTCAGAAGTTGTTGGAAAAGCAATCCCAATCCCAAACCAAAATCCATTCAATAATTTTTTTATGAAACTCAATCAAGCAATTCAAAAAGCAATTTTTAAGACCAAACTTTCTCTAACAGTACAGTCCAAAAATTCCAATCTTATATGTCTGTGCTAACAAATGCTGATAGAAAAATATTAAAAGTGTGTTTTCTATAACTAGACCATTATGCTTCTCTAAAGACAAAACTCTGTGTCCAATAAAGACACTATAGGAATCTAAGCTAAGTATTTAAGCCTGCTTTACTGGAACACACAGTGCCAAGTACACATGTTACATGTTCATAACTAAGGCTGAAGTGAAGCCACACAATAAAACAAGCACAGGGGCATTTCAGATTCATTGTGCATTTGATTTTAAATAAGACACCCGAACAGATCACCTTTAAACCATAGCCTGTCTCTGGTTCTCTTTAAGACTTAATGGGCATCTCATAGTGAAAAATATATTTCTAAGAATCTTCTAAGTTTTAGCTGTTTCAACACTTATCAAAAGTATAAATTTAAAGTATTGTGAGACTGGCGGTAAAACTTGTAGCAGAGAACCAGTTACACTCAATATACATTGGCAGAGTACACATTTCTGTTCCAAAAAGTAAGGAATGGGGCAAATGAAGCGGACAGAAGCTGCCCTGAAGCCCCCTTGGTGAATGACAAACCCAGCTCAGCATCTGGGTTTCCTCATTGCAGCGTTTGCTCCAGCTAACATGAAAATCTTGCTCCTTGCAGCTTCACGTGTGGCTTATGTGGCCTCTTTGCTTCACTTGGTGCCAACAGCTTTCCGTATCTAGGGTCCCATGTATCTGGTTTCTCCATATATGATGTCTTTGCTTACATCTTAGCAGTCACTTTCTGTTTTACCCACTCAGGAGTTCTATACAGGTATCCAGCCTTACTGAGGCTACACATTGCCTGGCCTCTTGGCTTTCTGGAACCTTGGTGTAAGTCTCTGATTCTACCTCCTTCTCTGCTGCCAGCTTGAGATGTAGCCTGGTTACAGTAGCCTCTGGCTTTAGCTGACCTAAAGATTATTTTTTCAGGTACTCTGTTATTATTTTTTAGGATACACCTAAAGATTATTTTTCAGGTACTCTGTTTTGTGGAAATTTGAACCTCAACCCTGTAACTCTTGATTGGGATCTTTTCCCCTAGTTTCCCTCTTTCCTATTGTCCAATGTAGAGTTCAATTTTTGCCTTAATGACTGTGATAGAACTCTCTCCCATGATGTCTGGCACTGGGCTCTAGTCATCCTTAAGGACAAGTTTCCTAGAGCCTTTGACACCTGAGAGTCTGAGGCGTTCTGGTAAATAATAAAGAATTTCTACCCTGTCCTTCATTTTAACCATGCTCAAGGGCCTTTCTTCATGAAAGTGCATTTTTATATCTTTATGCTATACACTTCGCTCACTATCCATGGTGGGTAAGTTTAGTGAGCAATGGGTCACTATGGTGACCCATGTCACACAGCCTGAATGTTATGGTAAAATATACTCTGCTAAATAAATTAGTCCATTATTTAAATTCAACCTCAAGTTTTCAGAATATAGACGATTGCATCCAATTCCTCACCAAAGTGGGACACAAGCTGAGTTCTCATTAAAGTTCTTGATCTGTTCTGGGATCTATTGAGCCTGGCCTGTGTCTTCATTTTTCTTAATTAACACTTGGGTGTCAGCCGGCTGTGGTGGCGCATGGTGTAGTGGCGCACGGCTTTGATCCCAGCACTTGGGAGGCAGAGGCAGGCGGATTTCTGAGTTCGAGGACAGCCTGGTCTACAAAGTGAGTTCCAGGACAGCCAGGGCTATACAGAGAAACCCTATCTCGAAAAACCAAAAACAAAAAAAAAAAAAACCACTTAGGTGTCTTGAAATCCCACTAAAATTGCCCCCGAAGCCCTGCTTACGGCATTCTGGGCTTTGTAGCCTGCAGGTTCTAATTCTCCCATATTCCTCCAACAAACTAGTTCCAACGGCCTATGAACCATGTGGGAAGGTTATCGCTGTATTGACCCCAATCTGGCATAAATTTTCAGTATTGGTTTTCTTGGACTGAGACCAAAAATTCTTAACAAGAAGCAACTTAAGGGAGAAACAGTTTGTTTTGGCTCCCTGTTTGACAGTATAAGCCCCCGTGGCATGAAGCCAGCTCTCCAGTGGAGACAGGAGTGATAGGCTTCTTGTATTTGGGTAAATTGTGTAGCATAAAAGAAGAGATGCTGGCATGTCTGGCTTTCTTTGCCCCAACCCTTTCAGTCTGGGTTCCAGGTCTTTCCTCCTCAGTTAATTCTTTCTGGAAATTCAGTACCCTCAAAAATAAACTAAAGTGTATCTCCTAAGAAATTGTAAATCTAGTCAAGTTGACAAGATCAGCTACCTTTCAGATGACAGTTGAATTTGTATGTGTTAGACTTCAAGAGGTCTCACTGGCTACCTAACTTCCCCTCTCCCTTATTTGTTTCTGGTAGCTCCAAGAGGTTTTTCGACTTTTTGACAATGCTAACTGTCCAAGTCTACAGAACAAGCCAAAAATGTTCTTCATCCAAGCATGTCGTGGAGGTGAGTGCCCTGGCAAACCAGCACCTGGGTGGTGGCTCCTGGGCAGCCTCCACCAGCTCTCACTTTCCTATTTGCTCCTCTCAGGTGCTATTGGATCCCTTGGGCACCTCCTTCTGTTCACTGCTGCCACCGCCTCTCTTGCTCTGTAAGTGTCTCCCAATGCATGGGGTGTGCTAGGACTTGGGCAGCCCATGGCTCTCAGTCTGACCAGCTCTGTACACCTCCATGGCTGTCAGGAATCTCTTATCAGTGTGTGCCCTTTTCCTAAGAACTTGGCTCTTCTCTGCTTATTAACTGCAATGTACTTTTTACTGTTTTTCATTCCAGTTAAGGATTTCTGCTTGACTCTTCCAAATCTTCCTTCTCTTACCCTTCCATTTTCTCTCTGTGCCGTGTTCACGCTCCCATGCGCTTGCCTCCTTTCTTTACCATTCTTGGAGCATGCAGGAGAACAGTACAGACCTCACGTCTGCCTCGGACTCTCCTGAGCTGCTTCGATCCTCTTTGTTGCATGCAGTGTCTTCTACCCCTTTAAGAGCCAGGCCCGTGTAACATGGCTCAGAAGACACATAGGCCTCCTTCTCGTCTAGAGGAAAAGAGTAGTAATTAAGAATCTAAATTTGGAATCAGATTGTGACTCTACTGCTTAATAATTATGTAAAGTTAGAGAAGTCACATCACATCCCTCTACTTTATTTCCTTCTCATAAACTGTGTGTAGTCAACTTCTTTAAGCTGTTGTGATGATTATCAAAATTTGCACCTAAGAGCTTTCAGGGTAAATGTGGAAAGAAAGCCAACCATGGCTGCTACAACCTGGTCAGCATCCTCACTGGGTTAAAGTTTGTATTATCCAAACATGCAGGTCCCTAATGTTCCCCTGTGTATCACTGCAGAGTGTATTTTAAAGTCTTGCAATGACTGTAAATTCCATCACAGAAGCAGAAGGAAATGTCTAGCTAGTATATGGATTACTAGGGAAATTAAAGCAAGTGTGTGTGGAGCATCTTGAGTTTAAATCTCATGCCAGGATGAAATTTGTGTGATAGCAACTGTACAAGGAAGAGTAGGCAGTAATGAAGTCATCTTATCTGAGGCTCATTTGACAAGGCTTTTGTGGCTGCAGAAAGACTTCACTTAAACCGTGGATACATGCTTTATACAGGTGTGAAGAGAGTCTTTCCCAGAAAAGGGATAGAACATATGACAAACACAACATTATAAAATTTATCTTCTAAGTGTACAGTGTGCCACCATTTAGTATTATCCACCCACCCCAACTATATATTTGCAGTGCTCAAATATAAAAGGCTAAGCATGTCTATAAGTGATGTAGTGAGATGTGGCTGATCATAAGCTGTTAATCTAGCTCATTACACACCTTTAGTCATAGCTGAGATTTTGAGCTTTAACGGATAATACTTTGTGAGCTTAACTATGAAATTAATATGGTGCATTTTTCCAGGAACATTACTGTAGAAGGGGAGCTGTGCTAAGAAGAGAGCATGTGAGGGAGGGCAAGCATTTTTCATTCATAGATGTTTCTCTAGGCCCAGAGCACTGCTGTACACATACAGTAGCACTTAGAAGTTTTGAGTGAATAGAGGAATTGTATGTCTAAAAATGGGCCAGTGATGTAGAAAGCAATTGTGAAGAAAAGGTGGAGAATGTTTATTGATTAATATGCCTGAAACTTGAAGGCAAGAGGTAAAGCTCTCCATCGCTTAAAGGACATCCTTAGCCTGGTCTAGATGGCAGTAACAACAATGCAGACCATTTTCTTCCTACCTCAGAAGTGTATGTAGTGCTGGGGTTGGAGGAAGAAATTACTTTTTTTCTGGAGTAACTTTTGTTGTACTTATCCAGTGTCTAAAATCAGGCCCATTAAAGTATGACATGAAGCTGAGGCTTCTCTGAAAGTTCGAATTTGCCAGTCTTTCCAAAATACAATGATTGACTCCCAAGCTAGAAGGATAAGCTCAATAAGAACATAGTTTTTAATTCAGTGTGCCCCTAGATCTTAGTAAGAGACAGTGCCTGGTAGGTACAGGGACAATACTTTAAGAAAAAAAAATTTGCCAGGCGTGGTGCCGCATGCCTTTGATCCCAGCACTTGGGAGGCCAAGGCAGGCGGATTTCTGAGTTTGAGGCCAGCCTGGTCTACAAAGTGAGTTCCAGGACAGAGAAACCCTGTCTGGGGGGGGGAAAAAATTGAGTCAGTGAATCTTGGTTCTTTTCCCAAAATTCTTCAAGCTTTGGTTTGTCTTGCATGCAGGATGTCCTGTGAAAAGGTGATCTTGGGTTTGGTGTGCTGACCTCTTCATCTTCACTCTGATCCCTTCTACAAACATAACTCCTTCCTAACTCTAAAATAAACAGCAGCTTGTTCATTTTTTAGGAGAAAATTCTCAATTTGTTTTTCTAATTTTAAGTGCTTCCATTTTTGAACTTCTCTAAGTCTCAGATGCTTATCAAGTTTGTCTTACAAACTTAATAAGCAAGTAAGAAAAGTTTTAGAAGTTTGAAAAACACTGTGAGAACCTCTGATCACACTTACTCTCATTTTTTAAAACTGATATCATAGTTTAAGGTTGTAATTTTAATGTAGAATATGAATAGTAAGCAGACTTTTTTTTTCTTCTAGGACTAAATATCACTATTTTATTGTCTAATACAGGGGGAGGGAGTGTAATTTCTGTACATTGTGCTAACTGAACAAGTTAATGGGACTCTTCCTAACTGCATTTGCACTTAATGCAGAATAGGAATATAGCTACATGGGCCTGGCCTTTAGAAGTTACCCCTCCAGCAATGATGCGTGTTTAGAAAGTAATAACTTTTTAATTTTTTTTTTTAATTTTATAGCTACAGGTTGGAGGCAACAGCTAAAAATGGCTTTTCAGTCGCAATTGTAGGGACTTTGACAGATCTATAAAAGATGGGAGAAAGTAACATTTTCATCTCTTCTGTTGGTCTTTTTGCAGATGAGACAGATAGAGGGGTCGACCAGCAAGATGGAAAGAACCACACACAATCCCCTGGATGTGAGGAGAGTGATGCTGGCAAAGAGGAGTTGATGAAGATGAGACTGCCTACTCGCTCAGACATGATATGTGGCTATGCTTGCCTTAAAGGTAAGGATGCAAAAGGTTATACTGTCCTGGATGTGGGGTTTGTTTTGTTTTGTTTTGTCTTCATACTGAAGTCTACTTCATACTAGAGAGGGTAGAAAAGGGAGTAGAAGTCTGACTTTGTGAAGCTTGCCCATGACCTTCACACCTCTGGTTATAGGTAATGCTGCCATGCGGAACACCAAACGGGGTTCCTGGTACATTGAGGCCCTCACTCAGGTGTTCTCCGAAAGAGCTTGTGACATGCACGTGGCCGACATGCTTGTTAAGGTAAGTCCGCTCCAGCTGCCTCCACAAGCCTTTGCGTCTCCATCCATACTGTTGCCTTCTTGCCTTGCACACTTTTTTCATCTACCCTTCTGGTTGGCCCGTACATGGAAGCACCAAGTGATCTCAGACTTTGGACCATTGGTTCTGCCTTCCCAGGTGAATGCCCTTATCAAGGAGCGTGAAGGCTATGCCCCTGGCACAGAATTCCACCGATGCAAGGAGATGTCTGAGTACTGTAGTACTCTGTGCCGGCAGCTCTACCTGTTCCCAGGCTACCCACCCACGTGATGCCGCCTGCTATTCATGCTGTTGGAGGCCACTGGACCACTGGGGACACAATGGAGACTTCTCTTCAGAATGGTTTTTGTTCTGTCTACCCTCTCAGGGATGTGAGATTCTCCCAGGCTTGTTTCCTGTCAGTCTTTGGTTGTGAAACATAAGGATGGCTCCTCCGGTGTGGTGTTCTCTACCTGTAGAGCCAGCTCTGAATGGATGTGTTGCCAGAAGCATTTTGGCTACAGCCTAGAAAATGACATTGTGAACACAGTATTATTGTGGGAAGAGGGCATTTGGATTTCTCAATGTTTGTGATATTTTTGTTCCCAAAGCATCTTAGGAGTACTTGGATCATAGCTTTTTTTTTGTCTAAATCAGTTAAGTAGTCTCAGATCATCTCCTTTTTTTTCCATATCTACAACCTCATTTTTTCCACAGTGGAGATTTGGAAGATGTCCCAATTTAATGTAGGTGTTTTCATCTGTCATGAAGGGGCAGATGAGACCCTACTACTTGTGAAGTTTCTATGCATACCCTGGAGTTCAGGCCCTAGGTGAAGGACGGACCCTCAGCCTTTCCACTGGTTCCTTTGTGTTCAGTGCACCCAGCCTTTGAACAGAGCCTAGGGTCTGCATGCCATGACACTGGAAGTCATAGAAATTTCCCGGGTCATGCTTTGTGTGAACTGTCACTGAATGAACCTCATCGGGCATATATACATAAAAATGCAGTGACAGGTGAGTGTGCTGTGTCTCATACTATCGCCTGTCATCAGGATGTCTCTCCTTCCTTACTGTGGTTTCTGCATACACTTAAACTGTACTTGACGGCTGGCCTCCAGGGTCTCTCTTGCTTTGTACTGGTTCCCCTCTTTACCTTCACCCCATTCACTGCTTCTGTGAAGTCGTCCTTTGTAGGATGTTTCTTGCCACTTAAGCTGTACTGTAGTTGCTTATTGTTTCTGCCTTCTGCCTCAGCATAAGGCTTCTTTGGTTTTCTGCGGCAGCGCCTCCCTTCTCATTGTTTGTCTGTGTTTTAGTGGGGATAGTACCATATGTGATATAACCTAGAAGCACTTGTCTCTGCTCTTATGAAACTTGCTTATTCTTGAAAACCTTCTGCATTTCCATTTTTTTCCTCTCTTCCAGTTTATTCTCCATGTAACAGAGTAGTTTGGTTTTTAAAATATCTGGTGATGTCATTCCCTTGCTTAGAACACTAGCTTCCTGTTACACTTCATCTAAAATGCAAATTCTTACCCAGCTTACGAGATCTGGCTCATACCTTCCCTTTGGATCTCATTAAATGGCGATTTCTCACTATGTTCCAGCCCCTCTTAGGTCTTCAACTCAGTCTTGCAGGTGTTCTGAACTCTCCTTTGGCTAGTCTCTGATTTTTGAGTCTGGCGGAGGCCTCTTGACCATGCTGCCCATGCTGTCTTCTGTGCCTCCTTATGACGGCATCATGTTGGTCTCTGTTGTGCTTACTGCAGGCTGTAATGGCACTTTTGCTTGTTTCACTTGTTCCCTCTGAGGCTGAATGCTCCAAGAGAACGGGAACTGTGCTTCTTACTTACTGATATCCAGTAACTGGCACTTACTAGGTCTTCATGAATGTTTCCTGAGTAAAGGAAGGAGACCAGCAGCTAACCTTAGTTAGAGCCTACCTTTTGCAGTTTCTAAATTGATATTATAGTGTACAGTTCAATTAGTATTTGTACTCTTATGGGTTTTTTTTCCAGGTGTTTTATTTTTATCCACTGTTTTGTTGTTGTTTTTTTACATTTTTCTACATATCACGTGTGAGACAACTTCTTTCACATTTCCATGGTGCCCAGCAAATTTGAGGCCTATGGTAGTTGAGGTGCTCAACTAATGTTTGTTGTATGAACCAAGTGGTTTGAAGACTTGCTGCCAAATTCTGCCTTTTGGGTCAGTATAGGATGCATAAGTGGTAGAATCTTCACACTTCCCACTGCCAAGATTTTGTATTGCCATCAGGTGCCAAATAAATGTTGATACTTATTACTGATTTTGTGCTTGGTGTTTTTGTGGAAGCTTTGCCCCTTACACTGCATCATTTCTGCCCCCTCACAAGGCATGGTGAGATCCTCCTATTTTGCTACCACCGTCTTTCAGTATGCCCAGGTTATGGACCTATCTTCGTTGGCATAACCTGGGATTTCTAATATTCAAAAGAGATACAGGAACAAGTAGTTGTTCTGCATGTTAGGTTATGGGACAGGGGCTGAAACAGCAGGTAGAGCTAGAAAGAGGATGTAGAAGTGGGGAGGGCACTGGGATTCCATTTTTCATTCAGCCCAAATTAAAGATTTTTCAAAGTAGACAAATATTTAGCAAATTCCAGGTTGGCCATGAAGAGATGCTAGCAATGAACTCTAAGCTGGGGAAAACTTGGACACTCCACCGAAAAGAAGATATTCAAGTTGTGGGCTAGGGAGGTTTGATGAGAACCAGGAAATTCTGTTGGAGCATTGGAAAGTAAAGAGCTGCGGAAAGCTGCTGAGGGATGACAAGTGACTGGCAACCAGCAGAGTCAAGAAGCATGCCTCCAGATAGAGGGAGTGCAGGTGGGGGGAGTGAGTGTTGGGAGCAAAGAAGCTTAGGGACTGGGGAGACTGCCCAAAGCACTACAGTAACACAACATGCAGCTTGAGGGTGGATACAAAATTCTAGAAGGTAAGTGGACATAGGTACCCTTTTTCAAGATAGCAAGGACACTGGAGGTGTGGTATTTTGGAGAATTACAGAGCAGAGCCTGCCCAAGCCTAAGTCCATGTCCTTCCCACCCGCCCTTGAATAAGGGTGTCAGGTTGAATTTCACAGCTCTCTTCCCTTCCCCCACTTACCTCTGCCAGGGGATTCTCTTCTAAAATTATCCCCCTCCCTGAGGTGGGGGCCGTCCTCTGCTGCCCTTCCCCATCCTGTTTTCTCAAATAGGAACGGAAAACAGGAAGAAATAAAACCACTGTTCACTAGAGCAAAGCTATAAGAAGGGAAAGGGGGGAGGGGGCTAAAGAGGAGGAAGACACACAGCTACAGCTGATGGAGTATTGCCCAGAGCTGGGAGCCTTCCATTCGGTCTTCCCTGGAGTCTCATAGGGAGACACTTGCCCTCTTTTTTTTTTTTTCCCCCAGAAGAGACAATGAAGCTCAGACACTTTGAGCTATCAAAATAAGGAAGAAATGCAGTATTGAGATCATATCATGTAAGATCACATAGATCTGATTTTATGATAAGAGCTGCCTTTAGTGATGTCATTATCACTGAGACACTGGCTAAAGTAGCTAAGTCTCCATTTACCCATACCTAAAGGTAAGGAAAGAGTTTGTGTCTTAAAAAGTCATTGTGTGGTAAAAAGTGATGACGCCAGGAAAATATTCAGAAAGCTAGAAACAGATTTAAAGAAAACTGGAAGAAAACTAGAAGGCCTTAAAGAGTGATGGTCAGGGTGTGACCCTTGTGGGCATTGCCTTATCTGCCCTTGAGTCATTGCGTCATTTGCCTGTAATGAACTACCTGTTTCATGCACACACACAGTGATATCTGAGTGAGAATATAGCTCAGTGATAGGATGCTTGACTAGCATGTGCAAGACCCTGTTGTTAGTTCCCAGTACTGCAAAGTTCTGGGCAGATTTATTGCCCTATGCACTGGGGAGGCCAAACTAGCAGAGGTTGGAATTGGAAAGTAAACATAAGCTGAAAGGAAAATCTCTTTTTCATACTAAAAGATAATCTCATACACAACTACATATATTCCCCATCTTCCTGTATAATACGCCCTTTAATCTTAGTATCATGAAACACAGGAGATGATTTAAAACTTTCAAAGAATACACATACATGCTTGCTTATGAATTTGCATCCAAGTTTAGGACCTCTGCAGGACTACCCACAGCCCATCTTGGGGCACTCCAAATCAGAACCTAAGTACTGAGCGCAACCAGGTATCATAGTAAGGGATAGGCACAGTTTACATTTTGTTCTCTTGTGAATGAAAGCCCATGGGATTTAAACTACTTAAAATTTTGAACATAACATTTAACTCTTAAGTCCTGCAGTCTAGAATTAATTTTTTATATTATGTCCATGCTCTTGCTTTGAGAATCTGCGTATTATCATTGCACTGGGTACTCATCTTGGCATGATATCTGTGAGCTCATTGTAGTCCCTGCTAGTCTCTGCTTTCAAATCTTAGTCCATGACTACACTACTCTGTTTTAGGGATCAGGAATACTTTGGAAGCAGCAATCACATCTGATAGTTGTTTCTGAAAGTCTCCTAAGAAAGTAGTTATCTTCAGAGAACCACAGTCTACAAAACGGAAAAATATCTTACTCTGAAGATCTCCAAGAATAGTCTTTGTTCTTTATGAGGAATCCCTTGATCTCTGTTTTCTGTTATCTTCATCTGACCCTTACTCCTGCTCCTGTCCCACATTTATAATCTTTGTGGGTGGATTGTAAACCCTGAAGTCTCAGGATTGATTGTAGAAAGAGTGGTTTTACTATTTTCAGCTTTAATAAAGCTACTGGTATATAATTGATAATTAGAAATGGTATAAAAATTAAAAGTATACAATCTGATGTACTAGCATGTGTATGCATTGTAACATGATCCCAGGATCCAGATTCTGAACCATCAGCTCACATGTGTATGTGTGGCGTCACGGGAAACCTACCCTTAACTGATTTTAGGTACTCATTGTGGTATTGTTAACTGTAGCCACCATGTACACTGGCTCTCTAAAACTCAGAGCTATGTAACTAATGTGTGCCCATGACCAGCATCTTCCCAGGACTCCCAAAGCCCACTCATCTCAGCCCATGCCTTCAATTCTGTATGTGTTTGACTACTTTAGATTCTGCATATAAACAGCATGCGCAGTATCTGAATATGTCTGACATCTTACTTAACACTGCCTTAGAAAGGTGTCTTTTTTTTTTTTTTTTTTTTGTCGCTGAGTCATGTGTATAAACTTCCTTTATACCTTCACCTATTGACAGCCACAAAGGTGGTTTTGTATCTTGGCTGTTATGAATATGCTTCAGTGAAAAAAGAGCACAGATATCTGAGAGATGGTGGTTTGTTTTCCTCTCTTTATACAAGCCTAAGTAGGACTGCTGTGTCAGATGGTAACTGTTTCTAACTGAGTGTTTTCCATAAGGACCATGGCAGTGTGTTGGTACACATACCTTTCAGTTCCCGAACTTGGACTTAAAGGAGAGACTCATCTTGGTGGATCCAAAATTCAGTTTGCCTCCATTTCTTCTATAATGAGTGGATAGGGAAATATTGTCTTAGAAAAAAGAGACCCTGATGGAAAAAACACAATGCCTGACAGAGTACTTTTGTCCTTCATCAAATTTCATTTCTTGACTAGAAAAGAGGGAATTATTTGTCCATCTTCTGTTTCTTGGGCTCCTATCACCTGTTCCTTGACTCCAGCCTACTTCCCCTTCCCACCTGTTATCTAATCTGCCCCGATAAGAGCTGTCATGGGCACCACAGTCCAGTTGAGAGCTCAGTCCCTCTCTATTGATCTGAGCTGCTGGTGGGGCTAACACTTATGTCTAGGAAATGAGAGACATTGCACACCCAGTGGTAGTAAGGGTGGGATCGAGGGGAAGGCACTGGAGTGGTTTTAGCCACCTTTGGCAGACTCAAAGACAGAGAACTGGAGGAGAAAACTGGGAATTCCGTGCATGTGGAAAGCTGGCCACGGAAAAGTCCAGATGAGGACTGAATTGTTAAAAAATACTGAGCTGAAACCAGCCCAACATGGAGAGGCATCAGCTACTCTCCCAGGTGAGTTGCCTGTCTGATGTTCCCAAAACACTGAGTAGCTTCATTCAGCACTCTCTCCCCTCACTTTCCATGAGCTCTGCAGGGAAGGCTCAGCTCTACCCCAGCCTAGAAATTTCACTAGGAAATTTTTCATTCTGGTCCTGGTGATATTTATAAAGGGACTAGTAACCTGGAGCTGTGAGCCTTGTAGGAACGGAACAGTGCTGCTGGCTGGCAGAGGGAATTCCCTGTTGGACTGTCCCACAGGTTCTCATCCTATCCCCCACCCCCACACTCCACTCACACCTGCTTCGACCCCAGAAGGATCAGATGTGGCGGGGGGGGGGGGTGTCATGTGATGGAGAGACAGCTATAAATAGCTAGAGGTGGGCATGTTGCCCCAGACGCCTTGGGGACAGTCAAAAGCAGAGGCTTAAGGAGCTACTTGGGGGAGACTAGGAGCAAGCAGGCCAAGGCCTGGCTGGGGCTTGGGGGGAGGACACATGGAGCGGTCCCAGTCCCAGCGGCATGGAGGGGAACAGAGCTGGTGGGGCAGTGCCCCTCAGTACCAGTACATGCCCTTTGAACATTGTACCAGCTATGGACTGCCCTCAGAGAATGGGGGCCTTCAGCACCGTCCCCGAAAGGACAAGGGTCCCAGGCACAATGCCCACCCTACACAGGTAATGTCCTGGGGAGGGAAGGGGAGCAGCGGTTGTCTGGGGCCAAGGATTAGTGAAAATTGATTGTTATGTGAGAAGGGGGTACACAATTTATTTTGAAAACTAAATGGTAAATATACTCAGTATATGAAAGCCTTTTAAAGATCTGAGCTTAGTGTGTTTGTTGAAGAGTTGCACGCACTTTTGCATAGCCTTTACTAACAGAATATTCAAACCATGTGGAGAACCAGCAAAGCCACACTTAAAGGAAGAGTGCAAGCTTATGTTCTTACATAACCAGAGTGGTTTCTGTAAGAGCTTCAAATGCTATAAGGACCTCCTCTACCTTCACCCACATGCAGGCAACATAGGCTTTCTCTACACAATCCCCTGTAGAATGCATGTACATGTGCGCGTGTGTGCAAACACACACAGATAAACACACTTTCACAAAAGACAGAAGAAAGGCATTGGGACAAGCAGAGGAAACAAAGTGAATGATTTATCAACGATCAATGACCAGTATCAATAAACAGAAATGGGATCCAGTTTTTAAGGACTTGGAGGTAGAATTCTGGTGCAGCATTGGCCTAGCTTGAGATCTGTGTGTTTTGTTTGTTTGCTTGCTTGGGGGGGGGGTGTAATTGTTAAAAAGGGCCAACAAAATGATTCAGTAAGTAAAACTGTTTGCCTCTAAGCCTAACAACTTAAGTTTGATCCCTGGGCCCCATGTAATGGAAGGAAAAAAAAATCTACTCCTGCAGACTGTTCTCTGACCTAGACACACACACACACACACTTACTTGTAAAACAAAGCTTTTTGTGAAACATAAGACACTAAAGAAAGTACAGAGCTATGCCCAAAGGTAATTACTCTCCAGAGCTTGGGGATCAGTGGTATATGGGCAACTAGAACAGAAATAGGTGTGGGCACAAGATAAGGAAGTTGCCTTGGGAATTTTACAGGCCACTATTAACATAAGTGAATGTACCTCTTAGCTGCAGAGAATGCAGAATGGAAGAGAACAGAAGGAGTCTGAGATAGAGATCAGACTTAGAAGTTTTGCTGACAGGGTGTCAGGCTCAGAACCTGGAGGTGGGCTGTGTAGATGGTGTCAGCACAAGGGTCATGAGGATCTCTGAGCAGTTGCTACGGGTAGGTACACAGTGGGGAGGGAGATGTGTTGAGCAGGATATAAATGTCAGAGACAGCTCATCCTCACCCCAGTGCTGGTCATTTCTGGAGAAGGCTGGATGACCATGTGAGCAAAGGTGCTATCAGAACACTTTTTCTTTTATTTTCTCTTGGTTTTTCAAGACAGGGCTTCTCTGTGTTTCCTTGCCTGTCCTGGAACTAGCTCAGTCAGTCAGGTTGACCTAGAGCTCACAGAGATCCACCTGGCTTTGCCTCCAGAGTGCTGGGAATAAAGGTATGTACCACTGCCCAGCTAATTAGAGCACTTTCTGGTGACAGGACACTTGGCCAAAGGAAGAATAGCAAGTTTAGTTTGGGAGTAGAGTTCATCCAGATTCTAACCCACCTTGAAGGCAAGCAGGTTTGTAATGTGTTTTCCTTTCGTCTAATGTTTAGGAGGGAAATACTATCCTTACACAGAAACTAGAGTGGTGTAGAGCTCCCAGGATACAGCAGTCATCAGCATTTTGTCAAGATGGTTCTGTCCCCAATCCCTACCTCAGTTTTATAGGTAGAGACTCTCAAAGCATTTTGTCAAAGTAGTTTTGTCTCCCCTTCCCACCTCAATTCTGACATTCGAACTAGAGGACTCACGACACTTTGCAGACATTTCATCACTTGTACATTTGGGCTTTGATTTCTCCCTCCCTAAACCTGTCATAATGTGCTGGTTACTGCTGGGCTAGCAGAATACATCTGGCTATTAACAGTGTTCTCCCTGCTTGAGTGTTTGTTCGAAGGGACCAAGCACGCTGTTTCCTCATTTCTCCCAGTCTACAAGTCAGAGTGCTAAGAGAACCCCAAGAGTTGATCTTCAAGGGAAATATTTTCTGGCTTTGTTTGTTTGTGTTTGAGAATGGATCTCTAGTAAGCTGTTTCTCTAGCTGGCTTGGAACTCTCTATGTAGACCATGTTGGCTTCAGATTCACAGAGATCTGCCAGCCTCTGCCTCCTGAGTGCTAGGACTAAAGTTATACACCACCATGCACAGCTAGGAGTATTTTCTATCTCTGGGTTACTGGTAGAGTTTGAAGAGAAATGATTTCCACAGGAGCAAGATAGTTAGTATGTGCCTGCTCAAGACAGAAACATCAAACTGCTACTCATATTGTGAAATAAGATCTCTTCTACCCAGGCTGTCCCAGAATCATGGCCTGGGCTGACCCTGGCCCTGGAGGATGAGTTAGTATAGAGTGTGTTGGGCCATCATTAGCATTCTTCTACATCCTTCACAGACACAAATGCTAACATAAGGATAGATCCACCCTCTTCACTTGTTTGTAGGACCCAGTTACCTCACATTGGGAAGTAAATTAACTTGCATTCTTGAGCCCAGTTCCTGTTTGTGTCTATAAGCTCTGGAATGTGAGATGGATGGGCTTTGTACAACTTTAATAAGGAAGCGGAGTGTCTCAAAGCAGACAAGCATACGAAGGCAAAACACATGCAGACACCATCTAGCACTATAAATATATAACTATATTTACTATATAGTTATATTACTATATAGTTATAAAACATATAATTAGCTAGGTTACTGTGGCCCTCTTTGTCTTAGTTGGGATCCTGAGATGGTAAGTCAATGCAAAGGTGACAGGGAAATACAGAGACATGTAGGACACAGGGTAATACAGAAAATGCCTGTCTGGTATGGATGAGTAATTTCCACACAGGTCTCAGTACCTCTACTTCCAAGTAGAAGATAAGTTTCTTGAAAAAAAAAGCTACTGTGGACCAAGACATGTCTGGATTGGGAGAAATGGTGAAACAGAAGCAGGCATGGAAAATCAATGGAAAACAGAAATGTGTGAATGGACAGAAGAGTGTTGAGAGAGGGGAAGACCATAAAGTACTCTGTATGCAACCTTCAATGCCCAGGATTCAAAACAGCTCTCCTGTTCTCTGTAAATCTGAGTCTATGTAATGCCTTCTGTATTCTTTTTGACTCTTCAACAAGATAAGACACTGACAGTTCTTTATTCATTCAGATATATGGCCATCACAAAGAACAATATTCATATAAGGCACAGGACGGGGGAATGCCCAAGAAGATGGGCTCCAGTTCTACCATGGACAGCTTGGATGAGGACCACTATTCTAAATGTCAAGGTGATGGGGACTGAGGAATAAAGGAATCTGGAATAGGAGATACAGGGATTGAGAGAATAACCTAGATGCCCCATTACACATCTCCCAACACATATGTGTGTGTGTGTGCGTGTTCACACACACATGCACACATAGAGATATATTTTGTTTGGCTTTTTTTCCCAGCCATAAGAAACAAGAGTTTACATAAACATTGTATTTACAAGGACATTACAGAACATTACAGGAGTAGGGTTGTAGTGCTTTCTGGAATGATAGGGGCAGTAACTGGCAGAGACATAAAGAGATGTCCAGTGACCAATACAGAGCTGACTCCTACCTCCATTCCTCAGCCTGGTCCCCAAAAAAAATGGCTAGAGAGCTGCTTTCTTCCTTCTTTCCCTTTACTTCTCCCTAGACTGTGTCCATCGTCTGGGACGTGTGCTGAGAAGGAAGCTTGGGGAAGATTGGATCTTTCTTGTGCTCCTGGGCCTACTGATGGCTCTAGTCAGCTGGTGCATGGACTATGTTAGTGCCAAGAGCCTTCAGGGTAGGTTCTCTCTGGACTGCTGCCCTCTACCTTTTCCATATGGAAACTATCGCGGAGTTCTTGCCTAGAGTAGACTAGGTGTGTTTGGGCTGAGCATGTTGTATGAATGATCAAGTATGACTCTGACTCCAGATAAAACTAAACTTATTGAGAACCCTAACACCACCCAGGCTTTTCCTGCCAGCCCCCATGCCAGCTGTGAATACCCCTCTAACAGGGTTACTGGCCTCTGCGGCTATCCCAGGATTCTTCAGTCTCATCACTGAAATTTCTAAGTCTTAGGGTTCCCTTCTGTTGTCAGTGGTTACCCTATGGCCTCTAGCCAAGTGCTACAACATCTTCATACTCAACTCTGACTTGCACCACAGCCACTAGCTACCTCTGCCAGAGGGAACTTGGACAGATAGCCACCTCCCTCAGCTCAGAGTTTCTACCTGTACAGTGAAAGGAATGCCCTGGGGCCAGGCAAACAAGATGCCCAGGGCATGAGAGCAAGTTGGCATAAAATCTGGTGGTGTGAATGTGGGGGTAGTGGTGAGATCACCTCACTGTCAACCTTCCTTCAATTTTAACTGATTCAGAGTCTGTGTTCCTGCAGCCTACAAGTGGACCTATGCCCAGATGCAGCCCAGCCTTCCTCTACAGTACCTGGCCTGGGTCACCTTCCCACTTATCCTCATCCTCTTCAGTGCCCTCTTTTGCCAACTCATCTCTCCCCAGGCTGTGGGTGAGTACTTTGTATAAGATGATGCAGTCTGGTTTTTTACAGACCTCCCACTCTGACCTGCCCCGTCCTCCTCAACCTGGTTTTCTTCTTTCCCATCTCTGCTTTCCTCTTCCATTTAACCTCTAGCATGACCTTGTAGGTACCTCATCTGTTTTTAACCCTTTTAGGCTCTGGAATCCCTGAGATGAAGACAATTCTTCGTGGTGTTGTCTTGAAGGAATACCTCACACTCAAGGCCTTTGTAGCCAAGGTGGTGGCCTTGACAGCTGGACTGGGCAGTGGCATCCCTGTGGGGAAAGAGGTAAGCGTGCACAGCCGAAGGAATGGATGGTAGAGCTGTCTGAACTCGGCTATGGCCAAAGGGCAGTAACAAGGGGGAAGTTTCTCACCCTGGGTTTGGTGACACAACTACTAGAGCTGTGAAACTTTACGACAGCCCCACAACTGGGCAAACTAAGGTCTGGGACTGGAAAACTGCTGGGAAGAGGGGTGTGCTCTGACCTGTGAGATGCTAGCATTATCCCTGACTTCTAACTGTAGATACCAGTAGCAGACCCAAGTTATGACAACCAAATGTCTATAGAAAACGTCTATCCTCTACATAATCTGAACCAGTCTCCTTGTTTTATTTATTATTCATTTATTTATTACTTATTTTTTAATTTGTGTTTGGTTATTTGCTTGTTTGAAATCATCTCATTTTGTAGCTCAGGCTAACCTGGAACTTTTATGTTGCCCAGGCTAGCCTCAAAATTAACACAGTCCTTGGGCTTCCCATTATTTTGGCATGAGAAAACAGATCTAGAGTGAGACTTCCTCCTTCTAGGTTCCTTCAGTTTCACCCCTGTGAACACACTTGCCCTGCCCCCTAATCACCATTGTGCACAGTAGACAAAGCATCTTTCAAAACAGAATTTGATGCTTCTGACCTCTAGTCAAGAAAGCCACAAGAGCTCTCCATATCACCTAATATAAGATCTCCACTCCTCCCAAGAGCTGGCCAGCCCCACAGTCTGCCTTCATCCCTGTGCTTGGATTATAAGGCTTTTCTCCATTTTTCTGCCATTCCATGCTGGTCCCACTCAGGACACCTGGAATATCTGTTCCCTAGAACACTCTCACTCTGACACCCATGAGCCTCACTCATGTCATTATCACTCAAGGGACTAACTTGGGTGGTGACTGGCAAGAGACAGCCACCTTCTCCTAGTCCCCACCTTGCCTCTTTTGCCTTACTTCTATTTGTTTGCTTCCTAGGCTGTGGCATTGTCTGCTATGATAGCACACTGATTTTTCATCTCTTCCTTCCTCGAATGAGACTCCTTTAAGGCAGAACTTTTGTCTGGCTTCTCCATTTCTAGCAACTAGCCCAGGGCCTGGAGCAGGAAATTGTGGTTCAATGGCATCTCTGTGTTTCTCCTCCATCCCTGAGCCCCGTCTCTCCTCTTCTCTCCCAGGGTCCCTTTGTTCACATCGCCAGCATCTGTGCTGCTGTCCTCAGCAAGTTTATGTCCATGTTCTCTGGTGTCTATGAGGTAAGGGTGAGGCAGTACAGCACAACAAGGACCAGTTGGTAGAAGGAAGCCCTCGCGTGTGCAGAGAGCAGGGGAGGGTTGCCTGCTCTGGGCTGGCCTTGGTGCTGAAGGCGGAATCTTACTAACCTATGCTCCAGTTTTCCATGGCCCTGCCTGCTGATCCTAGCCATATCATCCCCTCTGCCCAGCTTCTGTCTGTCTTCCTAGTGTCTATCCCTTCCTGATCTGTGTCTCCCTTTGGTGACTGAGCCAGGCCTGCCCCATGTTATCTTCCTACCCACATGAACTGTGTCAATTCCTTTCCATGTTTCCTCCTGTGCTGCCCCCATTCTTCTGTGGTTCCTGACACCCATCCACCTGGTTTACATACCACCTGTCTGTCCCCCTCCGCCACCTGCCTTGCCCGTCGTGCTTCTCTGTTGCAGACCGTGCCTGGGCAGCTTGATCTCCTGGTGCCAGCCTGTGCAGTGGGCGTGGGATGCTACTTTGCAGCCCCTGATGGAGGCAAGTTTCACTTCCTCCCTACCTTGGTTGCCTGAGCCAGATTTGGAGGGGTGGTTGGTGTCTGCTGTGGCTTTGGGGTTGAGGAGCCATGCTCACTGAAGGGACTTACGGGTGGGCAACCAGGGAGTGACTGGATTGCCACACCCGGGCTCCAGGGACCCATATGTTTCTACCCAAGAGCTGAGTACCCTTTTGACAATGGCTGCTCTCATCTCCTGGTTTTCTGTTGGAGTGAAGTCTTGCCACCTCTTGCTACTACTTCTCAGCCCTTCTTTGTTTCATCACTATTTGTTCATTTGCTGGGCATCTATTTAGTTAACATTTTTCTTGATGTGTTTTGGATTGTTGGCCTTGAGCTCATAAAGTCACTTCCTGATTGCCAAACTCATTGAGTTTCTCCTAGCCTGGGAATCACAGGGTTGATGGGACCATGTTCATTCCTGTGATATAGGTCTCTCATTCTCTTTTGTTTCCCATCTATGCTTATTCTCCTCCCATCTCTCTGCCTCTGCTCTTCTCCTCCTTCCTGTCTGTCTGTCTGTGTGTCTGTCTCTCCCTAGTAGCAGCCATACTATTACACTGACATCCTGACAGTGGGCTGTGCCGTGGGGGTCGGTTGCTGTTTTGGAACACCACTTGGAGGTAAGTCTGCCCTATCCCCAGAGCATGAGCCGACCAGCTTGTTCTTGTCAGCTTCGCCAAGTGCTGCATTTAACCATTTCCACTATAACAAGAGCTGCCACCCGCTCTTAGGTAGCACCTGCATTTTGCCTTCTTCTAACCATTTTACATGAATTCCTACCTAATAGTATGAGTGCAGTTCAGTAGAGCATCATAGAAAGACCAGTGACTGGAGCAGGGGCATGTTAGCAGCACATGCAGAGTCAGGTATTAGAAACACAGCAGCTCTCTTAGTTTCTACTTATGCTAAAGCCTTTTGCATTGCCAAGACTTTTACTTTACACATACTTTTCTGTAACAGGAGAATCTGTGTACTTCCTTCTCCAAGGGAAAACTTACCTCTTTTGTTTTATTAAAGACACCGGGATTTCAGTAGACTGTGTATAGATTAATGATGAGCTTTAGAATGGAAAATGCTTATGGGAGCTTTAGAGTGGGTTATTTTTTATATGCCAGCAACCTAAAAGTGGGTTAAACTCTTTCTATCCATATAAGAAAAACAGTGATATTATCATAGGTTAGTAGCGATAGGACCTGTCACAAAAAGCAGGCCTGTTTATTCCCTTATCAAAGCTGAGTTGTAGCTATGTTAGCAGGGCAGGGGTTGTATGGCTCATTCATTGAAGTCACTGATGGTGAAATTCCATGTCAATAATTGAAGAAATGCAGTTATAGAAGGGCATGTGCTTCTTAAACAACCAGTTGCTAGAAACCTCTTTGATGATGAAACTGCATTCTTAGAGGAGTTTTCTAGGTATCTAAAATAGCTTAACTCAGAAGTGATGTATGGTGAGAGTTCAAAATTAATGAAAGCATATTCTATATGCCTCGTTCTCACATGGTGGAAGCACACAGCATGAGGGCATCCAGGAAGTGTGTTCACCACTGGCATCCTGTTTACACTTCTGTTGTCAGCTCCAGTCATTAAAGTCATTAGCCCCTGTCAGTGGATGGTCTGTGTGTTTGAGTTTTTGCACATTAGACATTCACACCTATAATTACATACATGCTGTGTTTATTTACCCCTTAGTCTTACAAATAAAAGAAGAATTTATGGTTGTTTTGGTTGTCAGAAGTGTTTTAAAGTGAAGGGAATCTGCATTCTCTTCCTGACACTGCAGTTTATGAGGTTCTTTCTGGTCTTGGGACTTACCTGAGGAAAGTTATGGTAAGACATTGCTCTTGGCACACAAAACTGCTAAGCACTTGTGAATGAAGGAGCTGTGCTCAGGCTTTTTGCTTTATGCAGCAAATGACAAACCTATATGCAGGTGGCAGCACTTGATTCTTTTTTGTGAATATAGAATAACTGAGAGAGAAAAATATAATGTTGAGATTTTACTCACAACATAGGCAGCTCCTAATCCCTTGTAGTGATCAAAGTAATCTAATTCATCATCCGACTGAAACGACCAAAGCCCTTTCGCTCCCATTGTGTGCCAGGTAGTGGGTTGGCCCTGCACGCTCAAGGAGCTCAGGGAGACAGGCACACAGATCATTGCAGACAGTTTAGTGACCATGTGGCTTCCTAGGCAAAGTGCAGCGAACCTCCGAGGCAGCCTGGAGGAGCCTGTGAAACTTTATGACAGAGACATTGTTTGGTAGAAGCCTAAAAGGCGAAAAGGAAACCCTGAACAGAATGGACAGCATCCAAAGTCAATATCTGCTGCTACAGCAAGAAGTAGTGCTGGGGAGAATGCAAAGTATAGTAGGAAGTGAGTCAGAGCAGATAAATGGGCCTGCATCACGAAGCTCTGCAGAAGCCATGCAGAGTAATACACGGTTTATTCTCTAGGGTAGGATTTGCCCAAATATGTTTCTCAGAGCGCAGTTCTTCCCAGTGTTAATGGGTGTAACAGGTGAAAAGTGACTCTGAGTTCCAGTTGGTTAGAAAAATGGGAGAGTAAAAGGGATAAATAAGTAGTTTTAAAAAAAAACAACAACAACAAGTGAACTGGAAAGGTAATGAGAACATCTGAGCTGTCAGAATGCCTTTTGAGTACCCAGGGTGGCTGCAAACAGTATTTCTAATCAAGCCTTCTTTGTAGAGACCATGTCATGGGACTTGTATTATCTCATGAGACTGACTTTGTGAAGTATTGTCATGGAAGAATTGAAACCATGGAAGGATTTAAAACAAGGAAGTAACATGGTTAGCTCAGCCTGCCTATCCAATCCCTTTGGCACAAATGTGCAGGATAGAGTTGGCTGTGGATTAATGGGATTGATCTAAGATTAACAAGAAGACCATTGTCCTCATCCTGATTGTACACGATGACAGGCATAACTGGGCAGCAAAGGAGATAGAGGAAGGGCTGAGAAACTCCAGTGGGCTCAAGTCCTATTGATGCTCCCTCTTGGCCAATATTTTGTGAAGATAGGAGAGAGAGTTCTATGCCAGCATCCAGGCTCGCAGTGCTTGCCATGCAATAGATACGGATATCAGTGACCTTGAGAGAGGACACAGGAAGTAAACTGGATCTGGGGGGGAGTGAACAAATTTTACTTAGAGGATATTGAGTTTAACGTTCCTATGGCATGGCCAAATATAAAACTGTCGATGAATCTATAATCCAGGAACTAAGTTGAATCTAATTAGTATCCATTGCTGATGCCACAGGCATTAGTTAGGAAAGAAATGGAGTTCGTGACTAGCAGGAGATGGAGACCAGGAGCAGTGGCTTAACTGGACAGAGACGTGGCATGGGGACCAGAGAGAAAACAGCAGAAGAATAGCGCAATGTTCCAGATCTAAGGCACCAGAGTTTCTAACTGCTGCTCATGTTTCTAAAGCTCTGTTTTCTTTTAGCAGCATATTTTATGTTTGTCTTGGGCTAACATGAAAGTTAGCTCTCATTCCCAATCACACTGTGACAGAACTGCTACAGAAAAGTCTCCTGGGTCTCCATCATGGGGGGAAAATGGTTGTAAAATGTAAGTTGAATAATTGCACTCAGGCAGAACAAAGCTGGTTTTACTTTTATTATGACAACGTGATTCATAGCATGGACTTCTGCCCTTGGGATTTAAGAGCAGGACAGGAAGAGTGGCAGGCATAACTCTTCATTACTCAGCTCCATCCTTTGAAATTCCCTCACTGTGGTCTTTCCTCCTCCATGTCTTCTCTTCTCCTCTCTACTCCAGTATAGGCATTGAACTCCAAATGGGTTCTCACCACTATGCCAGGGCTTAGTTTCCAAGGAACATCCAATCCCAGAAAACTTAGTAGTGTGAACAAATAGCCACATCTGAAAGTGGAAAACACAATAATCCAAAATGCCACGAGAGGAGGATGAGAACGCATGCTTTCTACTTGACAAGGAGAATGGGTGTGGCTTTCTAGAGAAGGAGATAACAGAGAAATCCTCTACCAAAACACAGCTTTGGCCCCAGGTGAAAATAACCCTAAGCCACTATCTCCTTAGAGTCAGTGTGGCTAGTCACCGTCCCCTGCAAAAGAAATGGTGATGGTCATGAGGAATTTGGGAGATGTGACTTTTGAATACAGCATGAGGAGAAGAAAATTCCTATCAAGTGAGCTGCTGTCTGAATACAGAGGGAATGGCCAGCCCTGAGCAGACCAACAAAGTACACCATGAGAAAGGACAAAGTCTGCCCTGTTTATGTTTTGTTTTTCCTATTGGGCTGGTCCTCAGCTCCATCTCAGTTCTCTGACCTCCTGTTTGATACAGAAGAGGCTTAGCTAAGGTTTAGGTCAGATCATTGATGACCTAATCAAAGATCAACTCCCTTATCCTAAAGCTTACAGATTTCCTAAAGCTTCCCTTTGTTGTTGGAAATGGTGCTTTTCTGACCTCGCTGGTGTTGCTGCCTTTGGCTCAGCACCTTGTCTATGCTACATTTGCCCTCCTCGTTTTAAGCTTGAGCCTCTCCCCTCAGAACAAGAACTAGTGACTACTAGCTGCCATTCCTATTTACCTCACTCACCTTGCTAAGCATAATGGTTTACCTTCTCACCCTGGCTGTCCTGGCTTTAGACCTTGTGAGCCTCCTTTTGTATTGCCATCACTGTTAGAAACATTCCTCTGCTTTCTTTTTCTCAAATATTGAATCCTGTCGATGTGCAGAATGCCCAATCCTGTCTTTCTTATTTCTCATAAATTTGCCCTTGGGTAGAAGGAGCAATAGGGAGATGAAAAGGGTTGTCAAGCAATATGCAAACCCTGAAGCCTCTTTGGCAACAATGCTGACCACCTCCTCTGGAAGCTTCTTCATGTTTAATTTGCAGAACTGTTTCGCCTTTCCATAAATCCCATGGATATTTGACAGTTGTGAACCCCACTCAGTCCTATAATTTAAGTACAAAGATACTTGAGCTTGAAGTTCAGGGATTAAAAGCCTATCCATTTCCCACCTTCTCTGTACCTCATTGGTCCACATTCCTGGACTGGGGGTGGAAAAAGCCTCCATAGACAAGAATGTGACTGTAGTAAGGAACAAGAAAATGTCACTTCCACTGGTGCTTCGCAGACTCACAACTCAGGTGCAGCTCCTGAGATCCCAGCAGTGGGAGGTATGGGGTGTCTGCACCTGACTTGTTTTCCTGCCCCATAGGAGTGCTATTTAGCATCGAGGTCACCTCTACCTACTTTGCTGTTCGGAATTACTGGCGAGGATTCTTTGCAGCCACATTCAGTGCCTTTGTGTTCCGTGTGTTGGCCGTGTGGAACAAGGATGCTGGTAACGGGAGGTCTTGGTGGAGGTGGTATGAAATAGGGGTGGTGGTAAAGTGTAGCTCTGGAGCACTTTAAATAAAGAATGCATGGTGTTGTCTGGGAAGGAAGACCAAGGCTCAGGGTCTAGGGAGAAAACTAGATCATGGTTTGAGAGTATACGCATGGCGAGATGCTAGTAGGAAAATTGGATGGAAGAGAAGAGGTTGGGGTTGAGGAAGGGAAGATACCTTGACACTTGTCTTCCTCTCCCTGCGGCTCTCTGGGAGCTCCCACACTAATGCTGCCTTTTCATCCTACAGTCACCATCACTGCTCTGTTCAGAACGAATTTCCGAATGGATTTCCCCTTTGACCTGAAGGAACTCCCAGCTTTTGCTGTCATTGGGTTAGTGGGACCACTCTTTCTGGCTGTGGGGAGCAGAGGTTGGGGTATGACTATGGACCAGGAAGAAGCTGGGGAGAGCATAAGTGAAAGTATGGATTAACCATGAGGCAGCTGAGTAGTGAGAGAAGGGGAAGCTGCTGGCTTGCTTCCCTCCAGAGTCTGGGTCGGAGCTTCCAGCCCTGTGACTTGCACCCTTAGGATTTGCTGCGGGTTCTTGGGAGCTGTTTTCGTTTATCTGCATCGCCAAGTCATGCTCGGTGTCCGAAAGCACAAGTGTCTCAGCCAGTTTCTTGCTAAGCAGTGAGTCATTGCCCTTCACTTGCCCTGCACACTTAGCTTCTGATTCTCCCCACCCCCCCCCCAGCAGTTAGTTCCTCCTTTAGGTGAATGAATGCCTTTAGGTAGCATTGCTGCTTACAACTATGGGAAGCCCTGATACTGTGGGTAGGGGCTAGCTGTGCAGGCTCTTACCACGTGATCATTTTCTTGACCAAGAGAGTATGCTTTGCTGAAATGAATAGAAGACTATGGGAAACAACAGCTTGGAAGCTGAGTGTAGCTGCACTGTGGGCTAGCTAAGCGGGGGATAGAGCTAACCCTTTTTCCTTTTTCAGCCGCCTGCTATATCCTGGAATTGTTACCTTTGTCATCGCCTCGCTCACATTTCCACCAGGAATGGGTCAATTCATGGCTGGAGAGGTCAGCTCTAGGGGTTATCTAAAAGCAGGGGGTTAACTCATACCTGTGGCTCTGGATCTAAACCAGGAGCGGGGCAACTGCTCGAACTTGGAGCTTGCATAGTTTTGCCCAAGGGTAGACTTTCTCTCAGAGAAAAGAACAAAAAGAGTTCTGGACTAACCAGGCTGGGGATACATTCTCTAACACAGGACATATGATACATTCGTGGAAAACCTGCCTGCTCTGCTTCTTCCTCACAGCTGATGCCCCGTGAAGCTATCAGTACCCTCTTTGACAACAACACATGGGTAAAGCACATAGGTGACCCCCAAAGCTTGGGCCAGTCAGCTGTGTGGATTCACCCCCAGGTCAACGTGGTCATCATCATCCTTCTCTTCTTCGTTATGAAGGTATTCTGCCCGACTACAGCCCCTCTCAGCTTCTGTCTGTGTACAGGAGAAGAGCCCAGGCCTTATACAGGAGGGACAGAACTTCAACTTCTCTGTGTCCAACCTGGACAGAAATCAGGAAGAAACCACAACACAAGTTGCCTGTCTATCAAAATGAACTAGGATGTAGTTTAATTGCTCCATTCATGGCATTCTAGTGATGTTTGCCATAATTATAATAACCCTTTTAATAGTTCCCCTTGTTATCTTTTTAAGGCATCAGAGCAGTCAAGTAAATTTGAGCAAGACAGAGTTTAGCAATATAGATAACTGTGTAAAAACCCCAGGCCAATTAACCAAATTCCTCCCACGTGTTAAGATAATTAGATATTTAATCTCCACAGATTTGTTATTCAATTCCAGGTGATTTGCACACAAATCTCTATCATCTCTTTTCTAGAATTTTGAAGGTGATGAAATACTAAATCAACCTTACTAAGACTATAAATAATTTTTAGAAATGTAATTATTCTCTATTCAGGCAATGAGAGTGTAAGGGTTTTTTCTAGGCGAGACCAGTTTCTCTAACTTTAATTAGGAAATGAAAGCTGATACCGCTACATCCTTACCTTTTAGATCTGTCTATCACAAGTTATAAATGTAGCAGCTTCACATCATTACCTTGTACAAAGATGGTTTTTATTACTAAGCCTGCATAGTTTTATTACTAAACCTGCATAGTTGGTGATTGTCCGAGGTTTCCTTTTGGTGTTCTTTTTTACTAATAACATGCCTCAAATAAGCAAGCCAGTATTTCCTGTGGCTACTGGGACTCTTATAGGTATCTCTGTCCAGCCTAAATTCTCAAGCTTTTCAATACCTTGCTCTTTTATGATACTTTATGAAATATGAATCACTAAGTTATATTGGTATTGTTCCTATAAGACAGTGACCTCACTTATTCAATAAATGCTATGAAATACCACGTGCCAAATACATAACTCTTGGCCATTGGTGTTTGGCTAATTTTATATTTCCTAGCTTTGTGCTGTTGCTTGTTAATATATCTTTCAATGATATTATTATTAAAGATGCCAGCTGCTTCCCACAGCAAGTCTCAGATCACAAGCTTAGGCTCCCAGGGTTTGCTGTGGATTTCTTCCTTTCCAGTTCATTCATTAACAGTGAACTAACTTAATCCATATTTTGGACACTATTATACCCTTTATGTTTCTTTATTCAAAACGAATGCTAATTTTTCCTGAAAATATTCCAAGAATCATATTAACGATTTGATGTCTAGACTTTCATTTATAATTCTCATCTTCTCTAATTTATAAGTTCTGGCTTTCTATACTGGTTGGACTTACTTTACTGGGAGTAAAGTTAGGTCTTATTTTGTAATGCAAGCTAGCCTTAAACGTGTCCTTTCCTGCTGAGATATTAGCATGAACCCCAACCCAATAACTCTGCACTGACTGTTGAATCTACAGTCCCTTCTGCAGGAGCCCAGTCCATGATTTAATAGTATTTCAGAATCTATTCTAGAATGGTATGGCTTGGTCTAAGCAGTATGCCACCTTTGGGGTCCTGTAGACTGGTAAAATGCCAAGATTTTGAAAAGTTTTCTAAAAATAAAATATCTTTTAACTCTCACTGCTTACCTTATCTGCATCCCCAGATTTCAAGTTATATATCTCCCCATATCTCCCCAACATCAAGCTTATTTTCAGATCCCCACTTGGATGATATGGAAGGATTCATCTGTATGTCACTATAATTAACTTCTCACTGAATTATATCCTAGAGAACATTCATATTGTAAGTGTATAAGAAAAAGAAACACGTTCTGGGCTATATTTCAAGCTCAACAGTTTATAGAAGATCTACAATATTCTTTAGTACTTCTAATTATAAAAGTATTCCTTGCTACAAACTCCGTTTCCCCAGTCACTGCTTCCCAGTATTGTCATTGCCTAATCACTGCACTCACAACAGTCCCCTTATTTTTGTCAAATGTGAAAAATAGAACATGTAGCCAAATTAAAATAAGGAAGTCCTTATACCTGACTGTTTTTTCCTTATTCTAATTAAATATCTGAGGTAGGCTGCTTTATAAGGGAAAGAGTAATTTTTGGCTCACAGTTCTGGACATCTAAGCTTGCAGAGTCATACCAGCAATGGTGCTCTTGTTAACAGAATCCTAAGCTGTGAGGCAAACAATAAGAAGCACGTGTGTTTGGGTTCATCTGTCTGTTCTCCTCAGAAAGCTGCCATGAAGTCATCACTAATGATTCATCCCAGTGCCATGTCTAATCCTAACAAATTTCCGAAGCCTCCACTTCAGAGCATCACCGCTAGATTAGGTCCTCATCCTCTTGATATCACAACAGAGATGAATTTCCAAATAGAAGCTTATGAGACATTCAAATTGTTATCAGTCCAAAGCAGGGACTAGTACTACTTTTTCCAATTAGATTTGAAATCTAGTCCATGTCCATGTGGCCTTTTGGCAGTGTCAGGAAGGGAGCTTACATTCTCGGCTCAGCTGCTTCTTAATGTTGGTGAAAGGGATGTCCTACTTCCCTACCTGTCCCGGTCTCAAGGTGTGCGAAGTGTCATCATGCTGTACATGAAGAGATTTTCCATGAACGTGAATATAATTCTAACATCTCTGATGAATGGTATCATTCATTGCCTGTTATTGTTGAGTTTTAGCATCGCCTGAGGCCCAATGGGAGCCTTTTTGCCTGGTTTTTATATTAGTTCTCCTTGTGATGGGTCTAAATATAATGTAGTCAGTGATAACAGGTTTCTAGTTTCTCATTTCTTTAGAACTGGATCTTTAAAATCTTAAGTTGCTTATGTGCCACATGACTCTTGGTTTTTTTCCTTCATGTACCAATAGCTAAAAAAAGTTTGCTAATCTCAGTCACCCTCTTTGTGCCATGGGAGTTGATAGCTTCAGCACCCCCAGGTCTGGATTTACACTTCCCTGGGAAGATAATCTGCTTTATGCTGCAAAATCCTGCCTACCCATTGCCCACCATCTGCATCATTGGAGCTTTCAGATAATCCGAGCCTACAGAATCCCTTCTGACTACCATGTTCTGATTCCCAAGAATACGTGAGAGTGCAAGGATTCTTGATGTGCTAACTGTCACCACTTAGGAAGCGTAAGCCACAAGTGCATGGGAATCCTGCCTCCAGAGGCGTCGACTCAGCTACATTTTTAACAAGTTCTCTGGATGAACATGACTTTAAAATGTTTGAGAAAATATTATGCTTTGAGAAACCTTTACTGTTTTGCATGAATATCACTCCATCAATATATTGTCTTTCTTTACTTCCTGTCTACATTTATGGAGCCCGGGGCCACTGCAGAGGAGGCAGAAATAAGGCTCACGCTCTTCCCGCAAGAAGTCAGCAGTCTGCATCCTCTTCATTTGCACATTTAACTGCAGTTCTCAGCCAGTCTGGTGATCATAGTCTCACGAACTAGAGAGTTTGCTTCATCCCACACTTCTGGAGTAAAATTCTCTCTGAGCCCTCATCATTGCCTCTTGGGTTCAGCCTTGGCTTGAAGCAATGCTTTCTAAAGTTCATAAAATTTACTTTTTATTCATGTACCATACTTCCAAATACTTTAATCTTTACAGCTTGCTAGGTTTTTAGCTGTTTTCATCTTGTACCTAATTACTTTGGAATCCTTTTCTGAGATTTATTAACTTACATAGGAAGGACTTTCAATACTACGTCTCAGCTTTTCTTATTTTTTGGATATTTTAATATTTAGCCATTATTCCTGTTCTGCTCTATTTCTGAATTCTTCTGCATTCTTCGCCTCAGAATGTACATACAGCTTTTGCTATAATTGCCCCAATTTCTGTTGGAATGATGCCTTGCAAAGTTGATCTTGGATATCTTTTCTGTTATATTGAAAGACTAATCAGGTTCTCAGTTTGCCCCTGTGGTACAGCCAAGACATATCAGTGATTTTTTTTTTTCAGTACTGGGCATTGAACACAAGGCCGTGCAGATTCTAAGAATACACTCTATCACTGTATGTCCCCAGGATCCAGATATAATTTTGATCCTTGTTTAAGGTGGTTTGATTTCAGAGACAAAGGCTCAAGCCGAGCAGTCTTCTCTTCAGGATCCCTGTGATCCTTGCTTTTCTCTGTGACTTTGTAATGGTCAAATCAAAGCTAAATTAATCTGACAGAAGTTCAGTAGACTTTAAGGTACCTGCTGCATTGATTTGGGGCCCATTTATAAAAATATAAGCTGAGAAGGTAAGAACATCTTCCAGCGTAGCATCTTAGCCTACTCCACAGAGATAAACTCTCTGGGCTGACAGGGCTCACTGGGTGAGGGTCATTTTGGAACAGTGAAAGAGGGATCTTCAGGGGCTCCCTTGTTCTAGTTTGCCAAAAAGAAAATACAGTCACTCAAAGTTGGAAGGATTTGTGTCAGCCATCTGGAGGAACTTTCTTATCCTGATGTCTTTGTTGATCTCTCAGCGTGAAAGCACCAAGTTTTTCAGGCTCTGGAGAATGGTGACAGACAAGCAGGCTTCCAAAAGGGTTAACCATCTCAGGACATTTCTGTTATGACTCTTGAAGCAGGAGGGAGGAGGGTAAAGAGCAGAGAGAGGCATGGAGGAAACTTTGGAAAGAGTACTGTAATCTTTCTTTTTCTCCCTAGTTTTGGATGTCCATTGTGGCCACCACTATGCCCATACCCTGTGGAGGCTTCATGCCTGTTTTTGTTCTAGGTAAGGGTTGATGGCATCATCCTGATAGCTACAATCTGGGTGGCTGGCGGGGAGACCTAGGATGTTTGTACTCTTAATGCCTAAGCAAATAATATGCTGAAAGCATAGAGACAAAGACATTTATCTTAGTATTTTTCTTCTTTATCTTCCTTCTAGGAGCTGCATTTGGAAGGCTGGTAGGAGAGATCATGGCCATGCTGTTCCCTGAGGGTATCTTATTTGATGACATCATCTATAAGATCTTACCTGGGGGCTATGCAGTAATTGGTGAGACATATTCCTAACCCCTGTAGCCAGGTATCGAATACCCTGAATCCTTATAATCAAAGTCTGCAAACACATCTTCTGTCAGTGTACAGCAAAATAATTTAAATACAACACTAATTAATTCAGGTTTTGTTCAAACAACTGGATCTTGGCTCTGCCTCTCATGGTTTCTCTTTTATAAGCCTTAGTCCTCCCTCCTGTGGAAAATGGACATAGGAATCAAATAAGAAAATAGGAAGGGGATAACCTGCATTGTCTTTGCATTTTTAGTAGGCTTTTTCTTTTCTGATAATTATTGAACCAATAATGCAGGTGATGGTCCCAAGTCCATCCAAATTGAGCTGTGCTAATGTTACTAGAGACTAAGAAGGCAGGAGTGAGAGCTGGGAGACAGGAACCGGGGACTTCTAAGATGACTTGTGAGGTAGACCTATACTTGTGAGGCACTCTACTGCCTGATCCTAGTCCATTTATAAAGCTTCCAATATCAATAGGCATCTTCTGTTCTCTTCATGCCTCTCAAATGTCTCTCTTCTTCCATAATGTATACTTCCCAGTACACACACTATGTAGTTGATGTTCTGAACTATGCGTCACCTACGAGGATCATACATTCCAATATTATACTCCATGACCTTTTATTCTTATATGGTCACATAAGCCTTCTCCTATTTTCCCACAGGATAGTTTCATCATTTTATTAGCTTTAGGGTTTTTTTTTAGGTTTTATTAGCTTTAGGGTTTACTAGCTTTTAGGGGTTGTTGTTGTCATTGTCATTGTTTCTGAGACAGTATCTCTTTAACTAACCCTGACTATCCTGAAACTCACTAAGTAGACCAGGCTGGCCATGTTCTCATGTTTGAATAAGAAATAAAGTTAAAGTATGAGTGACTAGTGAGTTGATAAGAAAACAATTTAAAATACATAAGATTGATTCTACTGTATAGAATCATAATGATTTAGATGTATAAGAATTTTAGAAGATATTTAATGATCTTTATAATCAGTGGATGAGAGCACGGTATCCCAGGGAAGTATGCTTTGTTAATACAGTAGACACAGGATTGGAATCTGTGGATCCTGATCAATAAAGACAATGCCATTGCTTTATGTCTACAGCATGATTCTTGAATTTTCACACTATTCATTCATAAACTGTTGGCATTGACACCAGATGCTCAAAGTAAGATGCTATCACTGGGTCTTTTATTATGTTCAGTGGAAAAGCAAAGAATGGGTAAGCTGTCACTCTGTTCACATTATGAATGAAATGATATGCACAGATTTTGTGACTTACTGAATGTTATGCATAAATTAGATCAAAGGGGTAATTTTTGAACAGGCAAGCTTTCTAGCCCTTACTCTTCAAAAGTAGTAATCCAAGAATTGTTGACACTGACCAAGGTCCGTCTCCTATTCTGTGTCATTCCCATTGTACCCTCATTTATTCTCCATGTCAAGAAAGACAGCTCCAACCCATTAATACATTCCTGTCATTCCAGGAGCAGCAGCTTTGACAGGGGCTGTCTCCCACACAGTCTCTACAGCCGTCATTTGCTTCGAATTAACCGGTCAGATTGCTCACATCCTGCCCATGATGGTGGCTGTTATCTTGGCCAACATGGTGGCTCAGAGTCTGCAGCCCTCCCTCTATGACAGCATCATCCAGGTCAAGAAGCTTCCCTATTTGCCAGACCTTGGTTGGAACCAGCTCAGGTCAGGGCCATTGGCTGGAATTAGTTTAGATATGGTGGGATGTGGGGGGTCCTGAAATGAAGAGTGAGTCTAGTATCAGTGTTGGGAAGCACTGTTTCTTCATTCTTTTCATGTTTCCACACACTTAGTAAATACTACAGGAGAAAGGAAACATGGCAGACCTTGTGGGAAGAAGGAAGGGCCAGCATAGGCCAAGAGTGGGCTGACCCAGGATGCTTTCTCCCTCCTTAGCAAATTTACAATTTTTGTTGAGGACATCATGGTACGTGACGTGAAGTTCGTTTCGGCTTCTTGTACATATGGGGAACTGAGAAACCTACTCCAGACCACCACAGTCAAGACTTTACCATTGGTTGACTCCAAAGGTAAGTGGAAAGTAAGGATGCCAACTAAGACTACCCAGCTGGTGACTAGCAGGTTGTACAGTCACCTTAGTAACTTTCTAACGCTGATATTAAAACACCTAATGTAAATAGATGAAGGGAAGAAATGTTTATTTCAGCTTATGGTTTCAAGTTCAGTCCGTTTTGGTAGAGACGAGATAGTGGGACAGAGCAGCACACATCATGGCAGGCCAAGATGCACCCCACCCCATTTTGTGCTTCTGGTCTTCCTGGGATGCAAAGCTATGGGATCATGCCACCTATATTCAGAGTGGATCTTCCTCCCTTAGTTAATCTCTAGCAGTGTCCTCATAGACACACCCAGAAGTGTGCCTCACCATTCTCCTAGGTGATTCAGAATCCAGGTGAGCTGACAGTAAGCTTCACCATTGCAGGTATGGACTTGAACTCAGAGCTATCCAGCCGCTAAGGGAAGCTCAGTTTGTACTTACTGAGGAAGATGTTCTTCTTCTAGAAAAACACATAAACACACGCACAGCCATAGCACAGGCACACAAAGGCAGTTAAAATCCAATTAAGGAAGTAAGAATGGGCAATCCTATTATTGCCTGTATTCATAGCAGCCGTGAATTTTAAAGTCTCCTTGGGCTTAGAATTAGTGAACAGTTTGCAGAAGAATATTCCAAATACAGATACACCGTATACTGTTACATCTTTGCTATCATTATGAAAATCTTGTACCCCACTGGCTCCACCCTTGCTCTAAGGAAGAGCCATGGCTTCAGAAGCCATGGCTCTTCCTTAAATATCTGGAAAATTTAAAGCTAAGTCTTTTGACTCTGGTCACAGCATTTTTGCCAAGCAATCAATATATAGCTGTGTTTTCTATCTCTCTTTTAAGCTACCTTATTTAATAGATATCTTGTCATTTATTAACCTTGAACTTGTGGCCAACAGCACTGTAATCTTACCCAGATAAAACTCATCTAACATATTTTCTCAGTAAGGCAAAGCATAGCCTTCCCTTCGTGTGCTCAGAAACAGTAGACAGCGCTGCAGCAGTGCATGTGGGGGACACTTTAGACAGCAGAATCACCACACAGAGCAGAGACTGGGGAAACACTGTGGCTTAGATTGGCTGCTCACAGAACCTTTGTTTCCTCGAGCTGAAACAGGAAGGCTGAGTGCTGTTTGTTCGGCCTCAGCTGGGAACATGAGATTCACGCCGTTCACTTTGTTGTTGCTCTGTACATGGCTGTGAATTACAGCCAAGACCTCTCTAGCAGTGTAATCATGGACATAGGTTCTAGTGAGTAAGTGAGTTCACAAATAGAGACTTCATAAACAATGTGGGTCAACTGTAAGTCTGCTCTTCACATACTTAGTTAAATTCTGTCATTTCTTTAATGGCCAACCTAAAGAACAGTGAAAACTCTTCCTCATGGAGGAGTAAATGGCTTTGGTAACTGTTGATTTCACATTTCCTTCTATTCACTGTTCTTCCTGCCCACCAATTTCACTCTGGTGTGTATCACTTCTCACTGTAGTTTGTCTTTCTCATTAGATTGGGTGGTCTTTGAATGTAGATAGCATAATCTCTATATTTTCATAGTTCTAATTATTAGCTGGACCTTCAGCCCTCATTTCCCTAGTCTGTAAATTAGAAAATAGATATGAGGAACTGTTTGGAGCCAGAAACAATGTTTGTTTTTTATTTCAGATATTCAGAGTATTCAAATTTCTCAAGCTGCACTAGTGCAGGCATTTCCCTAAGCTCAGAAACCTTCTAAGGAGCTTCTGAAGCCATGGCTCTTCCTTAGAGCAAGGGTGGAGGCAGTGGGGTACAAGATTTTCATAATGATAGCAAAGATGTAACAGTATACGGTGTATCTGAGATCTAAGTAGGTGCTCTTGGTGCAGTGCTATGGTAGTTAAGTTGCTGAAAATGTTCAGCACTGTAGCAGAATTTATATAAACACATGAAAGGCTCATGGAAAGTGAACATTTTGCTTATATTCTATCAGGCTGTAGGTGCTTTAAGTGATGAATCTTCTAATATAGAAGACTCAATGCTAGCGTTGCTTGTAGACTTCTTTCAGAGTGTGATTGAGTCTCAGATTGCTACAACTGCCTCTCAAGTCTCATTACATTTAGATAGAGTAGATCAGCCTATTTTAATAGCTTACATATTTGCAAACACTATATTAGGGCAGTGTACAGATAAGTACAGATTAGCACCAATTAGTGTGCTGCCAATTGGGTCTGTAAGTGCTAAATGTGTAGAGTTACAGGGATCAAGTGAGGCCACACTGGAGGAGTTTAAGATGAGTTTTTAGTAAGAAAAGGTAAAAATTGCAGTAAGAAAGGATTCTGAGCTTCTACTTCACCTGACTTGCTAGCCGTGTAGGTGTGGAGCAGGCCCTCAGGGAAACATGGTTGTCCCCCAGATTCAATGATCCTACTGGGCTCTGTGGAACGCTCAGAACTGCAGTCCCTCCTGCAGCGCCACCTGTGTGCAGAGCGAAGGTTGAAGGCTGCCCAGGACATGGCTCGAAAGTTATCAGAGCTGCCTTATAACGGCAAGGCTCAGCTGGCTGGGGACTGGCATCCTGGTGGTCGACCTGAGTCCTTTGCCTTCGTGGATGAGGATGAAGATGAGGACCTCTCCAGGAAGATAGAGGTGACTAAGACAAAAGGGGAAGGGAGGCTGACAGAGGGGGAAATGCCAGTAGGTGTCGCCAGGGACATTGCCTTGGCTGGGCTGGGCTGGGCTGGGCTTTGCTATGACAAGTGCTGGAAAAAAGGAAGGGGGAAGGAAAATACCAACAAGTGAGAAAGTGACAATATAAGGTCCATTGCAAAAGAGACCAGTGTTTTGAAAAGGAAAAAGGGGGATTTGGGAAGTGGAAGAAAGGGGGTACAGTTATATCTCTAGGGCACCCACTAGTAAAGGTAGCAAGGTATCATGTGATGTGGGACTTCTCTGAAGCTAAGAAGTTTTGCTTATTTTATTTCTTCTTCTTCTTCTTCTTCTTCTTCTTCTTCTTCTTCTTCTTCTTCTTCTTCTTCTTCTTCTTCTTCTTCTTCTTCTTTAGCTTTCACTGACTCCAGCTCCTCCCCCTCCTTCCCCTCCTTCCCCTCCTCCTCCACCTTCCCAGTTTCCTATTGCTCCATCATACCCTGAAGAACCTAATGGGCCACTGCCGAGCCATAAACAGCCACCTGAAGCCTCAGTCTCTGCAGGTAAAGACCTCTCAACATGTCTTGGGAATTACATCCGGGACTCACCTTTCCCTAAGAGCTTCTCTTGTAAGGAGATGTGAGGCTAGGCAGTTTCAAGAGCTGATTCCATAATGCTGTCCTGGAGAGCTGGGAAAGAGGTAGAAAAGAGGAATCCCTTGAGGTACAGCATTAAGGAAGTGCAGTTCTTCAATGGCACAGTATCAGGGGCCACTGGAAACCCCTGGCCACTTCCTCCATCTTCTTACTACTCCTTTCAGATCAAAGATCATCCACTTTCCAGCGCCTGCTGCACTGCTTGCTGGGCAAAGCTCACTCCAAAAAGAAGAAAATAACACAGGTAAAGATGTGTTTAGAGAAACAAGGATGGTCAGAAATTGGTCTTTTAGGAATGAGAAACTCAAGTCCTTAGTTAGAAGGGCAGAGGTCCAATCACGATGATGGTTTGAAAAGGTGGCTGTTACCTACCCAGGAGGACATAGTTTCTGAGAAGCATAACTAACCTGAGAAGAGAAGGGAAGAACTTGGCCTTGTATCTTTCTTCCCTAGGATTCAACAGATTTAGTAGATAACATGTCACCTGAAGAGGTAAGAAAATCCACAGCCTGAAATGGATTGTTTCATCCAATGAAGGTATTGCTTTTTTTGTTTTATTTTTCAGACAGGGTCTTACTGTGTAGCCCTTGCTGGCCTGGAATTAGCAGGTATCTATCTGTCTTCCTCTGCCTCCCAAATGCCAGGATTTAAGGTGTGCACTAACACTTCTTACTGTACCAAGAAGATTGAATACCAGGTAGTCATGAATTTGGCTATTTGATACCTGTTAGAAATAAAATGCATCCTGGTACAAGTACACTGATTATATATTTCTAGTGTATATCTTTCTCAAACACACAACGAAGAGACATTATTGAGGAATAATTCAATAAAAGTAATCATTTAGTATATTTTGAGAGATGATAACCTTAACAACATCAGGATGTTGATTTTGACAAAAAATATATTGAGCCAATACAGAAATTACACAAAGAATTTTATGTGAAAAAAAATTCACCTGATGTCCCAGCTATGATTTAAATGTAACATAGAGAGAGCCTTGGCTTCTAACTGGTGCTGAACTTTGGATAAGACCCAGCAGCAGCATGCTCTTCCCCTGGAACTGAAGCTGGAGTTGTCTCTGGGATATGGTCAGCACACAAACACTAGAGTCCCCTAATGGCTGCCTATGGAGCGCTTGGCAGACTTAGCACAGTGCATCTGTACTTCATCTGCAAAATGTAGATAGAGAGAAAATTGTTATGAGGATTCTATGAGCTAAAACTGAACAGCAATTCGAATTATGCCCAGCACAGATGAAGTTATTGGCAAATGTTCTCTGAAAATGGTGTCACTATTACTGGGGAAAGGCAAAAACAATCAAAGCTGAGGAGTCCTGGGATGATCTTGGAGCAAGAAAACAGGTCCTATGTAAGTCCACCAGCCCCATCCTCTTTGTACCCCTTTGGATAGTGTCTGCTCATGCTAAAAGTCAGTTAGGCTACACATGACGATAGGAGTCAGGACCATAGGAGTTTAAAGTATACATGGCTGTGTCCAGAAATTTCCACAGGGCATGACACATGGAGGGAGGCTCACTGTTGCCTCCATACTAAATGCAAGGACAACCTTTACTGATATTCTCCTAAGGATGAGTGCAGATTTGACAAACAGAGAGTTGAAGTGACATAACCTAGAAAATAGGACTAAAGAACATCTTAGATTCACTTATAATGCTGGAGAGAATGGCTTAGCTGTATTTGTGTCTTAGTGATTTGGTTAACAGACCAACAAAACAAAACCAAGCAAAACAGACAGTTCAAGTCAACTACATACCAAGTGGTACAGAGAGTCTGCTCAGATTCAACAAATATTCACTCTGCTTTACACCTAAGGGACAACTGCTAGCTTCTTTGAACTTCACCTGTTGATATCACTTAGCACTCAATGAGTGTTCATCCAGTAGGCAGAGGAAAGGCAAGTGCCAATATCAGGCTGAGTATAAACAGTGCCATTTCTGAAAAGCAAAGACTCACAAATTGTCAAAGGTATGGTATGAATTATTAGACAGGAAAACATGTCTGATTGGGAGTGTCAATAAGACAGAATGAAGGTTGGGAAGATGAAAATGAAGGTAATGAAGGTTGGAAGGTTTAGAGATCCGGGTTTAGAGAACTCAGCAGACTACAGGAGGAGCCACTTTCTGGGTACCTGAAGGTGAAGGGTAGAGTCTGAGGCCAGATAATAGAGGAGAAGGAATCTGTGGTCCTCTCAGAAGAAAAAGAACACTATTGATCAGTGGTGTCTACGATGGCTCCTGAGGGACAATGCCGAGTTGAAGGGGTCTCTGTGAAACTCTGTCAACAGATTGAGGCCTGGGAGCGGGAGCAGCTGAGCCAGCCTGTGTGCTTTGATTGCTGCTGCATCGACCAGTCTCCCTTCCAGCTGGTGGAGCAGACAACCCTGCACAAGGCAAGCTCTTGCTGACTGCTCTGGGCTTTGGGAAGGCAGAAGTGGGGCCATGCTGACCTGGGCTTTCTTTCCCCATCAGACTCATACACTCTTCTCACTTCTTGGCCTCCATCTTGCCTATGTGACCAGCATGGGGAAGCTCAGAGGTGTTTTGGCACTAGAAGAGGTAAGGATGAATAGGCCCCACTTGAGCAGAGAGAGGGAGGAATGGATCCAGGACAAGGGGACATGGGTGGGGAACATAGAAAGCAAATGTTCCTCCAGAAGACTGCAAGGCATGTCGTGGTCACATAGTTCTCCAGCTCAGAAGGGCGCCCATGCGTTCTTCTCGCAGGGGCCTGACTTGAGGAATGGGCTTTAGGTGTGAGCTATGGGGAGGGATGCGGGACTATGAGAGGGATATTCATCGAGCACTAGGAGAAGCTTCCTGGGGGGGGGGCGGTGGGGAGGGTGCTTTCTTAGGGGAACTGCTTTGTCAGGGATAGCTTTGTCGTTGTGTCTTCTGCTATGACTGTTCCCTGTCCGTCTGTGTCTCCCTTTCTTACTGTTTCTATTTCTGTTTCCTCCTGGTTTGTCTATTTCTTGTACTGTCTCTCATTGTCCTCCATCTCTTTTTCTTTTTCCTACTGTCTATCTCTTTACCTCTCCTCTTCCTCCTCAGCTACAGAAAGCTATTGAGGGCCACACCAAATCTGGGGTGCAGCTTCGCCCTCCACTTGCCAGCTTCCGGAATACAACTTCAATTCGGAAGACTCCTGGGGGGCCACCCCCTCCTGCCGAGGGCTGGAATGCACCTGAGGGTGGAGATGGGGCTCCTGGAAGAGAAGTCATCGTTCCTACCATGCCAGAGACTCCTGTCCCACCACCATCTCCAGAGGTCCCTTCCTGCCTGGCCCCAGCCAGAGCGGAGGGTGAGCTGGAGGAACTGGAGATGGTGGGGAGCCTAGAGCCTGAGGAGGAGCTGGCTGACATCTTGCATGGCCCCAGTCTGCGGTCCACTGATGAGGAAGATGAAGACGAGATGATCCTGTGAACAACCCCCTCCACGCTTTCTTCTTAAAAACCATAGGGCCCATGTCAGAGAGTGGACTTGTATGTGATATGGGGAGGCCTCCACTTCATCTTGTTCCTACCACCACTGTGAAAGGTGATGGTGATGATCTTAAGGAGAACTTGATCTTGGGCAGGGAAGAATTTGGGTCCATCAGACCTTCCCCCCACCCCCATTTCCATGGTTAAAGGACTCTGTGTTTTCCTGCTGTGCAGGTTCAGTCCCTATCACTCTAAAGCCCCACAGTTCCCAGGTTTGTTCAGTCACCATCCTGGCCCTGCCTGTCTATATTCATTTTCCATGCAGAGTAGGTGAGTGGAAGCCCAGATTGGATGAATCTGCAAGTGTCACATTGGAAGGGAATGTGGGACCACAAAATTGCCATGTGGATTGACCACCCTAAAATGTGTCCCCAAGTCTGCCAGTCCTGTGTGCTCTCCAAAATCTGTCCTATCAGTGCTGCCATTGTCTGTTTCTAGGCCAAGCCCATATCAGGGCTGAAAGAGCCAACCCTTGTTTCCAAGGACCCAAGTGCAATTCCCTGGAAAGAGGTTGAGGAAAACTCTGTATGGAGAGGCAGGTGTCAGAGCCCTGCAGCAGAAAGCTCTAGTCCTTATCCCTGGCTCTCTGCCTAGTTCTATGTTACACCTAGAACATGCTTATTTCCTTCTGCCCACTGGAATGGCTAACTTAGCCTGCCAAGAGTCATCTCTGCCTTGGGGCCACTCTTTCTAGAGCTCCCCCCAAAGCACACCAAGGCTCTCATGCAGCAATGGGGAATGCAGATTTCAGTCCTTTATAATAGCTCCTTGTACCCTTGACTTGGCAAGCTTTAGTTTACTCCACTCTTAGAGGAGTTTTCCTTCCAAACCAGCAAAGAGCTTGATAGCCGTGCTGTATGGCATTAGCCTGCTTAACCTAGAACCATATGCCAGGTGCTGTGGGCATTCAGACTCTCTGCTCCATTTGTGGGCTCTTTCTGCCCCTCACTATATACTTTTATCTCTGTAGTTGAGTCCTCATATATTCTCCCAGTTCTGGCCCTCCCCCCATTCCCAGGTTTCTTCTGTCCCCCAAATAAGACACTCATAGTCAGAGGATGCCACCACATTCTGTTTAGTGTTGTTCCACACAGCCTCTGGCCTTCTCAAACATGGGCTTCTTCCACCAACCCAGGCTAAGACATTGAGGCCTAGGTAGGAGGATTAGCAGGGGGCTTCCAAGCCCATGCCCATGTGTATATAATCTATAATACTTATATATATTTATATAGAATTCTCTCTGTAATATATGTCATAGACTCCTTCCTGGGCCTGGGGTGAGAGTTTCACATTAAGAAAACATGCTAAGACTGACCATAAAAATGGGTATTTCTCAGACCTGGAAGACAGAGTGTGGGATATATATGGACAAGGGTAAGAACTTGTCCTTCACGATTCCCTTCTTAACACAAGGAAAAGAAGGGAGGTGTGTGGGCTGGGGGAGGCAATGGAAGGGAAGGAATGGAAGGTTTGGATTTTCATTTAATAAAGTCAATTGAAAATGAAAGTGTACCCCACCCCTTAAAAAATCATTCAGCAAGAGCAGTCTCATTCACAAGAATATAAAAAACAGCCCTGCTCCCCAGCTGCTGTAAAACGTGCTGCACAGCCTTTAAACCCAAAGAAAAAGCAACCCTTCCCACCCACCCCTAACAGCCTCTTCCTGCACATGCCCCACCCCTCCCCTTAAAGTAGGCTAGAAGCAAACCCCCATGCACCCTGCCCCAGCACCAGAGAGGTGGTCCCTCCCTCTAAAAAAGAGTTCAAAATGGTCCTGGGCCAGCTCCTTGCATCTTCTCTCTTCAGAGTGGGGTGGGCCTCACCTGCCTCTGTGGCAGTATGCCAGCAGCCTGGGGAAACCAAGCCCCTGCTCAGGTACAAACCCTACTAGGTTTCTTCAGGTCTTTTGTAGTCTTTCAATGGGGACCATTTGGCTTCCTTGAGGAATGGAAGGGGGAAAGAAAGCTGCTTTAGTTTACTCTTCCTAACTTTCCAGGGCCCTGAGCAAAGGGAACCGAGATGAATAAACCTCTCACTGGACTCGCTGTCCACGGTCACCTGGGGGAAGAATATGGGGGCAGTGAGATGAGACAAATGTGTTGATAGAGCAGGGTAGACAAGGCAAAGAGACCCTGGGAATAGATTAGCTTCAACATGCAAACTCCCAGGGGACTAGGACAGGAGGCCAGGGGTTAGGGGCAGTTGCCAGGGTTGGCAGGCTAGCCCTTCCTCGTCCTAGAAATGAGGTCCTGATAAGCTAAACCACAACACATTAGCAAACACGAGGTATCTTCTTCTCCCATTCAGGCAGCATTAGATGAGCTAAGTGACTGTTCACCTACTTTGGCTCTCCTGGTTTATTCCCATGTTCCTACACTAAGAGACCATAAGATCCAATGTTTCCCCTCCCCTGAAGGATGAGGGACACCTACTCTGGTTATAGTGCAGTGTATGAATGTGGTACAGGACAGCATCACAGATGAACAGAATCACTCTAACGGTGAGCCTCATCATTTTGATGGGTAAGGGAGTAGTTTCGGACCCCTGACATTATAGTGTGACACAAGGCCTTGGGACTGGAGCCATGGATAGACAGGAGGAAGGAGAAAAACACGGTGACAAGCTTGGGCATCTCCTATCAAAACTCTGCTTATGCCAAAGGCCAGATTGGAGCTGTGGCTGCTGCAGCACCCTCATAGCAATATGGCACTGACTTGCTGCTGTTCTCTGTCCCCATGGTCCACACCAAATAAAAGGAAAAGGAGGTATGGACAGGCAAGCTTAGGTATCACCACAACCACTCCTATAAGGAACACTGGATTGAGGACCCCTGGGGACAGCTGACAAAAAGCAGAAGCAGCCAGTGTCCACCCTGGCCCTCAGCCAGCCACCCAGTCCAGCCAAGGCAGTGACAGCACCAGACTCCCCACTCCACTCTGCTCAACCCTGAGTCCCCAAGAAGTTATAAAAATGTAGAAAAGGCAAAGAGAAAAGTGTAAACAGCTCCAGAGAATTTGGGAAGGTAGAGGGGGCCCCAGCCCTCATGCTTCCCCACTGATGGGGACACTGCATCCTAGGTCAACAATTTGAGACGCTTCCCCTCCTTGGGGCTGGGTGCCAGATGAAAGAAGGCAGAAAGAGAAGCCAGACCTGGAGTAGCCAACCCCAGTGGGCTTAAGGTCCCCCTTCCAGCCACAGGACATTCAAGCGGCTGTGTTTATTCTTTGTCTCATTGGTGACCCTCTTGTCTCTGAGTAGGCCTTGGGACAAAGAACCATACAATGACCCCTGTCAATCCCAGCTCCATGTCTACCTCACTTTTGCCTCCTGATCTCAAAAGCCAAGATTGCCTGAGCTGGGCCCACTGTCTATGCTAAACACAGAAGGACCCTTCAGGCCACTCCTTCAGGCAGGTAGTCTGCTGTACCAGCCACGCCAAGTCCAACAGCCCCTGAGGCCTGCTTCCCACAGTAGGGATGCACTGGTGCCATGGGCAGAGAGAACAGAACCAGGAAAGCAGAGTGAAATGGAGAAAAGAGGCATTCGGACAGCACAGCCAAGGCTCCTGGAAGACGAAATCGGGGGTGTAAAAACTGAGATTCAGTGTTCAGCGCGACGAACCTGGGCATGGACCCAAGAGCCATATCCATGGCTCATCTCCCACCACCCTGCCACCTAATTGCCTGGGTCTCAGTTCCTGGAATGGGGTTTCTGGAGTGCAAGCCCAGATAAAAACCCCTGCTGGTCCTTCACTTTCCAGGGCGGCTAGGCTAGCGGCCTGGTGAGGACTGGAAGCTCCCAGTTCCCTGCTGTCTTCTGCCCGGGTTTCATCTGTGCTGCTGGAGCTTGGGAGGGTATGGGTTGCAGCCATGCCCCTCAGGTCAGAGTGTGGGAAGAAGCTAGTTGTTGGCATCCCCCTCCTCCTCATCAAAGGACTGCACACCTGAGGATGTGACATCAGACACCTTCCGGCTGAGAGCAGTGGACATCTCTGGGTCCTCTCGTGGGGAAAGTGACTCCAGATCCCGGCATCCTGCATCTTCTTCCTCCTCAGGGGCCAGTGGTCTCTTCTCTTCCTCTACAGGTCCCCTGGCCAGTTCCACCCCACCAACCTCTGATGCCCAGTCAGTGTCTACCCCCAACAAAGGTGGAGGCTCCTGAGCAGAGTATCCTGAAGCAGGTTGGGAAGGCCCCATGTCATGTAGGCTCGGCTGTGAGTCATCAAATGCAGGGCCAAGATAGGATCCGGTAGCTGGAGATGCAATGAGGGACTGATCACTTGCTTCCCAGGCGTCAGATGACCCCAGACAGTACATCCCCTGTGACACGTAGGAGTGAGGCCATCCATCCATTGGGGCTTGAGCTAGTGCATCTGTAAACAGAAGGAGCAGGCTTGGAGGAGCCACAGAACACCCATCATGGGCAGTAAGGGGAGCTCACAGAACGGTCCTGTTGTTATGACACTAATGCAGGGGCACTGGAGAAGCTGAGACAAATGGAAAAGTCCTAAAAACCAGGGAAGGGTAGAAGGGGTCTACATAGCTGAGAAGCCTCTTAGGCCCCAGGGCTTGACTCTAGAACCATTTCTCACCCTGACTTTCCATCAGCTCCTGGTAGTTGTCACTGTAGTTGCAGTCCAGTGGCTCCTGGGTAGAATTGACACTCATGTCTTCACCATCCATGGAAGACCAAGCCATAAGTGTAGCCTCAGAAATAGCAAACTGTTCCATGACACCTATGAGAAAAAAAGATGTAATTTTATTTAGAGTCCTCAGCCCAGCATGCTGGCTCATTGCCTTTAACCCCAGCACTCAAGAGGCAGAGGCAAGTGGATCTTTGAGTTTGAAGCCAGTCTGGAGTATAAAGCAAGTTCCAGGATAACCTGGGCTACACAGTGAGACCCTGTCTCAAAAAGCCAAATCAAACAAAGAAAAGAGTCCTCTAATAACCCTTAGACCCATGCAAAGGGTATGGAGAAACCCATTGCTGCATGGTTCAGTGGAAGTAAAATACAAACCATGTATGAAATCATTTAAGAAAAGTTAGCACAAACAAGTAAGTTTTAATAAATCTAATTTAAATATAATATATATGATTCTCTTTCAACATATAATGAACATAAACTTCTTTTGGTTTTTCAATATAAACATTATTAAAGAGATGTCTTACATTCTTTTTTTTTAAATTTATTTTGTATTAGGTATTTTCCTCGTTTACATTTTCAATGCTATCCCAAAAGTCCCCCATACCCACCCCCCCAATCCCCTACCCACCCACTCCCCCTTTTTGGCCCTGGGGTACCCCTGTACTGGGGCATATAAAGTTTGCAAGTCCAATGGGCCTCTCTTTGCAGTGATGGCCGACTAGGCCATCTTTTGATATATATGCAGCTAGAGACAAGAGCTCCGGGGTACTGGTTAGTTCATAATGTTGTTCCACCTATAGGGTTGCAGATCTCTTTAGCTCCTTGGGTAATTTCTCTAGCTCCTCCATTAGGGGCCGTGTGATCCATCTAATAGCTGACTGTGATCATCCACTTCTGTGTTTGCTAGGACCCGGCATAGTCTTACATTCTTAATATGAAGTAGCCAGTGACTACTCTATTACTCTGAAATAAGGCTAGACCATGGTTCTTACTTAGGATTCCTAGCTGGGGAAAGGAGGGCTTTTCTGGTGAAATAACCTGGGGGGATTAAATGCAAATGTTTCAGAAGTTTGTCTTTGGAGGTTTTAGAATTTGAACAGGAGAGATGGCTTATGAGTAAAGAGTTAACTGCTCTGGCACAGGGCCTGAGTTTGGTTCTGAGGACCCACACCAGGCAACTCAGCCTATAACTCCAGTTTCAGGGGAATCCAACAGCCTCTAAGTCCTCTTGCACACATGTGAAGCACATAAACTTATGCAGGCAAATATAAGAACTTAAATAAAATGATTTTTTAAAAAAGAAGAAGTTGAACCTAGTTTTAGGTGGTCTAGGACATTCAAGATCATCGAAGGCTCCCCAAGGGAGCATCAGGTAAATGTGGGTGCCCAGTCGTAGAAGGGGCTATATCAAGAGACTAGAAGAAGGGAGGGCCTAACGGTGAGGATGTGAGGATGCGAGTATTGCAGATCCCTGTTCTAGTCAGAGCCATGAATAAGCTGAAGCTCTCGTTGCTATCACCTTGTCCTCCCTCTCTGTCCTCCACATCTATCACCCAGCCCCACTCAGACTTCCTCTGCCATCCACCACCCACACCAGCAACACTAAATCCTTCCCCTCTCTTCAGACTTACCCCTCTTCTTGGGTATCTTCTTGATACTTGCTGACATTATCAATTCACTTTTGTATGCACACCACATACTTGTCATCAGACCTATTTCACTTCCCTGGAACCAAACCACTGTCTCCAGGGCCATTCTCTTAATCATGCATTAGCTGTCACAGTAATGAGTACCGTAAGTCAATTCATGAAATCCAATGTTGACGAGCATGGCCTCAAGAAACTCTCCAGGCCTCTTTCATTTTTAGAAACAAATACAAGTAGAGTTATTTGAAGCCCAAGGCCCCCGTGTTTGTCTTCTATACTAAGAGAGGCCTGGGGGAAGACAGTACCATACCAGAGAAAAGAAAACATCTGGGACACATGGCCTTACAAATTTCATCAGAGTCCCATTTTCTAGGGCTATAATAAAAATATATTGGAGGGCATTTATCCGAATTAGCCAGCCCAAAAAGAAAAAACCAAGAGAAAAAAAAAATGCTTGAAATCAAGGCTGGTAGAAAAATGTGTGCCTATGGTCCACATGCAGAAAGAGAAAGACAATTTTGCCACCAGGGAGCAGATTAGAGGGGTCAGTCTCTGACCATCCAAACAACAGCAAACTATCATCCGAAGACTTGAGATATTGGGGTAGAAGTACCTGCTAGGAAACGTGCCTCCTTCTCGCCATCACTGAGGTCAGAGTAAGCATCTGTATCCCTGCGCACAGCCTCATGGCTATGTTGTGGCTGAATTGTTGGAGCCTTCCCCCAGCCCTGCCACTCAATCATGTGGGCCACCCGGCCTTGGCCCATGGCGGTAGGTTTTGTCACATGGTCCTTCATGCTCCTCGAGATCCCTATGAAGTCAGACAATACCCATAGCCTTTAGAATATCACACAATACTTAGCAGGTTCTGCAGTCATTCCCTACCCCAGGACCCATGGGATTCCATGCACTAGGGAAAATATCCCCTAGTAGCCTGTGGGTGATACTCAGGATTGGAGAGGCTTGACATAAAACCAGGTGATTCAGAGTTGTGGACATGAACCCCATCAGGCTTAAGGAAAAGGGGGAACAAAGAGGAACCTGCCAGCAGTCCCAGTTCCAGGTTTGGAGTCTCACCTGAGAATGATGACTTGGCCAGGGCCCCAATGCCATAGGCATTAGAGTTTCGCTTAAGCTTCGGAAGGATGGAAGTGGTGTCCTCCATGGAAAGCTAGGACAGGGAAGGTAAGAGAATAGGCAGAGGAATAAGAAGGCTTGGGGTGCCTTACATACAGAATAGAGTTTCTGGCTCCCAGGAAGGTGGATACCCAAGGCAGCAATTGACAAAGAAAACCAAGGGAGTATATACCTGGTACATACTGGGGGATCAGCAGAATAGCCTATCTATAGAAGGTCCCAGAACAAAAGAAAAGAAAGGTCAAGGTAGATTGAGAAGGGCTAGGGGTTGCTGCACTCACATTGATGCCGTCCCAGGAGAAATCTGTTCGTGTTTGCTGTAGGAGAGAGGAGAGGGGATGGTATCTGGGCACCTCTAGTAACGCAAATAATCCTGCCTTCCTCTGAGGAACTTCCAGATGTGCATAGAGAAGCAGACCTTCCAGAGGCTGAGAAAGACCTCAGTGTGGAGCCTTTGGTGTGTGTTTTAGGGAAGCAGGGAGATTTATGAGGAGGACTCCCCCCTTGGGGCTTTATGGGATGATGAAATGGGTGAAGCAGCTAGGAGCTTGGGGGAGGTTGTTATAGTGGGTGGGCTTCGGAAGCATCAGCCTTACCTCTGTAGAAGGCCGATGGAGACTGCTGCCATGCAGTGAGCTGGTGCTGTCCATGTTGATCTGATCGACATCCTTGAGGCCTTTCCAGTCCACGGCAATCACTTCGTTCCCTAAAGCAGCCAGATTAGTTTCTTACCTTCATTTCCCTGGCTCTCTGCTGGTTCCCTTTCCATAAAAGGCAGAGGCCACACCCTTGGGTCCAGCCCCTCCTCCTCCACCTCCAACACCTCCATGTCTCCCAATGTCATGCCTTCTGACTATCCATTTCCTTCTATGTCTACCATTCCCAAATTTCTGGAGAGAGAAATAATAAGTGAAATGAAACACTCATTTTCAGCTCAGTGGGGAATAGCATACTTAGGGGAAAAAATGCTTCCTGGCCTCTTCTGGTGTTGTTTACACAGAGAGGGAGGGAGTCAAAGACCGAGCTGTATCAGGAAAACCATTCTCCATTCTGTGCTGAGCAATTGTTGAGATTGTCTTTATTGGATCCAGACTGCTCATCAATTACTGCCCTAAAAACAAGGACACAGCTTTCTAGGGGAACCTACTCTACTCAGCAGCTGGCTTTGATATTTGAGGGATGAGAGGAATGTGGCTTCCCCCTCCCTCAAGGCCTTCCTAAGCATCGGGAACTTGGTTGACAGGAAGATACTGGGGATAGAGGCAGCTCGGAGGTGAAAACTTAGGACTGTTTCCCCGAGAGCCAAAGGGCTCCAAGATGAGATGGATGCTTTGAGCCCAATTCTCTTGGGGGACAGGAAATAGATTCAGGAAATAGAGATAGTAACAAGAAACAAGAGGACTTCATAATTTCAGAGCTAAAAGAAGAGAAATTTAAGGTGAGAAGACAGAAAACAATGGCAGAGGTGGACAGGACACTGAGAACTGGTGGAAAAGTCGGGAACCAGGAGGGAGACTCCTGACCTAAGTGCAAGGAAGTATCCTCTGTAACTCTTGGAGAAGAATTCCTTAAGTATTTACAGAGAGATTCAAGAATCTACAGAGATATTCAAGAATCGAGTGGCAGCCATCCGCCCTTGCGTACATGAACTTTTGCTTTTGGGGTTTAGGATCATAGGTCCCTAGGTCCTTTTTTTTTTTTTTTTTTTTTTTTTTTTTTTTTGGAAAGAAGTGCACTGACTAGGTCTTGGGCAGGAAGAAGCATCCAGCATGCAGCAATAGTACTGGCGACAAACAAAGGGGATGGCGGTCCCAGGGACTGACAGGTAGGGCTGGGCTGCCACACATCCAAAGTTGTTATGCTCTCTCTTGGGATCTTGTGAAACGATGAGACAGGACCAGGACCTGTGGCTAGGTCAGAAAGACATCTGGACCTAGCAGTAATGGGGCAGGCAGAGCAAGCTTTCTTGGAGAAGAGTGGGAGCGAGGGGAGGGAGGGGGTGGCCTTTGAGGAAGAGGGGGAGCTGAGTCAGAGCCTTAGGGGGCAGGGAGATGGAGGGGAGGAGAACAGGGAAAGAGGTGAAAGCAGAGGAGGGTCTCCATGGAAATAAACCGGGTCTCAGAAATCAGGCTTCCGGAGAGTGAGTTTGTTTGTAATAATAATACGAATTATTCTCTCAGCCTGAGGTCACTAGGGCGTGTAGGCGGGAGAAATTGGGAGTTAGGAAGGGGAAAATTGGGGGGTTTGGGAGAGGACTGTACTAATGTGTTCAGTCCTAAAGTGGAATGGATGCGTAGGGTGGGGGTAGGGGGCGGTAGTAAGGCAGGGGCTGGAAGGAGAGGACCATTAAGGAAGCGCCTTTCTTCCCTCCCCCTGCCAAAGGTAAATAAAAAGCCGGCCCTGCCCCGCCTGCCCCCGCTGACAGGTGCAGGCGGGTCCCAGGGTTCCTAGGCGGACCCCACCCTTCTGGGAAGCGGATTCCCGACCTCTCTTGGGGAGGTAAACCTCCACCTATTCCCTGAGTCCACGGCTCTTCCGGAGCACCCCGGCCCAAGCTCATTCCCTCCAAGCGTGGAACCCGTTCCCTCCCGGTGGCACACGCTCTTCCCGCCCCCGCCCCAGAGGGAAAATGCACGTGAACAAAGCAAATCGGGGGAGGCAGGAGCGACGGGAAAAGGCTACCAAGAGGGAAATGGTTGGGGGCAAAACACACAAGCCATATGGAGAAGAGGGTGAAGATGGGAGGGGGCGTGCGGAAGAAAGTCAGGGATGAGGCTGGAGAGGAGGTTCTGATAAGAGGGGCTGCTCCCGAAAGAAGGGCTCGGGGAGGCTCTGGCTACAGCAGAGTAGACGCGAATGGCCTGAAGGTGGAGGGATGGGGCCATCGGGAGTAGGGAACAGCGACGGAGCCGCGAAGGATGCTGTGGAGAGGCTACCAAGGAAGGACCGCGCCTGCGGGAGGGCGATGGAGAGAAGGCTATGAGCTGAGAGGGATGGAAGCCCTGGAGGCTCGAGGGCACAGGGATAGAGGGACCTTAGCAGATGGAGGGAAAGTAAAGGCGCGGGGCAAGGCCGGGCGGGCGCGGAGGGAGGTCCCCAGGGGCAAGGATGGGGATGGGGGAGGGGGCCGGAGGAGCGCCCCGGGGCGAGCTCGCCCCTGACCCGCGCCCGGCTGCGGTACCCACCCACAGTCCGCGAGCCGATGCAGCCCATGGCTCCGGGGGCCGCCGGGTCCCGGCCCTCACCGACTCGGGGCGCTCGCCGGGGGGAGCACCGGGAGCCGCGCCGCCGCCCCAGCCGCTCTGCAGCGCCGCGGCTGTCTCCGCTCGGCTCCGCTCCCCCCTCCCCTCTCCATCCCTCCCCACGGCAGCCTCCGTCGCCGCCGCTACCGCCGCCGCCACCGCCTGGCTCCCCCGCCCCGCTTGGCTCTCGGCGGCCGGGGAGGGGGCTGCTCGGGGATTGGCTGCGCGCAGAGCCTCCCCGCCCTGCCCCCGACCGGGCACCGCGCTCCCCGCGCCCCTCGCCGCGCTGCGGCCACGTCCCTCCGCCTGTCCTTCGCAACCCCCGCCCCTGAGCTCCTCGCCATCCCCGCTGAGTTCTCCCGGGAGATGCTGATGGAGAGTGTGGATAATAACCCGCTTGTGTCTCAGGAGCTCGGTCAGGAAGCCAGGGCCCACCCTTAGGATATGCTTGATGGACTTTGAGGGCTGGGGGTGAGAAGGCCGAGAGAGAAAGTGGGGCGGAGATGAGAGAACACCCTGCTTGGCCTTGGGTACCAAATTCCGCAAACATTTGTTTTCTTCCTGATGCTGCATCTGGGACGCACGAATCGGGATTGGATGCTGTTCTGGTTGCCCGGCGTTTCACGTGCGTTGCTTTGCCCACCCAAACAGATCGTGAAGTCTTTGCCAGTGGATGCTGCGAGATGCTTTCCTGTCCTCTAGCTGTACTGGGATGGGTGTGGGGCTGGTGCAAGTAATCTAGCTCTAGGCTTGGGTCCGGATGGGAGGAGAATGGGAATAATTCTATTGCAGCTGTAGGGAAATGAAAATATCAGGATCGGAAACCGGCCACAAGACATGGCTTTAAATCAGATTTAACTTTTCTGAGCTTTATGTGGATGTCCGGAAGCAGCAAAGGGAGAATACTGCCCCCTGCCGAGAAGGGTCAGCACTACACCAAGGGCCCCACGGGAAAGGAAAGGGAGATCTGAGTTGGGAGAATCAGCGAGCACTATTACAACTGGCAAGAAGAGTCTAAAAGACACACTAGGAAAGACAAGGAGGCCATTTCCTCTTAGTCGAAGCAGTATCTGCAAACCTTGGGCAAGCGGGTCTGGGTGGTACCATTGACAACAATGGTAACAACAAAAAGCAAACACTAATTCTGGGCCAGCTTGCTTTCTATAGGTTTTTGTCTCTTTCCTGGGATTAGAGAGGAAGAGGGGCAGGAGGCCTTGTGGGTTTGAGGCAGAGAAAAGGGGCATGCCTTACACGTGTAATTTTGTGACATTTAGATTATGATTGAGGAATTGCATCTGATGAAATACCAGATGAAGATATGGGAGGGGATAGATATTTTTGCTCATTTTGGTACTATAACAAAATTCCTGAGACTAGGAAGTTTATAAAGACTAGAAGTTTGGAGGCTGGAAAGGCCAAGAACTTAGTGTTTGCAACTGCTGCAAGTGTCCTAAGGGCTTTGATGCATTGTAACACTTCGAGGGGATGATATGGTGAGACAGGAGGAATATATTAGCTTCAGCCTCTTTCATAAAACCTCTAGTGCCAACCTCTGTGACCTTCACTAATCCTTACTATTGCTCTAAGACCTTGTATCCAAATAACATTACCATATGAATTCAAGGATTAAATCCAAGTCCTGGATTTGAAGGGCCACTTGCAAACTCTATCAGGAACTGACACTAACTGCAGATCTGGGAGGTGGATTTAGAAGATCTGGGGATTTGTTCTGGCCAGCTGCCTTCTGGTCCCTGCAATGACAGTTACTTCTCAGCACATGGGGCATCCTGTCCCATTCTCTGGATCTTTTGAGGCAAGGCTAATGAGTTCCACTTTTCATAACCAAAGCAAACTTCCTGGAAGACAATTTGACAGTATGGATCTTATATATATATAATTTAAAATTGCATCTGCTTTTACACTTGTTATCTGATTAACATAAATTGTTCAGGAGGCAGAGCAGAAAGATTGAGTTCAATCATGGCTGGGTTATGTAGAGAGTTCAAGAACAACACTGCTAACTTTATGAGACTCTTAATCTCAAAAGGAAATTTTACAAAAGGCCTGGGTGAGCACTTGCCTAGAATATTCAAGGCCCTAGGTTCAGTTCCCAGCAACAACCGCAGTTCTAGTTTGCTATCTACTGCTGTGATAAACACCATGACTGAAAGCAACTTGGGCAGGAAAGAGCTTATCTTACAGCCTGCAGTCCATGGGAAGTCAGAGCAGGGCTATAAAGTAAAATGATTAGTTTTTAGTTTGTGTTTAAAACAATACATATCCTTCCTGCCTTCCATCAGTTTTTTTTTTCTATCCAAGTAACTGATGGAATTTCCTGAGAAATACTTATGTTTTACACAACTCCACCCCAAACAGACTTACAGTTTGACCCTCAGCAAAATCCTAATATCGATTGGCTCATATTTGAAGTTTTAGAATACAAGGCTCTGGCAGAGTGCCCCCATGTGGCACTTCCTAACTGGTTCCCTTTGGGACAGAATCCCAAGGTGAAACCATATCATCACTTCTCTTGTTCCTACTGATGCCTGTGGCCCCTTGGGGGTACCTCTTGGATGGAAGAACACAACCACGGGTCAGTGGCAGTACTGTGTACTATGCAGACTCTTAGGATCTATGGGCAGAATAAAAAAAATCCATTAACTTTGTATGGGGAAAAAAAACCTACATGTATATTCACTAGCAGGTAACTGAAAAATTTCCTTTACTTGAGCGACACATGTAAGCAGAAAACCACAATAGTGTTACATCACCAATGTATCCTCATCAGCGGTCAGAATCACAGATGCTTGCATTACAAAACAGTCATTGGAGATCTTTTTCTATGATATTCTTTTACATCACTACTCTTTTGAAATCATTAAAAAGTATACTTAAAATTATATTTGCTTCTTACATTTGTTATTTAATGATTTTATTGAGAAGCAGCACGGTCAGGGATGTGACTCTGTGGTAGAACACTTGGCTGGCGTGCATGAAGCCCTGGGTTTTGTTTTGGTTAAGGCAATGATAGTATTTATTTTATTTTATTTTGAGAGGGTTTTGAACATATACTGTGATTACATTTAACTACCATTATACTCTATTACTACTTTCCCTGTGAACTCCTTTATCTCCCGAGATCCCCAGTGCCTATACCATTGAAGAAAATGATCCCTTCCCCCCAGTCTAATAGCAATTTTCAGCCAGCAGCTCTTCAGGAAGGGCCTTGTATTACCTTTCCCTATCATTGATGGGATGCTGAAAGTCTTTTCTAGTTGTTCATAACTGCTGTGTGTCCATGATTCCACACACAGTTCTTGAATCCTCTAGTTCTTGAGTTCTTTGTGGCCACTCTTTTGCAATATTTGATGCTATATATGGCAGCAAAGGCGTGTAATCCCATTTCACTGGAAGGTGAAGACAAGAGGACCAGGAATTCAAGGTTAGCCTTGGCTATATGGCAAGTTCAAGGTTATCTGGGCTATAAGAAATCCTATCTAGGACTGGAGAAATGGCTCAGTGCTTAAGAGCACCGGCTGCTCTTCCAAAGGACCTGGGTTCAATCCCCAGCACCCACATCAGAATTTATAGCTGTCTGTAATTTCAGTTTCAGGAGATCTGACACTTTCACACAGACTACCATGGAGGTAGAACACCAGTGAGCATAAAATAAATTAAAAAAAAAACGAAACCCTATTTAAAAATAAATAAATAAATAAATAAATAAGGCAATTTTATTATTATATTGGGGAACCAGGCATTTAAAAATACTTGACCTTTAATCCCAGCACTTGGGAGGCAGAGGCAGGCGGATTTCTGAGTTCAAGGCCAGCCTGGTCTACAAAGTGAGTTCCAGGACAGCCAGGGCTATACAGAGAAACCCTGCCTCGAAAAACCAGAAAAAAAAAAAAAATACTTGAAGCCTCCTTTCACTGAGTGTGTGCTGAAAGAGCACTGAAACTCAGAGGATAAATAGCTCCCCCTGTACACATACCCTCCCTGCCTCACTGCCCAACCTTGGGTATTTCTCAACAAACAGAGTCCAGAGCCCTGAAGCTTAATGATCTGTGTCTTTTGTTTCAATTGGGCATCAGGTTAAATTAAAGAGCTAAGAAAATCCAGAGAAAGAGACATTCAAAGTCCAAGAACAGGCAAGATTAGTTCCCTGAGCAGGTAAGGAGGTGGGCAGAGATTCACACAGGGAGAGTCAGTACTGCTCCTTCACCCTAGCCAGGGGTGGGAAGGTGGTGGGGAGGAGCAGGGGTGGTGTAGTGGTGAATGGGCCAATGCTAGCAGATCATGGCATCCTTTCTAGAAAGTGGAAGACAAGCTTATATGCTGTGTCAGGGCATAGGAAAATGTAATACACAAATATCACTTTGCACCTGGGAAAGACTGTTCTGTCTACATATTCAGAACCCCTAAGAGGAAACCTCAAAGTTGGGAGATAGATAGATAGATAGATAGATAGATAGATAGATAGATAGATAGATAGACCTATTTGTATGTTCCATGTGCATGTGTCCAAAGGACAAGAGTCAATGTGGGGTGTCTATAGCTTTCTGCCTCATCTTTTCTTTAATGTTTATTTTGTTTTACATGTAGGAGTTTTTTGCTTGTGTGCACTCTGCTTCCCTGGTGCCTGTAGGGACCAGAAGAGGGTGTCAGATCCCCTGGAACTGGTGTTAGACACTCATGAGTCACTATGTGGGTACTGGGAATTAAACCAAAGGCTTCTGAAAGAGCAGTAGTGCTCTTAACCACTGAGCCATCTCTCCTACTCCTCAGTCTTATCTTTTGAGGCCAGCTCTCTCAATGAAATAGGTGCTCATTGATTGGGTAGACTGGCCAGAGACTTCAGGAGAACTAATCGCCTCCATCCCTTCACAATCCACCCTCCCCCCCATGCTAGGGTTACAAATGCACACCACCACACCCAGATTTTATGTGGGAGCTGGGGATTTGAACTGAGGTCCTCTTGTTTCACAGCAGGTAGTTTATTCTTTAAAATATCTTCCCAAACCCTTCAACTGGCTTTCTTGTCTTCAAGAGTACACACCTAGAAGACAAGAAACCACAGGTTAAATCCATCCTAGTATTGTAGGAAAGAAAGAACTTTGGATATGTGATTCTTCATTTCTTTTAAATAATTAGTGTCTATGAATAAATAGAAAGTATTACACATAACATTATGGAGACTGAGCAGGTTATATATAGGAACATGCATGTATATGCTTATATATATTGCCTATAACACCAATTAATGAAAACAGAGGTCATGAGTTTGAAAGAGAACAAGGATGGGTATATGGGAGGACTTAGAGGAAGGAAAGGGAAGGTAATTATAATCCGCACAATAAAAGACAAAGAATTTAAATTAAAAAAAAATTGAGTGGGTAGGGAGGTGGGGGAAAATCTGAGTGGAAATTAGAGAAAGGAAAAAAACATGGTAAAATATATTGTATGAGGGGGGTTCAGTTAAAATAAATAAAAGCAGTATTACTCAGTTAAGGGAATTTTAGTGGATAACCATTCTTTCCCTCCTGACTGTCTTTAATTAAGGTGAGCTCATAAGCTAAGAAGGGATGCATCTGCTTACAGTCCTAATTTCTGAAATAGAAAAACAATCAGCTCTCCTTAGGAAGGCTTGCAGCAAGAGGTCTCAGATGCTGTCATATGATACTCATAACTCACATCCCATTTAACATCTATGAAAAGAGTCTGTACCTTGGGCCATCAAGGAAGAGGTTCAGAAAATCCCCTTGCTAAGTCAGCTTTAGGACAACTCATAGGCAGCTGCTCATAGGCCTGCTTGCTTAAGGTACTAGGGGTGGGGATAATACATAGGTAAACCTTGTCTGAGTAGAAATTACAGTCTGAAAACTAGCAAAAATGATATGTTTGTTTGTTTGTTTGTTTGTTTGTTTGTTTAATATAATTGAGGTTTTTCTTTTGGGGGAAGGAATGATATACGGCTTCTTGCTACAGCCCAGGATGCCCTGAAATTTATTATCTCATTCAGGCTGGCCTTGAGGTTCTGGTAATCCTCCGCCTTCATGGTCATGCATGGAGCTTTCTTCACTGTGCTCCGGCTCTCAGAGGTTCTCAGAACAATCAATAGATGAGGTTCCCAGCCCCTGTGCTGGTGGAGGGTCCTACACTGTGCAGGTTGCTGAGGCCAGAAGGGTAGCTCCAAGCTAGTCTATCAAATGCCAAGAGCCACAGCAGATGCTTTCTGCCTTCTGTTGGCAGGAGAGGTAGAAAGGCCTATACTGACCAATCTCAGATCTGCTAGACAGTGAAGAAGGCATAACTCTTTAGGCCAACACAGCTTGCTAATCTTCTGCAATCTGACACCTTTGCAACTCTAAGCTAGGATCATTGCCATACATAATCAGATAAAGAAGCTTATGGGCATGGTTCAGGATGGTAAGTGTTGTCTTTGATGCTGTTCCCAGCCACATATCTCCTACGTGCAAAAGTCTCCTTCATGGGTGTGATGGTTAATCTCTATTGTCAGCTTGACTATATTTAGAATTAAATAAAAGGCATACTTCTGGGACTGTCTCTGAGGATCTTTCCAGAAATAGTTAACGGAAAAGAGAAGATGTGCACTGAGAGAGTGGTACCATCCCATGACCTGTGGTACTGGATTGGATGAACAAGAAAGCAATCTGAAGCACCAGCATCCATCATTATCCACTTCCTGAGAAGTTTAACCAGCTTCCCCATATTTCTGTAGTCATGCCTTCCCTGTCATGGTGGACTGTGCACACAAACCTTCCTTCAGCTGTTTCTTCAGGTATTTTGTCTTAGCTAAGAGAAAACTAACAGATACCATGGGCAAACCAGCACCACCAATCCACGTAGCATAGGATCCTGTAACCTTGTCTACCACGTGCTGGTGCACAGACAGCTGCTTCCAGGAGACACTCACAGGAGCTATGCTTCAGGTCACCAAGGGGATGGATGCACAGACAGCTGCTTCCAGAAGATACTCACAGGAGCTGTGCTTCAGGTCACCAAGGGGGTGGATGCACCTGGCTGTTTATTAAGCAGATCTGTGTGAAAGTTCAGCAGAGAATTACTTCTGATTTGAATGTTCCATCCACTCTAGCTTGGATATAGTTTGTTCCCTAAAGAATCATGTGTGGGAAGTTCTTTTCCTACTATAACAGTATGGAAAGCTGGTGGATCCTTTAAAGGGTGGAGATAGTGGGAGAAAATTAAATCATTGAGGGACCTCTCCTCAGAAGATTGGAGCCCTTCTACTGGGAGAATTAGGGCTCTCAGGACTGGAATCAGTGTTGGAAGAATGGGTAGTTAGAAAGCCTTGGACCCATCTCAGTCTTTCCCTCCCTTCTTTGTAGCACATGAACTTTTGCTATGTGATTCCATGTACCAGCTGTAATGAGGATGAGGGGGCATCCTCATGGGATAGAACAGAAAGTAGACTAAGACACTATAAAACCCCCAAGGAGTAAGGCCAGTCCAAGGGGTCTCGGATGAGCGGAGCTAGCTTTCTCTCTCCAACGATCTAGTGCTCTCTTGCTGCATCCTATCAGATCCCAAAGGTCATATAGGACATTGAGATGCTGTCATTAGGCCCAAGTCAAAAGCCGGAGCAGACCAGGCAGAAAGGTAGGAAGCAGGCCTCAGCAGCTAAGAAACCAGAAGTCAGAGGTGAGGAATTTGTAGAGCTCAGAGAATAGGACCAGATGAAATTTTCTGAAGTCTAGGAACCAGTCAACTGTAATAAAACCAAGAGAAAGAAAAGGAGTTGGTATGTTGTGCAGACATTTATATAGCTACTTACTTTAGCCTCATTGACCCTGCTGACAGTTTCATACCCCATCTTTCATGGAGGACAAATAGATCCTAGAACTGGAAACCAAGTTTCTCGACATGGCAGATTTAGCAGTTTGAGAAGGGAGCAACAAATATTCTGTTATGCTCTGGAGTCTTGCTATCTCCTCTGGGGCACCCTGAGCCCTCATCTTTCTATGGGCTCCTCTGGGGGAGATACCCCTGCCTGGTGCTGATAAGCCTGCTGAATAGAATTCTATATTACCTGTCTCTATTCACTATTGCCAGGTAACCAATGCCAGCATCCCCCCCCCCCTTTTTAAGGTATAATCGCAGGTCAGATCCTTCTTCACATTCTTGATTGGGTGAAGATCTGCTGCAAAATCCACTTGGCGGAAACTATTACTTACATGACAGATCCATGCGGTTCCCTAAGCTCCCTTCCTATGTTAAGCAAACCCGCTGAGTCCCGGGAAGGGTTGCACAGGCCTTTATTTTTGACAATTAAAAAACAAAAAAATCAAAACAGTGAAAGCCAAGCATGGTGGTGAATGCCTATAATTCTAGTATTTAGGAGACTGACTCGGGAGGCTTACTGTGAATTTGAGGCCAGCTTGGACTATATGGCAAGTTCCAGGCCAGCCGAAACTCCTCAGAAAGGTTTTGAGAAAACAAGGGCTGGAGAGATGGTTCAGCAGTTAACAGCTCTTGTTGTTCTTCCAGAAGACCTAGGTTTGATTCCTAGCACCCACATGATGGTTCACAACTATCTGTATCTCTAGTTACATGTCTTTGGGCCATCCTCTGGCCTCCCCAGGCACTGCACGAAAATAGCACACAGACATATATGTAGGCAAAATATCCATACAAAAAAAAACACAAACAAAAGAAAGAATGAAGGCTGGGTGTAGTGGTACACACCTCTAATTCTGGCCACCAAAAAATGAGACTGGAGAATCATGAATTTAAGGTCAGCCTGAGCTACCCAGTGCATTTGAGGCTATCCGAGGCTCAAGGTTACCCTGCTTCAGACAAACAAAAGTTCGTGCAATGAGAAAACTAGCCAACCAAAGTACAGCGTGCAGGTTCACTAATTCTTAGGCTGCCATTCTTTCTCCTACTGCATGTCTCCCAGGTAATTCTGTTGGATTGTTTATACATGATTTTTTTTGTTTTTGTTTGTTTGTTTGTTTGTTTGAGATAATGTTTTTCTGTGTATTCCTGGCTGTCCTGGAACTCAGAGATCCACCTGCCTCTGCCTCTAAAATGTTGGGATTAAAGCCATGCACTACCATTCCTGGCTTATGATCTTTTTAATTGTGACATTAAATACTATTGAAATAAATCTAGGCTTTATCTTTTTTTAAAATAATTATTTAAAATAATGTTATTAAGCTGGGCGTTGGTGGCACACGCCTTTAATCCCAGCACATCGGAGGCAGAGGCAGGCAGATTCCTGAGTTCAAGGCCAGCCTGATCTATAGAGTGAGTTCCAATACAACCAGGGCTACACAGAGAAACCCTGTCTCGAAAAATATAATATTACTACTACTACTACTACTACTACTACTACTACTAATAATAATAATAATAATAATAATGTTATTAGAGAGCAGATCCCATTGTGTATGCTTTAGTACAATAAAGTTTAAATTTTATATATACATACACACACTATATATATGTGTGTGTGTGTGTGTGTGTGTGTGTGTGTGTGTGTGTACAATACTTAAGATTTCTAGAGAACTCACTGTTCTTCTGTTCTGTATGCTTATGAATGGGTGTGTAGTGTTGGGGGAGGTGTTCTGGTCATTGTTTAGTTAAAGTTTTGTCGTATTAAGCTGATAGGATAGTCTTTGCCCTCTGGGGTGTGGGACCACTTGCAGGCTGTTCACTAGGTGAGTCAGTTACAATTAATCTGTCTGTGAGTGTCTCCACCCAGATGAGAAAATTCAAAGGAAGCTGAAAACTTAATTTCAGGTAATATGTGCTTCTCTCTAACTTAATGAAAGTTCCACAAACAAATGCATTCATTGTAGGAAAAAAAATTAAATACAGATTAGTAAGACAAAAATATATCATTATTTTCTGTGTCTTGTATTATTAACATTTTTATATACTTCATTTAAACATGGGTGGGAGGGGAGTAGGTATGTTTATATGCATGCACACACATGAGCTAGCAGTAGCAAAGGTTGTCTTTTAAAGATTATTCTGATTTTTAATTATGTGTATGCCTATGTGTCTGTATGTCTATGTACCTGAGTGTAAATTTCTTCTGTAGGCTGGAAGAGGGTGTCAGATTCCCTGGACCTGGAGTTAAGTTAGCTGCCCTGTATGGCTGCTGGCACAAAGCTCAGGTCCTGCTCAAGAGAAGTATTTACTCTCAATCACGGAGTCATTTGCCCAGTACTACCTTAGAATTTTCTTTCACACTTGTTTATTTATTTTGACACAGTGTGCATGTGGAAGTCAGAGCATAACTCTTGGGGTAGATTCTTCCCTTCTATCATGTAGGTTCTGGGGGCAGACTCAGGTATGTCAGCCTGACCCATTTTGTCTGCCAAGGTTGACTCCTCTTATGGCAACTGGAAACAGCTGGGAGCAGAGACTGGAGGCATCTTCCTGTTCTAAGGTGGGAGCTGTAATGTCAGTCTCCTTCCCTGTATCTCTCTAATGTCCTTCACTGTCATGTTACTGCAAAAGCCACTGGCACTTACCTTGTCTTCTCCTTTTTCTTGCCTTCTTTCAGTCTTCAGCCCATCCTGTCTGTTTCTTCACTGTACTTAGGCAGCTCACATGCAGTCTATGTGGGCAGATTTTGTTCCTCTCAACCCTGCTATGGTCATTCATGAGAAACATTCCATAACACTGCATATCTCCTAACGTTTCACCCTATTCTTATTTTTCCCTGGATTGCCGTTTTCCTTTTCTTTCTACTTCTTAATTCCAAGTTGCAAGTGTTTGTGGAGCACCTACTATGTGACAGGACTGCTCCAGCTGCTAGAGGCTAAAAGGAGTGCTCTCTTGGGGTTTAAAGTCAAGTCAAAAGCTGTCAGGGAGGGCTGGTGAGATAGCTCAGCAGGTAAGAGCACTGACTGCTCTTCCGAAGGTCCTGAGTTCAAATCCCAGCAACCACATGGTGGCTCATAACCACCCATAATGAGATCTGACGCCCTCTTCTGGTATGTCTGTACAGTGTACTTATGTATAATAATAAATAAATCTTTAGGCCAGAGCAAGCAGGGACTGAGTGAGTGGGAGTTGACCAGAGCAAGCACAGGTCCTAAAAATTCAATCCCCAACAACCACATGAAGTCTCGCAACCATATGTACAGCTACAGTGTACTCACATATATAAAATAAATAAATAAATCTTTTTTAAAAATCAGAGAGAGGAACACAATAAAACAACAAAACCAAAATAACTAGACAAGATTTGTTGGAGCACACAGTGGGCTGAGGCAGATTTCTCAGAACCCAGAGCTATCATAGTCTACATTGTGAGGGTCAGGCCAGACAAGACTACACAGTGAGACTATGTGTCAAAAACAAAATAAACCCCACTAAATTATATGCTTGTGTATATTAGTGTTAAAGAAAAAGGCTGAGTGATATATTCAAGATGATGAGTGCATTAAAGGTAAAGGTGAGGAAAATGAAGAATCGGTAAGTATAGTTCTGAACAGGGTGGCCATGAAGTGGTCCATTTGGAAGACAGCATGAGAAAGAAAATAAAGGAAATGGTGCCATAAGCCATGTAGATACCTGTGGTTCAAATATAAAATGATTGCCTTCTGCAGTGGATCCACCTGTGGGTTACCATCCCTTCGGTGGTCGAATGCTCCTTTCCCAGTGGTTGTCTAAGACCATCAGAAAACACAGATATTTACATTGTGACTTCCAACAGTAGCAAAATTACAGTTATGAAGTAGCCACAAGAATAATTCTTTTACAGTTATAAAGTAGCAATGAAAATGAACTGTATTAAAAGGTCCAGGTATTAAGAAGGTTGAGTATCTCAACACGTACTCCTTTTTTTTCTTTTCTTTTCTTTCTTTCTTTTTTTTTTTTTTTTTTTTTTTTTTTTGAGACAGGGTTTCTCTGTATAGCCCTGGCTGTCCTGGAACTCACTTTGTAGACCAGGCTGGCCTTGAACTCAGAAATCCGCCTGCCTCTGCCTCCCGAGTGCTGGGATTAAAGGTGTGTGCCACCACGCCCGGCTTGAACACGTACTCCTTAGATGGTGGTATTTTGGGGAAGTTGTGGAACCTTTAGGAGGTGGGACCATCCTAGAGAATATGGGTCTCTTTAGGAAGGTATTCACAGGCTATATCCAAGCCTTCATCTACTGCACATTCCCTCTGCTCCCTGGCCCCACAAACAGCTGTTGAACATTCAGTTACTATAGACAGAGCACTCTGCCATGACTTCCCAATCATGATGAACTTTAAGCCCCTGATCATGGCTCCAAAATAAATTCTTCCTCTATTAAGTTGCTCCTGTTAAGTATTTGTTCATAGTAAAGCAAAAGTAACTAAGGTGGGAAATTGGCAGCAAGAATGGGTTTATTGCTGTGATGATCCTAGCCATATGGTTCATACTAATTTGGAACTGGTTTGAAGGGGGGAAGCCCCAAGAAAAAAGGAGTCCTCCATTTTGTTCCAAGCTTAGCAAGCCATTCAGACATGGGGGACTTCAATCTTAATAGGAGGGTTCTCTAACAGTTCACCAGTTATGGATTTTAAAAGCATTATGTGTATTAGATGGTAGAGCCAGAGAGTATTGCCTTCTCCTGTCTGCACAGTGACAGTCACCAATAATGTGGTGGAGTTTGTGACCTTGTCTAAGGCCAAGGCTCTTGCAGCCTGCAGATGGCAGCCCACATATCTTCTAGTGCTTATGGACTGATTTGGTGATGCACTGGATGACAAGAATTCTTGATAGCTTTACAGAATGAGTTAATGAAGATAATCTTGAAGAATTTATACGTTGCATCCTTAGGAACTGGGCATATGCAGCCACTACAGAGGACATGGATCCTATATATGACATACACTTGCAGACCTTGGATCCCAGCCTTCCTGCCTTATCTGACTGTGAGGTATGGGAATCCCCGTGCAACACAGAGAGCTGCCAGCTGTGGACCCTCGGGAAAAGGTGCAGCACATCTGACTGCTTCTTCCACTACAGCTCTTGGATGTATTTGTATCCACCCATCGTGGCTTACTTGATAGCTGTGATCAGACCTGCACTTCTTAACTTTTGAATGATGCTGACACTATTAATACCATGGGGAATTTTGAAGTCAGATTGGATACGTTCTGCATTTTAAGATGGCCGTGGGACAGGCGTGGTGGTGAATGTCTTTAATCCCAGCATTTGGGAGGCAGAGGCAGGCAGATTTCTGAGTTCAAGGCCAGCCTGGTCTACAGAGTGAGTTCCAGGATATCCAGGGCTACACAGAGAAACCCTGTCTTGAAACAAACAAACAAACAAACAAACAAAAAATGGCCGTGAACCTTTGGGGGTGGGAGTAGATGCTATGGCTTGAAAATAAAATGCTCCTGAAGGCATTTTGAATGTTTGAATATTTGATCACTAGTTGGAGGGACAAATTGGGATACCTGGAACTTGGAAAGGAACTGTGAGCCACCTTGAGGACATGGATCAGCAGGGTGGCTCTGAGTATTGTAGCCCAAGCCTCATTTCTGAACCCAGCCCTCTCAACTTCCTGGTTGGTACCATGAGACAAGTAGCTGTTGAATATTCTCGTTGCTCCAGACTAGGCCCTTTGCATGTATTCCTCACTGAGATGCTCTAACTCACTGAGTCAAAATAAATTGCTCCTCTCCTTTCTTCTGTTAGGTAATATGTCACAGCAATGTGAAAGTAATACAACCGAAGAACACTGTGTTTTTATTTTGTTTTGTTTTGTTTTTATAAAAAATATGGAACGCTTCATGTATTTGCGTGCTGTCCTTGCACAGGGGCCATGCCAATCTTCTCTGTATCGTTCCAATTTTGGAATATGTGCTGCCAAAGTCAGCAGTTGTTTTGTTTTTCGTTTGTTCTAGTTTGGATTATTTTTGAGAGGTGTCTTTGCTAGGATGCTATAATAGAGCTGTTTCCTGTGGGTGTGACATGATCATCAGCTATCATGAAGAATATTATATTAACCTACAGAATACCTTAGCATGTAAGTATGGCTACAAGATAATAGAACAATACAGTGACAACTAGGTCTATGGTAATGGTATCATTCCGTCACAAAAGGAATAGGGTAAGGATAGTCATAAAGGCCTCTTCTAGGATTCTGATCACCACTCTCTCCTGTTCTGTGGAAGTAGTCTTGGAGGAGAAATGCTTGAGTATATATAGTTGGGAGGTTGGGACTCTGGGGAACAACTTTTTGTGAGCTATCACCTATGCCAGCGTTGGGCTTTTAAGTGATACAAGCTACCTTTGAGTTAAGCAAAGCCCCATAAACTTACTGGTTCACCAAGAGAGCTGCCAGTGATGGATCATCTAGATGGATTTTTTTTCCATGTCAGTGCCTATCTAGGGTGACCTTTATGTGTACCTAGGACAAACCATATGATATGAGATTACTGGCATGTCCTACCATGCCTAGCTTTGTGGAAGAAAAAACTTGGCATAAGAAATGTCAAGTGCAAGGCTCCAAGGTAGGAGTGTTTCTTGTCTACGTTGTTGGAACAGAATGAATAGATGAGGTCAAGGAATACTTTTGACAGATATGTGGGAGAGGGTGTGGCTGGGGAAGATCCTTCAATTAGTTTGATTTCCTCAGTGAAACCAGAAGGAAGGCTATCAGTTGTATAAGTGTGGTAGTTTGAATATGCTTGGCTCAAGGAGTGGCACTATTTGAAGGTATAGCCTTGTTGGAGGAAATGTGTGGCTATGATCGTGGGCTTTAAGACCTTCTTCTGGGGCTAGAGAGATGGCTCAGCGGTTAAGAGCACTGACTGCTTTTCCAGAGGTCCTGAGTTCAATTCCCAGCAACCACATGGTGACTCACAACCATGTGGAATGGGATCTGATGCCCTCTTCTGATGTGTCTGAAGACAGCTACTAATTAGTGTACTAATAACATTAAATAAATAAATCATTAAAAAAAAAAAAGGACCTTCTTCCTAACCACATGGGAGCCAGTCTTCTCCTAGCTGCCTTCAGAACAAGAGGTAGAACTTTCAGCATTCCCAGCCCCAGGCTGCATGCCTACCTAGATGCTGCTGTGCTCCCACCTTGGTGGTAATGGACTGAACCTCTGAACCTGTAAGCCAGCCCCAATTAAATGTTGTCCTTATAAGAGTTGTTTCGGTCATGGTGTCTGTTCACAGCAGTAAAACTCTAAGACAATGAGGCTGAAGAACAATGAGTAAAGATGAAGTCTAGAAGTCTTCCTAGAGACTGGAGTGCTTATGAGGAAACAGAATTAATTGCCAAGGAGTACTTGAAGTATATTGTCATGAATTTTCAAATTCATGACAGAAGGCCTAGCCAGAAGGCCTGTGCATTTTCTCCAACCCGGCTGAAATGCATGGGTGTAGGCATGGTAATAGAGTGAAGGCTAGCCTATGATTAGGTTTTGCAAGTACCAAAGAGGAAGAGAGAGGCATAAAGGAACTGGGAGCCAATTTAAGAGAGTAACTTTATTAGTTGTCTAAGGAATTGAAACTGATACAGAAGCATGACAATGGAAAGTGGGATTGTTTGCCATGGGTTCCAAGAATTATCTGAGTTAAAGTAAAAGAAGAGGAGTGACTAGAATATAAAAGAAAGTGGTAGGATGAAGAGAAGCTTAGAATTTCAGAGTGAAGTAATGGCTACTTATTTGGAACTGTGCTGTGACAAGGCTACTTGAAATGTGTCAATAATGAACAGACAAAAAAAATGAGACTTGTTTCTGTAAAGCTTAGGTTTTTCTCTTTTTTTCAGATTTATTTATTTTATGTATATATACTGTCGCTCTCTTCAGACACATCAGAAGAGAACATCAGATCCCATTACATATGGTTGTGAGCCACTATGTGGTTGCTGGGAATTGAACTCAGGACCTTTGGAAGAACACTCAGTGCTCTTAACTGCTGAGCCATCTCTCTAGCCCCTGGCTTAGGTTTTCCTAAAACTCTTTTATTCAGGGTTCTTCAATGCTTCAACCTCTCTTCTAGCCCATTGATCAAAAGAAAGTTTATAGGTTTTTGTGGACCTGTTTAGAAGTAGTTCTTTGGAGGGTTTCCATTCTTTATTGTCAGGACCAGCAGTCCAATCCAATGGCAAACACCAACACAAATCAGAAGCCGCAGTCCAGTCCAAGTCCAATAGCAAACACGAAACACATGTCAGTAGCAGCAGCTCAATCCAGCAGACACTGCAAGGCTTCACCGAATCAGCATGAGTCAGCAGAATTGGCAAGAATCAGCTGGAATACCAGTTTCTTTCTATGAAGTCGGGCAATGCAAGAACATCCTTTCACTGGATGTAGAGTTCTACTTATACTCCTTCCAAACATCACATGCCCTGTCAAATGTCTGGTTCAGCAAAACGTCCTCTCACACAAGACAGCTTCTAGAAAAACATCACGTGACACAAGTGAGTTTACAAAGAAACCAGAAATTTCCATTTCAGTTCTCAATTGATGTACTATTGGGGAGAGGATCACAAAACCCTTTTCCTAACTAGGAGCTTTGGGCAGGCAATGGCTGCTGACTCAGGGCAGGTAATGGCTGCTGAGGGGACTGACTCAGTTCTCCATAGCAGTGTAGCCCATGAGCTAGGGGATGTTACTACACTCTTTGACATATGGGCAGTATTGACTGTACTCAGTGGGTTGTAAACTGAAGGAGGGAAAGGAGAAGAAAAAGGAGGAAGGGGCAAAAGAGACACATGGTTTGAAGGTGTCCAGAAAGAGGTAGAAAGAGGTGTAAAAAGTGCATATGACTGAAATACATTGAATTCATATATGTAATTAACAAAGGACATATAATATTTTAAAAAATGGGCTATAGTGTCAATTACACTGAATTCTCATGAGTTAGCACCAAGAAGACATATTTCACTAATAAAATTTAAAATGTAGGCTGTCCATTGAAATGGTAGGATTTTAAACATACTATTTGAAGAAAGTATATTGTGGGGGTGAAGAGATGACTCAGATGTTAAGAGCACTTGCTGCTCTTTTAGAGGATATGAATTTGATTTCTAGTACACAGAGGCAGTTCATAAAGTCTGTAACTCCAGTTCCACGGAATCTAACACCCTCTTCTGGCTTCCTTGGGCACCAGGCATATAAGCAGTACACAAACGTACATGAAGGTGAGACACCCCCACAGAAGTAACAAACAAAAGGTCCTGAAAGTATAGTAATAAAAATAGTGTCTCAGTATGGATGTGTATGATCACATTTTTATTATATTTTGTGGGGAAAGTGGTGGTGATAGGTAAAGCTATGAAAGGAACAAAGCCAGGAAAGAGTCGTCTACAAGAGCATTAAATGTCTGAACACCCATAGTAGAGGCATTTTGGAACAACTGAAAGTGAACTAGAACATAGCAATCCTCTAGTGATGGTCCAGGATGAAAAAGGATTGTACAAGTACGTGCAGTAAGTAGTTCACAGTTTGATGACATGATGTTCAAAGCTGGGGGATATTAGGGAGGAACAAAAGGGAATTGTCTAGACATGGCAGTGAGGATCCAAAGAGACGTTTGTTCCATGGTCAGTGCTAGTGGCACAAAGGCTGTGATAGAAAAACATTGCAGCTATTTGACAGGGCTTCAGAGGAGGTGTGTCCAGGCAGATGCAGCTTAGAGCAGAAAGGGAGAGAATCCTTTCTGCTAAGAATCGCCTGTGAGTTCCAGATCCAACAGGAAGGTTCAGGAGTTGAGCAAGAAAGTAAGATGTAAGGTGAACTGAAGAGCAGGGCTTCTTAAGGGATTGCCACACATGGTATTAGGGAACTTAATGAGATGCACTCTGATGTTTTCCAGCCAGAGAACAAAGGGAAGGCTGTGAGCACAGGAAGGTAGAGAGGAGAGAGTCTCCTTTATTCTCCTCTGCTAGAGGACATGGGAAACTGGGGAAATGGAGGTCATACTTGAGTCTGAGGAAGGGACACACTGTTCTTCTACCTAGTCACCAAATGGTGGTATCTCTCAAGGCCCAGCATCCTAAGTGCTCTCAAATTCGCATGCATTTGCAGTATTGTTTGAATGGTATAAACAAATGTCAAAGATCATATAACAAAGGTAAGGCTGACAGCTGGGTGCACTATTCTGTGGTAGTGGGACCTTTAGGTGGTATGGGTTGGTGAAGGAAAATTAGTTATAGGGACTGGTGGCTTTCAGTTTCAGAGGTTTAGTCCATTACCAACATGGTAGGAAACATGGCAGTGTGCAGGCAGACATGATGCTGGAGAAGGAGCTGAGAGTTCTGCATCTTGATCTGTAGGCAGCAGGAAGAGAACTCTTGAGCATGTGAGACCTCAATGCTCTCCCCCACAGTGGCACAATTCTTCCAGCAAGGCCATATCTCCTAATAGTGCCACTCCCTATAGGCCAAGCATTCAAACACACGAGTCTATGGGGGCCATACCTACTCAAACCATCACACACATGATCCTGCTATTACCACACTGTCCTGCTGAGGCATTTATAAAGTTCAGAACTCTTGTTATGCCATTCTATGTAATGTAAAATCTGCAGAAGCTCCACATTGCCCTTAAGATGAAGCCATAGCTCTTCTTCAAGCTCTGGAGGTCCCCTCATCCAGCCTTTCTTCAGCCTGCACTGCTACTCATCTTCAGATGTCCTGTGGGCTTGCTTCTCTGGGGTCCCAGCATGGGTTACATCCTCAGCTGTCACAGTCTTGCAGGAGTTGCTCCTTCCAGTTAACATGCCCATCTTGCTGATTTCATATCAGAAAAACCATTCTTGAGCTCTCGGGCTCAGGTAATACATGCCCTAATTCTATGGTCTTTCAAGTCTCTGGAACAGCTGCATGTTGGTTTTATTTGATGAACATTTCCCCTAGTAGATCCCCTAAGGGTGCTGACTATCTATGAGGGCCAGGAACACATCTGCCTTCACTCATTATTGTACAAAGGCTGAGAAACAACTTTGTTCCTATATACCACCACAGAATGTCCTGCATGTAGTACATGCCAAATACTGTTGAATAAATACTTGAACAAGTTGGGATGTTATGAAGATCCTGAAGCTGTTTTCAAATATAGAATTGGCCATCTACTCTGGATTCTCCATCTACTCTGGATTCTAGTGGTTCTGAGACTCTGTGTCAGTCAGTAAATGGATGATGTATGGCTCTAGATTTGTGATAGGCTCTGTGTTGGGCTGCTACTAAGCCAACTGCAGCAACTGAGTTGGAACTGGGAAATTTTGGGGTGGCACAAGGATCATAGCTCATGCTCCTATACCAGATCGTCAGTGGTTTGCCTGAGCAAGTTGACGATCTTGGCACCTGCTGTTCTGGGTAAATTCCTTTCCCTCTTTCTGACACAGCAGCCATTTGCCACATAGCTCCTACCCTTGGTTGTTGAGGTAAATAGCAACCAAACAGGTGGCATAAGCAAGCTCTGCTGGTTAACACACGAGCAGCCCACTTCCTGTGTTAAATCTACCCCTTGGGTGGGTTTCTGACATTCAACCCACCCTATTGAAAGGGGGTGGAAGTGGGAAGCAGTTCCAAGTAAGTACTTCTCATCTCCAACAAGATAGGTTATCTATCTGTACTCATTCCCAACTCCTGAAATGTTTACTGCCTGTAATGACATAGCTATTTTCAGTGACAAATGCTGCAGCTTCTAGGCCAGGCTCTCTGGTTCTGGCTTCCTTTGGGTACAGAAGACGGAAGCAGCAGATGCCCCACTACCGGTAGCCTCTGTGCCAGCAATCTGCCTGTGTTGCTGTGGGTGCCCTGGGCCTCTTTTCCTGTCTGCCCTTCACAGCTCCTATGATTGCTGACTCTTTGCCATTTGACCATCTGCCTTGCCTGGCCCCCACATTTGTGAGCTGATGCTTGCAATGCTTTTGGGTTCCCATCTGGCCCAGCACCAAGGGTGAATGAAGGTCTCCTACCTGTTACTGTTCCTCTGACCTCGGCAGGCTTGGCCCCATAGTCCTTTCATTGCTACTTCAGACTTGATGGGATCATAACAGAGGTGAAAGCTGAGAAGGCCACCCAGCTATTGTTGTTATGTCTCCTTACTAGGAATGCAGTGTGGAGTAGGTGATTTTACAAACAAAACCCAAAAAACCCCAACATAATGTTATTTTTCCTTCTGAGAGCAAGGAGTTAGGGTGTCTAGAATATGGAAGTTATGAGAAAATATGGGTAGACTTGAGGTTGGGGAAGGGGAAGAGAAAGTGGATAAAAGAGGAGGTTATGACATCCATCAGTTATTTGGGTTGACCTGGAAGAACAGAGGCCCAGTGGCATTGTAATTATCTGTTCTACCCTTCCATGGGGTCGGGGTGTGTGCAGCTGGACATAGCAGGAAGCTGTTGGCTGGAGCATTTGTCACAAAGCTTCACCTTCATCTCATCCCCATTCCCGCCAACATTCTCAAGTCCAAGAGTCTTTTGTACTGACAAGCAAGTGCCAGTGAGACCAGGGACCAACACATTTGACTGCAAGTAGGAAACTGTAAGTCACATGTATGCAGCACTCAGTGCAAGGGGAATACTCTGCAAAAGCAGAGGCAGAACAGGGTTTCACTTCTCTGGCCTCTTATTTCTTAGATTATAAAAGCAGACCATGTTCATGGGAAAATACAACTGATAAAAGCCTTTTCCTATCCCTGGTTGTTTTTGTTTTGTGTTTGTGTCTGTATGTCTGTCTGTTTGTTTGTTTGAGACAGGGTTTCTCTGTATATACTTGGCTGTCCTGAAATTTACTCTGTAGACCAGATTTGCCTCAAACTCACAGAAATTCAGCCTGCCTCTTCTAGGGATGGCCTTGTTGGACATCAATGGGAGGAGAGGCCCTTGGTCCTGAGAAGGCTCTATGCCCCAGTGTGGGGGAATGCCAGGATAGGGAATTGGGAGTGTATGTGTGTGTGTGTGTGGGGGGGGTTGAGCAGTGGGAGGAGAGATGGGATAGGGGGGTTTCGGAGGGGAAACCAAGAAAGGGGATAACATTTGAAATGTAAATAAAGAAAATATCTAACTAAAAAAAAAATAAAGAAAAGATAGAAAGGAAGGTATGGGCCACCATAGCCTGGCTACTATTCCTGATTCTAGTCCCCAAAGCTAACAACTGACATTAACAATCTTAGGAAATTTTCTGGCAACATGGAAACATAAACAATGTATAGGTGCAGAATGCATGTTCATGTGCACAAGTACATACATGGATAGACAGAACCTAATGCTGACAGGAAGGAGAGGTTTATTTGTATTATACATTCCAGGTTACAGTCCATCATTGAGGGAAGCCAGGCAAGCATTCAAGATATGGAGGAAAGAACTTAAGCAGAGACCATAGAATATTGCTTATTGGCTTGCTCCTCATGGCTAGCTCAGCTTGCTTTTATGGACACCCCACGACCACCTGTCCAATGATGACACGGCCCCCAGTGAGCAAGGCCCTCTCCCACATCCATCATAAATCAAGAAGATGGCAGGGAAGTTCTGGCACATGCCTTTAATCCCAGCACAAGGGATGCAGAGGCAGGCAGAACTCTGAGTTCAAGGCCAGCCTCATCTATAGAGCGAGTTCCAGGAAAGACAGGACTACACAGAGAAACCCTGTCTCAAAAAAAAACAATAATTCAATCACTCACTCACTCAATCAAGAAGATGTCTTACAAATTTGCCTAGAAAGCAATTTGATGGAGGCATTTGAGGTTCCTTTTTCCAAGATGACTTTAGCTGTGTCAAATTGTCAAAAAAACTAACCAACATACTGTCTTACAAAAAATTATGTAGTTTAGGAGTTGAGAATCCAACATCTAGTTAGCTTTAGTTTCCTTAGCAGCCATATACTTATAATACATAAACACTCACACACACACACACACACACACACTCACACATGTATATACATATATATATATATATATATATATACACACACAGATATATTTACATTTATATACACAAAGCCTTATAGGTTTATTGTGAATATTAAATGGAAGTAATATATTCCTACAGTCTAGAATTGTGTAACAACCAACAATGTCAATGCATTATCTCTGTCTGTATGTCTGTGTGTGCACATATGCCTGAGATTATGCTCACATATGGGCCTTGGAGCATACATGTATGTGTGCACATAGGTGTGCTGCTGGAGATCAAGCCCAAGGTGTCATGCATGCTAGGCAGGCACTGTACCATTGAGCTGTACCTAGCCTGAGTGTGAGCAATTATTGCAGTCATTGTTAATGTTTTAGCAGTATGCTGATGCTTATGGTAGTGCGTCATATCGTTACTCTTTTGTCTGCTTATAGCCAGCATATTGATAAGACTTCTCATAGTATCTCTGCTTTGCAGTTCTTTCTTTGGTCACTATGCTGTTTTTTCCATGAATGCTTGGAATGTCACACTTTGTACTGTATACCTTTAGGAGGGGGGACTTCTCATATCTAATGGATATAAAGCCTGGGAAGTGAGTAAGGATATTTTAGTAACCAAGGTCAGTTACTTGGCCATTTTCTGGCTTCCTCTCCCAGGTTTACTATATGCTTGAAGTGGAGACATTGATTGGCTTTCTACACATCACTCATACTACCCAAGAACATCAAATAGAAATGCTTGCTTAGGAAAACCCACCAAGAATCATTAGGGTAAATTCTTCTTGCTGTCTGCATTTTAATAGCATTGACTCTAACCTCCACCTGAGAAATCCTGGGCCAGTCATTCTGACCCTTTCGGAAATTCTGTTTTGTTTCTAAGTTGTATTTAGAACGGCTGGCTTAAAACTCTTAGCTCTAATATTCTGCATCTTGAATGCTCTTAGTTGTCTGTGAAATTGAGTCTGCCTACACACTCTCCTATTCTTGATTTATAAATAGGTTCAGCTGCCAACAATTAAACAAACACTATTTTTCGATGTTCCTTAAAGAGGCTTTTAGAGGGTAGGTGGCTTTTACTCTTATAAAGTTATCTGGAAATTCCATTTCCCCACACAGGCATATTAGGAAGGATGGTGATGACCTTTGGTCTGAAAAGCCCAAGAAACAATCTCCGACACACAGAGTAAATCCAGTATCAGATTTCTAACAGATCTTCATAAGAACAGGCCTAGGACCCGCTCGTGCATGTTAGGGTGTGTCTACCTGAGCACTTTGTGTCATGTATGGTCACACATGAAATGCAAAACACTGGTGATGGAAACGTTAAGATGACAGAGAAAAGAGAGACTAGCGGGGCCTGGAAAGATGATGAATGTATAGTCATAGATATGACTCAAGACTTAAGGTTGACAGCAGGAGAGGGCATTGAATCTCCTAAGACACAGTAAACCTGCCTGGCAAGCTAGAAGGGAGCATGTGAGAGAAAGCTACTGCCTAGGTTAACTGGCTGGAAATTTCTGTTGTTTTCCAGGCTGGAACTTGGAAGTAATACTGAGAACTATATAGAATTTTCAGGCATGGCATGTTATTTATTTCTTCACATAAGGCAGCAGGCAAACGAACTAAATGCCATCCCTTTTACAATAGAGGCAATGAAACCGAATGAATGAAAAATCTTGTCTGCTGAGTTGGAAACCCGGCTCCCTGGCCTCACGAGTTTCTCCATCTTTGCCAACAGGGTTAATTAACTCTGACCTGAGTGCAACCCCTGGGGCTGTCTTTTCAGATAACTCCCCAGTTTCACATCCTAAGTTCATGGGGTTAGTTTGCATTGCCCCTAAAGCTTAGTTCAAGGACATATACTGACCAACCATACTGGACAGTAGGGTGCAGCAGATAGGGAGCGCCAAGGTTTGGAGCCTCAGCCAGGGATGACAGGGTGAAACCAAAGGAAGCACCGAGGGTTGGGTATTGGACTAAAGGCTCTAACTCGTAACTCTATAATTTGGACGAAGTTTCCGTGTGTTGTTTAAAAAAAAAAAGAAGAAGAAGAAGAAGAAGAAGAAGAAGAAGAAGAAGAAGAAGAAGAAGAAGAAGAAGAAGAAGAAGAAGAAGAAGAAGAAGAAGAAGAAGAAGAAGAAGAAGAAGAGAAGGGAAAGATGCAAGATTAAGAAAGTAAGAAAAGCAGACACCAGCTTAGTCATATCTCTTTCATGTAGCCTGGGGCACAGTCTCAGGCTGAGGAATCTGGTAGGACCAGTGGGGGGCTCCACCGAGCTTTGTCCTGGGGCGTGCTGACAACCCAAAGACTCTTGAGGGACTGGGAAAGGCTTTGAAGGGATCCTCAAGGACTAGTCCCCGGGGGCTATTTGGGTCTTCCTAGGTTGTCTGACCACTCGCCCTGACTCGCCTTGTACCTCCATTCCTGGACTCAAAGCACTGGACTCTGTCCCCGGGGCAATACAATTGCAAGGCGGGTCTAGGGCTAAGCGAATTCCTAGAAGCCTTAAGAGGCTGCCTAGCTCAGGAAGTTAGCATTCCCCTAGAGCGCTTAGGCTCCTGCTCACACACTAGTGGGTTACAGAAGCCCGGCCTGGGAGCCAAGTGCCCACAGGGCCAACGTCCCTTCACCATCCCCCGCCCACCCAGGAGTACCGTCCCATCCCAGTCCTGCGTTCCGGGACTGACCACAGGACACGTGGGACGCGGAGCTGAAGCTGCAGGGAGGGGCGGGGTCGGTCAATGGCAGGCAGGCCCGGGGTGCGGGACTGAGCTGCTTCGGGACCGCTGGGATACTAGCCAGCCTGCTCAGTCTGGAGTGCGGACAGTGAGTCAGTTCTCCAGCACTCGCCGGTCGGGAGGAGGGAGGGGGGTAGGTGGCAGGTCAGGAAATGACATCAGAGGCCTGTGCTGGGGAAGGGTGGTCTGTGCCCGGCGGGGGCGGTGGTGAGTAGGGAGGCCGCAGGCGGACCTTTGCAGAGCCTGGAGCCCGGGGCAGGACCTGGGCCCCTTCCTGGGGGAGTTTCCTGCCGGGTCCTCCCTCCCCGGTCTCTCCCCGCCCCCTCTCCGGGCCGCTCCTTGTATGGTCTGGGCGCCGCTCTCTCCCCGCCCCCTCCCTCCCTTCCCGTGCGCGACGTCCCTCCCCGCTTGGCTAGAAGCGGCTCCGGACCGGGACGCAGAGTCCGCGGACTCGGCGCCGAGGCGGTCATCCGAGACGCGGCTCTCACGCTCCTGCGCGCGGTGAGGAGCGGGGAGAAGCTCCGCCGCCCCGGGAAGGGGACGCGGGGAGGCGCGGGTGGGGTCACCGAGGGGCGCTTAAACCGAGGAGTGTCAGTCCGACAACGCTCTGCGTAACCTGACGACCCCACCCCCTGCAGCCCGGCCTGGCCATGGCGGCCCCCCGCCCGCCTCCCGCGATCTCGGTCTCCGTCTCGGCCCCCGCGTTTTACGCCCCGCAGAAGAAGTTCGCCCCGGTTGTGGCCCCGAAGCCCAAAGTGAATCCTTTCCGGCCTGGGGACAGCGAGCCTCCTGTAGCAGCCGGGGCCCAGAGAGCGCAGATGGGTCGGGTGGGCGAGATCCCACCACCACCCCCGGAAGGTATGCGGCTGGGATTGGGGGCCCCGATCTTTCTCGGGCGCCAGGGGTGGGGGTCGGTGATTTGGGGAATTTGGGGTTGTCTGAAAAGGCTGTTGCGGAGGCTGGGCGCTGGGTGGCTACCCTGTCCTGAGCAGATGTTCTTACCTCATCTTGGAGCTCCTGGCTGGGAGCCAGGACCCTTGGGACTGTTCCAAGTCTCCCGCCTGGGGGTAGGAGGCGGGAATGTGGGCCAGGAATCTTCCCCTCTGGATCCGTTCTCTGAAGTGTAACGGGAGCTGCACGGTTCTTCAACCTGGCTCGTTCTCACTCGACCTGCTTCGCCCAGGGCATCCTGAGCCCCTCGTTATGGTCTGCACACACTCTTGGGATGCAGGAAAGAGTTCTTGGATTAGGGGGTTAAAACAGTCGGCTGAGGAGAGGAGGAAGGAGGGTCGGTACTGATAGCCTTCTCTCTCCTTCCTACCCAGACTTTCCTTTGCCCCCTCCTCCCCTTATTGGGGAGGGCGACGACTCAGAGGGTGCCCTGGGAGGTGCCTTCCCACCTCCACCTCCCCCGATGATCGAGGAACCATTCCCCCCTGCTCCTCTGGAGGAGGACATCTTCCCCTCTCCTCCACCTCCACTGGAGGAGGAGGGAGGGCCTGAGGCCCCTACCCAGCTCCCACCGCAGGTAGGGAGGGCTTGGAAGGGCAGCTTTGCTGGAGATGGGTTGGGGGACACCTCCATGGGCTGGAGAGGAGTGGGGTGACAAGGGAAGACTGGGATGGGTGCTCTGACCCTTGACCCTCCAGCCCAGGGAGAAAGTGAGCAGTATTGACCTGGAGATTGACTCTCTGTCCTCCCTGCTGGACGACATGACCAAGAACGATCCCTTCAAAGCCCGGGTAAGGGGCAGGACAGTAGGAAAGTCTGGGCCTAGAAGGAGAGGAGGGGACACAAGGAAGAGATGACAACCTTGTCTAAGTGCATTTCTCTCCCCTCTGCTTCTCTTTGCAGGTATCATCCGCATATGTACCCCCACCAGTTGCCACTCCATTTGTTCCCAAGCCTAGTACCAAGCCTGCCCCTGGGGGCACAGCACCCTTGCCTCCTTGGAAGACCCCTTCTAGCTCCCAGCCACCACCTCAGCCGCAGGCTAAGCCTCAGGTCCAGCTCCATGTCCAGCCTCAGGCCAAGCCCCATGTCCAACCCCAGCCTGTGTCTTCTGCTAATACACAGCCCCGGGGTCCCCTTTCTCAGGCACCAACTCCAGCACCTAAGTTTGCTCCAGTGGCTCCTAAATTTACTCCCGTGGTTTCCAAGTTCAGCCCTGGTGCTCCAAGTGGACCTGGGCCACAGCCCAATCAAAAAATGGTGCCTCTGGATGCTCCTTCTTCTGTGGGCACAGGCTCCCCTCAGCCCCCTAGCTTCACCTATGCTCAGCAGAAGGAGAAGCCCCTAGTTCAAGAGAAGCAGCACCCACAGCCTCCACCAGCTCAAAACCAAAACCAGGTGAGGAAGCCACAGGCTGAGGCCAGGGGCTGGATGGAGTTGGACTGCAGAGTAAAAGGGCAAGAGGGTGGGGTAGAGAACCGGAGGAGCCAAAGTGGGTGTGGCGGTGGGGGAAGTGTAGGGTTATCTGGCAGGCCATAGAGAAAGTTCTGGAGGAAATCTGGGGCTACCTGGGGCCTGGATCAATCGGTAGAGCAGCTAGGGCTTAGCAGTAAGAGGATACAACTTTCCCTTCTGCCTCTGCCTTAGAGTGTTGAAGGGGAGAATGAGATCACTAGCCCAACCTTAGTTTTTCCCATTCTTGGGCCTTGACTTAATCCCTAGGCTCCTGGGTTTTCTGAGCACTTTCATCGCCTGAGGGCCCATCTAGAGATAAAAGTATAGTCAGCACTGGTAAACACTTCCTGGGCCAGCCTCAGCTGACTGCCAGGCACTGCTCTGTGTTCTGGAGGCTGGGCCCGTGAGCACAAGAGACCTCTCCAACAGGTTCAGTCTTCTGAAGTCACAGGTCTAAGGTAGAATGTCTAGCCTGTTTCTCACAAGTCATTAAGACTCTAGTAAAATTGGGTGAACTTCGAGCCTTCCCACCTCCCCACCTGACTTTGAAATAGCTACTCATCCCAAACAATGGTGAAGAGCAAGTCAGCTTATCTTCTTAGTCTAGCACATAAAAGCTCAAAATAGAAACAGACCGTACAGTTGTTGCCTGTTAGTTCAGGGAAAGAGATCTTCTGAGTTGAAGGGATCTTCTGGTTATCTTACTGGTAACTGTAACTGTCTGTGCTCCGACACACTGAAGGAATAAGTAAGGAATAAGTATAGCTCAGAATCTATGAGTTACAGGGATTTGAAACTATGACCCAACATGGGGACTGGCAACTTAGGAACAGCTTCTTGAGGTTGGTCAGCCTTCAATGACTTGAGGACTTGAGAATCCAGAAAGGATTGAGAATAGCATTAGGTGGGAAGAGCTTGCGCAAAATTTTAGGGTATTTATGAGGGCTATTAGGAGAACAGAAAGCACAAGGCTCCTATGGGACAGACTTTGTGCTGTACTTGAGATTGGTGGAGATTGGTAGGCATACTAGGGAGCAAACTCTCCAATAAGGTGTGTATGCATATTGGAGAATCACTGATGGTTTCTCGGTTGTGTGTGGTTTGGCCAGGAGGACTGGTGAAAGTCATACTTCAAAGCTTTTGCAGCTGAGATGCACATTAGAGGTAGAGAGATCTGTGATGCAGATGAGTTCACTCCTGGGCCACAGTAGTATTAGTTGCAGTGAGAAATGCGATCCGTGGATGATAGCTGTTCCAAAGGAAGAGCCTAAAGGAAGCAGCGACTGATAAGCAGCTGGGGAGGACACAAGTGCCGGGGAGGCTCAGCGTGTGCTGAGGAGTAAAGTATTGCAGACAGAATAGAGAAGTGCAGAAGGGGAACTGGTTTGAACGGGAAGAGGAGGGGTCCCTATGTCAGCTTGTTGAGCAACAGGCTTCAGGAGCACTTGCTTTCAGCTGAAACTGTCATTCAGCTAACATAGGACCGTAATGCAAGGGCAGGCCTCAAGCTAGAGCTGTGTGCACAGCCATCCATACCATGAGGCAGCTGACAAGTGTTCCAAGAATTCCATAGCAGGAAGTGAAGAGCCTCAGGGACCTTGGGCCATCTTGTGCTGTGCAAAGAGGATGGAGGAAGATCCCAGGCTGGGATTCTTAGAAGTGGATGACGTGACCTTGGGGATCTTCATTGTAGGTTTAGGGAACAGGACTCAGATAAGCAGAGTTTGACTCTTAGGACTTCGTAGATGGCCTTGGGACTATTTGCGCCATTTGGCTGTGACAAAGTTGAGTGAATAGTCAGTGGAAATATGGAAGTTGGTAGTGTAGCCTTTTCTCAACATTTGGCAGTGAAGTTGAGTATGTTGACCTGTAAGATACAAAACATGAAAAGTTGAGGCAGGAGGATTGCTATGAGTTCAAGTCAGACTATAGTGTGAGTCTCTCTCTCTCTCTCTCTCTCTCTCGGATTGCTATGAGTTCAAATCAGACTATAGTGTAACTCTCTCTCTCTCTCTCTCTCTCTCTCTCTCTCTCTCTCTTTCTCTCTCTCTCTCTGTGTGTGTGTGTGTGTGTGTGTGTGTTTTACAAGCTTCAGCTTAGGGGAAGAGAATCCAAGTATACATTTCAATCAGGAGGCAGAAGCCAGTTGGGAAGAGGGCAGAGATCTCTGAGAGCAGCAATTGATCCCGGAGGCACTGGAGGGAGGAAGGACAGGGTGACACACAGTGTTTGATTGGAGAGAAAGAAGGATGAGGGAAGTTAAACTGGCTAGCTGCCAGGAATTTAGGCGGTGAGGTCATTGGTGAGTGTGAGGGAGGGGGCGAAGCTGTTGGGGGCTCAGAGAGATGGAAAAGGTTTGGAACAGCTGCTGTGGGGAAGGCAACTGGGTATCTGGCAGATTCAAATACCAGAGAAGCTGGAGCTGGAGGGTGGGAGGGTGTGGCAGGTGCTGCAGTGTTTTGGGAGCTCTGCAGTGTTCAGCGGTCTCTCTACCCACTTTGTGCAGTGTGGAGGCAAAACAGGAAACAGGCAGTGCTGTGGCCCAGGGTTAGAGATTGGGCCAGATAGCCCAGGGTGGTAGAAGAGGCCTTTGTTGAAAAAGCTAGTGACTAAGCCAGTCTAGGGACTTGGTTGACAAGGCACAAGGGCAGACCCTGGATCACTAAAGACTCAAGTGTGGGTGGTGAAAGGAGAGGTGGGGATAGTTGGGGAAGATCTTGGGACCAAACTGCTGATAAGCAGAGGTCCAAGATGTCCTGAGGTGGAAGATATGGAAGAAGGGCATTTTGAAGCCAAGGGAGTTGAACAGTGACATTGCTGCTGGCTGGCAGAGAAGGCAGCAGCTGATAGTGTCCTGCAGGAAGGACACGGGTACCCACAGGGAGACGTGCGGTTGAGTAGTTTATCCTTTCAAAGATGGGAACGGCCATTTATAGTAGCATTTACTAGAGAGCAAGGATGAGCTGAGTCTGTTTCCCTGTCCTCAGAGTGCAGGGAAGAAGACAGAGGTGAAGCTTGCATTCAAGGACGCCTGTTAGTGAGGAATAGGAGACTGCAGGAGTCAGGCTTAGGGAAGGTGACCAAGGTCTGGGGCAGTGTGACTTTTGTGCTTTCCTTGGGAAGCAGAGCTCTGAGTACAGTTCTAGGGATGGAGGGAAGGAGGAGATTTGTGGAGAGGAGATAGTGAAGGGCTCCAGGAGGAGGAGAGGTGAAGACATTAGAAGATGATTCAGGCCACAGTGTCCAGAGTGCATGTAATCCTGCAGTAGTTTAGACTCACCCAGACACGCTGGTGCAGGTCATATAATCTCTCAAGTACTTGCCCTTAATGGATGGATATTCTCCTCTCTACAGTCTTCAGCCCTCAAGGTCTTCTACATAGAAGGAGTGGGCTGGCTTAGGAACTGGCCTTCTGCTCTCCCTGGAGATTTAACTAGGGAAGGACTCGGATCTGGTAGACTAGAAACTCCTCACTTAGATCAAGGTGTCTGTTTGAAAAGCTGAGGTCTGGGCTCCTACACACAGCTTTTGAGGGGTCAATCTATGCTTTCTGTCTGTGTTACATCCTCACGCTGATAGATTACTCAGGCAGGACAGGTGTGTGTGTGTGTGCCATTTCTGATGGGAGGAGGGGGCTGTCTGAACATGCTTTCTGAAGTTGGTGTTGTGACCTGGTATATTGGGTGCTTTTCTGATCTGAGCTGCTGTACGTGTGTTTTCCATTGCTTAGTTGTTCTGCCCTGACTGAATGTTTGGGGTGCAAGGGTTTGTACTATATGAATGAAGATGTCCTACTGTGGGAAAGGTAGGCTAAGGGTAGTCCTGCCCCTCTGTGTGGTGCTAGGGGTCAGAAAAGGGAGTCGGGGAGAGAGGAATTTAAGACCAGGCATCAAGGGAAGGAGGTAGAAGCTGAGTCTTAGGTGTAAGAAGGGGTCAGTAGGTCTGTCTAGAAGGATTTAGAGAACATGAAAAGTGCATCATTGGTGGTTTTCTTTAGGTACGCTCTCCTGGAGGCCCAGGCCCCTTGACCCTGAAGGAGGTAGAGGAGTTGGAGCAGCTGACCCAGCAGCTGATGCAGGACATGGAACACCCTCAGAGGCAGAGCGTGGCACTGAATGGTAAGTCCAGCACCCACCCTTTGGGGACACCTCACCTGTTGGTATGTTAGCTGGCCATGAGCTTACAGAAGCTCTTTTGAGCTTCTGGCCTTCTGGTTGAGATGCAATATTTTGGTCTTCCCAGAGTCCTGTGGCAAATGCAATCAGCCACTGGCCCGTGCACAGCCTGCGGTTCGTGCACTGGGACAACTGTTCCACATCACCTGCTTCACTTGCCATCAGTGTCAGCAGCAGCTGCAGGGACAGCAGTTCTATAGCCTGGAGGGAGCACCATATTGTGAGGGCTGCTACACCGTAAGTCTGTTTTGGGGCTTCCCGTTGGGGTGGGGCTGGATGAATCTTGGAAGATACTTGGGTACTCTGATGCCCTCATAACCTGCTGATTGTCTCCCAGGACACTTTGGAGAAGTGCAACACCTGTGGGCAGCCCATCACAGACCGCATGCTGAGGGCCACTGGCAAAGCCTACCACCCACAGTGCTTCACCTGTGTGGTCTGCGCCTGTCCCCTGGAGGGCACCTCCTTCATTGTGGACCAGGCCAATCAGCCCCACTGTGTCCCTGACTATCACAAGTGAGGATCTGTCCTGTCTGTTTTCTGTTCCATCCATGTTTGGTCTTGTAACCAGGCTCCCACCTGGCTGTAGGTCAGCCACAGACCATAGATCTTGGTTGCTGGCCACAGTTGTGGTCTTAGACTGCTTCCACGTTATCCTTTGGTCCATTGGGCTTCTTGGGATGTGCCTTGTGTTCAGCAGTTGGTCCTGGAGTGGCTAGGTTCACATGTAGGCTGAGTCCTCAAAGTTCCTTTGGAGCGCAGCTACTTGGAGTGCTAGCTTTTTCCTAGAACGAAATAGTCTGTTGCCATGGTGGACGGTGTGTCTGGGGGATTTTGTGGCGGTGACTAGGATTCCTCTTCATTCTCTGGGGTTAGGCTGGAGATGTGCACATGCAGGTATCTTGTGTCCCACTTGAGGGTTACTGGTAAACTGTAGATGGGTGGGGTAAGGGTGTGGGAGCGAACACCTGTGACAGGGGTGTGGGAGATGAAGTATTGTGTGAGTAGAAAGGCAGGAAATTCCTCTTGATAAGGGCCTGCTGTGTGTGTGTGTATGCCACTTGCTCCTTTGGCCTTTCTCATGAACTTGCTCCACCCATATATGTGGAATAAGCAGGTGTTCCCTGTGGCCACACAACCTGTGCCTCCTTATCCTGTGCCCTCCTAAGGGCTAAAAGCCTGAGGTACCCAAACCTTCTGGATCTGCTTTCTGACCCTTTTAGGCAATACGCTCCAAGGTGCTCTGTCTGCTCGGAGCCAATCATGCCTGAGCCTGGCCGAGACGAGACTGTGCGAGTAGTGGCGCTGGATAAGAACTTTCATATGAAGTGTTACAAGTGTGAGGTCAGTGGTTCCTTTCTGTCTAGCAGAGATCTCTCTGAACCTTGGATAAACTAAGGGATTTGCCAACGGGTAGGAAGAGTTGTGGGCTTGCCTGGGTTTTTGAGTATATGTATATATTATGTGCACACATGCACTGGAATGAGTCAGAATGGAGTTGGGATAGGACGGGATAGGCTTCAAGCCTGTAGTGGGATGGTAGCGGGAGGTTCCCTGCAGACTCCGAGGTCTGGAAAGGAGCAGGGAAGGTAGCATGATCGGGAAGGACATCAGACTTTCAGCTCTAAGCCTATGACACACTTGGTCTTCCTGCCTCAGGTACAGCTGCAGCACAGTAGCGGGTGAAGCAGGAACCTTCCTGGCCAGTGTTCCTTACGCCTTTCCTCCTTTCCAGGACTGTGGGAAACCTCTGTCCATTGAGGCAGATGACAACGGCTGTTTCCCTCTGGATGGTCACGTCCTTTGTCGGAAGTGCCATTCCGCTAGAGCCCAGACCTGAGTTGAGATGGACCTCCTTCCAGACCACAGGTCCGTCCCCCACCGTGGACCACCCACACTGAGGCCAAGTCCTTGCCTCCACCCTCCCTGCATTCCAATCCCCTCCCGTGTCTCAAGTGCCCTGATCCAGGGCCTCAGCATGGCCTACAAATATTGAGGCTCCCTCCTGGTGCTGAGGCCCAGCCCTGGGCTCCAACCCTTGCCTCTTCTGCAGGGATCACCCATCATTCTGAGGTCCCCAACCCAAGGGTCACATATAGTGCTGCTGCTTTCACTGCTGCACCAATGCCCTTGGCTGGCCTGAACAGCCTATGCAATGTGCTTGCTGAGGGTAGAGGCCCTAACCCTCCAGGAGCGTGGCTTCCGCAGCCTGGACACCCACCGTGCTCTGTGCTGCTAGGTTGTGGCCACAGCTAAGATTATAAAACCTCATTTTCCAGAGTTGCCAGTACTTGATTTTTTGATAATAAATGAACAATTGGAGTTGAAATAGAGGGAATCAACGGGGAAAAACATCAAGGGAAGAGATGAAAACTCAACTCTTGTTTATTTACAAAAATAGATAATGCATATGTAAGTGTATATATTAAACCCTCCCCCAGAACCCACCCACAGTCCCCTTCACTTGTACCCATCCACCCCCTTTATAAACAAAGGCTCCTTGGTCCAAAGGCAGAGTTCTGATTGACTGGGCAGGAGCAGCACCAATAGCCTACATTTCGTAGGCTGAGGAAAGGCCCAGGGAGTTGACTATAGCCCCGTCCTTGCTAATGAAGGCAGGCAGAGGGCTGGAGCATCTTTTCAGTGGATGCTCAGTCCTTAAATCCTTGAATACTGCAGAGAATTCGTTTCTGGTGCCCTGGCAACGTGATTCCCATCTGCGTAAGGTCCCTGTGGAAAGGAAAGGAAGCTGTGAGTCTAGAGGCTCAGACCTCAGCCACCCTCCCATGCCCGTGCTGGTGCTGCCTGGCCCCGGAGTTCTCACTCAGCCGTCAGCTCCAGCACACACTCCATGGTGTCCAGCCCAGCCGAACGGAAGTGCAGGATGTAGCGCTTCATGCGTATGGATTCAAGCCACTCAGAGACACTTCGATAAGGGATCCCATCAGAGCCGCTCAGGCTGGGCAGGCGTAAGGTCACCCTGTGGGAAACAGGGTATCCTGTTTGTACCCCATAAGTAGAGGAGCTGGTTGGTCTGTGCCACCACATTGCAGACAGCACGGAGTCAGATGCTTACAGCTCATCTAGGCTGCACATAAACTGGCTGTTACCTGAGCTGACTTCCTGGCCTGTTTTCCTGGTATGCTCAAAGTGGCAGGCAGGCAGCAGACTGACCTGTTCCATGGATAGCTCTAGAGAGTGTGGTTGCCCTGGCCATCCCTAGTGAAGTAAACCCTTTAGTCATGAATGCTTCTTGACTGAGATAAATCAGAAGGGGCCAACGGCAAGGTGCTCCCTTCTCCTAAGATGGCTACCTAGGAGCAGCCCTCACTTGCCATATTCGACCCTGACTGTTATTCTTACACTCTGATAACCACAATACAATGAGTGTTCCTGTAGAAAAGCCAGCCAGAGCCAAAAACCATTAGCAAAGTAAATCTGCTGGGGGAAAAAATATCCAGCATTCCAGAAAGATTAGCACACATAGTCTCCAGCGTCCGAGGGAGTTGTGCTCCAAAAGATAGTCTCAAAAGTTGGAACATGGAAAACAGTTTCTTCCAGAAACAAGGTTATATATGGTGGGTTTGATAAACGGGCCAGTACACCGTGCTGCCTTACCCGATAAAGCACTTCAAGTCCAGCCTTGCCTGGCTCCCCAGCTTGACTCCCTCCTTCCACTTCATTCTCTAAATTCTGGCCATGGTTTTGAACAAATAACAGTTTTGGGAAACTGGTCACCATCTCTTGTTCTCACAAAGTGCTCCCTTCTCAGCAGGGCTGGTCCTTTGTCCTGACCTTGGCTGCCTCCCTCCCGTTCTCAGGAGTGCAGCCTCTGACCTGGATGCTGCCATTGTTCTGTCCTGTCTGATCTGTCGTTCCTCAGCCCTGGCATACTGGCCATGTAGTCAGAGGCCTCCTCAGACTCCTTCCTGTTCCTACCCCAATCTAGCTACCTACGCTCTCAGGAGTAGGTTCCAGGCTGCAGCAAAAAGCTTGTACTAGTAGGTCCTCCAAGATGTGTGACATCTGTGCATCTTTCCTTCATGTTCGAGAATATATATGTGGGGGGAGGAAAATATCCCAAATTTTAGATGGTCACAGGAACACCAGAGGTGGGGTCCCAGTCATTAATTAACATAGTGGGGGTGACAAGCAAGAGTGACTCTGAAGGTTCCAGGAGGAATACAGTGAGAGGTGGTTAATCTAGGTCTGACTCCTTGAATCATGTGCTCTCTGCTTCTTACCTTTCATCAGGTTACCACCTCCATTAGCCTGAGCTTCCCCACAAGGCATGGACTGGGTGCTGTCTCATGCTGGATTCTGTCCAGAGCTCCCCGGAGCCCAACACTCAGTGGATAGGATGGAATGTCCATCTTATTTTTCCAGATTTGACCTCCAAACTCCCTTCCTTCTTGAACATATTTACCTAGGGTCAAAGTTGGCAATTGTCCTTAGGGAATGGGGGTCAGTAAGCAACTGTTCCAGATGTGCCTGCAGCTGGAGGAAGTGGGGTCGACGGGCACGATCGTAAGCCCAGCAGTTCTTCATGAGTTCATAGAGAGGGGCAGGACAGTCCACAGGAGGGGGCAACCGGTACCCATCTTCAATGCTTTTCATTACCTGTAGCAAGAGACAGAGAGATGTCCAGGTAGGAAGTTAGATAGATCTACAAGAAAGCCACTTTCTAGTAGATGATTGAGATGTCACCTGTAAGCAGCCCTGACCAGGATTGCAAAGAAGTAACAGAGAAGGGAGCACAGGAAATATTGCCAAAGGTTGGAGTTGAAATACTCATAGGAAAAGATTGTGGGTGTGAGGGGGTGGGGTGGGGTTAGAAGAGACAGGAGTTGTATTGGGGATGGCATGGGGAAATAGTCCAGGTTTACCTCTTGATTGCTCATCTCCCCATAGGGTTTGTCGCCAAAACTCAACACCTCCCACATTACAATCCCAAAGCTCCACACATCACTGGCTGTGGTGAAGATCCGATGGGCAATAGCTTCTGGGGCTGTCCATCGGATGGGGATCTTTCCTCCCTAAGAAGGCATTGCACAGGAGAGTGGTGTTTCAGAGTGTGGACTAGTACAAAACTGGAAAGGGAATCTCATGCTTGTCCGTGGGTCAGCAAATGATGAAGCATTCATATGAGTGTGGATGGGGCTCTAACCTGGGTTTCATAGGTGCCATCAAAGTCATCCAGGAGGCGGGTCAAGCCAAAGTCAGACACCTTGCAGCACAGGTTCTGATTCACCAAGATGTTCCTGGCAGCCAGGTCTCTATGGACATAATTGTGGCCACTGAGGCAGTTCATGCCTGATGCTATGCCCAGTAGCATAGCCACTAGCTGACCAGGAGCTAGCTGGTCCTCCCGTTCCTGTAAGTAGGGGGAATGCATACATCAGAAGATGAAGTCTCCTGCAAGACACGAGGCTCCATCATGTGACCCCTCTAGAACTGATCCTCTGCCGGTCTCACCTTCAGAAAGGCATCCAGGGCTCCATTTTCCATAAATTCTGTGATGATCATGATGGGCTTTCCTGGGACACAGCACATGCATCACACTCAGACCCAGGTTTTCTCCATCGGCAGCCTACTCCTCTCCCCCACTGCTCTTACCCCTCCCACACATTTCACTCCAGTTCTTGGAGACCACTGCACATACTTTTTGTGATGACACCTTCTAGGCGTAGAATGTGTGGGTGGTTGAACTGGCCCATGATAGTTGCCTCTCGAAGGAAATTCCACCAGTAGCCATCTGGGGATGTGTCTTTCAAGGTCTTAATGGCCACAGTCTTGCAATCTTGGCTAGGGAGTCTCAGGGCTCCCCGATACACTTCCCCAAACTCCCCTAGATGAGAGAAAAATAAGGTTGCAGCTTGATGAAGTTGGACTATCCCATGATCAAGTGGTGTCACCTCCAGTCCTCCAGTTTCTCCTCATTGGAAATGTGAGGAAGGACAGAGCTCAGGTTGCCCTTCCAGAGAAGGGACATTCTGGAACCAGCATGAAGCTCTGCAATCTAACCAATACTGTCTTCCATGGCTAGCATGCTCCTTGGCTTATGTTAAGTAAGTATTCAGTAACTACATACTGTGTTTATGAAGGATAAGTTGGTCCAGGGCTAGTGCCCAAGGAACAGGAGGCCTGCCTGTTCCCTGTGAGTGAGCTCCCTGGTCACAGCTCTTGCTGGCTCAGTCGCACCACTGACAAGGACACTGCCAAGCTTTGTTCTCTGTTGAGATCTATTTTCCTTGGTGACCCAGGGGATTGAGGCAGCCCAAGGACACTGGGCCCCTGATGGGGTAGAATGCTCTAAACTTAGAGAGGCTCTGAATCTCTCCGGCTTTGGGAATCCTCCGAGAACAACCTGCACCTTGGCATGGTGACACTTCTATGGGTAGGGATGGTGTGTTTAACATTCTTTATCAGAAACCCCATAACCACAGAGCAAAGTGTGTAGGAGGCAGAGGCTGCTCCAGGGCATAGAAATTCAAGGATACAGGATAGAGCAGGCATGGGCCCATGTGGGAACTCAAGGCTCGAAGAAAGGAACCTGGTAGCAGTCATGTGCTACCTACCACACAGAGAGGACTAGTTGGGGTCACAGCAGGGCTTACCTTCTCCTATGACAGTGTCCACAATCAGCCAGGCTGGGTCCAGTTCCTGGGCAAAGTCTAAGGCTCCCTGTGCAGGGTCCTCATAGGCCTGGAGGTCCACATAGGGTTTTAGCCACAGCTTGTCCTCTGTGGGGGACAAGAGGGCTCAGCCACTGTAGCACAATGATCAGAGCATGGGGGGCTAGGAAGAAGGGCAGACAGCTGAGCCCGTTCCCTGTACTTCTTTGCTCTCTAAGGTGAGCCTGGCTTTAGCTCAAGCAGAGAAAATCTCTATTCTTAGCAATAAAGCCTCCACATGGACCCCAGCCTTTTTGTGGTCTATTTTCTATACTTTTCTGTCCTACTGTTCAGGGTCCAGCAGTGGCCAGAATTCAGATCCTGCAGTAAATTCCCTGCTCTGAGTTACCCGATCTTCCTATGACTTGTGACCTAGCTTCTGGCCCCATGCTGTCCAAGTCACTTACAGCTCATTCACTCCCAGATGAAGCCTCCCTTCAGTGCCAGCTATTCAGATAGACAGCAAATGCTCCCTCTGGCAGAGACAACTAATGAGGTGACAAGCAGGAAGCCTGCACGTCTTAGAGGACTTCAACCTCTTCCTGCCTGGTCTTAGCCCGTAGACCTGGCCACCAGGATGGAGAACATGGTCCAGAGCCCAGGGTAACTGCACTGGTACCAAGAGCTAGTAGATAATTGCATCAGAGCTGCTGACAGCTATCAGGGCAGAGTTAATTAACCAAAATTAATTAGGTGGCAAAACACAAGATCCTTAGGGACAATATACTGCACCCACATTCCTAGAGCTGATCTGGGTGTCACACACACACACACACACACACAATCTCTCCCCACTCCTTCACACTCCTGGCTCACCTCGATCGACGTTGGTGGTGCGTTCACGCTGCCTCTGCTGTCTCTGCCGCTGGCCTCTCCTGTGGAAGTAGGGCAACTTTTTCAGGGACTCAGGGAAACTCCAATGAGCTCTGGCTGAATTTGCCGCAGACATGAGAGCTGGGTGTAAGGCATGTCTAAACTTTGGTTTTAGGGTACAGGAGAATCATTAGGGGGGTACAGCCTAACAAGGCAAAGGAATCCCAGATGAATGGATGGGGAAGACAGAGCCAGCACCTTGAACGGAAGACATAAATCCCGATCAGCAGAGCTATTCCAAGCAGCAATCCAAAGATGACGGCCACAATCTCTCCTCCGGTCAGGCTTCTGGAAACTGGGTGTCAGAGTTCAGAAGGCTGAGGGCTCACAGCCATTAGAGGTTATAATGGCTAAAAGGTAGGGTCCCAAGTATACCCACAACCAGTTTTTAAGTGGACATTGGGTCCATGTTTCCCTTAACAGAGATTACTGAATGGGCCCATTACGTGCATAAATACAGAGAAGAGCAAGGGTCACTTAAAAATAGGACCTGAACTATCTCCAGGAGATAACAATTGTGTATATTCGGGTGGGACAAAAGATAGGTAACTTACCTGGTGGGCTTGTCCGAAACTCATGGTCAGGGGAGAAAGGGCCAGGCCCCAGTGGGGTCAGTGTTCGCACTCTGACAATGTATGTGGTATCTGGTTGAAGTTTTGTCAGCAAGACCCTGGGTTCCAACACCATCTGGTGCCATTCTTCGTCCTGTGGGTAGGACTTGCATTAATGAGGCTGTGGTGAGCCAGGCTTGGTAGAGAAGATAGATATGGAAGGGCTTGGATAGGGTGGGCTGTCAGGTCAGAATCCTTTGCAGGATTATGTTTATCCTGAGAAAGTTTGTTTTGGATATTTCCCTCCATCCTATACCCCAAGTTAGGAAAGGCTAGGCTATACCCCAAACACTGAATGGTGTCTGCAAGTGTTTTCTGACCTGATTCAGTACGTGCAGCTCATAGCTCAGATTCCCTCCAGGATTTCGGGGTCGGGACCCTGCCCAAGTCAGCTCCAGCTGCCTCGGTTCTTTCTTCACCAGCTTCAGTGACAGGCCAGAGAGTGACTCTGGACACCCAGAACGACAAGGTTGAGTTCAGAAGGTAAGAAGGAATAACGTCAGCTGTACCTCCACTGCTTCCTGCCCATCACTCAGCCCTATGGTCTTAGGTGCCTCACCTGCGTGCCCCATGTTGATATTGAGGGAGGCGCTGCTAGGGCTGGAACTATCCAGTCCCGACACTCTGTTTTGGGATTTGACGGTAAATGTGTAGTTGGCGTAAGGCTCGAGGCCTTGCACTTGCACGGTAGATTCGGTGAGCCCGGAAGCAGCCGGGGAAAAGTGCACACCTTTTCCACAGGGTTGGCAGGGACCCCCATCCTGTGTAATGCCCCGACACTGCAAGCATTCCACGCTGTATCTGATATCATGGCGTCCCCCTGTATCTCTGGGGGGCTCCCAGCGCAGGGAGAGTTGAGTCCCTGATGCAGAGAAGCTCAGATTTTGGGGAGCAGATGGGGGACCTGTGGGAGAAGAGGAGTTATCAAATAGGTGTCCATTTCCTCTCACCCAAGCCACTGACCCCTGCTTGTATCATCCCAATTATGTCTCCCAAAGCCCTCATGAGAGATTAAACTTCTACCAAAGAGGAAGTAGAATGTAACATGCCTCTGCATTCTAGAGAGAACAGAGGGCAGGGAGTAGCTATAATCAGTGTCTGACTACCTGGGTCTCCATTACTTGGTAAGCTCTGGAAATTCTGGTCCCAAGGAGGGTCTAGCACCTGTTACCAGATCGCCAGGCCCCAACTGCAAGACTTACGTGTGCACGCTACCTGGGGGCCCTCCCCAGAGGCTCGATAATGTCCATTCTCACAGGTACAGATGGTAGACCCCTCAGACTCTGCTATGCTATGTTGGGGGCACTTGAGACAACGGAGTGTATTCATGTCCATTCGATAGAAACCAGTAGGACAGGCTGGAGAGAGAAGGCAGGCCCATGTTTTTGGTTGTTCTGTTTTTACATGATGAACAAAACCTTTAGCCCCCCCATTTTACCCCTGTCCCCGACTCCCACAGACATCCCACTCAAGTTAAAAATCATGGAAGCCTTGTTTGGTGACCTGGAAGACCCAGTCAGGTGGTCCCTGGGATTTCTCGCTTCCCCGTTTCTTACCAGTGCATCCCACATTTCCACTGCTTTCTTCATAGCCAGGCTCGCACTGGCACTGACCCACAGGCACCAGCCACTCCCCATCAGGGCTGCAGTGCATTCGTGGTGTACCTGAGGACCCCAAGCTGATCTGTGCATGGGAGAGGCAGGTTCCAGCTACTTCAACCAACCCTCCAGGTCCAGGGAGAGTGTCAGGGAAGTGGGCCAAGCCATGCACAGTTTCAGCACAGCGCTGGTAGAACACCCTTACAGACACTAGCGCCACACAGGAACCCGGGTTGTGGAAAGCTAAGTAGAGGCCACGGCGGGTGAGGTGGCCCAACAAGCAGCGTTCTACATTCAGCTTTACAGAGCCAGATGCCAGGTCTCTGATGGTGAAGCTCTGGTCTGCTGCCACAGTTGTTACCTAGGGGAGAAGAAGGAATGATGTTAAGCCATGCTTCATCCTGTATAATAAATAACTCTTGATTTAATATAGGATGGCTACCTCTAATCCAAAAATCTAAAAACATAAAGAGTTTCCAAACCTGACAATTCCTATAGCCTGCCACACTGGGAACCTCTTTATATGATCTCATGAGATTAATCACAGTAAAAAAAAAGGAATCAAACTAAAAAAATTGTATAAAATTCCTTCAAGCTACATGTATAAAACATAAATGAATTTCATAATTAGGACTAGGTTCCAGGAGCTGGAAAGATGGCTCAGTGCTTAAAAGCACTGGCTGCTCTTCCAGAGGTCCTGAGTTCAATTCACAGCAACCACATGGTGGCTCACAACAATCTATAATGGGATCTGATGCCCTTTCCTGGTGTGTCTCAAGATAACGACAATGTACTCATATACATAAAATAAATAAATCTTTTAAAAAATGGAATTAGGTCCCATTCCTAAGATATGTCTATATAAATATTCCAAGTCCTGAAATCTGAAACACATTGTGGGTAAGGAACACCCAGCCATGATGGGAGAGCTCATGATGTCCAGGGTCCCCAGGTGAGCATTTTATAGACATGTTTTAAAGCTCGTGCAATAACCCTATGAGACAGGATGTCTTACCATTTTACCTTACAGAAAGGAAACTAAGGCTACAGCATACCAGCTCTTCTAACAGTTAGTATAGCTATGACATGATGGAGCTAGGTTTGGAACTCAGACAGCGGAATGAGTTCAGCTACGGGCCATAAAATTTCCATCACTGGGAGGTGTTTCCAAGCCTGGTGCCAGTGAGGTGATCAGTTACAGAGTGTGTCATAACTAATTTATTACCAATAACAAACTTTACAACCTTCGCTCTTTGGAAAGAAATTAGAGCGCATCCTATAATAATAAGCTCCAGGCTGGTCTGTGTTCTAGTATGTTTCCACGCTAGGAATGAACGGACTGGTGATTGGCAGCCAGGAACTGTCCTGTGTAGTTCTGGCAATACTCTTGGGGGCATGTCACATGAAAATCATGAGCACTGAGGAGAAATGTCTGAAAATCTCCACACTATCCTTCCCCTTTCAACAACAGCATCGAGCGATGTCAATGGATGCAAGTAATAAGGTTATTATATGACGAGGTAACTAATGTTCAGAGAGGTTAGGTTAAATGATGCCCTTAGAGCCAGGGCCCAGCCAGTGGTACTCAGTACAGCCTTTCCGGACTGGTGTCTGGTCCTGCCTTCTTATTCTACATTCGCACTTGCTTCCAGCTTCTTCTGTTTCTCCTTGGCTAAGCTGGATCATGGTGAGGACCAAGGTAAGGATCTATATCAGAGAAGGGATGACATGAAGGGGAGGCAGCACCTTTTGGAACAAAGGCCGTCGGAGCTGAATGCCCACATCCTGGTCACTCTCCATGTAGAAAAGGTTGAAGGTCTCTTTGCATCCCAGAGGCCCAGCTCCCCCTGGGAAACTCTTACAGTCCCGCACGGTGAACTGCAGTTCCACGTAGATGCGTGAAGCTTCCTCTCCGCGGTAGATCCAATTGGAGCGAAGCCAGTGGTCAGTGTCCCCACTTTCCTGTATTGGGCAGTCTTGGTACATGTACAGGGGTGTCCCGTTTAGCATTTGTTGCACCTCACTCCACTGCAAGAAGAGAATCAGGTTCAGTGACCAGAGCTGATGAAGAGGGAGCTGGAGTCAGAGCTACCAGGTTAATGGACCACACTGGACCTTCCGGCCCCAGGACTGGGGCATTATTTGGACTTGGGGCAGATAAGATAGCAACCCCTTAAGATCCTAGGCAGCCCTGGTTGGTCCCTTAATTTCATCTGTTTCAAATACAAGAGCATGGGTAGGAATTTTGACCTATTTAGTCAGCAGAACTGTCAGGTACCCACTAAGGCAAAGCTCACTCAAAAGCCATACCCCTGGTTTGTGTAGAGCCTTATTTTTTTCAAATACTAAAGCCTCTGCCCTTGGAGGACAGGGACCAGAAAAGAACTGTATACAGGGGGTCTTACCCTCTCCAATATTCCTTCTACATATAGCCACCACCAAAGTCCCAACAGTTAGTGGGGCTCCCAGGTACCATCTTGACTTTTTTTTCCACATTGAAAGAATTTTTAAATGTAGTAGTCATAATGGCTGGCATTACCATAACTTGCCACAGGCCACTGATATAGAGCCAGTGTGAACTGGCTTGCCCAATATCTGAGACAGAGTTGGAGTACAAAGCCAGGAACTCCATGTGCAGAATTTATGCTCTTAAACTTCACATCTAGCAGGTTTAGGAATCCACTGACAAAGGTTAGGTCTCCCCATCTTTCCACCTTTATTCTGAGAGGTAGCCATTCTTAATGGTTTGAAATAAGCTGTCTAGACCACTTTCAAAGCCTTCTGAGAAATATTCTAATATTTTAATGTCCTTAAAATTGTTTAGAATAAATATCATACAAGGGTTATTCTGTAACCTCTTTTGTTTTAACAAATAATGTCCTGGAACTAGGCCTATAGAATACATTCAGGGGGCTAGAGAGATGGCTCAGCGGTTAAGAGCATTGACTGTTCTTCCAAAGATCCTGAGTTCAATTCCCAGCAACCACATGGTGGCTCACAACCATCTGTAATAGGATCTGATACCTTCTTCTGGTGTGTCTGAAGACAGCTACAATGTACTCATATAAATAAAACTAAATAAATCTTAAAAAAACAAAAACAAAAACAAAAACAAAAAAAAGAACACATTCAGACCTGTCTCTTGTTGCAGTGTATCAACAGCATCTGAGCATATGGATGCACCATAATCATTAACCATTTACCTGTTGTTGGCTAGTTAGTTTCTAGCTTTTTTTTCCTTTCATTTTATTTTAGGAAAGCACACTGATGAATGTAAGATTTCCAAGAATTGCTGAATCAATAGATAGATCTCCAAAGGTTTTATCAGTTTACACTTCTGAAACAAGTGCAAGAGAGTTCATTTTCTAAAAAGCTCATTAGAAGAGATATTAATGTTCATTTTGTATTTTGCCAGTTCCATGGCCAAGGCAGCTTCATTGCCCTCCAAAGTCACATTTCTTTGAAGGGGGATGCTGTATGTTTCTTTTTTCTTCATCAGCTATATGCTTACTGACTAACATTATTCACTTGGGTGAGTTTAAAAAAAAAATATATATATAATTAAATAATTAGTATATATATATATATATATATATATATACTAATTATTTGCTTGATAAGTGTGCTTCAAATGTTTCCAGCCATGCCATATTTTTGCTAGTGGCATCTTTTATGTGAAAACACATTTTTATTTTGTGCATAATAACACCATGAGTTTTGGGCCGTGTGTTTTGGTTGAGATCATAAAATTCTTTTTATCTTTTGGCTTGAAATTTTTGTAGGTTCTTTTTGTTGTTGTTGTTTATTTTGGTTGAAACTTTATTCTTATTAGAATTTATTTTTTTGTATGTGCTCATAGAATAAGGAGAGGAGTTCTCCCTTTCATTCTGTCACAAAACTTACAGACATCCAGTTGGCAGTATGGTGACCAATCAGTTCTTTTGGGGGGTCAGTGAACACCCCCAATATATTTATGTGGCATTGTTTGAGCTGATCACTAGGAAAAACTATAGATTAGCTCATACAAGCTGCCCTTTGGTAAAAGAAACTTAACTCTTTGGAAGGGATTTAAATTAGTGAGCTAACACTGCCAGGAAGAAGGCTGCTCACTGAAAACTTCTTTAACCCCAGAGACTTTTAAACTGGGCACAGCAGGACAGCCTTTGTTCATTTCACACTTGGGCCTGTCACCACCTCCCCACCCCCACTCCTTTCTAAAGCTCAGGGTAATACACAAGCTTCAACCCTCTGAACTTTCCTGGACTTCATCCTGTGTGAATGAAGGTAATTAAAATAGTGTTTCTCCTGTTCATTCATCATCGGTTGTCACTTTCACAGCCTTGCTTAGGGGGAGGGTAGGAAGTACTGCTGTCCCCAGCAATACTTCTCACATTGACTAGAAATTCCATGGTCATCCACATGAGAGTATCGGACATGTGGATTCTGTGTTTGGACTTTCTACTCTGTTCCATTGGCCTGGGTTCCTTGTCATCATTCCAGGGTTTAATTACTGTCGATGTTCTGATTATCTGTTGGTGGAACAGATACCGTACTTCATCTTTTACTTAAGTGTTTTCTTGGCCAGATATAGTTATGAAAGCCCACAGATTTCACAAAATAGTTTACTATATTTGGGATGCCGCCCCATCACTAGATGGAGAAGAGACTGAGGCCCTAAGAAAGTTCATTCTGAGATTTTATTCGAGTCCAGTGAGTGGGCCCTCATGACTTAAAAAAAACAAAACAAAACAAAAAACCAGTATCACTAATTAAGAATTGGTAGGGCGGGGCCATTTTGATGCACATAATTCTGTATTATGTCATAGAGTTCAAAGATCAAGAGGGGTGTCCAAAGGCCACAATGCTGGAATGAAGGGACACCTTGGAGCCTACTGAGGGGAAACTTTGCTGGAAGCCTAAGAGGCCAGCATAGGGCCCAGGCAGGTGGACAGGGCGGTTGTGGTATTGTGCGGCAGAGCACTAGCCAGACTGCCAAGGCTGCAGCTGGAGCCGAGGGAAACAGATGTTCCCAGCTGTGACTGCCTCTTCCAGCTCCAGCAGTGACAGATGGGGACATCTCTGGGGCCAGAAACAGCACTGAGGGTCCTTTCACTTGACACTCAGTCGCTGCTGGTTGCTACTCCAGCATAAGGGTGTATTCTGGGAGCTTGGCTCCAAGGACTTAAATCTGTTTTAGAAGAGGGAAGGGACATGAAAGAGACTGGGAGTACAGCTGCAGGGGGTGCACTGCCCTTCTAGCACCAGACAGGAAAAAGGGCCTTGCTTCCATTGGGGCTCAGTTAGGGACGAGTTATTTGGGTGGGGCTGGTGGAGCTTAAGGAAGAGCCAGTGGAAGCCAGCAGATGGTCCTGCTGCCTTCGTTGTGGGTGATTAGCTGGTTTATGAGATGAGGCACCTATTAAAGCTGGCCTAATCTGGGATTTTCCAAATGGCCCCTCCTGGAGGATACATTATGGTTTAGTCTATTAACTCTAATTATAGGCCACTCTGTGGAAGAGCTCAAAGGGGAGCCTGGACCCTCCAGTCCAAGAGAGAAAGAAGACAATAACCCTACTCCCAGAAACAGCAGCAGCACATGTCTTGGGTATTGGAGGAAGGAAGCCAGAGAATAGGTCCAGGATCAGTAGTAAGTCTCCAATCCTAGAGGTACCGTTCTGGGGTTCTCAGGACAGCTCTAGTGTGTTGCAGCAAGGGTGTCTCTGGACTTTGGGTCTGAATACAGTCTGTAGGACACATTAACTGTCCACCTCTGCTCACTGGGTCTCAGTGACACCACACCTAAGGAAGTTAGCAACTTGGAGCTGTTCTTTTTTTTCTTTCTCAAACAGCTGGAATCCATGGTGTTTGTGGAGCCTGTCTGGGAGGGATGGAGAGTGTGCAGGGCCCATGGAGGGGAGCAGCTTTTAAGTTTGAGGGAGTCAAAATACCTTTGAAGACTTTGATGAAAGTTTTGGCTCTCCTCTTCAGAAAGAAAAAAAAATCCATCCATCATTTACCCTTTTATGGAGTTCTCTAATGTTCAGAAACCCATCCACATAACTCCACTGTAAGGAACGGAGCTGAGACTGGGGCATGCTTTCCAGGTGTCTCAGCTCTCATCCAGCCTTCCTTAGCATAGGCATGCTCTTCCTGGGAGTCGAGAGCTCATTTCCCACCCACCCCCCCCCCAACCCTATGGTAGGAGAGTGAGGGAGTAGCAATAGTCCCACTGAGTGGAGTTTGACACCCCCCAGCTCCCCAGGAGTACCATTCAGGAGCCTCTGACTCAGCTCCCCTCCCCCTCTTTGAGGAGACACTTCCAGTTTTTCCTGCTCTTTTCTGTTCCTCCACCCACCTCTCCACCCCATTTCCCACTGGCCTTAAAACTTGAACTTTCCCAGGTCCTTCAAATACTTACCCCAGTCTCTGGGGGATCCAGAAGCCAGCCCAGCTCTCCTTGTGCTGTGCTTGTGTCCATTAGAGTGACTGAATGGGGGAGAAAAGAACGATGTCATCCCTGGGGTGGTGGTACCCAACTCCCTACACTGGGTATTCTGCGACTCCCCAGTCCGAGGCTGCCCAAAACGTCTTCCTAACAGTGTGACATCCTGAGGCAGAGAAGAAAGGCAGAGTGGGGCAAGGGCTGGGGGACTGGTGCCTGAACCAGAGTCAGGACAGCAAGCGTTGGAAGAGCAACCCCAGACGTGGCACCCACGGAGCCCTGGAGAACAACTGCAAGGATGCCGTGGGCGGACGTCAGGGAAGCTAAAGCCTTTGTAGTCCTGAGTGGGACCCTGGCAGGGGGATCCTGCTGGATTTTGACTCCAGTTGTCAGTAGCCTGCTCTGGTAAGCGAGGGTAGAGGAGGTGGGGCGTTAGGCGAAGCTATGATTTTGGGAAGTGGGAGGGGCATGGACAGAGGGTGTGCAAAACTTTAGGTGGAAGATTGGACCCCTACACCTAGCAATCCCGAAAGTTCTAATCCTTCCACCACTGGAGGATTATTTGTGCTCCGGTTAGGCTGGCAGAAGGAGGCTTTCCGCCTCAGACTTCTGAGTGCTGCAAAGTCAAGGATGGGCATATGGAGGGTCCCATGATGCTGCAGTAGGAATGCAGCTTCCTGGCTGTGGTCAGGAACTCCCTCTCCAACCGCAGCAAATAGTGCTGGCCAACAGGGTAGGGGTGACTGATCCCGTGGGCAGGAGTCTGGGGTTAAAGACCAAAGATCGGCCTGGCCAATCGATCTCCCCGCTACTAGGGAGAAGCCAGGGAGAAGTAGTGGGGCGCGGGGAAGAGGGCCTCCTCAGGAATGCCGGCTCTTGTAGGCTGCTGCCAGTCAGCCGGGAAAGGGAGAGGGCGGGGGTCGGTACCTTCCTCGGCGCGCGCCCCCGGGGGCAGCGGGGCGCAGAGCAGCAGCAGCAGCAATGCAAGCCCCAGGGGCCAGCGCCGCTCCATGGCGCCGGCCGGGACCTGGGACCACGGCCCCTACGGCTGGGCCAGGTCGCGAGGGACTGGGCGATCCGGGCCGGCTAGGCGGGGGCGGAGGGCGGGGCCAGATGAGGGGCGGGGCCTCAGCCTCACCTGGTTCACCTTCTTAAAGGGACAGGAGGACAGGAAGGAAACTTGTTAGACAGGTAATAAACTTTAAAACCTGGAGGCGTCTTGGTTGGAATGAGACTGAAGGCGCCGCCTAGTGGGTGTTGCTAGGAATTGACTAGACAGACATTCTTAAATGTATCCTAAACCCAACCCAGTTTTGATCCAGCTTTCAATCCAATTCCCCTTGACTTAAAAAAGATCTCCGTTTTACTTCCTTTCTTTTCTGTGAACTCGAGACTTGTCATGCTCACTTGGAAATTTAGGAGTGGGAGACACTCCTTCATCCTGTTCGGCTTCGATGACAACCATGCAAATTGGTACGATCCTTAACAAAGTCAGGAGTAGTCCTCAGGGGGGAAGCTGGCGTGACTAGGGTGTTTAGTGGCAGAGAAAGATTGAGATTGAGAAAGGCCTGCAGGCAGGGAGCCTCAAGGTGCGCTCAGGGAGTGGTGCATGGACCAGTTTGACTGCTGGGGCACAGCATTTGTCTTGGGAGCCAGGGCAGAAAGACAGGTGTGGACCAGAACCGGGAAGGTTTTGGTAAACAGGAGGAGGAGTTTGAACTTTGCCTTCTACCCATGGAGCAGACACGGAGATCTGGGGAGCATTTCCAGTACAGTTTTAGTGAAGTGGTGGCAGCTCTGGGCTCTCTCTTTGGGACTGCCTCCCATCCTACTTAATAGATGTCTGTTCAGCCTTCACTATGTATGTGTTTTAAACTCAGAGACAGTAAAGTACTTATCCTAAACAAATTACTTGTCTGAAGAGGGCTAGGGGATAGGGGGAGCTGAAGTCAGCACACAGATGACTATAAGGTAAGCAGGGCGGAACCCCAAAAAGGTGTGTGAGCTATGAAGCCACTCATGGCTCCAGTCCCTGGGGCCCCTCTTTTTCATCCTTTTCTGGCTTCATCCCATTAATGTGACTCACACATATCTTTTTATCATTTAAATTGTTGCATATTGTGGTCATTGTACTGGAGGGGAAGTGGTAGATCGTAGATACTATTAGAATTAATGCTTCTTATTTTCCATTTTTTTAAAAAAGATACAAGTATTGGTAGATAAATATGATCCCTAATTTCTTGACCTACTCTCGTTGACATAAATAAGTAAATGTATTATATAATAGTCATTGGAAAAACCATGTTCAATGGGAAGAACTAAATGTTGAATAGAACTCTTCTTTCCCCACTCTGTAAAATACTCTAAGTTAAAAATCATCTACTATTTTTTTGTAGCTCCTCTCAAAATTCTCTCCATGTCTCCATACAATTTTATACTTGTCTGTCTGTCTAACTGTCTATCTCTCTCTCTCTCCCCACTCCTCTACACAGATATGCATTTAAACTGAGGGCAGGGGTTAGGGCACAGTGGACACATACTACTTTGCACTAGGGATATCTTTTCTTGATGTTCGGCATCTGGCAAGGAGAAGGCCCATGCCTGCTCTCCAGGCAGAGCGTTGTGATTTCAGCAGGGAGGAATGGATAAAGGGTACAAAGCCAACAGAAGGGGGGATGGAGCAGTATTGGACAATCACTGCTAGGAAATAAGCCAGACTCTGATGAGGTAATGCATGTGCTCGTTCGTGGGGTTTGTTAAAGTTAGAAGACCCTTGGGACCCAAGGAGATGAGGGAATTATGTCATGCAGTGGAAGCTGGAGTGTTGAGCTCTGGAAAGGAGCCTTGCTTTTGTTTTAGGGTAAACTTTCTATACTGGTGTGCATTGTTTGTTTGTTTTTGTTTGTTTTGTCTTGTCAACTCGGCACAAGCTATAGTTATCTGGGAACAGGAAAACTCAGTTGAAGTATTGCCTCTGTCAGATTGGCCTGTGGGGAAGTCTGTGAAGGTATTGCCAAGATTAAAGACTAGTGTAGGAGGACCCAGTGCACTGTGGGCAGTGCCATTCCTGGGCAGGTGGTCCTAGGGAGTATCAGAAAGCACACTGAGTAAACCTCGGGATGCAAGCCAGGAAACAGTGTACTTTTACGACCTCTGCTTCAGTTCTTACCCCAGGTTCCTGCCTAATGGCATCCCTTCATCCCATCCTTTCCTCCCCAAGCTGCATCCATATGGCTCCTGAGTCCTTTACCTTCATTCAGGGTGACCTCAGTGTGACATTTCTTTCTGATGCGTGTTACACACAGGAGTCACTTTCAATTTTGGACTCTGTCTTTAGATAGCAGTGTGACCCCATCAAGATATTTACACTCTCTAGGCTTGGGTTTCACTGAAGCAACATTATCTCTGAGGCTATTTCCAGGGCCTTACCTGGCTAATGGAAAGGCATCAGGACTCTGAGTCAGAAAACTTAGGCCAGTTCCCTTGATTGTTCTGTGCTTTGGTTTCCTTGACTATAAAAATGAGATTAATCAAGCCCATCTCATAAATCAGGAAAGACAATCAGATGGGAGAAAGCCCTTCCTTACCTCCCTGAGCGAATGTTAATTTTCTAGAGGAACAATCGGGTCTGGGGCTTGTGATGTTCTCCCTTGGGGCCTCTTACCTTACTCCTGAACTCAACAACCTTTGTGACTAACATATCATTCTTTTTTTTCCCTTTAAAAATTAACTTTATTGAGGATGGACAAGGGATAAACTGCACCCATTCTGAGTAAACCGTTCAGTGGGCTCTGACAAATGCATATGCCCTCATTCCAGCCACTTCAATCCAGATACAAACTGCTCCTATTACTTAGAAATCTTTCCCTGTGCCGCTTTAAACAATCGAACTTCTGGCCCCAGGCATCTGTCAGCATAGATAAGCGTGTCCTTTTCCAGAATTTCATTAGTCTCTGGGGTCTGGCTTTTCCTTTTTAGCAGGATGTTACCACGATGCCTCTCCACTACACATGTGTCAAATGTTGGCCCTGGTTGCTAAGCATCATCCTCTGTGTGGATGTCCTAAGACATTACTTAACAATTCTAAGTGACAACTGAAAACTTCTTCTCCACTCTGCTTCCCTAGCAGCCAAGGCCTCTGATCTGAGGTCCTCCCACTCGGACTCTGCTCCTCCCTAGTTGAAGTTGTCTGGTTCCTTCTTAACTCAGCAGTCAGGAAGGAGAGCTGTAGTCTCTGCAGCTGGGGCTTCCCCTGAACTCTTGCTTATTCCTGTAACCCTGGACTTCACACTGCTTTGGTTATAGTGTCTCCTCTTTTCCCTGACTAGTTCCTTTCCCAGAATAAGGTTAAGTTACACCCAACTTAGGTCAAGGCCTTGTACATCCAAAAAGCTCTGGTTAAAACCCAACTTAGATCCCTAGAAGGGTGGCCCATAAGGTGGCTAGTAACCACACTGAGAGCATTAGTACAAATTAACTTATCAGATCAGTGTCAGGTCTCCTAACAAGGGCTCATGTAGATGGGACCAGAACAGCTTTGCTAGTTACAAGGGGCGGGCCCACACTCGCAGAAGCAAGATTTAGGAGATTGTGTGGGCTGTGGGAAGGAAACCTAGCTCATAGCTGTGCAGCGTTGGAGTGGATTCTGTACATCTTTGATCATAGCCTGGTCTGGTCTTCCCCTTCCCTTCTCAGCTGTGTGCTTACCTATCTCCCCTCTGATCCTGGTTTACTATCAGGCACAGGGGCGGGGATAATAATAGCTACCGTTTATTACAGCACCTACGCATGCTCCTGGGCACTTTACATATATTATGTCTCTTCTCACACCAACCCTTTGAGCAGTGTGTTATTAGTCCATTTTATAGATGGAAAAATCCAGACATTGACAGGGGAAGTCACTTGTTAAAGTCACTCAGTTGTAGAACCAGGATTGAACTCAGTTCTGTAGGACCCTTTGGCTAGGGTCCCTAACTCAGGGTTTTCAGAAGCAAAGATGTCAGGGTCACCCCTTTGGCTCATTCCTCCATCCCTATGCAGTCAAAGAAACTGTATCATAATGTAAAGTCTAATCAAATATGTTTTCCTAATTTTGCGTTTTATAAAATGGAGTCACCTGGAATGAACTTCTTGGCATTTGAGGTCTTTGGTTCATATTGCAGGTGTGAGATTTAGTCACGTGGTTCCATGTTGATTTCTTCTACAAGTGTATGATTCACTCTTATTCATTGTATGAAGAACGTCTTATTTTTAAAGGACTCTTGTTCTACGGTGGTTAAGTGTTCTACCCTTGAATTGCCACACTGGGTGACTCCCATTGTTTATCCTGCTTGTCCGTGTGCCTTCTAAGCAGGTTTAATCCCACTGAGAGGAACTTCCATTAAGGTTTGGCTAACTTTACAAGTCACTGATTGATTAGCATATACCGAGGCAGCCTGTGGCCATTCTCTTCACCCCAGATGTTTTTCTCTCGATCCGCACCATTTTGCTAGGAAGGAGACACTCAGATTGTTCAGGTACCTGAGTCGTCATATCAGAACCTGGTCTGTTCTGAGAGAGTGACAGTTTGAAGAAGTTTCTCTGAGGTGTCTTAGGAGGTTTACCTAATCACTTGTTTGATATTATGCAAACCACATGTTTCCTTAGCCTCAGCTTTGCACCTGTACAAAATGAGGGGGGTGGTGATGCTATGATATGAATGTGTTCGTGCCGCCCCCCCCCAAGCTTTATGAATTGAGAATTTAATCCCCGGTTCATATACTTGGGGATCAGGCCTTTGGGAAGCAACTTGGATTAGATGCCATCACCAGGGTAGGTCTTTTTTTGTTTGTTTTGTTTTTTCGAGGCAGGGTTTCTCTGTATAGCCTTGGCTGTCCTGGAACTCACTCTGTAGACCAGGCTGGCCTCAAATTCAGAAATCCACCTGCCTCTGCCTCCTGAGTGCTGGGATTAAAGGCGTGCGCCACCACGCCCGGCTGCACCTAGGTAGTCTTAAGAAGGCTTTACACAATGAAGAAGACACTCAAGTTTTTACCCCGGCTCTGTCTTGTCGTGTTGTGATGCAATCAAAAGGCCCCTAGCAGATGTCTTTTGCTAAAATACTCACTCTATGCTTTTGACTTCTCCAGCTTCAGAACCTAAATCACCTCCTCTTCTTCACAAATCACACAACCTTGGGTATTTTGTTACAGTAAGAGAAAAAAGGAGAGGGGAGAGGAGGAGGAGAAGGAGGAAAAGAAAAAGAAGCGAAGAAAGGTGGCAATAATATTGGTCATAGATAAGGCAAAGAAAATATGATGAAATATGGGAACGGAAGCTCCTGTAATCAGTATGTGACTTAAAGATACAGGCACTTCATATGTATGACCAGGGATATTTGTAAAGAAGGTTTGAAATGATCAATGCTGAAATCTGCCAAAACAAATTAAAATTAGTCTCTAGGTTAAACAGGATATTGGGCTGAAGCTCAGCTCAAGATGAGAACAGACAATGCTAAAAATAAAAGAGAAACGAAGAGAAACCATTCAATCCACCTACATTAAGAAAGCATTCGGGAAATAGTACCTACCATGTTGATGCTTCGAGGGTATACTGTATTTCTCTCTGAGTTTAGTTACACTGTCGGCTCCCTGTATATCTCTGAAGTATTAAAATTCTCTAAAGCATTCTGTTTATCCTAGGAGCAAAAGGGAGTGGAGAAGCTGTGAGCTGGTGTTGCTTGCTTAGCGTGCACGTTATATGAAAGAGGTTGGAAAATGAGTATAAGAAGCTACAAAAGGGAGGTGAGCTGATTCTGGGGCTGCTGGAAGGGGGGGTGGGCAGGCACTCTGTGGGAATTAGCTTGGAGTTCCGCCTCACATCCAAGTGTGTATTTAGAGAGGAGCCTTTAGCTAAATACCTTCTTATCCCCATTCTTATCAGATCTCACAACAAAGTTAAAAAACATCGCTGCACAACCACTTTAGTATTTCAATTCATTTCTGCCTCATCGGAGTGTGAGAGTGGGCAAGTCAGTACTGTGAAGAAGCCATGATCCAGATTCCTTGTGGTAATACTTGTGGACGCTTTGTGAGAAACCCTGCTTTCCTACCCTGTCTTGTTTGCATGACAGCCTGAGAAGGCAGCAATGCCAACCTGAAGAATTAACGTGTGGTTTTTAGTAACACCCAAGCAGGTAGTGGGTGGGAGGAAAAGGAAGAGAGCAGATGTCTTAGTGAACCCAGGCATGTTAAAAATTTAATAAGGGCAGGCCGAGGCAAGTGCTGAACACAACCCCCTAGGAACACAGTGAGATCTTGGTCATTGTCAAAAGTTTACTAGTTAGATCTTGGGAGAGGAAAGGAGAATGGCAAACTGATTCTTGTTTAAAGTTGATTTTTAGTTTATCAAGCATGGGAGGGGAGAGGGCTAAAATAAGCTGCCAACTATGTCTTTCAGGCTAGCAGAGTTTACTTCTAGAATGTGTTGCCAGTCTAGGCTGGAATCTCTAGGGAATTTACTTCTACAGAGAGCCAGGAAGAAAATTGGCATAAGCCACCCTGAGTTCTGGGCCAGCCTTGCCTACACAGTGATTTCCAGGACAGCAAAGGCTAAACAGGGAGACTCTGTCTGAAAAACAAAAACCAGTCCCCTAACCCCCAAATTGAAAAGGACTTAGAAGTATGAGACCTTTCATTTGAGCATAGATTGAATGTCTTTCAATTTTTGATCAGAAGAAGTTTTTAATCAAATAATTCTAACAGATAACTTAAAATTTTATCTTAGTTACCTTTCTTTTGCTGTGGTGTGAGTAAGGCAACTTACAGAAGAAGCGATTTTATTTTGGAGTTAAAGTTCCGGAAGCTTGGAGTCCGCCATGGCAGATCACGGCTAGCTGGGGTAGCAGCTGAGAGCTCCCATCTTGGATAGCAGACGGGAAGCAGAGAGTGAACTTGAACTGGTGCGAATCCTTTGAAGTCTCAAGTTTGCTCTGGTGAAGTCCTTCCTAGGCTGCACGGATAATCCGTCCCACATAGCCACCCACTGAGGAGCATCTATTCAAATGTCTGAGACTTATGAGGGACATCTCATTCAAATGGTCACACATTTCTTCTAATTCCCTTAGAAAGGTATTGTTATAAATTACTGTTATATATACTATATATTATAAACACATTTTATACAGATGCATTTTACATTATATATTCCAAATGCTATTATAAAGTTACTACTATACATACTATAAATTACATATATTCTACATACAGTTTCAAAGTTACTATTCTATAGACACACTCATGCATACATATTAGCAAATAAAGACAATAACAACTGCTGGTAAGAAACCAATGTACAACTTTCTAAATCTATCCCTTCCTCCCCAAACCAGGCCATACAGTCTGAGAGCCACCTAGTGATCAAGGTTGGTAACTGCAGCTGCTCTTTAGCACTCCAGGTATTCCAGCCATTGAAATTTGTTTACAAAAATCAGATAATACCAGGTAAACACTTCTTTTCAATGGACTGCGTTAGTGGTAGGACTTTCACATATTATTTCACATATGATTTAAAAGATGGGTAGGCTGTGAGGCAGAAAGATTTCTTGATTTCCTCATCTCAGTAAGAAAGGCCTTCCAACCAGGCCAGGAAGGAAAGGAGTTTTTTGCGAAGTGGCTTAACTGTTGAACTGGTGGCTTCAAATACAAAAGCAGAGAGCTAGTGGTTGAGGAAGTGCCTGCTGAGATAAAAGGGCCAACACAGTAGGCTGTTTGTGCTCCATTTTCCTCAGGAGAGAGTGGTTTACAAGGTTGCAGTATTCTCATGCTAACTAACCTCTGAGCCAGGCATCGACTTACAAAAATGTAGTGTTCCTTTTCTTCCTCCACATGCCCCCACTTCCTTTTCTTTCTTACTGATTTCCGTTCCTCCTTCCTTTTTCTTTTGTCATTCCCTCTCTTCCCTCCTTGTTTGGAATTCCAGTATAATAAAGTAAAAGGAAGGTCTAAACCCTGAAGTCCTAGGTGCTTGAAGTACTTAGTTTTTGTTGTTTACTTTTAAAGCTACCGGGTTTGGTGGAAAGGGTGGGAGACCCTGAACTAACCTCCCGGAGTCTGAGAGCCTTTTTCAGATGGGTTCCATACATTTCTATGATCCTGCTACGTCTGTGGTCAATCGCTGCACTCATACGAAAGGCCACTTGTTAGAGACAGAAAAAAGGGGCAGAGGGAGTGTGGGAAGTGTGTTGGCAGGATATGTATGGAAAAGGTGATTTTTATGTTCACCCTGGCATTGTAACTATTCATTCAACAGAAACGCACTGAACTCCTCTGGTAGACTGGACCTTGCTCTAAGTGTTGGAGACACAGCGGCTAACAGGAAAATAGAAAGCCCTGCACATCTGGCTTCACTGCTACTTGTCAGGAGGAGAAGAAGAAGATAGGTAGCACCTTAGTAAGTAGCAGGACACAGTTTTCATCTGGAAAGAAATACTAGGAGATAGAACAGGTAAGAGAAAAAATGTATTATTTGAGGAGTTGTCTATGATGTAGACTAGAGTGGGTTTTGACCAGAGTGTCCAAGAGTGGGCTCTATCTGCTATCAGGAGGGACAGTTGCCTTGCCAAGGGCTAGGCAGGAGGCTGCGGCACACGAGGAGATCTGTGGCCTGAGCAGAACTGGAAAGGAGAATCCTTGAAGCAGGTTGTCAGTGGGGCATGCTGGGACTGGAGACAAGTCAGTTGGATGCAGACGCTACTTCAGGCCTGGGCAGGCAAAGCTTGATAAGCACACGCCAGGAGAGAGACATCTGCCCAAGAACTGTTGTGCAGTGTGGTGTGGTGGGCTAGGCTGAGGTCAGTAAGGAGAAGGGGAGAGAAATTCAACAGAGTGGGCTAGAGCTGGCCTCGGGACTGACTTGTGCAGTCAGAACATCGTACTCTGTAAATCAGAATCATCAATAATTCTGTACGCAGAAGCCATTTGTTTAGATGTACGTTCTTAGTCTTAGTGTCTGAGTCAAGGAAGAGGAGGTAGCGAGCAGAGGCTGGCCAGAGTAAATAGTTCAGGAAAGAAATAACAATGGCTCATATTTCGGTTGTTGGGGAAGTGTGTCATAGGACATGTTGGCTGGCTAGAAGTGGAGGTGAGGGATGTTAACAATTTCCTAGCATCATACTAACAGTTGCGGTGCTTTATTTTTAAAATGCATCTGAATGTGAAAGTAAGAAAGCTGTAATGAGATCTGACTCCCACTTCTTGAGTGTCTGAAGACACCTACAGTATACTCCTATAATAAATAATTAAATCTTTTTTTTTTTCTTCGAGACAGGGTTTCTCTGTGTAGCCCTGGCTGTCCTGGAACCCACTTTGTAGACCAGGCTGGCCTGGAACTCAGAACTCCACCTGCCTCTGCCTCCCAAGTGCTGGGATTAAAGGCGTGCACCACCATGTGCTTTTTTTTTGAAATAATTAAATCTTAAAAAAAAAAGAGAAAAAAGAAAAAAGAAAAGAAAAAGAAAGAGCAGTGTGACCTGAGGTTTTCCCTACCGCTTGTTACCTGGTAGCAGGACTGAGCAAGGAGAAATTTCAGCCAAACTCTGACATTTTTCCCTTTCCTTTTGTTCTTTGACTGTGTCTCGGGACTGCAGCCTGTGCTTCTGCTCTGTGATTTGAGCTTTGAATTTTCCAGCACCAGCTGGAATGGAAGTGAAGGGTACTCTCTGTGATTCCTTGCATCTTTCTGGTTTGTTCCCTCGGTGTGAGCCTTGCTGCTGGCTTTGCTGTGGATCTAGGCCTCCACCCAAAGGTTCCATTTGTGCAGGTGAGGCACGTAAGTCTACCCGTTCTTTACTTGCCTTTCATCTTCTTAAGATAATTGATTTTGCCTTCTCTTATTAACTTTGCAGCTTGAAATTCTTCCCATGCTGTCGTTGTGCAAGTTTGAGAACTGAAAACAACTCAAAACAATGACAAAATCCCTTGTGGAAAAATGGCACACCTTGTTATTATCATAACTATTTTAACTTTTTGTCACAATTCTTTACAAACCACCCAGTTGTCGCAGAGCAAAATATAAGCATAGGTCTTGTGTCGTGTGTGTGTCCGGGTTCTTTTGGTCCTTGAAGAGTTGAGATTATAATACTGAGATCCAAGGACATTCACATGCATTCAAAGCAAACAAATGTTCCCTACTAATTTTGGCCTTTGATCTCATCCATTACTAGCTGCGAGTCTGTGGGCAAATCTTTTGAGTTCTCTTAGCTTCGGATAGAAGATCTAACCGGAATTCTGGGGCAGGATTTCATGTTCTGCTCTAAAGGCTCGCTAACATTAAGATCACTAGAGAATGCTATCTGGTTGGCTCTCAGACCCAACTGGTGATCCATCACAATTTCAGAATAATCTCATTTTCCCATGGAAGATTTCTGAGACAAGGCAACGGGACAGAAGGTGAGCTACTGAGCTAGCTTCTAAAGTACATGCCACTGTGTGGGAGTTAGAAAAGGAGCTACAGCTGCATACTGCTAGGAGGTCCTGACACAGCACTGATACAGCTCTTTAGCCAAACACATCTGAACCATAATCATTCTGGTTCACTTCATTCATTGCAGTTTCATCTTACAGGAAGTCATGATTCCCTCATTTGCTCATCTGATGGATGATGAATATTCAGCAAAGGCCATGTAACTGGCTCAAGGTTCTGCATCTGGTCAAAACAAAGGGACCTTCTGAAATGAGAACTTGGAATATCAGTTGCTTGGTTTGGCTCTTGCTTGTCTGTGTGGACAATAGGGATATGATTTTTGTGAGTATCTTGGTAGCGGTGACCAGGTTCCTTGGGAATCCATGGATTCAGAGTATTCACAACATAAGAGAATAGTGAAGAACATTGGATGTCAGGGAATGAGCATTCAGGTCTGGAGAAAATGAAGGTAGCTAAGTCACATGGGCCGGTCTTCCCATCGAAGCTGTGGCAGGGTGTGATTGATGTCCATTGAACGTGTCCTCTGGGTCCGGAGAGGTGGCTGGCTCTCAGCACCTTAATAGTACCTGTTGGCTACTGCAGTTAGGTTCTGTTCCAAGGACCCACATGGTCACTCACAATACACATATCCAGCTCCAGGGCATTTGACACCTTCTTCTCAACTCCCTGGACCTCACACACACACACACACACACACACACACACACACACACACACACACACACGAAACATTCATACACGCAAAATAAATGTGAAAGAGTGAATAAATGAGAGAACCACATGAGTTCCTACAGTTGCTATGGGTTCAAACTGCAATGTGCATATAGTTTTCAGGAGAATTCTGAGTCAGATGAGCCCAGCAAGAACTCTCCATGGTCATCTCAGAGTCCCCAAATAGTTACAAGGCATTCTGTGCCACTATTAAAGAGCTAGCGAAGACTAACTAATATACTAATATGGGAAAAGCTGTAAGACCAGTAGTAGAATGAATAAAGTTATTTCAGAAAAATTCGACTACTGCGAGAGTTGGGTGCACTGCGGGTACCTAACCTGAGGATCTGGGCAATGTAGACACTGCAGGTTTTACCCCCGCCATGCATCCACACGAGTGCTTCTCTTGACATTTCTCGAAAATGGGAGAAGAAGAATAAGATTGTTTACCCACCTCAACTGCCTGGCGAACCTCGGAGACAAATAAAATACAGCAAGGACAAGATGTGGTACCTGGCAAAGATGATACGAGGCATGTCCATTGATCAGGCTTTGGCGCAGCTAGAGTTCAATGATAAAAAAGGGGGCTCAGATCATTAAAGAGGTTCTCTTAGAAGCACAAGACATGGCAGTGAGAGACCATGATGTGGAATTCAGATCCAACTTACACATAGCTGAGTCTCCTTCAGGCCAAGGCCAGTGCCTGAAGCGCATCCGTTACCATGGCCGAGGTCGCTTTGGCATCATGGAGGTCTATTGCCACTATTTTGTAAAGCTGGTGGAAGGACCCCCACCCCCACCTGAAGCACCCAAGACAGCAGTTGACCACGCCAAGGACTATATTCAGCAGCTTCGCAGCCGGACCATCATCCATACTCTATGAGATTTGTGCCGGTCATCCTGGCTCCACGGTGTATATAGCTTATGTTTATTTTAAAAAGTAAAAACAAGTGATTTTAAAAGAAAGAAAAGAAAAATTCACACATATCCTTGTTTATTAAGGTAGAAACGATTGACACACAAATGTAGGTGTCTGAATCAGTAGTCTTGAGAAGATGGAGCAGAAGAACAGCATCTCCATCAGAAGCTCAAGGGCCTGTTGCCAATGTTACAGACACCAGAAAAGCAAGGGCTCCCCCCTGGGCAAGGCAGGTAATCCACTTACATTGCCCAGTGTGAAGGAAGATGTCTTATACTTAAAAGATCAAATTGTGTGCAGCCTGGGGGACAGATGAGAGATAACAATGGCACTAGACTTTGTGCACCATATCAGCTTGTTGTGTGGGTCTCCAGGCCCAGCCCTTCCCTTATGGGCTTGCAGGCCCCCACACAGCTGCCCAAGCCTCTCCCACAGCTGTTGCTGATCTCAGCTGCTGCTTCCTGCCCTAGACTTTCCCTCATCACCAACCTCCTGCTGCTCACAGGAAGGAGAAGAGCCATCTACTAGAAAGATGTTCTCTTTCTTCATCACCTTTGGAAAACTGATTCTTTAAATGACCACTGAGACCAGTTTTCCCACAGAAGACAAATTTTAATTTCTTTTGAAGATTTTCCCATTTAGTTTTATGAATATGTTTTTTTTTTTTTATGTCTGTGCCTGTATGAGGTTTATATGCATGTAGTGCCTGCAGAAGTCAAAGGGCAAGGGGTCTTCTGAAACTGAAGAGACAGGGTGTTTGTCAGTCACCTGATGGGGGGTGCTGAGAACTGAACCTGGGTCCTTTGCAAGTGCAGTAAGCACTCTTAACCTCTGAGTCACTCTTCTTTCCTCAGGAGATACAGTGTGTGTGTGTGTGTGTGTGTGTGTGTGTGTGTGTGTGTGTAACCTGCATGTATATATGTGTACCATATGTATGCAGTGCCCAGGAAGTTCGGAAGAGGGCATCAAATCCCCTGGTACTGGAGTTATGGATGGTATAAGCTGCCATGTGGGTGCTGAGAGTCCCAGGTCCTCTGGAAGAGCATCCAGTGCTCTTAACAACTGAGCCATCTCTCCAACCCCTCATTGGCTGCTCATTTGATAGATGAAGATTTTGAAATCAACAGAGGCCAAGTAATCGTCTCCACTAACCAGTGCCTCTCCTCGGGTGTGAACATGGCATGGCTCTCCAAAGGCCCATGTGGTAAGGACTGGTCCCCTGGGTAGTGCATGCTAGAAGGTTTGGAAACTTTGGGAGCTGGGCTCCGGCAGAAAGTTTTAAAGTCACTGCAGTTGTATCTTGAAAAGGGATTCTAGGACCCAATGAGTCAGTCCTTTCCTGTCTTGACCTTTTCTCCTAGAGCCTGTCTAGGTATTTCTGCCCCTAGTTGCTACTCTCATGAGGTTGGAACAGCCAGGCCTTCTGATGTTGGGCTTTGGAACTCCAAACTGTGAGCTAAATTAAGCTTTTTTTTTTTTTTAAATCAAATATATGACCTTACTTGTCACACCACCTTTTTCCAAGGAAAATCTTAGGGTATGGCTACTATACAATATGGAATTTAATTAACAAACAATACGGTATTTTAAAAGTATGATTAAAAACAAAAAAAAGTTTCCATTGCAACATAAAAATATAAAGAAAATGTGTTTATAGTAAACGTTTTGATCACTTGTCATGAGTGCATAAAGGTGGCATAATGGAACACACAGTTGCTTGCCCCTATATGCAGGGTTTGGATCCAAATATAGGCAGGTTTAGGTTGTATGTTGCTAAATTTAAACACTGTGTATAAGTTGTCACCAATTCTTGACTTTGCTCAGATGATCAAGAACTCATGGGAAAGATTCGAAGCAAACAAATTTTTAAAACTTGTGAATTTATTTGGTTGTTCTATTCCTGGAAAAATTATTACATCTTAGAGCACTGCAAAAATTACTTTGTATTTATATTTAGTGTAGTTAAATTCTTAGCTCAGATATTTTTCGCCCACACAGATGTCTGGTGGGGAAACTCAATGTCATTGCTGGGTGTGGGGGATTTTATTGTTGTGTGGGACAGTCACATCATGGCCCCAACCAATGAGTGAATATCTGTCAGTAGCAATCCCTTCCCCAGTTGATGACCTAGAAACACCTAGACACATTTCCTATGAATTTCTAAGGAGGTAGTACTGTCCTCATTTAGCAGAAGTGCTTTAATAATGACATTTATTGTTTTCCTTGCCCTTAAACTTTGGTTTGAAAGGAAGCATCAAGGAGTATATGGCAGGAGAGTCCTCAGGAAAGGTGTGGTGTATGCCATTTTAACCAAGGGACTCACACTTAAATTAGAGCATGGGATCTAATGTCTTCAGAGTAAGGTTCCTTTGTTACACTTCCCTTTCTCCTCTGTGTGACTCCAAAATCTCGTTTTACCTGGAAAAATCCAGAACCCTAGCTTCAGCTTTTTTGAGTCTGCTCTTCTCCGTATGGAGACACAATAATATGTTCAAAGAGCTCGCCCTACTCTAGTAAGAATGATCCCCTCAGGTATTCCAACTCATCTTCTATAATTTAGTACATGAATTCTTATAGAGAGGTTTAATCCACGTGGGACACCCCTTTGGAGGGTACATGATGACTTGGATAAATGTTAAGTTCAGAATGGGAACGAGATAGGCAGAAGCTAATGTTTTTAGGCTGCCTTTGATGAGTAAGGTAACTTGATTGTGCATATTGAAGATTGCAGATGGCTGGAGGCATTTCTTGGAGAGACAATACTACTTTGGATGTGTGCCCAAAGTCCATGTATGGGAGCCCTACTCTGTAGTGCATTAGCACTGGAAGACAGGACTTTTGAAAAGTGATTAGGTCATAAAGGCTCAGCCTTCGTCAACATATTATTGGCGTTTCTGTAATAGTGCACTTGCTGTAATGGTGGGCTATGCCCGTTTGTCCACTCTTGCCCATCTACCTTCTGCCGTAGGATGATAGGGTAGGAAAAGCTCTTTCAGGTGGCAGCACCCTTTTCCTGCATCCTAGCCTCCAGCACTGTTAGAAAAAACATTTCAGTACTTTGCAAATTACTTTGTCTCAGACCTTCTGCTACAGCAGAGCAAAGGGAGAATGATAGGCGGATATTTTTTTTCTTCCCAGAAAGGCTGATGAAAAGGAAAAAAATCAAGGTTCCTAGACAGTAATGAGAAAAGACAGAGTCAGAATCCTGGAGTTACAGCTAGCAGGAAGCTTTGAGGTTTGGTCTTGGGCTTTGAATGTGATGCTGTGAAGGGGGAGCCTTTTAGGGTACCAGAGATGAAAGTGGAACCTCTGAGTGTTCTGGAAGGGAGAAGCAGGATTGAAGAGATGTGGTTAAAAGACTGGACATTTATTATATATTAAAACATAGCAATCCTTTCTTCTTTAACCCAGGAAAGCAGTGAGATAACTCGCTGGATACAGGTGCTTGCTGCCAAACCTAATGACCCGAGTTCAATCCCTGGGACCCATGTGGTGGGAGGAAAGAACTGACAAGTTGTCTCTGACGTCCATCCATGTGTCATAGTATCCTGCCATCCCATACATATACAGACAAAATAAAATTTAAAACTAACAAGAAAGTTTTAAAAGTACACTGGTATAGGAATGCGGTGGGAGAATTTCCCTTCAGAAAAAGGAAAACCATAAAACCATAGAGAGCATTCTCAGCTTGCTTTCTGATTCTTGTTTTGGATCCACAACCTGTGTGTGTGTGTGTGTGTGGTCTGTCTTGCCAGTGGTTGTACAGAGCTTAGTGATACACAAAGCACAGCCCTTTGTTTATATACTTGGAGTATTTAAGACAGGGGTTCACCTATCACAGGCACATCTACAGTTTTCTATATAGCGGAGGCTGACCTTGAACTTCTGATTTTCTTCTTTCCACCTTCCCTGTGCTTGGCTCATAGGTGCACACTGTCATCCAGATTATTTAGTGTTGGAGATAGAGTTTAGAGCACCATGCAAGCCATGGGAAGCCTGCTACCAACTGTGTTATAGCTGAAAACTGCCTCCGATATGTTCCTGCATGCTCATGACCTTGTCTCATGTTCCTATTGCAGTGGTCTGAGGAAGAGGCCTCTCTGATTAGCCTGAGAAAGCAACGGATACCAAACTGAAGGCAGATCAGAATCTGAGCTCCATGCTCCTTCACTCCAAACCATCTCTAAGTTAAGTTTATTCTGAGACTGTCAAGATGAGCATTTTTATTTTGCACCTTTCTTTGGAATGGTATGTTATTTTCTTAGACTGCTTCTAATGTTTGCCTGCCTGGGCGTATTTATTCATTGCCACCTGGTGGTAAATAAGAAATATTATGAGGAACAGGAGAAGAGAGAAGGTGAGAAAACAGTTGTTAGTGACTCAGAATGGCAGTCTCAGTTCAGAAAAGCAAAATGGAGTTAGTCACTAAAACATGGCAACACGATAAAGCCTGTTTGCTTTGGCCAGGATAGACAGCAGGGAATACAGGAAGCCCTGTGCTTTTAGGATGCTCAATTCAGGGCAAAGGTGGAGTTGCAGAACCTTCCCTATATTTTTCTAAGGACAAAGTAGAACCACAGACTATGTATCTAATAATAAAAAGCAACAGTGGGACCACATATGGCACTTTTAAATATGATTACACAAAGAAAAGATGATTGCAAATGATCTAAACATAGTGCCAGCCAGATAGGCTTTCAAAACAGGTTAGTCAATTTGAGATCACATTTCTTTTCTAGGCCTACTTAAATACCTTGTGATTAATTTTTTTTTATTTTGTTCTACCCTTATTTTTGTTTGTCTGGTATGGTGGGAGGAACTGATCTTACCTTCCAGCCCACCTCCCTCAGCACACAAAGCTTGTCTACTGTTGGCTCAGACAGAACGTACCTGGTGTCTGTGCAGCCAGTGGCCGTCTCTCTCTAAGTTGTCCTGTTAGCCACACTGGATTCTCTCTTTTTAGCTCATGCAGATGAACACAGAGACTGGGATTTTCTGTAAAGATTGTCAGGGGAAGCTGCACTTGCGGGTCTTTTTTTCCCCCCTCCACTGTGTTCAAGGGAAATTGTGGGAGTTTCCACATTGTTTGGGGGAAATAGTGGGTGCTTCATAACTTGCTTTTTTTTCCCTCCAGTTGCCAGCACTGCCTCAGACTGGTATGTAGGCCATCATGTTTGGCCCCACCCCAAGAAGACATTTCTTCACCTGCTACCACCAACACTCCCCTCAGACAGACCTGTACCTGCAGGAAGAGAGATGATGGCTGTTCAGGATGGGAGGAGGGGCAAGGCAGAGCACAGAGGGCAGAAAACAAAAGTCAGAGGAGAATTACAATGGGGAGATGGAAATTTTGGATTATGATTTTCAACATAAGCAAGAAGAGTGAGTAATTCCAGCAGATGTGACTCATATTGATTTCTACCCCTTTCTTCCTCCAAATGACTAAGAAACACATATACTTGGAAGATTTTAATGAAATTAGGAGAGTTAGGTGAGTTTGATTCTTGTTCGTGGAGGACAAAGTCCAAAAGTTAATTGAAAAAAGATAATGAATTTTTACTTTTAGGAGGTGTCACCATTGGTAAGCATCATAAGAACATAATTTGGCTTGTGTGTGTGTGTGTGTGTGTGTGTGTGTGTATGTGTAGCCCTCACTCCAGTTGCTGCCTTTTTTTATTTTCTCCCTGAGATTTTGTCAAAACTACATTTGCATCTGTTCTAAGGAGTCAGATATTTGTACCAGATCTATTTTGAAAACAAAACAAAACAAACAAACAAACAAAAAAAAAAAAAGAAAGAAAAGAAAAGAAAAGAAAGAAAAAACAAAACAAAAGACCCTCTGAGAACCTTGATTCTTGCTCTCATCATCTTCCCCTTTCCCCTTTTAAGAGGAAGCCATTTTGACGTCTTTTAACCTGTGTGTGCACATACATGCTTGTGAACATGCATGTGTGTGTATGTGTGTGTGTATGTGTGTATGTATGTACATGTGCGGGTGTGCATTTTTGTGTATGCAAATTATACACTCGTGCTATTTTCGATTTTTCAGTTATGAGCATGCTTTCCACTGTTGAAAATGAAACTCTAGGTTTTTTTTCTCACCTCCAGTCCTGGTCCACTCTTCCTAAATCCCACTATTTACTATAGTTCTAATGTTTTTAAAATATGTATGCAACATTTAGCTCTGACAGTGGAAATGCTCTCTATATTGATTATGGTTTAAACTAAGACTGCTTCTCCCTTTCTGTACACAGTTTTCTTCCAGCTTAACAGTTGCTTGTTTGTATTTCACCCTTAAACCCGTGTCACTGGTGTAAATCTTTCTCAACAATTTTGTATGCACTAGTGTTCTGGTTAGTTTTTATTGTCAACTTGACAGAATAAGAGACAAGGGGAAGAAAGTCTCAACTGAGCTATTTCTCAGATCAGAGTGGCCTGTGGCCATGTCTGCAGGGAATTGCTTGGCTATCTAGTGATATGGGAGGGCCTTTCCCGTTGTGAGCATTGCTACCTGTGGGATGGTGGTTCTGGGTTTTATAAGGAGAAGGGCTGAGTGTGAGGAGAGGAGAACAAGCCAGTCAGGAGTGCTTATTCATGGTTTCAGCTTGAGTTCCTGCTCTGATGTCCCTTGGCAAGGAACTCAAAATGTGCACTGAAATAAACCCTTTCCTTCCTTAAGTTACTTTTGGTCAGAGTGTTTCATCACAGCAACAGGAAAACAAAACAAAACAAAACAAAACTAGAATAAGCAGCAACAAGAGAATTTTATTTTCCTGGGATCATCCTCCCAGAACCTCTTGGTCTGCTCCAGCTTGGACTTGTCATGCTCAACAGCCGCCTCCCTCCCTCCCTCCCTCCCTCCCTCCCTCCCTCCCTCCCTCCCTCCCTCCCTCCCTCCTTCCCTCCCTCCTTCCTAGTTAACCTTTCCTTCTTTCTCATCCCCATGGTGTTCCTTGTCCCTTCTCCATCTTAGAACATGTGTTGCTTACCCATGTTTTCCTTTGCCTCAGGAGATCCTCTAACATTGGAGAACGTGTTCTCTAGTGGCTCTCAGGAAAAGTGGATGCAGAATAAACTTTTCCTTGATTTTAATTTTTACCTTACCATAAAGCACAATGGATTTTGTCAGAGTATTTTCATACATATATGAAAATACACACACACACACACACACATATATGTGTATATATATAATTTGCATGTCAGTATATTATGTATTTTTGACCTTTTTCTTTCCCTTCTGTCCTTCTCCATTTTCCCTTTCCTTCCCAGTTGTTCCCTTTCTGCCTTCATGTCTCTTGTACTTCAGCTCTCTGTTTCTTCCCCATCCTCTCCTCTATTCTCCCTCAAGATCTCTTCAAGATCTTTCCTTTTTTTTTTTTTTTTTTTTGCTACTTTTATTTGGATCTGTATGTGCACACACACACACACACACACACACACACACACACACACACACACCACACGAGTCTAGAATCTTTGTATGAGAGAAATCATGCAGTATTTATCATTCTGAGGCTATTTCTCGGAAATGATTTTCACTTGCATCCATTTTCTAGCAACCACACTGATTTCATTTATCAGCACAGCTGACTGATTGCATCTGGTGTATTTACCTTGTATGAACTTCTTTCTTTGAGAATTTGTCTGTAAGGTTGCTCCTTGACCTACATTTGGCCACATCCCAGGAAAGTCATTGTCAGCTGAAAACTGTTAGTGAAAAAGTTTGATTAAAACATCTAACCCCAGGAGTAGCACAGTTGACAGCCCAGCAAACTGCAGAGGATTGGATGATCCCCTGGAGACTGAATTGTTGTCTAGGAACTGCCCAGGATTTTAACTGCATATCACTAGCCTGGGAAAAGCTTAACACACAAAATCCAAAGTGGGATTTTAACCAAATTTGCATAGCTTTTACATAGATGTGATGTCAGAAAAATAGTGGGTTTAACCTTGTAAGTCAGGAATAATTTACCCTTGCACTAAGCAAGGTTAGCACCAATTTTCCTTCAGTGAGGGAAACAGATTTGTTCATCTAACTGCACTGTTTTAAGTATGTTCTCTTGTTTTTACTATGACAGTGCCTCTCAGAGAACCTCTTTACCCTCTGCAGAGAACACACTTAAATCTTTTCCTAGGGTGAGGGACGGGTGGTAGCCCCAGTTATGTAAAATGGGGGAAATGATCTGGGAATTAGAGTTCTTTCCTCTGCACTCTTTCCCTTCTTCCTTTCCTGCCACCTTGAGGGTCGAACCTTGGGCCTTCTGCATGCCAGGCCAATGCTTTGCTTCTGAACCCAGCTGGTGCAATTCTCATCCTACGCTGACTCTACACTTTCCTCCAGTGGCAGCCAGTGTATTTTCTCCAAGTTCAGGTTCACTCCTGACCCTTTCTGCTGCTCATGAAGACTTCAGATCTCACAAAGAGGCCATGTCTTTGACTGCTTGTCCATCTACCTTTCAGCTCTCCATGCATTTTGTTTTCCAGTCTCTTTGTTATTATGAATTGGTGCTTTTAAATAACTTATAACAACCTCTGTGCTGCTATTTTAGAAGAGTTTTGAGAAATGAATGAATGAACACCAAAGCTCTCAGGTTCTATCTGTCTTTGTCCAATGGGTTGAGTTTTGGTCAAGGATAATCATTTTGGCTTTGTTCTCTGCAGTGGAGTGAAGTCCTGATTTTACAATCTCCTGTGGAAACTCAGGATATAAAATAATTATCAAGAGATCAGCTCTGTTGGATGAGAACTCCAAGTTTTTCTTTCTCTATTTCTTCTTAGTTGTGGCCAATAAGAACATCCTAGAAATATAGTCTGCAAACCACTGAGTCAGAGGCTCTGACCATTGCTCCCATATACATAACATGCTAATGAATTTTATGACATTAAGAAAGGAGCATTGAGTTATTCCTGTAAGGCTTTATGGTATTGTTCCTGGTTATTCAAATGGCGTAAGAAAGTGAGAAAGAGGGCTAGGGAAATGGCTCATTGGTTAAGATTCTTTTTTGTTTGTTTGTTTTGTTTTATGTTTATTTGAGACAGGGTTTCTCTGTGTAGACCTGGCTGTTCTGGAACTCACTTTGTAATCCAGGCTGGCCTTGAACTCAGAAATCCTGCCTCTGCCTCCCACGCGCTGGGATTAAAGGCGTGCGCCACCACTGCCCGGCATTGGTTAAGATTCTATACTGCCCTTGCCTTGCAGAGGACCCGAGTTTGCTTCCCATTACCCATGTTGGGCAGCTTACAACTGACTGTGATTTCAGTTTCAAATACCTTTGATCTACTTAGTGTGCAAACACTCACCTTCAATGTATACTGAGTTAAAAACACTAAAAAACATTAAAAAGAAAGTGCGAAGGCACCATTTTAATGATTAAAATAAAAGTGTATGAAGAATCTCCTTACAAGATAATCTAATCATTGTAAAATGAACCGGAAAGTCCTGTTTTTCAGCGGAAAGGAAAGTGTAGAGATTAATTTGAACATTAGCAATATTAACCATCTCTAGATATTTTGTTTTTGTGTGTGGTATGTTAGGACTTTTGATATATAAAACCTGCTTTCTTTTGCTTTTCTAACGATTTATTTTTATGTGTGTGTCCTTGTATTTTGATATCAACATATGTGTTGGTGCTCTCAGAGGCCAGGAGAGAGAATGTCAGATTCCCTGGAGCTGGACTTCTGGGCAGTTGAGAGCTACTAACATGCAGGGGATCGACTTCTGTTCCTCTGCAAGCGCACTAACCACTTTAACCTCTGAGTCATTTCTCTGACCCCATTCTTTTTTTGAGAGAGAATCTTATATAAATAGGATAAGCGGGCTTTGCACTTGAAATCCTCCTTCCTCTTGAGAGGTGGGATTAGAACCCGAAGGCCCACACTCAGATGTGTATTTTGGTGAGTGAGCTTATGGGAATTTTTCAAGTTCATTCTCAGAGAGCTAAAATTCTATTTTATAGTGTCATTTTTATCATAATCAACATTACAGCCTTACATTATTTACCTAAAGAGAGTGATGAGAAGTTTGCAGGACCAGTCAAAGATATTCAGAACATTTTTTAAGGAAAACAATTCTTAACTTTATGTGTGGTTTGGCCTAAAATATATATGTGGCTTAGATATTAAAAGACTATTTCTTTCTCTGTCCACCTTCTTCAGGTACAGCTACCTGCAGAAATCATGTAAGAATATGGAAGTGTTTATTCACTCACTACAAAGAGAGCTTGTCAGATGTAGCACATTTTTGTCTCAAAGGTGACACAGTGGTTTACAAGTGATATGAAAAAAGCAAAACAAACTGAAGAATTAATGAACAGAAACGAACCAACAGAAACCATGTATTAGTGTAGAGAATTGAAATGAAGGAAATATGAGCAGTTCCTTGCAAAATTTTCCATCTGGAACCCGAGATGCTATTGGGACTTATTTGACACTAGCCCTCTCATAGAGGACCCAGGCATCATCCTGAAAAACAACATAACCAGTTGTATCACAGAAAAGAAGCTATTAGCTCATCTGGAGGCACCAAACACCTTTAGGAGAAATGGCACCTAAAGTTTTATGAGAAGATTTGCTGTTTTGATTACTATTCTATATTTGAAGAACTGTTGAGAAAACAGCTAAGCTGATGGGTCTGCTTATACTGCCATTTGCTGGTAGACTGTGAATGTGTTGGATCTCTGAGACATGTCAGACGAACCACTGTGACACAGAACAGATGTTTGGGGAATCCTCTTAATCCTCTTTCTCCTCTTCTTCCTCTTTGTTTTTCTGAGACTAACTCTGTAGCCCAGGCTGGCCTCAAATTCATTACATACATTGATCCTCTTGCCTCCAGTTCCCACGTGTTGGGATTGCAGGCCTGTACCACCTTGTGCAGCTGCTAAGGACTGACTTCAGCATGTACAGCAAGCATTCTACCAACTGAGCTACATCCTGGATCTGAATTCAGTTCTCTTGTGGAAGGGAATTGAGACATGAAATTGTGTAGTTGTCAACCGAAGAGAAGGTAAAGTCGGGGAGAAGGGACTGCTTCTGGCTAGGGATGCGCTTTGGTGGTAGAATAAGTAGCTGGGAGATGCCTGTGAGCACACAATGTACACTTGGTTACACATGGTTACAACAGGGCGTGTGTGTGTCATGGCCTCAACTTGCTTGATGATGACATCAGGAAGTTGGCCTCTGGCCCAGGAATTTTGAGAAGAGCCAAAACATTGTGAAATGCTCACAGACTGCTCACTGCTGCTTTCTTCAAGGAGAAGCAGAGGAAAGCCTGCAAGGCGTTCGCTCGGCCTAGACTCTGAACTGCCTGCAGAGGCAATCCATTTGGCTTATTGTTTCTTCAATAACCATTTGCAAATTTACTAAAAGACAAAGCAATTCTCCAATCGACTGCTGTTCTTCAGTGTGTCTTTTCCCTATAGTTTCCACTCTAAATCTGTAAATGCTTATACCTGTTTTCATCTCTCTTTAATATTTCATATGTAGATCTCTTGCCTGTGACATCTTGACTGAAGTGGGGAGGAGTATCCTATAAAGTCAGCAGCGAGGTCATTTTCTGTGAGCCTGAGTTTAGGATTACGGGCATCTCTAGAGGGAATTTTAACTTTGTCCCAGCATTTCCACCTTATGCTTCATCTTCATTCCTCTTCCCCCTTTTCCATGGTGTTTCTCCCACTGTTCATGTGCATAGGTTCTTTCCATTTTCATTTGGTCAGATCCTTTCGCTACTCCCTGAGCTGGGCTGGCTGATCTGGACAGACTTACTTTGTGTGGTTAGTGGTGAAGGCAAGATGTGATGTGTGTGACATAAATCACCTGTGAATGTCCAGCCTTCTGGCAGGCTAGTTATTATGATCTTAGGCATTGTTGTACAGCGGAGCTCCCTTCATGTAAGGAAGCTTCTTTTGGGCCGAGATTTGTCTTGAGCTCGTCCTGATGGAGTTTGGTTTCTCAGTTCCTACTGTAAGGTACACTCTGGGGTCACTTCTCCTTTTCTGTCACCTGTTCTTCCCCCTTGCTGCTTATCTGTTCTCTCATTTCCTCAGAGCCATTTCAGGAACAAATATATTTTATTTTTCAAAACGTCAAAGCTAAGGTGTGAATAGATAGCATATCTGAACATAGTACATGGGGGAAGTTCATATTTTAGCTAGAAACTGCTGTTGAGTCTGATGAAGCTTGAAAGGCCAGTAGGTAGGGAGATGGTCTAAGCTTTGCTCATACCCCCTATGCTACTGGGGTTAAGTCTTAATATAGTATCTAAGTGGCATTTAATGAAATATTTACTCAGAATATGAAGGTCCCAGGGTAGGTTCTGTTTTACAGAAGGAAATATGAATAGCACATCTTTAAAGATCTTTTAGATGGGGCTGGAGGGATGTCTCAGTGGTTAAGAGCCCTGACTACTCTTGCAGAGGTCCTGAGTTCAATTCCCATCCACCATATGGTGGCTCACAACCCTCTTCTGGTGTGTTTGAAGACAGCTACACTGTATTCATATAAATAAAATAAATAAATCTTTAAAAAAGGAAATACTTAATCAGCTTCTAAACGCTGACACCATTGCATACACTAGCAAGATTTTGCTGAAAGGACCCAAATATAGCTGTCTCTTGTGAGACGATGCCGGGGCCTAGCAAACACAGGAGTGGATGTTCACAGTCAGCTATTGGATGTATCACAGGGCTCCCAATGGAGAAGCTAGAGAAAGTACCCAAGGAGCTAAAGGGATCTGCAACCCTATTGTTGGAACAACATGATGTACTAACCAGAACCCCGGAGCTCTTGTCTCTAGCTGCATATGTATCGAAAGATGGCCTAGTCGGCCATCAATGGAAAGAGAGGCCCATTGGACTTGCAAACTTTATATGCCCCAATATAGGGGAATGCCAGGGCCAAAAGAATGGGAATGGGTGGGTAGGGAAGTGGGGGGCGCTATGGGGGACTTTTGGGATAACATTGGAAATGTAATTGAGGAAAATATGTAATAAAAATATTAAAAATCAAAAAAAAAGGAAATACTTTAGAAGGAAATAACATACTGAAGCAATGTGTTTGCCAGTCAAGATGTGGCTACTAGCGTATTAGAGATATGCCTCTTATAGGACTAACCAACTGTTTTCTGACTGGATTTGAGACTTGTTATGCAGTAGGGATTTCTTGCCTGCTTCTGTAAACCTGGCCAAAAGTCCATGGCTGGGGAAGAAATAGACTCTATCAGGGAATACCAGATTGCTTTCTAAATATTTGTGCTTTTATACTCAGAAATTTGTGCTGCTCTTGACATTGGTCAAAGAAGTTTCTTTTTGAAGTGGTTATAATTAATGCAGAAACCATAACGCTAAAGGGCTGAGAATAAGTGATTGTGTGAGGCTTGCTCTAAACTGGGCATTTACATCCGCCTCCAGGACCCACAGCTCAGAGAGACCCTCATGGAGGAAGTGATAGAAAGAATATAAGGGCTGGGTGTAGAGGGCTACTGTGAGACACACATGATGGATGGGCCATTGCACGGATGAAGTCATTGCAGCTGTGGTTACCCATGCACAAAACCTTCAAGGTACTCAAAATTTCAGCACGGCTAAACGGGGGTCATAAAACCCCACCCTTAGCTGAGAAGCTAATTGGAGAGTCATTTTTCTTCAGAGATGTGACCATTGGTAGGTTGTTGTTGTAGTAGTGGAAGGCCCCATACCCATATCTCCATGTCCATATGAGAAGTGCTAATTGAATTTAGCTATAGCAAGCAAGCAAGCAGGCAGGCAGGCAAGCAAGCAAACTAAAAAGTCTGAAGATATGAAGCTGTGTGTATGCATGGAGACATGTTGAGAGTGTTCTGAGGGAGTTGTAGGAAGGGAGTGGATATTGTCCAGGTTTTTGAGTGAAGAGGCAGGATACTAAGGGCTCTTCAGGAAAACAGCTTTAATATGCAGGCTCAGATGAAGTCTTGTTTGTAACAAAACTGATTGATGAATACAATGATTTTTTACTTGCCTCCATTAAGTTGGTAACGTAACTCCATTGGTTATTTTATAACCTTTTGGTAGGGTTCTAACAATAGCCTGGATGTGGAGGAAGGGAGGGGCACTTGGGAGATGTAGCAAGGTCTCACATGAGTATCCTGCCAGAGTCTAAATCACATGGCTGTATCTCTGTCCTTCCATCAAGGTCTCTGGGAAGGCTTATTAAGCAAGGATTGGGTTGCAGGAGAGATGTGGTCAAACTTATGTGTATTCAAGGATATTGCTTGGCTCTTGTGGCTATTTTCTTCTTTTCTTTTCCCTGGTTATCAGGAGCCATATCATAATATGATCAAAACACATTGAACCCATGCATGAAGTTCTCAAAATAAAAAGCCATTCAACATTTCAACATGGATTGGGGGTGGTGGTTCTGAAACCCCACTCTTTACTGAGGGGCTGTTTTTATCTGAAAGATGTTGGGGGATGAAGAATCATTGTTCTTTTTTTTTTTTTTTCCAGACAGGGTTTCTCTGTGTAGCTCTGGCTGTCCTGGAACTCACTTTGTAGACCAGACTGGCCTCGAACTCAGAAATCCGCCTGCCTCTGCCTCCCGAGTGCTGGGATTAAAGGCGTGCGCCACCACGCCCGGCGGAATCATTGTTCTTAATGTGTGTATGTGTGTGTGTGAATGTGTATAAGTATGTATGTGTGTGTGTGTGTGTGTGTGTGTGTGTGTGTGTGTGTATGTGTATAGATAGCCTGTACTTGGTTGGATGGTCCTACATCCAGGTATATTCAGGCAATGCCAATTGGATGCAACAGGCTACTAAAACCAGGAGCTATGAAGAGGGGAGGATGTATATGTGGGTGCTGAAGGAGTGGAAGGGGGATTTACGGTTATACATACATACACACACATACATACATACATACATACATACATACATACATGTATGTGTGTGTGTACTAAAGAATAAATGAAAATATTGTAAAGAAAGAGAGGGAGAGAGAAGGAGAAACACTCTTCAAATTAGGGGTCTCTCCAAGCACTCCATAGTGTCTCCTGCCAGCATTTGCCTGCACCTGGCTGTGGAAGAGTAGGCAAATACAGGTTATGCAAATTGGGACAGGAGTCATTGAACTGGGAGTGATTTACATGTCTAGAGGGACTAATTATGATCATTCACATCTCAGGTACTGGAGTTTTGCTGCTAGGTGGGCTTATGCATGAATGCCGGGTGAGAGTTTCACTGTTTTTGATCCCAAGAGTGGTTTGGCTGGAGATTCTGTTTTCCCCTGTAGCAAGTGTCTCAGCGCTCTGGAGCCTGTCTGAACAGATCCACCCTCAACAAGATGCCCTCCACACCCACATTGATCTTCATTATCATCTTTTACCTGGTGTCATTGGCCTCTATGTTGCAGAATGGCTTCATGATGATTGTGCTGGGCAGAGAGTGGATGAGGAACCGGACACTGCCGGCAGCTGACATGATTGTGGCCTCTCTTGCTTCCTCCCGGTTCTGCTTGCATGGGATAGCCATCCTGGCCAACCTCTTGGCCTCCTTTGATTTTTGTTACCAAGCGAACCTTATTGGCACCCTCTGGGATTTCACTAACACTCTCATTTTTTGGCTTACTGCCTGGCTTGCCATCTTCTACTGTGTGAAGATCTCCTCTTTCTCCCACCCTGTCCTCTTTTGGCTCAAGTGGAGGATTTCCCAGTTAGTTCCCAGGCTGCTGGTGGTATCTCTCATCATAGGTGGCCTGTCAGCTGTCATTTCAGCCACCGGGAACATCATGGCCAATCAGATGACCATCTCCCAGGGTTTCCATGGAAACTGCACTTTTGGTCACATGTCACTGGACTTCTATCGGTACTATTACCTGTCTCACTCAGTGCTCATGTGGTTCACTCCTTTCTTCCTGTTTCTAGTGTCTGTTATCGTGCTCATGTTCTCACTGTACCAGCATGTGGAGAAGATGAGGGGCGACAGGCCTGGGTCTTGGGATCTCCATACTCAGGCACATACCATGGCTCTGAAATCCCTTACCTTCTTCTTCATCTTCTATATCTTTTTTTTCTTGGCCCTGGTAATTTCTAGCACAAAAAGGAAAAGTCTGCAGAGTTACTATTGGGCCAGAGAGGTCCTCATCTACACAGGCATCTTTTTGAACTCCATCATCCTGGTGTTTAGCAACCCCAAGCTGAGAAAGGCCCTGAAGATGAGGTTTTAGGATATGTAGGCTGCCTGATCATGAGCTTCGAAGGCCTTGGACCAAAGGTGTCTCTGCTTGCAAGTGATCAGTATCAGTGCTGCCACAGATCAGCTCATTTTCTTACTCCTCTTTAATCTCTTCCATGTACCACATGTTCTTCTTCTAACTTTCTGTGTTCCTGTTGTCCCCTTCATTTATGTTAGTTCCTGGTTTGAGTTCCAAATCACCAAGGCATTTCTTAGCCAAAGGCCTTTGTTCCTTGGAGGCTCCAGTGACTCTCTATGAAGGCAACCCAAATCATATTCTTCAAGGCTCATTTGTGTCTGTACTCCACTTTTGAAGACACGTGACCATTATCAGTTGTTTTCGGGGCAAGGATTCCTGCAGACCTTGTGACCCCAGCTGTCCCCCTCAGCTAAGTCCTGACTCTTTTCAGTAGCTTTCTTCTACCTTTCTCCTTTTCCTCCCTTTTCTTTCTTTCTTCCTTCCTTCCTTCCTTCCTTCCTTCCTTCCTTCCTTCCTTTCTTTCTTTCTTTCTTTCTTTCTTTCTTTCTTTCTTTCTTTCTTTCTTTCTTTCTTTTAACCCATCTTCACCACCTTTATAATGTGTACCCTGACTAAAGCTGATTCCACCACAAGGCCCACTTCAGACTGATCTAGGAGCCTGAGGGCAGGAAGAGCTTGTGCTACTGTAGGTCCCCTCCACAACTTCATGTCCGATGGAGTTGCATTACATGATGTGAAAAGATTTTTAGGTTTTGGTCAATGAAGACAGATGGAAAGCAAAGGAAATTCTTAGATCTTGTTTTGTTTTGTGCTTGTGCTGGCCATCCAGCCCAGGGTATTTCCCTTGCTAGATGAGGACTTTAAGATGGAACTGTATCTCGGGTATTTGAAGTGACTTCCTTTGAAGCTCAAGCTGGTCAGAATCTTCCTGCCTCAGCCTTCTGAGAACATTGATTATAAGCAAGAGCTAAAGTACATGGCAACTGTTAACTTTGAGAATCTCAGTCCTCCTGTTTGTGCTTGCTTAGGGGTATTTCCTGGATGCTGTTGCTCAGGTTTGCCTTCTTCAGACTGGAACTTGTGAAAAGTGACATACTGGGAGTGCAAAGAAAAATGTGGCAATTTTAATGTCCATTAATTTTTATCTTAAATTACTATTTTTGTGTGTTTTACTATGTACATAACACAATGATGAAGCAGGGCATGAATATATTTAATAAATATGCATATGGCTGTCTGTGTCTTCATTGGTTTAGGCTCTGTATCAGAATATCATAGACTATGTGATTATTTCTCAAGGATAGAATGTGTGGTGCCAGCATGGTTGGGCTCTGGTGATTGCCTTCTTTCTGGTTGCAAGCATTTATCTGTACACAAATAATAGCAGAGATATCTGGCCATACCTACTGTAAGTGCATTTCTTTTAAAATTACTGTGTGTATGTGTGTGTGTGTGTGCGCGTGCGCGTACACACGCTCGCATGTGTGCGCATGCACACACTCACGGGGGGTGCTAGGAACCAAACTCAGGTTCCCTGAAAGAATAGCAAGCACTAAGCTCTCTTCAACCGCAAATCCATCTTTCTGATATAGATAATTGTGTTTTTACTTCCCTTGCTATTGCCTTACTCTTATAATACATAACACTGTACTTTATTCGTGCTAATATTGCTGAACTACGTGTGTTGGGAGAGATGCCACATGACACAGCAGGATTTCAGAAGACAGCTTTCAGAAAGATTTTCTCTTCCTCCATATGGGTCTTGGAGATGGGACTCAGGTCGTTAGGCTTGACAGCAAGTACCTTTCTTTACTAAATTGTGTCACTAACCCCTCTGGAGCTGTTTAAGCATTCTTGGGATGAACAGGACATTACATATCATTTAAAAAACAGCAAGCAGGACACTGTTTTCTCTTTTAATCTGTTCAGTGCAGAGTTGATCATTTCTAGCCAGAACAGCTATTCTAGATTCTTATCAAACTATTTTTATATTTACACTTATAAAAACTATGAAAAAATGAAACTATCAGTTTTGTATCAACCTGAAAGCTAAATTTAAATAGGAGAAAGCAAAGTGCCACAAATCCAAGCAGTGATGAAAATCACCAGAGATTTTGAGGCAGAAGAGGACACATACTGCTCTTGTAGAGGACCCAGGTTCGGTTCCTAGCACCCACACAGTAGCTCACAACCATCTGAAACTCCACTTCCAAGGGATCTGATGCTCTCTTCTGACCTTTCTGGGCAGCAGACATGCACATGGCACATATATGCACATTTATGCAAAACACTCCTATATGTGAAAAAAAGTAAATATTAAAAACACACCATAAAACAATTATGTATTTAAATAAAGGTGATTACTCATCTTTTTTAATGAATTTAATTTACACATAATATATGCACAGTAAATGTTTGTGGTTTATGGTTTCTGTGTGAAAGCACTTTGACAGCAACTAATTCCCTGTTCTAGCCCAGTGCTTTTCATAGCATTATCTAAAAGGAGGCTTTCAAAGAGTTGTTAAATCAATTGAGGTTAATTATACATCCTTAATCTTATGAGGCATCGATGGTCTAGGAGGTAGAAGGAAGGGATAGAAGTTTTCCATACTGTGAGGTTTGTGACTCCCCAAATTCCAGAGTTCAAAGACCCAATTTGCCTCATTTCTCTAAGTTTGAATAGAAAATGGTCGAAACCTAGCCAAAGAAACTAGGACACAACGAAGGAACTTGAAGCTTATCTGATACCACCCCGCCCCCCACACCCAGGCTGGTGGTCAGCACTGAGGTTACAGATTGTCAGTCATGCTTGGATTTTTCCATGATTGTTGGGAGATAAACTAAGACTCTCATACTTGTGTGGCAAGCACTTACTGAGCCATTTTTCGAATCATAGTAATTGCTTTTAAAATTTTAATAATTTCCTTGTGTGTGTGTATGTGTGTGTGTGTATGCATGCTCTGAAAATCATGTTCATGTAGAAGCCCGAGGGCAACTGTGGAGTTGGTTCTTTTCTTCCACCTTTGTGTGGTTTCCAGGGAAGGAACTCAGGTCTTCAGACTTGTTGGCAGGTACTTTGAGCCACTGTGCCATTTAACGAGCCCCATGACTTTAAAGAAAGAGCGATCTAGCTGGGATCCATAGTTGCTAAGGTTGAAGCAGATAGAAGTGTAAATTACGTTGCTAACTTGGTGAGAGAGGTTGGTCTTGGCACTAGTGCAGCTCTTGCTTTGCTGCTGTGACTTAGGTGTGATTTAGATATGGGTCTTAATCTGTAACTTGAGATAAAAGAAAACTTGTTTCTTTTATCTATTCAATTCATCTGATTTCTTCATGCAGCCAAATCCAGACTTCAAGGAAAGTCTGTGCATTAGAACAAATCCTTTTCATATTATAGAGGTGGGCATAAAGAAACGGATGAGCTCCCTGGCATGCTCAAATTCTTACAGCAAGGAGTGGGGATTGGGTTAAAGCCTGACTCTTGGCCAGGGCTCTCACTGCTTATCCCATTGGTTTCTAGCTATCTTGGTGAGATGCCATTACGAAACTCACTGCTAACCAAATATCGTCGATATTTTTGTTAGAAATTCCCTGCTTCATTCTCTGTAATTGCCTCTTCTGCTCTATTCTGTTATGCCGAATCCTCAACTGACTAAACATTGAGCTAAACTTTCCCAGGAGGGGTTTGGGTCTGAGTCTGTCTCGCTGTCAAAGGGATGTTCTTATTGTACCTCTTTCATAGGGTTGCTGTAAGAACTAAATAGTTTGAGGATATCTAGAACAATGTCTAGAACCTAACAATCACCTCTTACCCCCATCATGGACATGAGCTCCAATATTCAGTAGGATGCATGCCCTGTAGATTTTATTACCAAGCAGCCCCAGGTGTGTGGTCTTAAGTATCAGTTTAGAGAAGCATAACTGCCTATGTAAGAGACACCATATGCAAGGGCCTGATACATTATTCACATGGATGTTGACAATGGGTAGGGGATAGGAAAGAGAGCAGGCAAATTCACAGGCACGAAGGGGGAGACTTTGGAAACTTAGCCTTGGCAATATTTGCATCTGTTCTGAAGAGAAGAAACCTTTTTGTCCTTCTTAGAGAGCCTGCATTCTCACTCTGGCTTTACTTCTCTACTTAGAGCTTGTGGAGAGACAAACACATTGGAGAGACTTCTTAGAGCAACAAACCACCCTTCATGGGACCCATCATGTCCACAGGAGAAATGAGCACAGGCCATACAGTTCTCGGATGTCAGACTACTGATAAGACAGTCGTCACTTTATTTATCATTTTAGTCCTTTTGTGCCTGGTGGCAGTGGTAGGCAATGGATTTATCATTATAGCACTGGGCATGAAATGGTTGCTCCGGAGAACACTGTCAGCTCATAATAAGTTACTGATCAGTCTAGCAGCCTCTCGCTTCTGTCTCCAATGTGTGGTGATAAGTAAGAATATTTATGTTTTCCTGAATCCAACAAGCTTCCCATACAACCCTGTAATACAGCTCCTAAATTTAATGTGGGACTTCTTGACTGCTGCAACCATCTGGCTCTGTTCTTTGCTAGGTTTCTTCTATTGTGTGAAAATTGCAACCTTAACCCATCCTGTCTTTGTCTGGCTAAAGTACAGGTTGCCTGGGTGGGTACCCTGGATGCTGCTCAGTGCTGTGGGGATGTCGAGCTTAACTAGTATCCTATGTTTCATAGGCAATTATATGATATATCAGAACCATGCAAGGAGTGGCCATCAAGCTTGGAATGTCACTGGGAATAGCTTAAGACACTCACTTGAGAAATTCTACTTCTTTTCTATAAAGATAATTATGTGGACAATTCCCACTGTTGTCTTCAGCATCTTCATGAGTTTGCTCCTCGTATCTTTGGTAAGACACATGAAGAAGACTTTCTTGGCCCTTTCAGAACTTCGGGATGTCTGGGCACAGGCCCACTTCAAGGCTCTTCTTCCTCTTCTCTCCTTCATCGTCCTTTTCATCTCCTGTTTTCTGACACTGGTACTCAGTTCTGCGAGCAACACACCGTATCAGGAATTCAGGTACTGGATGTGGCAGGTGGTGATTCATCTGTGCACAGTGATACATCCCATTGTTATACTCTTCAGCAATCCTGTTTTGAGAGTGGTGATAAAGAGGGGCTGCTGCTGAAGCATATGGGGCAACCTGAATGGCAGTGGAACAGAAGGCATGAGAGCAAAGGACACAATTTCTTTCTTTTTTTCTTTTGTTGTTACATTTGATATCTATTCCCACTTTATTACATGATATATGAATAATGTTAGTGCATAGGATTCAAGGTGGGCTCCAAGATTCTGAAAATGAGCTAGTGTCACCATGTTATCTGTGAGACTTGATGTCACCAAAGGTCCTGAAAGCTATGGCATTCCCTGTAATATATGTATCTCTTGGATATTAAAAATATTGGCTGGGAACTGGGTGAAGAGACCCCGGCACACCACAGGATATTTCCTGTGCTGAGTGAGACTGGAGAAGATGCTTGGAACTTCCTTTTGCCTCTGGATGCATCCTGTAGACCACCCTTTCCTTTTTACTACTTTACAGAACTTTAGCCATTTGCCATGGAGGTTTATTTCTGTCTTCAGAGACAAAGCTAAGACACTCCCTGATTTGAATTCAATAGACAGACCTCGGTGTAGTTTGTATTTGGGTACAGCAGTATGTGCAATCCTGAATGCTTATATTCTCAAATGACTTTCTGAGACCCATCTGAAAGTCCAGGCACTTGGATCTGTTTATTGTTGAAATTCTCTACAACGGCCTGGTTTGTGAGTCTTTTCTGTAAATGTCAAGGTTGTGGGTCATATTTACCTTCCTTTTTGTTGATACAGAAATGTACTGAAGCTTTTGATATGGGAAAGATCTCCTATATTGTTCTGAAACATATGTTTAAGAGCAGAATGGCTCTTGGTTTGATGAGGAACTGCACATTGCATCTTTGCTTTTAATTCCTTTCAAGTCTTCGCTATCCTGCTCAGTTATCCTTTGAGCAGTTCAAACAGACATCTCTCAATTTCAGGTCTCGTTAACATCGCTCACACAGCATTACTTTCTGTTTGTGACTGCTCCTCTCAGCTCCTCTGCATTAGAAGATAAACCCCTGCTTTTGGGTTTTTCAGACTGACATTTGTGCACCTAGCCACATTTCCCCTTTCCAGTCCTTCAACTAAGACAACACACAAAGTTTCAGCCAGTTCTTCCTTATTACACTTCTCTTCAACAAAAACTCTTCCTTCTAACATTTCCTTTCTGAAAAACAAAACCATCCCTTCCCATAACTTCCCCATGACTGGCCATCTGCCAATCAGCCACTTGCTGTGCATCCTCTGTGGTCTTTCATGGAGTGCCTCTGATACTCACTTTGAAGTGTGTTTCTGTAAGGACACAGTTTGCCTATTCATTTTATATTATCTCAGCCTTCACTCTCCTGTAGTTTTTGGTATATGACTCTTTTGATAGCAAATGGTTTCTTAAGAAATTTGACTTTTTTTTTTTAAACAAAAGTTCTAAGTAGTCTTTGTAAAGGGTTAAAAAAAGATTGTAAATATGGTTAACTTGTTATTATCCAGGCCCTTTATCTTCTGAAATCCAATCCAATCCCTCTCCTTCCAGCTGTCACCACTCACACAACATCATGTTTGCCCCAGGCAGGGAATTACCAAAGTCCAAACCTGTATTTTCTCCCACTTGCTGTACATTATCGCCTGACACTTCACAAGCACTTCATACATAAGAAAGCTACCTTTCTTTCTTCCTCCTCTCTTCTATGTCCTTTTCTTGTTTCACTGCTAGCTCTCTCCATTATCCTGGTGCCTTTATTATGCTACCACATTAATTAATGGGGAAAGTCAGGCTTCTGACTTTTCATTCCCCATTTGCTATATGCATAAAACCAGCATAAGGACAGCATTGTTGACATGCTGGTGTGGACAGGGGAAATTACACATTGTTCCATTCCTAGGTGAAGAACTACAAGTGGTTAATTAGTACTGAGAGAGGGACACTCAGTTGTCTCCAGGGATGAACTCCATAAAGGTTGTGTAATCCCAAGATGTCAGCCCCGGACATGTATGCATATGAACAAAACTGCATGGACTGTAAGTTTAATATATAAATATGTGGTGTGAAAAGATCAGGAATTTGGGATTGGGGACAAGGGTAGAATTGGAGGTAGAAGATGAAGGGACAGGAGTAAAGTAATTGCATTATTCATAGCCCTGTTTAGTTTTATGTTGGTTTGAGAGAAACTAGAGTCATCTGAGAGGAGGGAACCTCAATTGAGAAAATACCTCCATAATATCTGGTTGTAACCAGGTCTATAGGGCATTTTCTTAATTAGTGAAAGGGCCCAACCTATTGTGAATGGTTCCAGTCCTGGGTTTGTGGTCCTAGGTTCAATAAGAAAGCAGGCTGAGTAAGCCATGAGGAGCAAGCCAGTAAGCAGCACTCTTCTTCCATCAGCTCCTGCCTCCAGGTTCCACCCCTGCTTGAATTCCTGTCCTGACTTCCTTCATGCCAAATCAGAGATATGCAACTGTAAGCAAGATAAACTCTTTCTTCCTCTAGTTGCTTTAGGTCATGGTATTCCATAACAGCAATAGCAACTCTAAGTAAGACACTCATGTGTGAAGATTTCAAAAGAAAAAAGGTAAAACCATTCATTAAAGAATGGAGTAATGGAAAATGAGCCCAAGGTGAAACTGATGAGGTGATCAGTGAAACCAATTCCTGAAGTGGGAAATGATTAAGCCTTAAAAACAAAAATGCAAGCAAAAGGGAAAAGGACCAGTTGGGGAGATGGCTCACCAGAAAAGAGTACTTGCTTCAAGGGCATGAAGAGCTGAGTTCAAATCCTCAGCATCTACATAAGAATTTGGGTGTGGCCACCTCTGTGCCTATGGCCCCAGTATCCTGTAGGGCTAGAAAAGGGCTTGCTGGCAGCCATCTTAAGCCAAGGTTCACTGAGAGACATTGTTTCAAGAGAGTAAGGTGGAGAGTGATAGAGTGGAACACCTGACACCCCCTCCATCTTCTGTGAACTCATACACATGTGAAAACACACACACACACACACACACACACACACACACACACACACACACACACACTCATTTGTTGTTTTCCTACTAGCTCCATAGCAATATATATATATACATATATATATTATTATTATTAAATTTCTACTTGGTGGTCTTAAATAGATCATCAGTATTTAAGATATTAATTATATTAAAAATTTCTTCACACACACACTTTAAAAAGATTTATTTATGTTTATTTATGTGTTGGAGTGTTTTACTTCATGTATGTGTGTACCATGTGTGTGCAGTGCCTGCAGGAGCCAAAAGATGGCATGAGACCCTTAGAGAACTGGAGTTGCCAACAATTGTGAGTTGCCATGTAGGTTCTGGGAACCAAATATGGGTCCTCTTCAAGAGCAGCAAGGGATCTAAACCATTGAGCCATCGCTCCAGAATCCTATATGCTTTTTTGAGGTACGGTCTCATGTAGCTCAGCCAGGCAGACCTATTATGGGGCTGAAGGTTACCTCTTGTCTTTACTTCCAAATGCTGAATTGTTTTTATATTGGAAACTGGAAATTGTTAAGAAACATTGATTAAAAAGAAATAATACAATAATGGCTTCTTAGATTGTTTCCAGTATCTGTGTTGATAATTATGTTTGAATTGAAATATTTCTCAATATGACCAATAAATTATCAATTATGAAAGAAAACAATCTAGCCTCAGGCATTCTATTATTGCAACACTAATTGAACTAAGATGACTACCATTGCCAAACCAATCTCTGGAAGGCATAGCTCTGGTCTATTTCAAGAATACCTAACCATATCTTTGTACCTATCAGACAAAACACAGACCTTTGAATTTGACATTCAAGTACCTCAACAGTCTGATAGCAGCTTCCAGGAGAACCCTATGTTTCAATGAATTTGGATTGTCATTACGACGATTGAACCTGAAGTTTCCTCTCTGATGCTGGCATGTGTTCACTATCACATGTGCCTGTCAGAATTGTATTCAACATTTTGCCTTTTTTTTTTTTTTTGACTTTTAAACGGTGGCCCACATGCTTCTGCCTCAACTGAAGCCTTTTTGGATGCTCCCCACGGTTTGATCTTTCTCACTTTTGAGGATACCTAAGTTGGTATTCTCCAGTTGTGACCTGAATTCTATCTATTTCTGTTACTTGTTTGCTGTATTCTCTCTAGGAGATATTAACTTCTTGAAGGAATGGGTGATTCATGCTTTTGCATGTGTCCTCTGCAGTGCTTATAAGCACTTGTTGCCTTAAATAGATGGACCACCGCACCTGAAAACTAGGTATGACACACATACATTTGCTTGCACATTTATATGTGGGCTGTCTGTGACTCAATGCCTAGGTTTAAACTATAACCCTTTTACTAAGTCACTGGCTTGCTTTCTAAACCTTTGTTTAATTTTCTATTTGAAATATGTACTATGAGGAATAATAAATGTAGAGGTGAGAGTGAATGTACCATTTTCTGATGTCATTCCATCCTTCTTTATTATACATTAGTGTGTTGCTAAGCAACGGTGCACTATAGGGGTATTAGGTACTTCATATCACATCTACATGAGAAGCCAGTTCTTGCCTTTGTTACTGACCCAGACTTCTGCAAAGGGCCTAAAAAAAACCTTTCTTTGATCCTTTTAGTTTTCACATCATTAGCTAAGAGAATTCCGGAATCCAAATGACCTCCCCACAGAGACAAGTTCCTTTAGAGCTTGAATATATAGAAAAATACACAAGAAACAAAATTTGTTGCATTTAAGAATGCCCAGTGATAATTTGTTATTATCATCAGCTTTTGTTCACAGACCAATATTTTTGCATATATTACACTGGTAACATTAATCATGCTCACTTATTGAGTATATAGTTTGTATAAGTCATGAGACTAGAATATTAACTTAGATTTTTTATATGCTTGAATATTTGTTTACTTATTTATTTATATGAATGTTTTGCCTAAATGTATTTAAAGGCCAGAAAAAGGCATCACATTTCCTGGAACTGGAGTTAGAGATGTTTGTGAGCTCTCACGTGGGTGCTGGGAGTCAAACCCAGGTCCTCTTCAAGATCAACAAGTACTTTAAACCACTGAACCGTCTCTCCAGCCCCTACATATTTGACTTTTAAATATCTTAGCAAAGTGGAAATTGCAGTTTAGTGGTATTGGTGTTATGGCTAGTCAGTAGTGAAAATGGAATAATTGACTGGCTAGGGGTGTAGCTCAGTTAGAGTACTTGCCTGCTATGCACAAGGATTTGAATTTGATTTTTCAGGACTGAATGGCCATCACTACAGACAGTACAGAAGTGAAGAACCATGACAGACAAAGCATTGTGAGCCATGGGCAAAAGGACTATTTAACAGAACATCAGTAAATTAATGTTCCAATTTGGAAGAACAAAAACGAAGTCATTTCAGTATAATTTCAAAGTATATGATATTTAATATAAACTTTGTCTAAAAATTTAAAGCTCAATTTATTTTTTACTAATGATCTCATTTGTTCCCTATATTTCATCCTATAAAATGCTATCTCTAAATTTTAAGGATCCTAATGTGGTTTGTAATCCTCAGGAGGCTGAGGCAGTAGGTTGCTATTAGCTAAAGCAGCCTGGGCTATATAGTGAGTTCCAGGTCAGCCTGGGCTACAGTGAGATACTGTGTGAAGATAACAAACCAATACATCAATCAATAAAAAAGAAGTGAATAATTTAAGGAAATGTTTCTATACACTCCCCATTGCATTGATGCTGTTATACAGTCTGCATATATTCTTCAATTGCTTCAAATAGAGAAACTCTACTTTCTTAAGACAAAGGTCAGAAATGTCAATCATAATGAATATATTTTCAGGACAGTCATTACTACTACTTACTATATGAATAAAACCTAAGAAAATCTGTGTGATCATTGCCAAATATCCTAGAATACTTGAAAAAGTTTTATACTAATTTTTGATAAACACAATACATTTAGTAATATAAACATATTTATATTATCTGAAAACTCTCAGCATGTTTATTGAATCTAGAGACGGTCTTAAAAGCTCAAAAAATTATAAGAATGACCATAACTGCCACTGTTCTCATTTTAGAAAATTCCTAAGTTAGAGAAAGAAATTAGGTAATAGGTAATGGAAATGTGAAGGATAAGTTTTTAAAAATATTTATTTATTTGTTTGTTTATTTTATGCATGTGAGTGTTTTTCCTGTGTTTATATTTGTCCACCACATGATTGGCTGGTGCTCAAGAGGTCGGAAGGTCATTAGATTTCCTGGAAGTGGTGTTAAGAATGCTTGTGAATTACCATGTAGGTGTGGAGGACTAAAACCAGGTGTTCTTAAGTGCTGAGCCATCTCTCCAGCCCAGAAAAAAAATTTTCAATTATGTATATGAAATTGCATAAATATATATGGACAAAGTCATATGGGCAAAAGCATATGAACAAAGTCAAAGATTATCATGGAAGTTGAGTGAAGCCTAGAGGAAGATGAAAACTAGACAAGCTCTCTCCTATCTTACAAATTATTGTATAGTTTCACTATTTAAAAAATATGCATAAATATCAACCCATAGAAAAGTTAGTCCAGGACAGCAAATCTGTATAAAAATAATAGTTTAGTATAAGTTCAGTGTGGCTTAAACTACAATTTCAAATCAGAGAAAAATTCTGTCACTGATGTTTAGAAAACAAGATACCTATCTGAAAAGAAATATCTTCCTTATCTCAAACTGTAAACAGGATAAACTCCAAATGTATCAGGGATTTTAACGTCAGAAATGACACATGATTGCCAGAAGAAAATGGGACAGTAAACATCTTTGAAAAGCCAGGGGTGTGGAATGTCTCTTAAACTCAAAGAAGCAATGATTGGTTTATAGCAGTGCTGGAAAGATGGCTCAGCAGTTAAGAGCACTGGCTGCTCTTCTAAAGGACCCGGTTCAATATCCAGGACCCACATGGCAGCTCACAACGGTCTGCAATTCCAGTTCCAGGAGATCTGACAATCTCACACAGACGTTCATTCAGGCAGAAAACCATGTACATAAAGTCATAAATAAATAAACAAATTATTAAAAAATATTTGTATGGCAAAATGTATAAAAATTACTAAACATCAAGTTGGGAGAATCTCTACCATCTGTATATATAAAAAAAATCAAAACCTTTAATCTTCAATTTATAAACAGGTCTTAGAAGTAAAAGGAAAATAAACAAATATAAGAAAAAAGAGAGCAAAGAATGAATGTCAAATTCACAGAAAGAAACAAAAGAGATATTTATAATTGGGGAAATGTAAACTTAAGAAGATTGTAGTCATACTACTTAAAAACTATCCATCTGTCAAACTTCCTAAACATTCACCAGATTTTCTTTTGTGAAGTTGTCAAGGAAACACTGCTCGTATACGTTGCTGATGAGAGTATAAATTGGTACGATATGTACAAAGGGTAATTTGGCAATATGAAATTACGCCCTTTGATTCAGCAATCCTTCTTCGGAGTTTGCTGTGGAGCACGCCTCTTCATATAGTTCATACCTCGCCCTCCCAGACCTGCTGTGACTGGAATCAGCAATGAAAGAGGTGGGGCCTGGTTGTTAGCAGGCTTGCCAGTGCTTTGTAAGGAATCCATTGTAGGATCTGTAGAGAAAGAATGATTTGTCTTCTAGGATTGGCAGGAAGAGCTAACTCTGATGCTTAGGAAGACCTGGCACAATGAACAGGTCTATAGCGCTAGTTTTATTGGAATACACTCATGTATGTCCATCTCAGTTTTCTGGGTCCTGCTATCCCCAGATTGGTGTCCTGAGTTTTTCAGAGCATTAACGTGACACCAAAACTCAGCCATTCCCTATGTGGACTCTTGTTTTGTGTCTCAGAAATCTCAAATTTACAATCATGTGTGAAAAGAGATTTCTTTTCCAGCATGGCTTTATCTGGATCTTGCATTGGACTTTAGAAGCTCTACACTAATTCTTTTCTCTTTGCCACATTTGTAGTACAGTCAGAGTCACAACCTTGCCATCTGTCTATCCCAATAGCACAAGAGTGCCTTGTACATGCAGCAGATGTACTGGGTTTGAGCTGATTCTAGGGGGAATGGTAGGGTGCTTCCCTTAAAATAGGAGAATATAACCTAAAGTAACAGCCATTCATTTTAGCACACTATCTTCAACATATAGAACACACAAGATCAGGAAGCTTCTGAGGAGTGATTTTGCTGAGCATTATTTCCAAGAGATCCACACAGAGAATCTTGATGTAGCTCTAGAGTATGTTATCATGGAGATCTTGTTTCCCAAGAACACTACCAGAAAGTGACACAAAAAGAGTCTTAAACATTCCATGACCTCCACCTAGTTATTTTATGTATCTGGTCCTAGAAGGCTAGGGGGTAAGGAAAAAGTTGCGTTTGGTAGGAATAATTGACCATGGTCATCATGTGGAAAAGGGGCTATGAGGAATATGTACCACATTTATGGGGCCACTGAGTCATCTCTTGTAACTTTTGAAGCTCTATCTATTGTACATGGGCAAGCACAGTTGACATTGCTTATAAAAGAATATAACTAAAGTCTTGGACCTCTGAGAGATAAACATCCGAGAATGGTTTATACTAGTTTTAGATGTTACATCCAACATCAGAGTAGATATCTATAGTTGGTTTTATTAAAACCCTCTTTGTTTCTGTAGAAGTTTCAGCCAGCCAGAGTTGTGGGAGAAGCTATAAGAAGATGGAGTGAACCCATTGTGTTAGTCAAAACTGAACAGTATCCAGAGTAGGTTATCCTTTGAGCATCCTCTCAAAGTTGATGGGCCCTACTCAATGTTGATGTACTCGTCATCTTCATCATTTCACTGTTGGACTTTGCTGTTGCTTTGTGAGAGGTGCTTTACCCAAAGGAGTTGTCTAGGAGATTTTTCCATACACTTCTTTGTGAGGATCTGGGGTGATGTCTATCTGATGCAGGATGATACTAGTATAGTTCCCATATTTTTGGATGAGACAAACTTTAAGGATCAGTCTACATCAAAAAGGATCAAAGAGAATGTTTATTGACTATGTGATAACCTTGTATATTGTTTAGTATCTTTCAGAGTCCTATGCCTCATACTTTTCTGTGGTTTTCATTTGAAAGTAACTCTTACACATATCAGTTGTTCAAATGTCTCTATCTCATGATTTGTATCTGAATATGGAGCTAAGTGGTTCAGTTTTCATGAGTAATGTCTTTTATCCAGACATGAATATCTCCTTTTTACGTATCCATGTGACTGCCTATTTCAAACCTATATCCAAATCAACATCCTTAGCTGGGCATGGTGGCGCATGCCTTTAATCCCAGCACTCGGGAGGCAGAGGCAGGTAGATTTCTGAGTTCGAGGCCAGCCTGGTCTACAAAGTGAGTTCCAGGACAGCCAGGGCTATACAGAGAAACCCTGTCTCGAAAAACCAAAAAAAAAAAAAAAAAAAAAAAAAATCAACATCCTTGGGTATTCTATGAATCTAATCCCTAAAATCTTTCACTGTTTTCTTTTTGTTAGCTTTGTGTCAGTATCTGACATCTTCATCCTTCAGTTGCTTTGGTCAAAATCTTTTTTTTTTTATTTTTAATATTTTTATTACATATTTTCCTCAATTACATTTCCAATGCTATCCCAAAAGTCCCCCATAGCGCCCCCCACTTCCCTACCCACCCATTCCCATTCTTTTGGCCCTGGCATTCCCCTATATTGGGGCATATAAAGTTTGCAAGTCCAATGGGCCTCTCTTTCCATTGATGGCCGACTAGGCCATCTTTCGATACATATGCAGCTAGAGACAAGAGCTCCAGGGTTCTGGTTAGTACATCATGTTGTTCCAACAATAGGGTTGCAGATCCCTTTAGCTCCTTGGGTACTTTCTCTAGCTTCTCCATTGGGAGCCCTGTGATACATCCAATAGCTGACTGTGAACATCCACTCCTGTGTTTGCTAGGCCCCGGCATCGTCTCACAAGAGACAGCTATATTTGGGTCCTTTCAGCAAAATCTTGCTAGTGTATGCAATGGTGTCAGCGTTTAGAAGCTGCTTATGGGATGGATCCCTGGATACGGCAGTCTCTAAATGGTCCATCCTTTCATCACAGCTACGAACTTTGTCTCTGTAACTCCTTCCCTGGGTGTTTTGTTCCCAATTCTAAGAAGGTGCACAGTGTCCACACTTTGGTCTTCATTCTTCTTGAGTTTCATCGGTTATCAAATTGTATCTTATATCTTGGGTATCCTAAGTTTTGGGCTAATATCCACTTATCAATGAATACATATTGTGTGAGTTCTTTTGTGATTGTGTTACTTCACTCAAGATGATGCCCTCCAGGTCCATCCATTTGGCTAGGAATTTCATAAATTCATTCTTTTTAATAGCTGAGTAGTACTCCATTGTGTAAATGTACCATAATTTCTGTATCCATTCCTCTGTTGAGGGACATCTGGGTTCTTTCCAGCTTCTGGCTATTATAAATAGGGCTGCTATGAACATAGTGGAGCATGTGTCCTTTTTACCGGTTGGGACATCTTCTGGATATATGCCCAGGAGAGGTATTGCTGGATCCTCCGGTAGTACTATGTCCAATTTTCTGAGGAACCGCCAGACTGATTTCCAGAGTGGTTGTACAAGCTTGCAATCCCACCAACAATGGAGGAGTGTTCCTCTTTCTCCACATCCTCGCCAGCATCTGCTGTCACCTGAATTTTTGATCTTAGCCATTCTGACTGGTGTGAGGTGGAATCTCAGGGTTGTTTTGAGTTGCATTTCCCTGATGATTAAGGATGTTGAACATTTTTTCAGGTGTTTCTCTGCCATTCGGTATTCCTCAGGTGAGAATTCTTTGTTCAGTTCTGAGCCCCATTTTTTAATGGGGTTATTTGACTTTCTGGAGTACACCTTCTTGAGTTCTTTATATATATTGGATATTAGTCCCTTATCTGATTTAGGATAGGTGAAGATCCTTTCCCAATCTGTTGGTGGTTTTTTTGTCTTATTGATGGTGTCTTTAGCCTTGCAGAAGCTTTGTAGTTTCATGAGGTCCCACTTGTCAATTCTTGATCTTACAGCACAAGCCATTACTGTTCTATTCAGGAATTTTTCCCCTGTGCCCATATCTTCAAGGCTTTTTCCCACTTTCTCCTCTATAAGTTTCAGTGTCTCTGGTTTTATGTGAAGTTCCTTGATCCACTTAGACTTGACCTTAGTACAAGGAGATAGGAATGGATCGATTCACATTCTTCTACATGTTAACAACCAGTGGTCAAAATATTTTACAGTCAATATCGAATCACTCAACAGCTGGGGTGCCACATCATTTTACCTAGAGCTAAAGCATTTGTAGCTGATACACTTCAAGGTTTTGGTTCCATAAGAAGTTAAATTGTGCCTACGATATTCTGAGATCAGATTGTGTCACAAAGGTTTGAAAACATTAGGGATAGAGTGTCTTTAGTTCTGTTGTAAATCACTATTTTCACGGTTATGGTCTGGTGCAAGCCACTGTTATTACATGGCTGTATTATTACAGTTGCCTCCTAACTGGTTCTGCAGCTCCTACTGTTCTTTTGCCTTCTGTTTATTTTCAACACAATAGTCAGTAGGATTCATTAAAAATACAAATTGTATCGGATTAGCTCTTTCATAACTCTGTTTGCTTTCTATCTCAAGAGTAAAGCTCAAGTCTGAAGGCAAAAGGAAATGCTTAAAACTGAAATCATCTCCTTGTAGCCAGACATCTTCTCAGATTTTGTAGAAGAATATTTTTAAATTGTTCTTTGGCACTTTCATGCGTGCATTGTCTTGAACACATCCAACCCAAATTCTCTTCACTTTTTTCTTGACTGCTTGGCTTCCTTGATCTTCCTTGAATTCTTCAGGTATGTTTCTAAGATTTTTGCTTTGGGTGCTTGAAATGTTCTCCTGTAGATAGTGGCCTAACTTGCTTCTTCATTTCTTCAGGTATTTGCTTTGACTCTTTAAACTGCAGTCCTCCAAACTGCCTAGCCCCATTTTTCCTACATTTATCACTATTGTACTTACTTGTATTGTCTACTGTTTATTCCTTCACTATTCTCTCTCTCTTTTTTAATTTTTAATATTTTTATTACATATTTTCCTCAATTACATTTCCAATGTTATCCCAAAAGTCCCCCATAGCGCCCCCCACTTCCCTACCCACCCATTCCCATTCTTTTGGCCCTGGCATTCCCCTATATTGGGGCATATAAAGTTTGCAAGTCCAATGGGCCTCTCTTTCCATTGATGGCCGACTAGGCCATCTTTCGATACATATGCAGCTAGAGACAAGAGCTCCGGGGTTCTGGTTAGTACATCATGTTGTTCCAACAATAGGGTTGCAGATCCCTTTAGCTCCTTGGGTACTTTCTCTAGCTTCTCCATTGGGAGTCCTGTGATAAATCCAATAGCTGACTGTGAACATCCACTCCTGTGTTTGCTAGGCCCCGGCATCGTCTCACAAGAGACAGCTATATTTGGGTCCTTTCAGCAAAATCTTGCTAGTGTATGCAATGGTGTCAGCGTTTAGAAGCTGATTATGGGATGGATCCCTGGATATGGCAGTCTCTAAATGGTCCATCCTTTCATCACAGCTACGAACTTTGTCTCTGTAACTCCTTCCCTGGGTATTTTGTTCCCAATTCTAAGAAGGGGCACAGTGTCCACACTTTGGTCTTCATTCTTCTTGAGTTTCATGCGTTTAGCAAATTGTATCTCATATCTTGGGTATCCTAAGTTTTGGGCTAATATCCACTTATCAGTGAATACATATTGTGTGAGTTCTTTTGTGATTGTGTTACTTCACTCAAGATGATGCCCTCCAGGTCCATCCATTTGGCTAGGAATTTCATAAATTCATTCTTTTTAATAGCTGAGTAGTACTCCATTGTGTAAATGTACCATAATTTCTGTATCCATTCCTCTGTTGAGGGACATCTGGGTTCTTTCCAGCTTCTGGCTATTATAAATAGGGCTGCTATGAACATAGTGGAGCATGTGTCCTTTTTACCGGTTGGGACATCTTCTGGATATATGCCCAGGAGAGGTATTGCTGGATCCTCCGGTAGTACTATGTCCAATTTTCTGAGGAACCACCAAACTGATTTCCAGAGTGGTTGTACAAGCTTGCAATCCCACCAACAATGGAGGAGTGTTCCTCTTTCTCCACATCCTCGCCAGCATCTGCTGTCACCTGAATTTTTGATCTTAGCCATTCTGACTGGTGTGAGGTGGAATCTCAGGGTTGTTTTGAGTTGCATTTCCCTGATGATTAAGGATGTTGAACATTTTTTCAGGTGTTTCTCTGCCATTCGGTATTCCTCAGGTGAGAATTCTTTGTTCAGTTCTGAGCCCCATTTTTTAATGGGGTTATTTGACTTTCTGGAGTACACCTTCTTGAGTTCTTTATATATATTGGATATTAGTCCCTTATCTGATTTAGGATAGGTGAAGATCCTTTCCCAATCTGTTGGTGGTTTTTTTGTCTTATTGATGGTGTCTTTAGCCTTGCAGAAGCTTTGCAGTTTCATGAGGTCCCACTTGTCAATTCTCGATCTTACAGCACAAGCCATTACTGTTCTTTTCAGGAATTTTTCCCCTGTGCCCATATCTTCAAGGCTTTTCCCCACTTTCTCCTCTATAAGTTTCAGTGTCTCTGGTTTTATGTGTAGTTCCTTGATCCACTTAGACTTGACCTTAGTACAAGGAGATAGGAATGGATCGATTCGCATTCTTCTACATGTTAACAACCAGTTGTGCCAGCACCATTTGTTGAAAATGCTGTCTTTCTTCCATTGGATGTTTTTAGCTCCCTTGTCGAAGATCAAGTGACCGTAGGTGTGTGGGTTCATTTCTGGGTCTTCAATTCTATTCCATTGGTCTATTTGTCTGTCACTATACCAGTACCATGCAGTTTTTATCACAATTGCTCTGTAGTAAAGCTTTAGGTCCGGCATGGTGATTCCACCAGAGGTTCTTTTATCCTTGAGAAGAGTTTTTGCTATCCTAGGTTTTTTGTTATTCCAGATGAATTTGCAGATTGCACTTTCTAATTCGTTGAAGAATTGATTTGGAATTTTGATGGGGATTGCATTGAATCTGTAGATTGCTTTTGGCAAGATAGCCATTTTTACAATGTTGATCCTGCCAATCCATGAGCATGGGAGATCTTTCCATCTTCTGAGATCTTCTATAGTTTCTTTCTTCAGAGACTTGAAGTTTTTATTATACAGATCTTTCACTTCCTTAGTTAGAGTCACGCCAAGATATTTTATATTATTTGTGACTATTGAGAAGGGTGTTGTTTCCCTAATTTCTTTCTCAGCCTGTTTATTCTTTGTGTAGAGAAAGGCCATTGATTTGTTTGAGTTAATTTTATATCCAGCTACTTCACCGAAGCTGTTTATCAGGCTTAGGAGTTCTCTGGTGGAATTTTTAGGGTCACTTATATATACTATTATATCATCTGCAAAAAGTGATATTTTGACTTCATCTTTTCCAATTTGTATCCCTTTGATCTCCTTTTGTTGTCGAATTGCTCTGGCTAGGATTTCAAGTACAATGTTGAATAGTTATGGAGAAAGTGGACAGCCTTGTCTAGTCCCTGATTTTAGAGGGATTGCTTCAAGCTTCTCACCATTTACTTTGATGTTGGCTACTGGTTTGCTGTAGATTGCTTTTATCATGTTTAGGTATGGGCCTTGAATTCCTGATCTTTCCAAGACTTTTATCATGAATGGGTGTTGGATCTTGTCAAATGCTTTTTCCGCATCTAAGGAGATGACCATGTGGTTTTTGTCTTTGAGTTTGTTTATATACTGGATTACGTTGATGGATTTCCGTATATTGAACCATCCCTGCATTTCTGGGATGAAACCTACTTGGTCAGGATGGATGATTGTTTTGATGTGTTCTTGGATTCGGTTAGCAAGAACTTTATTGAGGATTTTTGCATCAATATTCATAAGGGATATTGGTCTGAAGTTTTCTATCTTTGTTGGGTCTTTTTGTGGTTTAGGTATCAGAGTAATTGTGGCTTCATAGAATGAGTTGGGTAGAGTAACTTTTGTTTCTATTTTGTGGAATAGTTTGTGAAGAACTGGGATTAGATCTTCTTTGAAGGTCTGATAGAACTCTGCACTAAACCCATCTGGTCCTGGGCTTTTTTTAGTTGGGAGACTATTAATGACTGCTTCTATTTCTTTGGGGGATATAGGGCTGTTTAGATCATTAACCTGATCTTGATTCAACTTTGGTACCTGGTATCTGTCTAGGAACTTCTCCATTTCAACCAGGTTCTCCAGTTTTGTTGAGTATAGCCTTTGGTAGAAGGATCTGATGGTGTTTGGATGTCTTCAGGATCTGTTGTTATGTCTCCTTTTTCATTTCTGATTTTGTTAATTAGGATGCTTTCCCTGTGCCCTCTAGTGAGTCTGGCTAAGGGTTTATCTATCTTGTTGATTTTCTCAAAGAACCAGCTCCTTGATTGGTTGATTCTTTGAATAGTTTTTCTTGTTTCCACTTGGTTGATTTCACCCCTGAGTTTGATTATTTCCTGCTGTCTACTCCTCTTGGGTGAATTTGCTTCCTTTTGTTCTAGTGCTTTTAGGTGTGTTGTTAAGCTGCTAATGTGTGCTCTCTCTAGTTTCCTTTTGGAGGCACTCAGAGCTATGAGTTTTCCTCTTAGAAATGCTTTCATTGTGTCCCATAAGTTTGGGTATGTTGTGGCTTCATTTTCATTGAACTCTAAAAAGTCCTTAATTTCTTTCTTTATTCCTTCCTTGACCAAGGTATCATTGAGAAGAGTGTTGTTCAGTTTCCACGTGAAGGTTGGCTTTCTATTATTTATTTTGTTATTGAAGATCAGCCTTAGTCCATGGTGATCTGATAGGATGCATGGGACAATTTCAATATTTTTGTATCTGTTGAGGCCTATTTTGTGACCAATTATGTGGTCAATTTTGGAGAAAGTACCATGAGGTGCTGAGAAGAAGGTATATCCTTTTGTTTTAGGATAGAATGTTCTGTAGATATCTGCCAGATCCATTTGATTCATAACTTCTGTTAGTTTCACTGTGTCCCTGTTTACTTTCTGTTTCCACGATCTGTCCATTGGTGAAAGTGGTGTGTTGAAGTCTCCCACTATTATTGTATGAGGTGCAATGTGTGCTTTGAGATTTACTAAAGTTTCTTTAATGAATGTGTCTGCCTTTGTATTTGGAGCATAGATATTCAGGATTGATAGTTCCTCTTGGAGGATTTTACCTTTGATGAGTATGAAGTGTCCCTCCCTGTCTTTTTTAATGACTTTGGGTTGGAAGTCAATCTTATCAGATATTAGAATGGCTACTCCAGCTTGTTTCTTCATACCATTTGCTTGGAAAATTGTTTTCCAGCCTTTCATTCTGAGGTAGTGTCTATCTTTTTCTCTGAGATGAGTTTCCTGTAAGCAGCAAAATGTTGGGTCTTGTTTGTGTAGCCAGTTTGTTAGTCTATGTCTTTTTATCGGGGAGTTGAGTCCATTGATATTAAGAGATATTAAGGAAAAGTAATTGTTGTTTCTTGTTATTTTTGTTGTTAAAGTTGGCGTTCTGTTCTTGTGGCTGTCTTCTTTTAGGTTTGTTGAGGGATTACCTTCTTGTAGTTTCTAGGGCGTGGTTCCTGTCCTTGTATTGGTTTTTTTCTGTTATTATCCTTTGAAGGGCTGGATTGGTGGAGAGATAATGTGTGAATTTGGTTTTGTCGTGGAATACTTTGGTTTCTCCATCTATGTTAATTGAGAGTTTGGCTGGGTATAGTAGCCTGGGCTGGAATTTGTGTTCTTTTAGTGTCTGTATAACATCCGCCCAGGATCTTCTGGCTTTCATAGTCTCTGGTGAAAAATCTGGTGTAATTCTGATAGGCTTGCCTTTATATGTTACTTGGCCTTTTTCTCTTACTGCTTTTAGTATTCTATCTTTATTTAGAGCATTTGTTGTTCTGATTATTATGTGTCGGGAGGTATTTCTTTTCTGCTTTAGTCTATTTGGAGTTCTGTAGGCTTCTTGTATGTTCATGGGCATCTCTTTCTTTAGATTTGGGAAGTTTTCTTCTATAATTTTGTTGAATATATTTGCTGGTCCTTTGAGTTGAAAATCTTCATTCTCATCCACTCCTATTATCCGTAGGTTTGGTCTTCTCATTGTGTCCTGTATTTCTTGGATGTTTTGAGTTAGCATCTTTTTGCATTTTACATTTTCCTTGATTGTTGTGCCGATGTTCTCTATGGAATCTTCTGCACCTGAGATTCTCTCTTCCATCTCTTGTATTCTGTTGTTGATGCTGGTATCTATGGTTCCAGATTTCTTTCCTAGGGTTTCTATCTCCAGTGTTGCCTCATTTTGGGTTTTCTTTATTGTGTCTACTTCCCTTTTTAGGTCTAGTATGGTTTTGTTCATTTCCCTCATCTGTTTGGATGTGTTTTCCTGTTTTTCATTAAGGACTTCTACATGTTTGATTAGGTTATCCTGTTTTTCTTTAAGGATTTGTAACTCTTTAGCAGTGTTCTCCTGCAATTCTTTAAGGGATTTTTGTGCTTCCTCTTTAATGTCTTCTACCTGTTTAGCAGTGTTCTCCTGTATTTCTTTAAGTGTGTTATTAAAGTCCTTCTTGAAGTCCTCTACCATCATCAGGAGATATGCTTTTAGATCCATGTCTAGCTTTTCCGGTGTGTTGGGGTGCCCTGGACTGGGCGAAGTGGGAGTGGTGGGTTCTGATGATGGTGAGTGGTCTTGGTTTCTGTTAGTAAGATTATTACGTTTACTTTTCGCCATCTGGTAATCTCTGGGGTTAGTTGTTGTCGTTGTCACTGTTTAAAGATTGGAGCAGAAGCTGTGTTCCACTCACCAGCAGTATCAAAATCCTGTGGCGGGGGTCGTGGGTAGCTGGCGGGTGTCAGCGGACCCTGCGCTCTAGCTACACCGGTGCTGTTCCAGCCGGATGAGGCCTGTGGCCCTACTCAGGCCGGTTTCTGCTTCCCTAACTAATGCAGTCTGAGGTCCCGCGCACACAATTGGATTGGAGCAGGAGCTGTGTTCCACTCACCAGAAGTCTTAAGATCCTGTGGCAGGTGTTGTGGGTAGCTGGCGAGTGTCAGCCGACCCTGCGCCCTAGCTACCCTGGTGCTTTTCTGACCGGGAGAGGCTTGTGACCCTACGTAGGCCGGATTTCTGCCTCCCCAACCAGAGCAGTCTCAGGTCCCGCGTGATTGGACTGGAGCAGAAGCTGTGTACCACTCACCAGCAGTCTCAAAATCCTGTGGCGGGGGTCGTGGGTAGCTGGCGGGTGTCAGGCAACCCTGCGCTCCCGCTACCCTGGCGCTGATCCGGCCGGATGAGGCCTGTGGCCCTACTCAGGCCGGTTTCTGCTTCCCTAACTAATGCAGTCTCAGGTCCTGCGCGCAATTGGATTGGAGCAGAAGCTGTGTTCCACTCACCAGAAGTCTTAAGATCCTGTGGTGGGTGTTGTGGGTAGCTGGCGAGTGTCAGCCGACTCTGCGCCCTAGCTACCCCGGTGCTTTTCTTTCCAGAAGAGGCTTGTGGCCCTATGTAGGCCGGATTTCTGCCTCTCCAACCAGAGCAGTCTCAGGTCCCGCGTGATTCTCCCTCACTATTCTCAAGCTCTGCAAGGATAGAGATTTGTGCCTGTCTTGTCATCTACTGGCACATGGTAGATACTCAATATGTATTAGTTGAATACATGCATAAATATTATAGGAAATGAGACTAATTTTATTCACGCAAACATTTTTCTTTCTGTCTCACTGAGAATGACCATTAGAACCTGGATCATCAACTGACATTATCTTATATATTCAGAAATGTGAGTGGTTTTTTTTTTTTTTTCTGGTTACCTCGTACAACAACTAGCTCTTTCAATGTCTACAGCCATTTATAGACAGGGGTAACATCATTATACTTCTTTCACTTTTTAACAAGAATTTATTGGGGCTGGGGAGATAGCTCAGCTGATGAAGCGCTTGTGTGTGCAAAGCCCTGTGCTCAATTCTTAGCATCGCATGAATGGCATGATGCTATGTGTCTGTAACTCCCACACTCAGAGGGTAAAGGCAGTGTCTTAGTCTGGGTTTCTATTCTTGCACAAACATCATAACCGAGTAGCAAGTTGGGGAGGAAAGGGTTTATTCAGCTTATATTTCCATACTGCTGTTCATCACTAAAGGAAGTCAGGACTGGAACTCAAGCAGGTCAGAAAGCAGTAGCTGATGCAGAGGCCATGGAGGGATGTTCTTTACTGGCTTGCCTCAGCCTGCTCTCTTATAGAACCAAGACTACCAGCCCAGAGATGGTCCCACTCACAAGGGGCCTTCCCCCCTTGATCACTAATTGAGAAAATGCCTTATAGTTGGATCTCATGAAGACATTTCCTCAACTGAAGCTCCTTTCTCTGTGATAACTCCAGCTGTGTCAAGTTGACACAAAACTAGCCAGTACAGGCAAGAAGTCCAGAAGTTCAAGATTATGCTGGGCTTTATAGTAAGTTCAAGGTAAGCATGATATATTTGAGACCCTTTATAAAAAATTCCAGTTGAATTAATTAAAAAAGAATTTATCAAACATCTAGATAATGGTGATCTAGATACATATCTGTCTACTGAGAGCAACGAGTACATGCAGGCAGGGTGCTAACATTCAAGAAACATTTTATGCTGTTTTTCTTCCTGTATGCATGAACTAGTTAGAAGAATGAAAAACAATTAAGAGCTAAAGAGACTATAAGTCAAGTTCTAATAGTGTTTATTACTGAGAGAATTCTAAAATGGAAATTAGTCTAGTACAGCCATTGCCTAGCATGATCTATTTATAATATGTTGCTGCAAATTTTGTTTGTGAATTCTAATATGGTATCTAGGAGAATTTCCATCCATTTCTTGTGATAATTTTTCTGGCTTGACATTTCCTAATGCCATCATGATCTTTTTTGCCTCAATGTTAATGGTTTGCCTCACTGGATCCTCTTGTGTGAATCACTCAGGTGAAAATGGGCAGAAGAAGAAAGCTATGTGAATGGACCCCTAAGTGGGAGAAAAACTGTGAAGCAAGCTGATTCTTTGAAGTCAGATCAAAATTGTGAGGCTGAGAGTGATCAGGATGTGTCTTCTGCTATTTCTCCTGGGGTTGGCTTCTGTTATAGGCTTATAATGAAGTAAACTTTTAATGGCCTTGATGACTGGTCTTAAGATAAAAGACTTGACAGTGTGTTTTAGCAGTGAGTGGCTTGAATGTGGTTTTAAACGTCAGTAAGTTGAGCTGACTGACACAACTTTCACCTGTAAATAAGACTTATTCAGTTTGATACTGATAGAGTCAAGGCTGATGACGAGGGACTGTGGTGGTGGCCAGTTATTTCTTTCTTTAATTTTTGTTTCTTGTCCTATGAATGAAATGATTTTATAAGTGATTGAATAAACTAGTTAAGATAGAATATTTACATACTATCACTAATCACTCTATTTTGCACATGGTGATGATTTAAAATACAAAATTATTTTTGTGCCAAAAGATTATTGTACCTTTTGTATCAGAGTTATAATATATTCCCCCTCTGTCTCTCTCTGTCTCTCTCTGTCTCTCTCTGTCTCTCTCTGTCTCTCTCTGTCTCTCTCTGTCTCTGTCTCTGTCTCTGTCTCTGTCTCTCTCTCTTTCTCTCTCTGTGTCCATGTTGTCCTGTGTGGCACATGTTTATGTGTGCATGTAGAGTCCAGAGTCTTATGTTTAATGTCTTCCTTGATCACTGTTCTCCTTATATCGAATCAGAGTTTCTTACTTGAACCCAGAGATCACTGATTCACATAGTTTAATTGTCCAGCTTGGTGGAGGGGAATCTTCTATCTCCACTTCCCTAACGGTAGGATTGCACGAAGGTCCACACAACTGCATGGCACTTATGCAAGTTTAGGAATTTGGACTTGGATTCTCATACTTGTATGGCAAAGTACTCTACCTACTGAGGCATCTTGCCAGCTCAAGTGAGGCAGAGATCGCTTTCTGTCTCCAGGGATAAAGGATTTAGAACGAAAATTTGAGGATTGTGGCTCTCTGCTCTGTTGACAAACTCTTTGGATTATTACGACTTGGGTCATCATTAAAAACAGGTTCCACCTAATCCTGATGCAGAAAGACCACATTATATGCTACACCACTGCAGTCTCATCAGCAATGGACTACGATATGATGAAGGTCTCACAATATAAAAAAAAAGTTCATAGAACCATTGTAACACAAAGAATTACTCACGTGTTTGTGGGGATGCTGGTATAAATACACCTGGTGTATTGTTAGTCATAGAAGTAGTCAGCACAATTATATAAATATGTAATACTTGCTAATGAAAACCAATGACTATGCATTTTTTGTCATGCTATATGCTTTACTATTACTCTAGAGTCTACTCCTGTCTATAAATTGAAAACTTACAGTAAGACAGTAAGCACATACCCCTTGCTGCACCCCGTAACCAGCCTCACACATCTTCATTTGCCACATTTCCTGATTGCATTAAGAGACTATGGGGAGTGATCGCCTGCACCATGAAGGTTTGGGTGAGTGTACTCTGGGAGGTGAATGGGAGATGAAACTGCCAAGTGACTCATTTCTCAGAAAATCTCCCTGTTGTTAAGCAATGTATGACTGTGCTGTCCCTAATGGTGGGAAGTTTCAAAGAGAAAGAAAAATAAGCATTTTAAAGAATTATAGTTAGAAGAAGTCTGGATTCCTAACACCTCTTTACTATTTTTAAGGAATCTTTAAGGAGCTGGGGAAAGAGCTGGCTTTCTCAAGTTATACCCAGTGCCTTGTGTGGAGGTGAATCAGCAGCATTCCTTATGGTTGCTGAGTTGTTAATCTATTATTGTGATTATTATAATTGCTCTCAAAAAGTCATCCTCAGCCTTCAGAATTGAGATGAGATTTCATGGTCTCAACAGAAAAGACTGTTTTATATATGCACATGTATATGTACACATGTGTACATGTGTACAAGTATACATGTGTACAAGTACATACACATAGATATATATATGTAATATATATATATATATTATATATATATAAATTTATGTGTCAGAAAGTCCCACTATGCAACCCATGTTGTTCTTAAACTTGGGATCTGCCTGTCTCTATTTCTTGAGTATTACAGGCAATCATTATGCCATAGTTATTTTCTTATGTTTTTAAAATACACTCCCACTTTATTTATTTAAATTTTATTACACTTACTTATTTCGTGTTTATGCGGAGGCCACCAAGGTGCATATCAGACAATTTTCGAGAGTCAGTTTTCTTCTCCCACTGTTTTGGTCCAGGAGATTAAACTCAGGTCATCAGTCTTGGCAGCAACTGTCATTACCTGCTGAGCCATCTTATTGGCTCCTTATTTTTTCTTTGTGAGACAAGGTCTTGCTATGTAGCCCAGGGTGACCTACAACTCCTGATCCTCCAGTCTTAATCTCCGAAGTAAAACATCTTTGCATTGCAGTCACATGCACAGATACCTCAGTAGTGTTTGGAGTACGCTCAGAAGTATATAAAGAAAATCAAGAAGATGAAGATATGAATATTACCCAGCAAGACAAGGGCTCCTCTGCTTCTGTTTTCATAACTTTATCAGAGGATTTACCAAGCCAGTTTCCTCAGATTACTAGATACTGAAAGCATCTGCTCCAAAAGATGTGGTCACAAATCAAGATTATCTCAGAAAGGAAAAGCAGCTAACCCTCAGCCCCAGGATAGCTATTCTTTTGTGTTGCTTTGTGGGAGTAGAAGAAAACCGTACTTGTGCATTTGGAGAATGCTGTTTATTATAGGACCCAGAGCCATATCTATATTGCAGAATGTGTTCAAATGAATCAGATTTTACACTACTCAGCAAATTTTTTTTGTGGAAATCCCTTTGAGAATCAGAAGTTGAATGGTGGTGCATACTTTTTAAGGAAGGATCAAGAGTCACAGTAAATAGAATTATTTGTAGGCATTGCTGGCATACACACACACACACGCACACACACACACACACACATATATATATATATACATATATACATATATACATATATACATATATACATATATACATATATACATATATATCATTTTAAAACGTAATATATAATAAGTTCTTAGCAAATCTTTAAGCTGAAGCTGTGAAGAGGGTAACATTGCAGAGTACCCAGGATGTAAGGACCACAAAGTCCTTCCGATGTGGGGAGCGTCTTGGACACTGCTTTGCGGAGCACCCTATCAAGATTCTAGAAAGTTCCCAAGGTGGTGTGTGCCTGAACATGGTTCCGTGTCTTGCTTTCCCCTAGAAGGCACTTATAGATGGCTATGGTTCTCTCATATCAAAAGAGTCCCAAAGTCCCTGAGTTTGTGGCACATGATCCCTGCCCTGACATGGTAAAGTTCATTCTTAGGTAAAGCTAATTGAAACCTTGAGATGTTTTCCTTACTTCTCCATTCACATTTACTTGCTTATTTTAAACATTGGGTGAGAGTCTTTAAGTCAACTGTAAAGCACACAATCTGGAAAGTCCACTGGCTTCCCAATGAAAACTCTGCTCCTGGCATCTTTCCTCTAGACTGGATCAGCCCTGGGGCAACTGTTTCTGACCCACATTGTTAGTCCCTATTGCATTTGTCCTTGTTTTTGAAGCAGTCATCCTTCAAGGAGTACCTTATTTCCCCTCTGTTTTCCTGATCACCGTGGTAGCAAAACAACCGGTCATGATGTAACCCTGAGAAGTAAAGTTGCCAAACCTCTAAGAGGCTTCCTCATTTCAGTCTCAATTTGAAATCTGTAAATGGCGTTTATGAACTTAGGGAATCCTGTAGGGCCAGGACCAGAGAATTCATAATAGGATAGTTAGGGTCATTGGTTCATGGCCAGATGTCAACCCAGTCTCCCACTTCTACAACACAGACTGAAGCAGAAAACATGGAATCTGGAGAAGTCTACACTAGGTCCTCTGTATATGAATTTTTTCTTTCTTTTCTTTTCTTTTTTTTTCTTTTTTTGGTGGAACTCCTAACTGTGGGAGCATGTGTGTCTTTAACTCATTGAAACTCTTTTCCTCCTGTTTGGTTGCCTTGTTCAACCTCAGTGTGAGAACTTTTCCCTTGTCTTATTGTATTTTGTTTTGTTGTGTTTGGTTTTTGTTTCATGCAGGGGCTCTTCTTTTCTGAAGGGAGATGGAGGACTAGTGTATCTGGGGGAGAGGAGAGATGGTGGGGGAAGCTGGGAGGAGTGGAGGGAAGGAAAACTGTGGTTGGGATTTATTATGTTAGAGAAAAGAAAATTTAAATCTCTATGGAACCCTAAAGATAAATACAGTTAATACCCACTACTCTTTATAGACACTTCTCACTTTGAATTGTGCTAGTCTATGTGTGTTCTACAAAAATGTAGTTCCAATATATCAGCCATGTAAACATAATTTTACAAAATGGGGAAAATATATTTATCTTCTTTCAACATGCTGTGACTTTCTTTTTGTCTGCAGTAACAGCTACAAGAAGGCCTTTCTATGATTATGAAAAGAGAGTTTGAAATGTAAAAATAAGTGCGATACATAAAAAATATCAAGCAGTGAATAACAAGCCTAGCATTCTTTCCATTCCACAAGAGATATCATCTGTTTTGACAGATGGCAAAGTTCAGGACACCCAAATCCCAGGAAGTATGCTATAACACAAAGAAAGCACCCATATCGTGCTCTGGAGTAAAATTATTTGGATAAATCAGTTGCTAATAGAATTTTATTTTCACATTGGCACAAAAATGTAAATGGAATCAGGATGAAATAAATACAGTGGTGTTTCTAAACTGTTCCATCACAGTACCCTTTACCCTTCACTGGACCCAAAAGGGCAGCCAGAACGGGCACAGATTCCAGGCAGGATCTTTCCATTTTTGCTCATTGTTGGAATCTACTGTGTGAGGGTTGTTGTAGAAATTCAAAAGAGAATGGGTAGGCTGATCCTCCCTGTGTGCTCAGCCCTGATTTTCTGCCCTGTAACATCATGCTCCAAGCAGCATGTGTTCAGGGAGGTTGACAGTACTTCCTATTTATTTGACACTACTACAGATGAATGCTTTATTATCTGAGACTGGCCCAGGCACTATGTTAGTTGGCTGTCACATTAAGCAATCTTATTATAAGCATTTTATTTTGCATAGTTTTATATCATTTCAATAATATCTGTCTGGTTTGTCTATCATGCATACAGTGAAGTAGATTTGATGACTCTGACATAATGGGCAGAATGTAGGATTCATAATAGAAAAAAATCCAAATCTAGTTAGAAGATCTTCCTTTAGTGAGCTTGAAAAAGTCATGTATTCTTTTGTATATATGTGTTTGTGATTATACACACACACACACACACACACACATATATATGTATACATGTGTATATATGTATATATGATTGTGCTGATTTCTATCCCATTACCTGTTCTGGAAATAAACTGTGACAATGAAGATTAACTGCTTAGCATTTTACACATTTCATAAGTGTCATTAAAATCCAAAGGAGGGTGATATTTTCCAGTTGAAATATGCTGGTGCCAATACCCTTTCCAAGCATTTCAATAAATATATTTGCAAAGTTACCTTAAATTCTTTTTTAAATTGTGAAAATTAACCCAGAGACGAGTAATATGCTTTTCCTGGTCATATTAACACTAGTCAATGGTCTGCACTGTAGGCTTCAGAGAACTTGGTAAAGAGACGGAATTTGTTCGCTATTGCTATGAAATACATAACAAGCTCCTTGGTTTGAACAGCGCCCACTTATTAGCTCATATTTCTGTAGGCCAGGACTTTGTGTTCTGCATGGTCAGAAACCCTGATTATCTTCTTGGCTTGATTTTGATTCTAATCTGAGTCTGGAAGTCCTCTTCCTGCCTCACTGACGACTAAGAATTCATTTTCTCAGCTGTAAAATTGAAGACTTACTTTTAAAATTGGTTATAATATTTTGACAGTTTCTTAGTTGTATATATTGTAACAGTATCATCTTACCTCATTACTGTCTCTTAGGACCCTCCCATTCCTGTCATCTCCCCTCTTCTACCCTACTAGGCCTCCTCCTGTTTTCAAACTTTATGCATGTGGTTATAGTTATTATATGTTCATGACCACAGTGTCTATCTCAGGTTTAGAGGCTATCATTTTATACTATTCATCCCCACTCTCTGGCTCTATGGTTTCTTCACTCTCTCACATGATGTTCCCTTGGCTTTGGAGCTGGTAGAATAAATGGCATATTCTGGGCTGAGAACTCCCCACTCTCCGTTAATGAGTAGTGAGCCTCCGTTGTGAGTCGATGTTTGATGGCTGCCCACTGGCAAGTGAGATGAAACCTTTATTTCTGCTAGTTCTTGTCTGCCTAAAAGCCACTAGTTCCTTCCCCATGGTCCTTATAGACAGCCATGGTTGCATATTTGATTTACTTCAGGCTAGACTGAGTATGACTTTCTGGTTTCTTCTTCTCATCTACTAGGGAAAATAAAATCCTTCTTTCAATGTGTAAATGACTTAGGTCAGCTGTTCATTATTAGCAGAGTAGCTGTATCCTGGGTTAAAACACTGTGAGTAATAGCACATAGATCTGGTGGATTTAGGGTGATATGGCTATAGGGAACATCCTTACATCCACATGGAATTGGGGAGAGGGTTGGCAGAAAGCAAATGGGATGTGGAAAGTTCAGAGCTGAGAGATTTGGGTGTGTATTAAAGGTAGGCAACTTCATAGTGATCTATTTGAAGAATTAATTGTATCTGTTCCTATAAATGTGGTCCCATGATGTTTGAAGTGCCTAGGATACTGCAGGTGTAACTGCTAAGTCTAGACTTGAGAAACATAATCATACATGAACTACAGTTAATAATTAATGCTTAGTTTATGACAGTAAAAACATCCATTGCTGACTTCTGTGTTTATTGGCTACTTCCTATCTTTTCTTTGGACAAATTACTATTCAAACATATTAATGAATATATTCTTTGTCAAATATGTGTGATAGATTCTGCTCATGTTCATCCTTTTATACTCTCTGATTTTCATTCCATCTCATCTTTTTTTCCTCCTCTTCCTACCAACTTGCCATCACTAATTTCAGTACTTCTTTTCTATGGCTGAATTTTAAAAGCTCTACATTTTTGGATACAAATTTCTTCTCAGATTTGTGACTTATAAATATTTTCTATCATTATGTGGTTATATTTCAGGTTATGATGGCAAAAATATTTTTAGGTTTGATTAGGTCCAATTTTTTTTTTCTCTTTAGACTTTTATAATTCAGTGTTATCTCCAAGAATACTTTATTTTATCCAGATAATGAAGAAATGCTCTTATGGTTTTTTCTAAGAATTTTATAGCTGTAGTTCTTGCATTTAGAGCCATGATCCATTTTAAGTTTTTGGAGCCATCTGAGTTTTTATGAAAATGAAAATATTAATATATTTGAAGCAGTTCAAATAGGGCAGGAGGAGGCAAAGCAATCACAAGTAAAAATTTGTAGTTATTATTTTTATCATTTATTATACTTCTAGATTGTTTTTCTCTCCAAAGAGACTATCTTAATCTTTATACCAAGATGCCAGATCTTTTGTCTCAAAAGATGTGATGAAATGATTTTGTAGAATAGCTGGCTAATAAACAGGCCTTTTTTTTTAAAACAATAAAATCATCAGCATTGACTTTTTTGGAAGCTCACAGGTTACTCAAACCTTAGGACATGTTAGCCACATGTTCTTTTGAAATATCATCCCAGAGAGCATAGCCTATAATCTCTGGGTGTAGATCACCATAGGACCTAGGATAGAAGTTCTTAGGTATAATTTCCACTCCAGTACTGCCACCCCCACCTTTCTGTGTCCTCTTTCCTTTGTTCTCAGTGTAATCTCAGGATGGAGGAAGTTCTCTAATATTAGTTTCAGCCCAGTTGGATTCTGGGGATTTCAACTTCTAAAAGCTGAAGGTATAACGCTTTACAGTCTCTACCAACATGCTCTGCTCAGATGATCTCATCCAGTTTAATAGCTTTAAATACTATGTAAGTGTTGAGTCTCCAAACCTGTTACTCCAGCCTTTGCTGCTTACTGAAATCCAGACTTACATTTCAATTGTCTAGCTCATGTCTCAACTTAGATATCTAACAAGCATCTCAAGTGCTACACGACCAAAACAGATTTCCACCCACAGACTTGTTCTTCCATTCCTTCTCATCCCAGAAAATGACTCTGTGAAAGTCTCTCCAGTGACTAAAGTTGAAACTTTAGAATTGGCGGTACATTTTTCCTGTTTTTTAGTTCTATCCATCAGAATATTTATATCAGCTCCACTTTCATAATACACTACCATCTTACCTTACCATAGCATTGCTCCCCTTGGGTTTCTACCTGAGGAGAAGCTCTGATCAGCTTGTACAGCCCAGAGTATTTCCTCTGACTGTTTTTTTCCACTCTAACCCCCCCAGATCTGTTAGTGACATAGTGTCCAGGGGATCTACTTAAAAAGACAAATTTGATCAATCATTCCTTATTTTAAACCTTCAAGTGAATTTCAGTTATATCCTATCCAAATTCCTTCCCAGGGCCAACATAAATTTATTGATGCTGCTTTTTAGCTACATGATACTAAACATTGATATTTCTATGAGGAGAAAACACTTGATTTCATGAAATTTCCTCCACTTTGGCCTTTCCATACTTTCAAAGTACGTGCACAAAAACTTATCCAAACACTTCTGAAGCCCTCTAATAAAACAAACAAGTAGGCCTGAAATGCTGAGATGGTTATGGAGAGAATATTTTGTATAGATGAAATAATTGATGAAACTCTACTGAGTTGCATCTTGTAGTTTATGAAGAGAGTCAAGGAATTCTTTTCTTTTACCTCAAAATGTGTGGGGATCAGGAGTTTCCATCATGATATCAACAATGCTTAGTGTGTTATGCCTTCATTTGGGAGTCATAACAAATTTGGGGTCTTGCTTTGTCAGAAGGACATAGAGGGTGTGCTGGTTAATTTTTGTTAACTCAACACAAGCCAGGGTCATCTTGGAAGAGGAAACTTCAACTGAGAAAATGTGCCCATAACATTGGCCTAAAGTCAAGGTCTCGGTGCAGTTTCTCAATTAATGATTGATGTGGGAGGGCCCATCCCATGGAGACTGATGCTAATTGGTCCTGAATAGCACAAGAAAGCAGACTGAGCATGCTATCACAAGAAAGCCAGTAAGCAGCTCCTTTCCATGGTCTCTGCCTTGAGTTTTTGCACTCACTTTGCTCAGTGATGGGTTGTAACCCGTAAGCCAAATATAGCACTTTTATCCCAAGTTTCTTTCTTTGGTCATGTTAATGACAGGAGTAGGAACCCAGACTAAGACATAGGGTAAGACACAGGATGATTGGCTAGATTTTGGAGGACACAGATACCTTTAACTGAACTGAATTTAAGATTGGCTTGTGAGCAAATCTATAGTGCATTTTCTCAATGATTGATGTGGGTTGGCTCATCCCTTATAGTCAGGGATATCCAATGTGGTCACGACAGCTTTCACAATAAATTATGCTGACAAAACTGAAATATGCACATGCAGAAAGGTCCAGTAGGAAATTTTCCTATATGTGAAAGAAACTCAGGAAGGAGAAAGCTATATAAATCATTTTCCAGGTGTGGGAAGCAAAAGGTCAGATTCTTGGTACTGGTGCCAGTTGGTTCTTTTGGTCCCTTCTCTATTGTCCCTTAGCATCAGTCCATCTCAGAGGAGCTGAAGCTGCTGCTACCTTGGCACTTAGAATTTAAATATTGGGATGAATGCTCCAAGGCAGCTTTATTACTTGAGGTGACCTTCTGATACTCTATGTGATCAGAATGAAAAGAAAACCTGTGCATTCTGCTTTTGGTTCATATTCTCTCTTGGAATCAAGTTTAAAATAATAGTGAGAGAGGATAAATATAGTTACAATTAGATAAGATTACAAGAAAGAACATTGGTAGAGAGCAGGGCTCTGCTTTCCTGGGCCTCTCAGCTTATACATACTGTCCTGAGAGAATTTCACCTAATGCTCTCCTTATCCTCTCCTGTAACTAGAAAGAGCAATCTTAACTTTCCAGCAATCTCCACGAGCATCCCTTTATTTTCCTCAATGCACTAATAAATATTTGTTGCTTGCTTATTGCCACTAACATTCTATAGGACTTCATTTTCCATAAAACCTAGGATCTGTATAGCTGCTGTAGGCTCAGGGACCAGAATCGTGGCAGCAAGTGAAAGTACTTATGAATACTGTGTGAATGTGAGGGATGTAGCTTAGTGCTAGACTTCTTCCCTAGTGTGTGCATGGCTCTAGGTCAAAGGCCCCGAATCACACCATCTATACATATGTTATTTAGTAGGTAAACAAATAGATTGATATAAGAAATATATCAATATAAGAAATCAAATCAATATAAGAAATAAATCAATATAAGAAACATGATACAAATAAGAGTGCATAACCAGGTGACTTCAGTGGAATTGCTTGTATTATTGTAGATTACCAATTTTCAACAGTGGTAGGTGTGACCTATGGCTCCAGGTTGTGCATTTATGGATTCGACCAATAGCAACGGGAAAACACAGCAAAAACTGTGTCTGTAATGAACATTTAAAGACTTTTTTTCCTTGTCATTATATTACCTAAAACAAATCTAGCACTCTGCTGATGCAGTATTTACAGGGAACTATACATTTTAAGCATCTAGAGATGCTCAAAGCATATGGATGTGCACAAGTGAAATTATGCTATGGGGATAACAATTTTCAGATTATTAGTTGGACTCATTTTCTAAGGTGACTCTTTCATAATAAAATCTTATTCTAAAAGAATATTTGAATGCTAAAAAAAGAAGCCACAGACAAATTAAAACACATTTGAGCTATTAAATAGAAAATACTTAATATAAATGAACTTGAATTTTTTTTCTCCAGAGAATATTTTTGGAACAAGATGGCAGACTAAGGATCATAATCCAATGCCTTCTCACAAAACAGTAGTAACTTCCCACTGATAACCGTTGTCCTGGGAGAGCTCCAGAATATAACCTTCGACTTTGCACCAGAGGTGAAAAGCTAGGATGGCTACCCAGAGAGGGATAGGGAACATTTAATGCATGCGGCCTTTGTCAGTGATCATGACAGCTCAAGGTGGGAGAAAGGTTGCTGGCACAAGGGGAAAGTGGAGAGTAGTTCCTTCATGGCCTCCATTGCTTATTCTAGCAGCCTTTAACCATCAGAGATGCCTGAAGCTCTTTCCACTGAGGTTTCCTGCAGTGTTCACCAACCCCAATCTCAGCTAATGGAGGTGCCCAGAATTCTGTGGTCCCTCTGCCTTGGGGCCAAAGACATTATGTCATTTGGAACTGGAGCCAACATTGTCCTCCTCATAACTAGAGAGTAATGTCCTATCTAGCCTGACTTCATACCTGCTCATATCTTAACATTTTGTTGTTGTTTTTGACACAGGGTCTTGTGTAGTTCAAGCTGACTTTGAACTTACTGTATAGCTATGGGTGATTATGAACTCCTAATCCTCCTGCCTCTATCTCTAAAGTGATGGGATAACAGGTATTAGTCACTGTGTCTGGCTTGGTTTTTCATTGTTCATTTTTGTTTGTTTTTTTTTCTCAATTTTTATTAGATATTTTCTTCATTTACATTTCAAATGTCATCCTGAAAGTCCCCTATACCTTCCTCCCACCCTGCTCCCCTACCCACCCACTTCCACTTCTTGGCCCTGACCTTCCTGTACTGGGGCATATAAAGTTTGCAAGACCAAGGGGCCTCTCTTCCCAGTGATGGCCTACTAGGCCATCTTCTGCTACATATGCAGCTAGAGATACGAGCTCTGGGGGTACTGGTTAGTTCATATTGTTGTTCCACCTATAGGGTTGCAGATGCCTTCAGCTCCTTGGTTACTTTCTCTAGCTCCTCCATTGGGGGCCCTGTGTTCCATCCAATAGATGACTGTGAGCATCCACTTCTGTATTTGCCAGGCACTGGCATAGCTTCACAAGAGACAGCTATATCAGGGTCCTTTCAGCAAAATCTTGCTGGCATATGCAATTATGTCTGTGTTTGGTGGCTGATTATGGGATGGATCCTTGGGTGGGGCAGTCTCTGAATGGTTCATCCTTTGGTCTCAGCTCCAAACTTTGTCTCTGTAACTCCTTCCATGGGTATTTTATTCCCTATTCTAAGGAGGAATGAAGTATCCATGCTTTGATTTTCCTTCTCGATTTTCTTCTGCTTTGAAAATTGTATCGGGTATTCTAAGTTTCTGGGCTAATATCCACTTATCAGTGAGTGCATATTAAGTGAGTTATTTTGTGATTGGGTTACCTCACTCAGGATGATATCCTCCAGATACATCCATTTGCCTAAGAATTTTATAAATTCATTGCTTTTAATAGCTGAGTAGTACTCCATTGTGTAAATGTACCATTTTTTAAATTAGGTATTTTCCTCATTTACATTTACAATGCTATCCCAAAAGTCCCCCATACCCTCACCCCCACTCCCTTACCCACCCACTCCCACTTTTTGGCCCTGGCGTTCCCCTGTACTGGGGCATATAAAGTTTGCATGACCAATGGGCCTCTTTTTCCAGTGATGGCCGACTAGGCCATTCTTTGATACATATGAAGCTAGAGACAAGAGCTCCGGGGTACTGGTTAGTTCATATTGTTTTTCCACCTATAGGGTTGCAGTTACCTTTAGCTCCTTGGGTACTTTCTCTAGCTCCTCCATTGGGGGCCCTGTGATCCATCCAATAGCTGACTGCGAGCATCCACTTCTGTGTTTGTTAGGCCCAGCATAGTCTCACACGAGACAGCTATATCTGGGTCCTTTCAGCAAAATCTTGCTAGTGTATGCAATGGTGTCAGCGTTTGGAAGCTGATTATGGGATGGATTCCTGGATATGGCAGTCTCTAGATGGTCCATCCTTTTGTCTCAGCTCCAAACTTTGTCTCTGTAACTCCTTCCATGGGTGTTTTGTTCCCAATTCTAAGAAGGGGCAAAGTGTCCACACTTTGGTCTTCATTTTCTTCAGTTTCATGTGTTTCACAAATTGTATCTTATATCTTGGGTATTCTAAGTTTCTGGGCTAATATTCACTTATCAGTGAGAACATATCATTTGAGTTCTTTTGTGATTGGGTTACCTCACTCAGGATGATGCCCTCCAGGTCCAACCATTTGCCTAGGAATTTCATAAATTCATTCTTTTTAATAGCTGAGTAGTACTCCATTGTGTAAATGTACCAAATTTTTTGTATCCATTCCTCTGTTGAGGGGCATCTGGTTTCTTTCCAGCTTCTGGCTATTATGAATAAGGTTGTTATGAACATAGTGGAGCATGTGTCTTTCTTACCGGTTGGGACATCTTCTGGATATATGCCCAGGAGAGGTATTGCGGGATCCTCCGGTAGTACTATGTTCAATTTTCTGAGGAACTGCCAGACTGATTTCCAGAGTGGTTGTACAACCTTGCAATCCTACCAGCAATGGAGGAGTGTCCCTCTTTCTCCACATCCTCTCCAGCATCTGCTGTCACCTGAATTTTTGATCTTAGCTATTCTGACTGGTGTTAGGTGGGATCTCAGGGTTGTTTTGTTTGGTTTCTTTAAACTCAAGTTTGTAGAATATGTGAAAGATAACTGCTTCTTTGATTATGCAGAATTCACACATAAGATTATATGAACAGAAAAAATATAAAGGAAATACAACATTAAACGAAGTATAACAATGTTTCAGTAACCATTCTAAAGGAATGAATAAAATATGGTACTGAAAACCAGACATACAGATAATGAGTCTGCAGAGAGATCAGACTCAAGTTTACACATGTGTGGTCAACTGAATTTTGACTAAAATGCCAAGAATATGCATCGGGGAAAAGATGGTTTCCTCAATAAATGATTCTGGGGGAAATGGGGGAAACTAGATATAAATACGTAGAAAAATGAAGCCAGACCCTTATATTACTTGATACACAAACTTGCTTAAAATAGGTTGAACACTCAAACCTACGATCTTAAATCATAAAACTGTAAGAAGTGAAGACAAGTGAACACTTCCTAAAATCAATATGGACACTGAGCTTTGTGATATCACACAGAAAATACAGAGAAGGAAAATTAAAATAGAGAAGGAGGGTTATATCAGACTAAAAAGTCTATGTACTGTAAAGGAAGCAATCTGTACAGTGGTAAAGATAATTATTCCTTCAGGCATACAAACATTACACACAAGGTTATATGCAACAAGGAAGATCAAAGAAATACAAAACAGAAGGAATGCAGTAAATTTCCAGTAACAAGCCCAAAAGAATGCAAACAACATGGTACTGTGATAAAACCAGATATACAGACCAACCAGACACAACGGAGAGCTCAGACTCAACTTTACACATACGCAGGCAACTGAACTTTGACTCGGGTGCCAAGAATATGCAATGTGGGAAGAATGGTTTCTTCACTAAGAAAGAAGAAAATTGTAAGGGAATTATACAGCTCAATAGCAAAATCATCCCCAAACAACCTGATTTAAATGTGAGCAAAGGATCTGAGATGATGATAGTTTTTAAAAGCGACACACAAACAGACAAGAAATGTCTGAAATGGGCTCAGCACGATTGACTTCAGAGAAATGCAAATCAAACCATGAAGAAGCATTACCTCACACCTGTTAGTGCTTACCAAAAGGAGATAAATGGTGGGGAGGAGGCAGAGAAAACAAGTTCCTGTATGTACTGGTTAAAATGTAAATTGGTATAGGCAGTTTGGGAAATAATATAGATGTTGACTGGAGAAGGAGAGAGAGAGAGAGAGAGAGAGAGAGAGAGAGAGAGAGAGAGAGAGAGAGAGAGAGAGAGAGAGAGAGAGAGAGAGAGAGAGAAATTAGTTTATCATTCAACAGTCCCATTCCTGAGTGTATGTTATATCTTAGTTTCTTTTCTGTCACTCTAACAAAATACTTTAGGTTGGGTAGTTTTTAAAAAGAATGGGTTATTCCTTCTCAGAGTTTAGAAGCTCAGGATTATGGCTCTGGTGTTTGTGGAGCTTCTAGTAAAGGAAGGTGTCATGTGAGGTAAGTGGGTGGATGCAGAAGACATCAAAAGGCCAGGGAGACACTGCCATCACTTGACATTGGTTCAAGGAAACCAATCCTTGCTAGTCCTGCTAGAAAGCGAGTGTACATGAAAAAAAAAAAAACCTCTCTTAATGAACTCTCACCTCTGAAAGTTCTCAACACCTTTTAATATGGCTACACTGGAACCAATGTTCAGCATGAGTTTTGGTGTGGACTGAGCATATTCAAACCAGAACAGCAAATACCCAAAGGAAGTACAATCATACATCAGAGATATCAGCATTTTCATGTCCATTACAATATCAGTGACAGTAGCCAAGACATGGAGGCAACCTAAGAAAGTATTAATATGTAAATGAGTGAAGAAACAAGATATATAACCAGTATAAAATATTATTCAGCCTTAAATAATGACACACTACTATGTGAAACAATACAAATGGGCATTATGTTTGAGAACACATTAAGCTAAGCAAAGAACTCTAGACAAAGAAAGACACACACTAAACAACTTTACTTGTGGGACCTAAAATAACCAAAATAAGTCACAATCACATTGATGTTACTAGGGATCTAGGATAAGGGGATGAATGGAAAGATGTTGGTCATAGAGTACAAAAATTCAGCTAAGAACTCAGTCCTGGAGGCTGAATGTATAGCTGTGTGACAGACAGCAGCTAGCCATACCAGAGTATACACTTGCCTCTTGCTGAAAGAGTAGATCTTATGGTCCTTGTCACACATAAAAGTAATTGAAAAAGTAACTCTCTGAGATGACAGATATGTTAAAATGGTTTTACTTTTCAACCTGCTCCAGTAGGGGTCCCTTTAATGTTTGTGCTAGTTGATGTGGGACTCTCAAGTGTCTTTGTGGTAGACAAATCTAAGGTGGCCTTCATGAATACCAACCCAGACTTTTGTGACTCTGTGATCCCTCACTTTTGAAGTGGATAAGAGCTGTGACTTGAGTCTAATCAAAGGAGTCCAACGTGTTGTTTATCCTGTAACAGTGCTTTGTGTTTCTAGTTAATAACACAGGCAAAGAAGGATACGTTGACATTCCTAGGATTGTGTTGTTTCTATCTTGCTCATGCCTCCCTCTGCTGGTCTAATGAAATAAGTCAGTGGCCATATTTAAATATGACTACATGGCAAATACTAATGATAACCTCTTTGTGTTCCAACAAATATCCAGTAGGAAATCTAGGCACTCAGTCCTGCAGCCACAAGGAAATAGGTTCTTTCACTGGAAGAAGAGCAGTTTAGATGGTTATAAATTACTTAATCCATAGACGCCATAGGAGATTTGTGTAGAGATTTGGGTAGAGAGGTAGACTTAAGTATTAACTTAGGCTATTCATGAGTTGGGGTAGATGTATGGCAGGGAAACTCAGATAAGAAAGACTTCATTAATGTCATGATTTTTCCTAGGTATCTCCTTGTGCCAGATATCTATGCATCTATGTATGTACCTACCTACCTACCTACCTACCTACCTACCTACCTACCTACCTACCTACCTACCCTACCTACTGACACCTAATAGGAAGAGACAAGTGGTCACATAATGCAATGATGGGATAAGAATGATGGAACTCAGTTACCAAGACTAAAATACCTTCCCCACTGATGCTATTGCAAGCATGGCAGCATGTAGGCAAAATCAGAGAAGGCAAATCATGAGCAGCTGCTGCCCCATGGTACCCGAGCCCAGGAAATATTTGCATCATATCTGAGCCCAAAGCATACCTTTTATCTACTGCCTGAGCATCTTTCACATTGAAGTTCTAGCTCACATGCAGAACCCAACCCTTTATCTTCTGTCTCCAGAAGGGAGTGTCAGGGACTGTGGGTAGGGGCAGGGAGGAGGCCAGGAACCAAGGCAACCAGTGGTGACAGGAGGAGGGACTGAAATGCTACCAACACTATCAGTTTTCTTCATGTTGATCTTTGTTCTGCTCTGTTTCCTGGGGATCCTGGCCAACGGCTTCATTGTGCTGATGCTGAGCAGGGAATGGCTACTGCGCGGTAGGCTGCTCCCCTCGGACATGATCCTCTTCAGTTTGGGCACCTCCCGATTCTTTCAGCAGTGTGTTGGGCTGGTGAACAGTTTCTACTACTTCCTCCATCTTGTTGAGTACTCCGGGAGCCTTGCCCGGCAGCTCATTAGTCTTCACTGGGACTTCTTGAACTCATCCACGTTCTGGTTTGGCACCTGGCTCAGCGTCCTGTTCTGTATCAAGATTGCTAACTTCTCCCATCCTGCCTTCCTGTGGCTGAAGTGGAGATTGCCAGCGTTGGTGCCCTGGCTCTTGCTGGGCTCTATCTTGGTGTCCTTCATTGTAACTCTGCTGTTCTTTTGGGGAAACCACACTATATATCAGGCATTCGTAAGGAGAAAGTTTACTGGGAACACAACCTTTAAGGAGTGGAACAGAAGGCTGGAAATAAACTATTTCATGCCTCTGAAAGTTGTCACCATGTCAATTCCTTGCTCTCTTTTTCTGGTCTCAATTTTGCTGTTGATCAATTCTCTCAGAAGGCATTCGCTAAGAATGCAGCATAATGCCCACAGCTTGCAAGACCCCAACGTCCAGGCTCACAGCAGAGCCTTGAAGTCACTCATCTCATTCCTGGTTCTTTATGCGCTGTCCTTTGTGTCCATGATCATTGATGCTACAGTCTTCATCTCCTCAGATAATGTGTGGTATTGGCCCTGGCAAATTATACTTTACTTGGGCATGTCTGTACATCCATTTATCCTCATCACCAATAATCTCAGGTTCCGCGGCACCTTCAGGCAGCTACTCCTGTTGGCCAGGGGATTCTGGGTGGCCTAGAAGGCTTGGTCTCTTTATCTAGACCGTTTGAAGAGACTCAGGTGAGGGTAACTTCACTTGGAAGTGAGCTCATCTACGTGGAAATGTCTTTGTAGGCAGGTATGGGGTCATACTGTGAGGTTCCTCATTGGGAAAGAGGAGAAGGAAATGCAGAGTGTTCTTCCTTACCTTAGGACATTAGGAAAATGGAGATTCTGAATCCTGGACCAGTATTGATCTAAGTGCAAAGTACAATATGTCCTGTTCCTTTCATGTCTATTTTCCTTTTGTTACTGATTCATTCTTTAGGGAACAGTCTTGACCAACTGAATCATCTCATCTTGGCTGGCTACTGGGGAGGTAAAAGAAGTTTGTGTCACTGCTGCATTGGGATGTACATGGGTGGGAAGCAAGTGTCTTTGAGGCAGAGTAGCACTCAGTATGAGAACCTCAAAGAACAGGTGGCTGTGCATGCAGGGGCTGGGGCAAGGAGTCCTGATCACTCTTCACTGTATGGGGATTATTTGTCTCTTGCCAAATTTGGAAACTCTGGCTTTAGTTTTGTGAAGATGACTGGGGAAATTCTTAATTCTACCCTGTATCATTTCTCAATAATATTTTCCTTTTCCTGCCTTTAATTTTCTCCTATCTGCAGCTTCCCTTGCTTGTTATTTGTAAATAAATAAATAAATAAATAAATAAGATCAGTTCTATTTTCCTGTCTTTGGGATCCCTTTTACTCCCCCAGGTATATGCTACAAAGCCACTTCTGCATTGAATAAACATGATCTTTCATTCAGAAAAAGACTTAAGAATCTCACTGTTTTTTTTAAAAGAATCTCACTTATTTTATTCAAATTCCATTTTTAAAAAGAAAAGCACAGTATTAATTTTTCTAAATACTGTTTATAAAAATAACTTGCTCTAAGAATTATACAAATGTTTTGAAAGGTAACTTTGGAAAAAAAGTGTGATTAGACATGGATATTTGTAAGACAGAACAAAAAGCTCTTGGAAGTCCATGCCAGCTCATTGGTCTTGCCTTCAGTAGGGCCTCTCTGAATCCTGTAACCTCTTATGCCCTTTTGTAGCCTTTCTGCAGATCTTTCTCTCTCTCTGGCATTATAGAGAAAGAGAACTTTTTCCAAAAGGTATCAATTTGTAAATTTCAGAGACTATTTTGCAACTGGACTTCTAATAGAGATTGCACTCTCCCTGGAGATTAAAAGCAGTTGCCTTGTTGGCTCGGTTATATGTAGCTAAGTAAACATGGGCTTGTGGACCTTAGTATTGAAGAAAGGGGTTCTACATATTAAATTTAAACATTTTAAATGCATAATACATTGGATTGCTAAGAATTCAAGCTGTATTGATGAGTATATATGGAAAAATCTTCCTTCTACTTATCCTCTTTGAGGGCACTTTTTTTTTTATCAGTTTTATGTTTGTGCTTCTATAGATATTTTATTTTGTATTAATTCCTGCCCCAAGAACCAGTCCATTGACTTACAAACCAGTAACTCTAGACTCCTAACCAAATGTGCTGTTAACTATGCTGTGTCTGTGTTTTTCTATGCAAATGGTTGTACAATATGTGTGTTGCTCAGTTCTTTGCTCTCTCCATTTCACAGTGTATCTCAGAGATATGCTTGAGCTGCTGTTGCTGCTACTGCTCCTCCTCCTCCTCTCCTTCCTCCTCCTCTTCTTTTCTTCTTCCTCTTTCTCCTCTTCCCTTCCTCTTCCTCTGTCACCTCTTCCTTCTCCTTCTTCTTTAGTATAATGGAGCATGATTTAGTCACCTGACTGTGGTTATCCAGGTTATTTCTTATCTTTTGGTATTATGACAATATAGGGACTGAGGATCTAGGTCATCAAGTAAGAGGGCTTGCTCAGCAAGCATGAGGACTTACATTTGAATTCTCAGCAACACCATAAAGAGCTGGGCATGGCTTGGCCTGCTTATAACCATGGTGCTGGGGGGAGGAGGTCAAAAGCTCCTAAAACGCTGCTGGTAAGCTAGCCTAGGCAAAAGGGAGAGCTTCCGGTTTAGTGAGAGGCCCTATCTCAAAGCTGAGGAGCTGAAACAGGAAGGCACATAATGTCTTGTTCTGGCATTTGTATGTAAACACATGAATGTGTGTACCTGCATACTCATGTGCATGTATCATATATATATTCCCCAAGAAATGTGTACATGACACACTTTGTAATCTTGCATATGTTCATATTCTATGACATGTGCTTAGTCAAATGGCATGCAACTATCTGCTTTGTATAAAATTGTCTTCACTAGGTTTGCAACAATGTATTTTTTTCATGAGCAAGCAGCATATTTTTACACTTTTTTGATCAACCTGTTAGGTTAAAAAAAACCCATGTCCATTATATGTTTATACTTTAAATGACTCATTATGATGAAATTGTCATTGTCTTACATGTTTTGAAGCATTTTTGTTTGTTTTGTTTTTAATTTTGTCTTTGACCTTTTTCTTGTTGATTGCTGGCGATCTTCTTGTGGAGAAATCAAATCTTCCTTTGATTCAGTAAGTTCTCACAGTAGGGAGCAGTAAAAGACTCCCTAAGTCCTGGGGTTTCATTTCTTTCTTGACTTTAGTTATAACTTAAAAACTCACTTGGAGGAATGATGATTCATAGGAAATTATATACATACTTGTGTTTTAACTTTTAAAACTGAAAACCTTTGAGCATGCCATTAGTCCCAGCACGTGGCAAGCAGAGACAGGTGGATATCAACTTGAGGCCACTCTGATCTACAGATTGAGTTTCATCACAGCGAGACTACACAGAGAAAACCTGTCTCAAAAAAGCAAAAGAAGCAAAGTCAAACCAAACAAACATGCAGAACTTCAATGTTACTGGAAATGCATAATCCTAAATATAATTAATCCACTGTGTCTCAGTTTCCTGGTATGTTAAATGGGGTGGCTACTTTCTAATAGTTGTAATGTGTGCACAATGTACTCATGACACATAAGTAGTACTCACCATAATTTAAAAATAATTATAATAACTCATAATTAATGCTGTTATTATTTTCTGTATCTGTGTTAGTATGAGGAAGGCAGAGTATGGCAACGGCATTTTCTGATCATGATCAAAGATTTTCTCTAACTCTGATCTTTGTTGCCAGTGTTCCATTTGTCTCCTTGTCAAACAGGGAAACACTGTGTGTGAGAGGTGAGGAAAACTCTTGTGGCAGCTGGGAAGCTGCTGGAGAGGGATTCTGATACTGTAACATGCTTAGAATTCACTAGACAGCTGTTTGTGGGTGGGATTCTAATTGAAAAACCTTACCCAAGTAGTATTTTAATGTCAGCCAATGGAGGCGAAATAAAAGATCTAAGAGAGATTTTATTCTTTTGAAGGGAAAATTGTAAGAAAATCAAGAGCTTCCAAATAGAGCCATATATTTCTTTAAACCCTTTTCTGAAATCAGATTTATCAATGAGAAATCAGATGTTTGGGTGGATTCTGGACCAGGATTGGTCATATCCACTGTCCTTTCATGTCTATGGTATCCAGTGTTTTGGTGTTGTTAATGTCTTTTTGCAGCCTTCATCTCACCAGCAACAAATTCCACACTTCAAGGGTAAAGAGTTCCCTCCCTCCCTCCCTCCCTCCCTCCCTCCCTCCCTCCCTCCCTCCCTCCCTCCCTCCCTTCCTTTTCTTTTTCCCAAGTCTTACTGTGTAGCCCTGGCTTGCTTGGAGTTTATTTGATAGCTAAAGCTGCCCTTGAGTTCAGGTATCTACCTGCCTCTGTCTCTAGGGTGTTGGGATTAAAGTCACCCAGCACTGATAAAGAGTCTATAAAATAGAAAAGCATGCTCATATAGAATGATCTATAGATTAGAATTGTTGATGATTGCTTAAGTTAACACTTTTGGATATGCGTGTAAAGTCAATGCTTATGTCAGAGGTTAATACAGTGGACTCACAGGTGCAGCCTCCTGCTCAGGGAATCAGCAGTCTTGTGGGAGTCAGGAATTACGTGTCTGACGAGTAATCATATTGTTACACATTGGAAAAAGTGCCTGGAAGGGATGGCACATGGTTTATCAGTGCATACAGTGGGAAAACATGGCTTTATATGGTAGACACTTTAGGATGAGATTGTCATCAAGAAGCAGCTCTCTAATGAGATGATAAGTGTGCATGGGATCTACATTTGGAAATACAAGTCCAGGAGTAGACACACCCAGAAGTCTGACAGTAGCTCCAGCTAAGATCTCCTGCTCTCTGCAGTGGAAATCCCAGGAGGGGGCTATTTGGAGTGGAAAGTGCTGAATGGGGAGATTTTGTTCTGGACAGAAGTTTGGATTTATGTTATCTTGGGGAAGTCCTGTTTGTGGGTTAATCAAGCTTGTCAGGAAAGGTTCAATTGCTTTCTTTTTTGTCTCTAAGAAATTCTGTAAATATTACCTAATTCTAGTCCCTATTGCCTGTCTCCTCACTGCTCTTGAGGAGACTGAGTCCTTCCTTGCTCATTACTATGACCACTGATGCTGAACTTTGCCTTGGGGCTGTCATACATTGACTTTTATTTATGTATGTATGTATGTATGTATGTATGTATGTATGTATGTATGTATTTATTTATGATTAAAATGGTTTGAACTCTTTTTCAGGCTAGGACCTGGTAAGATTTCTAACTCCTGTGTGGATCAGTATCAGAAATGCAAGTTCCCAATACCACTCTCACCTGGATGGGGCTTACCTCGTCAGGAGCTACCTTTCTGAAGCATGGTATGAGGTCAGATGTGGTTGGTATCACAGATGACAGGGAGACCACCAAGGGGATTCTGTTTATTTTTGCTGAGCTTTCAGAGTGCTGCCCAGATGCCATGATGTCTTCTCATATTAACAAAACAGAACAAAACAAAACAGGATACTGCAAAGTAGAAGGCACTTTGTGGATACTTGTATATTTGGTTCAGTTATCAATGTCAAAATTCATTTTTACTTCTAATATTTTTTGATGTTCTGAGTAACTTCCAGTCCGTATGCTCTAGCTCACCAATATTTTGTTCTTTGAACTCTTCCCTAAAGCACTATGAAGTTATGAAATCCACCTCAATTAATGGAAGTTGAATTATAAACATTATTTCCCTCATTCCTTCCCTCAAAGCATGACAGAGAGTCCTTGAAGTCATAGAAGAAAACATACCATTTTTTCTGTCCTTATCAGTAGTACAGGCATGGAGGAATACAGCTTTTAGTTACTGTGGTAATGGGCTTCTCCAGGATCCCAAACTCTGCAATGTGGTCATTGCCTATAATGCAAATTCCTTGGCCTTATCTTAAGATCTACTGTATATACCCCTTCCTCTGCAGTCCCAGCTCCTCCCCATAACTCCTGAGAATGAGATCTTTGTCAAATTGGTTTACTCACCTTTCAATAGCTCCTTCCTGGTCTCTGATTTCTCACCTGGGTCATGCCATAGGAACAGCCCATCTTCCTCTGCTTAGTCATCTACTGAAAATTGTCCATTTCCAGGATTCACCCTGTTTTTCTTCTTTTTAAAGTTCATTTTAAACCACAAGGATCTCTTAACTCTCTAATGAAACTACATTAAGTTGTAAAGTTTTCTATCTCTAGCTTGGCCATTAACTGATTATAACACAGTATTTTTTTTTTTTTTTTGTACTGCAGGATGATGTTGGAACTTGGTTTTATTTATTTATTTGAACATTAATTTCTTATCTCTCATCACACTCTTCAGGCTGTGGGAGGACCTGTTTCTTGTTGCACCTGACACTGGGTGCTTGATGTGGTATTTGTTTCTAAGTCTCATATGGTATTCTAGATCCTGTGATTCATGCAACACACAGGAGGAGGAAGATTCTCACAAGAGTGGTGATGACAGGAGTAAGGGTTAGACACAAAAAAGATATTTGTTGAATGTAGAATTTGATTGAATGGTTGACTGATTGTGGGTGAAGAACTTGATATTTAGGGCAGTGATGAAAATGACTAGGGCAATTATCCTGATGTTCACTGAGTCAGCAAATATGTGCATTAAGTTTCTGGATGGCATAAACTGCTTTTGAATCTTATTAGGAAAAGGACAGCATTATAAAAAAGATTCCGAGGCACATGTCATTATTATTCAGACTCTAAATGAGTATCCCCCACCCACTCTGTCACTTCTTTGTGCAGTTGCACTTTTTTTTTTTTTTTTTTTTTTGGCCTCAGTATAGGCTGTTTTATCCCAGGATTAGGCCTTTCCTTTTTATTCTTGAGTTTTTATACTTAAGTTCTTACTCCACTGTTCAGCTCAATTGTCTGGCAGCACCACTATTTTATTGCTCTGTGTGACGACCTGGTCATGTGTACATCTCTCTCCCCATCCCTGTGTGTGTGTGTGTGTGTGTGTGTATGTGTGTGTGTGTGAAATGCACTTTGGGTCAAAGGAAGAAGGACATGAGAAGAGGAAGCAGAGGGTACAGGAAGAGGGTGAGCAGGGTCAGGAGGGTCAGCAGGTAGGTGGCTTTAAACAGGACAAAGAGGTCAGCTTGTCCCTGAAGAGCTGCATTAGAGTGAGATCACTGACCCAGCTTAAATCATTACCCTCATGGAGTAGGTGGGTCAGTCTACTTAGGGAGTTAGAGAAACCTAGTCAGAGTTCATGGTCTGAGTCTGAGCAAAGGACCTTGAAAAGGACTCTGAACACGAGAACACGTTTTTCACCAGATTTTAAGCTACTTGAAGTCAGGGAATCTCTGAATTTTTAAATGCAAACATTCCTAACGTGTGCTTCCCAGTACAATATTTGTTGAGTACCTGAATAAACTCATCTAAGTTGTCTCTGAGGTTTGTTTTCTTTCGTGTGTGTGTGTGTGTGTGTTGTATGTCTGAGAACCCCAATATGTGGGGGCTGGGGGGTGAGTCATGGCAAAGGAAGAGGAAGAGGTTCTTTCTTGCTCCTCCATAATTCAGTGTAGGTCAATGACAATAGAAAATTGCTCGTTTGGGTCCCAGTGATTAATCAGGCTTAATCTTCTGCTAATAAGATCAGGGTCAAATATAGGACATTATATCAATTACAATTATATCTGTGTTTTGAAATTTTGCTATCTCCTTGGTGAAATGTTGGCATTTATTTGACTGTCAAAATGATTAATAAAAAACAAATGTGCGTATTACGTTCAATGACAACATTTGGAAGCTGATAGTGCCCACAGATGAAGTCAGCAAGGGAGTGCCTCTCAAATCTTTTGGCTTTGTTATGGGTAAACTCTCTGTTACAGCAAAGGAATGTTTGCCTTCCAAACATCTCATTGTTTCTCTCTCTCTCTCTCTCTCTCTCTCTCTCTCTCTCTCTCTCTCTCTCTCTCTCTCTCTCTCTCTCCTCTATGAGTGATCGTTTCTTTTGTTTATAGTTAAGTCCCTAGCTCACATTTCCAGGATTCCTACCTAGGGCCTCCTATATGCTAGATGACTGACTGCTCTGCCACTGAACTAGGGCTCTAGCTGTAGGGCATTTCAATATGCATCTCCTACTGTTTTCTAATTTGATTGGAGGAGTTCAAATGGCTATTGCAAGAATAAGGAGAGACAACAGAGACACAGAGAGGACTCTGCCTGCTGGACAACCCACCCTGGTTCTTATAACTTGAGGTTCGAAAAGAAAAAACTCCAGAAGTCAGGAGTTGCCTGAGTACTCTACAGAACAGTGCTATCAATGCTGGCTGCACGTTACAATCACCAGGAAACTCAAAAAGCCTGGATCATTCTAAAAAGTAGTTCAATAAGAATCTCAGGTGGGGGAGGCCCACACATGAGTATATTAGTGAATTTCATAGACTGTGAAATTCAGTGTAGAAATCACCTTTTTTTTTTTTTTAAAAAATAAAAAACTTCCTTTAATCAAGGTTTGTAACATGGAAGAGATCTGTCAGATAAAATGCAAAGTTTTCAATACATTGAAACATAAATCCATATAAGTCATCATAAAAACAATACCCAATAGTAAAAACCACAACAAATCCACACCATCCCTATAACAGCCATGATCTAGATTTCACATGCTTCTGCCAAATGGCAAATATGGCCTGCTGGCACAGGAGGGCTTTGAGGTCACACTCATCTGACAGGGCTGTGGCATTGGTGGTTCAACTCCAGAAGCAAAGCAGGTACCAGCACATTCAAACAGTGTACCCTTTACGGATCAAAGCGAGAAATAAGAAAGCAACATGATCACAAGATCAGGAAGATGGTAGGGGGTGAGGACAGCTGTGGAAAGCTTGAGGCCGGAAGGAGGTTCGCCTGGTTCATTACTATGGCTTCTTGGGCAGTGGCTGCCGGAACAGTAAGATGTGAGGTTCTGGTTCATGGATCATATAGTGGACCCATTCCCTGACTCTGCTGAATGCCGAGATTTCGTCATTCAGATTCAGACATCAAATGGGTTTTAGGGACCAGCTTGGCTATGTGCTTGGGCAACATGACATGCTGGCACTCGTCCTTGACATATATGTCCGAATAGTAGATTTGTTTGTGAGACATGATTGCTCTGCCGGAGGGCGCTCAGCCCTGCCGCTGTCCTCCAGACAACTCCCAGCAGCACCAGGAATCACCCTTCAGCCTTGCTCTCTCCGTGTGTATCTTCCTGTCTTATCTCTGTCTCTCTCCGTGTCTCTTTCTGTGTCTCTCTGTATCTCTCTCTGTCTCTCTGTGTCTCTCTGTCTCTCTCTCTCTGTCTCTCTGTTTCTGTCTCTCTGTCTTTGTCTGTCTCGGTCTCTATCTCTGGGCAGTGGGTGGGGAGACGCTTCCTCTGCAGCCTTGGCTGGCCAGGAACTCACTTTGTACACTGGGCTGCGGTCAAAATTATACTGATCTTTCTAGCTCTACATTTTCAAAGTGCTGGGACTGCCTGCAAAGACCACCATACTTGCAAGTTTTGATTTATTTTAAGATACATTTTTTTTGATAAGGGAATATATTTTGAGATCAATTTAGAGGAGGAAAAAAATCGTGATTCTTCATTCATGCTGTGTGAGTTTAAATGATGTATGGTGAATCATGAGAAACTAATCTGGTATCTTAGCTTTTGCATAGCTGTAGTTGCTATGGGATTGTTTCACATGTACGGTTCTGGAATATTCTAGATCAGGTGAGAACTAGTGAGAATCAAATGAGATAAGGTATGAAAGAGTTGTTCATGAACTTCAGAATATTATGTAATGGAAACGATTAGCTTTAGGGTTAGAAGGGATGTAAGGGGAGGTACTGATACTAAGGTCTAGTTCCCTAATTAATTCTTGATTTGTCAATAAAGAAGCTCAGGAATCAATTGTTGGGTGAAAGGTACAGGTGGGACTTCTGGGTCCCAAGAGGCAAAGGAGCCACAGGGAAGGAGAAAGAGGGCTTTTCTGCCATACTTTAGAGGAAAAAGGACACAGCAAACATGTAAGGCCTCAGGGAGGCCAGGTCCTGTGGCTTCAGCTATGGGCAGGTGTCCAAGGATGTGAAGGAGAGATGGAGACAATAAATTGGTAAGGGCATGCATTTCCAGGCAGGAGATATTTGTACCCAGCAATTGTGCTTAGAGGGCAAGTTGTAAAGTAACAGAGCTGTCTGTGTGTCTTTTGTCCATGGATTCAAGGGTCTTGGGAATGATCTGGTAATGTGGCCCCTCCTGGAGCAAAGGCGGGTAGAAAAGGAAGCTGGGTTATGGCTGGTGGTGGCTGATTCCAGAGCTAAGCCTGGTGGAACAAAAGGGAGGCAGGAAGGGCTGGTAGTGCAGCTGAGGTCCTGGGCAAAGGCAGTAATATGTTTTTTTTAAACTACATGCTACAGAGGGCATGGTTTATAGAATCCAGTGAAATAAAAAGAAATATTTAACCCGCCTTCCTAATATGGTTAAGAGATGGGGTCAAACATTGGTGGAGGTTCTACCCTCCACCTGCTCACTTCCCCCTGATAGTTGTTGCTTTGTGGCTGAGATGAGTTCCCTGTTTGATGGTTGAGACTAGAAACTGGTTTTGCATACCACCAGCTGCTGAGTTTCTGAGCCTAGCACCTGGGGCCAATGTTAGTTGGAGCTTTAGTTAAAGGGCTCTCGCTCTCTCTCTCTCTCTCTCTCTCTCTCTCTCTCTCTCTCTCTCTCTCTCTCTCTCTCTCCCTCTCTCTCTCTCTCCTCTCTCTCTCTCCCTCTTTCTCTCCTTGTCAGCAAAGCCAGTACAAAGCTTTGGTCCACATTGTCCCTACTGAGTGCCAGGAATACACACTGACATTCTCATGTATTGGTAATAACAAAAGAGAGTCACAGAGAAGAATAAAGGTAGAAACAACTTTAAGGATCAACTTCACTGTCTCAAAATGCAGCTGAAGATCAGAAAACAGATGTGATGGGTTTGAGGTTACTTTCTAGATTGAAGCAGGGACATTTAGATAGATCTGGACCAACAATGCCCAGTTTCTTCTGAGAACACCAACTGTGTTGTCACTCATGAGGCAGGACTGGTGGGTCTTAGCATCTCATGGGAGGTGGCAGAGGGGTTGGCTTGGAGCTGGAAGGATGGCTGGAAAAGCTGAGTGGTTGGGATGTTCCTTCTCTGAGGCTGGTTGAGTTTCTGCATTGCTATTTGGTTATATGGGAAAATGGCTTAAAATATATTTAGAATGGACAGTGGACTGTGAGTAAAATCATAGGACCACCTTTCAGTCTTATTTGTAAAAGGCAACCATCTATTCTATAGTTAGAATGAAAGTACAGAGCCCACACACCTGGACCCACAATCTTTGTTGCAGCTGTAAGTAAAATTGTAGAGGAACATCTTCACCAAGTTTACTGTTCGAAGTCTCTTTTTGTTTCCTTTGACTTGTAATGACCTAATTTAGAAACATAACACATCTCTCCTTTTATTTTCTTCTCCCCTAGTTTCTAAACAGAGTCTGCTATATGATATCAAACTAAAATAAAATATTAACATACAGTGAAGCTCTTAAAAATGTCTATATGGTAATGGATGATAGGACATTGCAATGTGGGATATGGATGCAATGGTGGATCATGAGCACATCCAAGGAATTTGAGGAAAGGGGGCATTTTACAAGCAAAACATGATTCTATTTTTTAAATAAACATTTATTGGTACACATCTTGGTGCAGATATGTACACTGCTTATTGCTAGGAAACAAATTCGTACTGGTGAATGACTGTTAGTTGAGATGACTTGCACGGCTGCAGATTAGACTATGTGTTTTCCCATAGGGTGTCCTTAGATATTGGCTTTAAGTGCAAGATTGTACTTTTGGTTTCATGCACTGTTATGAAATTTTTTATTAACTAAATATGCATGAGGCCTCCTTTGTTGGTGGTGATGTAACTGTATTACAGGGTCTGACATGACTGTTTTGCCTTTAACAGCTTCCACAACAGAGTTGGTGAACTGACAGACTGAGTGAAGACCACATTGAAAAGTCACTTCTTCAGGTCTACTCCCTCACAGATGTAGTCAGAGAAGTGAAAGAACTATGCCAAGAAGGAAGAGAGATGATTGTAGAAATGTCCCAACACTTGCTGGTGCCCATCTCAATATCCTCAAGATTGCTTCTCAGGAGTTCCTTGTGTTAAGATCTTATTCTGAAAGAAATGCTAATATCTTCACTAAAAGATTTTATTATTTTTATCTCATGTGTATGAATATTTGCCTGCATGTATGTATGTTTACTATGTGTTTGTCTGATGCCTGCAGAGGCCAGATGAGGGCATCAGATCCTTTGGAACTAGAGTTACAGACTATTGTATGATGTCATGTGGGTTCTGGGAACTGAACTGTGGTACTCTACGAGAGATGCAAATACTGCTGAGATATCTACCTAGGCTCCAGTGTGAACAAGTTCTGAAGAAATTGTAGTCAGTTTTTTTGTTTTGTTTTGTTTTTAGTTTGTTGTTGTAGTTGTTAATTTGTTTAGTTTATTTTTTTTAGAAAGTTGTTATTTTCCATTCCCCCCTTTACCATCTTTCTTTAATTCATTAATTAGTTTATTTTTTACACTCCATATTTTATCTCCCCTCCACTCCCTCTGTCCACCCTTCTATTGCTCCACATTCCATACCTCCCCTGCCACCCCTGTCTCCACCTGGATGCCCCCACCCCACCCCACCTGACCTCTAAATTCCCTGGAGCCTCCAGTCTCTTGAGGGTTAGGTGCATCATCTCTGAATGAACACAGACCTGGCAGCCCTCTGCTGTATGTGTGTGTGTTGGGGGCCCGATATCAGCTGGTATATGCTGCCTGTTTGGTGGTCCAGGGTTTAAGAGATCTCAGGGGTCCAGATTAATTGAGACTGCTGCTCCTCCTACAGGGTTGCCCTTCTCCTCAGTTTCTTTCAGCCTTCCCTAATTCAACAACAGGTGTCAGCTGCTTCTGTCCATTGGTTGGGTACAAATATCTGCCTCTGACTCTTTCAGCTGCTTGTTGGGTCTTCCAGAGTTTGGTCATGCTAGGTCCCTTTTTGTGAGCGTTCCATAACCTCAGTAATAGTGTCAGGCCTTGGGGTCTCCCCTTGAGCTGGATCCCACTTTAAGCCTGTCATTGGACCTTCTTTTCCTTAGGCTCCTCTCCATTTCCATCCCTGTAATTCTTTCAGACTGTAACAATTATGGGTCAGAGATGTGGGATGCTCCTCTCCCCACTTCATTTGATGTTCTGCCTTCCTGCTGGAGGTGGGCTCTTAAGTTCCCTCTGCCTACTGTTGGGCATTTCATCTAAGGTCCATCCCTTTGAGTCCTGAGAGTCTCTCACCTCCCAGGTCCCTGGTACATTCTGGAATGTCCCCTTAACCTCCTACCTCCCGAGGCTGCCTCTTTCCATTCTTTCTGCTGGCCCTCAGGGCTTCAGTCCTTTTCCCTCACCCACTACCGGATCAGGTTTTCCTCTCCCCAACTACCCTCTCTCCCCCTCCCCCACCCCATCCACTTTCCCTCCCATGTCCCTCCCTCCCTCCTGACACCGTGGATTCTTTTCTTCTCCCTTCCAAGTGGGACTGAGGCATCCTCACTTAGGTACTTCACTAAAAAAAAAAAAAAACAAAAAAAAACAACTCAATAAAAAAAAGGGAACCTTGGGGATATCATTTGAAATGTAAATAAAGAAAATAGCTAATAAAAAATGTTAAAAAAATAGGGTTTAAAACTAACCAGAGATTTCACAACTGAGGAATCTTGAATGACTGAGAAGCACCTTGCTGACAGGAGCATCTCTTGAGAAGCTCTGCCAGTGCCTGACAAATACAGAGGTGGATGCTCTCAGCCAGCCATTGGACTGAGTACCAGGTCTCCAATGGAGGAGCTTGAGAAAGGACCCAAGGAGCTGAAGGAGCTTGCAGCTCCATAGGAAGAACAACAATATGAACTAACCAGTACCCCCAGAGCTCCCTGGGACTAAATCACGACTCAAAGAGTACACATGGAGGTATCCATGGCTCTAGCTGCATATGTAGCAGAGGACGGCCTTGTTGGACATCAATGGGTGGAGAGGCCCTTGGTCCTGAGAGAGTTCAATGCCCCAGTGTAGGGGAATGCCAGGACAGGGAAGTGGGAGTGCATGGGTTGGTGAGTAGGGGGAGGGAGAATGGGATAGGTGGATTTTGGTGGGCAGAAGGTCAGAGGAAACAAGGAAAGAGGATAACATTTGAAATGTAAATAAAGAAATTATCTAAAAATAAAAAAAAGGAAATGTTTAAAGCTCTTAATGATCAGAGAAATGCAAATAAAAATGACCCTGAGATTCCACCTTTAACCAGTTAGAATGGCTAAGATCAAAACCCCAGGTGACAAAAGAGGAACACTCCTCCATTGCTGGTGGTATTGCAAACTCAACCACTCTGGAAATCAATCTGGAGGTTCCTCAGAAAATTGGAAATAGATCTACCTGAAGACCCAGCTATATCACTCTTGGGAATATACCATAATATTTCTATTGATTTTTTGAGGGGAAATTTCCCATCATGTACCCCAACCATACTTAATTCCCAGTCCTTCATGATATCTCCACTACTCTTGTGGCACTCCATAAAATTAAAAGAAAAAGGTCAAATTTGTGTTATCTATGTACTCACTGGAGCATGGCCAGATTGTAAGTGTCCTGCATATAAAAACCAGGGATGAGTGTGGGCTCACTTATTTGTAAGTTAGTTTAAACTTTTTATGGTTTTAAAATGAATGCAAGCGATTTATCATTTTAGAGATATTTTTTCCTCAACTTTTATGTCTTAGCTTTTTTCCACACTTGTGACATGCTCTGCACAGTCAATAACACCTCCTCATTTTAGCTGAGGAGTGCTGAAATGAATCTGTCCTTCATGTGAAGGATGGAGGTTGTTTAAGTCTTCGGCAATTTTCTTTTCTCAAAATTTCTTTTTTTCCCAGTCTTGTGGGGGTTTGCTTTCCAATAAATCAAAGCAATTTAATGATCCAAGGTTCCAATCCTGATTTCCAGACCCTCTCTGCTTCTTCTCCCAGCCTGAAGCTCTTTTACCATCTTTACCATCCTCAGACTCTAGCATCTATGTCATCATCTGAGCTAGCCTTCTAGGTTCTGTTGGTATTACCCTCCCAATGCCACCATCTGGATGCCACCTACTTGTAGGAAGTTTCAGTACTGATGACAACCCACCATTATTTTTTCTTTTCAGATAATCACAGTTCTGTGATGCATACATTCATCAGACTTATGATATGTGAGTAATGGTGGATCACATTACCCTTTTTCTTCATTTCTGAGGATAGAAGGCCAATGGCCATATTATTTTTAATGTATTGTTCTATAATTTAACATGGTACTTCCACTCTAGCACTCAGCCACCTTGTTACTTTCTTTTGGCTCTAAGCCACAGTGGCCTACCTATGTACATAAGCCATTGAGAATTGCATTGCTGAGTTTATGGTTTGTGGTTTTTTTTCTTTTTTTGTAGTCATCACAAACTTGAGATTTGTAATGTTCATAATTTTAAAATGCTTTTCTTTTCTGATTTTTTTAAAGAAATAAAATTCAATGGGTGTTTTGCCTGCATGTGTGTCTGTGCACCACATGTGTGCAGTGCCTGAAGAGGAAAGAAGAGGGCAGCAGATCCCAAGGGACTGGAGTTGCAGATGAGTGTGAGTTACTATGTGTGTACTGGGAATAAAACCAAGGTCCTAAGTAAGAACAAGAGCTCATCACAGCCAAGCTATTGCTCCAGCTCCAGGATGAGAGATACTTAATATGCATTTTAAAAAGTTGTTTTAAAGATTTGTCAGAATCAATTCACCACTGCTTCGCTTTATTGGCTAGGATATTTAGAAGAGACTCACCCACCCTGTGTGTGTGTGTCTTAGTCATGGTTTCTATTCCTGCACAAACATCATGACCAAGAAGCAAGTTGGGGAGGAAAGGGTTTATTCGGCTTACACTTCCATGCTGCTGTTCATCACCAAAGGAAGTCAGGACTGGAACTCAAACAGGTCAGAAAGCAGGAGCTGATGCAGAAGCCATGGAGGGATGTTCTTTACTGGCTTGCCTCCCTGGCTTGCTCAGCCTACTCTCTTATAGAACCCAAGACTACCAGCCCAGGGATGGTCCCACCCACAAGGGGCCTTTCCCCCTTGATCACTGATTGAGAAAATGCCTTACAGTTGGATCTCTTGGAGGCATTTCCTCAACTGAAGCTCCTTTCTCTGTGATAACTCCAGCTGTGTCAAGTTGACACAAAAATAGCCAGTACAATTGACCCCTTGTCAACTTGACATACAAACACATCACTAGTAAGCCTCAACCCTTACATTCTTATTCATCCCCAAGATCTAAATAACTTTAAAAGTCCCACAGTCTTTACATATTCTTAAATTTTCAATCTCTTTAAAATATCCAACTCTTTTAAAATCCAAAGTCTTTTTACAATTAAAAGTCTCTTAACTGTGGGCTCCACTAAAACAATTTCTTCCTTCAAGAGGGAAAATATCAGGGCACAGTCACAATCAAAGCAAAAATCAATCTCCAACCGTCCAATGTCTGGGATCCAACTCACGATCTTCTGGGCTCCTCCAAGGGCTTGGGTCACTTCTCCAGCCATGCCCTTTGTAGCACACACGTCGTCCTCTGGGCTCCAGATGCCTGTACTCCACTGCTGCTGCTGCTCTTGGTGGTCATCTCATGGTACTGGCATCTCCAAAACACTGCATGACCCCTCAATCCTGGGCCTTCAATTGCAACTGAGGCTGCACCTTCACCAATGGCCTTCCATGGCCTCTCACAGTGCCGAGCCTCAGCTGCTCTGTGTGACCCCTTCGTGCCTTCAAAACCAGTACCACCTGGGTGACCCTTACACATTACCAAGTCCCGCTGCAGAAGGAGTACAACCTTGCCTATCTCTGGAACACAGCCTCTTTGTGCTTTCAGAAAACATTTCCCAGATGATGTCACCTCAACGATGCTGGTCTCTTCTTAATCACCGCTAATTTCTTAGCTCCAGCTAACCAGCATCAATAGTCCCAGTAATGCAAAGTTTTTGCTTTGGTAGTTCTGGTATCTTGTTAATCACAGCTGATTCTTCAGCCCCAGCTAACCAGAACTACAGAATCTTCACAATCAAAACAGCAATGGCCCTGAAAAGAGTCTTTAATTTTCCCTCTGAAATTTCACAAACTAAACCTCCATCTTCTGCAGTGTTCTCAACATTATTTTCCAAGATCCTACACAACATCTGACAGAGCTCTTAACAACGAATGGATCTTCAAGCCCAAAGTTCCAAAGTCCTTCCGCAGTCCTCCCCAAAACATGGTCAGGTTGTCACAGGAATACCCCACTCTGCTGGTACCAATTTGTCTTAGTCAGGGTTTCTATTCCTGCACAAACATCATGACCAAGAAGCAAGTTGGGGAGGAAAGGGTTTATTCGGCTTACACTTCCATGCTGCTGTTCATCACCAAAGGAAGTCAGGACTGGAACTCAAACAGGTCAGAAAGCAGGAGCTGATGCAGAAGCCATGGAGGGATGTTCTTTACTGGCTTGCCTCCCTGGCTTGCTCAGCCTACTCTCTTATAGAACCCAAGACTACCAGCCCAGGGATGGTCCCACCCACAAGGGGCCTTTCCCCCTTGATCACTGATTGAGAAAATGCCTTACAGTTGGATCTCTTGGAGGCATTTCCTCAACTGAAGCTCCTTTCTCTGTGATAACTCCAGCTGTGTCAAGTTGACACAAAAATAGCCAGTACAGTGTGTGTGTGTGTGTGTGTGTGTGTGTTAGAATACATGAACCAAATGACTTTTAATGAGGAAAAAATTCTTTCATTGGCTCACCTCTGGTCTTGTGTGCTGTGTCCTTTTAATCAAGGATGGTTTCTGAATATATCCAGGAATTTTCAAAAGAGAATATGTCTGATGTACAGAAATCTTTAGTTTGAGGTTCTGATATTGTGTTTCTTTGATCTACCACTTGTCTCCCCAGCAAGTTGGAAATGGAAGGAAGGCGAGTGAAGCCCCTGGGACTTCCTAAAAGCGCTTTGGAGACCATGAGTATGACATTGGTTCCTCATATGTATGAGTTCCATACACTGTTAAGATGGGCTGCATCAAATGGGAACCATATGACATTTATTCCTCTGACCTAAGGCCACTTTGAAAAGTTTGTAATTTACCACTTATTTCATCTTCCTTTCTGTCTGATTTCAATACATTTGGAAATTTTAGCAATCAAAAGGCTTTGACATAAATTATGTGTACATACAATAGAGTAATCTTCCTTTCTAATCTGTATATATACTGTGTCATTTCTTCTTCATTTCATTTAAGAAAAGGAATAGATTTTATTTAAGTTTTTCATAAGTTGGATCATTTTAAAAGCATGTGATTCACTTTCTTTAAATTAAGGTGAGGACCAAGAAAAAAAAAATCAAGAATGCAGAGTTAAAATGAGAGTTATCTTTTAACTCAAAAGAGCATAGTATATATCACAGATCCATATACTTGTACGAATGCATGCACACATATTTCATGTGCATATATATACATATATACATATATATGTATATATGTATATATATATATATATATATATATAAAATGAAAGGAGCTATATACCTCATCACACATACATGTACATCAACAGGAGCTATATACTAAAATTCCCACTATACAGAGACATGGCTTCTTTACAGAATTACTTCCTAATTCTTTGACTCAAAGCTCTTCATCAGAACTCGACTGAAGGCAGCTTTCACATCCTTGTTCCTCAGACTATAGACGAGAGGATTCAGCATGGGAGTGACCACAGCATAGAAGACCACCACCACCTTGTCCTGCTCAGCAGAGGCTGTGGAGGTGGGCTCCATGTGTGTGAAGAGGGCCATTCCATAAGACATGGAGACCACAGTCAGGTGGGAGGCACAAGTACCAAAGGCTTTGCGGCGTCCCTGGGTAGAGCGGATTTTCAAGACAGCAGTCACAATGTAGGCATAAGACAGAGAGACAAGGCAGCAGGGTACCAGCAGCACCACCACACTAGAAGCCAGTATCACCACTTGGTTGAGGGTAATGTCCACACAGGCCAGTCTGACCAGTGCCAGTGTCTCACAGGCCACATGGTTGAGCACATTGTGCCCACAGGTGGGAAGGCGCATGGTGACTGCTGTCTCCACAGCAGAATTAACTACACCCACAAACCAAGAGACACCTGCTAGACCCATGCAGAGCCTTGGGCTCATCACCACTGTGTACCGTAATGGATTACAGACAGCCACATAGCGGTCATAGGCCATGGCAGCCAGCAACAGAAACTCAGTTCCTCCTAGGGCTAGAGCGAAAAAGTGCTGGGTTCCACATAGGGCAAAAGAGATGGTCTTTTTCTCCATGAGGAAGTGTGCCAGCATCTGGGGGACCCCACTGGAGGTGTAGCAGATGTCCACCACTGACAGGTGACAGAGGAAGAAATACATGGGCAGGTGGAGTCGTGGGTCGAGTGCAATCAGCAGGACGATGAGCCCATTGCCCAGCAGAGTCAGCAGGTAGGTGACCCCAAAGAGGACAAAGAGTCCAGCTTGGATGTGTTTGTCACTGGAGAGACCCATGAGGATAAACTCACTTACCCAGGTTGCATTGTCTCTCTTCATGGAGCAGTTGGGACTGCTGGGCAGGAGTAGAGGAAGAGCGGTCAGAGAGGGCAAGTACAGGTGTCAGCATAGGCTATGCACTGAATCCTAGGCTAGGATTGCAGTTGTACCTGGGACACAGCCTGGTGCTTTAAACTAGGTGATTAGGGAAGGACATATCCAAAACAATGGAGAAAGGAAGATTTGGCCACTGACACAAATACATGAGACTGTGAAGAGCCAACCCTCCACTTTAAATGTACCTTAAAAAAATTCTAGCACTCTTCCAATTGAAACAATATAGGGAGTGTCTGCTAATGTAGAAGGATTGAGAACAAATAAAATAAATGATGGAAAAAAGGAGAATAATACAAGGTTTAAAAATGAAACAAAGGAAAAAGAAAAATTCAGTAAGGAAGGTATCCAAGTGGAAAAGTCCTAATGATAATAGGAATGGAAAGAAAGGCAGATTCTTCCCTGTCAGAGCGTAGCAGCTAAAGTCTTATAGGTACCACTGGGCCTGAGATGATGCTTCAGCATTCCCTTGAAACACTTTGAAGACACCAATTTGGCTGTTCTTCTTCCTCCCAATAAATTCCAATGTAAGTGATAGTGTTGAAGAGAATCCTCCCACATCCTCCTCATAACCTGCAGCCACTAGGAGGCATTTCTCTTTGATAAGGGTATCTGCTGTGCTGGGAACAGTGTGGACATTCCTATCTGTGAGAAAAACAAGACAAAATCACAAGTCTTGGTTCATATAAATTAACCAGGGATGCAGATATTAATTTTAAAAATTATAAACATTAATTAAATTGTGTTAAGTGCTATGAAAGGAACAAAGTCATTACATGGATAATTACACTTCAGCCTTCGTAACTATGTTATCATTGTTTCTATTCCTTATATTTTTATTACTTGGAACTTGCATAGTACGTTTTGACCATTTATTTAGATATTTGAGAAAGTCTGTGAGTTTTGGTGAACAATGGGCGGCAGACATATTGGCACCAAGCATGAAGTGATGAAAAATCTCTCGATCCTTTTCATTGTGGGGAATTCTCCTTTCTCATCTTAGTTTGCACGCGATTGTTTACAGTCTATCATGGCTGAGTGGTTCTTGAGAAAAATCCAATTAAATGCCCTCAGATTACTCACTGGCAGTATAATCTCTAAGTATGCTTCTTCTTAGTGGGTAAATAATTCATTTATTAACTATAGCAGGCTTCATGCCTTCATCCTATCTTTAACCAAACTTACCTTTCAATACTAAGACTCTGTGCTTTGAACATCAGTGTTTCTACAGAATCAAAAAGTAAATAAAAAATATTGGAGCTTGATGTATTCCTTGGAAGTCAATGAGCCAGTTTGTGCATGTATAGCTAAACAATATAAATATTGTAAATTATCATTAATACAACTAGAGCAGAGCCACAGCATCAAACATGAAAGTTCTGAAAAGCATAATTCTGCTTTAATTTCCCCATGGTGGAAACAGAGGCTAGAGTGCCATCTAATTGTTGGATGGGGAGAGTAGAATGTTGCTTGGTGTTGCAGACAGCTCTGGCCTCCCTTTGGTTCTGACTCTGCAGTGACCAGAAAGCATCACAGTGGGAACCATGAAGGGTAGAAAGTGGCTTTGGGTTCCCAGTGAAGGTTAAGGGATAGGGTCAGGCTTAGAGAGATGCTATGTGGAGTTCAGAGCACTGTAATAGTACAGGTCCCTTCTTCTGAGTCTTTAGAGGGAGTGGTTCCTTTTGGACTTTTTTTTTACCATTCCCAGGTCACTTGTTGTTGTACAAAGAATCCTCATCTGTATCCTAGTGCAAAGGATTCAAATTTCATCCAGAGTGCCGTGAATCCTGCTAGAAATGGAGGGAATTACTTCTCCCTCTTATTTTCTACCTAAAGAATCCAAGGGGTAAGACGAGATCACCTGTACAGGTCTTAAATCCACCTGGGAACTAATATGAAGCCTATGCTTATGATTTCAGGTATCACCTAGCTTATTTAGTGAGAGGCAGAGGGCACTGCTGACAGATATAATCCAAGGAGGATAATGCTTGAGAGCCATGGATGGTGGATTGAGACTGGCATCTTGTGTTTGAGAGCAAGGGATGCTCTCAGTGTGCAGTCAGGGAATCTCAGATCCAGCTTGCTTATTTGAGTAAGTAACCTGCTCTGTTACAAGCTTCTTGACCTCTGTCCTCCAATTTTCTTCATTGGAGTCATGTGAGCAACAATAAAGAAATGCAGCTTTCTGCAAAGTCTGTCAAGTAAGGTCAGATGAACCAGTGAACACAAATAAATTTTGGAAAAGTATTCAGTAAATCCTTAGTGGTCATTGTTCCTGAACTCAAGAGAGTTTACATCACTTAGGTAACTTTACTCACTAGTATGAGGACAAATGACAGTGGGACCTACAGAAGATCAGAAAGGTAATAGAATGGGAGAGGAACAGAAGGTCATTTATAATAACTGCCAGTGATTAAACTTAATTTTGACCCCCCGTTGAAAGGCATCTCAGGAACCTAGGTTAAATACGTAAATAGTCACTCTCAGCATCATTGCTATATGAACTTCCCACCTATTTGTTTTAGTAATATTTGATGTTGGTTTTATATAAAGACCATCTCTTTCTTTGGTCAGTGGCCTTGTTCAGATATTTAGAAAGTTTTATTTCACCTTTCTGTATTTGATAAACACATATCATATACTTGGTAGGATCTGACCAGTGAAAGAAGCAGAGATTATCGGGGTCCAAAGGTGACCTTTCTGTCCTCAGAAACTTATACTTGCAAAATTTATGGAAAGGTGGTGTCACTATGCTCTGAACAGAGGAAGTTCCAACATCCCCTCAGTTACTGAAGACAGGTCCTAGCTGTGTCTCCAGGCAGTAGAAACATGGAAGTTATAAAGAGGAGGTAAATAAACAATCAATGTTTGCTTCTCAAAACTGGGAGCAATGACAAGAATGGTAGGACAACGGGACAAACTGTCTGCTCATATTAATCTAGTCTTTCTATAATTGGATAAATTGCAGTATTTCTGTAGCATAAGCTTTTTTCCCATCTTTTCAATTAGCACCTTAAATCTGGCAAACATTAAGTTTCCTTCTAGTATAGAGGTTTATGATACAGTAAACACATTTACGGTAGTTTAGGATATAATGAGAAATGTAATTCTCTTCTATTTTATCACTCTATACACAGGTAGTAAAATAATTGACAAGAAATAAGGGTCAGAGCTGCTGTCATGGCTCATGGGTGTCAAAAAACCTGCCATTAAGCTTGACAACCTGAATTTGATGCCTGGAGCCCAAATGATAGAAGGAGAGAACCAACTCTTGCAAATTGGGCTGTGAACTCCATTTGCATGCCATTTTCATGTATGTTCCCAAATAAATAAATAAGGAATGAAAAATAAAATTAAAAACAAGCGTCACTAAGTTTCTAGTTATAGGATTTGTGTTACACATATACTTGTTGTTTTTGAGGGGTGCAGTTCAATAAATGGCAGTTCTTGTCTTAATGACTAAAGACCAAAGTTATAATGGATAAGGGGGCATATCATTAGAACTGGGAAAACCAGTTTGGCCAAGAATAGTACACTTGTCTTCTGATACATGAGCCTCTTTTCAAAGTCTATCTCTCATCATTCCAATAGTGTGACATTCACTAACTTCTTTTTTCTCAAATCAGTATTAAACCTGCCTTAGATACTTAAAAATTATGTTTTTGACATTTGACAGTTGAGAATATTTATTGTCTTTCCTTTGGATAACTTGGGTTCCACAACTTACTGTGTATCATCTATCAACTCCATCCCTTTCCATAGCTTTCACTCCATCAGTACAGATGTTTCAGGGGCAGGAAAATAGCCTTTGAGCTCCAATATTTTTTCTAGGAGTGTTTATGATATTTAGTGCATCACAGTTGTATTGTATAGTTCATGACTGACTGCAAAGGAGGACTCCATGGAATGATTTATATAATCCAAGTCACAATTTAAAACATGTCCAGCTGCAGCCAATCAGAACAATGCACTAGTGGTTACAATAGCAGTCCTAGATACTCCCAAAGGTTTGGGCTCCATCATCTCACTACCTCTTTATAACTTTCCCTGTGGGTGAGTCACTGAAGCAGAGTACTCACCTCATGTAAAGGATTCGGTTGAGTGGGCATGTGGCTCATCTTGAACAAAGTCCTTGAAGAACTTATCTTTGTCTTTTTAGACATGGAGGTTTTACTCTGTCAGTCTGGGCTGATAACTTTCAGAGCTTGAGAATCTCCGGAGGGCAATTACTTACTTTTGGAGTGTTGTTATACATTCTTCCTCTACTTACATCTCTTGTTACCCAGCTTCTCTTTTAAAGTTCCCTATGGGATCAACATTTTAAAAGCCTCTTTACTCAACTTTTAATTGTCCTTGTAGTTTCTGGGCTAATGAGATTGTCTATGGCTCATTTTAGACTTTTGGCTAAGTCTGAATAAAGGTATTGATTCCATGACTTTGTGAGAGGAACTGAAAAACAAATCTAGAAGTAGAGGATTAAGTAAATCTGAGACCCTTGTGCTTTATAGGAAGATAACCAAAAATACCTCCTTCCTTCCTCCTTCCAACTCCAAGTTGATTACTATGATGGTGGAAGTATGTGCAGCACAGTAGAACTATCAAGACCAAGGACTGGAGAGCCATGAACAAGTCCCAAGTTCACAGTCACTAAAACAGTCTCCGTGTCCTTTATACTGATAATATTTTTCTGATATGCATGATCATTACTTTAGTGATAACAGACCTGAACTGTTATTTGACTTCTCCTTCAAACAATCTCAGGCTCATCTCTGTTCACTTTACCCTTCAGTTCAAATTAGGACCCCAGTGGACTGTAAGACTTCGAAGCTTCAAGGTCTATGGCAATTCTAATTCAGAATAGTAGCAAAGACAAAGAGGAAAGGCAAAAATAAAAAAGAATTGAACAATATCATGGGGGGAGAAGAGGAAAGAGAGTGATGCTGAGAATATAGACTTCAAAATACATCCCTTGCAAGAACTGATGGGACTCTACCAAAGATAAATGAGAACTATTAGGTACCATTTTCTAGAATAAATATGACAGAATATAATTAAAATGCTTTCTTGTCCATAAGTGCACCTTATGTACTTTATGATACATTTTAATGACAGATGATATGTAACTCCATGAAACATGTAGGTCAGAAAATGGTGGAAAATGTGTCCAAACAAGTGGATGACTGTAGAATGCTTCCAAATGTTGAAAAGTAGTGATGTCTTAACTTTGTACTTCCTTGATTATCAATACTTATAAATGTCTAGAACCAAGATAAAGAAAAATATTATCAAATATGAACCAAGATAAAGGAAAATATTATCAAATATTTGCCAAAATGAGATGAAAAATTCTAAGATATGGCCTATCCTCATATAGTGATACAGTGATATTAAGAAATTAACCTACTGTTTTCATATCCAGCACTAGTAAATTATCTGTGTGAAATTAAGTGGCTTTTAAATGGCTAGGACAAATATGCATATGCTGTGTGCAACAGAACTATTGCAAATATCAATGCACAACAGCTAGAGTTGCCTGCACTGAGGCTGGTCCTGAGCTTCAGTGAAATTTGGCCTGACAATACCTACACATTGATGAGAGAGGGATTGATGGGATCCTTTCCCTACCCATTGAAATATTGGTAACTGATAGATTCTGCATGTGGGATAGTCATGGTCTTTAGCAATCATTGGTAAGCCCATCAGGCTCCCAGTGAATATTTCTAAATTCATGACTGCACAAATGTGTAGGTTAAGATTTTTCTCAACCTGCTTTAATAAGGGTTCTTAAATGCTTTAACCTCTCTTCTAACCCAATACCCACAAGAGATACTGGAAAGAAAATGTTAATAAGGCAAAAGGGTATGTGGACCTGTTCAGAAATAGTTTTGGGGCAGTTCTAATCTTGGTTATCAGGATATCAGCAGTTTAATTCACATGAATCAGCAGTGGTAGCTTGATCCACTTGTAAACATCATCCATAAGTCAGAAGAAGCAGCAAGGCTCTTTCAATAGGCCTGAGCCTGCAAAAGTGGCAAGACTTTGCTGGAATCTCACAAGAATTTCACTGTTGTGTTTGATTTTATGAAGTCACAATGAATGATGATCAGTGAAGAAGGCAAGGCAAACCAATGCCACAGGGTTGCCAGTGAAGACCAGCATCAGAAAAACCCAACAAAGACCAGCAAAGAGTGACATGGCAAAACAATGCTACAATGTCATCCACTATCTGTTGAATTGTATTTATACACTTTCCAAACATCACATGTTTTCTCCAGTTTCTGCTCTAGCAAAACATCGCATGCTCCTTTTTTTCAGGCAGCTTCCAGAGAAATACCACATGTGCATTCTCAGCAAAACATCCTCCCACATGTCTGCCTCAACAGAACATCTTTTCATATGACAGTTTCCAGAAAAATATCATATGACACACTGAGTGTCCAAAGAAACCAGAAATTTCCACTTTTCAGATGCCTTCCTTGGGACTCAATGGTTCAAAAAATAACCCATGAAGACATGAATGTGAGAAAAGCATTTGTAGAGAAAAAGGAGATTGAGCAGGGTGAGAAGAAGACAAGGGAAGGGTGGGATAATTAGTATGTATCATAAAATTTCCAAGAACAAACTTATTGAGAAAAAATTATTGAGAGGGGAAAGGATGTAATTGCGATTGAATCACATATTGCCATGCCAACTAGTGCTGTCAAATTTCAAGTCTTGTTTTGGTAACAATAAAATGACAACATCAGTTGACATGTCAGTGTGGATCAGGACAATCTCACAAGCCCTTAGATGAAGAGCTATAGGCAATTAATGGCTGCTGAGAGAGGAAGAAAGTGTCTCTTCCAGGAATGGGCCCTCTGATAGACTGTCCAATCAAAAGCCCTAAATACACCATGAGCAATACTAATGGGACTCAGCACATTGTATTTATAAATTTATATTTATATATGCAACAATATATAGCATGGATATTCCCCAGCACACATTATTCATACATGCAGGGCTAGAGGATAGGATTATAGTAGGTGTGAGTGATGTAGGACAGAATAGTTGATATTAATTTAGGTCCCTCTTCTTCCTCTGTAGTAATGGTAAGACTAGAAACAGGTTCCACACATCAGCTGCTGACTTTTTAGGCTCATGGACTTTCCCATACCAAAATTTTTTTTCAGCAAGCTTCAGTTACAAAGGTGCCTCCTGAGTGCACAGTAAAGTCATTAAAACCTTTTCTATCAATGAGAAGAACAATATGAGAATTGCAGAGATGTTTTTAAAAAGCTGGAAGAAACTTGGGAAACCATTTCAACCTCTTTTCAAGGAGATTGGGTGTAGCTTAGAGAGTAGAAGTGGTGGGACCAACATTAAATTCTCGATTAGAACAGAACTAGAACTTTCTCTGGTCCATATGATCTGATTTTCAAATGATACCCAATGTGCTGTCATTCATAGGGCAGGAGAGATGGGTCCCAGTACTTCATGGGGAGCAGCAGAAGATACGTTGAACTTATGGGTAAGATGAGGAAAGGTTTAGGTTTATGGTGTTCAGCCTATGGGCTGGTTGAGGATTCTGACTACCACAAGACAATGCAGGAGTCAGGTTGAAGAACAGCATGGGATGGCTAATGTACTGGAGGTTGAGTCAACAAGTCAACTTCAATCATGAAATGCTCTCTCTGTTTCTTAGAAAAGTTACAAAATTTTGGATCTTACATTTAGGTTATTGATCCATTTTGGATTAATATTGGAGTGGGTAATTAAATAAGAATCTAGTTTTGGTTTTCTACATGTGTTTCCAAATTTCCAAGCAGGACTTGCTAAAGAGGCTGCCTGTCCTCTTTTGACCTGTATCAAGAATCTGATCGGTCACATTACATGGGTCTATTTTTGTTATTTTTGTTTCGAGCCTTAGCTTTTAGCAGATGAACTTTCTTTTCCAGCATGTATTTGTTTTCATTCAGCCAGAAAGAAGTAAAACAACTCGTATTACCACAGAGATTGAGCATAGAAGACATTATCCTAATTGAGAAATCCAGATATAACAGTGCCCATCCTTTAGGACTGCATTTCTTTGAAATACCCATAGCTGACAGGTCCATAGACAGAAAGCACCACAGTGGTTTTCAGAAGCTAGAATGATTGGGTGACTTGTTACAATGGTATTTTTTTTTTTGTGGGTGTGAAATATGTGAGGTTTTATGACATTGTGGAGAGGCTGAGTGTCACTGAAACAAGTTTCACTAGAAACTTAATATCTGCTCTGTTCTATCTTGCTCCTTCACTCAACCTGTTTGCCATGCATGGAGTAAAAGTTTGAATTGTTCTAAAATTATGCTGCAGGGTTTCTTTAGTTTTGTTTGAAAGGTAAACAAGAGATCTTTTTTGCTTTGTTAAATGATATTTAATTATGGTTTGTAAAAGTTATTTTAGACATTTTGTTAGGATCAGATCATCACTGTTTTGTTTAATCATCTCAGGTGATTGGAACTCACTCATCTTGGTGGTCGTTAAATTCTTTCTGATAGAGAAACAGAGTTCTTCCCTCGCTTTGTATGTAAACTCACTTCTTATTATGTGTAGCCTTGTGGTCAAGTGTGTGTTAGGAATGTATACCTGAGGGTTAGCAAGAGTATATGATTAGACACCATTGTTAGACATTTGTCTGAGATCTCTAATATGTGACTTGCTGAACAGCCGTTTGTCCTCCCCGAAATTTGGAAAAAGAAGGAAAGTGATGCCTGTGTGACTTGCACATGCCCATATCTGCAGGAATCCTGATGTCACCAGCCTTAGATCCCATGTGTCTTTCCTACTACAAAGGTGGACCATATAACTTGAGCACTTCTCTTAGTGTATATAAGTATGTGTGTGTGTGTGTGCGCGCGTGCGTGCGTGCATGTACATGCACTGTGTGTGAAGACATGTGCAAGTGTATGAAAACTAGAGGACAACCTTGGTTGTTAGCCTATTTGAATAACCTGCTTAGCCAGCTCACACAATTACTAGGGTGTTCTAACACAATGACTTTAAAATAAATTGTTTATTTTAATTTTATTTTATGTGTATGGGTATTTTGCCTTTATGTAAGTATGTGTACCTCATGTGTACCTGGTGCCCACAAATGCCTGAGTAGAGTCTGAGATCCCCTGGAACTTGAGTTACAGAAAGCCGTCAGCTGCCTTGTGGATGCTTTGGAACCAAAGCCAGGTCCTCTGGGAGAGCAGCAAGTGGTTTTAACTTCTGAGCCATCTCTTAAGGCACCACACTAATCATTTGATATCAGTTCTTGGCATTAAACAGATTCTCATGCTTGTCCAGCATGTGCTTGACTGACTTCTACTCCCAATTCAGCTTTTGTATTTCTGGCTTAACATCTATTTAATTGCTTGGGCATAGACAAGTCTGAAATTTGTAGATATTTCTTTTCCTATAGACTGAAGAAAAGTTAAATACATATTTACAGATTTTAGGAAGAAAGTTGACTTGGATTGTTTGTTCATTCATTCATTCATTCATTCATTCATTCTGTGTGTTGGGGAAGGTGAGATTGTGCCATGGTAGACATGTGGAAGTCAGAGAATAACTTGTGAGTCAGACCTTTCCTTTCATCATGTGGTTCCTGTGGTTCAAACACAGGTCATCAGGCTTGATGGCAAGTTCCTTAACCCGCTAAGTTGTCTTGCATCAGAAATAGAGTATTAAGAAAATGACTTATGTGTATGTCCTTTCTGATTCAAGCACACCGCTATTCTGTTTTCACTTTTCCTTTCAGTTAAGAAAATGAACACACTTCGCTTAACCTTCTGGATGGTATCGACATCTTAAAGTTGCTGTAATTTGTTCTTTGATTTAAGCAGAAACTAAAATAAAGGCTAGAGGTAAAATTCTGCTTCCTATTAACTCAAAGGAACATCATATAGATTTAGGTCCAGATAATTATTCCCATACACACATACACAGGCACACTTAAGGGCAGGTTATATGACTGGCTCATACGCAAGTGGTGGCCAGGATTAGAAAATTAAAGGAAGTGACAGACAATGGTATGTGGTCCAACCAAATCTTCCCATTAAATGGGTCTGTAAATTTCGGAAGGGTACTTTCCTTTTGAAAATGTTCTCCTAATTCTTGGACTCAATGTTCTTCATCAGAACTCGACTGAAAGCAGCCTTCACATCCTTGTTCCTCAGACTGTAGATGAGAGGATTCAGCATGGGAGTGACCACAGCATAGAATAGCACAACCAATTTGTCCTGCTCAGCAGAGGCTGTGGAGCGGGGCTGCATATAGGTGAAGAGGGCCATCCCATAAGACATGGAGACCACAGTCAGGTGGGAGGCACAAGTCTCAAAGGCTTTGCGGCGTCCCTGGGTAGAACGGATCTTCATGATGGCACCCACAATGTGGGCATAGGACAGAGAGACCAGGGAGCAGGGTACCAGCAGCACCACCACACTAGAAGCCAGTATCACCACTTGGTTGAGGGTGATGTCCACACAGGCCAGTCTGACCAGTGCCAGTGTCTCACAGGCCACATGGTTGAGCACATTGTGCCCACAGGTGGGAAGGCGCATGGTGACTGCTGTCTCCACAGCAGAATTAACTACACCCACAAACCAAGAGACACCTGCTAGACCCATGCAGAGCCTTGGGCTCATCACCACTGTGTACCGTAATGGATTACAGACAGCCACATAGCGGTCATAGGCCATGGCAGCCAGCAACAGAAACTCAGTTCCCCCAAGAGTCAGAGCAAAAAAGAGCTGGGTCCCACATAAGGCAAAAGAGATGGTCTTTTTCTCCATGAGGAAGTGTGCCAGCATCTGGGGGACCCCACTGGAGGTGTAGCAGATGTCCACCACTGACAGGTGACAGAGGAAGAAATACATGGGCAGGTGGAGTCGTGGGTCGAGTGCAATCAGCAGGACGATGAGCCCATTGCCCAGCAGAGTCAGCAGGTAGATGACCCCAAAGAGGACAAAGAGTCCAGCTTGGATGTGTTTGTCACTGGAGAGACCCATGAGGATAAACTCACTTACCCAGGTTGCATTGTCTCTCTTCATGGAGCAGTTGGGACTGCTGGCCAGGAGTAGAGGAAGAGAGGTCAGAGAGGGCAAGTACAGGTGTCAGCATAAGCTATGCACTGAATCCTAGGCTAGGATTGCAGTTGTACTTGGGACACAGCCTGGTGCTTTAAACTAGGTGATTAGGGAAGGACATATCCAAAACAATGGAGAAAGGAAGATTTGGCCACTGACACAAATACATGAGATTGCGAAGGCCAACTCTCCACTCTCAATTTACCTTAAAAAATTTCTAGCATTCTTCAATTGAAACAATATAAGGGGTAGTCTGCCAATGTAGGACTGAGAACAAATAAAATGAATGATGGAAAAAGGAGAATAATACAAGATTTAAAATGAAAGTGAGGGCAAACAACAGTAACAACAACAAAACTCAGTAAGGAACGCATGAAAAAGGAAAGGTTTTAATTACAATGGGAAAATTGGAATGAAAAGCAGATTCTTCCCTATCAGACAGTAGCAGCTAAAGTCTTTTGGGTGCCACTGGGCCTGAGATGGATACTTCAGCATTCCTTTGAAACATTCTGAAAGCATCCATTCTGCTGCTATTCTTGTTCCCAATAAACTCCAGTGTAAGTGACAGTGTAGAAGAGAATCCTCCTACATACTCCTCCCTGTAACCATCAGGCTTTAGGATGTGTGTCTCTTTGAGATGGATATATTCTGTGTGCTAGGAGTATTGTAGGGGTCCCTCTCTGTGTGATACACAAGACAGAATCACAAGTCCCCTCATCTTCATTCATATAATGTAATCACGGACACAAAGTATAATTGAAAATTACACACATTAATTAAATTGTGTTAAATTCTATGAAAGGAACAAGGTCAGTAATTAGATAATAATTAAAATTCAGCCTTTATTTAGATATTTAAGAAAGTATGAGTTTTTGGTGAGCAAAGGAGGCAGACATATTGACACCAAGCGTGAAGTAATGAGGAAGATCTCAATCCTCTCACTGTGGGGATTCTCCTTTCTCATATGAATTTGCATTAGACTCTCAACAGTCCATGGTAGCTGACTGGTTCTTGAGAAAATCCAATTAAATGCCCTCAGATTACTCATTGGCAGTATAATCTCTAAGTTTGCTTCTTCTTAGTGGGTAAATAATTCATTTATTAACTATAGCAGGCTTCATGCCTTCATCCTATCTTTAAGAAAACTTACCTTTCAATACTAAGACTCTGTGCTTTGAACATCAGTGTTTCTACAGAATTAACAAGGAAATAAAAAATATTGGACCTTGATGTATTCCTTGGAAGTCAATGAGCCAGTTTGTGCATGTATAGCTAAACAATATAAATATTGTAAATTATCATTAATACAACTAGAGCAGAGCCACAGCATCAAACATGAAAGTTCTGAAAAGCATAATTCTGCTTTAATTTCCCCATGGTGGAAACAGAGGCTAGAGTGCCATCTAATTGTTGGATGGGGAGAGTAGAATGTTGCTTGGTGTTGCAGACAGCTCTGGCCTCCCTTTGGTTCTGACTCTGCAGTGACCAGAAAGCATCACAGTGGGAACCATGAAGTTAGAAAGTGGCTTTGGGTTCCCAGTGAAGGTTAAGGGATAGGGTCAGGCTTAGAGAGGTGCTATCTGGTATTCAGAGCACTGTAATAGTACAGGTCCCTTCCTCTGAGTTTTCAGAGGGAGTAGTTCTGTTTGGTCTTGCTACCATTCCCAGGTCACTTGTGACTGTAGAAAGAATCCTCATCTGTACCCTGTGTGAAGGTTTTATATTTCATCCAGAAAGCAATGAACCCTGCTAGAAATTGAAGGAATTACTTCTCCCTCTTATTTTCTACCTAAAGAATGCAAGCGGTAAGGTGAAGTCACCTGCGCAGGTCTCAAATCCACCTGAGAACCAGTCTGAAGCCTTGTCCTCATGATCTTATTTATTTTGAAGCTTATTATTGAGAGACACAGGGGGTTGTTGACAGATAAAGTTCAAGGGGGAGGATGCTTGTGGACCATGGATGATGGGTTCAGACTGTCATCTTGCCTTCAAGAGCAGGGAATGCTCTCACAGTGAGACAGGGAATCTCAGCTCCAGCTTGCCTATTTGAGCAAGGAACCTGCTCTGTTATAAGCTTCTTGGTGTTTGTATCCCTATTTTCCTCATTGGAGTCATGTGAGCGACAATAAACAAATGCAGCTTTCTGCAAAGTCTGTCACGTAAGGTCAGATGAACCAGTAAACACAAATACATTTTGAAAAAGTATTCTGTAAATCCTTACTGGTCATTGTTCCTGCACTCAAGAGAGTTCATATCATTAGGTAACTTTACTCAGTAGTATAAGGACAAGTGACAGTGGGAACTACAGAAGATCAGAAAGTTAATAGAATGGGGGAGGAGCAACAGGTCATGTATAATATCTCCCAATGATTAGACTTAGTTGTGTACAAGATATTTCAGAAACCTAGGTCAAATGTATATATAGTCACTGTCAGTATCATTGCTGTATGAACTTACCACCTACTTATTTTAGTAATATTTAATCTTGGTTTTATACAAAGACCAACTCTTTCTTTGATCAATGACCTTATTCAGATATTTAGAAAATTTAATTTCACCTTTTTATATTTGATAAACACATATCATATACTTGGTAGGACCGACCAGTCACAGGAGTAGAAATTATCAGGGTCCTAAGTTGACCTCTCTGTTTCCAGAAACTTATACTTGCAAAAATTACGGAAAGATTGTGTCACTATGCTCTTATCAGAGAAAAGTCCCAACAAGCCCTCAGTAACTGAAGACAAGTCCTGGTGTGTCCTCAGGCAGTAGAAACATGGAAATTATAAAGTTGAAGTAGATAAATAACTAATGTTTCCTTCTCAAAATTCAGAGCAATAACAAGAATGGCAGAACAATGGGACGAACTTTCTGCCTATATAAAATCTAGTCTTTGTTTCATAGGGTGAATTGCAATATTTCTGTAGCTAAGCCTTTTTCCATCTTTGTGATTAGCATACTAGATTTGGTAAACATTATGATTCTTTATAGTTTGTGATAAATTAAATTAAAAACTTGTATGGTAGTTTAAAACATCATATTAGGAAAAACACTACTCTGGCGTTTCATCACCATATGTATACATAGGAAAATTCTGGCAAGAAATAAATGTCAGAGCTAGTGGGATGTCTCAGTGGGTGAAGAATCCTGCCATCATGCTTGACAACCTGAATTTAAGCCTTGGAACCCACAAGATAGAAGGAGAGAACAAACTCTTGCAAATTGTGCTCTGACATTCCTTTGCATGCCATTTTCATGTGTGTGTCCACATAAATAAATAAAATGAAAAATATATGTAAAATGGAGATGGAGGATCTCTAAGTTTCTTGTCATAACATTTAGGTCACACAAAAACTGTTATTTTTGTTAGTTTGGGGACAGAGTTCAGTAAATGACATTTCTTGTCTTAAAGACCAAAGGTATAATGGATAAAGGGACATATAATTAATACTGGGAAATCTGTTGAGCTAAGAATAAAAACACTTGTCCTATGATACATGAGCCTCTTTCCGAAGTATTTTTTTTTAAATCATTTTTACATTGTGATATTTACTAACTTTTTAAAAACCAGATTAGGATTAAACCTACTTTAGTTCCTTAATTACTATGCATTTGACATTGGACAGTTTAGAATATTTACCTTCTTTCCTTTTGGATAATGCTGAGTTTCACATCATCCTTCGGATGTGCTATCAACCCCATCCTTTCTTCATTTCTGTTTATCGTAACAGTACAGATATTTCAAGGGCAAGAAAATAGCATTTGGGCTCCAATATTTTGTTATAGGAATGTTTATCTATGGTATTTAGAGCATTGTAGTTGAATTGCATATTGAATGACTAACAGCAAAGGGAGATTTTAAGGAATGACTTACATAAAAAGTCACAATTTAAAACATCCAGCTGCATTCAGTAAGAAAAATATAGTAGAGGCTACAATAGCTGTCCTGGATGCTTCCAAAATTTTACCACCGCCTCAGAACTTTCCCAGTGGGTAAGTCACTGCAGCAGAGTACTCACCTCATGTAAAGGATTCAACTGGGTGGGCATGTGGCTCCTCTCAAACAAAGTCCTTAAAGAACTTATTATTATTATTATTATTTGTCTTCTTAGGCATGGAGGTTTTACTTTGTCAGTCTGGGCTGATAACTTTCAGGGCTTGGGAATCTCCAGAGGGCAATTATTTACTTTTGGCGTGTTCTTTTACACCCTTCCTCCAGTTACATCTCTGTTACCTGGCTCCCCTTTTAAAGTTCTCTGTGGGATCCACATTTTGAAAGTATCTTAACTCAACTTTTAATTGTCCTTGTAGTTTCTGGGTAATGAGATTGTCTATGGCTCATTTTAGACTTTTGGCAGGAATCTGGAGCAAGGAACTGATTCCCTGACCTTGAGAGATAAATTGAAAAAAAAAAAAGGATTAAGGAAATTTGAGACACTTGCTATGCTCTATAGGAAGATGACAAAAAATATCTCCTTCCTTCCTCCTTCAAACTCCAAGTTGGCTACTATGATGTTGGAAGTATGAGCAACACAGTAGAACTGCCATGACCAAGGACTGAAGAGCTATTGACAAGTCCCAAGGTCATAGTCACTAAAATGATCTCAGTCTCCTTGGTGCTGATGTTTTTTTTTTTCTTTAAATAATTTTTTATTAGATATTTTCTTTATTTACATTTCAAATGTTATTTCCTTTCCTGGTCTCCTTCTGAAAGTCCCCTCACCGTATTCCCTTCCCCCTCCCCCTTCTCCCCAACCCACTCCTGCTTCCTGGCCCTGGCATTCCCTTACACTGGGGCATAGGGCCTACATAGGACCAAGGGCCTCTCCTCCCATTGATCACTGACTAGACCATCCTCTGCTACATATGTAGCTGGATCCATAAGTCCCACCATGTGTACTCTTTGGTTTATGGTTTAGCCCCTGGGAGCTCTGGAGGTACTGGTTAGTTCATTTTGTTGTTCGTCCTATGAAGATGTAAACCTCTTCAACTCCTTGGGTACTTTCTCTAGCTCCTTCATTGGGAAACCTGTGCTCAATCCACTGGATGGCTGTGAGCATTTCCTTCTGCCTCTCAGGGGCCAGCTATATCAGGCTCCTACCAGCAAGCATTCTTGGCATCTACAATAGTGTCTGGGTTTGGTGGTTCTTTATAGTATGGATCCCCAGGTTGGGCAGTCTCTGGATGGTCATTCCTTCAGTCTCTGCTCCACACATTGTCTCTGTAACTCCTTCCATGAGTATATTGCTCCACCTAAGAAGGATCTAAATATCCACACTTTGATCTTCTTTCTTCTTGAGTTTCATGTGTTTTGCAAATTGTTTCTTGGATATTCTGAGCTTCTGGGCTAATATCCACTTATTAGTGAGTGTACATCATGTGTGTTCTTTTGTGACTGGGTTACCTCACTCAGGATGATATCCTCCAGATACATCCATTTGCCTAAGAATTTCATAAACTCACTGTTTTTTATAGCTGAGTAGTACTCCATTGTGTAAATGTACCACATTTTCTGTATCCATCCCTCTGTTGAGGGACATCTGGGTTCTTTCCAGCTTCTGGCTATTATAAATAAGGCTGCTATGAGCATAGTGGAGCATGTGTCCTTATTACCAGTTGGAGCATCTTCTGAGTATATGCCCAGGAGTGGTACTGCTGAATCTTCTGGTAGTACTATGTCCAATTTTCTGAGGAACTGCCAAACTGATTTCCCCAGTGGTTAGTGTATCTGGTTTTATGTGGGTCCTTGATTCACTTGGACTTGAGTTTTGTACAAGGAGATAAGAATGGGTCAATTTGTATTCTTCTACATGATAACCGCCAGGTGAGCCAACACCAATTGTTGAAGATGCTGTCTTTTTTTCTAGTGGGTGGTTCTAGTTCCTTTATCAAAGTTCAAGTGACCATAGGTGTGTGAGTTCATTTCTGAGTCTTCAATTCTATTCCATTGATCTACCTGCCTGTCACTGTACCAATACCATGCAGTTTTTATCATAATTTCTCTGTAGTACAGCTTGAGGTCAGGAATGGTGATTCCACCAGAGTTTCTTTTATTGTTGAGAATAGTTTTTGCTATCCTAGGCTTTTTGTTATTCCAGATGAATTTTCAAATTGCCCTTTCTAACTGTGAATAATTGAGTTGGAATTTTGATGGGGATTTCATTGAATCTTTAGATTACTTTTGGTAAGATGGCCATTATGACTGTATTAATCTTGCCAATCCATGGTCATGGGAGATCTTTCCATCTTCTGAGATCTTCTTTGATTTCTTTCTTCAGAGACTTGAAGTTCTTATTATACAGATCTTTCACTTTCTTAGTTAGAGTCACACTAATGTATTTTATATTATTTGTGACTATTGTGAAGGGTGTTGTTTCTCTCATTTTTTTCTCAGCCTGTTTATCCTTTGTGTAAAGCAAGTCTACTGATTTGTTTGAGTTAATTTATATCCAGCTACTTCACTGAAGTTGTTTATCAGGTTTAGGATATCTGTGGTGGAATTTTTTGGGTCACTGAAGTATACTATCGTATTATCTGCAAATAGTGATATTTTGACTTTTTCTTATCCAATTTGTATTCTATGATCTACTTTTGTTGTGTAATTTCTCTGGCTAGGACTTCAAGTACTGTATTTAATAGGTACGGAGAAAGAGGACAGCTTTGTCTAGTCCCTGACTTTAGTGGGATTGCTTCAAGTGTCTCTCCATTTAGTTTGCTGTTGGATAGTAAGCTTTTGCTGTATATTGCTTTTATTATGTTTAGGTATGGGCCTTGAATTCCTGATCTTTCCAAGACTTTTACTTGAAGGGGTGTTAGATTTTGTCAAATGCTTTCTCAGCATTTAATGAGGTGATCATATTTTTTTTTCTTTGAGTTTGTTTATATAGTGGATTATGTTAACGGATGTCTGTATATTGAACCATCCCTGCATCTCTGGGATGAAGCCTACTTGATCATGATGGATGATCGTTTTAATGTGTTCTTGGATTCAGTTTGTGAGAATTTTATTGAGTATTTTTGCAACAATATTTATAAGGGATATTGGTCTGTAGTTCTCTTTCTTTGTTGGGTCTTTCTGTGGTTTAGGTATCAGATTGTAGCTTCATAGAATGAATTGGGTAGAGTACCTTCTGTTTCTATGTGGTGGAATAGTTTGAGGAGCAGTGAAATTAGGTCTTCTTGGAAGGTCTGATAGAACTGTGCACTAAACCCATCTGGTTTGGGCTTTTTTTTTTTTTTTGGTTGGGAGACTATTAATGAATGTTTCTATTTCTTTTTTAGGGCATATGGGACTTTTTAGATCATTAATCTGATCCTGATTTAACTTTGGTACCTGGTATCTGTCTAGAAAATTGTCCATTTCATCCAGGTTTTCCAGTTTTGTTGAGTATAGCCTTTTCTGGTAGGATCTGATGGTGTTTTGGATTTCCTTAGTTTCTGCTGTTATGTCTCCCTTTTCACTTCTGATTTTGTTAATTAAGATACTGTCTCTGGGCCCTCTAGTTAGTCTGGCTAAGGGTTTTTCTATTTTGTTGATTTTCTCAAGGAATCAGCTCCTCGTTTGGTTCATTACTTGTATAGTTTTTGTTTGTTTGTTTGTTTTCACTTGATTGATTTCATCCATGAGTTTGATTATTTCTTGCCATCTACTCCTCTTGGGTGAATTTGCTTTTTTTTTGGTGAGAGCTGTCAGGTGTGCTGTCAGGCTGCTAGTGTATGCTCTGTCCAGTTTCTTTTTAAAGGAACTCAGAGCTTTGAGTTTTCCTCTTAGGAGTGCTTTCATTGTGTCCCATAAGTTTGGGTATGTTGTGGCTTCATTTTCATTAAACTCTAAAAAGTCTTTGGTTTCTTTATTCCTTCCTTGTCTAAGCTATTATTGAGTAGAGTGTTGTTCAGCTTTCATGTGTATGTGAGTTTTTATTATTTATGTTGTTATTGAAGATCAGCCTTAGTCTGTGGTGATCTGATAGGATTCATGGGATTATTTCCATCTTCTTGTATCTCTCGAGGCCTGTTTTGTGACCAATTATATGGCCAAGTTTGGAGAAGGTTCATGAGGTGAAGGTACATGAGAAGAAAGTAAATCCTTTCGTTTTAGGAGAGAATGTTCTATAGATATATACTAAATCCACTAGTTTCATAACTTCTGTTGGTTTCAATGTCTTTTCATTGATGAGAATGCGGTATAAAGTCTCCCACTATTATTGTGAGTGGTGCAATGTGTGCTTTAAGCTTTAGTAAAGTTTCTTTTATTAATGTGGATGCTCTTGCATTTGGAGCATAGATGTTTAGAATTGAGCATTCATCTTGGTGTATTTTACCTTTGATGAGTATGAAGTGTTCCTCCTTATCTTTTTTTTATAACTTTAGATTGAAAGTTAATTTTATTTGATATTAGAATGGCTACTCCAGCTTGTTTCTTGGGACCATTTGCTTGGAAATTTGTTTTTCAGCCTTTGACACTGAAGTAGTGTCTGTCTTTGTCACTGAGGTGGGTTTCCTGTATGGAGAAAAATGTTGGGTCTTGTTTATATAACCAGTCTGTTAGACTATGTCTTTTTATTGGGGAATTGAGTCCATTGATATTAAGGAAAAGTAATTGCTACTTGATTTTTTTTGTTGTTAGAGTTACAATTCTTTTCATGTTGCTATCTTCTTTTAGGTTTGTTGAAAGATTACTTTCTTGCTTTTTCTAGAGCATAGTTTCCCTCCTTGTTGGAGTATTCCCTTTATTATCCTTTGAAGGGCTGGATCCCTGGAAAGATATTTTGCAAATTTACTTTTGTCATGGAATACCTTGGTTTACAGCATCTATGGTAATTGAGAGTTTTTCTGGGTATAGTAGCCTGGACTGGCATTTGGGTTCTCTGAGGGTCTGTATGACATGTGCCAGAGATCTTCTGGCTTTCATCATTTCTGGTGAGAAGTCTAGTGTAATTCTGATAGGTCTGCCTTTATATGCTACTTGACCTTTTTCCCTTCATTCTTTTAATATTCTTTCTTTGTATTGTGCATTTGGGGTTTTGATTATTATGTGTCGGGAGTCCTTTCTTTTCTGGTCCAATCTATTTGGAGTTCTGTAGGCTTCTTGTATGTTCATGGGCATCTCTTTCTTGAGGTTAGGGAAGTTTTCTTCTATAATTTTGTTGAAGATATTCACTGACCCTTTAAGTTGAAAATCTTATCACTCTTCTATACCTATTATTCTTGGGTTTGGTCTTTTCATTGTGTTCTGGATTTTGCCCAAGTTATAGTGGTGTGAACCGGAAGGATCCTGAGCCACTGCTAGGACAGGGTTCCTGTGTTCCTGGAATCTGTTGGTCCCAGTTACTCTCAGTGGTGTTGGAGCAGATGTTTTGTTTTACTCATTGGTGCTCCTAAGTTCCTTGGCATGTTAGATAGAGTGCCTGTGAGTGGAGACTTCTCTCCTCTGGAAACCATGGGACTGTCTGCTGAGATTGCACACAAAGATAATGCTTTTCTTGTATGCATAACCATCCCTTTAGTGATAAGAGACCTGAATACTTTCATTTTTCTTATTCTCCTTCAGACAATCTCAGGCTCATCCATGCTCCCTTTACAGCTCAGTTCAATTTAGGACCCCAGAGGACTGTAAGGTTTCCCAGCTTCAAGGTGTACAGTAATTCTAATTCAGAATAGTAGTGAAGAGCCGGAGGACAGTGACCTGCCCTGCAGGGAGCGCCATCTTGGCTCCGGGACTCGGCTGAACTTAGTCTGTACAGGTCAGAGTGAGGACCACAGAGGCAGACAGCTTCTGGGACAGGCGGGAGCCACAGAGCCGCTGAGGCAGCACCCTTTTGGGGCTGCAGACATCCGGCACCCTCCCAGCTGGAGGACAGTGACCTGCCCTGCAGGGAGCGCCATCTTGGCTCCGGGACTCCGCTGAACTTAGTCTGTACAGGTCAGAGTGAGGACCACAGAGGCAGACAGCTTCTGGGACAGGCGGGAGCCACAGAGCCGCTGAGGCAGCACCCTTTTGGTGCCGCAGACTTCCGGCACCCTCCCAGCCGGAGGACAGTGACCTGCCCTGCAGAGAGCGCCATCTTGGCTCCGGGACTCCGCCGAACTTAGTCTGTACAGGTCAGAGTGAGGACCACAGAGGCAGACAGCTTCTGGGACAGGCGGGAGCCACAGAGCTGCTGAGGCAGCACCCTTTTGGGGCCACAGACATCCGGCACCCTCCCAGTCGGAGGACAGTGACCTGCCCTGCAGGGAGCGCCATCTTGGCTCCGGGACTCCGCCGAGCTTAGTCTGTACAGGTCAGAGTGGGGACCACGGGGGCACATGGCTTCTGGGACAGGCGGGAGCCACAGAGCTGCTGAGGCAGCACCCTTTTGGGGCCGCAGACATCCAGCACACTCCCAGCCGGAGGACAGTGACCTGCCCTGCAGGGAGCGCCATCTTGGCTCCGGGACTCCGCCGAACTTAGTCTGTACAGGTTAGAGTGAGGACCACAGAGGCAGACAGCTTCTGGGACAGGCGGGAGCCACAGAGCCGCTGAGGCAGCACCCTTTTGGGGCCGCAGACATCCGGCACCCTCCCAGCCGGAGGACAGTGACCTGCCCTGCAGGGAGCGCCATCTTGGCTCCGGGACTCCGCCAAACTTAGTCTGTACAGGTAAGACTGAGGACCACAGAGGCAGACAGCTTCTGGGACAGGCGGGAGCCACAGAGCCGCTGAGGCAGCACCCTTTTGGGGCCACAGACATCTGGCACCTTCCTAGTTGGAAGACAGTGGTCTGCCCTTCACAGGAGCCCTCTGCCTCAGGAGCAGGGAGCACATCTTGGATCCAGGACTCCACTGAACTTAGGAACTTAGTCTGCACAGCTGAGAGTGTGTACCACAGAAGCCTACAGCTTCTGTGACCTGCCAAAGCAACACAGCATCTGGGAAAGGTCCTGTTTTCCGCCTTCTTCTTCAGCCAGGAGGAGGTCCAAACGCCAGATATCTGTACACCTTCCCTTTAAGAGGAAAGCTTGTCAGCAGGGAGTGCTCTAACCACTGAAACTCAGAGGAGAGAGCCTGTCTCCCAGGTCTGCTGACAGAGGATACTCAGAATCACCAGAAGAACAACCTCTGAACAGAGACAACTATAACAACTCCAGAGATTACCAGATGGCGAGAGGTAAAGGTAAGAATCTTACTAACAGAAACCAAGACCACTCACCATCATCAGGACCCAGCACTCCCACTTCACCCAGTCCAGGGCACCCCAACACACCTGAAAAACTAGACCTGGATTTAAAAGCATATCTCATGATGATGGTAGAGGTTATCAAGAAGGACTTTAAAGAACTACAGGAGAACATGGCTAAAGAGTTACAAGTCCTTAAAGAAAAACAGGAAAACACAACCAAACTGGTAGAAGTCCTTAAAGAGAAACAGGAAAACACATCCAATCAGATGATGGAAATGAACAAAACCATACTAGACCTAAAAAGGGAAGTAGACACAATAAAGAAAACCCAAAATGAGGCAACACTGGAGATAGAAACCCTAGGAAAGAAATCTGGAACCATAGATGCCAGCATCAGCAACAGAATACAAGAGATGGAAGAGAGAATCTCAGGTGCAGAAGATTCCATAGAGAACTTGGGCACAACAATCAAGGAAAATGTAAAATGCAAAAAGATCCTAACTCAAAACATCCAGGAAATACAGGACACAATGAGAAGACCAAACCTACGGATAATAGGAGTGGATGAGAATGAAGATTTTCAACTCAAAGGACCAGCAAACATCTTCAACAAAATTATAGAAGAAAACTTCCCAAATCTAAAGAAAGAGATGCCCATGAACATACAAGAAGCCTACAGAACTCCAAATAGGCTGGACCAGAAAAGAAATACCTCCCGACACATAATAATCAGAACAACAAATGCACTAAATAAAGATAGAATACTAAAAGCAGTAAGAGAAAAAGGCCAAGTAACATATAAAGGCAAGCCTATCAGAATTACACCAGATTTTTCACCAGAGACTATGAAAGCCAGAAGATCCTGGACGGATGTTATACAGACACTAAAAGAACACAAATTCCAGCCCAGGCTACTATACCCAGCCAAACTCTCAATTAACATAGATGGAGAAACCAAAGTATTCCACGACAAAACCAAATTCACACATTATCTCTCCACGAATCCAGCCCTTCAAAGGATAATAACAGAAAAAAACCAATACAAGGACAGGAACCACGCCCTAGAAACAACAAGAAGGTAATCCCTCAACAAACCTAAAAGAAGACAGCCACAAGAACAGAATGCCAACTTTAACAACAAAAATAACAGGAAACAACAATTACTTTTCCTTAATATCTCTTAATATCAATGGACTCAACTCCCCGAAAAAAGACATAGACTAACAAACTGGCTACACAAACAAGACCCAACATTTTGCTGCTTACAAGAAACTCATCTCAGAGAAAAAGATAGACACTACCTCAGAATGAAAGGCTGGAAAACAATTTTCCAAGCAAATGGTCTGAAGAAACAAGCTGGAGTAGCCATTCTAATATCAGATAAGATTGACTTCCAACCCAAAGTCATCAAAAAAGACAGGGAGGGGCACTTCATACTCATCAAAGGTAAAATCCTCCAAGAGGAGCTATCAATCCTGAATATCTATGCTCCAAATACAAAGGCAGCCTCATTCATTAAAGAAACTTTAGTAAATCTCAAAGCACACATTGCACCTCATACAATAATAGTGGGAGACTTCAACACACCACTTTCACCAATGGACAGATCATGGAAACAGAAACTAAACAGGGACACAGTGAAACTAACAGAAGTTATGGATCAAATGGATCTGGCAGATATCTACAGAACATTTTACCCTAAAACAAAAGGATACACCTTCTTCTCAGCACCTCATGGTACCTTCTCCAAAATTGACCACGTAATTGGGCACAAAACAGGACTCAACAGATACAAAAACATTGAAATTGTCCCATGCATCCTATCAGATCACCATGGACTAAGGCTGATCATCAATAACAAAATAAATAATAGAAAGCCAACCTTCACGTGGAAACTGAACAACACTCTTCTCAATGATACCTTGGTCAAGGAAGGAATAAAGAAAGAAATCAAGGACTTTTTAGAGTTCAATGAAAATGAAGCCACAACATACCCAAACTTATGGGACGCAATGAAAGCATTTCTAAGAGGAAAACTCATAGCTCTGAGTGCCTCCAAAAAGATACTAGAGAGAGCACACATTAGCAGCTTGACAACACACCTAAAAGCACTAGGACACAAGGAAGCAAATTCACCCAAGAGGAGTAGACGGCAGGAAATAATCAAACTCAGGGGCGAAATCAATCAAGTGGAAACAAGAAGAACTATTCAAAGAATCAACCAATCAAGGAGCTGGTTCTTTGAGAAAATCAACAAGATAGATAAACCCTTAGCCAGACTAACTAGAGGGCACAGGGAAAGTATTTTAATTAACAAAATCAGAAATGAAAAAGGAGACATAACAACAGATCCTGAAGACATCCAAAACACCATCAGATCCTTCTACCAAAGGCTATACTCAACAAAACTGGAGAACCTGGATGAAATGGAGAAGTTCCTAGACAGATACCAGGTACCAAAGTTGAACCAAGATCAGGTTAATGATCTAAACAACCCTATATCCCCCAAAGAAATAGAAGCAGTCATTAATAGTCTCCCAACCAAAAAAAGCCCAGGACCAGATGGGTTTTGTGCAGAGTTCTATCAGACCTTCAAAGAAGATCTAATCCCAGTTCTTCACAAACTATTCCACAAAATAAAAACAGAAGGTACTCTACCCAACTCCTTCTATGAAGCCACAATTACTCTGATACCTAAACCACAAAAAGACCCAACAAAGATAGAAAACTTCAGACCAATATCCCTTATGAATATTGATGCAAAAATCCTCAATAAAGTTCTTGCTAACCGAATCCAAGAACACATCAAAACAATCATCCATCCTGACCAAGTAGGTTTCATCCCAGGGATGCAGGGATGGTTCAATATACGGAAATCCATCAACGTAATCTAGTATATAAACAAACTCAAAGACAAAAACCACATGGTCATCTCGTTAGATGCAGAAAAAGCATTTGACAAGATCCAACACCCATTCATGATAAAAGTCTTGGAAAGATCAGGAATTCAAGGCCCATACCTAAACATGATAAAAGCAATATACAGCAAACCAGTAGCCAACATCAAAGTAAATGGTCAGAAGCTTGAAGCAATCCCTCTAAAATCAGGGACTAGACAAGGCTGTCCACTTTCTCCATACCTATTCAACATAGTACTTGAAGTCCTAGCCAGAGCAATTCGACAACAAAAGGAGATCAAAGGGATACAAATTGGAAAAGATGAAGTCAAAATATCACTTTTTGCAGATGATATGATAGTATATATAAGTGACCCTAAAAATTCCACCACAGAACTCCTAAACCTGATAAACAGCTTCGGTGAAGTAGCTGGATATAAAATTAACTCAAACAAATCAATGGCCTTTCTCTACACAAAGAATAAACAGGCTGAGAAAGAAATTAGGGAAACAACACCCTTCTCAATAGTCACAAATAATATAAAATATCTTGGCGTGACTCTAACTAAGGAAGTGAAAGATCTGTATAATAAGAACTTCAAGTCTCTGAAGAAAGAAATTCTAGAAGATCTCAGAAGATGGAAAGATCTCCCATGCTCATGGATTGGCAGGATCAACATTGTAAAAATGTCTATCTTGCCAAAAGCAATCTACAGATTCAATGCAATCCCCATCAAAATTCCAACTCAATTCTTCAACGAATTAGAAAGTGCAATCTGCAAATTCATCTGGAATAACAAAAAACCTAGGATAGCAAAAACTCTTCTCAAGGATAAAAGAACCTCTGGTGGAATCACCATGCCAGACCTAAAGCTTTACTACAGAGCAATTGTGATAAAAAAACTGCATGGTACTGGTATAGTGACAGACAAATAGACCAATGGAATAGAATTGAAGACCCAGAAATGAACCCACACACCTACGGTCACTTGATCTTCGACAAGGGAGCTAAAAACATCCAGTGGAAGAAAGACAGCATTTTCAACAAATGGTGCTGGCACAACTGGTTGTTATCATGTAGAAGAATGCGAATCGATCCATTCCTATCTCCTTGTACTAAGGTCAAGTCTAAGTGGATCAAGGAACTTCACATAAAACCAGAGACACTGAAACTTATAGAGGAGAAAGTGGGGAAAAGCCTTGAAGATATGGGCACAGGGGAAAAATTCTTGAATAGAACAGCAATGGCTTGTGCTGTAAGATCGAGAATTGACAAGTGGGACCTCATGAAACTGCAAAGCTTCTGCAAGGCAAAAGACACCATCAATAAGACAAAAAAACCACCAACAGATTGGGAAAGGATCTTTACCTATCCTAAATCAGATAAGGGTCTAATATCCAATATATATAAGGAACTCAAGAAGGTGGACTCCAGAAAGTCAAATAACCCCATTAAAAAATGGGGCTCAGAATTGAACAAAGAATTCTCACCTGAAGAATACCAAATGGCAGAGAAGCACCTGAAAAAATGTTCAACATCCTTAATCATCAGGGAAATGCAAATCAAAACAACCCTGAGATTCCACCTCACACCAGTCAGAATGGCTAAGATCAAAAATTCAGGTGACAGCAGATGCTGGCGAGGATGTGGAGAAAGAGGAACACTCCTCCATTGTTGGTGGGATTGCAAGCTTATACAACCACTCTGGAAATCAGTCTGGCGGTTCCTCAGAAAATTGGACATATTACTACCGGAGGATCCAGCAATACCTCTTCTGGGCATATATCCAGAAGATGTCCCAACCGGTAAGAAGGACACATGCTCCACTATGTTCATAGCAGCCCTATTTATAATAGCCAGAAGTTGGAAAGAACCCAGATGTCCCTCAACAGAGGAATGGATACAGAAATTATGGTACATTTACACAATGGAGTACTACTCAGCTATTAAAAAGAATGAATTTATGAAATTCCTAGCCAAATGGATGGACCTGGAGGGCATCATCTTGAGTGAGATAACACAATCACAAAGGAACTCACACAATATGTATTCACTGATAAGTGGATATTAGCCCAAAACTTAGGATACCCAAGATATAAGATACAATTTGCTAAACGCATGAAACTCAAGAAGAATGAAGACCAAAATGTGGACACTGTGCCCCTTCTTAGAATTGGGAACAAAACACCCAGGGAAGGAGTTACAGAGACAAAGTTCGGAGCTGTGATGAAAGGATGGACCATCTAGAGACTGCCGTATCCAGGGATCCATCCCATAATCAGCTTCTAAACGCTGACACCATTGCATACACTAGCAAGATTTTGCTGAAAGGACCCAAAGATAGCTGTCTCTTGTGAGACTATGCAGGGGCCTAGCAAACACAGGAGTGGATGCTCACAGTCAGCTATTGGATGGATCACAGGGCTCCCAATGGAGAAGCTAGAGAAAGTACCCAAGGAGCTAAAGGGATCTGCAACCCTATAGTTGGAACAACATGATGAACTAACCAGTACCCCGGAGCTCTTGTCTCTAGCTGCATATGTATCGAAAGATGGCCTAGTCGGCCATCACTGGAAAGAGAGGCCCATTGGACTTGCAAACTTTATATGCCCCAATATAGGGGAATGCCAGGGCCAAAAGAATGGGAATGGGAGGGTAGGGAAGTGGGGGGTGGTATGGGGGACTTTTGGGATAGCATTGGAAATGTAATTGAGGAAAATATGTAATAAAAAAAAAACAGTGAAAAAAAAAGAATAGTAGTGAAGCCAAAGAGGAAAGGTAAAAATAAAAAAATAAATTAGACAATATCATAGGAGAGAAAAGGAAAGAAGAGTGATGCTGAGAATTTGGACTTCAAAATACATCCCTTGCAAGAATTGATGGGACTCTACCAAATATATATGGGAATTATTAGGTACCATTTTCCAGAATAAATATGACTGGATATAATTAAAATGCTTTCTTGCTCATAACAATGCACCTTGTCTAGTTTTTGATAAATTGTGATGATAGATGACATATAACTCCATGAAATATGTAGGTCTGAAAATAGTCAAAAATGTGTCCAAACAATTGGATGACTTGAGAATGCTCAAATGTTGAAAAGTAGTGTTTCTAGGAAGAATCCACAGGTTATTTCTGGGTAATGTGATCATAATTTATTTTTTGTATTCCTATGATTATCAATACATATTATCATCTAGAGCCAAGACAAAGGCAGATATTATCAAATATGTATCCAAATGATATAAAAAATATCTGTTGATATGGTCTATCCTTATGTAATGATACAGTAATATTAAGAAATTAGCCTACTGTTTTCTTTTTTTTAATGATTTATTTATTTATTATATGTAAGTACACTGTAGCTGTCTTCAGATGCACCAGAAGAGGGCATCAGATCTCATTATGGGGTGGTTGTGAGCCACCATGTGTTTGCTGGGATTTGAACTTCGGACCTTTGGAAGAGCAATCAGGTGCTCTTACCTACTGAGCCATCTCACCAGCCCAGCCTACTGTTTTCATACCCAGCACTAGTAAATTATCTTTGTGAGACAGACTGACTTCTGAAGGGCTAAAAGAAGTGTACAACTTCAGGGCACAGCATAACAATTGCAAGCATTAACTCACAACAGCTGTATTTTGCTGTACTGTACCTTGGCCTGGGCCTGAACAAAATTGTGCCTGACAATAACGTTTCATTGATGAGGGAGGAATCAGTGCTTCCCTTTTCCCACCCACTGAACTACTGGTTATTGATAGAATCTGGGTGAGAGGTAGTCATGGTCTTCAGTAATCAATGGTAAGCCCATCAGGCCTCAGTGGATAGTTCTAAGCTTATGACTACACAGGTTGCCCCCTGTCACTCAATGGCTCCCCTCAAAAAACCCCTTGAAGACATGAATGTGAGAAAGATGTTTTGGGAAAAAAGGAGTTTGAACAGGGTGGGAAGAAGATAAGAGAAGGGTGAGAATAATTAGAATGTATTATAACATTCATTATATTGTTCATGAATACCTTTTATTGAAAAAAAAAAGAATGTATCAAAGGAGGAATAGGTGTAGTTAAAACATGTTGGTATGCCAACTGGTGTTGTCAATTTTCAGGCCTCTTTTTGACAACCATATAATAAGAACCTCAGCTGACATGTCAATTTTGATGTGGCAATCTCACAACCTCTAGGTGAAGAGCCATAGCCAATTAATGGCTGCTAAGAGGAGAAAAAAAACCTGTCTCTTTCATCAATGGGCTGTTTGATAGATTGTCCAATCAAAAGGGGTTAGCCCTAAACATATAATGAGAAACACTAATGGGACTCATCATGTATTTATAACTTTATTCTTATATATGCAACTATATATAGTACGGATACTCTCCAACCCACATTATTCATGCATGCTGGGTTAGAAAATAGGATTATAGTAGGCGTGAGTGATGTAGGACAGAGTAGTTGATCTTACTTTGGGTCCCTCTTCTTCCTCTGTAGTAATGGTTAAGACTAGAAACAGGTTCCATACATCAGCTGCTGAGTTTCTGGGGCCATGGTGTTGCGGGAAATGTTATGAAAACTAACTGGCATGGTCCTGTGCTAGTGCCCTGCTACTCTCAGCTCTGGTGGTCTGACTGGCCTGTTCTTATCTCGTGGAGACTCTCTGGCTAGGAGCTCTAGTAACATCTCCACCTAGCTTGCTAGGTTCCCACTGGAAGGTCGCTACCACACCCAATACTTCAAAATCCTTTGTGGTGCACCTCAGGCAAACCCATGCTTTGCTACCTACCATACTTTATTCTCTTGAACCCAGACGAACCTTCAAGTGAAGGAAAATACAACACAAACTTAGTTTAGAAACAGTAGCAACTCAATCGCTGGGCTCAACAACTAAAATCCTAAGTTGTAAGCCTTATTAAATCTAAACCCTCTGGTGGTGAATCCTAATGTATCCGCCATTGAAACAGGGAGACACTCATAATTATATCTTGTCCTCATGTCCAAAAAGACCTAACTCTCTTCTGCTTCCCCTCTTCCTCTGTCCAACCCAGATGTCCCTCCTACTCGCCCAGTGATTGGCTCCTTCATTCATTAGGGGGTCGGTTCACAACAACAGCACCAGGCCCATCCACAACACCATGGCTTTCCCGATATCATAATTTATTTATTTATTTCAGTAAGCTTCAGTCACAGAAGTGACTCTTGAGTGCCCAGTGTAATCACCAAAACTAATTTTATTGATGAGGACAATATGAGAATTGTAGAGATCTTTTTAAAAACTGGCAGAAACTTGGGAAACCATTTCAACCTCTTTTCCATTAAAAAAAATGGATTGGGTGTGGCTTAGAGAGTAGAAGTGGTAGAACCAGCATTACACATTACATTAAAGATTAGAATAGAACTAGAGCTGTATTTGGACCATATGGTTTTATTTTCAAATGACATTAACTGTGATGTCACTCATAGGACAGGAGAGATGGGTCCCAGTACTTCATGGGGAGCTACAGAAGATAAGTTGAACTTATGGGTAAGGTGAGGAAAGGTTTTGGTGTATGGTGTTCAGCCTGTGGGTTGGTTGAGGATTCTGACTACCACAAGATAATGCAGGGATCGGACTGAAGAGAGCAGCTGGGGTGGCTAGTATACTGGAGGTTGAGTCAATAAGTCAAATTCTGTCATGAAATGCTCTCTCTGTTTCTTAGAAAAGTTTCAAAATTTTGAATCTTACATTAAAGTTTTTGTTTCATTGGATTGATGCTGCAAGGGGTGAGTGATAAGAATCTAGTTTCAGTTTTCTTCATGTGTATCCAATTTTGCCAGCAGCATTTGCTAAATAGACTGTCTTTTCTTGACCCGTGTCAAGAATCTGATGGCTGACATTACTTGTGTTTATGTTTGTCATTTTTCTTGTGAGCTTTAGCCTGTAGCAGCTGAGTTGTCTTTTCCAGCTGTGAGTTTGTTTCTGATTCAGCCTGAAAGAAGTAAAACAACCCAAATTACCACAGTGATAGAGCACACAAAACACATTAAGTGAAAAATTCAGATCCAATTAGTTGGGAATCACCTTTACTGCTGTGTTTATTGAAAAGACTCAAAGTTGACTGGTTCATAGATGGAAAAACACTGCAGTGGATTTTTAGGAGCTGGTAGAAAGCGTGACTGCCTTGTTGCAATTGTGTTTTGTTGTGGGTATGATAAGAATGGTCTAAAGATGGAAAGATGTGAGTTTGTATGACCTTGTGGGAATGCTGAATGTCACTGAAACAAAAGTTTCACTAGAAACTTAATATCTGTTTGGCTCTATCTTGCTCCTTTACTCAAACTGTTCCCAATGCAGGGAGTAAAAGTTTGAACTGTCCTAAAATTAAGCTGAAGTATTTCTTGGTTTTGTTGAAAACACAAATGAGAGATCTGTTATTTTTAATTATTTTTTTAAATAATTAATGGTTTTTAAAAGTTGTTGTAAAATGTTAATAACAGATCATCACTGTTTCGTTTTACTATCTCTGATTGGAACTCACTCATTTTGGTATTTGTTAAATTGCTTCTGGTGGAGAAACAGAATTCTTGTCTTGTTTAATACCTTGGCTGACCTCTGATTATGTGTAGTATATAGCCTTGTGTTCAGGTGTGTCCTCTGAATGCATATTAGGGCTGGTACAAGTGTGCCATGGTAAATGTGTATATGTCAGAGGATAACTTCTGAGTCAGATCTTTTCTTTCATCATGGGAGTATTGGATACCAAACACAGATCATCATCATTGATCACAATTACCTTAACTCACTATTCCATCTTGCTATCTCAGAAGTAGAATGTTGATAAAGTAATGTGCATTACTCTGATGTCTGAACTAACCTTTCTTTCTGGTTCATACACATTGTTATATTGTTTTTCTCTTCCTTTCAGTTAAGAAAATATACACATTTCATTTAACTTTATACATGGCATTTACATCTTAATGTCTCTGTTTTTTTTTTTTTTTTAACTAAAGCAGAGGCCACAATAAAGACTAGAGGTTAAATTCTGCTCCCTATTATCTCAAAGGAGTATCATGTAGATTTAGGTCCTGATAACTATTCGCTTACACACATACGCAGGGACACTTAAAGGCAGGATATATGAGTGGCACATAGTTCAATACTGACTAGCGTTGGGAAAGTAACTTTAGTGACAGGCATTGGTGTATGGGCTGTATACATGACTCACCAATTAAATGTGTTCACAATCTTCCACAGGGCACCTCTCCTTTTGAAAATTTTCTTCTAATTCTTTGACTCAAAGTTCTTCATCAGAATTCGCCTGAAAGCAGCCTTCACATCCTTGTTCCTCAGACTGTAGATGAGAGGATTCAGCATGGGAGTGACCAAAGCATAGAAGATCACTACCACCTTGTCCTGCTCAGCAGAGGCTGTGGAGGCGGGCTGCAGGTAGGTGAAGAGGGCCATCCCATAAGACATGGAGACCACAGTCAGGTGGGAGGCACAGGTCTCAAAGGCTTTGCGGCGTCCCTGGGTAGAACGGATCTTCATGATGGCAGCCACAATGTGGGCATAGGACAGAGAGACCAGGGAGCAGGGTATCATCAGCACCACCACACTAGAAGCCAGTATCACCACTTGGTTGAGGGTGATGTCCACGCAGGCCAGTCTGACCAGTGTCAGTGTCTCACAGGCCACATGGTTGAGCACATTGTGCCCACAGGTGGGAAGGCGCATGGTGACTGCTGTCTCCACAGCAGAATTAACTACACCCACAAACCAAGAGACACCTGCTAGACCCATGCAGAGCCTTGGGCTCATCACCACTGTGTACCGTAATGGATTACAGACAGCCACATAGCGGTCATAGGCCATGGCAGCCAGCAACAGAAACTCAGTTCCCCCAAGAGTCAGAGCAAAAAAGAGCTGGGTCCCACATAGGGCAAAAGAGATGGTCTTTTTCTCCATGAGGAAGTGTGCCAGCATCTGGGGAACCCCACTGGAGGTGTAGCAGATGTCCACCACTGACAGGTGACAGAGGAAGAAATACATGGGCAGGTGGAGTCGTGGGTCGAGTGTAATCAGTAGGACAATGAGCCCATTGCCCAGCAGAGTCAGCAGGTAGGTGACCCCAAAGAGGACAAAGAGTCCAGCTTGGATGTTTTTGTCACTTGTTAAACCCATAAGGATAAACTCACTTACCCAGGTCATGTTTTCTCTCATGGTGCAGTTGGGTCAGTTAGCCAGAAGTACAGGAAATAGAATCAAGGACAGGCAAGTTAAAATATCTTTTACTTTTTGCACTAAGTCCTAGGCTAAGACTGGAACTAGAGCTGGGACATCGTCTATTTCTTTAACCTTGGTGGTTAGGGGAGGGAATAATGAAGAAACTGAATTTATTCTCCTGAAAAAAAAAAAGAATAAAAAGTGGAGAGGGGGTTTGACGGGGAAGAACCTACAGATAGGCATGGTGGCATTTCCCAGTAATCTTATCATGTGAGAGTTGGAGACAGGTGGATCAGAAATCAAGAATGGTCTGAGCTCCAAAAGGGGGTTTGAAGCCAGTAGTCGTTATTGAATCTTTCTCAAACAAACAAGCAGATAACTAAAGGAGGAAGGGAGACTTGGCTTCTAATACTAAAGTATAGGTTTCTGAATGTTAACATCCTTGATTTGTCCATTAATTTATATCTAGCATCTTGTGCCATAACAGTTAAAAGTAATTAATCACTGTAGAAGGAAATATGATCCATAATAGGGGTGGAGGAAAAGAAAAAATAAAGTATCACTGATATAAAGCAACAGTAAGGTAAAATTAACACCCGGGGGTGGGGTGGGGAGGAAGGCTGGGCATGGGGAAAGTAGTATTGAAAGTAAACATGACAGAAAGGCAGGTTGTACAATGTGGTATAGCACTGGTCACGCCTTCCTATCAAACTTATGGGAAGAATAAGGATGCCTTCATGATTGTTAGCATCATTTCCAACATCTCAATTCTATTGTTATTCATGCTTCTTGAAAGTCTAGGACATGGCCTTGCACAGAATCCTCTCACATATTCTTCAATTCATGTATCTGTTTCGAGGAGGCTTATGTCCCTGAGATGAACATCCATTAAGGAGCTGATCGTTCCAGGATGAGTGCAGGGCATTTTGTACTTGTCTGTGAGCACAAAGATGGAGATATGGGACTTTCTCTCTTCGATCTTAAAATTTAGGAATAGAGAAGTTAATTTAAAAAGTTGAAAATAAGTATAGTTTTGCTAAGTACTATGGATAAATACAAGGTTAGATCTTAGTCATTTAAATTTTAATTTTGATGAATATTCCTTATATCTCAATGACATGCAACCTATATAGTGCATTTTTAAGGATCTTTAAATTAGCAATGAAAAAGTAGTTGCTGAGAGTTTTTGGTGAACAGTGGCATTCATATTCATACTGAGCATGAAGGGTTTGGAACAGTCTTCACCTTTCCACTATTGTGAATTCTCCTTTCTCAGCTGAGTTTGTTCTGTGTCATTGTCCTTTATGGTGATTAATTGTTCCTTGTATAAGTCAGTGTCATCATATAGTTTTGAAATTCCAATCTTTAGGTGTATTTCTTTCTCTCAAGTATTTATCTTGCCAGATCTATACATCATTTATTCTTTTCCTCTTTTTAAATTTCATTCACATATATAACATTTGTTAATCAAATATCCCTCCTTACTCTCCTTTCTTGCCTTTCTTCATACCTACCAACACCTTTTGTTTTCTTTCCAAATCCCTCTGCCTCCTACTTTCATGCATCTTACTGTGTGTATGTGCCCTCCTGAATTTAATTAGGATTCCCTGCATGAGCATTGATGGAGGGATTATTTGCTTGAGTTGGGACAAAACACTATGCTTATTGTTGCTTAATTTATAATGTTTAGGAAATAGAATCAGCCTAGATATCTATTAACAAATGAATGGATAATGACAATGTGGTACATGTACACAGTGAAATGATATTTAGCTTCTAAGAAAACTAAAATTGTAAACTTTCAGATAAATGGATGAAGTTAAAAAATATATTGAGTGAGGTCACACAGCCCCCCTCGATGTCATCCCTCTTTTGTGTATATTAGTTTTGAATCTTTAGTTTCATGTATTTAACTACCTGTAGATGCCAGGATGATAGAAAGTGGGTATTCATGGAGGATGCATTAAAGGAGGTGGGATGGTAGGGCACAGGTGATGTAGAAGTAGAGCAGATGAGTACTAGGGATGGAAACGTTTGAGTAGAAATATGGGTGGCTGTGGGGGAAGGAAAAGGGGATTTGAAGAAAGCTTAATCCATTTTTTTTCAACTCACCTGTATACTTTCTTTTGATATAAAGTGTGCATTTTCAACCATCAGTGGTTTCACAGAATAAAATAAGAAAATTTAAAAATTGGACCTTGGAATATTCTGTGGAGATCAATGACTTCAGTGTATGTAAACCACTGTAACAAAACAGAGGACATTCAGTGTATTGACATCACGGCATCCAGAACAGAGACACAGCTTCAAATATAAGAGTTCTGAAGAACATAATTCCATCCTGATCTCCCTATCTACTAACAGGTGCTGGAGCCCTACCTAATTGTTGGAGTGGGAGAATAGAGTGATAGATAGAACAGGACCCTGGCCTCCCCACCCTGGCTGATCCAGAGTGTATTCTTCATTATTTTCCAGTTTTACTTACATATATAACGTTCTTGACCCGTGACCCCATTATCCTCTTTAATCTTATTTCCATTCTCAACAAGAACCTACCTCTGGCAAAAGGTATCTCTATGGAAACCATGAAGGGTGGCGTTAGATTCTCAGTGGTAGAAGTTAAGGAATAGGGTCAGAACCTAGGGAGATGCTGTTGGGATTCCTAGGGAGATGCTTGTTGGGATTCTAAGCACTGTCCAGGTGGCCTGTGACAGTCCACAGAGCTTGCTCTCTGAGTCAGCAGAGGGAGTGCCTCAATTTGGACTTGTTACCAATCCTAGGCTGCTTATTGCTTACAGACAGAATTTTCACTTTCAGATTGGTATGAGTGATTCAGATTCCCCCCAAATGTGGTCAAAAGTGTAGAGATGAAAGGAACCATGGAGTCAGGAGTCAGAATTTCCTCCATCTTATGTACAGGGAATCCAAGGGCCAGGGAGAGATCATCCGTCTCTGTCTTAGATCCATCTAGGGACCAAGATAAAGGCAGGCTGCCTGACAGACAGGAGTGTCTTTGGCCAGACATGACTCATGGAAGGAGACTCCTGGGCATGTTAGATGGCAAACCTAGGAATGTATCCTGAGATACCAATAGATATATGTTTTGGGCAATAGTCAGAACTTTGAATGAACAGTTAGAAAATCTGAGTTGCAGTCTACCTGCTTCATGAATGAATCACTTGACCTGCATAACTTCAGATTCTTCATCTGAAATGTGTGGATGATGACATATTTCCTCTGAGTTTTTGCATATATATTAGATGAACTAATGAATATCAATTTGTTTCAGCAGAGTATTCAGTAAAATCTCTTTTTTCCAATTTTTTATTAGATATTTTCTTCATCTACATTTTAGATGCTATCCTGAAAGTCCCCTATACCCTCCCCCCACCCTGCTCCCCTACCCACCCACTCCCACTTCTTGGCCCTGGCATTCCCCTGTACTGGGGCATATAAAGTTTGTAAGACCAAGGGGCCTCTCTTCCCAATGATGGCCGATTAGGCCATCTTCTGCTACATATCAGTAAAATCTTAAAGGATGCGATCCTTACACTACAGAAAGTCTACTGAGGCCAATTCTGTCCACCAATATGAAGACAAGTGACGATAGGAACAAGTGCTTTTAAGGCCAGAAAGTTAACAGAATGTGGCCTCAAGACAATCTGCAATAAACTGTAGTGCCTAAGCCTAATTACAGAATTCCTGCTGCAATACATTTCAGAAATTATATTAGTCCATCCACACACAGTGCCCATTGCACACAGCAGAAACCCCTCATCTTCTTATTCCTGTAACATCCTGATATCTGTTTCAGACCAAAATTAAACTTTTTTTTTCCCTTGTTGGATGACCTTATAGTAAACATTTTTTGGACAATTAGAGAAGAGTTTCATTCCACTTTTCTCAATGTCATAAGCAGTTGGTTAGGGCTTGGTAGATCCTTGTCAGTGGGAGGAACATGAGCTCCAGGTACCATCAAAAGAGGACTCATGCTCTACAAATTCACCCTGGCAGGGGAGCTAGAGAGAGTGAGTTGTTAAACTCCTCTCTTACACAGGAAGCTTTAGTAGCATCGCACTAACTGAAGACAGACTGCCTATACCAGCAAGCAGTAGATGTATTTTATATAGGAGCACAAATACTTTAGACAGTATATAAGGTAGAAGTAAAGAAACAGCTAATATTTCTGTTTCTTTGAAGATATGTTTGAGGTTACGGTATGGTAAGACATCCTTGCAGCATGCATTAAATTCCATTTACACATCCTCTGGTTAGCTGCTGTATGTGAAGTATGTGCCATTCATCTGCAGAGTCAAAGTGTTAGGTTTAGTGAGCATTAAAATATCTTGTAGTCCTAACGGTTTATCATAAGTTAAGACATATAAATTATAGTCTAAGCAACAAAAAATATAAATAAAGGATTTTGTCTTCCTGCCTTCTATGCACACCTAATGAAATCATAAGATCAGGCAATATTAATGACACAGGGCTTCCTATTGAAGTATTCAGAATGAGCATACAACTGTTTACGGCGATGAGTTTTAAAACCAGGAACCAAGGAAATGATGTGGCTATGCGATTAGATAGAACAAAACTGTTGGGTTAAGCCAAAGCTTACAATCTTCCATAATACAAATTTTCATCCAAAGTCCAATCTTGATAAAATCCAGGGTAAAAACTCCATTATAGCAACAATTGTCCTATCAGATAAAGAATTAAACTTTCCTCCATTGTATAGGAATTATTCTCCTGAACGCTGAGATGGTTCACCACTTTGCATTTTAGAGAGGGAGGGCTCTACATCTGCCTTTGGGTCTTCTACCAACCCTATATCTCCTCCATCCCTGCTCACTCCAACATTGGACAGATGCTTCAAGACTAGGCAGTAACTTTTGATTTATACTATTCCATTCTGTAAATGCCTGACTGCACAGAACATTTTGTTAATTGTTGGGTATCAGACCTAGAAGGAGTCTTTAGTGGCCAGAAATCAATGAGTTTTATCAGTAAGTCACTGGAGGAATTCAAAATGCCTCCATAGCTGCAACTGGTAAGCACTATCACCACCCTCTCTAAACCCTCGCTGTCGGGAACCACTGAGGCAGAGTGCTAGCTTCATGTGCAAGACTCACTTTGGTTGGGCAGGTGGCACGGTCCTTTGCAAGTCCTTGGAACACAGTGTTTTCTCTTCTTGGGTATGGAGGTTTTCTTTGTCAGTCTAAGGTGATGACTTTTCAGAGTTTATAGATCTCTAGAGGGCAATTATTTACTTTAAAAAAATATCTATTCTTCCCCTAGCTATTTCTCTACAATCCCACTTCTGTCTTCTAAGTTCCCGGTGGAATGAACATGCTGAAAGTAGTTTACATGAACTTTTAATTGTTCCAGTTCCTAGGCTAAAGAGACCTTCTCTGACTTTTGAAATTTTCACTACCTTCCAAGGCTGCTGCATTGCTGGGCACTTTTCCTATGGTCAGGAGACAGGGATATTTGTCTCTGTAGCCTGATTTACAGGGATTGAAAGCTATTGAAACTTAATATAATATCTGAAATTGCTAGATAGATACATAGTAAAACCCTTCAAGACTAGGCACAGGCAGGGACTTTCCAAAAGGACATGGACAGTACAGGAAATGACCCAAAGAACTGACAAATGGGATGGAAAGAAATTAAAATCTTCTGTATAGCATGGGAAACAATCTGCAGGGGGAAGAGCTGACAGACTGTTTGGAAACCTTTGCTCACTGTTTAACAGTCTAACAGTCTAACAGTCTGTCTAACAGGCAACTAAGTCTGTTACATATAGGATATGCAACTCTATAGGGTATGTAGCTAGCTACAACAATTAAGCATCAATGAAATAAATCTTCCAATCAATAAATGAGCTAATTAACAGAATTAACAGTTTTCCAAGGAGAAATTCAAATGGCAACAGATACTGCAAAAGTGATCAACATCATTAGTAATCAAAGTCATGAAAATTAAAACTACTTTGACATTCTGTCCTGCCCCAGTCTGAATGCTATTATAAAAACAAATGAAACAAACATAAACAAAAAATAAATTCTGACAAATCTTTCGGAGAAAGAAGAGCCCTTAAACACTGCTATTCGAAGTAAAAGCTTCATGTAGCCTGTATGGAAATCAGTGTGGAGTTCTCTTAAAAGCCTGAAAATATAACTTATCAGGGCAACCAGCTATCTTCTACTTTTGGTAGTATACTTGAAGGAATATAACTTAAAAGACCACAGCAATACTTGCTCCTCTGCTTATTGATGGTCTACGTACAATAACTAAGATACAGAACCAAACTAAATGTCCCTCAGCAATTGAAAGGATAAAGAGGCACATATAAATGATAGAATTTTAGTCAGCCATAAAGAAAGATAAAATCATGGCATTTGCAGAAAAATAAGTGAAACTGGAAAACACTTTGTTAATTAAATAAGCCAAACTGAGAAACACAAGTGCTACATGTTTCATTCTATGTACTTCTGTGTATTCGTATGTACATGTGTAAATATTACTTATAAGTGTCTCTGAGTAGGTCATAAAACTAGAAAAAGAATCATGAGAATAGAGGAAAGGATCTTAATGGGGGAAAGAAAGAGAGAGAGGGTAATCAAATATATGTATCATAAAAGCTTAAGGAATGACTATTTTGGGGCAGGAGCCTTGGGTGACTGATAATCAGAACAGAATATAGTGGCACACATATTGAAACTGCCTCAATGACATTTAGTACTTTTCTGATAACTTTAAAAAATTAATTTAAAAAGGTTTTGAAAAGGGTTATAGTAATTGGAAAAAGGAAAGGAAAAAGAAATTAAATTGTAGAAGCTAGACTCTGTCCTAGAGGAAAAAGATACAATTTCCTTTTCTTTTATATCCAATAACTCATGGGGGTGACAAGAGAATTGTCTGTGCACATCACATAGTTGAGCAGTTATTTCCATGGCATCGAGCTATTGAGAAATCTCATGTTCAGACTCATTTATTCCCCAAAGCATTCTTGGTGAGTTCCTGTCTTATCTATCTATTGTATTGTTGTTTCCTTTGTGTATTTACACATCATAGAAGTTTCCTCTTCTAGATTTTGTCATTTTTACAATTTCTAAGTGTAAATATAATAATTTAAATTATATGCACATGTGTGTGTCTGTGCAGGCATATGTGCATTTACATAGCTTATGCAAATGCACATATGCCTGCACTTTAGCGTCCAGAGGAGAGCTTTATATCCCCCCTGGAACTAGAAATATAGGTAGTCATGAGATACCTAACATAGGTACTGGTAATCAAACTCAGGTCCTGTGAAAGAATAACAAACCCATGATAAGATTTTTATTATCAAAATTACAAATATGATTCAATAAAAATGTATTATTTATCAATTGGGAAGATAATATTTTCTATGACAGAACAATTTTTATATTATTTGACCATTGCTAGGCAGATGAAGATGTCCTGATATTTAGTTATGATTTATCCCTATAATGACAATAGGCTATGGGACAGTCATTTGACTTCATGCTCTCGCCTCTTGGACAATCTGAAGTTCACCTTTGTTCTCTCTGCCACTTGCCTAATTATCAGATCCTGGAAGGCTTCTCAACCTTAAGGTCCATGGAGGAATATTCTGATAGGAATTTCCACTGAGAGGGAGAGCAAAGGTGAAAAACAGTTGGAAGGAATCAAAAGTGTATGAGAAAAGAATGTCTGAGAAGTGGACCTTCCAGAAGTAGGCTTGATATGGGCAGCTATAGTTCATACCAAAACTGAAAGAGAAGAGCTGTTGGGTACCATTTTTCGGATTACATTCTACTATCATATAATTTAAATGTTTTTTTGTTTGATGAGTTACCAAAAAAGCAGAGGACATAAAGTTAGGAAGGGGTGGGGCATGGGTGGAATCTGGGAAGAATTTAGGGAGAAACCAGAGGTGGGTGAATAGGTCAAGCTACATTGTGCCCCTGTATGAGGTTATAAAAAAAGCATTATGCTAACAAAAGAATGATACATCAAAAAAGAATTGTGTGGCCTCCCTTCCCCCAGCCTGGAACCTGCTTGCTCAAGGGTGGAGCTACCGGCTCATTCGTCCTGCCACGCCCACTGCTGGAACCTGCCTTTGCTGCCTGGAGGCACACACGTGTTCGTCCTGCTACTGGACCCTGAGTTACTTGGCGGGATATTGGGTTCCCTCCCCCTTCCTTTATAACTGAGTGTCTGGAAATAGTAAAATTGAGCTTTGATCAAGATGTTGTCTTAGCTCCATTGTTTCTTCCGCCCCGTCTAGATTCCTCTCTTTTCAGCCTGAACTGCCATTCTCAGTTGAACCGTTCGTGTTGTGGACTGCGGGCAGGCCGCAACAGAATTGGAAGGAAGTCCAGAAAGTATTTGTGGGTTATCGCTGGCTTCTAAGAGTATAATGTTTCTAAAAGAATAATTTCCATCTTCTTTTGCTTATCATTGTTTAAAAATTGTCCACAATAAACATGTATTTAAATTCTGAGTACAAATTAAAATTAACATTCTTGGAACTGTAGAAATAGATCAACAGGTAAATGTGCTTTTTATGCAATCATATGGACTTTAGTTCAGATCCATATAACCCACATAAAAAATATGAGCATGCCATACAAAAGCCTGTAACCCCAGTGCTATAATAGAATTGAGGCAGGAGGATTGTTGGAGCTTTTTGAGAACCACTCTAGTTAGAAAATCTCATCTCAAGGGAATAAGGCAGATGGCAGTAGAGCCTACTGGGCCCATACAGCCCTACTTATGTGTACAGACAGTATGTATGAACCCATATAGCCCTATACATATTACAACACACACACACACACACACACACACACACACACACACACACACACACACACTTAAAAATTGATATAGACCTGACTCATTGAGATAGCGACATTAGAAAATAATCCATGTTCTCTCTTAACATTCAGCAACAGTAAACTGCCTTTGGGTGACATAAATGGCTGCTACAGAGTAAAGGAAGATATAAATAAAATTGTTTTCATCACAATAGATATAACCCCAAGTTTTAGGTTATTTACACCAGCAAAGATAAAGCTGTTTGTATTCCCTGCTAAGAAGTAGTGGACTAGAGCACTAGAGCAAGTAAAATATCCATACTCTCTAGCTTTAGCAGAAAGGCCTCTGTATATTCGGCAAGATACATGATATCCGATTTCCCCAATAAGAAATAAAGGGGTTGATTTCCTGCAGATCTGGAAATCTATCTGTTTTAGTGTATGCATTATAATAGTTCATTTTCATTCAAGATTCTAGATACTGTACTATGATACTAAAGTCCTTCCGTGTTGGATTCCTATAGGCATAACAGGTTACATGTGAGTCTCTCTTTTGAGCCTGATCCATACCAGGAGATTAATGGCAAGAAACAATATTTTATGCCCAATTTAGACTCCAAGACCTTGGACATAACGCATTTCCTGCAGCCCCATCCTGGCTGCTTGCCTGGATCTTTCTTTTCATTCATTTGGAATTCTCCCATGACTCCTACTTCTCTACCCCTCCCCTCCTGTCTCTAATATCTCATTGTCACAGAGTTTCAGGAAACTACAGTAATAGCAAGCCATCAATAATTTATCTCACTCCCATTAAACTGGTAAACCAAGTTCTTGGCTACTAATCTTTTCAGTTAATTTCTTACTAATGTGTTTTCTAGAAAAGGTTACTTTTCTATATATATTATTTAGTTTTTTTCCCTCATGGAACCTGAGGTTTCTGTCTCCAGTCACTTTGAGGGGCAGCATATCTTGGCTGCATGACTGTACGGCAGAGGATGGTTATCTCATAATACATAGGAAGGGGTGGGATCAGAAAAAGCTACCCCTAAAAGCCCACACCTAATTACTCACCTCTTCCAGGTGAATCTCATCTTCAATTCACTCAAGAATTTTCTAAAATATTGCCACTACCTGTGGACCAAGCTTTGAACATATGAATATTCTGGAAATACGTTTGGTTCCACCTCCACAGCACTGAGGGATTACAGATGTACACAACGTTTTAAAGACTTTTTCACATGGATTCTAGATATCAAAGTGAGGCCTTCATTTTGGAATGGCAAATACTTTACCTACTGAGCTGTCTTCCACATCTATCTTTTCTTTTAATTTCTACCCCATGTCTACAAGAGAAGGAAAACCCACCACCACCCCCAGTTTAAGGATCCTTCTTACTTCGTCTTTGGTTTTGAGTATTCCTAATTTATCCTAAGGCTGCTTCATATAAGTGACTCAGGATCTTAGAAACGTGAAATGTACAAAGACAAAAATGTGTTCATTCCATAATCATAACTCCAACGTTCCTTTAGGTGTCCATTTTTCATGTAGAATCAGTCTCTGCCCTCCTATATTCCACCCACTGTATCTGTCTCCAGTGAACAGACTCAGTCTCCATGTTCAATTCCATGTGCTTACCCTTCTCCTGGTCTATAAAGGGAATTCTTCTATGGGACTTGTCTACATGAGCTCTTAAGTTTCTTTCACCTCTTTGCTTCACATACTTTCTGCTGCTAAGTCAGTGTTTAGCTATATTTCAGCCTTTGACATGGCTTGTCAGGTGTTGCTCCAGTCCCTTAATTCATGTATGCAATTGCCTAGGGCTGTAGAAAGATGTGGGCAGAGGGAATGAAGGAATTCATCCAGGAAAGGTCAGATTGCAGCACTAAGCAGCTCCAAACAATCAGATTAATCACTTAGTTTATGGCATGTGAAGAATTTTGCTGAAAGAACCATCTGAATCATTTTGAAAGGCACTTCTTACTTCCAGCAACTTAGTGTCAGCTTGATCCTGAAGACAAGATTGGATATGATGAGCATTTCCTAGGGAGGAAATCTCATTCTGTCAAATTTACAAGTCTATGAAGAGGCATAGACTTGGCTAGAGTGAGACAGCTGTTAGAGAGCCAGATGAGATGAAAACTGAAAAATTTCTGAATCCTCCTTTTCTTCTTGACTACCCTGCTTCTTGCATTCTTTCCATTCTGAAAGGAAGGGTTATAGTAGCAGCCTCTTAATGCTCTGAACTCTGAAATTCTGTGGATGAAGCTCACAGAAGTACCTATTTGTGGTTTGTATCATTTTCTTGCTTCAAGTAAGCAAATGAAATCATAAAGATATGAAAAGAATCAGGAAAAAGTGTTTTGATCAGATGTTTCTTGACTCGTAGATATAACTCACTTTCTGGCCTTAGGATAAGCAAGCTTACTTTTGTCTCTAGCTATGGCTGAGCTGGGCCTAGGCCTAAGCATTTTTCTTAGTTTTGGTTGTGATGGGCTAAGCAATGACTACCACCCGTATGTCCACATTATAATACTTATAATATATGGAATCATTTTCGTGTATGGCAAAAGAAATTTTTCAGATATGATTAAGGTTTTTCTTTTTACCCAGTAGGGGTAAAAGGTTCCAAAGGCAGACAACAAAGTCAGAAAGAGAGGGAGGGAGAGATGAGAGAGAGAGAGAGAGAGAGAGAGAGAGAGAGAGAGAGAGAGAGAGAGAGAGAGAGAGAGAGAGAGAGAGAGAGAGAGAGAAATCCTGCTTCTACTGTTAGACCACAAGAAGACCAAGGTACACAACATATGTGCAGAGGGCCTAGGTCAGTCCTATGCAAGCACCCTGGTCAGTGGCTCAGGCTCTGTGAGCCCCTATGGACTGAGGTTACCTGATTCTGTGGCATTTCTTGGGGTCTTCTTTACCTCTCTGGCTCCTACAATTCTTCCTGCCCCTCTTTTGTGTGATTCGCCAAGTCCCACCTAATGTTTGGCTGTGAGTTCCTGCATCTGTTTCTATCAGTTTCTGGGTGAAACCTTTCTGATGACAATTGGGCTAGGTGCCAGTCTATGAGTATAGCAGAGTGTCATTAGTAATAATGATTTCAAATGAATCATTCATTTCATTGAAATTTTTTTCACTCGTTTGGTTCCATTGTGGGTCTCTGGGTTATCCAGCCTCTGGTTCCAGGTCCTCTATGTAGTGTCATCAGTGGACCCTTTTCCTACCCTTAAGCTGGAGCAATCATTGGTTGGCCACCCCCTCAATTTCTGCACCACATTTGCCCTAGCACTTCTTGTAAGCAGGACAAATTGTAGGTTGAAAGTTTTGTGACTGGGTTGGTGTCTCAATTCCTCCACTGGAAGTCGTGCCTGGTTACAGGGGATGGCCAGTTCAAGCTCCATATCCCCCATTGCCAGGAGATTTACGTAGGGTGACATAGAGTTCTGATAATTTCCATTGTCCTAAGTTTCTAGCTCATCCCAAAGATGCAACCTGCATCCAGTAGTATCTCCCAACTAGGGAATGGAAGTGGCCTCTGAAGAAGAAAACAGAATTGAATTCTCCTTCAAAGCATCCAGAATCCTGATAATAGCTTGACCTTAGCCCAGTAAAAGTGATTTCATACTTTGGATCTTCAGACCTATAAGAAAAAGATATGTGCCATTTAAAGTAATCAAATTAGTGTTAATTAATTATGGTAGTAAAGGAAAACAAACACAATTTCTAATTTCTCTTCTTATATCCATCTCCAAAATCTCTAGCTTGGATTAATCAGCTTTGTTTTTTGTACCTTGCCTACTTTTTTGACTCCTGCCTTGTTATTGCTTTTGCCCCTCTTCATTAATTCATTGTTTCTGTTTTTGGAAATTCTTAATCATTGTGCCTCCTAGTATATATTACAAATGAGAAGTCATTTCTCACAATCAATGATTGTGCTGACTACTTTGAATTCTGTAATGAAGGAATGCCTCTTGCTGACTTGGCTTTAGGAACCTTCCTCTCAGCTGATCCTCTTCACTTTTTTGGTTCTGGGTGAAGGTGTTTTAGGGACTCAATTCACAAGGTCCTCACAAGCCACTGTGTCTCAGGTCTCATAGTCATTGTGTACTTTGACGGACACTTAACTGTCTGCTTCTAGGTATCAAGAGTTCCTCACTCTAAATGGCTCCCTCCTGTTTATCCAAAGACTTTGTCACTTGTATAATGAAACATTAAATTTGATTCTTTCCCAGTTTTGACTTTGTGTGATAGCAACCAGATCAATGTTCACACTACAACTTCCAAATTAGAGTATTTGGTTACCTAAGCAATGTCTTCAGAGATTAATTGATGACTCTTGTCCCAATTGAAATTGTCATATCCCAGTAGAGAAAGGAATAGGTAGAGGCAGGCACTGGAAAGAACTCTGTGGAGACCTGGTGTATTTTGGTATATCTTCTCCCTTATCTCCATAAAAAAGGGGTGGGCACATTTCCCTTTCACTTAAAGGTGTGCCTTCTTTTGAACCAGTTGCTCTTCTTTTGTACACTTTGAGGCTTGGGGATCCCAAGGACTGGTAAGAAGACTGGCTAGAGCATCTTGAGAGGGCAGAGCAGAGAGTTAGAGAGGGCTGCATAGCATCTCTCCTGAAACCATAGTAGAGATGCTTAAGGCTCTTGTGGACCAGAGATGGGCTTTGTGGAAGTAAGCTGGTGTAGTCTCATTTTGACCCTCACATAAAAGATGTGTTATAGAAAACATGATCCCAATAATGTAGATAGATCCTGAGATGCTTGTGTCTAGAAGGGAAAATTGTAAGTGGTCAGCCAAAGGGAATGGGTGATTGCAGCAGAAATGATGGAATAGAGTTCTGCCTGAATCATTGGAGCTGAAAGGGTACATTAGAACCTTTAAGGATACCATGAAGATGCAAGCAACCAGCCTTACTGTTTACAGATTATAAAGTTATATATCAACAAAGACATGCTTTTCTCCCCAATCAAGAGTTAGCTGAAGCCATCGAAGTAGCTAAGCATGGAGGAATGTGGTAAAGAACAGTTGGGAGAAGACAGAAGAACAGTTGACTTCCCCAATCTTAAGTTTCTGAGACAGAGGGTGTCGTAGTCAGAGTTTCTATTGCTGTGAGGAGACATCATGGCTACAGAAACTCTTATAAAGGAAAACATTTAATTGGGTCTGGCTTACAGTTCAGAGGTTTAGTTTATTATCATCATGGCAGCATGCAGGGAGACATGGTGCTGGAGAGGTAGCTAAGAGTTCTACATGAAAATCAACAGGCAATAGGAGGAGAGATTCACTGTTCCTGGCTTGAACATTTAAAACCTTTAAGTCTACCACCAATGACACATTTCCTTCAACTAGGCCACATTTCTTAATAGTGGCACATCCTATGAGCCTCAGGGGGCCATTTTGATTTAAATCACCACAGAGGGCAAGAAGCAGCTTCACCCTGGAAGGAGACACAGAACTTTGGCTTTCTTTGGAAGTAGATAGTTTTGCTAATGAAATGAGTACTTTGGGGAGCATAGGATGACTGAAACTCTTCTTATTTTATAAGAACCAAGACTTTATGTGATGTATGTTAGATTTAGTCTAAATGAGGGAGAAAAGTTATTCCCATGGTTCAGATCTGAGAACATGAGGGTAAGAAAGAATAGTTATTTTTCTACTGTGAATTCAGTTTGTGTAGTAAATAAGTCTCTTTATTTGCAGAACTCAAAGATATGAGATTTTGTGGTCTGGGTCTGGAATCCTGTTCCCACCATGACATTTCCTGAGCCACTGTCCATATAGCATGAGTTAGGGAGAGCACAGCTGATGCCTAACAGGAAGGATTATGCAATCTGTATACCCAAGTTGATCTCTTGGCTTCCCTGTGAATTTATACAGGCAAGCCAAGGTATCTGTGGCCTTAGTTTCTTCCAAAGTAAAATGGGTGACTGATCATGTCTGTCTCAGGAGGTTTCTGCGAAAATGAAATAAGATAATTCATGCATAGCTTGTAACACTGAGTACACTGTCTGTTAAACTTTCCAGGAATGTTAAGTATTTTTTAACACGCTACAAAAATGGTACTGCCCAAGCCAAATGCTACAAACAAATTAATTTTTATTTCCACACACATTTTCTTGTATCTTGTTAAGTCTTGTAAAGTCAAGCCTTCCTCTTTTTCCCCTCTTCAAATACAAACTGTTCCAACAGTTCTCTGCAACAAAACTGAAGTGTGTTATGCCACAGTTAGTATTGCAGAACAGATTCTGGAAACCACTTTTTAGAAGTTCCATTGGTTGGTGCTGTTCCTCAGGCTTTATCTTATGTGTATACTGTTCTAGATGTCCTCAGCTCATGGTCTGGATTACAACTGTGGCTGTAGACAGGGTTTCTGCATGTGAAGGTTGAGTGGAGCCAGTGTGGGCTATAGGGATACACAGCAAAGACTGCATGGATCTCTGTCGAGAAAATCTGTTGTGGTTAAGTGGACATAGACACCGAAGCCAGACTAGAGACCAAATAAGGAAATTAAGGTGGAGGTTAAGAGTGACTATTAAAGAGGGAAACTGGGTTTGAAAGCTCTTTGTGGAAGCAACAAGCGCTATTTTTTTTCTCATTTTCTCTGTTCGAGTGAATAGTCATCACTCTGTCAGAGTCACCAATTTGCCCGATTGCCAAGGAAAGGGAAAAAGTGCTTGCATAGTTCTGCTTTACATACTTTCTTCACCTTCCTTCAGGCCTGGCCAAAAAATCCCATAAAAGTCAGCCAGCTTCTTTGCTAGCCCACTCTTCAGTTCTGATCTGGTTAGGTACTGTTTGCCTGTTTTGCCGAGGAAGAGAAAGCGTGCTTACATGTATGTACCTCTGCATCTCAAAGATATCCATAAACATTGTCCCATGGAGGAAGAGAATGTGAACAAAACATACTAGAAAGAAGCCACATCTCACCTTGAAGTTTCTACATGCTGGTTGGCTTATTAGGACTTTAATAACTGGAGAGGTTGCAATGTAGCAGGTCCACATCCTAATTCCAGTTTATCTTTGGCTATCTTTAGTCTCATAGTGATGAGACTTGCTCATCGTCCCTGTGACTATCAGATAAAACATTTTGGAGTGTTATTAATTGAGGAGATACTAGCTTCCTCCAAGCAGAAGGCTAGGAATGTCATCAGATAGCATCTGGAGCCTACAGCAATTTCCCCCAATTAGTTATAACCTGCTACCTGCTCTTTATATTTATTATGACTTTGTTTTTTTACTACAACATCTTCATGAAACTGTTGGCATGGTGTGCTCTGGAATTTGAGGAAATCAAACTCTGATTCTTGGGCCATAGTCACTTATATTAGGCTCTAGAATACTTTGGTATCTCTTTTGAGACATCTTGTCATTGGGGATATATCCCAAATGACCTCATAGATCTCAGTTGTGGAAATGTTTTCTGGTCAAGTGGACATAGACACTAAAGCCAGAGTGGAAGACAAACAAGTAAAGTTAGGTAGGCCTCAGAGTGATTATTCACAGAACTGGGTTTGGAAACTCTTTGTAGAAGCAATAAGACAACAAAATTGCATCAGCAAGAAAATTGTGGCTGAATTGGGCAACACAAGTCTGGTCTAATACCAAATGTTGCCACAGTAGAGTAGTGGAGACTCCTTACTTCTAGCTCCAATCAGATTGGATCTTTTATTTTAGATAATTAGGGAGCAGTCATAGCCTTTATTAACACTGCCAACATCCACCATACATTGAATCTAACTCTACCAACGTTTGGATCATTAGGATCAGTAGGATGATTTTGAAACCTTGTGGTTATAAAAGGGATGTTTATACTACTTATTTACAGGAAAGATCTCTACTTAAAACACTCTTGAAAAACAATTTTTAGATTCTTAGGTTGTTAAAATTTACCCGATTCTAAGAAAAACAATATGAGTATAACATATTCCCACAAGTAGCATGATATTTTTCAATGTATATTTTCGTGATATACATATGTGTTTCTTTTCATAGAGATCTTGGCATTGAAAACAAGTACTGGTTGTACACAATTTGTCTAGCATTGAAGTATTTATTTTTATTTTAAGAACACATATTCATTTTCTTTTGTTACAATTTTGACCATCCAGAAAAATAATTTAAGGACAAGATTTAGTCAGAAAACTAATTTTTAATCATTTAATTCTTATAGGAAAATTCAATAAGTTATATAATTATGTTGTTACTGTTTGATAACAGTTTTCTAGATACATGCACAAAGTATTATTAAGAATTTGGGAGCTGTGGCTCGAGAGATGGCTCAGGGATCCAAGTCCTTGCTGCTCTTGTCCTTGACCTTCCTTTGGTTCTAAGCACCCATTTGGTAGCTAATTCCTATCACCTTTTGCACCCGTTTCAGGGTATCCTACCCCTTCTTCTGATCTCTGTTGACACTTTCCACACATGGTACTTAACCATATATGTAGGCCAACATTCTTTTATACAAAATTAAAAACTAGGAGTAAATTTTACCCTGAAGCTTTAGTATCAGGTAACCATGCAGGCATAACATTGTTTACCAGAGATAAGACTACTTTAGTGCATAGACTTAGATCATAGTAAAACTGAACATTGACATTGGGCAGCGGAAAAGAAAAGCTGAAATAGGTCCATGTAATGAGATCTTCTCAGATGTGCATCATCCTTAATGTGAAACATACATCCTAGTGCAATGGAAGGGAGTTGTGATGACAGGTAATTTATCTTTCTGTGGAAGTGGATCCAGAGAAGGAGATCGACCTCACTGAGCACCTAACAATTATGCCTAGAATCATCTCAGTGCATTTGATCTCTTGCTATCCCTTGCTAGACCAGAGTGACTACTCTGCTGTAAAAGAGGCTTCCTCAGTGAGATTCCCATGTGAGTCCTGGATTTAGAAAATTGATAGGAAAAAGGAGGAGTAGTCCATGCTCAGAGGAGAAATCCTACATTTTTTCTCACCTACAGAATCTACATTTACATTAACATATGTGTGTATACATATTTATATTTATATATGTGTGTGTGTATGTGTGTGCGCGCGTGCGTGTAGATCACAAAGATAGATGGGATGGGATCATCAGAGAAGTGATCTCACATGAAGGGTAGGAGAAGGTGGGGTCATGGGATACATGTGACATGAAAGCAGAAGGGAAGAGTTATCTAGAGAAAGAAAAGGAACCAACCAGGGACAAGAAGAAAGTGCAGAGGAGGGCATTCGGAGTGAGGAGGTGACTTAGAACACAATAAAATGACATGTATGTGTGAAAATGTCACAGTGCAGCCCATTGCTGTGTCTGAAAACTGAAAAAGTACCAATTAAAAAAAAAGCAGCATTTTCTGTAGGGAAGGTAATGAAAGCTCCTGAGAAGCCAAGTCTAGTGTCTCGCCCCTTGTCTCATGCCTGGTTTGTCCTTCACAGTGCAATTATGGGGTCTTTACTAAAGTAGTCCTGTGGTTGAGATATGAATGGTTATTGATGTTACTGTCTGTGTCCAAATCTATCTAGTTCTATAGACACTGAAGGCGTTTCATATTCCTTGTAAATGGGTTTTGTGTGTAAATGCATAGAATAGGTTAATTTGAAAAAAAAAATGCATCCAAACTGTGTTCTCAACCTCATTGCTCCATGGCAGTTCTATCATTTCAGGTATTTTGCTTGTGTTCCTACATTATAACTTCCTTATATAACACCAAAGAATGTCAGACAATACCTCAGCCAAAAAAGAAACAAACCACTGTGGAATCAGGGACATCAACATAAACACAATGAACACAAAATTTGGAGAGAGGCCTATTCAAGCCCTACTCTTCCCAAGAAACTCCCTATGCTCTATTGCATACATACTACGGCCCCTAACCTCAGCATGTCATGCCCTGAAACAGGACCTAAGGTATGGGGTGATGATTTGCTTTGCATGGAAAAGTTCTGTTCTAAACAAAACTCTTATTTTATCTCGTAGTCTTTTTAAACTCATGTATTATCACAAATTACCAAGTCCCCACCAAATGCTAATATCAATGTCAGCTTATTCAGTGAAGACACAAGGGACAAACATGGTGACTGAAACTTGGTCAAGGTCATAGTCAGAACTCAGGGTCAGAGAATCTGACTTCCAGCTCCTACAACAGGATGCTGCCCTGATTTCTCTGCTCCAGTGGCACTGAATTCCAGCAATATTCAGACAAATGATATTGCTTTTGTCATTTGTATTTAATGGTAACAATACAGGGTGGGTTCCATTCTCCTTGTGGATTCTTTACTAGAAAACTGAATCTCCTTTAGGGAGCACATGGAAACCAGAGACAACGGGAACCTGCTAGCTGAGGCATCAAGATCACCAATCAGGCAGAGGAGGGTGTAGACACTCCAGGGAACCCAGATCCTCAGAACAGGTGAGTGAGCCCCTGATTCTGAAGGAAGACTACAGTTAGAAACTTTCTCCCATCTCTTATGATGCAGTGATAAAATGCATTTGCCTTTTGTCTGGATCATAGAAATTTTCATCTCCACATGTGGGGTGGCAATTTCTGAAGTTCTAGGTAGCTTTTTTTAAAAAAATTATAATTATATTTATGTAAAGAAAACTTAGTGTACATTTAACCCAATTTAGTGGCGAGTTCTTTAACCTTTGCCTTTTCCAGCTTGCCAATGCGAGCCACAGACTTAGGACCCAGGACGTTGCCTCCCCAGTGGCGAGGGATCTCTTTATATCTGTCACTATAATTGGTCCTAATAGCTTCCACCAGCTTAGCCAGAGCACCCTTGTCTTCCGAATTAACCCATGTGAAGGCAACAGTGGTGCATGTCTTCCTGTGGACCAGGTGCCCCAGCCTGGCCTTTCCCTTGATGATGCAGTAGGGCATTCCCATCTTTCGACACAGGGCAGGCAGGAAAACCACCAGCTCAGTGGGATCTACATCATGGGCAATCACCACCAGCTGAGCCTTCTTGTTCTCCACCAAGGTGGTAACTGTATTGACTCCTACTCGGAGGACAGGTGGTCTCTTAGTTGGGACATCGCCTTTGCCAGCCGCTTTCTTTTCAGCACGAGCCAGTAGACTTTGCTTCTTCTCTTGCACCGTCTCTGGCTTGTACTTGTGGGCACGCTTAAGCAGCTGAGTAGCTGTTTCCCTGCCTGAACTGGTTAATGGTAGGAGGTACTTTGAACCGCTTATAGAGGATGGCTCTTTGCTGCTGCAGCCTGATGTAACGGGGCCATTTGATGAAGCATGTTAGATCTCTTTCGGGCTGGATGTCCTGCTCAGTGCCGAAGTACTGGAGCCTTTTCTCAAACAAAGGATTGGCCACCTTTTTGGCCTCCTGTTTCTTGACAATGGAGGGGGGCCGGGGCTACCGTCTTCCCCTTGGCCTTCTTTCCTTTGGGCATCTTGCTCAGATGGTGGAGAGAGCCTAATTAGGGTTTTATTAGTAGACCGAGTTCCTGTCTAAATTCTTGTTAATATCTTGGAGAAATGTTGCCTCCAAAAGGTCTATGAAAATATTGCTTCTGCAAGTAGGTCAGAGCTTACATGTGTAGACAGACTTCATTGGGGATTTAATAAGTCTTTTTTGTGTTTACGTCCCCTTTCATTTTTCCTTTTGGATGGCTGCAATCCAGTTCCCTGGTGCTGCCTTTTCTTTTAATCTGTGTATCCTATTCCCCTCGTAGCCCAGACAGACACATTCGCGGTCTGGGAATGAAAAGGCTTCTGATACTGCAACCAAGTCCCCTCAGCAAGGAATTAGCATTTCAAGGGAAAAGTCCCATGCAACCAGAATAATTGGAGCTTTTTGTTTTCTCAGAGGAAACTTCCTGTACCTGGTTCATAGTATGGGAGAGAACTCTCTGCAGAGCTGGAGAAGATGGGTCTGGAATCTGAGCAGAGGGCTTCAATTTAAGCTGGGAGGAGGCATCTTCATCCACAATGGTGGGCAGAGCAGCTGCTACAGACGTTCCCAAGCTTGGATTCAGTTCGCAGTTACAGAAAAAAAAAAAGCAATGCTTAAATTACACGAAGATCAACTAAATCAGGATCTTCTGTGAACCCAGGTACCATCATCTTTCAAAGTATTTGGTAATTCTAGTGTGTGTAGGTGACACTACTGTTTCAGACCAGAAGATAAAGTTCAGCTCAGTTTGAGTTTTATAAATGAGAGTGACTTGAGTGCCAAAAGTCAGGAAATTGACATCAGCAGTTCTGGATATCAGAGTCTTATTTGAGGAGTTAGAGAACAGGAAGAATGTTTGTATATTAACACAGAGACCATGAAGAGTGTTGGTTTATAAAAATTAAAAGTCAGTCCTGGAGCTGGTGAGATGGCCCAATGGTCAAATGATGTTTTCTGCTGAGCTTGACAACCTGAGTTTCATCCCTGAGATCCACATGGTAGGAAAAAAAAACTGATTCCCCAATGTTGTCCTCTGACCAGTACAGATATACAGTGGCTAGAGCTCGTGTATACACACACAAACACACCCACACAAACACACACACACACACACACACACACACACACACACACACACACACACACATCTAAAACAAGTCAGTCCCAGAGATCTTAGTTGTAAAAGGAGACATGAGCTCACAGTGGAGAAAAGATACAGGGCTGAGCCACTGGAGATGTAAGTGCAGATGGAGATGTTCTCCAAGCAAGGAAAGGATAGCTGGGAAGTAGGAGGCTGGGGTGGAGAGAGGACTCACTTCAGCATGTGTGCCTCTAGGATGGGCTTTGGGGCTTTGTTACATAGACACCTGGCAGCAGACATTGTTCTGTTGAAGAACCAAAGAAGTGTTTGATGCTACACATTGTCTAAACCACTGTATGGAGAGCCTGAATTTTCTGTACTACTGATGTTCCTTCCTCTTGGAGGTTTTGCTAATCTGGAGAATGCAATATTTTCCAGAGAGAGAGAGAGAGAGAGAGAGAGAGAGAGAGAGAGAGAGAGAGAGAGAGAGAGAGAGTAAACTGTTGTCCTGTGAGTTTTATGTTAACATACAAACCACTCAACCCAGAGTCCCATCTATCACGGACTTCCTTTCTTTAATATTCACATATCAAGCCAGCATTTCTTCTGTCCGAAACAACCCTTGGCTGAAGTGCTTAGCAGCTTGGCTGAAGTGTATAGCCTAGAGCCTATTAAAATGATTAAAACTACCCAGAGTGCACTTGTTCAAGCTTCCTGCTTCTCTCTGCATTTCTCCACACTAACACCATTGCTGAGCCTCCAGGCTGTGCCTCACTTCCTTCTTTCTGACTCATCCACGTTGCTCATCCTTTAGCCCTTCATGACTTGGGTTGCTGTTTCTGTGTCTATCACCTTCAGTCTCTGGTTTAGACAAATCTCAGGTACACATGTTAAACTGTTAAATATTTCAGCATTGGCAATGAAAGCCAATGCTCCATCTTACCCTGGCAGCTGATTAAACAGGGATTGAGCTGGCTCTTCCGGTTCTATCAGCGTTAGCTGGGACTAGATTCATTGCTTCATCTGTGGAAGGACAGCTTTTCTGGATGTGAGCTTTGTTACCTGCAGAGTGGCATCTGTGTATTGGATGCTGAGGTCTGCACAGGCAAATTTGGTGCTTTGGGGGGCGGGATGTGCCTCTACAGCCTTCTGTAGCTTCAGAATCACATCTTCCTACAAATAACAGTGCTATTTGGAATGGCTGTTAACTCCTCAAAATTCTTTTAGTTTCCATGACACCACAATTTCTTGGATTTTCTCCCCCATTTATGACTGCTCTTTTAAAATACCTGCTTTATATATCACATTTCCTGTATTTTCACTTTCAAAAGGATTTATTGAACAAGCACAACACACACGTGCACACACTCACAAACACACACATGGAGGCTATTTAACAAAAGTATATTTGCATACAGCTATTACCCAGTCCCAGAGTTTTATTACATTTATCTCTGTCTGTCTGTCTGTCTGTCTGTCTGTCTGTCTGTCTGTCTGCCTTTCTGTTTTTCTGTGTCCATCCACATGTTTGTATGTGCCATGTTAGTCATGAGGAGACCAGAGGAGTACTATAGGGAGTTGGTTATCTTTTTTCAACTGTGGGTCTCTGGGATCCAACTCAGGTTATCAGGCTTGGAAGTAAGTGTCTTTACCTCACTTGGACCTCAGTCCTAGGCTTTTACTTTGGCAAAATGTGTGCATGTACACATATAAAGCACAAAAAACATGAACAGGCATTTACATGTACATACACAATGCATTTTATTTATAAACATTAGAGTCCTATTAACACATGTTGGTTCATTTCTTCCTTCAGCAACTTACCAGAAAGGTACTCTAGGCCAGACACTCTTAAGGAACTGGAAATAAAATGGAGATAATGCAGAACACATTTCACTGAGTTCCATTGAGTTTACATTGTGTTGTGGAGAACAATTTCAAAGTAAAACAGAAAAGTCAAGATGATTTCTGATAATGAAAGGTGAGTATAGACGGATTGCTGATCATGTGAGAGAGGAGGGAGAAGTGACACAGTGTCGCTCGGGTAGTGAAGGGCTCTTCCAGGACTCAGTAGTCATGTTGACATAGCTAGTGAACAACTGGAAGGCAGCCAGGGAAGCTGGATAGGATGAGCAGTCCAGAGCTTCAGTCAGGGGCATTAAAGAAAGAATGGAGTTAAGGTTGGCTACTACTCCGGAGTGCTGTCGTGCACCTTGCATAAGGCCTCGAATTGCTGCATTCTATTTGTCTGTTGCATGGGCTTACAAAACAAGGATGAGCCAGAATGTATTGGTAAAGCATGCATTGATAGAGTCCTGATATTCTATTTGGCATATTGAGGTGAACAGTGCCAATAATAATATAGTATATATTTCAAAATAGGTAGAAAATGTTTGATGGCTTACTAGAAAGAAGTGGTAAGATATGAGGCGATGGACATAGAAATTGCTCTGGTTTAATCACTGTATAAACATGTGTCAAAATTTCATGTGTGTATATACATGTATACATTATGAATTCCTTACATTATAGTCCATGCATTTCCAAGAAAAAAATAAATTTCCATTTGGGGATATAGCTTAGTGGAAGAAAGCACTGGGCTAGTATACCAGAGGCCTTGGGTTTAAGTCACAGTACCTCCTGAAATAGAGAGTAGATATATACTTCCAGTTTCCTATTAAATCAAATTATACTGACACGAATATATTTTAGCATAAATGTTTTTTTGTCCCAAGGCAAATAAATATTTAAAGTATAACCACTGAAATAAAATTGTTGAAACAAAGTATACGTAATATTATTAATTATTCTTTCCCAGTAGCACTCTTGGAATCTGTGTAAATACATACTCTCATCAACATGCATGAGAATGGTATTTCATATTTCTTGACTTATACTAGTTATCTTAAAATATATGTTTCACAGCTTCAAATATGATAGTGTAATTTTCCTTTGAAATTCTCTTCTGAATGTGACTGACATGTTTTATAGGTCTAAAAATCTATTTGCATTTCCTTTTTCTATGAATAATCTGTCTTTTGCCCATTTTTCTTCAAGACTATCAATCATGTTTTTTATTCAAAGGGTTATTTGCATATTAGTGAAATGAGTCTCTTTAGTATAGTCTCTTAACACAACCTACATAGCATCCCTTTGTCCAATAACTGTCAACAAGAAAAAGTCATGTTGACTAATTTCTAGAGTTTCCCATGTGTACTGGCTGGTTTTGTGTGTCAACTTGACACAAGCTGGTTATTACAGAGAAAGGAGCCTCCCTTGAGGAAATTCCTCCATGAGATCCAGCTGTAAGGCATTTTTAGTGATCAAGGGAGGGAGGGCCCATTGTGGGTGGTGCCATCCATGGGCTGGTAGTCCTGGGTTCTATAAGAAAGCAAGCTGAGCAAGCCAGGGAAAGCAATCCAGTAAGCAGCACCCCTCCATGGCCTCAGCATTATCTCCTGTTTCCAAGTGTCTGCCCTGTGTGAGTTCTTGTTCTGACTTCTTTTGGTGACAAACAGCAATGTGGAAGTGTAAGCTGGATAAACCCTTTCCTCCCCAACTTGCTTCTTGGTCATGATGTTTTGTGTAGGAATACAAACCCTGACTAAGGCATCATGGTATGTTTGGCTCTGGAACTTATACATGCTGTTCCCTCTACCTGGACTCTCATTTCTCATCTGCTTGTCTCTGGCTCTCCTCTTTGGTTTTAGGTCTTAAGTTATCATAACCCATGGCTTGTACTACTCAAAGTCTAACTGTTCCTACAGAATCTTGTATTTTCCACCCACTGTAGTATATGTGCAGTTTGCAATGGCTTTTTTATTTGCCAAATAGTAGACTTCAAATTCCATATAAGCTCATATTTTATTTCTGTAATTATCTGTAAAGGTGCTAGAGATACATTAATATTTTGCTTATTGTTGAATCCACAGTTATACAGTTCTTGACATGGGACACCATAAACAGTTATGGGTTGCATATTTGGGTAGATAAAAAATTCTAGTATTTTCTAGGCTGCATATTCTTATATTTTTGGTCTTGAGCCTAGCCTTTAATGGCTGAGCTATCTCTCCAGCCCTAGGCTGCATATTCTTAAGTTTGTGCCCATTTATGTTCTTTAATATATTAGGACACATTGAAAGCAATATATAGAAAGTCATATCAAGAGACTTTGTTTTTGCTAGTCATCTGTCATAAAGCATATCTTTGCTTTATGACATATCTCATATCTTTGTCTTTATTAATGACAGTAATATATCCTTTGAATTGCTGGCTGATACAAATGCTCATACCACATGAAGACAACTTTTCATCTGCTTCTGGACTCCTATACCCTTCCTGTTAGAGCTGGAACCAGGTTTTCTTCTCCTTATTACAGGATTGTTGGTGAGGACTGTGTATGCATGTGTGCACACTCACATGTGTATTTCTGTTGGTGCATGCATAATTAAGTACGAATAATTATTATGGAAAATTTGATAGACAATAAAGAATAAAAATAGCCCATAGGAAAACAGTTATTAGCTTGCTGTTTAAGAGAGTCATCAAGAAACAAAAGCAAATGAAACAAAAAGCCCAGAAATAAACAAACATGCAAGCAAACAAACCCCATTGAGTTCCTTTTGGGTTGGCCAACCACTCACCCATGTGGTGTGGGGCCTATCCTGGAGTGTGGTTGACATAGCCAATGATACCTTATTGGAGACCCAGCAGGTATCAATTGTAAAAATCTTCATGGGTAAGAGGGTATTTTATATCCACTTCCCCTTCTCAGTGCTGGGATTTGGTGATTTTGTCTGCTTTGAACTTGTGCAGATCTTTGATTTTTCTATTTGTGTCTTTTTTTTTTCTTTTGGGGGGGAGGAAGGGAGAGGGAGGAAGGGAGGGATAGAGCGAAGGGAGGGATAGAGAGAAACTATAAAAGTTAGTAAGTAGGGAGATGGGAAGAATAGGAGAAGATCAAAAAATATTATATATTTTTCAATAAATAAAAATTGTCTTAAATATATAAATAATTCAGAGATAGCAACATCAATAATAAATTAACATGCTGCTTCATCCCAACTTGCTACTAATAAGTCTCACACATGGCCTAGTAAAGTGTTGTACATGAGAAATTATATTAATGATAGATGAGTGGATAATTTTCAATGAATTAAAGTCAACAAAACCTATTTTATTAGCTCACAAGTATTAGGAAGGAACAATATTTTAGCTTTTCTTGATCTGGGGATAACAAAGAATACTGGCATGCAACAAGAGCTTGCTGACAGGAACCTGATATAACTGTCTCCTGAGAGGCTCTGTCAGTGCCTGACAAATATAGAAGTGGATACTCACAGCTGTCCATTGGAGTGAGCACAGGGTCCCCAATGAAGGAGCTAGAGAAAGTACCCAAGGAGCTGAAGCAATTTGCAGCCCCATAGGAGGAACAACAATATGAAGTAACCAGTACCTCCAGATCTCCCTAGGACTAAACCACCAACCAAAGAAAACTCATGGCTCAAGCCTCATATGTAACAGAGGATGGCCTAGTCAGTCATCAATGGGAGGAGAGGCCCTTGGTCCTGTGAAGGTTATATGCTCCAGTATAGGGGAATGCCAGGGCTAGGAAGCAGAAGTGGGTGGGTTGGTAAGCAGGGGAAGTGGGGAGGGGATAGGGCGTTATTGGAGGGATAACATTTGAAATGTAAATAGAAAAAATATCTAATAAAAAATTAAAAAAATAATAAAGAATACTGGCAGGCAAAAATTCCAGAGAAGTTTTGATGTCTTTCTCTCCATCTCTCCCTTTTAGCCATTCTCTTCTATTTCAGGGTTTTATTCCAGTGAAGTCCTTAGTCTATCACAGTCTCAACAATGTTTAACAGTCCGAAGTTAGAAGTATCTTCTGAGATTTATGCAATCTCTTTAATGTAATTTCCTATAAAATTAAATAAAAATGCAGATCACATACGTCCCATACATCATAGCACAGGATATACCTTACCATTCCAAGAGTGCATAATGAGGAAATACTGGACCAAAGCAAGATCAAAAATCAGCTGGGCAAACTGCAAATTCTGAGTCTCCATGTCTGATGTCAAAAATGTTCTTCAAATCTCTTGCTCCTTTCAGCTTTGTTGACTGTAATACATTTCTTTCTTTTGGGTTGCTAGCAGCATTTCTCAGCAGGTATACCATGACTCTGGCATTTCTAACATCATGCAGTCTCCGAGGCCATCTGGGCTTCACCTTGGCTTCATATAATGGCCTCTCTAGGCCTCCATTCAGGGACACCACTGAAATATGCTTGGTCTCAGCAGCTTTCCTTAGTCATGGAGGGAGATTCTATAACCACTTTCTTCCAGCCTTGACTCTAAAGCCAAAGCCATGTGGCCAAAGTTTCCAAGTTCTGCTGCTTGCTGGGCCTGGAAAACTGTTGCTCAATTACATCTTCATCAGCTTTCTGTTTTTCATGGTTTCCTTCACTGCCTAAACTTGGCTGTCCTGGAACTTGCTCTGTAGACTAGACTGATCTTGAACTGAAAGATCTGCATGACTCTGTCTCCTGGGATTAAAGGTGAGTACCACCACTCCTGGACCTAAGCTTTTCTTTAATTCCTTTTTCAGGGATGGAACCTTAGCTGGATGGGTTCTTGCCCTGAAATGTTCACTCCCTTAATTCTATTTAATATCTTTAATCTGTTTATCTCTGTACATACAGGGTTTAGCTCCATACTAATTTCTGGTGGTGCCCCTTTAATCTTTGAACCATAATTTTTTTCATCTTTTATTTTACAGTTTGCTGCATTTCATCAAAACATTCTTTATAAGAGTGATCAATAGGACAGAGTCTACACTAGGTTGTTTTAAGATTTCCTTTGCCAATGTAACTAATTTAAATCTCTTCACCTTAGCCTCAGGCAGACTCTTCATATAAGGGCACAAAGCAGCCACATTTTTTTATCAAAATATCACAAGAATAATCTCTAGGAATATAAAAATTCTCTTCTGAAACCTCTTGATCCAGGATCCCACAGTTCAAGTCACCCTTAGCACCATTGTCTTCTATGTTCTTATTAGAATGGTCAATTTCGTTCCACTTAATGCTTTCAACTGATTTTCTAATCCACAATCTCAATCTCTACATTACTCCAAACAAAACATATTCAGGCCCATCAAAGCAATACCCAACTTCTGTCTTAGTTATGGTTTTATTACTGTGAAGAAACACCATGATCAAGGCAACTCTTAATAAAAAAAAAAGGATTTAATTGGGGTTGTCTTGCAGTTTCAGAGGTTTAGTCCATGATCATCATGGTGAAAAGCATTGTAGCATGTAGGCAGACATGATGTGGGAGGCGCTGAGAGTTCTACATTTTGATCCACAGGCAACAAAAGGAGACTGGACTCCATACTAGGAAAAGCTTTAACATAGGGGATCTCAAGGCCTGTCCTCACAGTGACATACTTCTTCCAACAAGCCATACCTAATTCAACAAGACCATACCTCCTAATAGTGCCACTCCCTATGAGCCAAGCATTCAAACACATGAGTCTCTGGGGGGCATACCTATACAAACCACCACATCTTGCTTTCTCTATAATTGTCTATATATCATCAAATACTCCAAAAATGGTTAAATATAACCAAGATGGCTCAATATATCATCATACTAGCTGACTGAATAGCTGACAGATCTCATGGCTAGAAGTCTAAACTGTATTCTTATTCTTTAGAAGAATAGAAAAGATATAGGTAACATCTTTATTAATCTCTGAACAAAGTCTTAAACTTTCACAAAGTCAGGTAGTTATTCCATAATGAGAATGATTTGCAGGTCATCTGCTCATGGAGTACACTTGCGCAACATTTTGTGAGGTGTTGATTCCTTTTTCTGTTTGTCAGTAATTCTTTGATAATAACAGCAAACACTCTTCTAAGTCTATCACAAACACTGAATCATTTTATCATAATGGCAAACATCTGTAGTATTTCTTGTTCTTCAAGTTACAGGTAAGAGATAAACATCTGCTTTATCTACTCTGCTTTCCTTAAAATGGATTACTTCATTTCAGTCTTTGTGTAAAGAAATATTTTGAAATGTGAAGACCTACAGTAGAACCAAACTCAACTGGAAAAAAGTCAATGAAAATATTCCTAATGATATTCTGCTAGTCTCATAGATTGGTGCCTTGTCCAGTCTTATAGAGGATTCCTCTAGCAGCAGTTGGGTGTGAGTGTAGAGACCTACATTTGGACTTTATGCAGAGAGAGACTCTGAATTGGAGGCTTTCACAGGCAGGGTCCTTCAACTAGGAGACTGGAAAATCTAGTGGTAGAGGGCATGAAAAGATTGTAGAAATCAGACAGGAGCCTTCCAGTCTGCACCAGCACCAGGCCACCTTGGGCCTGAACTCGGTGGACAGTCCCACGGTTCCCAGTGGACTCTCTACCTGCCAGGCACCCTTGCAGGATCTTAGGATAACTGGTGAGTGAAACACAACATCTGTTTCAACAGAACCGTAGGTCCCTTGGGCCAGCTGGAGCATAGACATTGGAACCTAACCTGATCAGTGGCTCAGGATCCTTCCAATCGGTGCTGTTCTACCTTGGTTTTGAACTTAGAGGGCAGACCCATAGTCTCCATAGGAGGTACAACTCCAGGTGCTTTGCCCAGGATCTTAGGATCCCAAGACTCCAGGAGCTTGGTCACACTGGGATCTCAGGTTCTCAGAGAAAGCTTGAGTGCCAAGAACTCTGACACACCCATAATCTCAGCATCACAGGATTCCCAAATCACAGGATCACAAAGAAAGCTGGACTCTGAGAAGTTCTGACTCAACTGGGATTACAGGAAGGACAGGCTCCAATCAGATATAGTGAGGGCAGGGAGCACTTGAGATAATCAGATGGCGGGAGGCAAATGTAAAAGCAGAAGCAACAGAAACCAAGGTTACTTGGCATCATCAGAACCCAACTCTCCCACAATAGCAAGTCTTGGATACAGCATCACACCAGAAAAGCAAGATATGGATCTAAAGTCACTTCTCATGGTGATAATGAAGGATCTAAAGTCACTTCTCATGGTGATAATGAAGGATTATAAGAAGGACATAAATAACTCCCTTAAAGAAATACAGGACAACACAGGTAAACAAGTAGAAGCCCTTAAAGAGGAAACAGAAAAATTCCTTAAAGAAGAACAAGAAAACACATACAAACAGGTGAAAGAATTGAAGAAAACCATTCAGGATCTAAAAATGGAAGTAGAAATAGTAGAGAAATCACAAAGGGAGACAACTCTGGAGACATAAAGCCTAGGAAAGACATCAGAAGTCATAAATGCAAGCATCACCAACAGAATACTAGAGATAGAAAAGAGAATCTCAGGTGCAGAAGACACCATAGAATACATTGATACAACAATCAAAGAAAATGCAAAATGCAAAAAGATCCCAATCCAAAACATACAGGAAATCCAGGACACAATCAGAGGACCAAACCTAAGGTTAATAGGTATAGAGGAGAAGGAAGATTTCCAACTTAGAGGTTCAGGAAATATCTTCAACAAAATTATAGAAGAAAACTTCCACAACCTAAAGAAAGATGGCCATAAACATACAAGAAGCCTACAGGACTCCAAATACATTGGACCAGAAATAAATCCCTTCAGTCATATAATAATCAAAACACCAAATGCACAAAACAAAGAAAAAATACTAAAAGCATGAAGGGAAAAAGGTCAAGTAACATATAAAGGCAGACCTATCAGAATTACACCTGACTTCTCTCCAGAGACTATGAAAGCCAGAAGATTCTGGGCAGATGTTATACAGACCCTAAGAGAACACTAATGCCAGCCCAGGTTGCTATACCCAGCAAAACTCTCAATTACCATAGATAGAGAAACCAAGGTATTCTATGATAAAACCACATTTAAACAATATCTTTCAACAAATCCAGCCCTTCAAAGGATAATAAAGGAAAAACTCCAACACAAGGAGGGAAACTACGCTCTAGAAAAAGCAAGAAAGTAGTCTTTCAACAAACCTAAAAGAAGATAGCCACATGAACAAAATTCCAATTCTAACACCAAAAATAACAGGAAGCAACAATGAGTTTTCCTTAATATCTCTTAATATCAATGGACTCAATTATCCAATAAAATGAGATAGATTAACAGACTGGTTATGTAAACAGGACCCAATATTTTGCTGAATATAGAAAACCCACCTCAGTGACAAAGACAGACACTACCTCAGAGTAAAAGGATGGAAAACAATTTTCCAAGCAAATAGTCTCAGGTAAAAAGCTGGAGTAGCCATTCTAATATTGAGTAAAACCAACTTTCAACCCAATGTTATCAAAAAAGATAAGGAGGGACACTTCATACACATCAAAGGTAAAAACCTACCAAAATGAACTCTCAATTTTGAACATCTATACTCCAAATGCAAGGGCACCCACATTCATTAAAGAAACTATAGTAAAGCTCAAAGCACACATTGCACCTGACACAATAATAGTGGGAGACTTCAACAGCCCATTCTCATCAATGGACAGATCATAGATACAGAAACTAAACAGAGACACAATGAAACTAAGAGAAGTTATGAAACAAATGGATTTAACAGATATCTATAGAACATTTTATCCTAAAACAAAGAGATATACCTTTTTCTCAGCACCTCATGGCACCTTCTCCAAAATTGACCTTATAATTAGTCACAAAACAGGCCTCAACAGATACAAAAATATTGAAATAATACCATGCATCCTATCAGATCATCACGGACTAAGTCTGATCTTCAATAACAACATCAATAATAGAAAGCCCACGTACACATGGAGGCTGAACAACACTCTAATCAATGATAACTTGGTCAAGGAAGAAATAAAGAAATTAAAGTCTTTTTAGAGTTTAATGAAAATGAAGCCACAACATATCCAAATTAATGGGACACAGTGAAAGCAACCTAAGAGGAAAACTCATAGCTCTGAGTGCCTCCAAAAAGAAACTGGAGAGAACATACACTAGGAACTTGACAGCACACCTGAAAGCTCTAGAACAAAAAGAAGAAAACTTACCTAATAAGAGTAGACAGCAGGAAATAATCAAACTCAGGGCTGAAATCAACCAAACTGAAACAAAAAGAACTATACAGAGAATCAACAAAACCAGGAGCTGTTTTTTGAGAAAACCAACAAGATAGATAAACCCTTAGCCAGACTAACTAGAGGGCCCAGAAATAGTATCCTAATTAGCAAAATCAGAAATGAAAAGGGAGACATTACAACAGAACCTGAGGAAATCCAAAACATCATCAGATCCTACTACAAAAGGTTATACTCAACAAAACTAGAAAACCTGGATGAAATGGACAATTTTCTAGACAGATACCAATACTTTACAAGTTAAATCAGGATAAGATTAATGATCTAGCAGCTCCCAGGAGGCGGTGGCGACTAGGGCAGTCCAGCTGCCCGGGTCCCGGGTTGCGGGTCGGGCCCCGCCCTCCCGCGTCGGCGCTGGCGGACGCTGTGCCGGGCCAGTCGGCTGTCTCTGCGGCGCTCCGCCCGCCGCCGGTCCGCCGCTGCTTTGACCTGGAGGGCTCCTGCCTATGCAGGCTCGTGACGCGAGGGCTGGGACGGGGCTTCAGGGACTGAGCGGGCGCTGCCGCTGTGTGAGCGTCTTCTGCGCCTTCGTCAGCTCCTAGACCTAGACTATCCGTCTAAGAGGGAAGCTACAGGGCAAGGCTAGGTCACCCTGATCTCCTAGCTGCTTTTCAAAAGAATTATATGGGCAAGTTGGCAAGGTCCCTGCTGTGAATGAAACCATCTGTCCATCTGAAGAAGAAGATAATCCAGCATGCACCTCTAAAGAAAACCACTGCTAAGATTTGAATTCTGTGAACCCGCATTTGTGGTGGGTAATTGCCTTCAGATAGCTTCTGACAGTCATCAGTATGATCGAATTTACTGTGGAGCTGGAGTCCAGAAAGACCACGAAAACTACATGAAGATCTTACTCAAAGTTGGGGGCATATTGGTCATGCCCATAGAGGATCAGTTGACACAGATTATGCGGACTGGACAAAACACTTGGGAAAGTAAAAATATCCTTGCGGTTTCCTTTGCACCACTAGTACAGCCTAGTAAGAATGATAATGGCACACCGGACTCTGTGGGGCTCCCCCCGTGTGCTGTCAGGAATCTCCAAGACTTGGCTCGTATTTACATTCGACGTACACTTAGAAACTTCATAAATGATGAAATGCAGGCCAAGGGGATTCCACAAAGGGCTCCACCCAAGAGGAAAAGGAAGAGAGTGAAACAGAGAATTAATACTTACGTATTTGTGGGTAATCAGCTCATCCCTCAGCCTCTAGACAGTGAAGAGGATGAAAAAATGGAAGAAGACAGCAAAGAAGAAGAGGAGAAAGACCACAGCGAAGCCATGAAGCGTGAGGAGCCACCTCAGAACCTACTGAGGGAAAAGATAATGAAGCTGCCACTCCCAGAGTCTTTAAAGGCTTACTTGACGTATTTTCGAGACAAATAACTTAAACAAGGAAGAATGCCTACTGATAAACTCCCTTACTCTTGTAAATGTAGTCTTAATTAGGATTTAGAGAATTACTTCATTAGAATGAATTATTGCAGAAAAAAAGTCTAAGTTATTTCTCTTAATAACAGAAATGATGTATTCAGTGATTTAAAAGAGTCTCTTTCCTAAAATCTATTTTTCTTAAATCTTGAAGAATTACTGTTTTGATCTCAAAGTGGAATGGGTCAATAGTAAGAACTTTGTATACAGTACTCTTTCTGGTTCTTCATGGATTTGTAGTGTTGGCAATTGAATTTCATTCTATAAGAGGTTGATACATTGTCACACATATAGGCTTATTTAAATTGCCGTTTGCATTTCTGTTATTTGAGCTTGCTTATCTAATAAGGAAAGCAAATGCTTGTAGACCTACTTACCTTACTTTTGTTCTAGACATATTCCGGGCAACATATGAGTGCAATACTAATTCAAGATACTGAGTAATTTAGCTTTAAAAACCACAGACTTCATGAAATTTTACAGACCTGAAACTTAAGCTTTTGAATCTATTGCCAAAAGGCATGGGGAAATTTTCTGCTTCTCTCATAGAGATTTTTAAGAGCTAGTGAATGTTAAAGTAGGAAGTGGCTACTTGACACAACTAGTTTGTATGGGCCCTTTGTGTTCTCAGTATTTAAAGATAATGAGGTTATCTTAACTATAGAATTTTAAGCGGTAGTATATTTAGGATTGCTTCTCTATAAATAACTATAAAGTATTAGATTTGAAAAGTCATTCACTGTCCCATTTGCTTCTAAATGCAGACGGTGACTAAGTCACATTAAGTGATCACCACTTCTTAGGGACCTCCAGCAGCAGGGGAATGATATGATCAGTTGAGGCATTTTAGCAGTGGAACTTTTCATTAAGTAGATATTTATCTTTGACAAGGTAGGCCACACTGGCTTCATCTGCTCTGAATCTTTCTAATATAAATAGTCATGGAAGTTGTATGTAGATGCGTTTGTGTTAAAATTTGCTTCAGAATCAGAGTGGGATCTCTGGGACCTATACCAAGCTCAATATCCTTCATTCTGTATTTTGTTTCTTTGATAAAATGATAATGATTTTCACTTTTTGCTTAATACTACATTCTTAAGCTACTTACATGGGGTATCAGTGATACAACAGGCTGTACATGTTATTACTAGTTCTTTCTTCCTGGTAGGGCCTGCACAGTTATTCCTTGTTAAGAAGCTGTGGGATGTGACCTACTTACTGCTTACCATCCCATGGAAGGGAAGATTTCAAGTGTCTCACTTATTCCCACCACATCACTGTCAGAGCAGCCTCTCAGATTTACATAAGGAAGTACAATCATGATGATTCAAATAGTTTATAACTCAGGTCCAATAATTCTGTGTAGGTGATCAGTTAAAACAGTTTAAAGATGAAATTGATCCAAATAATTGATAATGTTTTAATAATATGAGCAACAGTGTTATGCAAAGGATTCGTTTGACTCTTGTGAAATGGGCCTGTATGATTTTTCTTAATGTAATTAGTAAACAAACTATTATTAAGATATGGTCTATCCTGTTTCTGTCCAAAAAAGAAAAAAGACATCTCCCTCTCCCTGATGTGGTACTGGGGGTTAAACCCAGGACCAGGACCTCTTGCATGCTAGGCAAGCACTCTACAAATGAGATATATCCCTAGACCAACATACTCTTTTGTTTTTTTTTAAATTTTGTTTAAGAAGTTTAATCTTGAATTCCTGATACCCACATAGTCTTATCTTGGAAGAGTTTTCATTTATTTTCCATTCTGTCACCCACATCTCTTTACTTTTCTCTTAAGAGCTTGATGTACAGATAACTGAAAATATGTAATGCTCAGTGATCTTATTATTTAGGAGTGTTTTTACTGATATATTTAAAGATAGATTATATTCTTGCTGTCTTCTGTTGACTTTCACAAATTGTACAGTAGATTGTCTTGATCATTGCATTTGTTGTCTTTGAAATGTATATTTTGTCATTTTAAATTCATTTACTTTTCAGGTGTGACTTTATGGTTGACTTTTAAAGGTAGGGATAGATGAAAATTTAAGGAAAGCTATCTTATCTATCAACTCGGATGCACTAGATTAAGAATATTTGGGTTTGGGCTTATTTTTATTTGAGTGTGGAAAGTTATGCTTTATAAGTAAAGAAGTAGCAAATACAGATGAAATAAAAATAAGTGGAAGAATATAAAGAAGAAAAAAAAACTAAGAAAATAAAACAATAAACAAAAATGTAAGTGAAAGTAAGCCATATGTAATGGCTACTGCCTGTGGTCAGTGCTTGAGAAGCTGAGGCAGGAGGAGTATTACAAATTAAAGGCATCTGTGGTTTCAGAGTGACTTTGAAGCCCATCTGGACCACAGAGTAAGACCGGGTTTTGTTCTTCAGAGAACATAAACAAAAGAAAGTATATGATAATTATGGGGAATAGTCTTGTGGATTTAAATATAGACAAAAATACATTTAAGTTTATCTTTTGAAGACAACAAAGAGGGCTTGAACGGATGTGTGTGGAGCTTAAGTCATGCTGCAGATTGGAGACAGGGCCTGAAGGAACATCCACCATCACTGAAATCCCTAGGATCTGGGAGCAACACCATAGCTGCCAAGGGTCTAATTTAAATCTGTCCTACTCACTGGTCAACATATTGGACTCTGGTGTTAATATAATGTTAAAATAGCTTACATGGTTAAAATAAAATACAGAAAATGTGCTGATTGTTTGAGATGAAAGTAAAAGAAAGCCAGCTAAATCATTGGGGAACTTGGGAGGAAAATCATTTTAAATAAACAAATCACATCATTATACAGCATTAAAAAAAAAAAAAAGATTAATGATCTAAACAGTCCCATATCCCCTAAAGAAATAGAAACAGTCATTAATAGTCTCTCAACCAAGAAAAAAAAAAAGCCCAGGACCAGATGAGTTTAGTGTTCTATCAGACCTTCAAAGAAGACCTAATTCCAATTTTCCTCAAACTATTCCAGAAAATATAAACAGAAGGTACTCTACCCAATTCATATTATGAAGCCAAAAGTACTCTGATATGTAAACCATACAAAGACCCAACAAAGAAAGAGAATTTCAGACCAATTTCCCTTATTAATATCAATGCAAAAATACTCAATAAAATCCTTGCAAACCGAATCCAAGAACACATCAAAGGGATCACCCATCATGATCAAGTAGTCTTCATTCCAGGGATGCAGGGATTGTTCAATATACGGAAATGCATCAATGTAATCCACTATAGAAATAAACTCAAAGACAAAAACCACATAATCATCTCATTAGATGCTGAGAAAGCATTTGACAAAATCCAACACCCATTCATGATAAACACTTGGAAAGATCAGGAATTCAAGGAACATACCTAAACATAATAAAAGCAATATACAGCAAACCAGTAGCCAACATCAAATTAAATGGAGAGAAACTTGAAGCACTAAAATCAGGGACTAGACAAGGCTGCCCACTCTCTCCTTACCTATTCTAGATCATACTTGAAGTCCTAGCCAGAACAATTAGACAACAAAAGGAGATCATAGAATACAAATTGGAAAGGAAGAAGTCAAAATATCACTACTTGCAGATGATGTGATAGTATATATAAGTGACCCCAAAAATTCCACCAGAGAACTCCTAAACCTGATAAACAACTTCAGTGAAGTAGCTGGATATAAAATTTACTCAAACAAATCAGTGGCCTTTCTCTACACAAAGGATAAACAGACTGAGAAAGAAATTAGGGAAACAACACCCTTCAAAATAGTCACAAATAATATAAAATATCTTGGTGTGACTCTATCTAAGGAAGTGAAAGATCTGTATGATAAGAACTTCAAGTTTCTGAAGAAAGAAATTGAAGAAGATCTCAGAAGCTGGAAAGATCTCCCATGCTCATGAATTGGCAGAGTTAATATAGTAAAAATGGTTTTCTTACAGAAAGCAATCTACAGATTCAATGCAATCCCCATTAAATTTCCAACTCAATTCTTCACAGAGTTAAAAAGGGCAATTTGCAAATCAGCTAGAATAACAAAAAAGCTAGGATAGCAAAAACTATTCTCAACAATAAAAGAACCTCTGGTGGGATCACTATCACTGACCTCAAGCTATAACACATAGTAATTGTGATAAAACTGCATGGTACTGGTACAGTGGCAGGCAGGTAGATCAATGGAATAGAATTGAAGACCCAGAAATGAACCCAAACACCTATGGTCACTTGATTTTTGACAAAGGATGTAAAACAATCCAATGGAAAGAAGACAGTATTTTCAACAAATGGTGATGGCTCAACTGGTGATTAGCATGTAGAAGAATACAAATTGATCCATTCTTTTTTCCCCCTTTTTATTTTTTTCTGTAACTTTTTTATTAGATATTTTCTTTATATACATTTCAAAACTCCTTGTAAAAAGCTCAAGTCTAAGTGGATCAAGAAACTCTACATAAAACCAGAGACACTCAAACTTATAGAGGAGAAAGTGGGGGAAGAGTCTTGAACATATGGGCACAGGGGAAAAATTCCTGAACAGAACACCAATGGCCTGTGCTGTAAGATCAAGAATCAACAAATGGGGCCTCATAAAACTTCAAAGCTTCTGTAAGGCAAAGGACACTGTCAATAAGACAAAATGGCAACCAACAGATTGGGAAAATATCTTTACATATCCTAAATCTTATAGGGGGCTAATATATATATATCTAGAAGTTGAACTCCAGAAAACCAAATAACCCTATTAAAAATGGGGTATAGAGCTAAACAAAGTACTCTCACCTGAGGAATACCGAATGGCGGAGAAGCACCTGAAAAAATGTTCAACATCCTTAATCATCAGTGAAATGCAAATCAAAACAACCTGGATATTCCACCTTATACCAGTCAGAATGGCTAAGATCAAAAACTCAGGTGACAGCAGATGCTGGCTAGGATGTGGAGGAAAAGGAACACTCCTTCATTGCTGGTGGGATTGCAAGCTGGTACAAGGACTCTGGAAATCTGTCTGGCAGTTCCTCAGTAAATTGTACATAGTACTTCTGAAATATCCAGCAATTCTTCTCCTGAGCATATACCCAGAAGATGTTCCAACTTGTAATAAGGACACATGCTCCACTATGTTCATTGCAGCCTTATTTATAAGAGCAAGAAGCTGGAAAGAACCCAGATATCCCTGAACAGATGAATGGATACAGAAAATGTAGTACATTTACACAATGGAGTACTACTCAGCTATTAAAAATAATGAATTCATGAAATTCTTGTACAAATGGGTGTGTCTGGAGGATATCATCCTGAGTGAGGTAACCCAATCACAAAAGAACACACATGATATGCACTCACTGATATGTGGATATTAGCCCAGAAGCTCAGAATTCCCAAGATACAATTTGCAAATCACATGAAACTCAAGAAGAAGGAAGACCAATGTGTGGATACTTCCATCCTTCTTAAAAGGGGGAACAAAATTCCCATGGAAGGAGCTATCAAGACAAAGTTTGAAGCTGAGACTGAACGAATGACCATCCAGGAACTGCCCCACCTGGGGATCCATTCCATAAACAACCACCAAACCCAGATACTATGGCATGTGCCAACAAGAGCTTGCTGACAGGAGCCTGATATAGCTGTCTCCTGAGAGGCTCTGCCAGTGCCTGACTAATACAGAAGTGGAGGCTCACAGTCATACATTAGATGGAGCACAGGGTCCCCAATGAAGGAGCTAGAGAAAGTACCTAAGAATCTGAAGGGGTTTGCAGCACCCTAGGAGGAACAACAATATGAACTAACCAGAGCTCCCTGGGACTAAACCACCAATCAAAGAAAACACACAGAGGGACTCTTGGCACTAGCTGCATATGTAGCAGAGTACGGCCTAGTTGGTCATCAATGGGAGGAGAGGCCCTTGGTCCTGTGAAGCTTATATGCCCTAGTATAGGGGAATGCTTGGGCTAGGAAGCAGGAGTGAGTGGGTTGGGAAGCAGAGGGAGTGGAGAGTGGATAGGGGATTTTCAGAGGGGAAACTAGGAAAGGGGATACCATTTGAAATGTATTAAACAAAATATCTAATTTAAAAAATCAGAGAGGATATAAAACATGGCCCACTGAATCAATTAGCATGGTGCATATGGTCTCATAGAGACAAAAGAGGCAAGCAGGGGGCCTGAATGGATCTGCACCAGGTCCTCTATGTATGTTATGGCTTTTAGCTTGCTTAGTGTGTGTACATGTGTGTGTGTGTCTGTGTGTGTATGTGTGTGTGTTTGCCTGCTCTTTTCTTCCTATTTGGTAGCCTTGTCTAGCCTCGATGGCAAAATGTCTTTTCCCTTGTCTTAATTATAACTTGTTCTGTCCTGTTTTTCTGTAGTTCCTTAGAGGTCTGCTCTTTTCTGAAGAGGAAGCAGAAGGGAAGTGGAGGGAGGAGACATGTTGGTTGGGATGTATTGTATGAAAGATAGATCTATTTTCAATATTTCTTTTTAAAAAGAAGTAAAATTAGTGTGTCAAAGGAGAGAAGTATTGCCAGAAACCGGGATGTAGGAGGCGAAACTACCCTGAGAGAGAATTGCTGAAGAAGACATTTGAGAGTAGTCAAGTGATCTTTTACTGTTAAAAAGTTTCAGTTGCTAGTGGAGTTAAAGCTTAAGAAAAAATATTTTCATAAAGAAACCTTCTGAATTGGATATTTGTCTTTACTTCTTATTTGTGAGGTAAGAATCAACATTGTAAGAATTATTGTTAATCCTCGGACAGATCTCCTCTGATCCAGGAATCTGTGTGGTTCTACCTAGATCCAAGGGTCAGGTACATGCTTGCTGTTACTAAACCTTCTGGTTTGATTTATTCTCATTGGTGTAAGATACTTACCTTACCATCTAAGGAGCTCTGTTGGGCTGCAAAGTTTTTTGCAGAAACTTTCGATGACCCAGAGGGGGCTACTAGAGAGATCCCTGTCTTTTTGTTGAGACTATGTAGAGTCTCTCCACTAATGAGCCTTTTTTTTTTTTTTTTTGCCTAAGAAATACTTATACTTCCCTGAGTACATAGGTATATAAAATAAACAATCAAACCAAAAAAAAAAGAATTATTGTTAACTATTTGTTGAAATTCCATATTTTTATTATTTGCTTTGCATTTACATATGCATAATATACATATATATACATTATTTCAAATTATTTTAAAAATAAATACATATGTAATATATCTACTGTGAACTCTATTTGTCCTTTTCTTTTTGTTACACAAGCTTTGTTTGCTCGTCTATTGGCTGAGCCCAGAGCTTCACACATGCCAGAGAAGTGTTCTTCTACTGAGTTATGTCTTCAACCCTCTTTTTCCTTACTAATGTTTAGGGGGCATTGGTCTCACTAAGTTGCTCAGGCTGGCTTTGAGTTCACTTAGGACTTAAGAAAGACACTGGATTTTTTTTTTTAAATCTTTTTGCCTCATCAACTTAAATAGCTGGTATTTTTATGGTTGTGTATTTCTGATTTAAATCTTTAATCTTTCTTCTCTTAGTGTGTGCTTGATGTGTAAACCTAAAGCTGCTTATTGTTCCTAGCTATTTTTACCTTCCCAAGTGGTGTATGTTGTCTTCACCATATTTTACCTCATCTCTGCCTGTCTTTCCATAGCCCCACATCTCCAGTCCAGACCCTTATGTTTTCTGTGGATTGTTGCTATAGCTCCCACTTGTTACCTCTCTTATCTTGTACTATTGCTAAGCCACCTCCTTAATGTGCACATGTGTTTGTACCATATACATATCCCCACAGACTTAGAAGTGCAAGCTAAATGTGTCATTGAGAACCCATGCTAGTTTCCTACAAAAACCTTGGCTGAGGGTTACCATAACAACCACCCTGAGATAGCAATCAGTCATTCTGACAAGTCTATATACTCATGATTTTTTAGAAACCATCTATAATATCCTAAGATATTATGGGAGAGAGGGTCTGTAACAGCATGTTTTTTCTTCTACTACCTCCTCTTGCTCCCATGAGCGTTCACAGTGAAATTAAGGAGAATCAGGTTAATGAGTAGGGCATGGGCATTTGACAGTGGACTTCTAGATGATTCAACCACTTCTCCAAAAGCCATGTTCGAGAACTTAGTCTTCATCAGGCAGCCTCCCCATGCATGCTATCTGTGTCTGATCATATGGATCACTTAGATTTTGCCCTGATGGCAACTGAGACGACTGAGTCTGGAAAGATGGAGGGAAGAAACAGGCCCAGGGATCAACCCTCAAGCCTGCTGACTACTCCTTACCTCTGTGTCCATGTGTGAGTCTCTGAGTACTGGCTCAACCTCTTCTTTAACATTTGTCTTTGTTCCCTGGCTAGTACCTGCCACATCCATGGCCCCAGCAGCCACCTATAATCCCCAATTGATTCATCCTCTTCAGCCTGCACTGTGAACCTTGGGTTTGTGTCTTTTCTGCTCTATCATGGTCTTCATTGTCCCAGCCACATATCAAAACAGAGTGACAGGCTCTTTCCTCCATGGCTTCTGTTCCTGGGCTCTATATTTCAGCAATCGCACCACCATTTACCAAATGACCTGGGTTAAAAATGATCCCCAGAGCTATTTCTGCCTGGTTCAATGTCCAGTCAAGGTTATATATGTTTGTTCTACTTCTTCATCTCTGACTCTTCTAGCAACATCTAATTTTCTGTGCAGGAACCCTGAACCAGTTTCCATTGCCTCCCACATGGGAGGTGGAAACTGATGCCCAATTATGTCTGTCTCACTGCATCCAAGCTATCAGACAAAGGCCAAGGGAGCACAGTAGCTCACAGTACAGATCCTTCAGCCATCACTGAGATCCTTTTCAGTATGCTTCAGCCTTTGCTAACCAGTTTTGCTTGGCTCCTTCTCCATCCTTCTCTTCTGGCTAATGCTTATTAAGCTTCTAGTTTTCCAAGTAGCTAGAAACGGTCTGTAACAACTCCACTCGGCTTTGACAAGTCTAGCGTGATTAAGTGGTCTCCAAGCTACTCTTTCCATGTGCTATATTGCTCTTCACATCTGCCCTTCAAACCATAGGCATCATACAAAACACTCACTGGCTAGCATAGGCCTGGGAATTATGGGGAAAACTTGGCAGGAATCAAAGGAAGCTCTCAATGTAGATCTAGGTCTCTCCACTTCTTGATATTCCTCCAGGAAGGAATGAAGGACACAGCCACCCCCTGTGTCTCTCTTCTCTTGCAGTTGCCAAGTTCTCTTTCCTAAATCTCACCCTTGAATTCCCAGGAGCCTCTCCAGATGCAAACACTAAACACTAGGGGACACTTCAGCAAATAAGAGTTCCTACTCTATCTTGGTCTCTGCCAGTTATCAGGGCTCACACAGACCCTGATCCACGGAACCCCAGGACCCTGTGAATGGCAGAAGTGATCTCCCGGTTGCGCAGGCTGTAGATAAGAGGATATAGAAGTGGTGTGACATTGGTATAAACCAGCGCTAGTGTGCGATCCAGTCGCGGGGAGTAACTGGATTTTGGCCGCACATACATGAAGGTGGCACAACCATAATGCAGGAAGGTGACAGCCAGGTGCGAGGCACAGGTGGAGGCAGCCTTGCGTCTGCCTCCACCACCATGCAGGCGGCGCAGGGCAGAGGCAATGGCCCCGTAAGAGGTCAAAATGAGCATTGAGGGCAGCAACAGCAGCACCAGGCAGGCTCCTAGCAAGGGCAGCTCATCCACATAGCTCCGTGTACAGGCCAAGTGCAGCAGTGCGGTGATGTCGCAGAAGAAATGCACCAGCAGGCGGGAGCCACAGAAAGGCAGGTGGAACACTGCCACCGTTAGCCCCACAGATACAGCTAGTCCTCCAAGGCAGCAGGCCAGGGCCAGGCGTGCACATAGACCTGGGGTCACTATAGATGCATATCGCAGGGGGTGGCAGATGGCCACGTAGCGGTCATAGGCCATGGCTGCCAGCAAGAAGCACTCAGCCCCACCCAGTGCCACAAACATCTGCATTTGGACAGCACAGCCCAGGAAGGAGATGGGACTGCCCCTGCCATGGCCAGGCATGCTCAGGTCAGCTAGAGAACGGGGCACCACCACTAGCGTGTAGCATAGTTCAATGGCTGACAACTGGCAAAGGAAGAGCAGCATGGGTGGCCTGCTAGGCACGGAGATCACAGCCACCAGAATGAGCAGGTTACCACTCAAAGTGGCCAGGTGCACGGCCAGCAGCACCAGGAAGAGAAGGGGTCTCAGATGTGGAAACTCAAAGAAACCTTGAAGGAGAAAGCCACGGGGTGTTGTGTTATTGCTAGGGATGTCCATGCACTGGAGTCAGGTGGCACCTGTGGAAGAGAAGCAGAGGAAGGGTGAGCCTGTGGCAGTGGCCTTTCTGACGGCTGAGAAAGGATTACTTGGGACTTAGAACAGAATAGGGAGGGGTGGCTGCAAAAATGGTCCACGATTCACTACTGGTCCCTCTTCCCTACCACATCTCCAAAGGGATATCTTACCAAGCAGTGCAGCCTTTCCTGTCTTCCATACTAGATCTAAGTAGCTGCTTTTTCAAATTTCAGTTTCCAGAGAAATCCTGATTCCCAGAGGAGCCTTTGGTCTTATATCACATCATTCCTGACCTCCATATAAAGAGTCAAGCACTGGCCACACTAGAGTTATTATATGGGTTCTGTTTTACCATAGGTCTTAGACTTCAAGGTCCCCCAAAGCAGGATGCGTCCCTCCTCTCTACTTCTCCATCCTCTTCCTTAGCTATCTTTGCCACTCTGAACTGCCTTCTGAGTTGTGTCATGGAGTCATAGAGTACAACATACATATGGGTCTTCTAGACCACCTCACTCAACTTCTTAGTTTTAAAGAGAAAGATATAACTGAGCTGGGATTGGGGCTGGAAATACAGGCTTTAAATTCTCAGAGAAATTAATAAAGCGAAGTAAAGAAAGAAAGAGAAAAAAGAAAGTAATTTCCCAAGACTGAATCTGGAAGTCCCCACAGCTCATATAATGTTCTAGAGTCAGGTCACTGGAGTCAATCAGACAATATATATTACTTTAACCTTCAATAGAGACCCAGCGTTATAGTAATACTGGGACAGACACTCAGGCAGCCAGGATGCTCTGTGGGAGGCCCTGTTGGAGTTGTCAGGATCCAAATTCATCAGACATTGTGACTGATACTCTAGGAAAAGTGGTGTGTGTCTGTCTATCCTGGCTCAACTCTCAAAGTGAGTACCTTCCTCAGTTGTCATCAGATCCCAGATTCTCTCTGTCTGTGACTCATCTGTAAGTAACAGTTGGGAAACAGTGTCACTCTGAAGGTCTACTATGCTGCTCAGAGTCTTCTGGATGTCACAGATGTGGGATGTCACAAAGGCTGCGGGGCCTGCAGGAGGATGTTTGACCTTTTAACAGATGTTGAAAAAAAAACCCCTATTTTTAAAAATTCATTATGGCTTTTAAACACTTAATCCCAGACTCAGACATTCAATGTTCTAATCAACATGGACTGTGTAATTTGTTCATAGTCCTCATGCCAGGGTGCAAGAGTGATGAAGTCAGGTGAAAACGGCCACACATAGTTGAATGAAAGAGCTACAAGGAGAATGGCTTTTTCCATTGAATGCACCTTTTAGAGAGTTTTGATTTATAGACAGCATCTTATTCTCTTTCTTGTAGTGTTTGAAGGGAGCATTTATTATTCTAATGCAGGGAGAGGTGGGTGGGGCAGGAATAGGCTTGAGAGAGGTAGACTCACTTCCAGTGGGGTTTAAACCCTTCCCACCTTTTGAGAGGAGGTGAATTTTCCCATCTATTGAACGCATTCAGCCAACCTGAGTCCTGTGCCCATTCTCAGCCAGATGCTGCAGCATTAGGAATGAAGTTCAGAGGGACAGAATTGGTATCTTGAGGTTTCAGGCAGATCAACCTTCTGGAGTACCCAAGACAGAGACAGCTCTTGAGCTGCCTCTGCTGGCCTCCTTACCACTTCCTTTTCATCTCTGTACAGAAGCTAGTGGAGTGGGTTCTAGAAGGAGAGACAGACACAATCTGTTTTAATTTCTTCCCTTTCCATGATGTAAACCAGGCAGATGGCAAGAAACATTGGGTGATGGATCAAGCACCTGCATCAAGTTGCTCAAGGAGAATCATGTTTCAAAGTAAGGCTGCCTAAAACAAACCAGATGGGTCAACTAATTGAACATGACCAAGGGGTTATTTCTGCTTTGCTTAGATTTTCAGGAGGGATTGATATAAACTCCAGGAATTTAAGCTAGCTGTAGTAGGCTAAGGAAATGGAAGTGTCAGCTGGCCATGGTGCTACTCAGCTTTAATCCCAGCACCGAGAGCCAGAGGCAGGTAGCTGCATACTCTTCCAAAGCATCAGTGATTCAAACCTGCAGAGATGGCAGATTAATAGCACCAACAAAAATAATGAACACTTAAGAGAGTTCTAGGGAAGTGATCAGGAGGACTTGAAGCATAACCCGTTTAACTTAACAACAACCCAGTGAAGTAAATGGATTCTTCCCACACTCACTTTAGAGGTGAGGAATTCAACTTCTTCTAGCTAACTAGCTAATGCTAGAGCCAATTTGCAGGCAAGAATCTTAGCACCCAATAACCTTTGGCATTACACATTTGTTCTGCATTGTCTAGACAATGGTTGTGATGGTTATACTTTCAGTTTTGTTACTTGATTAAATACATAGATTAAATATAAATATATAGCAAGGCAAAGTAAAAGAATAAGTAACAAAATAGCCAACAAAACACCACCAAATTAGATGCTCAAACCATCCAGCAGAAGAAGCTGGGGAGAAGATTCAATTGTTAAGAATACCATCTGTCTTTGCAAAGGCCACAGGGTTTGGCTCCCAGTATGCATATGGTGTTTCAAAACTATCTGAAACTCCAGTTCCAATGGATCTAATGTCCTCTTCAGTCCTCTGCAGGCACTAGGCATGCATGTGGTATGCATACATACATTAAGGAAAAACCTCATATGCATAAAATAAAAGTAAATATATCTTTAAAAATTTCATAAAAGAAGCAGGGTCAATAATAAAGAAAAACAGCAGAAATAGACTGAAGTAGTTCTTCTGAGGCAGTTAGCCTGTGTTCTGAATAGAGATTTGGGTAGTGCAGCATCTCTTTGAGTGAGTCTTACACGTAAAAGAACAAATAACAGCAGAGATATAACAATCAAATCAGGGGCTTGGACACAGAGAGCAAAAACCGACTGCAGTAGTCCCTTTGAGGCAGCCAGAAGCAATCCCCCATAGATTCCAGGTAGAGCAGAGTGTCCTGTCTGCAGAGCCTTCCAAGTCAAAGGAAAACCAGCCCCAGATACAGACAAGATCAACAAATTAGGCACTCAAAACACCCAGCAGAAACCAACTGGGGAAGCTGCGCCAGTCAGCTGGCATTCCTGAATGATGAGTTTCCCACGGGTGGATTTCTGGCTTCTCTTCTACCCCTATAGGCACTTTTATATCATGTGATAAACAATGGCAACCTCTGTTGCAGATGGTTCATCTTTAACTATTTCCCCTCTTTCTCACAGAGTTAGGAGACACAGCCCATCCCCAGACAAGGGACCTTAGAGGGCACACTGAGACAAATAAGCTTGTGGGTCTGAAATAGGATAGGGACAGTTCTGCCCCAAGAGCCAGATTCTCAGTGAACTGAAATAACACACTTTACATATGTAATGCACATCATAACTCTATGTGGCCCTCCTCATTTAAACGCCCTCTCAGACTGCCTCTGCACAAGAGGCAGTTATCCCCTTTCTATGGTTTCCTGCATACTAGAAATGACTCCCAGACTGTCAGACATTTCTGACCTCAGATTTACCTTCGCTGACATTTCTCTTGAGGACAGTGGACGTGAATAGCAATGCAGATTATTTAAGATAGCAAACCTAAAAATAATTTCTCTTTAGTTTTGACATTCATCGCTGATCTTGTTATTGTTCTAGCAGACTCTTGTTTCTAATTGTGTGAGGCTTCACAAAACACCCACGGAGTCATGGCTGGCTGGTGGCCCGGGACATCTGGATGTGGTTGGAAGGATTTCTGGGTTAGGGATTCTGACCTTGGATTCAATTTTTGCTGTGTAGGCTAATAAAAATTATGTTACAATAATGTTTCTCATTGGTCATTTTAATAGCCAATCAAAGCATTGCTAAACACAGTTGTACAATGGATAGAAGAGGAGATATGAGAGACAGACAGGTCAGACTCCTGCAGCTTTTGAGAGTTCCATACATGCTAACCTAGAGATTTAGGGTCAAATGGTCACGGTAGACTCAACACCATAGTTGAAATCCACAGAGGCAGGCGGATTTCTGAGTTCAAGGCCAGCCTGGTCTACAAAGTGAGTTCCAGGACAGCCAGGGCTATACAGAGAAACCCTGTCTCAGAAAAAAAAAGTTATGAATAAATCTGGATATCCTGCTGGACTGGGCGTCTCATCTATGACTTTCTATAAATGATAGTGGAATGATTTATTTAGTGTTTTTTTAAAAGAAATAACATATACTTAAAATATGATGTTTCATTCCCCCCCTAACTCTTGCTAAAAGAACACTCACAGTTTAAAGATACTTTGCTGTCTTCTGGATGCTTGAATTGGAGAGGAGAGGGCAAATGAACTAACTCTTGCAGGCTTGGTCCCTCACTGTGGAATGCAGACAACAAAAGAAAAATTTGATGAGGACTCCATAGAGAATGTGGAGAAGCTTCTAGAAAAGATCTGGCACAAAGGAACACTGGGGGTAGTCTTACTTGTGTTTTCACTTGGAAGGCTTAGGTTGATTATCCTCTTAGTATTCATCTTTCTTTCTTGGAAAATTCAGCCCTTGACTGGTCCAACACTTCAAGTGCTTTGGCCTGTGTGCTTGCTATCTTCCTGAGGTCCCAGTGTACATTGTGTGCTGGGTGGGTATGATAGATATAGCTACAGATTACTTTATTTAGCCATAATCTATATCTATCTATCTATCTATCTATCTATCTATCTATCTATCTATCTATCTATCTACCTACCTACCTACCTACCTATCATCTGTCTGTCTGTCTGTCTACATTTTCTGTCTCTATTATCCATGTATCTATAATATCTAACTTCCTCTCCTTTCCTCCATTCCCTCCTACCACCCTCACTCCTTTCCCTTATCTTTCCACCCCTCCTTTTTCAGCCCTCTCTCCCTCTTTCTTCTTTCTTTCTAGTTTGTATCTACTTATCGCAATATCTTTATATTACTATTTCACGTGGGCTTGCAATTATCTTTATGCCACTGCACTGGCTATATATATTTCTGGGTTGAAATCTCAGTTTAACCACTTACCAACTGTATTAATTTTGGGTGAGGCCCTCAATTTCTCTGATGAATATCTCTTTGCATAAATGGAGGTAATGACACTAGATACCTAGTGTCATTCATAATATTAGGAATAGTATTAGGGAAAGCTAAACCATGATGGCAGTCACAAAGAAAGTAACTCATCATATTGAGATGTAACTTTCACATCTACATTGACGTGACACCCTTAGGCTCCACCTGCATAGTGACTGTAGTAGCTTCTTTTCCTAGTCATGAAGGCCTTCACCTTGATTTATGTCAGCTTTCTTGAAGTGAATTAATTTTATATGTTTGCATTATTACATATTTCAATTAGACATTGTGAAATAAAGTCCCCTGATTTATAGCTTATCGTGTTGGTACTTTTTGCTCTATGAATATTTTTCTTTGGTGTCTTTCCATCAGTCTGGCAGTCTGTTTACTCAAGGCTGCTGAATCACCTCTGGATTTAGTGATTACATTGTGTACTCTTTTTTCCAGCTACTTATGATCTCAGCTTTGATTCCTGGGAGACGTGTTATTTGCCTATCCACTGGCTCTGTTTCTTTTACAAGATAGAGTAGCTTGCTAAATCCTTCCTGAATGTGACATGATATCTTGTCAAAGGCTTTTTGTGAGTCTGAGTATAAGAACTCTTGTTAGTTTCTCGGTGTCGTGTTTATCCCCTAAGAGCAGCTAAGTGAATTAACAGAGACATTTTTGTTTTACATAGACATTCTTGCTTTCTCCCCATTATTGCATTTTGTGAAGTATTTAAGGATCCTACATTTAATGCAGATGAGGTGATCTTGACAGTTTCTATGGCTACTCATGAGCTCTTTTTAAAATGGTAGGCACACGGCTGACCTTGTCCAGCTCTGAGTCAACATGCTACCATGAACTTAGGTTAATATTTCCCAGACTTCATGCTTCCTGGTGATTCAGGGGAACAGACTCAACATTACTGAGTTTGTCTGTGTAGAGGATACAGTACTGAGTGAGTCTGTTCAGAGATACAGTACTGAGTGTGTCTCTTTAAAGCACCCTGGATACTTGCCATGCATTGTTCTCCTTTCTCCAAAAATCTATTGTGTGGGATTAGGACTTTCGGAAGAGGATGTTTTCCAGGCATCCTGCTCTCTCTTACCTTCAATTGGATAGGAACTTTGAACCATGAAAATCTAGGAGTCCTACTGATTGTAGAGCTGGCTTTCTGCCTTTGATGTGTTGAAAGAGATTCTTTCCCTGAATGAAACAGCAGCCATTTTAATGAATGTCTTTAACACAGGCTTCCTCCAGAGGCAGATAGATAAGCTTCAAAACCGAGCACTTTAATGTTCCACATAAAAACTGTCTGGTGCAGAGACTGCCCTAGTTCTGACACTGTGAAGGTCAACTCTATCACAGGAAATGAGTGATCACTGTATTGTTAAATTTTGAAAAGTATCTTAGGTCGAGGGATCATTACTTTACTTGAAAAGTATCAATATCTTTGCTCTATAAGAAAACTGGTTCATTTCCAAAATTTATTTTTAAATCAATTACTGTTTTCTATGAAGGTGATTTTAACAGGCTTGAAAATACTCCTGATTTAGAAACTATACCTCATGCTACAAGACAGCAAGAGGGCTATCTTGTAAAACTGAAAGACTCTCCTTCTAAAAGATGGTTTCTTGTTCCTTGCTGGCCACAGAGTTAGATGTAAACGGTGGGTAGCATAGATGCATGGAGAGAGAAACCAACACTATTTCACTATTGCCAGGACATGTTTATGATTCACTGAGATAAAACCAGACAAAGGAAAAAGGTCAGCCCTTGTAGGGAAAGAAAAATGCTTATTTCTGTGGTGAGCATTTTTCTGAGGGAAGTGTTTTAGTGTCCCCGAGAGCCCAGGCTCCCTGGAATCACCTGGCTGTTTTGTGATCACTGATGCAACAGATTTTTCTTCCTTACTTTCCAGTTGCCTACTTCCTTTTAGTCTGAATTTGACCCCAGAATTTATGAGAAACAGCTAATGATTAGATTAAATGAGATCAATGCAGGGTGCTCAGCCTGCTGGAGGCCAGCCTTTGACATTCCTCTCTGCAGTGGAAAGGTCTGTGGTTGATGTGGTCCAAGGCCTGAGGATTTCATTCCAAAACAGGAGGGATAAATGGAATCTTTCCTGTTTTGCTCTTGTAAGTGGTAAAGTTTTGATTTCATAAAGCTGATCAATGACCTTAGACCTGGTCACCCTGAACACTCTCTATTCTGCCTCTAAAAACTGAAGCGTGCTTCCTTTGTCTTCTTACAAATTATCTTGTAGTACCTATGCATTGTTGGGTTCATCTCTTCATGAAAGCCTCTGTTCACATAGGAACACAAAATGTCTCCCAATGGGGCAGCAGAGACAAAAGGGCAGCACATAATCAAAGTAACTAAATAAATTAGAAGCATACTGGATAGTCCTGGCATCTATAGTTTCCTCATACTGTACCTCAATGTACCCAGAATTGAAGAGCTCTGAAGATGAGAGCACACTAAACTGGTGTGCTGTGGAACATCCTGAGGAGAGAGGCATCAGATCTGATGGAGAGAAGATGGATTAATGGAATGGATGCTTGCCTTATCAGTGCTATCTTCTTACTCCAGCCAGAACATATTTTACTTTGTTATCCCTATGCTCTCTCTCAGTAGTTCTTTATCTTTGTTTGCCTATGGAATCCATCACCAGCCTTCTTACCTGAGTTCAGAGAGGGATGGCTTAGGGATGTTGGAGAAGTGACTCAGGTCATGGTCTCTAGAAGTTAGCAAGATCCCAGGTAAAATGGCAAGCAGAGGTTGCAGTGGGTAGGTATGGAAGAGAAAGGGAGAGATACAGGTAGACAAACAAGAGATGGTGATGCTGTTGGGCATGAAGAAATGAGAAGTGGGAGAGAGCAAACCCAGATGGGGGATTGTCACAGGTGTTTCTGATGAATTGTGTCTGGTTAGAGCTATAATCTTAGCTTGCCTTATGTCCCTGGAGAAGGGAGGAGATGGGGGAAGAAAGGAGTACACTGGTCCATTCCAATGGGAAGGCAAGAGCAAAAAAATCCTGTGATTAATTATCTCCACAAAGTCCCTTCTCAAGGTTGGAAACCAGGGTGGAGCTTGGCAAAGGTACAACTCTGTAGTTGTCCAGAGAGAAATGACTTCCTATTTTGAACTGCCCATCTGCCCAGAGCATGGTCCTCCCTTTGGCATCCCACTTTCCCTAGAGTGTTTTTTTCTCTGTCATCATGGCAATTCCCATCTGTACACACTAGACCAGGCAGCAGCTCAGACTGCGCTGCAGATCATCAGGCACTGGGCAGGGCTAAGATGTCTTAATGTTATAGTAGTTTCAGCAACGAGAACTAGGATATCTGAATGAATCCCCTAGCTCCCACACATGTGTGAGGGCCTCAGAAAATAGCCATAAGAATCCTAATCTATGTAATTCTTTTAACTGTATGTTAGTGAGACAATGTGGGCAGGACACCCTAAAAAAAGGAGAACTGAATACATGCTCTTGATGGCTTGGTCGTTATCTTGCATGACCATATGTACACCAGAATCATAGGTCTTAAGAGTGGACTGATTCTAATTAATTTTCTCAATTTATTATTCATTAGGTTAGTAAATGTTTATTGCAGGGTAGTGTGTGCTTCCAGGTATTGACCTAAGAACTTGGTGATGATGATCAGATAGCAAAAGAGTTAAACATTCTTCTCTGCATACAACTTACATTCTAGGGAAAGGAAATAGATGATAATTATGTTAAGGTAATTGTATACTGTATTCAAAACTGATAAATCTAATAGGGAAAATTAGAAGAGGAAAGAAAATGTGGGGGCTGGTATGGAACTTTAGAGGGACTGATGTGAAAAGGTTTATTTGGTGCAGAGAAGTCAACCTTGTGGGCATGGGGGAACATGTGAGAATCAGAAGAAAGGCCTCTGCAGAGGCAGTGGAGTGGGGAACAGACCTGCCTGGCCTGCTTGTGGCACTGTGATGAAACCAGCATTTCAGAAGAGTGACATAGGGCAAGAGGGTGGTGAGTGAACAGTAGAAAGTACCTTCTGAGAGACTGGGGATTAGATTTTTATGTGAAGACTGAGGGCTGGGATAACACTCAAGTTTCCTTCCCATTGCTGTGTTGAGAGTAGAGTAGATCTTAAAGGACTAGGGAAGAACTCAGGGGGAGAGAGGTTGGGAAATTCTATTACAGCTATCTGGGTAGGAAAATGACTTGGATCAGATTAGCTGCAGATTCATGAAAAAATGTTGGATTATGATATACATTAATGCCATTGAAATTAGAATTTCCTAATGGGCTGGATATGGTGTGGGGGGAAAAGGGAGGTGTGGTTACCTCATAATAGGAAGCTTCATATAGACAAAGGTTTAGAATCACAATCAGGAATTTTAGTCAGAATGTACTAAGTTTCAAATTCCTGCCAGACAGCTAGCACACTAGTCTATGTGCAGTTTGCCATATACTATGCACATCATGAGAGAGGTATAAGTATAGTCAGCAATTATTCTCATTAAACTGATGGGGTTCACTCTGGAAACTTGAGCTCTGGTATATTCAAATGTTAGTTTACCAACTCAAGAGGAGACCAGAATGGAAGACTGAGTGAGAATCTATGGGCTGGGTTTTATCTGAGACCATTGGTTGGCTTCTACCTCCCAGTTTTCACATTTACATAATTATAAAATATAGATTATTTTATGCTACATAGGATATGTATATTAGTATACTAATAGTATATTGGTATGACTTTCTTTTTTTTTATATTTTTTTTATTACTTATTTTCCTCAATTACATTTCCAATGCTATACCAAAAGTCCCCCATACTCCCACCCCCAATTCCCTACACACCCATTCCCATTCTTTTGGCCCTGGCATTCCCCTGTATTGGGGCATATAAAGTTTGCAAGTCCAATGGGCCTCTCTTTCCAGTGATGGCCGACTAGGTCATCTTTCGATACATATGCAGCTAGAGACAAGAGCTCCGGGGTACTGGTTAGTTCATCATGTTGTTCCCCCTATAGGGTTGCAGATCCCTTTAACTCCTTGGGTACTTTCTCTAGCTTCTCCATTGGGAGCCCTGTGATACATCCAATAGCTGACTGTGAGCATCCACTTCTGTGTTTGCTAGGCCCTGGCATAGTCACACAAGAGACAGCTATATCTGGGTCCTTTCACCAAAATCTTGCTAGTGTATGCAATGGTGTCAGCATTTGGAAGCTGATTATGGGATGGATTCCTGGATATGGCAGTCTCTAGATGGTCCATCCTTTCATCACAGCTCCAAACTTTGTCTCTGTAACTCCTTCCATGAGTGTTTTGTTCCCAATTCTAAGAAGGGGCACAGTGTCCACACTTTGGTCTTCATTCTTCTTGAGTTTCATGCATTTAGCAAATTGTATCTTATATCTTGGGTATCCTAAGTTTTGGGCTAATATCCACTTATCAGTGAATACATATTGTGTGAGTTCCTTTGTGATTGTGTTACCTCACTCAAGGTGATGCCCTCCAGGTCCATCCATTTGGCTAGGAATTTTATAAATTCATTCTTTTTAATAGCTGAGTAGTACTCCATTATGTAAATGTACCATAATTTCTGTATCCATTCCTCCGTTGAGGGGCATCTGGGTTCTTTCCAGCTTCTGGCTATTATAAATAAGGCTGCTATGAAGCTAGTGGAGCATGTGTCCTTCTTACCAGTTGGGACATCTTCTGGATATATGCCCAGGAGAGGTATTGCTGGATCCTCTGGTAGTACTATGTCCAATTTTCTGAGGAACCACCAGACTGATTTCCAGAGTGGTTGTACAGGCTTGCAATCCCACCAACAATGGAGGAGTGTTCCTCTTTCTTCACATCCTCGCCAGCATCTGCTGTCACCTGAATTTTTTATCTTAGCCATTCTGACTGGTGTGAGGTGGAATCTCAGGGTTGTTTTGATTTGCATTTCCCTGATGATTAAGGATGTTGAACATTTTTTCAGGTGCTTCTCTGCCTTTCGGTATTCCTCAGGTGAGAATTCTTTGTTCAGTTCTGAGCCCCATTTTTTAATGGGGTTATTTGATTTTCTGGAGTCCACCTTCTTGAGTTCTTTATATATATTGGATATTAGCCCCTTAACTGATTTAGGAAAGGTAAAGATCCTTTCCCAATCTGTTGGTGTTTTTTTTTTGTCATATTGATGGTGTCTTTTGCCTTGCAGAAGCTTTGCAGTTTCATGAGGTCCCACTTGTCAATTCTCGATCTTACAGCACAAGCCATTGCTGTTCTATTCAAGAATTTTCCCCCTGTACCCATATCTTCAAGGCTTTTCCCCACTTTCTCCTCTATAAGTTTCAGTGTTTCTGGTTTTATGTGAAGTTCCTTGATCCACTTAGACTTGACCTTAGTACAAGGAGATAGGAATGGATTGATTCACATTCTTTTACATGATAACAACCAGTTGTGCCAGCACCATTTGTTGAAAATACTGTCTTTCTGCCACTGGATGGTTTTAGCTCCCTTGTCTAAGATCAAGTGACCGTAGGTGTGTGCGTTAATTTCTGGGTCTTCAATTCTATTCCATTGGTCTACTTGTCTGTCACTATACCAGTACCATGCAGTTTTTATCACAATTGCTCTGTAGTAAAGCTTTAGGTCCGGCATGGTGATTCCACCAGAGGTTCTTTTATCCTTGAGAAGAGTTTTTGCTATCCTAGGTTTTTTGTTATTCCAGATGAATTTGCAGATTGCACTTTCTAATTCGTTGAAGAATTGAGTTGGAATTTTGATGGGGATTGCATTGAATCTGTAGATTGCTTTTGGCAAGATAGCCATTTTTACAATGTTGATCCTGCCAATCCATGAGCATGGGAGATCTTTCCATCTTCTGAGATCTTCTATAATTTCTTTCTTCAGAGACTTGAAGTTTTTATTATACAGATCTTTCACTTCCTTAGTTAGTGTCACGCCAAGATATTTTATATTATTTGTGAGTATTGTGAAGGGTGTTGTTTCCCTAATTTCTTTCTCAGCCTGTTTATTCTTTGTGTAGAGAAAGGCCATTGATTTATTTGAGTTAATTTTATATCCAGCTACTTCACCGAAGCTGTTTATCAGGTTTAGGAGTTCTCTGGTGGAATTTTTAGGGTCACTTATATATACTATCATATCATCTGCAAAAAGTGATATTTTGACTTCATCTTTTCCAATTTGTATCCCTTTGATCTCCTTTTGTTGTCGAATTGCTCTGGCTAGGACTTCAAGTACAATGTTGAATAGGTATGGAGAAAGTGGACAGCCTTGTCTAGTCCCTGATTTTAGAGGGATTGCTTCAAGCTTCTCACCATTTACTTTGATGTTGGCTACTGGTTTGCTGTAGATTGCTTTTATCATGTTTAGGTATGGGCCTTGAATTCCTGATCTTTCCAAGACTATTATCATGAATGGGTGTTGGATCTTGTCAAATGATTTTTCTGCATCTAATGAGATGATCATGTGGTTTTTGTTTTTGAGTTTGTTTATATACGGGATTACGTTGATGGATTTCCGTATATTGAACCATCCCTGCATCCCTGGGATGAAACCTACTTGGTCAGGATGGATGATTGTTTTGATGTGTTCTTGGATTAGGTTAGCAAGAACTTTATTGAGGATTTTTGCATCAATATTCATAAGGGATATTGGTCTGAAGTTTTCTATCTTTGTTGGGTCTTTTTGTGGTTTAGGTATCAGAGTAATTGTGGCTTCATAGAATGAGTTGGGTAGAGTACCTTCTGTTTCTATTTTGTGGAATAGTTTGTGAAGAACTGGGATTAGATCTTCTTTGAAGGTCTGATAGAACTCTGCACTAAACCCATCTGGTCCTGGGTTTTTTTTTGGTTGGGAAACTATTAATGACTGCTTCTATTTCTTTGGGGACTATAGGGCTGTTTAGATCATTAACCTGATCTTGATTCAACTTTGGTACCTGGTATCTGTCTAGGAACTTCTCCATTTCATCCAGGTTCTCCAGTTTTGTTGAGTATAGCCTTTGGTAGAAGGATCTGATGGTTTTTGGATGTCTTCAGGATCTGTTGTTATGTCTCCTTTTTCATTTCTGATTTTGTTAATTAGAATGCTTTCCCTGTGCCCTCTAGTGAGTCTGGCTAAGGGTTTATCTATCTTGTTGATTTTCTCAAAGAACCAGCTCCTTGATTGGTTGATTCTTTGAATAGTTCTTCTTGTTTCCACTTGGTTGATTTCACCCCTGAGTTTCATTATTTCCTGCCGTCTACTCCTCTTGGGTGAATTTGCTTCCTTTTGTTCTAGTGCTTTTAGGTGTGTTGTCAAGCTGCTAATGTGTGCTATCTCTAGTTTCTTTTTGGAGGCACTCAGAGCTATGAGTTTTCCTCTTAGAAATGCTTTCATTGTGTCCCATAAGTTTGGGTATGTTGTGGCTTCATTTTCATTGAACTCTAAAAAGTCCTTAATTTCTTTCTTTATTTCTTCCTTGACCAAGGTATCATTGAGAAGAGTGTTGTTCAGTTTCCATGTGAATGTTGGCTTTCTATTATTTATTTTGTTATTGAAGATAAGCCTTAGTCCATGGTGATCTGATAGGATGCATGGGACAATTTCAATATTTTTGTATCTGTTGAGGCCTGTTTTGTGACCAATTATGTGGTCAATTTTGGAGAAGGTACCATGAGGTGCTGAGAAGAAGGTATATCCTTTTGTTTTAGGATAGAATGTTCTGTAGATATCTGCCAGATCCATTTGATTCATAACTTCTGTTAGTTTCACTGTGTCCTTGTTTAGTTTCTGTTTCCATGATCTGTCCATTGGTGAAAGTGGTGTGTTGAAGTCTCCCACTATTATTGTGTGAGGTGCAATGTGTGCTTTGAGCTTTACTAAAGTTTCTTTAATGAATGTGGTGCCTTTGTATTTGGAGCATAGATATTCAGGATTGATAGTTCCTCTTGGAGGATTTTACCTTTGATGAGTATGAAGTGCCCCTCCCTGTCTTTTTTGATGACTTTGGGTTGGAAGTCAATCTTTTCAGATATTAGAATGGCTACTCCAGCTTGTTTCTTCATACCATTTGCTTGGAAAATTGTTTTCCAGCCATTCATTCTGGGATAGTGTCTATCTTTTTCTCTGAGATGAGTTTCCTGTAAGCAGCAAAATGTTGGGTCTTGTTTGTGTAGCCAGTTTGTTAGTCTATGTCTTTTTATTGGGGAGTTGAGTCCATTGATATTAAGAGATATTAAGGAAAAGCAATTGTTGCTTCCTTTTAGTTTTGTTGTTAAAGTTGGCATTCTGTTCTTGTGGCTGTCTTCTTTTAGGTTTGTTGAGGGATTACCTTCTTGTTTTTTCTAGGTCGTGGTTCCAGTCCTTGTATTGGTTTTTTTTCTGTTATTATCCTTTGAAGGACTGGATTCGTGGAAAGATAATGTTTGAATTTGGTTTTGTAGTGGAATACTTTGGTTTCTCCATCTATGGTAATTGAGAGTTTGGCTGGGTATAGTAGCCTGGGCTGGAATTTGTATTCTTTTAGTGTCTGTATAACATCCGTCCAGGATCTTCTGGCTTTCATAGTCTCTGGTGAAAAATCTGGTGTAATTCTGATAGGCTTGCCTTTATATGTTACTTGGCCTTTTTCTCTTACTGCTTTTAGTATTCTATCTTCATTTAGTGCATTTGTCATTCTGACTATTATGTGTCGGGAGGTATTTCTTTTCTGGTCCAGTCTATTTGGAGTTCTGTAGGCTTCTTGTATGTTCATGGGGATCTCTTTCTTTAGATTTGGGAAGTTTTCTTCTATAATTTTGTTGAAGATGTTTGCTGGTCCTTTGAGTTGAAAATCTTCATTCTCATCCACTTCCTTTATCCGTAGGTTTGGTCTTCTCATTGTGTCCTGGATTTCCTGGATGTTTTGAGTTAGGATATTTTTGCATTTTCCATTTTCTTTGATTGTTGTGCCGATGTTCTCTATGGAATCTTCTGCACCTGAGATTCTCTCTTCCATCTCTTGTATTCTGTTGCTGATGCTGGTATCTATGGTTCCAGATTTCTTTCTTAGGGTTTCTATCTCCAGTGTTGCCTCATTTTGGGTTTTCTTTATTGTGTCTACTTCCCTTTTTAGGTCTAGTATGGTTTTGTTCATTTCCATCACCTGTTTGGATGTGTTTTCCTGTTTTTCTTTAAGGACTTCTACCTGTTTGGTTGTCTTTTTCTGTTTTTCTTTGAGGACTTCTACCTGTTTGATTGTGTTATCCTGTTTTTCTTTAAGGACTTGTAACTCTTTAGCAATGTTCTTCTGTAATTCTTTAAGTGAGTTATTAAAGCCCTTCTTGATGTCCTCTACCATCATCACGAGATACACTTTTAAATCCAAGTCTAGCTTTTCGGGTGTGTTGGGGTGCACTGGACTCGGCGGAGTGGGAGTGCTGGGTTCTGATGATGGTGAGTGGTCTTGGTTTCTGTTAGTGAGATTCTTATGTTTACCTTTCGCCATCTGGTGATCTCTGGAGTTAGTTGTTATAGTTGTCTCTGTTTAGAGATTGTTCTTCTGGTGATTCTGATTACCGTCTATCAGCAGACCTGGGAGACAGGCTCTCTCCTCTGAGTTTCAGTGGTTAGAGCACTCTCTGCTGGCAAGCTCTCCTCTTACAGGGAAGGTGCACAGATATCTGGTGTTTGGACCTCCTCCTGGCCGAAGAAGAAGGCCCAAGACAGGACCTTTCCCAGATGCTGTGTTGCTTTGGCAGGTCACAGAAGCTGTCAGCTTCTGTGGTGCACACTCTCACCTGTGCAGACTATGTTCCTAAGTTCGGCGGAATCACGGAACCAAGATGGCACTCCCTGCTCCTGAGTCAGAGGGCTCCCATGCCAGGCGGACCACTGTCCTCTGGCTGGGAGGGTGCCGGATGTCTGCGGCCCAAAATGGGTGCTGCCTCAGCGGCTCTGTGGCTCCCGCCTGTCCCAGAAGCTGTCTGCCTCTGTGGTGCACACTCTCACCTGTGCAGACTAAGTTCCTCTGGTATGACTTTCTTTGTTGGCAATAAACAATGGTGTCAGACTCTACCCAGTTCATATGGCAAGGTCATGTGTCAGATTGAATGAGAGTGGATGAGTCCATCTCCCCCTTCCACCCAGTGGAAATGAGGGCACACCAAAAGGCCCTTGATGGAAAAACATTCTAAAACAAAAATGGTGGCTTCTGAAGTTCTTGGTTCTTGTGCCAAAATTTGCCAATGTTTCGGCTACATGTACTCTATGTGCTGCTTCTTTTGCACATGCGTGTATTTGCACATGGTTATGTTTTCATATGGAAGAGGTTGGCACTGGGTATCTCCCTTAATTACTCACTTAGTTTCTTGAGATAGGAACTCTCATATAGCCTGGAGTTCACCAACTAGCCTGACAGGCTGTGAACTCTAGCCCTCCAACTCTGGGATTGTAAGCAGTACCTATTTGTTTATGTGGCTGTGGATCTGAATACAGGTCCTCATGTGTGCACAGCAATAATTTTTGTAGAGCCATCACCCTAGGCCCTATATGTAATTTTTAGTCCCCGATTCAAATGACTAAAACAAGTGAATAATGATTTGTGTCTAATACTTTTAGATTTGTAAATGAGATCTTGTTTATGGGAACACTTTGTAAAGTCTAAAATGCACACAAATCACACAATTATTGTTGGAGTGCACAGATACCACTGATGTATTTTCTAGTCTTGAGTGTCTTCCATCCACTCTTCCTAGGCATTAAACTTTCATAAGTTGGCATGCCCTTATTGTCATTCTTTTTCCACATAGTTTCCTGTAAGGTGAGAAGTGACTGGGTTGGGACACAGTCTGGACAAGCTTCCCTTGTAGTTAGAAGGTACAGATATAATGATTTCATTCACAAACAGCAACATAATTGCTTCAGAATTTTAGAAACAAAGCCAAGTGAATCTTGGACATAATTTTTGAGATGTATTAAATCTTGAGCTAAAGAAAAGTTTACCAGTGTCAGGAGTTTAGGATTTTCTACACAATGTTTTATTTGGCTGCAGGATGACTTCTTTTGAAGACTTTGTGTCAACAAATATATTTCCCTTCTTGGGCCCTGGCATTCCTCAGACTGGTGGTGCTGTTATCCTGCTTTATGGGACTGCTTTGAGTTTTCTCAGATAAGTGTTCATGTGGGATCTGTGTTTAAACAGAGGCTGGGGATCCTGACTGACATCACCCCCACATTCAGTAGCCATTTGTCACCAGATAGCTTGATGGGGCCCTGCTTTTGGGGAAGAGGGGAATGCTTTCTGATGAGCCAGATGAGCTAAGATGTTCCTTTATGTATATATGTATATAGTATGTATGTATGTATGTATGTATGTATGTATGTATGTGTGTATATATATATGTATGTATATATGTATATGTTAGGAGAAAAACCTAGGTTATTAAAAATGAATTAAATAAGGAAATCAATGACATAGAGACACATCATCATGGTGACTCCTGTTAAAACTTTAAAGGATTGTCATGGTTTGAATGAGAAATATCCTCCATAGTTAGTGAACACCCAGTTGGTGGTACCCTTTGGAGATGTTTAGGTGGTACAGCCTTGCTGCTGGAGGAAGTACATCACTGGGATGGGCTTTGAGATTAAAGGCATGGCAACACTTCCCTTTCATGTTCTCAGCCTTGTGTTTGTGGTAGAGCTGAGAGCTCCCTGCTCCTGCCATCATGCCTGCAGCTTGCTGCTGTCTCCTTTACCACGATGAACTCTTATCCCTCTGGAACTGTAAGAGGGAATAAACTCTTTCTTAAGTTGCCCTGGTTTTACCACAGAATAGAAAAGTGACTAGTGTTAGAATTCTCTAAAAATTCTAAAAGAGTCAATACATTTTAATAATGCACAAGCAGGGAAAACTGAATAAACAAACAAATGCAGAATTAAAATAGGCATAGCGGAGATTAAAAAATAATTTTAAAAACTATTTAAAAGTTAATAAAAGCTGATTTACCCAAAAAGAAGTAGAGGAGTTGAACATTAACATCTAGAAGGCCATCCTTTGTCCTGACTGCATTCAATGTAAATGGAAAAAAATTGCTCAACACACTAATGCATGCATTTTGCATAATTTAGATTTAAGGCATACTTTTAAGTTTATTATAATTGTCCACTTTTTGGAATTTCATTTGTATTATTTGGGGATGATGTGTCCTTTCAAATGAAGATAACAATCTACTTGTAAAGTTCATTTATATTGGAAGCAGTGAGGACAAAAGATGACCTTTTCAATGTTGATGTCATTCATGGTCATTATTGTATTCAACTCCTTTATTTCTTTTTGGGAAAATCAACATTTATTTTCAGATGTTTTTTCTGTATCTACAAATACTTTTAGATAATTTCTTACATTTAATAATAAAAATTAATGACATTAAGAAAATTCAGTGCTTTTAATTTTTGATTTTAAAACATTTATTTATTCATTTTAGTATATGAGTATTTTGTTAGCATGTGTGCCTATGCACCACATGTGTGCATGCTGTATGTGAAGGGCAGAAGAGGACATTGGTCCTTTGGGATTGGAGATAGAGAAGGTTATGATCTGCCATGTGAGGAAAGAACACAAAGGTCCTTGTATTCACAAATAGCACTAGGACAACCAGGAATGTGAAGCACGCAGGGCTGTCTTTTCAAAGAAACAGATGTACCAACTGGAACATGGGGAGGGAGAACTGTAGGAGCCGGAGGGGTTGAGGACACCACAAGAACACAACCCACACTTTCAACTAAACAGGGCTCAAAAGACTAAAAGGGGCTCACAGAGACTGAAGCAACAATCATGAAGCCTGTATGGTTCCTCGATAGGTTGTCAGCATATAAGTTATGGTTCTTAGCTTGATGTTTTTGTGGGACCTTTAATAGTGGGAGTCGGGGTGTCTCTAATCCCTTCATTTGTTTTTGGGACCCTTTTTCTCTTACTGGAATGCTTTGATATACCGGTTTGTGCCTAGTCTTATTAGAACTTATTATTTTTTTCCTTTTTTTCTTTTTTATTAGGTATTTTCCTCATTTACATTTCCCATGCTATCTCAAAAGTCCCCCATACCCTCCCCCCCACTCCCCTACCCGCCCATTCCCACTTTTTGGCTCTGGCGTTCCCCTGTACTGGGGCATATAAAGTTTGCAAGTCCAATGGGCCTCTCTTTCCAGTGATGGCCGACTAGGCCATCTTTTGATACATATGTAGTGTTCTATTGAAATCATTGGAAGGGCTGCTCCATTCTAAAGGAAGATGGAGGAGAGGATCTATGGAAGAGGGGAGGTGGGAGGAGTGAATAGAGGTTGGGCATGGGGAGGCTGGGGGGAGTGGGGAGGCTGGGGGGAGTGGGGAGGCTGGGGGGAGTGGGTAGAGTGGAAACTGTTCTCATGATGTATTGAAAACAATGACATGAAAAACAACAAAAACAAAAAAGAAAAAGAGAGAGAAAGAAAGAAAGAAAGAAAGAAAGGAAGAAAGAAAGAAAGAAAGAAAGAAAGGAAATGAAAAAAATATGTAAATCTGGTTTTCAACCCCAAAGGGTGGGAATGGAAGTGATTAATAACCTGGAGATCTGAACTATCTTCAGGGTCAGGCCAAAATAAGCTCTCGCAACCAGGACCAGAGGGAACTAATAGTGTAGGTAACCTTTGTGCTATCTGTATGGTCAGGAGTGTCCAAGCTCCTACTTCCAGGACTGGAGGTGGCTTATAGACCGGATGACTTCTGCCTTATCTGAATGAGCAAGAGCACTCAAGATCCTCCTCAGGCTCCTCAGATACACATGTAGCCTATCTCTAGAGCCCATCTTCATGGAAGAATCTACATGTACTCTGAGGATCGTTTTGATATAATTTTGCCTTCTTGTTCATGGGAGATTGTGTTAGACAAGAAAACATTTTCCCAAATTACAAGGTACTTAAATATTGCCTAAAATAAACTGACCAGGGCACCTTTAGAAATTTGAACCAACATTGGCTAAATCATGTTGAATTTGATTTTCATCTTGCTTCATGTGGGTTGTTACTCTGCCAGCCAGTGCAGTTTGTAGATACTTCCACAGGGGTGTTGGACATTAAACCTGGGTTCTCTGCAAGTGCAGCGAGTGCTGATGCTGAGCCATCTCTCTATCCTCCAGTGTTTGGTAGACAAAAATAATTTTAAGGGGGCTGGTGAGATGGCTCAGTGGGTAAGAGCACCCGACTGCTCTTCCAAAGGTCCAGAGTTCAAATCCCAGCAACCACATGGTGGCTCACAACCATCCGTAACGAGATCTGGCGCCTTCTTCTGGAGTGTCTGAAGACAGCTACAGTATACTTACATATAATAAATAAATAAATCTTAAAAAAAATTAAAAAAAAAATTTTAAAACGCTTGTCACTTTCCCAGGAATACAGGCGTGGCTCAACCTCAGAAAATCTAGTTCATGAGAGACATGATGATGTACATGAAAGAAATGATGAGAATGCATAGAAAGACAGACACAGGACTTTTAATCTTATAAAACACATGCATAATTCCACAACACATGTCATATTTAATGGGCAAATCTGAGGCACCCTTGTTAAGATATGAGTTGAACATGTGAATAAATCTGCATAAATGATGCTTATTGGTAAAGTATGTGTGGCCCTAGCTAACATAATACCAAAACAAAATAATTGACATGGAAAATACATTGAAATTTCTTGATGATGACATAATTTATATTTAAATGCTGTGGGATGAATGACAGATTAGTTTCACAGGGACTGTAACCCACACTTAGGGTTAGGCCCTCGATGATCAACACAGAATGAACTCAATGTGGCATCTCTCACATGCTTCTGCCTGTACCCCCATATGGCAGATAAGGGGTGGCCAGCTCTACTCTGTTCTCTTGTGCTATGGTGCTATACTTCTAAGTAGTACTGCAGTCAGTGAGGGGTAGGGCCAGCTCCCTATCCTTATGCCCTTGGGGCTAGCTCATCTACCTGCCTCAGATGGCTGGGGTTGGAGGAAAGAGGGGAAGACATGGAATTGGGGCAGCTCAGAACAAGGGTCCGACATCAACTTGGCTTCAGGCAATAGCCCAAACCATGGATATCTGCATGACTTTTGGTGGTAACATAGGCCTCAGACATCAGCACAGACCCTGACTGGGATGGGACTATGGGCCCAGACATTTACCCCAGGGACACCATGGGTTGGGATGTCAACATGGCCTCAGGTGGCAGCACAAACAAACCACAGACATCTGGCTGGCCTTTGGTTGCACAAGCACCATAGGCCTTAACACAGACACCAACAGTGATAGGGCCATGTACCCAGACCTGGATATCGCCATGGCCTTAGGTGGCTCTGCAGGCTCCTCATATCTGCCTGCTTTTCACTGTTATTGAGTCTCCGGTTCTACCTCTCTCCACAGAGCAGGAACAATGTTGCTCTCCTATCTGCTCACTGTGTTCTCCATCTTTCCCATCATATGCTTGTTCATGATAGTGGTGCCCGCCATGATGCTGGGCCAAGCATTTTCTTCCAGCTGTCCAGGGGCTGAGAAAATTTTTTTCTTTAATGAAACATTTTTAGAGATGGAGAAGGGCTGGGGGAAGGAGAGAAGGTGGGGGGAGTTGGTGGTGGAGAGCAAGGGAATAGCTGGTAAGAACTGCATAAAGGGAAACTGTGATTAGGATATAGTTTATGGAAAAAACTTTTTACATAATAATAATAATGATAATAATAGTAATAATAATAATGCACTCAAAGTGAGTTTCATAGTGGCTGGGCTTGCTTACATCCCTACCAACTGTGTATAAGGCTTCCCTCTGTCTGTAATCTTATCAGATTTTGCAGTTATTTTATCCTGACTTTAGTAAGATGGAATCCTAGTTCAGTTTTGATTTACATTTCTCCAATAGCTTATGAGGCAAACTTTTTTTCATGTTTATCTTCACTTAAAATTACCTTTTGAGAATTGTGTGATCATTTCATTAGCCAATGTGTTAACTGGGATTTTTGCTTTCTTATTCTTTAGTTGTTTGAGTTCTTTGTATGTTTAGATATTAATCCCATGCCAGATTTATATCTTTTGTTGCAAAGTTTTGAAGGAATTTCCTTAAAGTCATCTTATTTAACCCACCAAATAATTTAATATACCTGCTTATTTTATATCAAGGTACTGTCCGAGTTGTCTTAGTTGGTGGTCTGTTGCTGTGAAAATACACCATGATCAAAATGACTATTATAAAAGAAAGTATTTAACTGGGATCTTGCTTACAGTTTCAGAGGTTTAGTTCATCATCATCATGGTAGGGAGTATGGCAGCATGCAGACAGACACTAGAGAAATACTGAGAGCAGCATCCTGTACCCCAGTCAGCAGGCAGAGCAAAGGCCCATAGTGTGGGCTTTTGAAACTTCAAAGATAAATCTCCCAGTGGCACAATTCTTCCAACAAGGCCATGCCTCCTAATTCTTCCAGGCCTTCTCAATAATGCCCTTCCCTGGTGACTATAGAACGTATGAGGCCATTCTCATTCACCATCCATAGGTGGGCTTGCCATGAACCTTTGTACTGAATATTCACATAGCACTTTAGGTGTGATCTTTGCGTGCTTGGTAAATTTTAAGAAAAAATGGAATTAAACACCAGAAGAGTCTATAAAAGGGTAAAATAAAGACTGGTTCCTGACTTTTGGTTCCTGTCTAGCTTTTTTTTGGTATTGAGATGCCCCTTTAAGCATAGAGCTTATTGTTTAGAAAGAAGTAGAATGTCTACTACTTAGGCAGCAAGAATGATCTTTATAACTAAATTTTAATTTTGATGAATAGAATTTGAGCATTTGAAAGTTTCTGAAAGATTGTGAGGTAGCTTTGGAATTGTTATATTTAGTGGTAGTTGATAAGACATCTACTCGAAGATAAATAAGTAAAGAGATAAATAGAGACTAGCATAGCAGAAGAAAAGCAGAAGAGACAACATAATTAATAACACATTGCTGCACATAGTGCCTCAAATCATCAGTACAGAAGCTATACATGACTTCTGAATAATGACAGCAAGCCAACTAGGCGAGCAAGGAGTCAAGATGCACAATTTAATGTAACTGTACCTTTGGCTATTTTATTGGGTTCTTTTACCTACCACCTTTCTCCTTCTTTTATACCCCCCAACACTAGCTAAGAGAAAAGCAAGGATAGAGGGAAAGGGGGTGTTGATCTCATTAGAGTACTTCCTGTTGATTAAGGGCATGAAGTTCCTTGGGACAATTTTGATCTTAATAGTTAGGATATATCCAAATAGCAATTCAGCAACCAGCACTAGCAGCAGGGGCAACAGGAGCAGGGAAAGCATCAGTCACCTCTCTCAGAGCTCTGGCATTTAGTTACTCTCTAAAGAGTCCCCAGAATTCCAAATATACACTATCTTCAGTTGGCAAAATCATGCGTCTGACGGACCATGAGACAAATCATAGTCAGTTGCTGTGAACAATCTGAAGCAGCCCATATACCATAGATGGGATTAGAATGAGAACATACACTTCTGTGTTTTTTAAAGAAACCAAAATTCTTAGTATGATTTAATAAAGAATTTTCTAAAAATGGGAGTTGACTTATATAAAGGGATAATGTATTTATCAGCTTGATTGTAGTGTCATTTCACAATGTATAGGTATGGTGAATCTTCATATATTTACCTTGAAAATATATATGCAATTTTCATTTGTCAAATATTAAAAAATTATCCAACTAAAATGATAAATGTTTCCCACCAAAATATCCACTTTCTGTGACACATTTGAGTCATCTTTATTAAGAAGAATGAGGCACATAAAGTCAAGATCATGTGGTAGATCTAGGACAGGTCCACATCCCGGTGAGCTGAATTCTGGATTCTTCATTAGGCTTCAGGTAGTTAGAGAAGAGTGGGGTCAAATTCTAAGTTAGGACTTGGCTTGATTCCCTTAGGAGTCAGCTGAGACAAGATCGATGTGCATACATGTAGCAACAGAAGGTGAGTTGTAAAAGGTCATGAGAGGAGAGGCAGTGAATGTCTCAAACCTTTAGCCAAATCATTAATTTCAAACAAGTGATTTCTAAATTTTCTTTGACAAGGATATTCTATGATTCAATACCCTTAAAATAATAACAAACATTTTAAAATCTTGCTCATGTAGTGTATATAAACGGACAGATGTGATTTGTAGTGGTTTGCATATAGTGCGTTCCACCAAAAGGCTCTTGGAGTGAAGATTTAGTTTCCAGCTAATGGTTGTATTTGGAAGGTGGGATCTAGATGGAGAAAGTAAACCACTGAGGGTGGGCTCTTGTCTGAGACCTTCCTGATCACATATACTTCCTGTTTGCCTTGAGATAAGAACCTCTTTCACCATAGACTCTGAGTACTATGATGTTCTGCCAACGTAGTGGTATGCAAGTGACCCTCTGAAGCTACAAACTAAAATACATTGTAGCCTCCCCCAGCCTGAAGCAGGCTGGTGCAGACCTTGTCGCCATGGGGCCACCTGTGGTGCAGCTTTCTGACTTGGCTGGTTTCTTTTGAAATGTCAACTACCCTGCTCTTCTCCGAGATCCTGCTGCCTGCTGAGACACCTTTGAGACAATCCATGTTGCATCTTTGGGCTGGCGACAGGCACCAAGCATGGACTGGTGGGGGGATGGGCCTTCCCTCTTTTAAGCACGGTCTCTTAGTAAACTCGTGGGCCTTGATCAGAGAAAACTTGTTTTGGCCTCATTATTTTCTCTCACAGTCTAGTCTCTTTCAGCCCCAGCCTGCCTTCCAGGAGTACCCAGTTCATGTAGGCCGGCTGGCTTACAACAATACATAGTTCCCCATTTTAAGTTTTTCTTGACTATTTTTGACATAAAAGCTAGAAAACAGTGATTTTAGATTATATTAGATTATACTTTTTATTTATCTTGCTTGTTTGTTTCTAAATGAAGTATCTACTAGCATCTTAAGAGGACTAGCATTTCCCAGCACAAAGGAATTGTGTGAAGAAATTTAGATCTTGTATTAAGACTATGAAAGAATGTAGAAAGGTTTTCAGCAATGAAAGAAGTGATGTGTTACCCAGATTCACCCAATAAAGTTTTAAGATGAATGAAAGGGAAAAAATAATGAAATCAAGGGGAGTATTGATTGTGATAGTTCAAAGTGATTAGTAGTGTGGACTTAATGGAATGCCAATAACACAAATGAGTAGAAGAACAAAAAAAAAATCTATTTCAATGGATGACAGAATGTTATGGCAGAAGGTGTGGAAGAGGTCAAGCAGAAATCAGGTTTTGGACCTTGGGAAAAAATTGAGACGAGTAACAGTAGAATTATATATAGCAAGGCCTAGCAAGAATGCTGATTGCAGATATGAGCCCTGCTTTCCAGGGGCTGTTCAGGAGATTATGCACAAGAGTGCTGTTGGGGGTACAGAGGTGGAGCAAATGTCTGGGCTGAACACAATATTTTTGGCAAATTTCTAGCTAAATACCAGGTAGAAGGAGGCCCCTATAGCGTCTGTGCAGACCTTATCGGCAGGGTGTTCTAAAGAGTTTGTGGAAACAGAAAACCCAGTTCCTAATTCTTTGCCACTGTTTCTTTAAAACTTTTGTCAAATTAATCATTGATTGAATCTCCAACATTTAGGGGCAGTAAAATGCTAGTCAGAAATACTTTTATACAGGTTAAACGAGATAATATTTGTTGTAAGGTTGCTTTGCAAGTTGTAACAGTTAAGTTCTAGGAGATCTGCCTCTCTTTTCTGGCTTCTGTGAAAGGAAATAAAACTTGAGACCTGTGATTCATGTAATGTATGTCAAATAGCCCAGCACCTCCTGCTCACCCCCCCCCTTTCTATAGGGAGCATAGTTAAAAGCTGAAACATTAACCAGATACATTGTCAATTCAGATAAGCCCCCGGCTTTAGAATCCTTATATGCCCCGGCCTGCACGTACTACTCTGCTGGCTCATAATCATGTTCCTGATGTTTGAATGGGCCAATCATGTGCAACCACGCCAATTCCTCTCCAAGCCCCAGCCCCTTTTCTATAAAAACCCCTAGCTTCCAAGCTTCGTGGTCAATTCCTCTGTCTCCTGCACAAGATTCATATTGACCAGGAGCTCCATCATTAAAGCTACCTCATGCTTTTGCATCAAGGAAGTCTCTCGTGTTTCTTTGGGTAACCCCATGTCCTGAGACTTGAGTGGGGGGTTCCTTCTTGGGGTCCTAAATTTGGGTGCTCGTCCGGGATTTGAGGGGTCCCCAAGGACTCAAAATACCCCTTGGAGGTACGTTTTGTATGTGTGTGGTGTGTTTGTGTGGCCGCTGAGTCTGTGCCTTGTTTTTCAGAGTCTGGTATTCTGGCAGCTTCCGTTGAGGTCCATGAGGACCCACGGCTGCGGAGGGGGATGCCCTAAGGCCCGCAGGCTGCACCCCTGGAAGACGTTCCAAGGGAGACCCTGGAGGGAGTGCCCAGGGTACGGAACAGTCAGGAGGACCTGACTGTTGCCCGGCAGAGTAAAGGAGAGAGAGTGCTCTTCCTGCCAGAGAAGGAGTGGATGCGGAATCCCACTCCGTCAGAGGTAGTGTTTGGTTGGTTGTATAAATCCAGATGCAGATGAGTGTGCGGACGAGTGTGCTTAGATACTGGTGTCTTTTATTCTCTGTTGCTGTCTTGTTTTTGTGTTGCTGTCTTGTTTTTGTTTGTGGTTTCCGTCATGGGACAGACTGTGTGTGTGGTGCCAACTGTGGACTTGGACTGATGTTAGGACAGAATTTGTCAGTGATAGTTAAGAAAAACAACTCAGCGCGCTGTCCCTGGCCGCATGCAGCTGCAGGACCAGACTGAGAACTTCCGGCTTTGGCGGCAGCAGCGCATGCTGGTTGAGGTGAGGCGAGGCACCATGTGGGAAACCGTGGCCCAGGGGGGGAACACTGATGCGGAGGTTTCCCCAGGATGCCTGCCCCATCACCACCACGCATTTCACCGCCCATGGGAAGGGAAAGAAAAGAAAGAGGGGCGAGGCCTGCAGGGCCCCGTACTAGCCCTGCCTGGCTTCCTAGAGCAGCCACAATGCCTGCTGGGGAGGGGCCAACTAGAGTCGCCTCCTCCACGGCCTTCCCCCCTCCCCGAGTTGGCCTGGTGCAGCCAGCTGTGAGAGCTGCATTCCCTTTCCCTGCCCCAGGTGTTTTCTCTTCTAGGGCGGCCCCGCCCTAAGCTGCTAACCACCTAGGGAGACATCTGCTCACTTAAAACTTCTGTGTCAGGTAAGGAGCACCTACAAGTCTAATCACCAGGCTCTGACAAATGGGTATAGAGATCTAGAAAAAGGTGAGCTTAGACTGTAAGGAAGAGCAAAGCTCCAGCAGACTCAGGAGAGACAGTAAAAATAGAGATGAAAGTGATTAGAGAAAATGAAGTCCAGAAGGCCTCAGTGGCCATGGCCTTCATAAGGCAGTCAGCTCCAGATATCAGAAAGAAACTTCAGAGATTAGAAGGTGTATTACAAGAGGGAGACAGTTATGCGATCTAGTGAAAGAGGCAGAAAAAGTGTGTGTGTGTGTGTGAGAGAGAGAGAGAGAGGAGGGAGGCAGAAGAAAAACAGGAGGGATCGTAGACAAGAAAGAAATTTGACTAGAAACTTGGCCACAGTGGTAAGAGAGAAAGAAAAGACAAGATCTAGACAGGAAATCTGGGCAACAGAAGGCTGAGCCTCAGCTAAAAAGGCTCAGCTGTGTCAGACTGAAGTTACTTATTTGAGATACACCCTTCAAGACGGGAAGCAGTGGCAAAAGAAAGCCAGAAAAAAAGACTGTAACATAGATCCCCACCCCAACTACACCAAGGCAAGTAAGAGAATTCTTAGGTACCGCTGGCTTCTACAGACTCTAGATACCTGGGTTGGCGACCTTAGCTGCCCTGTTGTACCCCCTAAGCAAGGAAGGGGAAGTGTTTGTGTGGACCCCAGATCACCCAAAAGCCTTTAGAGAAATGAAAAAGGCCCCATTGATGGCCAGCCTTTGCCTGACCTAACCAAGCCTTTCACTCTTTACGTGGAAGAGAGAGCAGGGGTCGCTAGAGGAGTCCTTACTTAGACTTTGGAACCTTTGAAAAAGGCCAGTGGCTTACCTATCCAAGAAGTTACACCCTGTTGCCAGCGGGTGGTTTCTTGCCTGAAAGCTATTGCTGCCATAGCTCTGCTTGTCAAGGATGCTGATAAACTCACTCTTGGACAGCAAATAACTGTAGTGGAACCCCACACTCTTGAGAGCATTATCCAAAAGCCCCGTGACTGATGGATGACAACCAATGCTCCTGCGACACATTATCAGAGCTTTTTTGTTGACTGAACTAGTGATCTTTACTCCCCCACTGTCCTCAAGCGACCCTACTGCCCGAGACTTCACCTACTCATCACTGCGCTGACATTCTGGCAGAAGAAACTGGTACTCGTCGAGCTGGTACATGGATGGCAGTAGCCTCGAGGTTGAAGGTAAGCAGAAGGCGGGGACAGCAGTATGGTGGTGGACAAAAAGCAAGCGATCCAGGCCAGCACCCTCCCTAAAGGGACGTCGGCCCAGAAAGCTGAACTTGTGACTTTGGTACAATCTCTATAAATGGCAAAATGGAAGTCTACACTGACAGCAGGTATGTTTTTGCCACTGTACGGAGCAATATACAGACAAAGAGGGCTGTTGACATCTACAGAGAAAGATCTAAGATGCTGTGGTTAAAGGAAATCAGATGGCAGATCTAACCGCCAAACAGGCAGCCCAAGGAGCAATGATCCTCGCAGTCAAGGAGCCTAAAGATTATTATGACATCAGAGAGACCAGCTTTAGATACACCCCTGAGCACTATCAAGTTATGGACATTATTTGACCCACCTGGGGGCCAAGAAATTAAAAGGTGTGGTTAGGTCCTTTGACTACTATGTTACAGGACTCTCTGACTTGGCAGAAGAAATAGTCAAAAGCTGCAAGGCTTGTGCTATGACGAGGTAAAATTTACAGAAATTGCCAGCTAGATATGGCAACAAGTACTTATTAGTGTTTAAAGACATCTTTTCAAGGCGGATAGAAGCTTTTCCTACCAGGACTAAGACAGCCAATGTGATAGCCAAGAAGATCCTAAAAGAAATCTTCCCAAGGTAATGGACCTGCCTTTGTTGCCTAGGTAAATCAGGGACTGGCCAAGATATTAGAGATTGGTTAAAAGTTACATTGTGCATACAGGCTCCAAAGCTCAGGACAGGTAAAAAAGATAAATAAAATTCTAAAAGAGACTGGTGCAGACTTCTCCATGCCCTATTTAGAACTAGAAATACTCCCTTTTGATTCAGCCTTACTCTTTTTAAGATCCTTTATGGGGCTCCCATGTTCATCACTGTCTTAAATGATGTATTTAACCCTACATGTTGTTGTAATAATAATCTGTATGCTAAGTAAAAGGCTTGCAGGTGGGTGCAGAAAGAAGGCTGGTCACAATTGGCTACAGTGAACGAGCCAGGTACCCCAAAAGACATCTCACCAGTTCCAGCCAGAGATCTGATCTCCGTACACCTACATCATGCCCAGACCCTCAAGCCTCACTAGAAGGGTCCCTGCCTAGTTCTGTTTACTATCCCTTCTTATTCTGTTGATTTCTATTCTCCTCATAGAGATATAGACTTCTAAAATTCTAAGATTAGAATTACTTTAGTAGAAGAAGAGAGGAATGAAAGGAAATAAAACTTGAGACCTGTGATTCATGTAATGTATGTCAAATAGCCCGGCGACTCCTGCTCATCCCCCCTTTCTATAGGGAGCATAGTTAAAAGCTGAAACATTAACCAGATACATTGTCAACTCAGATAAGCCCCTTTAGAATCCTTATATGCCCCGGCCTGCACGTACTACTCTGCTGGCTCATAATCATGTTCCTGATGTTTTAATGGGCCAATCATGTGCAACCTCACCAATTCCTTCCCCAGCCCCAGCCCCTTTTCTATAAAAACCCCTAGCTTCCAAGCTTCGTGGTCGATTCCTCTGTCTCCTGCGCAAGATACATATCGACCCGGAGCTCCGCCATTAAAGCTACCTCATGCTTTTGCATCAAGGAAGTCTCTCGTGTTTCTTTGGATAACCCCATGTCCTGAGACTTGAGTGGGGGGCTTCTTCTTTGGGTCCTACATCTGCAAGCTCTAGGCATGCATGAGGTACACCCACATACATGTAGGCAAAATATTAATACACACAAAAAAGTAAATCTTTTAAAATGTTTAAGGACTGATCCAGCTCTGGCTCTGTTGTGAATTGTGATTTGATGGAGATGGAAAGATAAGATGTAAATTCCAGGTTCAGAAGTCAGCCCCATCGCAAGCTGGCAGAGAGTTACAGGTCATTGTTGTTTACATCTATGTACATACAAGGATCTGCAGGATTGACTGCTGTTACAGGAGAAGCAAGGCTTTTTCCTGGGAGTAATAATTAGGGACCTACTCATTAGGTATTTGAGGTCTGAATGGACACACCACAGGAAATTAGGTAAGATACTCATAAGTAGGTTTGGGGTAGAAGACAAGGGCATCAATTACTAAAGCTTGTAATATCCAGAGCAGAGGCAAAGGTAATCTTGATGATATTGGGCAGGTGACCTAATGAGAAGACTTTGTTTCAGAGTTAGGGTGTCCTTAAATCCTTAAATAATAAAAATACAATAATTATAATCAATGTTAACACTGTATACCAAGAACTATTTGCCATTATTTAATTATACTAAGGAAATAATTTAGTTTCCAAATGATCTCATTGTTATTATTAACCACTCCACTTTTATCTTTTGAGACAACGTCTAACTCTTATAGCCCAGTGCACTGGCTGGTTTTGTGTGTAAGCTGGACACAGGTTAGAATCATCAGAGAGGTGGTAGCCTTGGTGAGAAAATGCCTCTATGAACTCCAGCTGTATGACATTTCCTAAATTAGTAATCAGTGGGGGCAGGCCCACACCATTGTGGGCAGTGCCAGACCTGGGCCGGTCCTAGGTTTTTTAAGAATGCAGGCGGAGCAAGGCAGTGAGCAGTGCCTCTCCATAACTTCAGCATCAGCTTCTGCCTCCATGACCCTGCCCTGTTTGAGTTCTTATCCTGGCTTCCTTTGGTGATGAACAGCAATGTGGAAGTATACGCTAAACAGGTTTTCTTCCCCTGCTTGCCTTTTGGTCATAGTGTTTTGTTCTAGCAATAGAAACCCTAACTAAGACACCGACCCTTGTTTCAACACCCTAGCAATTCTTCCCCGGTCTTCCATGTGCTTGAATTACAGACATGCCTGGATTTTCATTAGCTTTTACACATGGCGAAACCAAGGCCTGATTAGCTCAACCTGTAAGCAGTCGCGCTAGACTCTATAAACCATGGGAATGGCTTCAGAATCAAGATTCTGCAACTCTGTGCTACTGCTGTGGGTGTCATAGAGGTAGAGGCAAGGGCAGGCACACCCACCACCCTCAGTAACCCAAGCCTTGGAGGTTCATTCTTGCTAACGTCTGTACTCTGCATTCCTGTGCCCCAGGTCCCTTTATACCACGGATCAATGTACTCGCTATCACTGGATGGTAACCCCAAGACAAAGGGCATCTTGCTTTTTAATATACTGGATTTCTGACAAGAAGGTGATGTAATCCAGTGAAAGACAATATTTAGGATCAGAAAAGATAGGAATTTGGTGCTGGCTCCCATCACATGTGACTTTGTAGCCTTCTGAATGTTATTTAAGTTCTATTACATTTTAATTTTGTCACTTGCTGTTAGTGTTGTGTACAATGTCTTCATGAGCAGGTTTTGGAATTAGACCTTTGGGTCCTGGCTTAGCCCATTTATGATAAGTGAGAGTGCTGGAAAATTATAAGCTTTTCTATTTTGAGCTTCCCTTTAAAAAAAATAGAAATGATATGAAGTGTGCACCCACCGGAGAGTTTTAAGGAAGATATAATGGAGTGTTGGCATGATGCCTGAGAGTCGGTGAGTGCTGGGCAGGCTTTCTCTGTATTTACAAAGCCATAACATTTTAACCTGGTTTATGGAGCTATTTATAGTTTATAATGAGAAGGACACAAAGTGAAGACTCTGTGCAGTACATATACTGCGCAAGGCACCAGAGAGGCCCTCACTGTGCTTCAAGTGTTATTACTGCTCACCTTAATGAACTTACACAGAGTGGTTACCAAACAAGCTCATCTTCTCCCCCAGAGGCCTCACACTCTGCAAGTTCTCTCTTAAATGCAGAAGACCTCTAGAGGCAGTGAGCCTAGGATACAAATCTTATAAAACACTAATTAATTTTCCCATGTATGGGTGTTTTGCCTACATGTTTAGCTGTGCACTATATACATACCTGGTGCCTGTGGAGGCCAGTAGAGGGCACTGGATGTTGTGAACCACCAGGTGGGTGTTAGGAATTGAACCCATACACTCTGGAAGAACATCTAGTGCTCTTAACTACTGCACCATCTCTGCAACCCTGAAATTCAATCTTGTTACTGATTCTAGGATAGTGCAAGGAAGCTACATCACAGTGAAATGGGCAGGTGGGCTGTTTTCTCCAGGATTCTTCCAAGAGCTGTATCTGGGAATTCTCCTAGCTCCTTAGCAGGTAGCTTTGTTCCTCTGAGTTATTGGGAATATCACTCCTTGCTTATGCTTGAATGGAAGCCTCTCTTATGGCTGACCCATCACTTCTTACAAAAGTTCCTGTGAAGAAAATAAAATTAGTTTAGTTGCCTTCTTATCATAATTACAATAAAAACACAGTTATGGAAGACTGAGTTGTCTTCAGTTTCTGTTCCATTAGTTGTGTCTTCTGACACTTAGAAATATTTTTCCTATTTTATTAATATTTTTTTCAGAATTTTCCACACTGTATCATGAACATATTCACCCCTGTCCCCATTTGCAGATAGGGCTAAATAGGGTAGGGGGAAGGAATATGGAGAGGGGTAACTAACATTAAAGACATTTTGAAACATTATATGATAATTTTAGAAATATAATTTTTTGTTTGTGTGCTTATTCATGTGTGAACAGGTGTTGAGTGTGTGTGTGTGTGTTTGTGTATGTGTACCTTTGTAGGCCAGACCAACCTCAATTTGTTCCTCAAGTGCCACCTACCTTTTTTTTTCTTTTTTAATGTTTATACTACCATAATGTTATTTATTATTATTCATCATTCTTGAAGGTATCTCATTGTCCTGAAGCTTACCAAATATGCTGCCTAGCTAGTGAACTCCTGGAATACAAGTGAGCGTGTTATACTAGCACCATCCTCTCCCATTCCTTTGTTAAATGTGGATTTTTGTAGAAGATCAAACTCGGGTTCTTATTCTGCCAGGCGAACATTTATCAACTGCCGTGACAGTTTTAAATCTTCCCTTGCGTGTGTTTTTTATTTTCAATTCTGCTTGCTATTTCCCAGCTGACAGCTGTGGAAATGAGACCTTGGCTTTCTTATACTATCCTTTCCAACATAAACACGTACCAGAGAAACACACACACTTCTTTTCCTGGCATAACAATGACATCATGACTTGAGTATTGAACAATACTCACTGTGAATAATTATGTTCACCTTAATTATGACTGAGTTATAGCTATTTTATCACCACTAATTATTATGTCGTCTTTCTTGTAAAATTTTTACTTCCCCTGGTATTAATAATTACCTCATTGACTGTTTGCATAGCACTTTCTGTGGCTATCAATACTTTCCCTGAACACTGAGACAATAGTATAAGTCTTTGAGTTTATTTACCATAATAGGCAGTGTGTTTATTCTACCCAGTCATAGACATTTTTGCTACAGCCCTGACTCTTTTTCTACCCCATGGACTACTTATTCTTATGTTGGTATTTCTTGGTTCTTTGTTCTTATTTGTAAATGGGTCAATATAAAACATAGACTATCATTTGATAGGCTTTGGAAATTGGTTGGTACTTCAGTGATTTCAGTGGGAGATCTGTAAATGACAGCTCTAGTTGTCTTCCCTGGCCATGCCAGCATACTTAGAAAGGGATCTATTGATTGTCACCTGTCAGGAATAAGCCTAGCTGCTCACAACCTGGAAATCTCTAGGGAAAGAGACAAGCAGGTAGAATGCTGAATCTTTGTCAGGGCTCCTCTTCTGAGCATAGGACCTGCTTTGCCTGGTGTATGGTGTCTTTAAATACAGAGTTCACTCACTCAACCTTCCTGCTTTCTGGCGGGAACTGCATGGCAGCTATTGTCGGCAGCTTCTGAGAAGACTTTTAAACATGCCTATATTTTATGCCTCCCTGTCATTTCGTTCTTCCTGGGTTCTGGACACTGTCTGGTAATCTTCCATTTACCTCTGCACTCTCAGACCACTTCCAGCTTAGATCTCTGGTTTCCTTCATCTGCCTCATTGATTTTTCTACCCACCTGTTCTGTCAAGCTTTAAACATCCTGGCTCTCCCCACTGCTCTCATTTCTTTGATTCTTGAAGATGTGTGTCTTTTTAGAGTTCTTGCTTATGGTTTTAGTGACATTTGCTAAAAGCAGGTGTAGATACATATAAGACTCATGCACAAATGCGCTGCTTTAAGAGTGTCTCCACCACGTGCTCCTTGGCAGGATGGAAGTTGAGTCTTCTCTTCCTTACACATGTGTTCCCTCCTGACAGCAGCTAGGTCCCTGCTTTTTGTACCCTTCTCTTTTTCCTTCCCTTCTTTTCCTTTCTCTCCTCTCCTCTTCTCACTCCCACTCTTTCTTTCTACCTACATTTTTACTCGTTAGATGAAGCTAAGCAGAGGCATTGCCTTTTCCTTTTCAGTAGCTACCCATGTGGCCCACATTAAACCAGCTATCTTTTCCTTCTTCATGTAATGTGACAATGTGTCCATATATTCTTCCCATGGCATCTTCATCGGAATCTTTCATATTCCATCATTCTTAATTTTGTAACCTGCTAGATTCCAGAAAACCCTTTGGTGCCTATTGTTATTAAATATCATTCTTCAGTTTCTAGTCAGTTTTATTCATTTCTTATGAAGTTTATTGACTTCTCTTTTGTTGAAATTGTCATGATTATGCACAACCAAAGAACTGTAAGTGATACAAGGTATTAGGTAGTTTTTATGATAATATCTTGGCTTTTGTAGTCTGAAAAACAAACACAGAACTGAGGGATTTTTCTCTTCAAGATACTGAATTAATTCATGAAATAAAATTCACATTCTTAAGAAATTCTTTTTTTTAAATTAGGTATTTTCCTCAATTACATTTCCAATGCTATCCAAAAAGTCCCCAATACACTCCCCCCCCCCCAGTCCCTCACCCACCCACCCCCACCCCTTGGCCCTGGCATTCCCCTGTACTGGGGCATATAAAGTTGGCAAGTCCAATGGGCCTCTCTTTCCTAGTCGGCCATCTTTTGATACAAATGCAGCTAGAGTCAAGAGCTCTGGGGTACTGGTTAGTTCATAATAATGATCCACCTATGGGGTTGCAGTTCCCTTTAGCTCCTTGGGTACTTTCTCTAGCTCCTCCATTGGGGGCCCTATGATCCATCCAATAGCTGACTGTGAGCATCCACTTCTGTGTTTGCTAGGCCCTGGCATTGTCTCACAAGAGACAGCTATATTTGGGTCCTTTCAGCAAAATCTTGCTAGTGTATGCAATGTTGTCAGCGTTTGGAAGCTGATTATGGGATGGATCCCTGGATATGGCAGTCTTTAGATGGTCCATCCTTTCTTTTTTTTTTTTTCACTGTTTTTTTTATTACATATTTTCCTCAATTACATTTCCAATGCTATCCCAAAAGTCCCCCATACCGCCCCCCACTTCCCTACCCTCCCATTCCCATTCTTTTGGCCCTGGCATTCCCCTATATTGGGGCATATAAAGTTTGCAAGTCCAATGGGCCTCTCTTTCCAGTGATGGCCGACTAGGCCATCTTTCGATACATATGCAGCTAGAGACAAGAGCTCCGGGGTACTGGTTAGTTCATCATGTTGTTCCAACTATAGGGTTGCAGATCCCTTTAGCTCCTTGGGTACTTTCTCTAGCTTCTCCATTGGGAGCCCTGTGATCCATCCAATAGCTGACTGTGAGCATCCACTCCTGTGTTTGCTAGGCCCCTGCATAGTCTCACAAGAGACAGCTATCTTTGGGTCCTTTCAGCAAAATCTTGCTAGTGTATGCAATGGTGTCAGCGTTTAGAAGCTGATTATGGGATGGATCCCTGGATACGGCAGTCTTTAGATGGTCCATCCTTTCTTCACAGCTCCAAACTTTATCTCTGTAACTCTTTCCATGGGTGTTTTGTTCCCAATTCCAAGAAGGGGCATAGTGTCCACACTTTGGTCTTCGTTCTTCTTGAGTTTCATGCGTTTAACAAATTGTATCTTATATCTTGGGTATCCTAAGTTTTTGGGCTAATATCCTCTTATCAGTGAGTACATATTGTGTGAGTTCCTTTGTGAATATGTTACCTCACTCAGGATGATGCCCTCCAGATCCATCCATTTGCCTAGGAATTTCATAAATTCATTCCTTTTAATAGCTGAGTAGTACTCCATTGTGTAAATGTACCACATTATTTTCTGTATCCATTCCTCTGTTGAGGGGCATCTGGGTTCTTTCCAGCTTCTGGCTATTATAAATAAGGCTGCTATGAACATAGTGGAGCATGTGTCCTTCTTACCGGTTGGAACATCTTCTGGATATATGCCCAGGAGAGGTATTGCTGGATCCTCTGGTAGTATTATGTCCAATTTTCTGAGGAACCGCCAAACTGATTTCCAGAGTGGTTGTACCAGCTTGCAATCCCACCAACAAGAAGGAGTGTTCCTCTTTCTCCACATCCTCGCCAGCATCTACTGTCACCTGAATTTTTGATCTTAGCCATTCTGACTGGTGTGAGGTGGAATCTCAGGGTTGTTTTGATTTGCATTTCCCTGATGATTAAGGATGTTGAATATTTTTTCAGGTGCTTCTCTGCCATTCGGTATTCCTCAGGTGAGAATTCTTTGTTTAGCTCTGAGCCCCATTTTTTAATGGGGTTATTTGATTTTCTGGAGTCCACCTTCTTGAGTTCCTTATATATATTGGATATTATTCCCCTATCTGATTTAGGATAGGTAAAGATCCTTTCCCAATCTGTTGGTGGTCAGATCAGCAATATTAGAAAAAAAAATCTCTGACATAAGCAAATATTTAAGATGTTACTTTTGTGGATGAACTTTCTTTCTTACTCTGTGGTTATTAGCTTGAAAAGTACACACTCCAGGTAATGGCTTCCTTCCAGTTGGGAGCCCAGAATAAGCAGCAAAGAGCAGAACTGTTTGAACTAGTTGAACCGCAAATGTATATGTGGTAAAAATAAGCACATACCGTTACGACTGCTATGAAGGTTGTTTTTTATACAAACTTATTGACGGTGTCTTTTGCCTTGCAGAAGCTTTGCAACTTTATGAGGTCCCATTTATCGATTCTGGATCTTACAGCACAAGCCTTTGCTGTTCTATTCAGGAATTTTTCCCCTGTACCCATATCTTCAAGGCTTTTCCCTACTTTCTCCTCTATAAGTTTCAGTGTCTCTGGTTTTATGTGGAGTTCCTTAATCCACTTAGATTTGACCTTGGTACAAGGAGATAGGAATGGATCGAATCGCATTCTTCTACATGATAACTGCCAGTTGTGCCAGCACCATTTGTTGAAAATACTGTCTTTCTTCCACTGGATGGTTTTAGCTCCCTTGTCAAAGATCAAGGTATGTGGGTTGATCTCAGGGTCTTCAATTCTGTTCCATTGGTCTACTTGTCTGTCGATATACCAGTACCACGCAGTTTTTATCACAATTGCTCTGTAGTAAAGCTTTAGGTCTGGCATGGTGATTCCACCAGAGGTTCTTTTATCCTTGAGAAGAGTTTTTGCTATCCTAGGTTTTTTGTTGTTCCAGATGAATTTGCAGATTGCCCTTTCTAATTCGTTGAAGAATTGAGTTGGAATTTTGATGGGGATTGCATTGAATCAGTAGATTGCTTTTGGTAAGATAGCCATTTTTACACTGTTGATCCTGCCAATCCATGAGCATGAAGAAATTATTTTTCAGTGTATAGAGATAAGTTATGGAATAGGGCTTAGTTTCACTCATCTACAAAACAAAACACATGATAGCACGTCAGTGACAAGCAATGAACATTTAGTTTTTGCTTTTGTGTTTGCGGTTGACTTAGGTACCTTCTTTTCACTGTTGGTTTTTAGGTAAGCTGTTGCTCTCCTTCATGTTTCTTGCTCTGGGGACCATGATCTAGGGGCAGAAGCTACCAATTATATTCTCAGGAGGATGGCAAGAACGCTAAAACATAAGCCAGTCACACGGGCTCATTTCAAACTTCTGCTTATATCACATACTCTCCCAACATGCCACCAGCAAAGTAAGTCACTTAAATGAAGATCGGAAACTCTACTTCTACAAGTCCACAGCAAGAGTGGGAATATTTAGTACTGTTATAGAAATGCGAATACTTGCTGTACTATTTCATTCTATCAGAGTATGCCCCTCTGTTGTGGTTACTTATATTTTACAAATATATATATATAAGATTCATATATATATCTATATATATATATATGATTTGGAGAATATGACTACCTGCCACACACTTAACATATATTCACAGAGTAAGAATTCAGTAACAGAAATAAACACTTCCACCAGAAACTGGAAAAAAAGTGCAAGATAGAATTTCTGAAGTTAAAAAAAAAAAAAAAAAGGGAATTCTGAAGTCCTGCTGGGCAAAGAAATATTTCTAGGTCCCTAGATTTGAACATGGTTATTTCTATAGGAATCACATCCTGCTCTGTTGTTTAAATCTGTTGTGGACCCTGTGGAGACCTTTTCTTGTCAGTCATTACCCAGTTTCTTCCAGAGCGTTGACGACACAGCATTTATTTCATATACTCTCAGCTTCTTTTAGCTGAAGCTGGTAACAATTTTGACAATATCATCCTCTCAAAAAATATTGTGAGTTTTCTATGGGTTTCATTCTATGTAAATACATGGTAAAACATGGCCTGTTCTTTATGCTTTACATACCTTCTCTCTAGAGTGACTGAGCGATAAGTAATTGAGAGGCACCAAGCTCCTTTAGGGCATCCTCCAAAGATTTTTACTCGGCTGCAAAAAGCAGAAAAGATGAAGCCCCAGCCTCCTACAAGCTAATATCGAATGTTACAACTTCACCCTTGATTTGGTATTCTGAGTCTGTTTAATAACCATCATATGCTTTATCTGAGTCCATCTTTGAACCCTGCAACTTCTTACATTTAAATCCCCCTCCTATGAGTTTTTGCAAACTGACCATTTATTTCCTCTGTTCTACCATTTCAGGCAATTTTGTAATACTGCAGCTATTAGAAATTAACTCACCTTTCTAAATTGTTCTTCAAAAGTTCTTTGCATGATGCCAAATTTAGTAAACATATTTTATGTTAGTTATCCCAGGAAATTACTTTATCTTCTTTGGCAGTATATGATATCCATTACCGTTTTTCAGCTTTTACTTTCAGTTTTCTTGTTGCTTACAGCCAACGTTACATCTGTAAAGTTTTAGCAGTGTGAGATATGTGGTACCAATGTGTGTTCTAGCCAGGTGTTTGTATAAAAAACAACCTTCATAGCAGTCGTAACGGTATGTGCTTATTTTTACCACATATACATTTGCGGTTCAACTAGTTCAAACAGTTCTGCTCTTTGCTGCTTATTCTGGGCTCCCAACTGGAAGGAAGCCATTACCTGGAGTGTGTACTTTTCAAGCTAATAACCACAGAGTAAGAAAGAAAGTTCATCCACAAAAGTAACATCTTAAATATTTGCTTATGTCAGAGATTTTTTTTTCTAATATTGCTGATCTGATACCCAGTCAGATGTTGCTGTCTCAATCATGGTGAAGATGAGTGAATTCCATTCACATGACACCATGAGAGCGGATATACTGTAATACTCTAATGTGGTAGATGAATTGATACCATAATTAAATTCTCCATGAGACAAGCTAGAAATATGGAAAAATTAAATGGATCTGAGAAAGGAAAAGATTTTTCTTAACTCTCCTCCACTCCCAGGGTCTGGTTTACATTCCTTGGGAGCTGAGTCAAGAATTTCTGCCCAAAGAGAAAATGCAAAACTGCTGTGAAGACTTCCTGTGTAGAGATGATACCTCCTTTCCTGAGACATTTCCTAGTTCAGATGATTGCAACAGCTGATCAACTTTGGTCAAGGCCAGATCATGTGTCTTACATCTTTATGGCCTTTGACTTTAACCTGCCATCTGTAAAACTGAGCAAATCAACAGCAACCACTTTACAATTTTATCTAAGAAAAGAGATTAAGATAAATAAGTAGACACATTTTAAATTTGCTTTTAAAAAGCTTTACTTAATCTTTGAAACTGTAAATTACATCTCTTGAAGAATGAGACCTCAAACGTGGTGACATCATATACATAACTATTAACAGGTAAACATGTTCTTAAAATAATGCTTATATTCTGATCCTGTCTCTACTGTGTACTTGTGATTTTTTAAAAAATAAACTCCAGTTTTCTTTCAAACAGAATGTCTTAAATGTTTTTCTTCAAGCTAAGTCAAAGGCCCCCAAACTGGAGGTCCTCAAGTTATTCAGCTGGCTAGGTCAGCCTGCATCTCTGACTACCATGGGTATTATGATCTCTCAGAAGTATATCGTTGATCTAAGAGCCTTCCTTCCTACTGGAAATATTTGTTTATCCTCTGAAGAAATTGTTCCTTTTTTTTTAAATGAACTTATTTCTTCAATTGCTGAATATATCTTTTGTTAAGAGGACAAAAAAGTTCTTTCATGCCCCACTTCTCTGAGGAAGCAAATGCTCAAAGCAAACAATAATTCACACACACTAAAAGAACTAATTTATGTTGGCAGAGATCTTAGGAATGTCTCTGACAATGTGGTGAATGCACAGGGTAATACTTGATGGAAGAGAGCAGCCATAATTCAAACGTTCACTGAATTCACTGGGTTTAGATTCATGGTGCCAGTTATAATGTACCTGAGGGTCGAACATGTGCTGTACTGGTGAATGCAAATAGATCCACAGCCTTCTGGGGACAGTAGACCCTGTGAGATCTACTGGATGATAGAACTCATGACACATATCTTTCTTTTTTTTTTTTTTTTTTTGTATTTTTATTACATATTTTCCTCAATTACATTTCCAATACTATCCCAAAAGTCCCCCATAGCGCCCCCCACTTCCCTACCCACCCATTCCCATTCTTTTGGCCCTGGCATTCCCCTATATTGGGGCATATAAAGTTTGCAAGTCCAATGGGCCTCTCTTTCCATTGATGGCCGACTAGGCCATCTTTCGATACATATGCAGCTAGAGACAAGAGCTCCAGGGTTCTGGTTAGTACATCATGTTGTTCCAACAATAGGGTTGCAGATCCCTTTAGCTCCTTGGGTACTTTCTCTAGCTTCTCCATTGGGAGCCCTGTGATACATCCAATAGCTGACTGTGAACATCCACTCCTGTGTTTGCTAGGCCCCGGCATCGTCACACAAGAGACAGCTATATTTGGGTCCTTTCAGCAAAATCTTGCTAGTGTATGCAATGGTGTCAGCGTTTAGAAGCTGATTATGGGACGGATCCCTGGATACAGCAGTCTCTAAATGGTCCATCCTTTCATCACAGCTACGAACTTTGTCTCTGTAACTCCTTCCCTGGGTGTTTTGTTCCCAATTCTAAGAAGGTGCACAGTGTCCACACTTTGGTCTTCATTCTTCTTGAGTTTCATGCGTTTATCAAATTGTATCTTATATCTTGGGTATCCTAAGTTTTGGGCTAATATCCACTTATCAATGAATATATATTGTGTGAGTTCTTTTGTGATTGTGTTACTTCACTCAAGATGATGCCCTCCAGGTCCATCCATTTGGCTAGGAATTTCATAAATTCATTCTTTTTAATAGCTGAGTAGTACTCCATTGTGTAAATGTACCATAATTTCTGTATCCATTCCTCTGTTGAGGGACATCTGGGTTCTTTCCAGCTTCTGGCTATTATAAATAGGGCTGCTATGAACATAGTGGAGCATGTGTCCTTTTTACCGGTTGGGACATCTTCTGGATATATGCCCAGGAGAGGTATTGCTGGATCCTCCGGTAGTACTATGTCCAATTTTCTGAGGAACCGCCAGACTGATTTCCAGAGTGGTTGTACAAGCTTGCAATCCCACCAACAATGGAGGAGTGTTCCTCTTTCTCCACATCCTCGCCAGCATCTGCTGTCACCTGAATTTTTGATCTTAGCCATTCTGACTGGTGTGAGGTGGAATCTCAGGGTTGTTTTGATTTGCATTTCCCTGATGATTAAGGATGTTGAACATTTTTTCAGGTGCTTCTCTGCCATTCGGTATTCCTCAGGTGAGAATTCTTTGTTCAGTTCTGAGCCCCATTTTTTAATGGGGTTATTTGACTTTCTGGAGTCCACCTTCTTGAGTTCTTTATATATATTGGATATTAGTCCCTTATCTGATTTAGGATAGGTGAAGATCCTTTCCCAATCTGTTGGTGGTTTTTTTGTCTTATTGATGGTGTCTTTAGCCTTGCAGAAGCTTTGTAGTTTCATGAGGTCCCACTTGTCAATTCTCGATCTTACAGCACAAGCCATTACTGTTCTATTCAGGAATTTTTCCCCTGTGCCCATATCTTCAAGGCTTTTCCCCACTTTCTCCTCTATAAGTTTCAGGGTCTCTGGTTTTATGTGAAGTTCCTTGATCCACTTAGACTTGACCTTAGTACAAGGAGATAGGAATGGATCGATTCGCATTCTTCTACATGTTAACAACCAGTTGTGCCAGCACCATTTGTTGAAAATGCTGTCTTTCTTCCACTGGATGTTTTTAGCTCCCTTGTCGAAGATCAAGTGACCATAGGTGTGTGGGTTCATTTCTGGGTCTTCAATTCTATTCCATTGGTCTATTTGTCTGTCACTATACCAGTACCATGCAGTTTTTATCACAATTGCTCTGTAGTAGAGCTTTAGGTCCGGCATGGTGATTCCACCAGAGGTTCTTTTATCCTTGAGAAGAGTTTTTGCTATCCTAGGTTTTTTGTTATTCCAGATGAATTTGCAGATTGCACTTTCTAATTCGTTGAAGAATTGATTTGGAATTTTGATGGGGATTGCATTGAATCTGTAGATTGCTTTTGGCAAGATAGCCATTTTTACAATGTTGATCCTGCCAATCCATGAGCATGGGAGATCTTTCCATCTTCTGAGATCTTCTATAATTTCTTTCTTCAGAGACTTGAAGTTTTTATTATACAGATCTTTCACTTCCTTAGTTAGAGTCACGCCAAGATATTTTATATTATTTGTGACTATTGAGAAGGGTGTTGTTTCCCTAATTTCTTTCTCAGCCTGTTTATTCTTTGTGTAGAGAAAGGCCATTGATTTGTTTGAGTTAATTTTATATCCAGCTACTTCACCGAAGCTGTTTATCAGGCTTAGGAGTTCTCTGGTGGAATTTTTAGGGTCACTTATATATACTATCATATCATCTGCAAAAAGTGATATTTTGACTTCATCTTTTCCAATTTGTATCCCTTTGATCTCCTTTTGTTGTCGAATTGCTCTGGCTAGGACTTCAAGTACAATGTTGAATAGGTATGGAGAAAGTGGACAGCCTTGTCTAGTCCCTGATTTTAGAGGGATTGCTTCAAGCTTCTCACCATTTACTTTGATGTTGGCTACTGGTTTGCTGTAGATTGCTTTTATCATGTTTAGGTATGGGCCTTGAATTCCTGATCTTTCCAAGACTTTTATCATGAATGGGTGTTGGATCTTGTCAAATGCTTTTTCCGCATCTAAGGAGATGACCAAGTGGTTTTAGTCTTTGAGTTTGTTTATATACTGGATTACGTTGATGGATTTCCGTATATTGAACCATCCCTGCATCCCTGGGATGAAACCTACTTGGTCAGGATGGATGATTGTTTTGATGTGCTCTTGGATTAGGTTAGCAAGAACTTTATTGAGGATTTTTGCATCAATATTCATAAGGGATATTGGTCTGAAGTTTTCTATCTTTGTTGGGTCTTTTTGTGGTTTAGGTATCAGAGTAATTGTGGCTTCATAGAATGAGTTGGGTAGAGTACCTTCTGTTTCTATTTTGTGGAATAGTTTGTGAAGAACTGGGATTAGATCTTCTTTGAAGGTCTGATAGAACTCTGCACTAAACCCATCTGGTCCTGGGCTTTTTTTAGTTGGGAGACTATTAATGACTGCTTCTATTTCTTTGGGGGATATAGGGCTGTTTAGATCATTAACCTGATCTTGATTCAACTTTGGTACCTGGTATCTGTCTAGGAACTTCTCCATTTCATCCAGGTTCTCCAGTTTTGTTGAGTATAGCCTTTGGTAGAAGGATCTGATGGTGTTTTGGATGTCTTCAGGATCTGTTGTTATGTCTCCTTTTTCATTTCTGATTTTGTTAATTAGGATGCTTTCCCTGTGCCCTCTAGTGAGTCTGGCTAAGGGTTTATCTATCTTGTTGATTTTCTCAAAGAACCAGCTCCTTGATTGGTTGATTCTTTGAATAGTTTTTCTTGTTTCCACTTGGTTGATTTCACCCCTGAGTTTGATTATTTCCTGCCGTCTACTCCTCTTGGGTGAATTTGCTTCCTTTTGTTCTAGTGCTTTTAGGTGTGTTGTCAAGCTGCTAATGTGTGCTCTCTCTAGTTTTCTTTTGGAGGCACTCAGAGCTATGAGTTTTCCTCTTAGAAATGCTTTCATTGCGTCCCATAAGTTTGGGTATGTTGTGGCTTCATTTTCATTGAACTCTAAAAAGTCCTTAATTTCTTTCTTTATTCCTTCCTTGACCAAGGTATCATTGAGAAGAGTGTTGTTCAGTTTCCACGTGAAGGTTGGCTTTCTATTATTTATTTTGTTATTGAAGATCAGCCTTAGGCCATGGTGATCTGATAGGATGCATGGGACAATTTCAATATTTTTATATCTGTTGAGGCCTGCTTTGTGACCAATTATGTGGTCAATTTTGGAGAAGGTACCATGAGGTGCTGAGAAGAAGGTATATCCTTTTGTTTTAGGATAGAATGTTCTGTAGATATCTGCCAGATCCATTTGATTCATAATTTCTCTTAGTTTCACTGTGTCCCGGTTTAGTTTCTGTTACCATGATCTGTCCATTGGTGAAAGTGGTGTGTTGAAGTCTCCCACTATTATTGTATGAGGTGCAATGTGTGCTTTGAGATTTACTAAAGTTTCTTTAATGAATGTGGCTGCCTTTGTATTTGGAGCATAGATATTCAGGATTGATAGTTCCTCTTGGAGGATTTTACCTTTGATGAGTATGAAGTGTCCCTCCCTGTCTTTTTTAATGACTTTGGGTTGGAAGTCAATCTTTTCAGATATTAGAATGGCTACTCCAGCTTGTTTCTTCATGCCATTTGCTTGGAAAATTGTTTTCCAGACTTTCATTCTGAGGTAGTGTCTATCCTTTTCTCTGAGATGAGTTTCCTGTAAGCAGCAAAATGTTGGGTCTTGTTTGTGTAGCCAGTTTGTTAGTCTATGTCTTTTTATCGGGGAGTTGAGTCCATTGATATTAAGAGATATTAAGGAAAAGTACTTGTTGTTTCCTGTTATTTTTGTTGTTAAAGTTGGCATTTTGTTCTTGTGGCTGTCTTCTTTTAGGTTTGTTGAGGGATTACCTTCTTGTTGTTTCTAGGGCGTGGTTCCTGTCCTTGTATTGGTTTTTTTCTGTTATTATCCTTTGAAGGGCTGGATTCGTGGAGAGATAATGTGTGAATTTGGTTTTGTCGTGGAATACTTTGGTTTCTCCATCTATGTTAATTGAGAGTTTGGCTGGGTATAGTAGCCTGGGTTGGAATTTGTGTTCTTTTAGTGTCTGTATAACATCCGTCCAGGATCTTCTGGCTTTCATAGTCTCTGGTGAAAAATCTGGTGTAATTCTGATAGGCTTGCCTTTATATGTTACTTGGCCGTTTTCTCTTACTGCTTTTAGTATTCTATCTTTATTTAGAGCATTTGTTGCTCTGATTATTATGTGTCGGGAGGTATTTCTTTTCTGGTCCAGTCTATTTGGAGTTCTGTAGGCTTCTTGTATGTTCATGGGCATTTCTTTCTTTAGATTTGGGAAGTTTTCTTCCATAATTTTGTTGAAGATGTTTGCTGGTCCTTTGAGTTGAAAATCTTCATTCTCATCCACTCCTATTATCCGTAGGTTTGGTCTTCTCATTGCGTCCTGTATTTCTTGGATGTTTTGAGTTAGGATCTTTTTGCATTTTACATTTTCCTTGATTGTTGTGCCGATGTTCTCTATGGAATCTTCTGCACCTGAGATTCTCTCTTCCATCTCTTGTATTCTGTTGCTGATGCTCGTATCTATGGTTCCAGATTTCTTTCCTAGGGTTTCTATCTCCAGTGTTGCCTCATTTTGGGTTTTCTTTATTGTGTCTACTTCCCTTTTTAGGTCTAGTATGGTTTTGTTCATTTCCATCATCTGTTTGGATGTGTTTTCCTGTTTTTCTGTAAGGACTTCTACCTGTTTGATTATGTTATCGTGTTTTTCTTTAAGGATTTGTAACTCTTTAGCAGTGTTCTCCTGCAATTCTTTAAGGGATTTTTGTGCTTTCTCTTTATTGTCTTCTGCCTGTTTAGCAGTGTTCTCCTGCATTTCTTTAAGTGTGTTATTAAAGTCCTTCTTGAAGTTCTCTATCATCATCAGGAGATATGCTTTTAAATCCGTGTCTAGCTTTTCCGGTGTGTTGGGGTGCCCTGGACTGGGCGTAGTGGGGGTGCTGGGTTCTGATGATGGTGAGTGGTCTTGGTTTCTGTTAGTAAGATTATTACGTTTACCTTTCGCCATCTGGTAATCTCTGGGGTTAGTTGTTATCGTTGTCACTGTTTAAAGATTGGAGCAGAAGCTGTGTTCCACTCACCAGCAGTCTCTAAATCCTGCGGCGGGGGTCGTGGGTAGCTGACGGTACCCAGGTGCTGGTCCAGCCGGAAGAGGCCTGTGGTCCTACACAGGCCGTTTTTCTGCTTCCCTAACTAATGCAGTCTCTGGTTCCGCGTGCAATTGGATTGGAGCAGAAGCTGTGTTCCACTCTCCAGAAGTCTTAAGATCCTGTGGTGGGTGTTGTGGGTAGCTGGTGAGTGTCAGCTGACTCTTCGCCCCAGCTGCCCTGGTGCTTTTCTGACCGGAAGAGGGTTGTAGCCCTATGTAGGCCGGATTTCTCTCTCCCCAACCAGAGCAGTCTCAGGTCCCGCGTGATTGGACTGGAACAGAAGCTGTGTTCCACTCACCAGCAGTCCCAAAATCCTGCGGCGGGGGTCGTGGGTAGCTGGCGGGTGTCAGGCAACCCTGCGCTCCCGCTACCCCGGCACTGATCTGGCCGGATGAGGCCTGTGGCCCTACTCAGGCCGGTTTCTGCTTCCCTAACTAATGCAGTCTCAGGTCCCGCGCAATTGGATTGGAGCAGAAGCTGTGTTCCACTCACCAGCAGTCCCAAAATCCTGCAGCGGGGGTCGTGGGTAGCTGGCGGGTGTCAGGCAACCCTGCGCTCCCGCTACCCCGGCGCTGGATGTGGCCTGTGGCCCTACTCAGGCCGGTTTCTGCTTCCCTAACTAATGCAGTCTCAGGTCCCGCGCAATTGGATTGGAGCTGAAGCTGTGTTCCACTCACCAGCAGTCCCAAAATCCTGCAGCGGGGGTCGTGGGTAGCTGGCGGGTGTCAGGCAACCCTGCGCTCCCGCTACCCCGGCGCTGATCCAGCCGGATGAGGCCTGTGGTCCTACTCAGGCCGGTTTCTGCTTCCCTAACTAATGCAGTCTCAGGTCCCGCGCAATTGGATTGGAGCAGAAGCTGTGCTCCACTCACCAGAAGTCTTAAGATCCTGTGGCGGGTGTTGTGGGTAGCTGGCGAGTGTCAGCAGACCCTGCGCCCCAGCTGCCCTGGTGCTTTTCTGACCGGAAGAGGGTTGTGGCCCTATGTAGGCCGGATTTCTCCCTCCCCAACCAGAGCAGTCTCAGGTCCCGCGTGATTGGACTGGAACAGAAGCTGTGTTCCACTCACCAGCAGTCCCAAAATCCTGCGGCGGGGGTCGTGGGTAGCTGGCGGGTGTCAGGCAACCCTGCGCTCCCGCTACCCCGGCACTGATCTGGCAGGATGAGGCCTGTGGCCCTACTCAGGCCGGTTTCTGCTTCCCTAACTAATGCAGTCTCAGGTCCCGCGCAATTGGATTGGAGCTGAAGCTGTGTTCCACTCACCAGCAGTCCCAAAATCCTGCGGCGGGGGTCGTGGGTAGCTGGCGGGTGTCAGGCAACCCTGCGCTCCCGCTACCCCGGTGCTGATCCAGCCGGATGAGGCCTGTGGTCCTACTCAGGCCGGTTTCTGCTTCCCTAACTAATGCAGTCTCAGGTCGACACATATCTTTCTAGTTCATGCTAGGTTTTATGTTCTCTAAAACTTAAGGGCTTAGAACAGGGGTTTTTAAACCCTTTCATTACTGGCATTTAATACACAATGCCTACAAAATGTTGAGAAATGCTGATAGAAAACAATAAGTCTTAACTTGCATGATTAAACCAGTATAATTATGTAGGGTAAGAAATATTTGTGTGTACAGTAAAAACACTGTAGTCCATAATCCAACAATCATGCATCTAGACCGAGGGGCTTTAGGCAGCCTGCACTGATTGGCAGTGGGTGGCATGCTGATATGCACAGTGCAAAGTGCACATATTCTGTGTTCAAATATGAAGCTACAGTGAAATCCCATGATGCAACATGCCTGAGCACCACCCAAATACCTTGGATCCACTAAGCACTTGAGTTTGAATCAATTTCTGCTCATTTCACGTCAAGAAATCATTTCCTGTTGTCAAGGGTTTCAGAATTTCCACATTCATTACTGCACATAAGATGGCACCTCCAGTGTTAGAGGCTGTGGCTTAGGGGATGGTGCTCTTACCAAATATTATGGGACATAGTGGCATGTATTGTCTCTATATACTAGATGTTCTTCCGAACCTGATAGGTAGAGAGAACCAGGACATTCTCAATGAACTTCTGATTGATAAGAAGTGAGTCCCTGTTCCTCACATAGACAGTGAGTATAAACATTGAGCTTTGTCTTAAGGTATTCAAAATTTTAAGAACTATACTAGCAAGCAAGTTAGATGACACAGCATTCCAGCACCTCATATCCTTACAGAGGCTCTCCTGAGACAGAGTGGTTAAACCAGTCCATTTTTAATGGGTGAGGATTCTACCATGTTGTTAGGTAAAATTGCTATTATTATTATTATTATTATTATTATTATTAACCTGCCACTAGATGAAGGATAGGGCAACATCAGCCTGCAGAGGTCCACAGCTCTAAATCAACCCACTCTTGCCTACCCGACTTCTAAGGTTTATGCCTTCCTCCTGCGTCCATTCCTTGCTGCTTGTAGTTTCCGTGGCATGCCAAGGGCTGGAATTTGTTCAGCTGCCCCACCTTCTTCTAGGAAACAGCAGCTGCCATTGTTTTGTGTGAACCAGGGAAAGAAAGAGTTGTGAGATTCAATAAGTAAATTTCATCTTGTCAAGTTTGCCTCAAAATAGATCAAACAGTTCTCTAAAACCATATGGTGGTGGTTTTCTGTTTTCAAATGTATATATGACAAAGAAATTCTTAACAATAGATAGAATTCCAATTCTCTGATATCCTATGTGGAAACAAAACCACACTTTGTTAAATGCTAGCCTCACAAGTAAAAAATTTCCCTATTTTTTGTTTGATGATGGTCCTTTAGATTCCAGGTCACTGTTCTCTATTGACAATTTGTCTTCTTCACCCTGCTCCAAGTGTGCCTGTCACATTTATCATACTTGTTGGGCAGTGGAGAAAGCAGCAAGGCTTGTTGAACACAGTGTGGGAAAGATGCATTATCAGTATGGGTTTGGAAACTAAGTTCAAAAATACATTACATTGTCTGTTGCAAATTTATTGTCATTTAAAAGTAGAGGGATAGTTTTACCCCATTTATGAATAAGGTATTTTCCCACTCTGTTCCTGTGAAATTCATTTTTTTAAGCTATAGATTTTTCTAGGTTCAAAAGTAATACATGCTCACAGGATAAAGTCTTAAAATTCAAAGAAACTAAAAAGCAGAAAAAATGTTATCTATAAAGCATGATGTGTTGATTTACTGATTATTGTTTAACAATGCAGACTTGTTTATAAAGTACGCATACTAATATTAAAATTATTCCTTAGTAATTATTAAACAATATATAGTATTCATAATAGTGGAGAAGAGTTAGATCTTGGGGAGTAGGAAGAAGACCAAAATGGTCCTAATTGTCTTTGCTTGTATTGCTGGAGTTCCAGATGGTTGTGAGTTACCCTAACATGGGCTTTCAAATCTACAAGAACTGTTTTTTTGAAAGGTTATATTTTATTGCATGTTTTGTTCTTTTATAAAAACGCATTAATTACATATATGTGAGTGTATCCGTGGACTGGATTTGTTACACTGATGTGTGTTTTCACTCTTTCAGCAGCATTACACTGATGGGGCTTTGTGTATTAATCTTGGTTTTTACATCTTGATTAATTAAAGTCTGAAAATGATGCTTCTACACTCTCCTACTGTAGCTGTTTCACAATTGTCTCAGCTCTTCTAGCTTCTTTGATTTTTCCATATCAGGTCTAGTATTAGCTTGTCAAGTTCTAAAAAAGGAGTCTTATTAGGATTTTTTGTATTAAGATAGTGTTAAATCTTTGGGGAAATTTATATAACATTTTAAAGCTAAGTCTTAGTATTCATGAGGTAGGGAAAGGGGAGTCATGCATTTGAGCCAGCCCAAAGATGGTGAATCCTGGCCTGGCCAAGGCTAGATAGGGAACCACAGGGTAGCTGGGCATACATGATCTTACCTATAAACAACAAGACATTGCTACCTTCAATTTATAGGGAATACTACCAATTTGAGTCAGTAGGTCTTTGGGTCCTCTTTTTTTTTTTGATTTTTAGTCAAAATTATAAATAGTCAAAATATATTTATACAAGTCATAAATATATTTTAAGTTCTTTTCAAAGTTTCTCAGATTTTAGACACAATTCTCTCCTCTGATTGAATCTATTAGTGATGCTTTCTTTCTATTGTGTGTCAGGTTGTTTGTTTGGTTTTAGTTCAGCTTTGGGTTTTGGTTATTTTTTTTTTCTGTTTTGTGAGAAAGAATCCTACTCCACAGCTCCAAGTAGACTGAACTCACTATATAACCCAGGGTGAACTAATACAGCTAGCTCTCTTCCTGGCTCTACCTTCATGCTGATTACAGGAATGAGCTCTCACGAGGAGATCCAGTGTGCTTCCTAAGACATTAGGTGTTTAATTTCCAAAGTTCCCATTTTTCAAAATCTAATTTCCTTTCTTATTTTTCTGACTTTTTTTTTATCCACACCGAGGAATTTTTCCTATATTTCACTGGCTTTCCTCTCGAGGTTATGAATTGACTTCCTTATTTTATTACTCTTCCTGTTAAGAAAGGAAATTCTGATCATGCCCAAATCAACCTGGACACATTAAATTTACATTCATGATTAAATATGTACAGGATAGTAACAGAAAAAATTTCCTCTGTGAGAAATAGTATGTCCACGGTCACAGACCTTCTGCAAGAATTATACTCATCATTAAAATATCATAAGCGCTTATGTTAAACTCAAGAAAAATAAAATATCCACTCAGTACTACCTTCAGCATATTCTTAGACATGCTTAACAATGCATTAAGACAAGGAAAGAAAAATGGGAATTAAGGCACAAAACATTCATCCTCTTTAGAAAGTGTAATCTTGTATGCTTGTGAGATGGGACAAATATCCCTGGATGATGAATGGAATGTAACAGGGAGCAGGAAGCACAGACCAAGGATGAAATCTGTTTTTTATTTTTATTGAATATTTTATTTATTTACATTTCAAATGTTATCCCCTTTCCCAGTTTCCCCTCCAGAAACCCCCTATCCCATCCTCTTTCTGCTTCTATGAGGGTGCTCACCCACCCACCTATTGCTGCCTCCCCACCCTGGCATTCCCCTACACTGGGGCATCAACCCTTTACAGGACCAATGGCCTATCCTCTCATTGATATTCAACAAGGCCATTCTCTGCTACATTTGCTGCTGGAGCCATGGGTGCCTCCATGTATACTCATTGGATGATGGTTTAGTCCCTGGGAGCTTTTGGCAGTAGGAGAGGAGAGTGAGGGGAGGGTCTTATTTGTTGATATTGTTGTTCTTCCTATGAGTTGTAAACCCCTTCAGTTACTTCAGTCCTTTCTCTAACTCCCACTGGGGACCCAGTGCTCAGTCCACTGCTTGGCTGTGAGCATCTGCCTCTGTATTTGTCAAATTGTATTTGGCAAAGCCTCTCAGGAGACAGCTATATCAGGCTCCTGTCAGCAAGCACTTCTTGACATCCACCCGTAGTGTCTGGGTTTGGTGTCTGTATATTGGATGGATCTTCAGGTGGGGCAGTCTCTGGATGACCTTTCCTTCAGTCTCTGCTCCACACTTTGTCTCCATATTTCCTCCCTTGAGTATTTTGTTTCCCCATTCTAAGAAGGACTGAAGCATACACACTTTAAACTCCCTTCTTCTTGAGCTTCATATGGTCTGTGAATTGTATCTTGGTTATTCTGCTGTCAACTGGTATGCACATCTTCAAATGAGGTAATGGTAAATGTTAATATAAAAATGAAAAAAGCTGGGCATGGTGGCACATGCCTTTAATCCCAGAACTCAGGAGGCAGAGGCAGGAAGATTTCTGAGTTCAAGGCCAGCCTGGTCTACAGAGTGAGTTCCAGGACAACCAGGGCTATACAGAGAAACCCTGTCTCATAAAACAAAAACCAAAAACCAACAAAAAGAAGAAGAAGAAGAAGAAGAAGAAGAAGAAGAAGAAGAAGAAGAAGAAGAAGAAGAAGAAGAAGAAGAAGAAGAAGAAAAATATCAAAGTTTTAATATATGAGTCTAGATTTTTATCTGAGGAAAGGGTCATGAGGAGATGTTAGATATCTTAGATAGGCAACATAATAGATGCCTATCTAGACCTTGGTGAAGAGGTTAGGATTAAAAGTACAAATTTGGGAGTTATCAGAATATATATGGCACTCAAAAATTTGTGTCAAATGGAATTATTTAAGAAGAAAATGCTATAGGCATTTAAGTCAAGCTGATGACACTGGAAGAGACTAGAGCACATAGATAAGACAAAAACATGAACTTACTATAGTGTCACTGAACTGTGGGAAAGATATACTTTCCCAAAGGTCATCAGGAATACATCAATAGGCATATGTTCCTGAATGTTAAATAGAAAGTTATAACTAATGAAGGCAGTGGAAGCTATTGGTAAGTTGGGAAGACAGTGACCTGGAACCCAGCCAGGTGGGTTCAGGGAGGTAAAGAGTGTGAGACATCAAAGTCAAAAATGTTCTTGACCAGTGGAATAGAATTGAAGACCCAGAAATGAACCGACACACCTATGGTCACTTGATCTTCGACAAGGGAGCTAAAACCATCCAGTGGAAAAAAGACAGCATTTTCAACAAATGGTGCTGGCACAACTGGTGGTTATCATGTAGAAGAATGCGAATTGATCCATTCCTTTCTCCTTGTACTAAGGTCAAATTTAAGTGGACCAGGGAACTCCACACAAACCAGAGACAGTGAAACTTATAGAGGAGAAAGTGTGGAAAAGCCTCGAAGATATGGGCACAGGGGAAAAATTCCTGAATAGAACAGCAATGGCTTGTGCTGTAGGTTCGAAAATCGACAAATGGGACCTCATAAAATTACAAAGCTTCTGTAAGGCAAAAGACACCGTCAATAAGACAAAAAGTCCATAAACAGATTGGGAAAGGATCTTTACCTATCCTAAATCAGATAGGGGACTAATATCCAATATATAAAAAGAACTCAAGAAGGTGGACTCCAGAAAATCAAATAACCCCATTAAAAATGGGGCTCAGAGCTAAACAAAGAATTCTCACCTGAGGAATACCAAATGGCTGAGAATCACCTGAAAAAATGTTTAGCATCCTAAATCATCAGGGAAATGCAAATCAAAACAACCCTGAGATTCCACCTCACACCAGTCAGAATGGCTAAGATCAAAAATTCAGGTGACAGCAGATGCTGGCAAGGATGTGGAGAAAGAGGAACACTCCTCCATTGTTGGTGGGATTGCAAGCTTGTACAACAACTCTGTCAATCAGTCTGGTGGTTCCTCAGAAAATTGGACATAGTACTACTGGAGGATCCCACAATACCTCTCCTGGGCATATATCCAGAAGATGTTCCAACTGGTAAGAAAGACACATGCTCCATTATGTTCATAGCAGTCTTATTTATAATAGTCAGAAGCTGGAAAGAACTCAGATGCCCCTCAACAGAGGAATGGATACAGAAAATGTGATACATTTACACAATGGAGTACTCAGCTATTAAAAAGAATGAATTTATGAAATTCCTAGGCAAATGGATGGACTTGGAGGGCATCATCCTGAGTGAGGTAACCCAATCACAAAAACACTCACATGATATGTACTCACTGATAAGTGGATATTAGCCCAGAAACTTAGAATACCCAAGATACAAGATATAATTTGCAAAACACATGAAACTCAAGAAGAATGAAGACCAAAGTGTAGACACTTTGCCCCTTCATAGAATTGGGAACAAAACACCCGTGGAAGGAGTTACAGAGACAAAGTTTGGAGCTGAGAAAAAAGGATGGACTATCTAGAGACTGCCATTCCCGGATCCATCCCATAATCAGCCTCCAAACACTGACACCATTGCATACACCAACAAGATTTTGCTGAAAGAACCCTGATATAGCTGTCTCTTGTAAGGTATTCCCGGAGCCTGGCAAACACAGAAGTGGATGCTCACAGTCAGCTATTGGATGGAACACAGGGCCTCCAATGTAGGAGTTAGAGAAAGTACCCAAGCAGCTAAAGGGGTCAGCAATCCTATAGGTGGAGCAACAATATGAACTAACCAGTACCCTGTGAGCTCGTGTCTCTAGCTGCATATGTATCAGAAGTTGGCCTAGTAGGCCATCATTGGGAAGAGAGGCCCCTTGGTCTAGCAAACTTTATATGCCTCAGTATGGGTGAATGCCAGGGCCAAGAAGAGGGAGTGGGTGGGTAGGGGAGTGGAGGGGGAGGGTATGGGGGACTTTTGGCATAGCATTTGGAATGTAAATGAAGAAAATACCTAATTAAAAAATAAATTAAAAAATGTTCTGGATGCACTGAGAAGTGGGGAGAAGCAGGAAAGTTCTTCAAGGGTAAAGCACCAAGGAAGAGCTTGTTTGCTAAAACAAAAAGATAGTTATATATAGTTGTAAGGAATCCAGTATGGAGGAGCTAGAGAGATGGCTCGGCAGCCAGAACACATACTCTTCTGTCAAAGATCCAGCATTCATATGGGACAGCTTACATTTGGCCTTTAACTCCAGCTCCAGGGGAATCTGACTCATACGCACGTACCTACACACAGGTGAACACACACACATACATACACACATGGACACATGGACACACATCTACAAGATAAAGATCTTTAAAACTAATTAATCCAGTGCATCCAGAGAAATTGTGATATGGGTCAAAAAGAGAAAAATGTCAGTTAAATTTGTTTTGTCTGAAATTATAAAGTGTGTCGAGAGGAAGAATGAGTCAGAACATTAATAAGCCAACGTGATGTAACTAGCTCAGAGATCATTTTCATAATATAGACTACCTTTCCCCCTCTCAGTTCACTCCGTTTAACTTTAACCAGACACAAGAAGAGGAATATCCCCTTCCCTTTTCTACTCCCCGCCCCCCACCTCTCCTCTACCCTCCCAGGCTGTCTCTGTCTCTCTGTCTTTCTATACATCTCTTATGTCAATCTCTCCCACTCATCATTTAGGCCTGATTTAGTTTAAGGTACCCTAAATGAGTGAAAAATAATGTCTTTACCATTCAATAGCTAGAATTCTCAACTGCATATCTTTTCCTTTAACTGTTGCAGCTAAAGCCCAGCTAGTCAGCCCAGGGATGTTGGGTTTTTAAGAGATGACACAGAGATAGACAGCTTAAAGAATGATTCATCCTGTTAGTGGCCTCAAGTGGGCAATGCCTACAACTTTAGCATCATAACCAAAGTCTCCTCATAGTGTTTTTGCTCTCTGTGGTTTGAACTTGTACATGCGGATCTTAACATGATCAAACTCAGGTTTCCACATGTTCTATCTTCAATGGGTGCCTTAGTCACACCTGCATCACCATGACACCCCCCCCCAAAAAAAAACCCACAGAAAAAAAGTCAACAAATATTTACCATTATCTTTGGTTTATGATTTGAGGGTTTTAATCCATTTGGTGAGGAAAGCATGAGATCAGCGATTCGTGGTAGTAGGGATATGGGGCAAAGGAGAGACAGCTGTTCACATCCTGGTGTGGTACAAAGTGAAGTGTGGCAGAAGCTAGGAGCAGAGCTACAACAGTTATCCCAAGTGGCTTACTTCTCTCAGCAGGCACTACCTCCTAAAGGTATACAATCTCCAAAAATGTAACTACCCCCTGGGAACTAGCATTTAAAAAAAAGAGCCTCTGGGGTGCAGTTCAGATACAGTAAAGTTCTCCAAATGTTTTCTAATATTTCCCTTCCCTGTGAAGCATCCCAAGGATTTCTTTTCTGTTGTTTACTGACTAAGAAGCTGGAGCATAGCAGTACAGTGCATATATTCCCCTCATAACCTCCTTGGCAAAATATCCCAGCAGCGTAACAACCTCTTCCTACAAGACCTCTCTCCATTTGTTACAATTTTTGGAAACCTAAAGAGGGGTTAAATCTCCTTTGTGTTAACTTTGTTTGGTTCATGAAGCTCTAAGCTTTGGCCAACTAATGTTTTTAGAATCAGACACAGAAGCAAATGCATACTAATACCCAGGATATACATATTACAAAAGTAGAAATCATTCTTGTTTCACCTTGGGTATAGCCTTTTCCAATGGCCAACCTGTGTGTTACATAAAGAGAATTCAGTGTATATTGGTTAAATAAATGAAGTCATTAGTGGTTTAGGTGTAGTTGAGATAGGGACCATTAGGTAAAACATCCTACTGTTTTGTCACTCAGAGGCATTTTCTGTGTGTCTTCATATACAAATGAAGACACAAAATAGGTTTAAGCAACTTTTAGCTCAGGAATTCTTAGATTAAGGAACGCATATACTTAAGATTGAGTACTGGAATTCTGAATAAACCTGAACAAAGTAAGAATGATAGTCCTGTCTTAGGAGAGCAAAAGGTGGAGTTAAAGCTCTTGTTTCCCCCAGCACACACGGCAATAAATGTAGACCTTGTAAATTGGTCAAATTGTTGGTTGCAATGAGCTCATGTTGGCACACTCAAGCAGGAGTCCCCATTGGAAGGTGCTGATGTCTGCTGTGATCTGTACTTCAATGTCTATAGTAAATACCATCTCAGAGGGAGGAGCAAGCCTGCTCCAGGCAGCCCCTTCCTAAGGCTACTCTTTTCCTTCACAGGGTGAAACTCACTGATGCAAATTGCTCAGCTGGGTTTTAATTAAAAGTCTGCTCCCTGGGGTTTCCTGACTACCTACTTCTCATCCTTCTCTTCCCTTTAGTCACTTCTCTTTTCCCACAACACCCTGCATATAGGCCCATGGTGGAGAACGCTGACAATAATGAGGCCCCAGGAACAGTTCAAAGGCTGCTGTAAAACTTTGAAAATTAAGCCCTGGAGGTTTCAAGAGCTGTAATTAGAATTCATGGTTAGAAGTGACCTAAGATAACCCTGCCATCAAGCTGGAAATTTTCTATGTCCACGGGTCTGCTGGAGCCTGGGTGGGAGTCAGTGGCCTTCTGGACCCAAGAGTGAACAGTCCTCCCATAGCCATGCCCCAGATTTCCTCTAGCAGAACAGTTAGGGGGCATAGTCCTTCACTATTAAAATAGAATGTTTTAATGAATCGCTACAGTGACAAATGTTTGCAGTTGTTCAGTTTTTCTCAAAATAAACTTCCAAAAGTGGAAGTATAGTTTGGAAAAGCAGGAGTACTTTAAAGATTCATTAGAAATATCAACTCCCTTCCTTTCACTCATTTATGCAAACATTTATTTAACATTCAATGTATACACACACAAAATACTCATTAGGTTCTGGATTCCAGCAGTGAACAAGACTGACAAAGTTTCTATCAACCTAGTGGCCAAGGAACGCAATAAAAAATTAAAGAAAAACCAGGTCTAAATTGGACATCTTTATATTACACTTTCAAGGTTCAAGGAACATCTTGAAAGAGGGAGTGGGAAGACTTTCAAAAGTCAGAAGATGGGGAGGAATGCCAGGAAACTGTTATCTGGATGTGGCAGGGTGGTTACACTCACAAGTTCCAGATACCTATGGTTATCTGCACAAGACCTGCACAAGATTGAGCCTCTCAACATTTAGCAAACAAGGAGATGGGGCACCTCCTGAGGCTCTACCCTGCCCTGTTCAGCTACTGGCAGGCCAATGTTCCTGGGGGATTAAAAAATTATTTTTCAGTGATAAATTTTTCATGCTCCAGTTAATAACTGTACAACCTGGATAATGCCAACAACTCTAAGTAAACTCAATCAGTCACTAAAATAATAATAAAAAGGCATGAATGTAGGAGGGAGCATCTTGAAAAGAAGCATCTAGAAAGAGTTGGGGGGTAGGAGCAGCTAATAAGGGAATGAGTATGATCAAATTATATTATATACTTATTAGAATTGTCAAAGAATAAATTAAAATGTAACTTCATCTTCATAAAAGGCACTGGCTTTTGATGTTGTAAAATATAATACTTACAGACTTCCTACCACACAGATTCAAAAAATAGTTACTCTGGAATCGTATAAATTTTTTTAAAATTAAACTCAACAGCTATTAAATTACATATTATTTCTTATGAAAATTAAATAGTATATATATAATAAAACATAGTCACATAAATACTTGAAATTCAGAGAATACAGAGTCAAGATGGTTTTATTCTTTTTCTCATGCTAAATAACATGTTTTGCAAAACTCATTCTTTTCTGCTGTCTCTCTAAGGAAGACCATCATCAGGTCTGGTTTGGACTTTGAAATAGCTCCTTATTGGTCTCATTTCATTCCTCTACTTCCCCAAAGGGGAGAATTCTCTACTCGTCCTGCAGCAGTTGAGAGATTCTCTTGAAGTTAAAGTAAGATTTCATAATTCAACTCTTAGTATTAGTATTATTAGTATTAGTATTATTCTTCCTCTCAGAATAAACTCCAGCCATTCCCATGGTGTTCAAAGTCTGGATGTTTAATTCTGAAAATTAAAGACATGATGATGACATCAATTCTTACTGCTCTGGTAACATTGGAATTCTACTGAGTACAATAAAAAAAGTAATGAAAGAATATAACAGGGACACACAGGAAAATGAAAGAATTTTTACCTTTGAAGATAACATAATTATACATTTAGAAAACATGAAAGAATCTACAAGAATGGTATAATACTAAAAAGTAATATTAGTAAGGTGAATAATAGGAAGTTATTATATCTAATATACAAAACCAATTATACTATACCTGTGTTCTGTATGCTGAGAAACACTGCTATCTGGATTTGGCAGGGTGGCTACACTCACAAACTCATAACCGTGAGTTATCTTCACAAAACTTGCACAGGATCAGGCCTCTCAACATTTCAGCAATCATGGAGTTGGGGTGCCCCCTGAGGTCCTCCTTTGTAGTAGAAATAGAAATGGAAGTTTTAGACACTGCAGCGTCCTACCAATCTTTTAAAGAATAGCTAACATTGGCATTCCTCAATCCGTTCCATAAAACAGTAAGTGAAGCAGCACTAATAAACAGATTCTACAGAGCTAGAATTACCCTCATGTCTAATCACATAAGGACAGAAGAAAACAAGAAGTCTACAGACTGGTGGTGTCCTTGTTGAATGTACACACAGAGATTCTCAATAATATACTTGCAAACTGAATTCAAGACCACCATCACCCAAGTTAGTTTCATTCCAAGGAGGGTCAATAGAATAGAATAAAGTATTCACACACACACAGACAAATCAGTAAATGTATAACATATAAATACATTTAGGGGCAAAAATCATATGTTCATCTCAGTAGCTGCAAAAGGGACCTTTGACAAAGTTCAACTTTCCTTAAGAATAAAAACCTTGAGAAAAGAAAGAACATACATGAACACAATAATACTATGTAGGAAAAAATACAACAATCAGCACAATAAATGAAAAAAACTGGGACCATTTGCTGTAAAGTCAGGAATGAGTCAAACATGCTCGCTCTCTCTAGTCCTCCTCAATATCCTGTCTGATGTCTAACCTTCAGGAACAAGACTGGAGAAGTAAGTCAAAAGCATATAAATAAGAAAAGATGGAGGTGAAAGCGCCTGTTTGAAGATGAGATGATCCTGTCAATGACTGTTCCTGAGGACTCCAACAGAAAACTCTTAGAAATGATAAATCTAACAAAGTGGCAGCACACAAAATCAACATATAAATTATGTAACTTTTCTCTAAGTCAACAATGATCTTACTGAGAAAGAAATCAGAAACAACAACAACAACAACAACAACAAAACAAACAAAAACCCAAAACACTCCTACTCATACTGTATCTTTTTAAAAAAGTCTAAGAATCGTCCCAGTTGAGGAGATGAAAGATTTCTATAAGGAAGAAAAAATTTTAAAACACTAAAGAAAGAAATTGAAGAAGACAATAGAAATGGACAAACCCCATGCTCATGAACTGACAGAAATAGTATTGTGAAAAGTCTCTGCTCCAGAATTGGTCCACAGATTCAAAGCAGTCTCCATCAAAATCCCAATTAAATTCTCCACAGAAGTTGAAATCAATAGGGAGAGTACTGCTGGGGGCATCAAAATACCACACTTTAAATTACACTACAGAGCCTAGTGACAAAGACAACGTGCCACAGACATGTAGATCAATGGAATAGAATAAAGTATCCTGAAATAACCCTCCACCGCGACAGCTTTGACAGTGGTGTTGGAACATTTATTAGAAGAAATCCTGTGTAACAAATTTTGCTGAGAATGCTGTGCACACACACACACACACACACACACACACAAACATGAATGAAACTAGGTCCATGCCTTTCTCCTGCAGAAAAATTAATTCAAAGTGCAACAAATACATTAACATAAAATCTGAAAACTGAAATTGTTAGTGGAAATCCCAGGTAAAAATTACTATAGACATAAAGGCGACGTAGTGGGTATAGTACAGAAAATATGGTCAAGTTCACATGAGATTGCATGACATTGAGAAACTTCGGTCTTCAGGATGGGAGAAAATCTTCTCCAACAATGTATCGGATTGGGGATTAAAATCTAGAATTTATAAAGAGCACCAAAAATTACATACTACTCCAAATCAGCCAATCAGTAAGTGGGCTAATGAATTCAGGGGACAGTTCTCGAAGGAAGAAAGACAAATGGCCAATAACGATTTGAACAAATGTTTGACATCCCTAGACAGCAGTGTAACACAAATTAAAATGACTCTGAGCTCCATCTCATCTCAGTCTCGAAGGCTATTGCTAAGAAAATCAATGTCAACCAATGCAGATAAAGAGACAGGGCAAAGGAAGCCTTATGTGCCACTGAGGAAAATAGAATTTGGTTCCTTCCCCGAAGAAATCATTATGGATGTTTCTCAAAAAGCTAAAAATAGAATTAGGATATGATCAGCTATATTATTCTTTGGGTCCATACCCATGATGGTTATTGTTAACTGCTAACCTGACAGAATATAGAATCATCTGGGAGATGGGGCTCTCAACACACCTGTGAGGATTACCTTTATTTTTATTTACATTTCAAGTCCTGAAAACCCCCGTCCCACCTGCTCCCTCTGCTTCTATGAGGGTGTTCCTTCACCCATCCACCCACTCCCACCTCCTACCCTTGAATTCCCCTACACTGGGACATCTATGGAGCCTTCGTAGGACCAAGAACCTCTCCTCCCATTGATGCTGGACAAGGCCATCCTCCCTCCATGTGTACTCTTTGGTTGGTGATTTAGTCCCTGGGACCTCTGGGGGAGTGGGGGTATGGTTGGTTGATACTTTTGTTCTTCCTATGGGGTGGTAAAGCCCTTCAGTTCCTACAGTCCTTTAACTCCTGTACTGGAGACTTCTTGCTCAGTCCAATGGTTGGCTGTCAGCATCTGCCTCTGTATTTGTAAGGCTCTGGCAGGAGACAGCTATCTTAAATATATTAAATGATGTAGAAAGACCCTCTGTGGGTGGCACTCATTCCCTAACACTGGAATTCTGGATTGTATAAAGTGACAAAGCTACCTGAGTTCCAGCATGCTCTCTGCTTTTGACTACAGATGTGATGTGGCCAGCTTCTCCAAGCACCTCCTGCTGCAATTGTTCATGATGATGACTATAACCTGGAAATGCCTGCCCAAATACACCCTTTCTACCCTATGTTGCTTTTATCTTTGTGTTTTCATTATAGCAACAAGAAAAGAAACCAAGACAACACCCTAAGGATTCCACAGTTACTTGCACATTAATGCTGTACTGTTTGTTTAGAATAGGCAAGATTTGGAACCAGCCTAGATGTTCATCAACAGACTGACGGATAAGGAAAATGTGATCTGTATACATAATGGAATTTTATTCCACTGTAAAGAAAAACAAACTTATCACAACCACAGGAAAAAAATATTCAACTGAAAGATCATTATACGAAGCTTAAAAAGTCAGTCTTTAAAAGAAAAATACTGTGTGTTTTCTCAAAGAATGTATGTGTGTGTGTGTGTGTGGGGGGGGGTAGGGAGAGCAGTCAGGCCATGAAAGGAGAAAGGGAATTATTAAAGGGTATGAAGAGGGAAAGGTGATGGAGGTAAAAGAGGTAATGAAATGTTCAGGTCAAGAAAACAGAAGCCAGTACCACTTGGGGAGGGGGTGGTCAGTAAAAGTATGAGAGAAAAGATAAAGACTATAGGCAAGGGAGTAAGTAAATACAAAATGTCAGATAATTTTGTAGGAAAATGTCACTATGGAACACCAAATTTAACAACAACAACAAAATGAATAGAATGTTTTCTTGTAATCTGTAAATTCTGTGACTCTAGAGGTAGGAAAATGGTATCATACTTACATTCGTAGGACCTCTCCTGCTTCTCCAACCCAGTTTCTCTGTATTTTTTAATATTAAATTTTACTTTTAATCACATACATACATACATACATGTGTGCACATGTATGTATGCACACACACACACACACAGACTTACTGTATCTTGAGTATATTAATTTCTCCCTCTCTCCAATTTCCCCCAGGTTACACATCTCCCTCCCCGTTTTCTGTTCTCCTTTTATAGTTTTTAATCTGTTAATGGATGTTTTTAACACATTGAGTTCCACTGGTCTTTCTCTTATGTGCATGGGCACAGAGTCATCTATTGTAAAATGGAGAACTCACCAGTGACCACAGCTCTCCCTCAGAAAAGTGATTCTCCTTCCCTCAGGAGCTGATCCAACTCCCTTCCTCCCTCAACTTCCAATAATTTTTCAGCTAGCAACTTTTAGCTGGGCTTGATCCTGTGTGAGCCCTGTGTAGGTCTCCACAGCTGCTTTGAGTTTATGTGAGCAACAGCCATGCCATGTCCAGAGGACAGCATTTCCCAACACTCCTGCTCACCCCTGGCCCTTTCATTCTTTCAACACCACATTCCATGATGTTTCCGGAGCCTTGGCATGGAAGGATTGATTCAAGCGTCCTATTTACAGCTAAACGTGAACAATCACGTACTCTCAGCACTCTATACAACAGTAATGCGCCTGTGCCTTAGTCACTACCCACTAAAATAAGAAATTCCCCTGAGCAAGATTCGGAGCAGCACAAATCTAAGGATAAAACCATAAATATCTGGAAGGCAGTTTGACAAAATGACCATTTAGAAAAGCATCATTGGGTTCTTTCTCCCTTAGGACCTATGACTTCCATAGCCATTGTTTTTGACGGACCATGTTTAAAACACCAGGCATAAGCACTCCTATGCTGCTGGCCGGGGATCCAATCAAAAGAGTGTTTATTTACTGCTACTACTAGATATGTAGGCGCAACTTGTCTCCCAGGTCAGAGTTGTAGCAGGCAGTGTCCAGGTCTTGATTTGATCACTGATATCTTTTTTCCTCAACACCCTAAAACTTTCTTTTTTTCCTGTGCTTCACCGACCTTTCATGGCTATTCCTGTTCTTTGTAACTTATTTGGAGCAGGCTTTTGGTTTCTTGGCTCCTTTCCTTCTGTTTTTCAAACACTATGATAGAATTTTGCAAAAGAACTCATTTTATTTCTTCAATCTGAGGGTGGGGCGGCAGGGCGGGGATGGGGGTGGGGTGGAGGTACAGACACTGCTGAAATTTCAGCCTGGACTTAGGGCGCCACCTGGAGGCAAGACAAGAAAGAGCCCAAGTTATTTAGCTGAACAGAAATTTGGGGACTCTTCCTAACCTATAGGAATATTCTTGGACTATATATAGTAAAAAGGGGTTGGTCATAATATCTAGATGAAAACGGAGTTTCTTTAAAGTTAATGTTTGGTGGGATTCAAATGACATGGAGAAGGAAAGGGGCTGGCAAGAAGGAAACCAGAGACCCAGAAATGGAAGCTTGGGGAATGTATTTAAAAGTCGATCATTTTCCTTGAAACTCTCTGATTTCATCTCCCACAAAATGTTGCTGTAGCTATTCTCATAAGAACTAACTCTTGCATGTGGAAAATGGGAAATGGCAGATCACTTTTTGGTCATCCAATCTAACCGTCAATTCGGTTATGTTACCTATTATTAGTCAGAAGAGAATAGGAGAAATATTAGTTTTGCTGTGACTACCCTGTAAAGAATGTTTTGAATTTCAGCAAATAGGGTAGTTTTATGTAAGGACACGAGTTAGGGATCCTTGATCATTCTTCTACAAACTAACACAACCACATGTACCTGTGGAAAGCTTTTTTATGTGTTAGGCACTGTGTTATGTTGGAGATAGAACTTTGAGAAATAAAGGTGTCACCTTTGTCTTAATGAAATGGACAGTCGAGTGGAGTAAGAAAACACTAAATAGACAATTTCAAGAGTGATGAGATTTTACAACTGTGCTGTGTGACTGTAGGTAGACAATATACTTACTTAGTCGTGACACGTGGCTGGACATGTATTCTTTTCTAAGAGAGAATCTTGGGATGTAGCTCAGTGGTGTCCAGTTGTTTAATACTCTGAAGGCTCTTGATTTGATCCCAAGCATCCCTTGATCCTTGCATGTTAAGCAAGTGAGTACCATTGGGCTACACCCCTGGCTCTAGAGATATGGATAGACAGATGTACTTGCCATAGGCTGATTGATGGTCCTGTTTCTGGGAGGATGTAGAACTTTTGGACCTACCTTAAAGTCGCAGACTCCTGGGGGTTGGGTGGGCCTTGAGAGCTATGGTCTATTTCCACTTTCTGTTCTCTCTGTTTCAGATTTGCTAAGATAAGAACAAAGGGGAGAGCAAGCTCCTGCAACTCCAAGCATCACCTTTCCTGACATGATGCACTTTATTTTCTGAAACCATGAACAGAAATAGACTTCTCCTTCGAGTCACTTCTGTTAGATACTTGGTCACAACAATGAAAGGAATAAATGATACTCTTTGAATCGTTTATCATCCTGGCCAACATTTCCATCAGACGTAAGCTATTTTGTGATTAACTGTCCTCACACGCTGGAACCCAGGTCATAGGAGCAAAAGAAAGACATGGACACAGGAGCACATATTCCGGAGAAGGATCTCTGTGAGAGAGGACGGGTGCCACACTTCTCAAGCAACAGGCAGGGGAGTTCTTAAAGAAAGGGACAATATTTTACTCATCAGTAAAAGAAACACAAATCAACAGAAGCAAAAGCAACACTTTATTGATTTAGTAAATAAGACAATCTGAGTCCAATCATGGAGCTTGAGTCACTACCACATCAAGATTCTTGAAAAATGTCCTAGGAGACATCGTTCTTTTTTTTTTTTTTTTAAATATCTTGTCAACTTTTATTTACAGAGTCCCATATGTGTGAAGATAATGCTAATACAAGACAATTTTACACTCATATGATTCATAGATGCCATGATTTAAAAAAGAAACTCTTTCCCAACTCTGTTTTTTTTGTTGTTGTTGTTTTTGAGACAGGGTCTCTCTGTGTAGCCCTGGCTGTCCTGGAACTCACTCTGTAGACCAGGCTGGCCTCGAACTCAGAAATCCGAGTGCCTCTGCCTCCCAAGTGCTGGGATTAAAGGTGTGGGCCACCACGCCCAGACCCAACTCTGTTTTTGTCATGCATTAGAAAAGTGCAGTGATTGGCAGGTTAACTTAAGTCGTTAAGCATATGTAGTAAAGTCACTGGATTCAGCAAGTCAAGGGCTGTGGTTGACCATTCATGGATTCATGCTTAAATTTGTGATGGGGTATAAGGATCTCTTGGCTGACAGCCCTTTTCAGCCATGTAGAGATGAAAGTCAGTTCTCAGTAGAAAATTTTACAAAACATAAAAACATAAAGGATTAATATATTCATTCAGATAAGGACAGTGGAGCTAGCACCCAATGATCTATGTTATTGATTTAGTATTTTTTTCATTTTATGTGTATGTACATAAGGTGCACACACATAAATATATATACATGCATATATTTGTCCTGTGTGTGTGTGTGTGTGTGTGTGTGTGTATGCACATGGATGTGGAAGGTAGAGGTTGATGTCAGGAACCTTCCTCATTTCTCTTTCACTTTCATTCTTTAAGGTAAAGTCCCCCAATCAAAGCCAAAGCTTGCCTGATATGGCTAGTTTGCTGTCTAACTTGCTCTGAGGATCCCTTCCCTCTGCCTGCTAAAGCTGAGTTTACAGATAGGCTATTATACCCACTCTACACTTCTGTGGACTCTGGGCATCCTACTCTGGTCCTCTTGCTTGTGTAGTAAGTGTTTTAACTGCTGAACCATCTTCTTAGCCTGTAGCTAATGATCTATTTTAAATTCTTGCTCTATCCCTGCTTGGTCACTTTGAAATTTAGGTTTCCTCACCTGGAGGCTCTATTTGTATACATACTTTAGCAATGTTTACACATCCTGGAGTTGCAGACATTTATCCTCCAACACAGAAATCTAGCATAAGTTTCTGACCTCAAACTGCAGCATATCTTACATAGATTTCATAGTTAGTATGGCACAGGTCAATCCAGTGTTTGGTTTTTTAGCCGTAGTCTATCTGACATTAATAATTTTTTAAGGACAACAGATATAACTTTTAGTGAATCATTCAGTTATTTCGAAAAGGAAAAAAATGTCTGATATTTGGTAGGCTGTGTGGCCACTGTGTGGCAGAGGTGAGGTGTCTATTTGTGGAAAAAGCTACATGCTAAGGGAAAATTTCATGCTAAGAGAATAATTCTCAGTAATATTATAAAGACATATATACATATATATTTGTGTATATGAATCCATATCAGCCACTGCCTTCTTGGGAGTTCAGCCTGTTGTATAAACCCTTTAACTTCCAGTAACATACTAGCTTGAGACAGGGCCTGCCTGTGATAGTTCATAAGTGATAGTTTTGCTCTTGCACCAAGGTTAACCTGAGCTAAGCAAGCGAGTTCTCGAGCACAATATTACTCATATTGACAAAGCATAGGTTGATCACCTACTCTATTCAAACCACTCAGACAGGTGATATTTGCGCATTCATTTTAAGAATAGCAAAACAATATTATACGTGGAGCCACTAGAATATAGTTCTTCATCTAAGACCCTGGATTTGGGGAGCTTTTGTAAACAAACAGAACATGAAAGATGCTAAACAAGAAGGTCAAGATACAAATCTCACAGTTTAAGAGTAATCTAGAGGCAACATATTGAGTCATCTATATTGCAAAATTTGAAAGCTGGTGTGTAATTTAATCTCTACCTTACAAAAGAATTAAGATGATTCTAATAACGGGGGTGGTCCCTAAAATTGAATTTTGAACCATTAGGGCTTTTCGGTTGCATCACATAAATATTCTTCTCCCAGAGAGAACAGATAGTGTGTGTTCACTCTCTGCCTTCTGTACCTTCAGCTTTATACATTTTCATGGGGTTTTCCTGCCACTCTGGCAAAGAGGCTAGGCTTTTAGCCACAGCATATTTGACAGGCCAGCCCCAGGCTTCAAAGAAAGGTGCCAGATTCTTATGCACAACCTCAGAGAACTTCTTCACCCACAGATTCATCTTGTCTTCATTGTTTTGAGGAAGGCCAGAGAGGGTTTTGTAGTCAGCAAAGAGCTGGATGAATGGCTCCCACCCAAAGCCCTCCTGGAGCTGGAAAGAGAAGGACATGGGAGAGTGACATATACAACCTGCAAGTCAACTCCTGAACACACACACATAAAACCACATGGCGGGTTTTAGTTATAAACCATCCTGTTATGTTGATTTAATCTGTCAGTGGTTCTCTCCTTTCTTTCCCTCCAAAGCCTATCCCTGTGATAGGTGCCCTATCTCAAGCTTCCTCATTCCAATCTCAGGGAGATTTTGTGTTGTAACTCATTTGATTCATATCAAGGTCTTAGTAAGTGGCAATTAATTTCAGCACTGTTATTACTGTTGCTGCTTAACGATGAAGACCTGAATCTTACTGAGGAGACCTATACCCATTCATCTTGTGCAGCTAAACACTGGAAATGGATGACTGGGATTATTCCACTTTAGATGTGCTGGCTCATCATTTGAGAATCTGTGACTTTTGGGAATAAGAGCCTTGAGCAATTGTGCTCCACCTGGTTCTTTCATTCTTGCTCAACTGTAACCACAGCCTGGACCATTAGAAGATGCTTTACATTAGCTATATCCAATTGTCATTGGAGGTCTGTATGGATTTGGAAGCCGTGCTAAGCACCAGAGTCAGAGGCACATGCTTAGACAATCGACGAATACACATACAAGCTATATTAGAATGTGGGGTAGGGAATAAATATTGCAAAGAAAAATAATATGGGAAAGGTTCCTGGAGGCTTTAGAAAAACTGATGTTAAAAGCTAAATGGGTGATTTTGGATATTTATAAGACACAAAACTGTTTTAGGTAGAAAAGGCATCATTAGTAAATGTCAGCAACATGAGCCATTCTGAAGGTTTGTAGCTGTAGCAGATTGTGTAACAGGTGAGAACTGGAACTAGATGCAGGCAGTGTGGTGTTCTACATGAAGGAGCAGGGAACTACTGGTGGGTTTCAGGTTTATAGCATTTGCTGGCAGTACTCTGCAAGACTAGTCCAGTTGAGAAATAGGGAGACTATGAAAAGGATACTGGACAACCAGATTGAAAGGTTGAACTGGACTTTACTTGGGGCATTTGGAATACAGAACACCAGTAATGGGGGGGGGTGGCTACATGGCCAGAAATTCAGTCTCAGACCCCAGAGCAGCAGTTTGTCACCAAAGGCTTTGAATTGATCATGAATGTCAAGGTTTTAACTGATACCATGACTGGGTCCTATAGATTAATAAGGACACTGATGTGATCCAGAAGTTATCTCAGACTCACTGAAATCACAATGGTGGCAAAAAACCCAGAGATCGAGTACTATAGTGACTAAAGGGTTAAAACTAGTCTCTAGGTTTGTCTTTACTAATTAATTAGGTCAACCCAGGTTTCATCTCTGTTGCCCTGGAAATTTGAGCATGTAGTATGGATATGTGACTATTTTCTTTCAATATTTTTCCCACAGTTAGTAAGGAAGTAGAAGGGAAGGGTTTAGAAATGCTGTAAAATACTGCATATTACTTATTTTACAATGATACCTGACTTCATTCATATTTCAAGTTTGCTTAAGATGATCACATTTTGAATAATTTGTTACCATGTTACTGTCCCTACAATCTATCTTCCATAATAGGGTAGAGTAAGGTGACACTAATTTCTCCTAAGCTCCCAAGGTTGGTCAGGAGGAACTATTGGCATCTGGCTAAGCTGGGTTTTTCCATAGAGTGTCTGGGCACAGCTATGTAATTCTGCTGTGATTTCCATAATGATCCCATACATTTTATTTATTTCCACAGAGTTATGTGGTAGAGAAGAGGAAACACATTTAGTTAGTCACATCATATGTGTCATGCCTGGTCTACAAGAAGATGTCACCATCTGCCCATCTCTCTACACTGTGTAGGGATCTTGGGATTACCAGGAAGTCTGGTGGTTCCAGTCTCCCTGAATATATACACAGTACCTGGAGATAAGTTTCTAGAGCTGTCCACATAATCCAGTTGCTCAGAGGTGCTCCCTTGTTCAGGTGGTCTTTGATCCTCTGCCTCCTAAGCTCAGGATTCAGAGAAGGATGGGCTTGCTCCCTGGGGATGTTTAAAACTGTCTCATGCACATAAATATTCCAGAGATTGCACAAAGCTTCGGTGGTGTGAGGTGGAAAAGTCCATCTAGACTTCTGATGGTTGTGGCCCAGTTCATGTATCACACCCCAAATACCATGTGATCTTATTTTTAACTCGCTGATGATGCCTTCTACTATACTAATTAGGCCCATGATGGGGTATCCAGAATGAAGAGTACCTGAGGAAAATACCAGGAAGTAAGAGGTGAATTGGCACATGTGATACCTTTTCATAGTCTGCATCTCCACTACCATCCCAGAAGACCTAGAATATGAGTAAGTTCACATGGGCTCTACTCACTAACTAAGCTTATTTGCAGCCCATAAGGGCTTTCTTCTCTTTTCCTTGGACAGAATTTGATGCCTATCTGCGTTTTACTGTGAATGGTAGATATATGTGGAATGCAATGCTGATTGGCATCACTCATTATTTCCTGTTTTCAGATGGTGATATATGGGTATCATGAGGTCTTGTGTCTAGATGAGGGAAAACAGCAAGCGTCTTCTCCAGGCTAGTATTCATCTTAAGGAATCATTTTTGAATGTCTGCAGATGGCAATTAGGTTTCTCATTGTTCCTTCCACACCTATTATTTGTTCTGTTGTATTCAGCATTAACAAGTCCTTTTGGCTCTGCTGAAAGCTACCAAGTACACATCTCTTGTCTTTTCCCAGTAGGTTTACTGTTTTGTACACTGTGTAAAGATTATCCTTGTATTATTCAAATGCTGATTTCTCTGTCCTCATATCTGCCTGTAATCCAGATATGGCACTGTAATGCTTATTCTATGTATCTCCTGCATCAATGTTGTGCAAACATTGCTTCTAATTTATCCTCTTATTTGTCAATAAAAGCTGGTCAGTCAATGGCTGGGCAAAAGAGAGAAAAGAGAAAATAGGGCTGGACTTCTGATTACAGCCGGCGGGGGCGGGGGGGAGAGAGAGGAAGAGAGAGAGAGAGAGAGAGAGAGAGAGAGAGAGAGAGAGAGAGAGAGAGAGAGAGAGAGAGAGAGAGAGAGATTCACCATGAGGAGAGGGTTAAAAAAAAAAAACACCTGGGTAAGAAACAAATCAATACTAAAATGCAAGTATCTCAGGGATTTGGCTGGGAGGTAATGAAATTATCTTTGAGGTTTAGAATTGATTAATAACTGCCCAGTTTTTGTGCTGGAAAACTTATCAAATAAATCCTACAGTTTCTGTCTCATTTATTTGGAAACTAGCTGGGATAGAGAAAAGATTATTACTTTTAGAAATGCACTTTTACCTCCCCAACTTTGGCTCCATTTAATTATCTTCCTTGATGGGACATATAAAAAAATTGCAGACTTTGCTTTTCAGTCTTACTATCCTGTAACTCTTTGTATATTTGGGATTTAAATGATGAGGCTTCCCCAGCTGATCTCCATCAAATTATGTCAGTTCGATGGAAAGTCAACTCTCAAACATACCCACGCAGTACCTACCAAATGAAATCTGCTTGTCAAGTACGATCCTCTCAGCTCTCTGAAAAGGGAAGGGCCGGGCTGCCAGCTTGGCTACAGCCCTTACCATCTTGTCCCAGAGTTGGAGCAGTGGATAGGGGTCCTGTAGCACCTTGAGGTTGACTGTTGGAATTGTCAGGATGATATTGTCTGTGGCCAGTTCTCCCCATGGAACTTTGCTGTGTTTGATAAGATTCTTCCATTCCTCCTGGGTCGTCTTACCTGGAAATAAAAGTTACCTAGCTTGGCCCACATCATTTTTTTCCCCAGATTTCAATTGTAGACCTTCAACTGTAGACCACATGAAAAGATAGCTTGGTAATAAATCTCCGTTGTCTTTCCCTGTCTCCTTTCAGACCTCCCAGAAGAGTGTTCATATTTCTTAGTCCATTTTCTGTCTTGAGACTCACCTTTTCCCCAATCACTCCATTGCTTTCTCTCAAGCCAGATCCCTTCTCTCACTCTAGTTTCCCCCAGCTTTCTTTCCCATTGAAACTGGGTTTCCTACTTACCCAGCCTGAAGTATGGAGCAGATACAGCCCCACTGATGGTGACAGATACATTATCCTGATTGTATTTGTCGGGGACCATGATGTAGAGAAGGCCCCCATAGAGCCAGGAGATGGATGTCTGGGATGAAGTTAAGTGGTACACATAGGTCATCACAGGGGGACGGAAGTAAGTTTTTGCTTGGCTTATGTTGTCCCTGTGGCAGCCAATGAGGACCTATCAGAGTGAGCATAAGAATTCATGAGAATGACAAAACAATTTTCTCTTATATAATTAAATGGGGTCAATGTTGGGGAAGTAAAAATGCACTTCTAAAAGTGATAATCTTTTCACTATCCCAGGTAGTTTCCAAATAAATGAGACAGAAACTACAGGATTTAGTGTGTGTGTGTGTGTGTGTGTGTGTGTGTGTGTGTGTGTGTGTATAAAAGACCTGGTAGAGGTAAAAAGAAGATAATCTCAGAATGATAAGTGTCTCATTTCATACATAAATAAAATATTAGTACCATTTATCCATTTTCTTTTTTGCTTTCTTATCTGTTCATAAGTACTTGGGGCTTTAAAAAAAAAGTAAAACCAGTTCCAACGTAAATATTGATTCAGAAAACACAATGCCTATGTCTATGCCATTTTCCTTGGGTCTCCTCATTTTTCTTGAGGACTATGGAAATGGTTTATGGAGTTAAGCTTGGAAAATATTTGGATAGTATTTCAGATACCCCAGGAAAGAAAAACTGAGAGAAGCGTTGACAGTAAGTACAAGATGGAGAGGGGATAAAGGAGATACATTTCCTAGTGTGCCACAATTTAGCTTTTTAGTGACTATTGCCTTTGTCTATAAAATAAGTGTGTTTCTGATTTATACCTAGTGAGGCTGTTGGGAAAATCTAAACTATAACTGAAGTGTGGCAGAAGGATCTACATAACAAGTTTTATGACAGCCAGAGCTACATAGAGAGACCCTGTCTCAAATAAGAGAATAAAGTGAGTTCCAGGACAGCCAGGACTACACAGAGAAAACCTGTCTCAAAAAACCAAAAGAGAGAGAGAGAGAGAGAGAGAGAGAGAGAGAGAGAGAGAGAGAGAGAGAGAACAAAGTGACTAGAAGAGGATGTGAAGCTGCTATGGACAGGTCAGAAATTCAATAGGGATACAAATGCTTTACCTTCAGCTTGGCATGAGTGGCTTCACTGGGAAGTGATACTTGTGCAACCTGCCCTTCAGGTAAGTACAGTCCAGTGCTTACCCAGGAGTTCTCCTTGTCTGATGAGAGTCATAAGAAAGGTTGTAGTTGTCCCTTCCACGATTCCACCTTCTTCCAGAATTCCCCAAGTTCCCCCAATCCCAGAGCTACAGGGTCCCCCAAAACATCCTCAAACCACCTCAGCTGCCTGCGTTCCTAGACTTACCTTCACAAAAGATTATAGAGAAGAAAGAAGATGGAATTTGGGGGAAAAGCCCCCCCCCCCCCCCCCCCCCGAAGTGAGGCTGAAGTTAGCCAGCTCTCTTTCTCTACTCCTGCATGCCCAGGGCCTGCTCTCCATTTCTTACCTGTGGTTATTTTAATGGTTATTGGAGATTCTGTAGGAGGTAATAAGGCGGGAGGGGGAAGTAGCTGAGATCTGTCAACTCCGGATTTGAATAATTCATAAGCCAGGGATAGAAGAAAAGCCTGCGAGCTGCCCTTTGCGATCGGATATTGGTCAGTCACACTTGGAAAGTCCTTGCTTTGGATCATTTTCAGAGCATGTTTCTTCACAGAGTCGTAGATGGAAATCCTCTGATGGGTCATTTGAAACATGTAGAAACAATCTTGTGAGAGCTTATTCAGCCAGCTCTCATGTAAGCTACTCCCCTGGCTGTAGATCACGGTCTCAAATTGAGACAGGGCTCTCCGGAAGTGATAGTTTATCCCTTCAGGATTGGGGACTGGGAAACTGCCTCGCTGGGCCACATGGCTAGTGATACCAAGGCCAAAGCGCTTAAGGACGATGTTATTTGGGTATTGAGTCATACAGCTAGAGTCTGGATTCCTGCGGCCCCACGACCAGGCCTCTGCACTAATTAGCAAGCCTCCACCTTCTGCAACAAATTCCTCTACCTCCTCGGAATCTATATTGGCGAGTGAGCAGCAGCAAAACACGCTCAAGTCACTGGTTAGAAGTTCTGATTCACTCCACTGGAAACTGCTGTTTGGTAACATAGACTTCAGTACTTTCATATCTGAAGCTAACCCAATTCTGCCTGTCTGGTTCCCCATCAGCCAGCGTAAAGCATTAAGCACAAATGGCATCATAGTTTGATTAAGTATCAGACTCTCATTTCCCCCCAGCACCACCCGACCACGGCCATAGCGGGCAGCTGCAAGAAAGCAATTGAGTAAGTTGTCTACTCCCAAGGGAAATGCCCGCTGTCCATGCACAAGCAGCTGGGAGGGGATTACACCCGCCTCGATGTATATCTCAGACATCCCTTTCAGGAGCTGCTGCTGGTCGTACTTGAGCTCATCCTCGCACCTGGAAAGAGACAGTTTTCACATCAGAGTCTGCAAAAGAAGTGAGTGTGATATTGGTGGGTCAGCAGAGACCTCCCTGGTTGGTCCTCAGTTCTTTTGATCCAAAACCTTTAAGAGTGAACAGAGTAGAGTGATTGATTCTTTTGCCTCACCATGACGTACCTTCAAATTCTAACTGGGAGGAAATGGAAAGTAAGATGAGAGGAAGGGAAGAAAGGAAAGAACATAGGTAAAATTGATCAGAGCCAGAATGTGGCATTGTACTTGATTGACTTACTGATTGATTGGCTGACTGATTGACTGATTCATTGATTGACTGATTGATTGATTGATTCATTCATTCATTCATGTATAGTCCCTATTTACAATGCCAGGTCCTGCATGATGATCAAATAATACAACGGTAATCAAAATAGACAAAATTCCTTTTTAAAAATCTCTCTGTGTGAGAGAGGGTATATGTATATGTGCCTGTTTGCTACTGTGTGTGTACTCACATCTGTGTGTAAACACGGGTTTAAGAGTGTGCATGCACATACATGGTAGACCGAAACTGATGTTTGAAGTCTTCCTTGATCATTCTCCATCTTATCTATTAAGGTTGTATCTCTCAGTTGAACCCAGAGCTTACCTGTTCATGTAGCGCAGTAGAAAACTTCCTCCCTTATCTTTGCCTCCTCCTACATGCTAGGATTATTGATTGGATTGCCTCCTTGCTAACCTAGCATTTATGTGGTTGCTTGGGATTTAATTTTGGTCCTCACACTTGCTTGGCAAGCATTTTTTTCTTTTGAGCCATCTCCACAGATATAAACAAACACAATTTGTATTTTATATATTTTGTAGACCTTTTTATAACTTACCTTTCAAGTTGTAACCACTCCTCTCTAAAGACTTATGATGAGGATATTCAATTGTAAATACAACAAAATACCTTGACCTCAAGGTAGTTAATAACCAGTCTATACTAGAGAAAATAAGATATTGTTGCTTATATAAATATGGCCCCTATAGATTCAAGTATGGAATGGCACTAGGGAATGGCACTCCTTGTTGGAGAAAGTATGTCACTGGGGTAAGCTTTGAGGTTTCAGAAACTCAATCCAGGCCCAGAGTCTTTCCCTTCCTGCTGCCTATCAGTCTAGACGTAGAACTCTCAGCGTGTTCTCCAGCACCATGTCTGCCTTTGTGCTATCATATCCATTGTGACAATAATGGATTAAACCTCTGAAAGTGTTAACCAGTCCCCAGTTAAATGTTTTCCTTTGTAAGAGTTTCTGTGGTCATGGAGTCTCTTCATGCAATAAAACGTGAACTAAGAAGACTACCATACATGATAATTGCATTAGTAGTTATAATTATTTCACTATGTGATAACCAGGTTATCCATGTTAGGCTGAAATCTCCTTTTAGAATAGGATAATTTGGCTGTTATTTAACAAGAGTGAGAGTCCCATGAGGAAAGCATCACTTACTGGACATAGAGTCTGAGATTGGGTATCTCCTTAGAAACCTTGAACCAGTCTCTATTCCCAGAGATATCGGTGAAATATACTCCAGCCACACTTGTCACCTGGTTTCCAGGAAAAATGGATAGCACTTTATCATGGCCATGGTGAGCAGCCCAATTCAAAGCCTGGCCTCCAATTAGCAAACCCCCTCCATTCTTCAGGAATTGGATCAGCTTCTCAGTCAAGGTATCATTGTAGGCATCAATGCAATAAACTCCCAGAGCCTCTCTAGGTTCGGGCTGAACCAAGGCATTTATCCCAAAATCACCTAGGATGTTAACTAATGATGCTAAGGAAGAATGCACTGCTATGGGAGCCCCTGGGCAGGGGCAGAGCCAGTTCACCACATTGAGAAGAAATGGAACCAAGCCATCATGCAGCAGGTAGCTCTCATGAGATACGACCACCAGGCGGCCTTGTCCATAGGAAGAGGCAGCAATGAGCACCTGGCCCTTGTCATTCACCATCACTGGGAAGGCTGACTCCCCAGTAAGGAGAAGTTCACTGGGAATGGGTTCTTTGGGAAGATCCCAGCTGGACACTCCATTCATGAGGGTCTCAAAAGCAGCATCAGGAGTTGCCATGGTTCTGCCAGCTGCTGCAGAGGAAGCAGAGACTCAGGATGAATGAACAGATGCTAAATAAATGAAATCAAGAGGTGTTTTTCACAGAGTCTTACACAACGAATCCTGTACTCAAGCTTGAGACGTTATAATACTTACCTCTCCTTTGATTTCATCTGAGGCGCTTCATTCTCAGGATGTATGTTCACAACTCAGTTCTTTCTTGCTATTTCTTTCCTACTTCCACCCAGATGATCACTATGATGTTCTTCCATTGTGTTAGCTCTCCTCTCTTCTGGCCCCGTGCTGCTCACTACACGCTGCAGTTAAAGCTACTCTTCATGTATAAGAGCTGTATTGATCTCCATGGCTGGCCCCAGACCAGACTTCTCTGGTGCACACAAATCCTTTTGTTTTCATAAGCATATCAGTTCCAACTGTTATTTGTGAGGAACTGAGCTCATCTTTATCTTCTCAAAGGAACAAACATTTGAACTCATTTCTTTCTGTGTAAAGAAGATGCTATCAACCTTGAGAGGTTTGACGTATAGGCTGATTTGTTTATAGACTGGCATAGGCACCTGTCAAAAGCTGACTCCTGCACATTTATTAGTCTTCCCTGTTGCTCAGAATGGTGGGGAGCAGCAGAGTTTTAGAATCACATTTGCCCCTGTCCTCTCTCCACTTCCAACACCCCATCATCAAATTTTGCAAAATATCAATTACATCTCTTTGCACTACTGGTGCCTCTAGCCTGTTCCAGGATCTTCAGATTTCAGGCGCCAATTGTAATCAGTGATCAGGCAAACCCCTCCTCTAGTAAGAAACTTTCTGTGCTAGTTAGTTTTCACTGTCCAGTTGACACAGCCTGGATCTATCTGGGAAAAGAATCTCAACCAGGAATTATATGGATCAAGTTGGCCTGTGAATATGTCTTGGGAGTGGTTGTCTTGATTGTTAATTGGAGTGGAAAGACCCAATTTGACTTCAAGAGGCACCATTTCTCATGTTGGGTCCTGGACTATGTAAGAGTAGAGAAATCTAGCTAGTTCTACAGCAAGCCAGTAGTAGGCACAATGCATACATCTCCTTGAGTTCGTGACTGTGGATATGATGTGATATCCTCAAGCCCCTTACCCTGCAACACCCCTGACATGATGAATAGAGAACCTGGAATTGTGAACTCAAATAAATTTCCCTAGGTTACTTTTTGTCAGGGTATTTGTTAGTCCAAGAGACATGTAACTAAAGATGCTGCCTCACTCCTGGGAAATAGGTACACTACTTTTGGCCCAGGAATGGAAGTCTGGGATTCTCTTTGCATGACTTTACAACTTTGTATTCCATTCTATTCTCAATAAAGACTCTACTTAAAAAAAAGAGAAATTGACTTGTGATTTTTAGTCTACTAGAGGTCATTTCCTGTAAAATGCCATTCCACCCCGCCCCTCTTTTGCTGTTTTACAATACTCATTTACTACCAGAAGCCAGATAACAAAATTTCTGAGAACAGAGACTTGTTCTTAGAAAGTACAAGGTACAGGATCTTTAGACTCAAAACATGGCTTTGATTCATGTTGAAGTCGTAGTGTGAATAGGCATTGCCTTCCCAGTGAGAGATAACTCTGCACACTTAGATATGAAGAAAAAGCTCTTTGCTAAAGTGCCAAGCTGGCTGGGGCTAATGTCTAAATAAGAATCAGGATTGAGCAAAAGACTTTAACTTATATACACCTAGGCTTATGCATTCCGTAAACACTGTCATCTTTAAATCTCCTTTGTCCTGGCCCCAGGTCTCACTCTGAACAATTTAAACAGAGACAGGAGACTGCAAGTCTGGCTGCTTAGGTAGTTAGGAGATTTACACGGCAAAGCTGTTGCCAAAATTATTTTTTTAGGATCATCTTGTCCATCTGGTAGAATTATATTTTTCCTGATAAGAGCACACAGGACTTAATGGCAGACTAGGACTTAATGATGATTGTGTCCCAGTGCTGCCTCCCTTGAGCTGCCCTTATAGGTATGGCATTAGGGATGGGCATAATGGCTAGGTAAAAATTAGGGCAATCTTCTTTGTTATGGGAATGGAGCCTAACAGTAGGTGAATAAACATGTAAATTCCAGCACCCTAAATTCGGCTTATCTCTCACAGGACTGGTTAGCATACTTTGGGGGTATTTGGAGGCAGTGCTCCTTAAGCTAAATTCTACTTGTGTGACCTAATGTCTACTAAGCAAATTTATTGGTAAATCCTTTATAATAGTGGTTCTCAACCTGTGGGTTGTGACCCCTTTGTCAAACCTCTCTCTCTCTAAAAAATATTTACATTATACTTCTTTTTAAAAATTATATTATATATATATTTAAATTATATTATATATATTTAAATTATATTATATATATGTTTATTGGGTATTTATTTCATTTACATTTCCAATGCTATCCCAAAAGTCCCCCACATGCTCCCCCACTCACTTCCACTTCTTGGCCCTGTCGTTCCCCTGTACTGAGGCATATAAAGTTTACACAACTAATGGGCCTCTCTTTCCACTGATGGCCGACTAGGCCATTTTCTGATTCATATGCAGCTAGAGACACGAGCTCCAGGGGGGTACTGGCTAGTTCATATTGTTGTTCCACCTATAAGATTGCAGATCCCTTTAGCTCCTTGGGTCCTTTCTCTAGCTCCTCCATTGGGGGCCCTGTGGTCCATTTAATAGCTGACTGTGAGCATCCATTTCTATGTTTGCTAGGCCCCAGCATAGTCTCACAAGAGACAGCTCTATCTGGGTCCTTTCAGCAAAATCTTGCTAGTGTATGCAATGGTGTCAGCGTTTGGAAGCTGATTATGGGATGGATCTCCGGATATGGCAGTATTTAGATGGTCCATTCTTTCGTCACAGCTCCAAACTTTGTCTCTGTAACTCCTTCCATGGGTGTTTTGTTCCCAATTCTAAGAAGGGGCAAAGTGTCCACACTTTGGTCTTCGTTCTTCTTGAGTTTCCTGTGTTTCGCAAATTGTATCTTATATCTTGGGTATCATAAGTTTCTGGGCTAATATCCACTTGTTAGTGAGTACATATTGTGTGAGTTCCTTTGTGATTGGGTTACCTCACTCAGGATGATGCCCTCCAGGTCCATCCATTTGCCTAGGAATTTCATAAATTCATTCCTTTTAATAGCTGAGTAGTACTCCATTGTGTAAATGTACCACATTTTCTGTATCCATTCCTCTGTTGAGGGGCATCTGGGTTCTTTCCAGCTTCTGGCTATTATAAATAAGGCTGCTATGAGCATAGTGGAGCATGTGTCCTTCTTACCGGTTGGAACATCTCCTGGATATATGCCCAGGAGAGGTATTGCAGGATCCTCTGGTATTACTATGTCCAATTTTCTGAGGAACCGCCAGACTGACTTCCAGAGTGGTTTTACAAGCTTGCAATCCCACCAACAATGGAAGAGTGTTCCTCTTTCTCCACATCCTCGCCAGCATCTGCTGTCACCTGAATTTTTGATCTTAGCCATTCTGACTGGTGTGAGGTGGAATCTCAGGGTTGTTTTGATTTGCATTTCCCTGAGGATGTTGAACATTTTTTCAGGTGCTTCTCTTCCATTCGGTTTTCCTCAGGTGAGAAGCAAAATTATAGTTATTAGGTAGCAGCACCAAAAGTAATTTTATGGCTGGGGGATCATCAAAACATATTTAAAAGTTCACAGCATTAGGAAGGCTGAAAACCACTGCTTTGTAACATCAGTTTTATTTCTTTGAGTTTCTTCTACATCAGTGTAGCACTGAGAGGCTTCTCAGCCGAGTGAGTGAAGGAGAGCTTTGTTCATTTTGAGTAGCAAGAAGGCCTGGCAAGACACTTCAGTTTCAGCACTAGCTTAATCTGTCAGCTATAGTTGATGACTGGTTTTCAGACAGTTAAAAGACCTGCTTACCCCATGCAAGTTTTAGAAAGAACGGGTGTAAGTACACTACTCCCTGCATACTCTTTCCATAGCTGTAGATTTGCCAATATTCTGCCTAGCACTTGAGTTCTTTGGACTGTTATTGAGGTAACCAGAGATATATGCTTGAACAAAGAAATGGGTAATGTCAGTTCTCAGGAGGAATACTGTTCATACTCTTTGTCATTTCAGAATGAAGTCTAAGTACTAGAGAAGGTGCCCATAGGCAAGATTTTGGACTGCTAGATTTTGGACTCTGCAGCCTTTAGTCCTATGAGCCAAACTTAGCACAGTCACCCACCTAATAATAGGAAATGGGGTGGTGCATAAGGTAGATGTTCTACAAAATCTGCTGGCTTCAGCATCTGTAAGTGAGGGATGAGGAGAAGGCACCTTGGGTGAAAGGGCATGGGTGGAGATTTGTGTTAAGGACATGGTACACAGTCCTATTCAAAATCATTTAATAGGGTGGATAAGATGGCTCAGTGAATTAAGGTACTTGCTGTTAAACCTGACAATCTGAGTGTGGTATCTAGAATCTACATGGTGGAAGGAGAGGACTGACTCTCAAGAGCTGTCCTCTGACTTGCTTATGGGCACTGCATATCTCTCTCTCTCTCTCTCCCTCCCTCCCTCCCTCCCTCCTTCCCTCCCTCCCTCCCTCCCTCCCTCCCTCCCTCCCTCCCTCTTTCTCTCTCTCCCTCCCTCCCTCCTCTTTTCTATCCTTCCTTTTGTCCTTTGTTTTGTAAAAGCACAACCTCTAACACAGGCTGACCTCCGTTCTCTAACTGATGATGGCCTTGAACTTCTGATCTTCCTGCTTTTACTTCCTGAAACAGGAGATTACAAACATCTACCACTGCACCCATTTTTTTGCAGTGCTGAAGATCAAACCCAGCATGCTCATGCATGCTAGCCACACACATTTTACTAACTGAACCAAGCCCAAGACTTATGCCTTTTCCGATACATGGGCCCAAGTCCACACCTACATTTCTGTATGCTATGGTTTAAGTATATATTTCTCCCTCAGAAGAAATTGTAGAAATTGATTGCTAATATAATATTATTGAGAAGTAGTGGGGCCTTAATAGGTGATTGGGTCTTCAAGAGGGATTCATGCCTTCTTCCAGGAATGCTGTTCATTAATGCAGAAATGAAACATTCTTCCTATGATCTGGATAAGCCCCAAGAAGATGGGTTTGCATAACGTGAGGCTTCTCCTCATATTCTTTCTCCCACAAGGGATAGTTTGTCCTGCCCTTTTTCTAGTATGAACACAAGACTGACTCTGACCAATGTAGCTGCTAGATTTTGGACTCTGCAGCCTTTAGTCCTATGAGCCAAACTTAGCATATTTTCTTTATGAATCACTCCTTTTACAGCAATAGAGAACATAGTAAGCAGTAGTGTTAGCAGAGCCCAAGGCATAGCTCTTAACTCTAAAATCCAAAGCAAGGATGCTTTTACAGCTTCTGTCCATGCCTACACAGCAAAGACCTAATATTTCAGCAAGAGTCACACCACTTACCTGGATGTCTTCTATGTATAGCTCGTGTCTCCTGAGAAGAAGAGATGTCTCTGTGGACTTAGGGTGGACAAACTGGAGATTCTGTACATAAGAAGGGAAGTGTGATCACTTTTTAGTATTGTCCTTCTTCCTGCTTCCTCTGGGAAGGGTGGTACTTGGGTTGGAGACTTCGTTGAACCTTAGAGGGACACTCAAGCAGTACTTCTTGTGAGTCTTGCATTGTGTCTTGACCCCTTATAACCCTTGCATCCATAACCCTTGCAGATGTGACTTAAGCTCTGAGATTTTTTTAGCTCATTCAGTTACAGCAGTAGCTCTATCTGAGTGATCAGCTTCCTCCTCTTTAAACTAGTCTTTTTCTGTGGTAAGCAATGGGATCTCTCAAAGCTTCCATCCTATGAAACAGCAAACAATAAAAGTGTTAGCTTTAATTATCAACTTGATACAGCACAACACTGAGTGATACAGAGAGAGAGTCTCAATAAAGAATTGCCTCCATTGGGGGTTGGTCTCTGGTTATGTCTCTGGAGGATTGTATTCTTCCTAAGAATGACTTTTAGAAACTTTCTATTGATTCATTCTAAATTTCACACCACACACTCCAGTCCCACTTATCTTCTGGAACCTTCATATTAGCCCTCTGCCCTTGCAATGCCCCTCCCCAAGAAAACAAAAATCCAAAGTACACAAACAAAGAAAAGAAAAGAGAAAAGAAAAACACCACCACCACCATCACCAACAACAAAATCTTGTAGTGGAAGCTGTAGTGTGTCCTAGTGTGTGGCACAGTCTACCCTTTTGTCCACATATGTTTACTTGCAAAATGTCCATTGCAATGAGTTCTTGGTATGGTTCAAGGCCTCAGGCTTCTGCTACACTATTAATACTGGATCCTCACGGGGATTCCTCTCAGATATTCTGTTGTTGCCCTGTGTCATGGAGATCCTGCAGCTTTAGATTTAGAGCAGAAGGACCTGCCTCTTCACAAGTTCAAGCGTCATAATTGTGGTAGATGTTGGTTTGGGCCAATTCATAGCCCTAGATCTGGGCTTGAGTGGTAGCTGAGTTGCTCAGTCTGCCAGCTCTCTCACACCCTCACCACCAGGGTGATCTCTCTGACACTGCCCCAGGTAGTTTACCCAGTGCTCCAGCCAGAAATAGGCAAGGTCAGCTCTCCACAACCCCTACCTAATGGACCACTCCAACTGGGGTCTGATCCACTGTGCTGACCAGATAAGTGACAGGGCCCTCTCTTCCAAGTGCTGCAGCCTGTGAGGGGCAGGGACAGCTCTCCCACACGAATGACCCCAAGGCTAACTATCTCTGAGGGGAGACAGGGAAGGGTATCTCTTCCTCACACACACCCATGGCACTGCATGACAGATGAGGAGCAGGGACAGCTTTCCTGAGCTCAAGCCCTCAGGGATGGCTGGCTCCTGTCCCTGCCACAAGGCACAGCTCTACTATATGGCCTGAGAGGGGTGCGAAACCTGTTTTCCTGAGTGCAGCAATCAGTAAGGAGTGGAGCCAGCTCTGTACAGCTATTGGATATCAGCATGGTCTCAGGTAGCAGCTCAGACCAGGGACATCCACATGGCCTTTGGCAGTAACGTGGGCCATAGATACCAATAAAATCCCCCTGCTACTGCATGGCCACAGACATAGGCATGTCCCTCAGAAGCAGCATAGTCAGGGACTTTACCATGGCCTCAGGTGGCATCTCAGGCTACTCACATCAGGCTATTCCTCTCCACCCTAGAGTCTCCAGAGCTGCCTCTTTTCACTGTGCTCAAACCATTCCATACTCTTTCTCTCCTATCCTTCCATCACATACTTTCACATCATAGTGGCTTATGCTACTGGAAGCCCATGAAGTTGAGAGGCCTCTAGGTATCTTTAAATGTTTATCCAACCCAAAGACTCCACAGGAAATAAATCTCTGGCCAGTGTTAAACACAGCACAATATTCAGCATAGAGTCAAGCAGTCTCATGGCTGAACTGCCACCCCAACCAACCAGAGAGATGAGCAGATAGGCCAATGATGACAAGTGAACACAGCAGGCCATGTCCTCTCAGTTGTGGGTCTCCATTCTGTAGGTACTATAATTCCCATAATGGTCGCTTTTTCTCAAAGGAAGAAGAAAGGCTCACTGGCACTTGTGTTTGTTATTGGTTCTGTTGAGGGACAGTGTAATTCATCATTTCCCAAGGAGCAAGAACAGCACCCATCTTCACATCTCCAGCTCTACCTCACTTCATAGTGCATAAACCTCTCAGCTTCTCTTCATCCACCATTGTTCTACCACCTATTTGCTTGCTTCTTTCACTCCATCACCTTACTCACTTCCTGCTGCAACTGGGTTGTCTAGGGTCACTGTGAACCAGTCATGGGCTGGGGTGTTTTTCTGGCACTTCCTCAACACACCTGGGTCATCAGGAACCTTCTAGGATTATCTTAATAAAGTTAGTTGATATTGGAATATTCGGCCCACTGTGGGTGATATCATTCCTTAGGCAGTGTCCCAAGAACTGTTAAAGACTAGAGGTAATGAGCTGAGTACAAGCAATCAAGTGAGGAAGCAATCATTTATTCTCCTTCTGCTCCTGACTATGGATGCAATTCGTTGTTTCAAGTTCCTGTTACCTTGACTTCCTTACTGGACTGAAACCTGAATCGATGAGGAACATAAACCCTTTTGCTCCAGCCTTCCTTCCTTCCTTCCTTCCTTCCTTCCTTCCTTCCTTCCTTCCTTCCTTCCTTTTCTTCCTTCCTTCCTTCCTTTTCTTCCTTCCTTCTTTCCTTCCTTCCTTCCTTCCTTCCTTCCTTTCTTTCTTTCTTTCTTTCTTTCTTTCTTTCTTTCTTTCTTTCTTTCTTTCTTTCTTTCTTTCTTTCTTTCTTCTTTCCTTCCTTCCTTCCTTCCTTCCTTCCTTCCTTCTTCCTTCCTTCCTTCCTTCCTTCCTTCCTTTCTTTCTTTCTTTCTTTCTTTCTTTCTTTCTTTCTTTCTTTTCTTTTTGTTTTTTTTTCAAATTTTTATTAGATATTTTCTTCATTTACATTTAAAATGCCATCCTGAAAGTCCCCTATGCCCTCCCCCTGCCCTGCTCCACTACCCACCCACTCCCACTTCTTGGCCCTGGCATTCCCCTGTACTGGGGCATATAAAGTTTGCAAGACCAAGGGGCCTCTCTTCCCAATGATGGCTGACTAGGCCATCTTCTGCTACATATGCAGCTAGAGGCACACGCTCAGGGGGTTCTGGTTAGTTCATATTGTTGTTCCACCTATAGGGTTCCAGACCCCTTCAGCTCCTTTCTCTAGCTCTTACATTGGGGGCCCTGTGTTCCATCCAATAGATGACTGTGAGCATCCACTTATGTATTTGCCAGGCACTGGCATAGCCTCACAAGAGACATCTATATCAGGGTCCTTTCAACAAAATTTTGCTGGCATATGCAATAGTGTCTGCGTTTGGTGTCTGATTAAGGGATGGATCCCTGGGTGGGGCAGTCTCTGGATTGTCCATCTTTTTGTCTCAGCTCCAAACTTTGTCTCTGAAACTCCCTCCATGGGTATTTTGTTCCTTATTTGAAGAAGGAAAGAAGTATCCATGCGTTCGTCTTCCTTCTTGATTTTCTTGTGTTTTGCAAATTGTATCTTGGTTATTCTAAGTTTCTGGGCTAATATCCACTTATCAGTGCATATCAAGTGAGTTCTTTTGTGGTTGGGTTCCCTCACTCAGGATGATATTCTCCAGATACATCCATTTGCCCAAGAATTTCATAAATTCATTGTTTTTAATAGCTGAGTAGTATTCCATTGTGTAAATGTACCACATTTTCTGTATCCATTCCTCTGTTGAGGGACACTTAGACAATGGGTAGATATTCTAAACTATAGTAGCTGACTGAAGCAAAGGCTTTAAAATATGAGTGAAAGCCGTGAGATCTGCAGCCATTCTGGGTAAACCCCACTGAAGATTTCCTGAGAAAGCCTGTTCCTTTCCTTTTACCTTTGATTAGGAAACTGGAACATTACTACTAGCCAGGTTGAACCAACTGGGAAATTGTGAGTTGGGTGACAGTCACTGTGATGAGAGGCATGAAAAAATGTACTGGGATAGGTCATGGGCAGCTTAGTTGTGACCCCTCTTAAGATTTCCAGGCTAAGTGCTGGTTTGCCTATGCAAATTAACTCACCAAAAGGCAACAGGTCAAACATCCACTCACTAGAATCTACTCATTAGTCCATTGGCCAAATGTCTACTATCTAATATTCTGAATTCATATATTTCTTTTTGCTGCTTGTAAAGTTCTCACTGTTTTGTACCAAATAAGGGATATATCTTTTGTTTAAAGAATTATTTAAAAAAACTCAAGAAAAAAAAACATATGATCATTTCATTAGATACTGAGAAAGCATTTGACAAAAATCCAAGACTCATTCATGATAAAACTCTTGGAAAGATCAGGAATCCAAGGTCCATACTTAAAGATAGTAAAAGTAATATATAGCAAACTAGTAACCAACATCAAATAAATGGAGAGAAACTTGAAGCAATCCCCCGAAAATAAGGGACTAGACAAGGCTGCCCACTCTTTCTCTACCTCTTCAATATAGTACTCAAAGTCCTAGCCAGAGAAATTAGACAATGAAAGATGAAAGAATACAATTTAGAAAGGAAGAATTCAAAATATCACTATTTGCAGATGATATGATAGTATACATATGATAGTATGACCCCAAAAGTTCCACCAGAGAACTCCTAAACCTGATAAACAACTTCAGCAAAATAGCTGGATATAAAATTAACTCAAACAAATCAGTGGCCTTCCTCTTCTCAAAGGATAAACAGGCTGAGAAAGAAATTAGAGAAATAACACCTTTCACAACAGTCACAAATACTATAAAACATCTTGGTGTGATTCTAACTAAGCAAATGAAAGAACTGTATGACAAGAAGCTCAAGTCTCTGAAGAAAGAAATCAAAGATCTTAGAAGATGGAAGTATCTCCCATGCTCATGGATTGGCAGGATTAATATAGTAAAAATGGCCATTCTGCCAAAAGCAATCTACAGATTCAATGCAATCTCCATCAAAATTTCAACTCAATTCTTCACAGAGTTAGAAGGAGAAATTTGCAAATTCATTTAGAATAACAAAAAACCCAGGATAGTGAAAATTAATCTCAGCAATAAAAGAACTTCTGGGAGAATCACCATTCCTGACTTTAAGCTGTACTACAGAGCAATTGTGATTAAAAACTGCATGGTGCTGGTACAGTGACAGGCAGGTAGATCAATGGAATAGAATTGAAGACCCAGAAATGAACACACACATCTATTGTCACTTAGTGTTTGACAAAGGAGGTAAAACCATCCAGTGGAGAGAAGACAGCATTTTCAACAATGGTGCTGGCATAACTGGTGGTTATATAGAATAATGAGAATTGATTCACTCTTATTTCCTTGTACAAAGCTCAAGTCTAAGTGGATCAAGGAACTCCACATAAAACCAGAGACACTGAAACTAATAGAAAAGAAAGTGGAGAAAAGCCTTGAGCACATGGGCACAGGGAAAAATTTCCTGAACATAACACCAATGACTTATGCTCTAAGATCAAGAATTGACAAATGGGGCCTCATAAAATTTCAAAGCTTTTGTAAGGCAAAGGATACTTACTGTCAATGTGACAAAACAGCAACTAACAGATTGGGAAAAGATCTTTACCAATCCTACGTCTGATAGAGGGCTAATATCCAATATGTACAAAGAACCCAAGAAGTTAGACTTCAGAGAACCAAATAACCCTATTAAAAATGGGGTACCATGCTAATCAAAGAATTCTCAACTGAGGAATACCAAATGGTCCAGAAGCACCTAAAGAAATGTTCAACATCCTTAGTCATCAGGGAAATGCAAATCAAAACTACCTTGAGATTCAGTCTCACACCAGTCAGAATGGCTAAGATCAAAAACTCAGGTGACAGCAGATGCTGGCAAGGATGTAGAGAAAGTGGAACACTCCTCCATTGTTGGTAGGATTGCAAGCTGGTACAGCCATTCTGGAAATCAGTTTGGAGGTCCCTCAGAAAACTGGTCATAGTACTACCTAAGGACCCAGCTATAGAATTCCTGGGCATATACCCAGGAGATGCTCCAACATGTAATAAAGACACATGCTCCACTATGCTCATAGAAGCCTTATTTATAATAGCCAGGAGCTGAAAAGAACCCAGATGTCCTTCACTAGAGGAATGGATACAGAAAATGTGCTATATTTACACAGTGGAGTACTACTCAGCTATCAAAAACAAGTGAATTCATGAAGTTTTTAGGCAAATGGGTGGAACTAGAAAAAAAATCATCGTGAGTGAGGTAACCCAATCACAAAAGAACACACATGGTATGCACTCCATGATAAGTAGATATTAGCCCAGAAGTTTGGAATGCCCAAGAAACAATTCACAGACCACATGAAGCTCAAAAAGAAAGAAGACCACAGTGTGGATATTTTGGTCCTTCTTAAAAGGAGGATCAAAATACCCACGGGAGGAGATAAAGGGATAGTTTGGAGCAGAAAATGAGGAAAAGGTCATCCAGTGACTGTCACACCTGGGGATTCATCCCATATACAGTTACCAAACCCAGACTTTATTGTAGATGCCAACAAGTGCTTGCTCACAAGATTCTGATATAGCCATTTCTTGAGAGGCTCTGCCAGTGCCTGACAAATACAGAAGTGGATGTTCACAGTCATCCATTGGACTGAGCACAGGGTTCCCAGTGGAAGAGCTAGAGAATGAACCCAAGGAGAGGAAGGTATTTGCAGCCCCATAGGAGAACAACAATATGAACCAATCAGTACCTCCAAGAGCTCCCAGGGATTAACCCACCAACCAAAGAGAGCACAAGGAGGGACTTAAGGCTTCAACTGCATATGTAGCAGAGGATGGCCTTGTGGGACATCTATGAGAGGAGAGGCCCTTGGCCTTGTGAATTCTTGATGCCCCATTGTAGGGGAATGCCCGGACATTGGGAAGCTGGATTGGATGGGTTAGTAAGCAGGGGAAGGGGGTTGGAATAGGGGGTTTTAGGAGGGGAAATGAGGAAAGGGGATAAAATTTGAAATGTATATAAAAAAGAATTATTTACTTATTTTATGTATATGAGTACACTGTATTTGTCTTGAGACACACCAGAAGAGGGTTTCAGATCCCATTTTAGATGGTTGTGAACCACCATATGATTGCTGAGAATTGAACTAAGAACCACTGAAAGAGCAGTCAGTGCTCTTAACCACTGAGCTATCTCTCCAGCCCCAAGGAATATATCTTAATGAATTATGAAAATACCTATGTAATTTAAATTTGGGTTAGTTTTTATTTTAATTAATTAATTTAACTTATTTTTCTTTTTCATGTGTGGGTGTGCATGTTTGCATATGTTTTTGTAGGATGATCATGGACAAATGTGTGTGTATGTCCAGGTTAGAGGTTGACTGCGGGAATCTTCCACAATTGATCTTTTACCTTATGCACTGTTTCAAAGTCTCTCAATGAACCCAGATCTCACCAATACCACTCACGTGGCTTTCTTAGTTTGGAGATTTCTTGTCTGTGTCTTTGGAGGCCAGAATTACAGAAGCTTTCATGCCCAACCAACTCTGACTTGGGATTTGAAGGTCCTCACATTTGCATGACAAATACTTTACCTGGAAGCCTTCTCTCCAGCCCCAAACTTTATAATTTGTAACCCCAACAGGAAGATCTTTTAAATATTAAAGTTAATATTTAAGAAGACAAAGATAGAAAATAGATGAAGGTAGACACCATCATAGCACTTATGAAATGATCATACAATCTCAACACCCCCATAAAGCAGAAACAGTGGCATGAAACTGAGAGTAGACAGCATTGAAGGAGAAAGCAGAAACAAAAAACCACCCAATTAGTTATTGAAATAACAAATCTTTGCAAATAAAAATCTGAGAAGTGAGAAAAGCAAAGATAACCAATACTACAACAGAAAAAAGGAGTGAAATACTAGCTGATACAGTGACGGCAGAATAGCATGGAAAGACATTAAACCCATACATTTGGAAATTCAGACAAAACTAAATGGGTTGTTTAATACATAGCTTCTAAATGTGAATTGAAAAACATTAACTGATATAAAAATAAAGTCTATTGTAAAGAAAATTCCAGGCCATGTCATGTGAGCTATTTGAAATGTTCAAAGAACAGACAATTTTAAAAGTTATAAAATCCTTCCAAAAGAGGCAAAATAAGCACTTATAACACCACATAACCTATTTTATGAAGGATGTAAGTTTGATGTTAAAACATGATCAGAACACTAAAAAGATAACCGCAGGTCTGTGTTAACTATTAATTTAGATTAAAGAGTCCAAAGAATAGCATTACAACTGTAAACAATAATTTATATGGACCACAATATACATGACTAATTAGGTTAACACTAATTGGGACTAATTAGGTTAACACTAATTGGGACTGAATGTTATTTTAAAGTGAGAAAACAAATTACTACATTCACCTATTTAATAGATTCAAAAATTACCAACTCGGGTGTTGAACAAATATATTTTTGTTAAAATCAAAGATTTTTCATAAAAATATCTTAGAAAATAAATACAAACTTTCCAAATTTGATAATAGTCTTGTTTAGAATCTGAATTAAATAGGATAAATAGGAAAGTGGTGAGAGGACCTTTAAGATCAGGAAAAGATGAACATATGTACTAGCATGTTTATTTTTATTTATTTATTTATTTATTTATTTATTTAATTTATTTTTTAATATTTTTTATTACATATTTTCCCCAATTACATTTCCAATGCTATCCCAAAAGTCCCCCATACCGCCCCCCACTTCCCTACCCACCCATTACCATTCTTTTGGCCCTGGAATTCCCCTATATTGGGGCATATAAAGTTTGCAAGTCCAATGGGCCTCTCTTTCCAGTGATGGCCGACTAGGCCATCTTTTCTTTCGATACATATGCAGCTAGAGACAAGTGCTCCAGGGTACTGATTAGTTCATCATGTTGTTCCAACTATAAGGTTGCAGATCCCTTTAGCTCCTTGGGTACTTTCTCTAGCTTCTCCATTGGGAGCCCTGTGATACATCCAATAGCTGACTGTGAGCATCCACTCCTGTGTTTGCTAGGCCCCTGCATAGTCTCACAAGAGACAGCTATATTTGGGTCCTTTCAGCAAAATCTTGCTAGTGTATGCAATGGTGTCAGCGTTTGGAAGCTGATTATGGAATGGATCCCTGGATATGGCAGTCTCTAGATGGTCCATCCTTTCATCACAGCTCCAAACTTTGTCTCTGTAACACCTTCCATGGGTGTTTTGTTCCCAATTCTAAGAAGGGTCATATTTTGCACACTTTCCTCTTCATTCTTCTTGAGTTTCATGCGTTTAGCAAATTGTATCTTTTATCTTGGGTATCCTAAGTTTTGGGCTAATATCCACTTATCAGTGAATACATATTGTGTGAGTTCCTTTGTGATTGTGTTACCTCACTCAAGATGATGCCCTCCAGGTCCATCCATTTGGCTAGGAATTTCATAAATTCATTCTTTTTAATAGCTGAGTAGTACTCCATTGTGTAAATGTACCATAATTTCTGAATCCATTCCTCTGTTGAGGGGCATCTGGGTTCTTTCCAGCTTCTGGCTATTATAAATAGGGCTGCTATGAGCATAGTGGAGCATGTGTCCTTCTTACCGGTTGGGACATCTTCTGGATATATGCCCAGGAGAGGTATTGCTGGATCCTCCGGTAGTACTATATCCAGTTTTTTGAGGAACCGCCAGACTGATTTCCAGAGTGGTTGTACAAGCTTGCAATCCCACCAACAATGGAGGATTGTTCCTCTTTCTCCACATCCTCGCCAGCATCTGCTGTCACCTGAATTTTTGATCTTAGCCATTCTGACTGGTGTGAGGTGGAATCTCAGGGTTGTTTTGATTTGCATTTCCCTAATGAATAAGGATGTTGAACATTTTTTCAGGTGCTTCTCTGCCATTCGGTATTCCTCAGGTGAGAATTCTTTGTTCAGTTCTGAGCCCCATTTTTTAATTTTCTGGAGTCCACCTTCTTGAGTTCTTTATATATATTGGATATTAGTCCCTTATCTGATTTAGGAAAGATTCTTTCCCAATCTGTTGGTGTTTTTTTTGTCTTATTGATGGTGTCTTTTGCCTTGCAGAAGCTTTGCAGTTTCATGAGGTCCCACTTGTCAATTCTCGATCTTATAGCACAAGCCATTGCTGTTCTATTCAAGAATTTTTCCCCTGTGCCCATATCTTCAAGGCTTTTCCCCACTTTGTCCTCTATAAGTTTCAGTGTCTCTGGTTTTATGTGAAGTTCCTTGATCCACTTAGACTTGACCTTAGTACAAGGAGATAGGAATGGATCGATTCGCATTCTTCTACATGTTAACAACCAGTTGTGCCAGCACCATTTGTTGAAAATGCTGTCTTTCTTCCACTGGATGGTTTTAACTCCCTTGTCGAAGATCAAGTGACCGTAGGTGTGTGGGTTCATTTCTGGGTCTTCAATTCTATTCCATTGGTCTATTTGTCTGTCACTATACCAGTACCGCGCAGTTTTTATCACAATTGCTCTGAGTAAAGCTTTAGGTCCGGCATGGTGATTCCACCAGAGGTTCTTTTATCCTTGAGAAGAGTTTTTGCTATCCTAGGTTTTTTGTTATTCCAGATGAATTTTCAGATTGCACTTTCTAATTCGTTGAAGAATTGAGTTGGAATTTTGATGGGGATTGCATTGAATCTGTAGATTGCTTTTGGCAAGATAGCCATTTTTACAATGTTGATCCTGCCAATCCATGAGCATGGGAGATCTTTCCATCTTCTGAGATCTTCTATAATTTCTTTCTTCAGAGACTTGAAGTTTTTATTATACAGATCTTTCACTTCCTTAGTTAGAGTCACGCCAAGATATTTTATATTATTTGTGACTATTGAGAAGGGTGTTGTTTCCCTAATTTCTTTCTCAGCCTGTTTATTCTTAGTGTAGAGAAAGGCCATTGATTTGTTTGAGTTAATTTTATATCCAGCTACTTCACCGAAGCTGTTTATCAGGCTTAGGAGTTCTCTGGTGGAATTTTTAGGGTCACTTATATATACTATCATATCATCTGCAAAAAGTGATATTTTGACTTCATCTTTTCCAATTTGTATCCCTTTGATCTCCTTTTGTTGTCGAATTGCTCTGGCTAGGACTTCAAGTACAATGTTGAATAGGTATGGAGAAAGTGGACAGCCTTGTCTAGTCCCTGATTTTAGAGGGATTGCTTCAAGCTTCTCACCATTTACTTTGATGTTGGCTACTGGTTTGCTGAAGATTGCTTTTATCATGTTTAGGTATGGGCCTTGAATTCCTGATCTTTCCAAGACTTTTATCATGAATGGGTGTTGGGTCTTGGGTCTTTTCAAACGCTTTTTCTACATCTAACGAGATGACCATGTGGTTTTTGTCTTTGAGTTTGTTTATATACTGGATTACGTTGATGGATTTCCGTATATTGAACCATCCCTGCATCCCTGGGATGAAACCTACTTGGTCAGGTTGGATGACTGTTTTGATGTGTTCTTGGATTCGGTTAGCAAGAACTTTATTGAGGATTTTTGCATCAATATTCATAAGGGATATTGGTCTGAAGTTTTCTATCTTTGTTGGGTCTTTTTGTGGTTTAGGTATCAGAGTAATTGTGGCTTCATAGAATGAGTTGGGTAGAGTACCTTCTGTTTCTATTTTGTGGAATAGTTTGTGAAGAACTGGGATTAGATCTTCTTTGAAGGTCTGATAGAACTCTGCACTAAACCCATCTGGTCCTGGGCTTTTTTTGGTTGGGAGACTATTAATGACTACTTCTATTTCTTTGGGGGATATAGGGCTGTTTAGATATTTAACCTGATCTTGATTCAACTTTGGTACCTGGTATCTGTCTAGGAACTTCTCCATTTCATCCAGGTTCTCCAGTTTTGTTGAGTATAGCCTTTGGTAGAAGGATCTGATGGTGTTTTGGATGTCTTCAGGATCTGTTGTTATGTCTCCTTTTTCATTTCTGATTTTGTTAATTAGAATGCTTTCCCTGTGCCCTCTAGTGAGTCTGGCTAAGGGTTTATCTATCTTGTTGATTTTCTCAAAGAACCAGCTCCTTGATTGGTTGATTCTTTGAATAGTTCTTCTTGTTTCCACTTGGTTGATTTCGCCCCTGAGTTTGATTATTTCCTGCCGTCTACTCCTCTTTGGTGAATTTGCTTCCTTTTGTTCTAGTGCTTTTAGGTGTGTTGTCACGCTGCTAATGTGTGCTCTCTCTAGTTTCTTTTTGGAGGCACTCAGAGCTATGAGTTTTCCTCTTAGAAATGCTTTCATTGTCTCCCATAAGTTTGGGTATGTTGTGGCTTCATTTTCATTGAACTCTAAAAAGTCCTTAATTTCTTTCTTTATTCCTTCCTTGACCAAGGTATCATTGAGAAGAGTGTTGTTCAGTTTCCACGTGAAGGTTGGCTTTCTATTATTTATTTTGTTATTGAAGATCAGCCTTAGTCCATGGTGATCTGATAGGATGCATGGGACAATTTCAATATTTTTGTATCTGTTGAGGCCTGTTTTGTGACCAATTATGTGGTCAATTTTGGAGAAGGTACCATGAGGTGCTGAGAAGAAGGTATATCCTTTTGTTTTAGGATAGAATGTTCTGTAGATATCTGCCAGATCCATTTGATTCATAACTTCTGTTAGTTTCACTGTGTCCTTGTTTAGTTTCTGTTTCCATGATCTGTCCATTGGTGAAAGTGTTGTGTTTTAGTCTCCCACTATTATTGTGTGAGGTGCAATGTGTGCTTTGAGCTTTACTAAAGTTTCTTTAATGAATGTGGCTGCCTTTGTATTTGGAGCATAGATATTCAGAATTGATAGTCCCTCTTGGAGGATTTTACCTTTGATGAGTATGAAGTGCCCCTCCCTGTCTTTTTTGATGACTTTGGGTTGGAAGTCAATCTTATCAGATATTAGAATGGCTACTCCAGCTTGTTTCTTCCTACCATTTGCTTGGAAAATTGTTTTCCAGCCTTTCATTCTGAGGTAGTGTCTATCTTTTTCTCTGAGATGAGTTTCCTGTAAGCAGCAAAATATTGGGTCTTGTTTGTGTAGCCAGTTTGTTAGTCTATGTCTTTTTATCGGGGAGTTGAGTCCATTGATATTAAGGAAAAGTAATTGTTGTTTCCTGTTATTTTTGTTGTTAAAGTTGGCATTCTGTTCTTGTGGCTGTCTTCTTTTAGGTTTGTTGAGGGATTACCTTCTTGTTGTTTCTAGGGCATGGTTCCCGTCCTTGTATTTTTTTTTTTCTCTTATTATCCTTTGAAGGGCTGGATTCGTGGAGAGATAATGTTTGAATTTGGTTTTGTCGTGGAATACTTTTGTTTCTCCATCTATGTTAATTGAGAGTTTGGCTGGGTATAGTAGCCTGGGCTGGAATTTGTGTTCTTTTAGTGTCTGTATAACATCCGTCCAGGATCTTCTGGCTTTCATAGTCTCTGGTGAAAAAATCTGGTGTAATTCTGATAGGCTTGCCTTTATATGTTACTTGGCCTTTTTCTCTTACTGCATTTAGTATTCTATCTTTATTTAGTGCATTTGTTGTTCTGATTATTATGTGTCGGGAGGTATTTCTTTTCTGGTCCAGTCTATTTGGAGTTCTGTAGGCTTCTTGTATGTTCATGGGCATCTCTTTCTTTAGATTTGGGAAGTTTTCTTCTATAATTTTGTTGAAGATGTTTGCTGGTCCTTTGAGTTGAAAATCTTCATTCTCATCCACTCCTATTATCCGTAGGTTTGGTCTTCTCTTTGTGTCCTCTATTTCCTGGATGTTTTGAGTTAGGATCTTTTTGCATTTTCCATTTTCCTTGATTGTTGTGCTGATGTTCTCTATGGAATCTTCTGCACCTGAGATTCTCTCTTCCATCTCTTGTATTCTGTTGCTGATGCTCGCATCTATGGTTCCAGATGTCTTTCCTAGGGTTTCTATCTCCAGTGTTGCCTCATTTTGGGTTTTCTTTATTGTGTCTACTTCCCTTTTTAGGTCTAGTATGGCTTTGTTCATTTCCATCATCTGTTTGGATGTGTTTTCCTGTTTTTCTTTAAGGACTTCTACCTGTTTGATTGTGTTATCCTGTTTTTCTTTAAGGAAACTTGTAACTCTTGTAACTCTTTAGCCATGTTCTCCTGTAATTCTTTAAGTGAGTTATTAAAGTCCTGTTTGATGTCCTCTACCATCATCATGAGATATGCTTTTAAATCCAGGTCTAGCTTTTCAGGTGTGTTGGGGTGCCCTGGACTGGGCGAAGTGGGAGTGCTGGGTTCTGATGATGGTGGGTGGTCTTGGTTTCTGTTAGTAAGATTCTTACATTTACCTCTCGCCATCTGGTAATCTCTGGAGTTGTTATAGTTGTCTCTGTTTAGAGATTGTTCTTCTGGTGATTCTGATTACTGTCTATCAGCAGACCTGGGAGACAGGCTCTCTCCTCTGAGTTTCAGTGGTTAGAGCACTCTCTGCTGACAAGCTCTCCTCTTAAATGGAAGGTGTACAGATATCTGGTGTTTGGACCTCCTCCTGGCCGAAGAAGAAGGCCCAAAACAGGACCTTTCCCAGATGCTGTGTTGCTTTCGCAGGTCACAGAAGCTGTCAGCTTCTGTGGTGCACACTCTCACCTGTGCAGACCAAGTTCCTAAGTTCGGTGGGGTCCTGGATCCAAGATGGCGCTCCCTGCTCCTGAGGCAGAGGGCTCCAGTGCAGGGCAGACCACTGTCTTCCGGCTGGGAGGATGCTGGATGTCTGCGGCCCCAAAAGGGTGCTGCCTCAGCAGCTCTGTGGCTCCCACCTGTCCCAGAAGTTTTCTGCCTCTGTGGCGCACACTCTCACCTGTGCAGACTAAATTCCTAAGTTCGGTAGAGTCCCGGGTCCAAGATGGCACTTCCGTGCAGGGCGGACCACTGTCCTCTGGCTGCCAGGCTGGTTTTCTACTTCCCTAACTAATGCAGTCTCAGGTCCCGCACGCAATTGGATTGGAGCAGAAGCTGTGTTCCACTCACCAGAAGTCCCAAGATCCTGTGGTGGGTGTTGTGGGTAGCTGGCGAGTGTCAGCCGACCCTGCGCTCTAGCTAACCCGGTGCTGGTCAGACCGGAAGAGCATGTTTATTTTTAACTGACACAGTAACTGTACACGATTTCGGAATGCATAATGATATTTTTAAAAGATTTTTTTTTTATATATGTATATGTCTGTGTGAGAGCATCCGTGGGTGTTTGGTGTGCCTGTGAAAGCCAGAAGATTCTGTTAGGTTCCATGAAGCTGGGGTAGTTGCTATGGTCCAACATGAATGTTGAGAATCAAACTCTGTTTCTACCATGAAGTATAGTTACTATACCCAATGCGCATCTATTAGAGAACCCTGATTTTTTTCCTTTGCCAGTGGGTATCAATTGCAGATAACATCTTGGTTGGAGCTGGGATTCTGTGTATACTTTTCCTTCTCAGTGCTGGGAATCTATCTGGCTTGAACTTGTTCAAGCTTTGAGCATATTGTTATAGTCTCTGTGAGTTCATATGTGTATAATCACTGTTGTGTCTGGAAGACACGGTTTCTGTGGAATTATCCATTACTTCTGGCTCATATAGTCTTGCTGCCTTCTCTTCCATGTAGCTCCCTATCCCCCAAGGGAAGAACCAGTTTGATGAAGACATTCCATGTAGGACTGAGTGCTCCAAAGTCTCTCTCACTCTGCACATTGTGCAGTTTTGAGTCTCTGTGTTATTCATCACCTTTCGCAAGAAGTTTGTCTGATGATGGCTGAGCAAGGCACTGACCTATGAGTATAGAAGTAGTTGTTAGGGGCCATTTTATTTGTTTTCTTTCCCAGTGTCCATGTCACATTCAACATGTTTTAAGAGTTGTATCCAATTCTTTTTCTGCATCAATTGAGACAATTTTATGGCTTTTGTTCATCATTCTGTTAGTGTGATAAAACACATTTATTAATAGGCATATTTTGAACATTCTTGCATTTTTAGGATCAATTGTATATTTTTGGTGGGCTATTAAATCGAATTATTTTACTATGTTGTTCTTTGCATCTGTGTTTGTCAGAGATACTGGTCTATAGTTAGTTTTTGTTGCTGTGTCTTTGACTTTGCCAACCCAGTAATTTTGGGTCACCAAGATCCTCTGTGGGGAGCCATGAAGAAGACCTTCACCTAGAGAGCCACAGCCTAATCTCCTGTAGAATATTTTTCTTAGCTCTCAGCCACAACTGCCACCAAGCCTGCATCCAGCAAGCTAAGGGCAATCTGTCTCCTGCCCCACCTCCCACCCTCATGGGTCAAACCAGAGCTCTCCTCACCCCTGGGCTAGGCACTGTCCCAAGACCAAGGGTCCCAGACTCTGTTCTCTGCTCTTTTTCAACTTCCAGCATGGATGTCCAAGGGTCTGAGAACCCCACAGGTCCAGCCTGGTCGCAGGCCTTTGGACCAAGAACCAACTCTGGCTTTCCTAACTCTCAGACTGCACTTTCCCATCCCTGGAGCTTTGCCCTGGTGCTTTCCTACAACCCAGTACTGCCCTGGGTGGGATAAGTGCATGGGATAAGTGCAGTCAAACTCTCCGAACTCCACATTCTGCCTCCCTAAGCAACTGTGTGCTGTAGCAGGGTGGACAAGGTCCTACCACCCTACAAACCTAGACTACTATACCCAGCAAAACTCTCAATCATCATAGATGGAGAAAACAAGACAAATCCAAATACAAACAACATCTATTCACAAATCCAGCCATGTAAAAATACTAGAAGGAAAACTCCAACCCAAGGAGGATAACCACATCTAAGAAAACACAGGAAATAAGTAATGAAGTCCCTGGATATTCCTGTTGTAGTAGGCATTGGAAGGGGTGTTAACCTCAATGGTCTTGGTGTGGCAGGCCTCTCATGGGTATCATTTGATCAGCAAGTCTATATCATTCTGCAACTGTAGGACTGATGAAGGTGGGAGAATGGGCATCCATAGGGGATAGCGGGCTGCTCAGAGCAGCTTGGAGTGCTCTAGAGAACTCAGACAGCAGAGCAGATGAGTGGAGGAGGGGAAGCTAACCTCTATAGTTCAGAATCTACAGGACTGATGAGTGTAGGCAGAGAGGTAGTGGAAGAATGGAGATCCACTGTGTGAATGGCAGACTTCTCAAAACTTTTGACCCTAAATTTATCCTACAAGAAATGCAGGGACCAGGGATGGAGCAGAGACTGAGGAAATGGCCAACCAAAAAACTGGCCTAACTTGAGACCCATCCTATGGGCAAACCCCAATCCCTGACACTATTAAAGGTATTCTGTTATGTTTGCAGACAGGAATCTAGCATGGCTGTCCTCTGAGAGGCTCCATCCAGCATCTGACTCAGATGGATCCAAACACCCACAGCCAAGTGGATGGAGCTTGGGGACACCTATGGAAGAATATGGAGAAGGATTGTGGGCTTGAAGGAGATAGGAACTCCACTGCAAGACCAACAGAGTCAACTAACCTGGATCCCTGGGGCTCTCAGAGACAACCACCAACCAAAGAAATACATGGGCTAGATCTAGGTCTCGCACATCTATGCACCTGCTATGGAACAGATGTGCAGCTTAGTCTTCATGTGGGTCCCAAGCAAATGGAGCAGGGGCTATCCTGAAAGCTGTATGTGGGATATGTATCCTGTTTGTGGAATATGTTCCTCTAGCTGGACTGCCTTGTCTGACCTCATTGGAAGAGGATGTGCCTAACCCTACAGAGACTTGATGTTTCCTGGTGGGGGATACACAGGACCTTCCACCCTCTCAGAGGAGAAGGGAGGGGGAGAGGCGGAAGGATTGTGGAAGGGGATGGCCAGGAGGGGGGGTTAAGAGTTGGATGTAAATTGAATAAATACTAAAAAAGGGGGGGGGGTAATATAATTCTGGTATTGAGATGTGAGACCTTCGGGGTATGACTAGGATTAGGTAAATTATTAGGATAAATTCCTCTAGTGTGGCACACACACACACACACACACACACACACACACACACACACACACTGTATTCCTTGTCTTTTGTCCTGTTCACATAGACATCTTCCATGAAGAAGGCCATTGTAAGATTTGGCACTTTAACTTTACACCTCCACAACTGTATACCAACTAGCCTTGTCAGGTGGCTACCTCTAGTATTGTGTTATAGCAAAGAAAAACAGAGTGATGCATACTGGATATTTCTCTCTGAGTAGAGTGATTTTGTTTGTTCAGCTCAAGAGGCAGTTGCATCTGGCCAAGTGACCTTTTCTGAGCCAAATATAACATCAGCTTTTATTGTGGTTCCATGATATCTTGGGTTTCATATTGCTTCTTTTCTCCACTGAGAGGGAGGACACTAATTTATTCAAACTCCAGATATGGGCAGTCCATGTGCTCACAGATAGGCACTAGGAGAACCAGGAATGTTAAACACACAGCGTTGTCTGATCAAAGGGAGAGATGTATAATCTGCTTTCTACCCCAATGGCTGGGAGCAGATGCAGTTAGTAGTCTGTGATATTTACACTGTGTGGCTGGATCTTCTCCAAGACCCTTATCATGAGCCTGTCAATCTGTAAAACCCACCTTTATGGAGGCTGTCACATGTAGCCAACCTATAGAACTAATCTTTATTAAAGATTTCACCTGTACTTTACAATGATTTTTGATGCAGTCATATGTTAAGCCTCATTGTGCTCATGGATTGAATTATTTATCACCAGGAAAACTTCCTCCAAATTATGCTGTGCTTAAACATGCCTAAAATGAACTAATTGGGGTCAGACTCCTGAAGTTTGAATTAACACTAGCTACTTAGTTATGTTGACTCAAACTACCTTCTTGCCTCCCTCAGAGACCCTCACACCCAGAGGACTGGAAAGGAGAAGTCTGTCCAAATAGGAAATGGCATATTTCTATTAGTTATAAAGTCACAATGACCTGCAAGTGTTTTCTTTGGAAGATGATGTTTAAGTGAGAGAGGCCATGTTTGTTTTCATGTATATTTCTTTGCAGTCTAGACGTAGATGTCTTGATAGCCCAAACCATGTGACATCAGTTTTCAAAAGTTCTTGAACTGATTACTTCTAATAATCATTTAATCTTTGGAGATATAAATTTAAGGCGGTGTTATTTAGATATATTGCATGTATTTAATTGGTGAAGGCAAAGCTGTTGTATCTTAAGACCCTAAATCCATTCTTGCACAATATTGTGAATGAAGGTGTGTGTAAACATTTTCCTCCAACTAAAGCATACTAATTTGGGAGAATGTTAGAGACAGAAAATTAAAATCATATTGAAAAATACTTTGCTTCAGGAGAAGGTCAACATAAAATTTCTTTTTGACTAAAACCAGAAGAAGAGACTGAGTTTGCCCCATAGAGCACTTTCCATTATATTTAATGGGGAGAAGCTGTAATGTTTGTGAGTGGACACAAGGGGGAGAGCAAAACAGTAGGTGACACAGAATGTACTGTAAGGAGGGCCCATTCACCACAGAAATTACGCAATTCCCCTTACTTGGGTTTGTTACGTCCTTTTAGCAGTGTTTCTCAGTGGGAGGCTATTTGGTGGTTCACTTAGTGAGATAAAATACCAAAGTTCTGTTTTTCTGATACTAACCATCCATTCTGTTAACAAGTTAGTGACTCTATCCCATTCTGCAAAGGGCATAGAGGTAGGGTGGTTTTTGTCTTCTTTACAACTAGTAATAAGTACTTCCCTGAACCTTGTTAGGGTGACTTCTTACCTCAAATTGCATCCATCATGCTAGCAATATAGAAGGTTGGGTTTTCCTGTCCAATATAGTAACAATTCAGTTGGAGTGTCCTTAAAAAAGTTACCCCAAACTTAAGACCATCTTTCTCTAAGACTCTAGAGAACTCTCATTTTTGGAGGCTTTAAACCCTCTTGGGTAGGTGGAACAGGATGTTAATCATACCCTAAGGCAGTGATTCTCAACCTGTGGCTTGTGACCCCTTTTGGGGGAATCTAACAACTCTTTTACACAGATTGCCTAAGACTGTGGGAAAACACAGACATTTACATTGCAATTCATAACACTAGCACAATTACAGTTATGAAATAGAAACAAAATAATTTTATGGTTGGGGATGCTCACCACAACGTGAGAAACGGTATTAAATGGTTGCAGTATTAGGAAGGTTGAAAACCACTGGTCTAAGGTATGTGTGCCTTGGATAGATGACCTTTAACATCCAGTAATCATTTTCTGCTTGAATCCAGACTCCGTGGTCCAGAATCTGAGGAGGGTTTGATGGAGACAGAATCATGTATCATGTTAGTATGACAGCAGGTTGGCACTGTTCTGTCAGAAGGTCTGGAATCAAACTGCCAGAGTCAGAAGTTCAGCTTTTCTGTTTCTCATCTTTGTATCTCTATTTTCTCCTCCAGAAATGGGGACAGTAACATAATTTCTTATTTGGTACCTGTGGGAAAAAATAAACACAGAGCATTTTATTTTATTTTATTTTTTAACTTAAAAATTTTTTTTATTAATCATTCCATTTGTTTACATCTCAAATGATATCCCACTTCCCGGTTACCCCTCCACCACCCTCCCCCATCCCACACTGCCCTCCGTTTTGCCTGTATGAGAGTGCTCCCCCACCCACCCACCTTCTCCTGCCCTGCTCCAAGCTTCCAGCATCCTCCTACTCTGGGGCATCAAACTTCCCCAGGACCGAGGGCCTCCCTTCCAGTTGCTGTGAGGCAAGGCTCTGCTACATATGTATCTGGAGCCATGGATCCCTCCAGGTACACTCCTTGGCTGGTGGTCTAGACTTTGGGAGCACTGGGTGGTCAGGCGTGCCCCTTGACCACAACAACAGTGCTGGGTTTGATGTCTGCAGACATGATGTATCCCTAGGTGGGGTTATTCTGGTTGGCCATTCCTTCAGTCTGTGTTCCAATTTTTGTCCCTGTTCTTTCTTTGGACAGGAACATTTCTGGGTTAAAAAACTTTGAGATGGGTGGAAGGCCCCATCCCTTGACCAGGGACCGTGCCTATCTACTGAATGTGGTCTCCACAGGTTCTATCTCCCCCTTCTCTGTGCATTATGGCTAAAGTCAATCCCATTGGGTCCCAGGAGCCTCACGTTTCTCTGGCGTTTGGGACCCACCAGTGGCTATCCCCAGTTCCTCATCCCCCCTCCCCACTTATTTTTATTCGATTTCTTGACCCTCAGTACCTCTCTCACATCTCCTCCAGTTTCTGATACTGCCACCCTTATTTCCTCTTCCTCCTTTCTCACCCTCCCGTTTGTCTCCCTCTCCTTCCATCTCCCACAATCATCTTGTTCCCCCCTCAGCGCAGGACTGAAACATCCACCCCATGGTCTTCCATCCTTCTATGTTACATATGGCCAACACAGCTCATTTTAAACAGCAAACTGCTAGATCCTTGGTAGACAACACAGGCTGAAATACAGATTTTTTAGGTTGTTTGGTTTTAGTGAAATTGTATAATGACAAAGTATTTTTGTTTTGTGGTTACAGCCACCCCTTCCCTGCTAGTATAGTTCACTGACCTGATCCACAAATAACTAGTACAATTCAGAATGGCTCTTAATGACCATCCATTCACTCTATCTGTTCAAATGGTCTATTAAGGATCAGTCGAGAAATGAAAGCTGTATTTCTGAGGAGTCGACTATAAGGGTACCCTAAAGACTATATCCCTAATAAAGTTGTCTCCTGCATCTAACTTACATTTTCCTGGTTGAAACACACAGGGCCTTAAGTTTCTATCCCTGCAGGAACAAGAAGGCATTGTTCTTGCCTGAACTCCATTTCTAAGTGGAGACAATTTATTTTTAATCACTGTGATTGGCCTTGAACTGGTTTTCTGCAGTGAAACCACTTATGTTGGATGCTAATTTCCCATGGCCTACCTTTTCTGGTTGAGTAACTGAATATTGATATTTGGTCTGTTACTCTGGATTGTAATGGTAAATACTGGCTCTGAAGTTCTGTTTGTCTCCAGAGATGAGAGAATTCAATCTTAGACCCAAGAGACTATGCAACCTTGTCCCAAGTTATCCCTGATTGGTGAATAACTATGCCTACAGGCTATAGCTGGGCAGAAGAAAGATAGGTGGGGTGTTTGGTTCCCAGGCTTGGGGTCAAAGGAGAATAAGGAGGAGAAGGAAGAAGATGGGGAAAGGAGAGACACCCTGGGTTAGATCAGTAATGAAAACATGGCCATGAGGGCTGCCTGATTGGAGTTAAGAGCATCACAGATGGAACACAGCAAGTTATAACTCAGGGTTATTGATAGGGAAGTAGACATAATAGCCTGAAGGGTAGATATCTGTCTAGCTCTAGTGCACTAAAGGCTTATTATAAACATACAAGTTGTGTGTCTTTTATCTGGGAACTGAATGATCAAAGTCAGGATATAAACTATTAATTGTGATCAAATATTTACTATCACAATGAACACATAGTCATTGTGCAGCTGAACTCATGGACTTTTTTCTTGTTTGTTTTTACTGCTTCATTCTCTCCACCCACATGTAACCCTCAATAAAAATAATTTGATTTCTTACGTTATTCTCATGAAAGAACAGCAATTTTTATATATAATTATGTATTTAATTGATATGGTTGTCCCTCCACAAACTCCTCTCAGATCCTCCCCACCCAGTATCCACCCAAATCTTTATTCTTTCTTGCTTTCTCTCACAAAACAAACAGGCATCCAACAAAATAAATAAACAAATAAATTACCCAAAACAAAAAAGAAAAAATAAATAAGATAAAAGCAAACAAACTTGTATAGAACAAAGCAAACAGACCTGAATAGATCAAAACAAAGAAATAAGCAGAAAAAAGCAAAGAGCCAAAGAAAAAGAACAAGAAACACACATTGGCATGAACAGAAATCCCTTAAAAACACAAAATCAGAAATGATAATAAATAAGCAAAGACTTGTACAGTAAGAAAACAAAACGAACAAGCAAAAACCCCATTTAAAAAAGCAAAGCAATATAAGACAAAAAAAAATTCAGCTAATCCTTATAAGACAAAACAAGCAAACAACTAACAGCAACAACAAAATCTCCAAAAATATTATTGAGTTCATCTTGAGTTCATCTTGTGTTGGTCATTTACTGCTGGGCATGAGGCCTTTAGAGTGGCTTGTATATCCAGTGAGATTCCATCGGAAAAAAGCTAATTTTTCATTTTCAAGTGTTTTTCATTTGGAGATGGCTTCTGGGTTAGGGACGGGGACTTGTGTTTACTTCCCTTCTCAGTACTGTGACCTCATTGGGCTCAGAAATGTTCAGGCCTGTAAATGCCGCCCCAGTCTCTGTGTGGTCATAGGTGCATCAGTCCTGTGATGTTTAGAAGGCCTTTACTTGGTGTTCTCTATTCCTTCCTTCTGCTTCTTGTACTCTTTCCTTCTTCCCTTCCTCTGGGTTCCCTGAGCTTTTAGGGATAGGAATTGATGGAGACACCCCACATAGGCGTGTTCCATGGTTTCTCACTCTTTGTATCTTGTCTAACAGTGAGTCTATTTATCATCATTTACTTCTTCTTCAATGATGGCTGGGTGAGACACTGATCTGTGAGGATAGCAGAATGTTATTAAAAGTCATTTTATTACAATGTTCCTTTAGCAAAATAATAGTATTTGATTTGCCCCTAGATCCCTGGCCTATCTAATTTCAGGTTCTTGGTCACTTAAGTAGTATCAGAGACAGGTAGGTTTCAGTGGGCTCTAAATTCAATTAGATATTGGTAGTCACAATCACAAAACCACAGAATTCTTTCCACTATTTCACTAGCACGTTTTGCATGCAGATCAGCATTGCAGACTGAAGCGTTTGTAGCCGGGTTGGTGTTTCCCTTTCTCCCATGGTAGTGCTCAGAGTACCTCCAAGTACTGTGATCACTAAGTCATCAGGAGGAAAGGCTCTACATAGGCAGCAGCCCAAATTCTCCAAGTTCAGTGAGGTGTGTAGCTGTTGTCTTCAGCAACAGAGCCTTACTATCTGCTTGTGGAGAGCAACCTATATCATTGGCAATTGCCTGGGTTGCTTGTGGGTTCCCATGGGGACCCTGTGGCCAAAACACATGATTCTATGTCACTTATTCCTGGCACTGGAGGTTTCATTGATGATGTACAGAGAAAGAACATAAAGCTGGGTGGTAGGGAGGTGGGAGAATTTGGGATATGGGGAATTAATATGAAAAATTTTGAATAAAATACAGTGTATGCAAAAACACAATTAAAAATAAAAATGATTAGGATATTGTACAACAGAAGTAAATTATTAAATAAATAGCAAAGAACTTAAAACAGAAGCGATCCATTCCAGCACTTCTGTCCCCATCTCTCCATTCTTCCAGACTTCTTTTTCCTAAGAGATTATTTCAATTATGTTTTGAAAAAATATTTCTAGGGGCTAGAGAGATGGCTCAGCTGTTGTCAGCACTAGCTGCTTTCCCAGAGGACCTGTGTTCCATTCCCAGCCACCGCATGGCAGCTCACAACTCTTCTGTAGTCCAGCTTCAAGTCATTTGACACCCTCACACAGATATACATGCTGGCAAAACACCAATGAACATAAAATTAAAAATAAATAAATCATTAAAAATTATTTTCACAGCTATGAGTGATACACTTACATTATGAAACTTCAAAGTGTGGAATATGAGTATGTTATGAAATTTCTAAATAAAAAAATAGCCATCTCTCAACTGTCTCCTGGTTTAACTATAATGATTAAGGTCTTCAGCAATATTATCAAGCTTTTCTCCCTAATACCAAAGGTAACAACTGCTTCCAGTCTATCCACTAAAAGTCTATGACTTACACTTAAACACCTTGACCTAATTTACCTTCCATTACAAGAAGTAGTTGAGGTTAGAAGGTATGGACCAGATCTACCAAGCTGGGATCCTGTGCTCTCTTCTGCTACGAGTGAATCAAATCTTTCCAAACCAACTTGACTCTTTATATTGACAACAAAGGAGAACTGATGAGGCTTTGACCTAAAATAAGAAAGGAGCTCATGAAAGAGAACTAACGGAAGCAAACCAGTGCCCTGTACGGAAAGTGACCAAGCCAAAGTGTTGAGTGCAAGAGAAACCACAAGAAAAGCAGGATTCATATCTAGCATTTTCTTCATTTTTATTAGTTGAGAATTCTATACATGTATATAAGGTGCTTTGATCAAAACCATTTCCCATGTCCTCATTCATCCCCTATCCCCACATATCTATTCCCTCCTAAATTCATGTGTTTATTTAAAAGCCCATAGTGCTGCCTATATGTGTGCTGGTGTACAGCATAGGTAGCCTGTCAGGGACCACAAAGCTGAAGAAAGCTGACTCTCCTCCCAGCAGCCATAGACTGCCAACAGATCTCTAACTAGGAATGGGACTTCATAACTCCTCCCCCACTCATTCTGGGACTTTGTCTGAGCTCACTATTCTTCAATATTTTCTCCTAAATAAGATTTTTAAACACAGAACTATAATATTGTAAGCAGAAAAAAATTTGTTTTTATGTATACAAGCATAATCTGTGGGTATTGCAGCCACAGAAAATTTACCAAGAGCATAAAAACAAGAGGCAGAACCAGGGTCTCTCCTCAGGATTGAGAAGACACCATCACAGGGCTCTAAATCCTACAGAGAAGTGTGTGTACAAGGTTAGGATTTGGTTTGGTCTCTTAGATAACCCATTAATTCCAGCTTTAATTAGCTCCCTAGTCACCCCCTCCCATTATAATTAAGAATGCCACCAGTTTGGGAAATGAACTTCTTTGGTTTAAATATTTTTCCAAGGCTGGTTTCCTCTCAAGGCAGGTGAATCTTGAGGTAAAGGGAAGATTAATTGCGAAAAAGATTTAGAGATTCAATTTGATATTTAATCAAAATTCAGTAATGAACATAGGAAAGCAAGTAAAGAGCACAAACTTTCATCTATCTCTTGGGCAAATTTTGGTTAATATTATCAATCTGATGAGGATAAGATATACAATCTGTCATTGTTATGGACCTCTGTGAAACCTGACACTTTCTCTTTTCAGTCTTGACTAAAGAAGTTGTTTAACATCCATGCCATTTTCTCCTCTATGATAAGAAGATATTAGCTGATGGAAGATTATCCATGTAACTCAGAGAAAACGCTGTATGCAAGTCTTAGGACAATGCACTGACTGTTCCTTCTGTGTCAGGAGGCTTTAGTGACCTTTCATATAGCAAGTATCTTCTTAATGTTTTTCATGTACAAAGCATCTGCCAGGGGATACTGGTGGTATCTGAGGAAATGGTCCCTGAATTTGGGATGTGCTGATGGGATGTGGAAAGGGACATTCGCTAGGTTCATTTACCACAAGTAGCATGGAATGATATTTAAAACAACCCAAAATATATTTTAAAGTCAAACAGTGAGAAAAATAGTTAAGGCCATGAGTGTCTCAAGCCAGAACACAGTAAAGCTAGTAGTATGGACTTGCCTTATCTCACCCATTTCACCCCACCCCAATGCCCTTTCCCCACCCCAGCCAGCTCCATGGGCCCTACTACTCCCTCCCCATGTACATCCTCAGGGGGTGATCCTCCCAGGAAGGATAGCAGGCCAGGTCTTCAGCCACATCCTTCTGGATAGGCCAGCCCCAGGCTTCAAAGAAAGGAACCAGATTCTTCTGCACTTTTTCAGAGAACAACTTCAGCCATATGTTCATCTTGCACTCATTGTCTTCAGGGATGTGAAAAATGGTTTGGTATTCAGCAAAGAGGGTGATGAATGGTTCCCACCCAAAGACCTCTTGGAGCTGGAAAGAGAAAGAAAGGGAAGAATGTGGTATTGAATTTGCCAAAGTGACTGATGCCCGTGTTCACAGTCATAGGTATATCTGACTATCAGTGACTACTTTCTATCTATCATCAGCTTCAAACCCATTGTTTGTCCATTCCCCAGTCCCCTGTCTCCATACAAATGCTATCTCACTGGATCCCAATAGCGCTTGGCCATCAACCTTTATCCCTCAATCTAGTAAAGGTGTTCTCAGGAACCCTAATGTATAAAAATGTGTTAATAAATTACAGTTACTCTTACTAGCTCTATTTTTTAAAATGTGTTACCCAGACCATAAGCGCTTTCTTCAGCCTGACTGAGTTGAGTTACTCATCGACTGAGAACATATCTCATTCACTCTTCAAAATCCGTGAAGGGGAAAATTAGAGTATAGCCATCCAAGAAGCCAGGGCGTGCTGATAACTCCTGATTCTCAGTTCTAGATCTATCATTTAAGAGGGTTTTGCTTTTGGACTTGGTGGTTAAATTCTTTATAACTTATGAGCCCCTGTGACAAGTGAGCTTTATAGTCCCTCTGCATGGGATTGCAGTAGACAGTGCACCAGGTCTTCCATGGGCAGAAGCTTTGATGACTTGACATGTAAGTTGAAAGCACATTGTTGAGAAAGGGCAGAGAGAAATGCTTATCCACGGGAAAGAAACTAATCTTGTGACATCATTGTTCTATTGGTTGGTCATTATTTATTCAAACAGTGCTTTTGCTTCTAGTGGAGTAGTCAAAGCCTAAGAAGCTTGTTCATAGATTTATTTTCTACAATAGCTACATGTAATACAGTTGCCCAGTAGGTATACCCCTATCAGTATAAGAAGCTGTTAATAGTCACTCATCCCATAAAGATGAGGATAACAAAACAATGGCAATTCCTGAACAGTTATTGGGAGATGACAGATGAAGCCAGTGAGAGCAAGACTGGTGACAGTCTCAGTGATATCTGATGCAGAGCCTTCCCTCTACATCAAAGTTCAGGACATCACAGATAAATGTGCTATGTAATTTCTCAGAATTCTTTCCATTTTCATGTATATTCCAAAAATCATGGGTCAGGGAATGGGATAGGTGTCACCTTGATTATACCAGTATACAATCAAAGACATACCACCAGTGATCCACACCCAGAAGTGGTGGTAGTGGTAGTCTTAGATTTGTGGGAGTCATAGAGGAATTGGAGAACTCTAGGGAGGCAGGCTACTACATAATAAAGGAGTCTGCCCAAAATCATCTCCCTGAATTTGTGCTTGGTACCTGCAGATATGTCTCCAGTGCTGTCCAGACATTCCAGTTTTTCAGGGGTGCTCCCTTCTGAAGGTGTTCTTTAATTCTCTTCTCTCTTTCTTCAGGTTTCAGTTGAGGGTGGGCCTGAGCCCTGGGAATCCCCAGGACGGTCTCATGAACATAGACTGACCAAAGATTGCAGGTGGCCTCAGTTGTATGTGGGGGGAACTCCCAACCACTGCGCTGCTGATTGTGGCCCAGCTCATGGATGGGTCCCCACAGGCCCTTACTTCTTATGTTTGCCAAACTGACTAGCTCTTGCACAGACTCCACGTGGCACATGATGGGGTATCCTGAATGCATCCAACCTGGGAATTCAAGGAAAGAGATGCAACATGAGAGCAGGGTCTGCTTCAACTTTCTCCTTCCGTTACTTCCACTGTTGTGTTCCCACGATGCTGACTATATCTAGTGATTCCAGACTATCTGAGCTGGTTGGAAAGCACATGGATTTCCTCTAGTAACTGACTCCTTCCCAGATTCTCCTAACTGAGCTTTGGCCTTGTACTCACTCTGACCCTAAAGGGTAAGAAAATCCCTTACATAATTGTCCTTCCTGGAATTTGATGCTTTGTTATCTATGCTTTCTTTGCCTGCTCAATGCCCTATGTCTGGACTAGAGAAACTAGGGCAATCTCATTGCCCCCACCCTCTCAAATCGGCATTACTAACCAGATTTGCATACATACAAATAGTTTTGCAGGTAAGAATTTATCTTCCTTATATGAGAATCAGGACTCTGAATGATTTTCCTATATTTATGTTTCTTCTTGACAAAGGACTTGGTACCAGTACCTACTACAGGCATCTTTATTCACCCTCACCTTTCATTTTTCAATTCTGACTTATATCTGAATATTCTTTTTGAAAAGATCTTCACAGACACTGGTCATCTCCCGGCACTGAGTTTCTGGACATGTTTACTGACTTTGGCAGCTGCATCATGGAAGATGTCAGTGATTTGCCTTTTATTTGTAAACTTCTTCCACTTCCATCATGGTCCATGGTTTTATGTTCCCCCCTTGTACATTAATAACATAATTATGATCTACAACTCTTGGAAAGCACAATAAAGGTAAAGGAATAGCAAATGAACTTTGCTAACTAGGAGCACTCCCCTGAAGCACCCACCAGCTGAGAGCTGCACATCAGCGACAATTCTCTCAGGTCTTTGGAAAGGGAAGGGCTGGCCTGCCAGCCTGGCCACAGCCTGCATAATCTCATCCCAGAGTAGGAGCAGAGGCTCTGGATTCTCCAGAGTCTTGAGGCTTGCAGTTGGCACTGTCAGGATGACATTGTCTGTAGCCAGCTCTCCCCAGGGGCCCAGGTTCTTCTGGATGCAGCTCTTCCACTCCTCCAGTGATGTCTTACCTAGAAATACATAGCATGGAACCTGCCACCCATTTCTGTTTGAGGAGAAAAAGAGAGAGAAAGAGAGAGAGAGAGAGAGACAGAGACAGAGACACAGAGAGAAACTTGCCTTGAGGAGAGGGTTGGGAAGACAGACACAGAAAGAGAGAGAAATTAGAGAAGAAAGCATTGATATAACCTAAAATCATGCAGGTCCATAGGCTGCAGGTAAAGGATATGTTAATAGACCCCTCTGTTGTACCCAAAGTCTCCATAGACACAGGCTGATCCATCTCCTGCCTGCAGACTCATGTTGACAAGTTCTGTTTTTCTTTTCTCTACTGATCCTTGTTATTAATAACCCCACAGTCACCAAGACACCCACAGCTCAATCTTTTCTCAATGCCCAATGTACGCACCTAGCTTGTAGTATGGGGCAGGCACTGCGTTTGTGATGGTAACAGACACAGGGCCCAGTTGACAGCCTTTGGGCACGATGATGTACAGGAGACCACCCCAGAGGCAGGAGACTGACCGTTGGGTTCTATTCATACAGCACTTGTAAGTTACCACAGGGGCTCGAAACAGCTTTATGGCAAAGGTAAGGTCATCAGTGTGACATCCAATCTGCACCTGGACAGACAATTGCATCACATGAAGGGAAGTTCAGCACTCAAGAAGCATGCAGGACTTTGTTAGGGGCTTGGAGAGGGTAATGATTATATATAAAATTCTAACTTTTGTGAAGGATGCATACACTCTACAAAAATGTAGCACTACAAAGTCTTTTGGACTTCACAGTATGATTACTTAATTTTGGGGGATGTAAAAACAGTCCAACAATGGATTTTCATTTGATATGAGTGAGTGGGCTGATCACCAGGCATAACTGGTAAGGAGACTCATGGAGTCTCATTACCAGGCAGAATCCTGAGCTGTTATATGAAAACTTATACACTGGATGGCTCTGATTTAACTGAGGCATGGCATCCCACTCTACTCTTTGTGAACAGATACAGGCCCATCCAGATGCTACAGCATCCGACAAGGAGGCAGATAACTCATTCTCTGCTCTCTGCCCAGCTCAATCCTACTTGCTCTTTCTAGAGTCATGGGGTTGCCTTTTTGCCTTTGTCTGATTGAAGTAGATAAATCAGAGAGAGCCCCTAATAAGTTGGTGATGGTTGCACATGCCTTTAATCTCAGCACTTGGGAGGCAGAGTTTGAGGTTAGCAACTCAGGCTTCTGCTACCAGGAAAACTGGTGAGTGATGGTTTAAAAGGTCACTACTCTTCCTAATTCATAAAAACATGTAAGATTGTCACACATGGAAATTAGGCTTAGGAAAGAGCTTGAGTCACAAGTAGCTTGGACTTTCTGCTGTTCCATCTACCAGAGGGGCAGAATAACCTTCTCCTGGACTCCTGCTGGACAAACTCAGTAGGAGAGTTATGAACACCTGTGTGGTGTGGAAGAGTCTTGGCTGTGCTTGGGGCGATGCTGATTCTGGATGTCTCGCCTTACCTTCAGACCTGCAGAGGCAGCAGGTTCAGAGACAGAGATCTCGGTGCTTTGTCCTTCCAGGAGGTAGAGCCCAGTGCTCATCCAGACATCACTGTCACCTGGCAAGTCATAGAGGAGGCTGAGTTCTGTTATGTGTTCTTATATAGCCTGACTCTACGTGGAGCCTTCCACACATTCAACTCTCCTTCCATGAATTCCACACTTCCTGGACCCACTGATCCTGGGCTTAACTAAGCACAACCCTGGATCTCACTGTCCTGGAAAGATCTACTAAAGCATGAAGCTGCCCTTCTTGAGGAGCAGAACCTGGAAGGAAGTTAGCCAAATCCACCTTCTCCCAGGCCAAGAATACTCTGGGCATTCTCTGATCACTCCATACCTGGATTGGTTCCATTGATCTCCACAGTAATGGGGTGTTCTGAGGAGGAGAGATTGGAGGAGCAGGTCTGAGTGCTAAGGTTATGTGCTATCTGGGAGCAATCAGTCCCAGAGTGTGCCAGCTCTGTGGCTAGCTGGAGTATTGCAGCCTCATAGGAGTGACTGGACACTGGATTACTCTTGCTCACAGCTGGGAGGCCTGCCTGTCGCAGTATCTTCCTCAGGATCCGGTGCACAGATAAGTAAGCAGGAACTCCCTGTGCAGGAATCTGAAGAAAGCCTGCCCCATCTACTCCCAACTTTCCCGAATACCTCTTTTCCAAGTTCCCCTCCTTGTGGTTCAACATAGCCTGGAACTCAGAAAGAGCCCTTCGAAAGTGATAGTTTCTTATATCTATATGAAGGATAGGAAAACAATCTGGGCTGACTGTATGAGGCAAAATGCTGAGGCCAAAAGTATTGAGGATGACATTCCCAGGGAAACTACCTAAAGCAGAGCTGCCTGGGTTCTGGGAAGCCCACCACCAGGACTGACCACCAATGAGCAACCCTCCACCCTCTGCTACAAACTCCTGTATTTTCTTGGCCTCCTGGTCACTATAAGCTACACAGCAGTAGACACACATATCATCAGTTAAATGGGACTCCAGGCTGCATTTCAAGCCATGCTTCAACAATAGGGAATTCAGATTCTTGAGACTTGTGTTCACCCCAATATTATCTTCCTGACCTCTGGACAACCAGCGTATAGCATTGAGCAAAAAGGGTTCCATCTTAGGAGCACAGAGCATGGCCTCATGTGCAGCCAACACCACACGACCACGGCCATAGTGAGCAGCTGCTAGGAAGCAGCTAAGGTAGGAGTTATCGAGCCCCAGAGGGAAGGCCAGGGACCCATGCACCAACAGCTGTGAGGGGACACCCCCAGTCCTGATGTCCAACATAGAGATTCCATCCAGAAGCTGCTCCTGGTCATGTCTGAGCTCCTCCCAACACCTGGAAAGAAGATGAGAGAGATGAAGAAGATGTATTCAGTTAAGGAGCCACTCATTACAGCCCACTGAGTGAAGAAAAATGGCATAGTTTGTATCAATCTTCTGTTTCTTACCCATACTGTTTCGGAATTTAATAATGTATGCCTTATCAACCTAATGTTTTTTTCTTGACATCTCACAATTAATCACATATCATTGTTCATATTTGCTCTTGCTGGTGCTTCTTACATTTGAGGTTTCCATAGATTTGAAGAGAGAGCTAATGGTCATATTCATATACACTAAAATCCACATTCTCCAAATGAACCTTTCCAAGAATTCTTGATTAATCAGCCAAGTGAATATTCTGCCTCGAGGTTCATGTTTTAAACATTATTAAAGCATATAAACAAAGCTGTAAAACCCAGCAATCTGATAGAGCACTCCTACTATGCCTTTTCTGGAGTGGGTCTTCAGATGTAAGACAATAGAAATATCACACAAGGCTCCCCGCAAGCTTTCTCAGAAATGAACAAGTTACAAGTAAAAATTTTTTTTGCTTTACCTATTTATATAGCCATAATCTTTTAGAAATTTTCACCTAGGGCAGGTGAAATAGCTCAGTGGATAAATGTGTTTTTTTTTTTTTTTTTTGGTGATCTGAGTTCAATACCTGAGATCCACAAAATAGAAGGAAAGAAGCAACTCTTGGAAATCCTCTAACCATGCATGTGTACCCACACCAACATCCATGCACATCTGCCTTTCTCTCTCTCTCTCTCTCTCTCTCTCTCTCTCTCTCTCTCTCTCTCTCTCTCTCTCACACACACACACACACACACACACACACACGCATGCATGAACATCACACAATATTCTCTAAATAAGTGTAAAAAGAAATTTAAAAATCCTTAATTAACTATGATAAGAGTATTTACTACTCTTTACTGAGATGTGGTCAGCATAAAAATAATTTTTATAAATTTTTTTATTTCAGGAATTAAAAAAACATTTTATATAGGAGACGGATTAAATAAATCATATTAACCTTATATAATAAGTCAGTAATTAGATAATATTGGAAAGGCTTAATGAATGTAGAAATTAGACCCCCCCCAAGAGACTGAGTAACTTCTTAAAAATGCCAGAAATCATAAAACATTGAATTGTTTATTTTATGTACGACTGCTTATCTGTATGTACACCTGCGAGCCAGAAGAAGGCATCAGATCCCATTATAGATGGTTGTGAGCCACCATGTAGTTGGTGGGACATGCATGGTATGTACTCACTGATGAGTGGATATTAGCCAAAAAGTATGGAATGATACTAAGACCCTAAGAAGTTGGCAAGAAGGAAGGCCCAAATGAGGATGCTTAAATCCTACTTAGAAGGGAAAGCAAAATAATTATGGGAGGCAGAGGGAGCTAGTGACCTGAGTGAGAGAGGGGATGGGGAGGGGGAGGGGGAGGGGAAAGAGGTGGCAATATAAGGTATGCTTTGTGTTTGGGGGGAGACAGGAGAGAAATTCAGAGGGCCAGGAGAGCAAATGGAAATACATAGCTGTGGGCGTGATGGGGTGGAGGGTGTATGGTGGAGGGAACCTCTAGAAAGTCCCAGAGACTTGGAATGGGGGTGGCTCTCAGAACTCAATGTGGATGACCTTAGATGAAATGCCCAACAGTGAGAATATGGAACATGAACAGACCATCTCCAGTTGTCAGACAGGATCCCCAGTGGAGGGGTGGGGACATCAACTCATCTACTGCCTCAGACCCTCTGGGTCCCGTGCCTGCGTAAAACGGTTCTCTAGAGTAGATGGGCAAAGCTTTAGGACTGAGTGACAGACAGACAAACACACAAGAGAGGTGTTGAATCTGAATGTAATTTTCTGGTCGAGCTTAGACTAATTATATTACAGCAAATATCATAAATTGTAAAATATAACAGATACGGTACATTGAAGTTTCCCAGGTGCAAGAGGAGTGACTACAAAAAGAATTTGCAGGAACCAGATAAATGTTTATGTTAGGCATAAGTATCCCTCCAGATGCAAGAGGAGTGACTTTAAAAGGACTATGTTTACTTTAGAGATTAGCACCTGTTTCAGATTCACACTTTAGAGTTAATTGGGCTAGGGGGGTATAAACTCTTGCCTGGCTTCAGGAATAAAGTAGTGTCATGAACCTTGGAATTCTTAGGCCTTGTTAATTCTTATCTATGTCTGGAGAATTCCCATTATTCAGTATAGTATATTAATTTGCTCTTGGCATGGAATGTAGTCCATAATAAGAATTTTTATCTCAGTGAGAATATCAGACTCTTTCTGTAGACAACTGAATTTATGGCTAGTGCTTAATTGTTTTATGGTAGAGCTAAATTAGTTACTGAATAGGTTAAACTCCTTGCTGCTATCTGGAATCTAAGAACACTGGGAAAAGGCTTTAGCTATGTTAGAATACAATCTTAAAAGGCATTTACTATAAGGTAATGCTTAATAGAGTGCATGTGAATCTATACATTAGACTAATGCGGTGGAAATTTGATTATTATGGGTTCAGGAGAAAACGCCAATCCTCCGGGAGGGAAATTACCATGGAACTCTGATTCTCAAGAACAGCTTCCAGGCTTTACGCCTGTCAAACTGACCCAAACTGGAGGGTCAGACCTCCAGGAGAAGAGTCCTAGGAATTCATTTCTCATGAGCAGCTTTTTGGCATTACTGCCTCAAGCTGGCTCCACCGGAATCCCTTGGCAATCTATAAAATATTTGACCCAAAATTGCTCCTGTCTAAAGGAAATGCAGAAAGAAAAATGGAGCAAAGACTGAAGGAATGGTAGACCAGTTATGGTCCCAATTTGGGATCTATTCCACGGGTAGACATCAATCCTTGACACTATTACTAATGCTATGTTGTGCTTGCAGACAGGAGCCTAGCATGGCTGTCCTCTGAGAAACTCTACCAGCTACTGACTGAGATGGATGCAGATTCTTACAGGCAAGCATTGGACTGAAGTTGGAGACCCCAATATAAAAGTTAGAGGAAGGATTAAAGGAACTGAAGGGGATGGCAACCCCATAGGAAGACCAACAGTTTTAACTATCTTGGACCCCTGGGAACTCCTAGAGACTGAGCCACCAACCAAAGAGCATACACGGGTTGATCCGAGGACCTTGGCACATATGTAGCAGAAGGTTGCCTAGTCTGGCCTCAGTGAGAAAGGATGCGCCTAATCCTGTAGAGGTGCAATGCCCTAGGGTTGGGGGATACCTAGTGGAGGGCATCCTCTCAGAAGTGAAGGGGTAGAAGGACGAACTCTGTGAGGGGGAACCAGGAAGGGGACAACATTTGGATATAAATTGATAAAATAATTAATTATTAAAAAACAAAAAAAACCCAAACCAAACCAAACCAAACCAAAACCCCCCAAAAACCCCCCAGAAAACAAAAACCAAACCAAACCAAAACAAAACCCAAAAGCACCAAAAAACCCTACACACTGAAACAGGATATACCTCATAACTATCAAAATGTCTTCTGAGATCATCCTGTTAGAGTTAGAGTCCATTTTAATCATTTTTATATAATTCTGCCATTTCAACTTTAAAATAACATACTTTTAAATAAAAGTCAAATATTTTTAAATGTAAAATTAGTTAACTCATGTAATCAGTAAAACAGTACAGAAAGGACTAGCATCATGTGTCGTGTTGCTCCTTAGTTCCCTATCAGCACAGAGAAGAGCAGACACCCTGTCATGTCTCAGTTTTATTAGTTTTCAAACAAGTGCAGTCAGTTTTGCTTTGTTCCCCTTTTAGAGGCTGAAGCCTTATGCTGAGTTGTCTTGACACTGAGCTGCAAGAACTGGTAACCTTTCTCCTGTGATCGCTTTTACCTACAGATCGCTTGTATGGGTTTCATTAATTTATACACTTTACAAATATTTGTTGGCCTCGGCTTTTTCCTACGCAGTGGGTACTTATAATTGAGAGAGTAGGAGTTAGTTTCTCTGGTAGGCAGAGAGATCGGACAGTAGCCAGGACTAGGTGATAAAGACATTGAAATTCCAGGATGGCTGGTTTCTTTCTCACCCTCCTAACCAGAGAGAGACAAAAGCCTGTCAGTTTAAAACAAAGGCCTTGTGGGTTTTCCTCCCACCAGTAAGGGGCGTGCTGGTGCTGAGGAACTGGCCCAACAGATTCCAGGTCTGATCTTGATGTGTTCCTCAAAAGCTGTGGGTTGATCTGCTATTCTGTGTTTCTTCAAACTGAGCAGTCCTAAGTTAGGGAAGGAAGATCCCTCAAAGACTTCAACAAACTCCAAACATTAAGGAGAGGCCTCCCTGCTCCCCTTTGCAGGGGTTTCTTTCTTTCAGGATATTTCTGTGTATGTGTGTGTATTTTCATCCCTAAAACATCTTCCTTTTCCAGATGATTCTGTGTACAGTTTGAGATTTTTCCTGTTGCTATCTGTCACCCTAGATATTCTTCATGCCTTTTCATTTTCAGCTGGCAGAACAAACAAAACCAATCAAGACTCCAAGGAGGTACCAAAATGAAACAGTAAACTGGATAGATATCATACAGACATTGAGATCTACTGATTGCTACTGATTACCTAAATTTACTAAAAACGTGTTTCACTTTCATTTTTTTCTCTAAAATTATAAAACAATACCTAATATTATTTTTTACTTCTAAAAGTATTTGCTAACATATTGGAATTAAATTAATTAAAAATGTATTAATGTATATTTTAATATTTTAATTCAACTTCAAACGTTTTTATGGATATATGTAAATATGAGTATATGTAAAATCGATGGATTTTATATTAACAGAAATTATAACTTTCTTGGGTTGTTTGGCAGCTTGCATTTTTTGCATATTAGTGTTTTCAAATGTCGCTTTGAACTGTCTTAAAATTATTTAGTCAAATCCTCATTAGCTGGAAAGTAAAAGAGTTCAGGTTGGACAGGCAGAGTCGGTGTTAGTGGTTTATCACATTCCAAGATAATGATTATATATACTTCTGTGTATTTCAAAATTGCTAAGAGGACATTGTCATGTCTCACTATGAGCAATGATAAATATGTGAGGTAAAGAATATACCAATTTAATTTTTTACTTAAGCATACCATTTGTATATAACACATGTATACACATCATGGCTTTATATTGTCCTCCATACATGTGTATGCACACATAGTAAGATAGAACAAGTTAAAAAATAAAAATCACATGGATTTTTCATTCCAGCCACATATTGTAGCAGATGGTGGACTTTGTTGGACATCAATGGGAGAAGAGGCCCTTGGTCCTGTGAAGGCTCTATGCCCCAATATAGGGGAATGCCAGGACAGGGAAGCAAAAGTGGGTGGGTTGGTGAGCTGGGAGCTGGGAGTGGAGGGTGGGGTGGCAGGATAGAGGGTTTTCAGGGGGGAAACCAGGAAAGGGGATAACATTTGAATGTAAATAAAGAAAATGTCTAATAAAAAAATAAAAATCAACATAAATTGTGTTTAGCTATATTTTTGTCATTGTGACAAATGACTGAAGAAAATAATTTAAAAGAGGAAAGTTCATTTCAGCTCAGGTCAGCAGGACCTGAGTACAACATGAGTACGATTTTCATGAGTTATACATAATTTCCTCTTTTAAATTATTGTTTTGGGGCTGTGCTAAGGCAGAACATCTCAGCCTGCAGCTTGCTGTGAAACAAGCCTGCTCAACTCAGGGATGCCCAGAAGCAGAAAGTAGACAAAGAAAGAAAGAACAGGGCAGGGAACAAGTTCCACCCTCCTAGGGAATGTCTCAGTGTTCTACTGGCTGTGATCCATGCTCTAGTTTCTATAGCCTCCCCAAAATGCCATCAAATTATGAATCCATCAACCGATTATCCCACTGGTGAGGTCAGAGCTCCCATAAGCTAAAACCCCAGACCATCAATGCATGTATCTGTGAGGGCCATTTCATACTAAAATAACAACATGATATCAGGAAAAGGATGACATCTTACTATGATCAAGAAGCATTTTCCAGCTGTTAAGGGCTTTAACAAGATAAAATTATTTAAGATGTATTTTTAATATTGTAATTATAGAAAATTTGGTGAAGGCTTAAATGTTTATAGGTGATAATATAGTTGATATCATTATCAGCTCACTCCAGTTATAAAAAACCCATTATCACACTGTTTCATTATTCTAATTTCATGATACTCTATTTTCATATTTGTACCTTCATGAGTACGAGTTTCATGAGTTATACATAATTTTCACAAATTTATGTGTCTTAATATTGCTGACTGTATCATGAGCATTCTGCTTTCCTTTTAAAAGCACTGAACATATGATTTTTTATTGGTCACATAATATTCACTCAATAACTATAGTATATATCAAATATTATTTAAGAGTCTACTATTGCATACAATAAGTGTCTTACTGTGTTTCACTTAGTAGTGTCAATATTGCTAAGAAATATGTTCTAAATATTTGCCTCAGAGTTTATCTTCTATCCCTACTCCATCTTTTTTTTCTTTTTCTGTATTGAGAATTCATCTTAATGAGGTTCCAGAACACCATCTCTGTCTCTGAGTTGGTTTCTTAGGAATCCAACTTGTAATAGGGGTAGCATGGCAATGCTAACCAAATTATACATTCACACCCCCGTCAAAGAGCCATCCCATTCCACGGACACAGCGAGGTTACAAAGATACCTCTCTCAGGGTATTCACTGCAGTCAGTCTGTAAAAATACCAGAAAAATAAAAATTCACACTAGAAATTGAAATGTCTGTCATCAAAGAACTTAAGAATAGAGTATATGATATCCACACATGGAAGCACAATAGAACATGCAAGGTGTCTTGGTGTTCTGTTCTGTAGACATACCCAGCCTGATAATATAGAATACTATTCAATGAAAAAAGGAAGTGGAGAAAATGGAGTGTGCCACTACTTTCTTAAAGAAAGAGAAGTATATATATATATGTGTGTGTGTGTGCGCGCATGTATCTGCTTATGTGTATAAATAAATAATGCAGTATTAGTGAATTTAAATAGGGAGGGAAGAAGGGGATTGCATGGGAGGAAGCAGACAGAATGTTTTAAATTTTATTCTCTCTCTCTCTCTCTCTCTCTCTCTCTGTATGTATATATGTATGTATGTATGTATGTATGTATGTATGTATGTATGTATGTAACTATTTGGCACAGTTCTAAAAAGTTAAATAGCAAAGGCAAATAAACAAGTGACCAGAAATTTCCAATTACACGGTACTATGAGCACAAAAAGGGGAACAATTCTAAAGGGCATCAAAAGACACTAATCTAATTTAACATAACCCTAGGAAATTTGCTGTGAGAATGAGAGGTGCAGAAAATATTTGTTGCCATGGTTAATTACTAAGAAATGTTTGTTGCTGTTTGAGTACCTTCTCCTGCTCCATCCTTCCTCTTTTTCCCCACTGACAGAAGTTTTTAAAGGAACTTTGCACACCAATTCCTGTCAGACTCAGCTTCCTGAGAAACCCAACCTGCGAAGGGGAAATCTTTATCTACCCATCCCTTTTCTTAGGAAACCCAACCTACAAAGCAAACTTGGCAATGCTAGCAAATATGACTTGAAATGTTCCTGTCACTCATCGATCCCACAGCATCTTGCTGTTGATAGAATTGTCATTTGAATTTTGCAACTGTTGGGTGTATATTATGGTAAAGCAAGTGGCTCATTATGATGGTGTCTTACAAAATGGGAGGGGAAATAGAAACAGATCTCAATGGGAGAATGTGGAGATTCAATAAAATCCCTGTTGTCCTGAATTCAAATGAGATGGATCAGTGTGAGCTCTTTTTTGAACATATTGATCCTAAGACAGGGAAATACTCCTTAGTTTCGATCACTTGGGAGGTTTATAGATGCAGATCAACTTAGTACCAATAAACATGTCCCACAAAAGGAACAGAATCCATCTAGAAATCATGGACACCAGCTCTGAGACAGAAAACATACTTGAGTGGCTCGGAACCTCTCACGGCAAACTGTACGGAAGCCTGTCATTGACTGTACAAAGCCTTGGTGACACCCCTGTGGTTATGTTTTCAAGAGTTTGTGTCTTTAGAGTTTGCTTATAGCAATGCAGATGGAATGTACCAGCGCTTTTATTTCAAAATAATCAGAGGTGATGCTGTAGATGAAAGGAAAACCACCAAACCCTCAAACCATGGCCATAAAACAGGCTGCAAGAAACCTGCCTTCCACGAAATTTGAGAGCCTGGACCTGGGAGGAGGCAAAAACAGGCAACGTGGCTTATCGCACATAGCTGATTACAAGCCTGCTGGAACTGGCCCCTAGCCCTTCCCACTCTCCAGTGGTGAAGCTGACTCTCAGACTGCAGGGCAAGTTCTCCTGGACCTTCCTAGACTGAGCCCCAGGACCTGGGAGAAACAACCTCTCAGACCAATAAAGTCTACTCTCACTCTTTTCAGCTGGACCTGCATCTGTTCTTCCATTTTCTTCCACTGACTTATTTCCTTCTGTAGGTGAATAAGACTGACTCATGAGTTGACTGTTCGACATGTTGGGTCACAACTGCCCAGACAATATCGTATTGTTCTTTCTACTTTTGTGTATTCTTGAAGTTCCATGGAAAATGAAACTTGACAACCCAGGGAAATTCAGATTTAGTAGCAGAGGTGGAACACGTAGGTGGAGATGACGAGAAACAGGTTTCCTCTGTTGAAAGAAGAGTTCTTCCAGGAAACTAAGGCAAATATATATCTGAGTTTCAATGTCTGGAATAGTTCTTAAAGGGCCAGATCAATACTTTGGGGGTTCATGGATTCTGCTGAAGGGACTGCTGAGACTTGGAAGTAGCCACAAGCAATTTGACAATAAGTGATCATGGCTGTGTGCCAGTAAAACACTATTTACAAAAACAGGGGGGCTGGCTTACAGGCCTGAGCTTGTCAGTTGGCTATAGAATTAAAGCCAGCTTAGAGAAAATCGCGTCCAACTCTATGTGCCTATTCACAACTCTCTCTGTAAGGAAAAAACCTTAGGCACGTTTCCTGGGGCGGAGGGTTGCGGGGAACTACTAACTGCTCACTAGCTTTTCCTTCCTTCCTTCCTTCCTTCCTTCCTTCCTTCCTTCCTTCCTTCCTTCCTTCCTTCCTTCCTTCCTTCCTTCCTTCCTTCCTCCCTCCCTCCCTCCCTCCCTCCCTCCCTCCCTCCCTCTCCCTCTCTCTCTCTCTCTCTCTCTCTCTCTCTCTCTCTTTCTTTCTTTCTTTCAATCAACTTGGATTGCTTGATTAAGTTTTGATCACTAAAATGTCAAAGGAGATTCATTTGATGATCAGATTACAAGAAAATAGATTATTTTCAAGTTTTTTGTTGTTTTTAAAGATAGACTCAACTAATGTGTCCACTCTAGCAATCATTGACTGGGTGTGATTATAGAGCCTGGAGCAGCGCTGGCCATCTTGTAACAATGGGTAAAAGTAACAATTCACAGTGGAAATAGGAACATCATGGAGACAGTGCCAATATCCTGGACTGGGTACCTGTGTGTCATGCTTCATACGAAACAGAAAGTCAGAAACTGTTAATCCACTGTGGGAAACTCTTAGGTAAAAAGTACAATTGTTGGTCTTTGTGCTCACTCCTGGCAGGGCCACCTTCACTCACCCATCTCCAACAACTCTGGCTTCCTCCATGTTTCTGGAATCTGCAAGGCAGGCTTCTGTTTTTTAAGGTGTTTGTTCTGCTCCTCTGAGTTGTTAGCACAGCCCATCCCCGTGTCTTTTCAAATGCTACTTTCCAAGCTGTTCATTTGCACTCATGGCCATTGTCTATATTCTGCCATCTTCTGGGTTGCATTTGCTACAACTTAATTTCTATGCTTTCCATGAAGGGGTTAAGCAGCATCTTACTCTCCCCCTCGACCTGATACCTCACATCTTGCATTTCTCTCCTCTTGTGGCTCTTATCAACATCTGACGGTGTTATCTATCAATTTGCTTACCAGCTGATTTCCCCACTGATACGTAGGATTCATGGTAGCACACATCATTTTCATTTCTTCTATATTCCCAGTGCCCAGCATGGGGCTGGGCCCAATTGCAAATGTTCACATAGATAAACCAGTGTTTTCTGATTTATTTAGGACACTGATAAGCCCTGTAAGTTTCAGGTATGTGGAAACATAATGGCAGACAGACGGAGGTTTTCTCTTAAGTAGAAAAAGATGACTGCTTTTTCAAGGCAGGGAGTGACCAGGAGAACAAGGTTTTCCTGGGCCTTGATGTACTTCAGTGACCATTTTAGTGACCATGTTTTTGCTTTGCAGTGGTTAGAAGACGGTTAAAACAATCATTTACATTGAAATTGATACTAAGTGAAGACAGGATATCAGCACTCTTTTAAAAGAGTTAGAATCTATAAATGGTTGGAATGGAACACTCACCTGATATAGAGTGGGATCTTGGGTACCTTCTTAGAGACCTTGAACTGGTTTATATCTCCATAGACATCTGTGAAGTAGACTCCAGCCACACTTGTCACCTTGTTCCCAGGGAAACTGAATAGCACCTTGTCACTGCCATGCTGACTGGCCCAATTCCAGGCCTGACCTCCAATGAGCAAGCCTCCACCACGCTTCACAAACTGGACCAGCTTCTCAGTCAAGGTGTCATTGTAGGCATCAATGCAATAAACTCCCAGAGCCTCTCCAGGCTCAGACTGAACTAATGCATTTATCCCAGAGCCACTTAGGATGTTAACTAGTGATGCTAAGGAAGAATGCACTTCTATGGGAGCCCCTGAGGAGGGGCAGAGCCAGCTCACTGCATTGAGAAGAAAAGGAGCCAAGCCAGCATGCATCAGGTAGCTCTCATGGGATACGACCACCAGGCGACCTTGGCCATAGAAAGAGACAGCAATGAGCACCTGGCCCTTGTCATTCACCATCACTGGGAAGGCTGCCTCCCCAATAAGAAGGAGTTCACTGGGAGTGAATTCTTTAGGGAGATCCCAGCTGGTCACTCCATTCATGAGGGCCTCAAAAGCAGCATCAGGAGTTGTTGCCATGGTTCTGCCAGTTGCTACAAAGGAAGCAGAGACTCAGGTTGGTCAAACCGGAATGAGGAATCAGTAAGCAAGGCAATTAACTAAATTAGTTTTTGGTCCATAAGATAGATTAGTTTCTCCCTTTGAGGATGAAGTGAAGGGCAAAACAGACATGGATTCCACTTTTATGACTCAAAAATATATGAAGAGTAAAGACAATTAAATAAGTAGGCTGGAGAACTTCAGACCAATTTCCCTTATGAATATCGATGCAAAAATCCTCATAAAGTTCTCGCTAACTGAATCCAAGAACACATCAAAACAATCATCCATCCTGACGAAGTAGGTTTCATTCCAGGGATGCAGGGATGGTTCAATATACGGAAATCCATCAACGTAATCCACTATATAAACAAACTCAAAAACAAAAACCATACGATCATCTTGTTAGATGCGGAGAAAGCATTTGACAAAATCCAACATCTATTCATGATAAAAGTCATGGAAAGATCAGGAATTCAAGGCCCAAACCTAACCATGATAAAAGCAATCTACAGCAAACCAGCAGAAAACATCAAAGTAAATTGTGAGAAACTGGATGCAATCCCTCTAAAATCAGGAACTAGACAAGGCTGCCCACTCTCTCCCTACCTATTCAACATTGTACTTGAAGTCCTAGCCAGAGCAATTAGACAACAAAAGGAGATCAAGGGGATGCAAATTGGAAAGGATGAAGTCAAAATATCACTTTTTGCAGATTATATAATAGTATATATAAGTGACCCTAAAAATTCCACCAGAGAACTCCTAAACATGAAAAACAGCTTCAGAGCAGTAGCTGAGTATAAAATTAACTCAAACAGGTCACTGGCATTTCTCTACACAAAGGATAAACAGGCTGAAAAAGAAATTAGGGAAACATCACCCTTCTCAATAGTCACAAATAATATAAAATACCTTGGTGTGACTCTAACTAAGGAAGTGAAAGATCTGTATGATAAGAACTTCAAGTCTTTGAATTAAGAAATTAAAGAAGATCTCAGAAGATGGAAAGATCTCCCATGCTCATGGATTGGCAGGATCAATATAGTAAAAATGGCTATCTTGCCAAAAGCCATCTACAGATTCAATGCAATCCCCATCAAAATTCCAACTCAATTCTTCAACGAATTGGAAAGGGCAATCAGCAGATTCATCTGGAATAACAAAAAACCTAGGATAGCAAAAAATCTTCTCAAGGATAAAAGAACCTCTGGTGGAATCACCATGCCTGACCTAAAGTTCTACTACAGAGCAATTGTGAGAAAAACAGCATGGTACTGGTATAGTGACAGACAAGTAGACCAATGGAATAGAATTGAAGACCCAGAGATGAACCCACACACCTATGGTCACTTGATCTTTGACAAGGGAGCTAAAACCATCCAGTGGAAAAAAGACAGCATTTTCAACAAATGGTGCTGGCACAACTGGCGGTTATCATGTAGAAGAATGAGAATTGATCCATTCCTATCTCCTGTACTAAGGTCAAATCTAAGTGGATTAAGGAACTCCACATAAAACCAGAGACACTGAAACTTATAGAGGAGAAAGTAGGGAAAAGCCTCAAAGATATGGGTACAGGGGAAAATTCCTGAATATAACAGCAATGGCTTGTGCTGTAAGATCAAGAATCGACAAATGAGACCTCATAAAGTTGCAAAGCTTCTGCAAGGCAAAAGACACCATCAATAAGACAAAAAGACCACCAACAGACTGGGAAAGGATCTTTACTTATCTTAAATCAGATAGGGGACTAATATCCAATATATATATAAAGAACTCAAGGTAGACTCCAGAAAATCTAATAACCCCATTAAGAAATGGGGCACAGAGCTGAACAAAGAATTCTCACCTGAGGAATACCGAATGGCTGAGAATCACCTGAAAAAATGTCCAACATCCTTAATCATCAGGGAAATGCAAATCAAAACAACCCTGAGATTCCACCTCACACCAGTCAGAATGGCTAAGATCAAAAATTCAGGTGACAGCAGATGCTGGTGAGGATGTGGAGAAAGAGGAACACTCCTCCATTGTTGGTGTGATTGCAAGCTTGTACAACCACTCTGGAAATCAGTCTGGCAGTTCCTCAGAAAATTGGACATAGTACTACCAGAGGATCCAGCAATACCTCTCCTGGGCATATATCCAGAAGATGTTCCAACTGGTAAGAAGGACACATGCTCCACTATGTTCATAGCAGCCTTATTTATAATAGCCAGAAGCTGGAAAGAACCCAGATGCCCCTCAAGAGAGGAATAGATACAGACAATGTGGTACATTTACACAATGGAGTACGACTCAGCTATTAAAAAAAATTAATTTATGAAATTCCTCGGCAAATGGATTGACCTGGAGGGCATCATACTGAGTGAAGTAATACAATCACAAACGAACTCACATGATATTTACTCAATGATAAGTGGATATTAGCCCAGAAACTTAGAATACCTAAGATATAAGATACAAATTGTGAAACACATGAAACTCAAGAAGAACGAAGACCAAAGAATGGACACTTTGCCCTTTTTTAGAATTGGGAACAAAACACCCATGGAAGGAGTTACAGAGACACAGTTTGGAGCTGAGACGAAAGGATGGACCATCTAGAGACTGCCATATCTGGGGATCCATCCCATAATCATCCTCTAAACGCTGTCACCATTGCATACACTAGCAAGATTTTGCTGAATGGACCCTGATATATCTGTCTCTTGTGAGACTATGCCGGGGCCTAGGAAACACAGAAGTGCATGCTCACAGTCAGCTATTGGATGGATCACAGGGCCCCCAGTGGAGGATCTAGAGATAGTACCCAAGAAGTTAAAGGGATCTGCAACCCTATAGGTGGAACAACAATATGAACTAACCAGTACCCCCTCCCCTGCGCCCCCCGAGCTTGTGTCTCTAGCTTCATATGTATCAGAAGATGGCCTAGTGGGCCATCAGTGGAAAGAGAGGCCCATTGGTCATGCAAACTTTATATGCCTCAGTACAGGGGAACGACAGTGTCAAGAAGTGGGAGTGGGTGGGTGGGTGAGTGGGTGGGGAACCATATGGCGTACTTTTGGGATAGCATTGGAAATGTAAATGAAATAAATACCCAATAAAAAGGAACATAAAAAAATAAGTAGGCTTATAAATAAATAAATAAATAAACAACTACAACTGCAGCAATTCCCAGTTGCTATCTATTGATGAACTATGGACAGGAAGACTGCTTTAGAATGCATGACAGGAAAGACCTGGTAGGAATAGGAACAGAAAGCTGAAACCTGAAATGGTGTGGGAGGATCAGTTTGGTAAGAGGCACACCAGGGCAGCAGCAGAGTGAACATCAGAGAGGAACAAGTCCTGGGGTAGAGGTGCAGCTTCCCTTAGGATCTGATGAATCAAAGGCAGAGACTGACTTGGTGTTTGTTTTATTCTTTCAGACAAAAGGGTCACATGACCTGCTACAAACTGTGTTAGTTGGGGTCGCATGACCTTTCAGAAAGTGCATCAGGTCTGACAGCTTTGCTTACCTTGTTGGAAACAGCTTCCAAATGATCAAATCTGCCCTAGTGGAAACCCCCCATGCCACTCATTTCGACTGTCTGGGAAAGTTCTTTTCAAATTTTTTGGAAGCAGGGTATGCTGAGAGCTGAGCTTACCCCAGTAGCCACTTCAGACTCTCTCTCTCTAGACCAATCACAGAGGTCCGAGGACCATTGTTTTACAGATTAGAGTATAAGTGCTAGTATGAAAAGCGAGTGCCTCTCTCTTTCTTCCCTGTCTCCTTTCCTTGAGTGCGGAGTGTGGCTGGTGATCCACAGGACTTCGCTATTCCCACATCTGAGTAGCTCACTATAGGGGACCTCCTCCACCTTCTCTCACATGATTGACAGGGCACCCCTCCAATGGCTGTGAACTGACATCCTAAGAAAATTTTCAGGTACTGGGGGGAGCCATGGGTACTTGCCCAGGGCCACTCTGAGGTGCATCCTAGGAGGGTCCCTGGAAGAGTTGAGCTATGTAGCAGACAGATCTAGACAGCTGACACTCCTCCTTGTTGAGTTCTCTCCTTCCATTTTTTTTTTTTTTGTTTCTCCCCATGTTCTTCACTTGGGATTTCAGGCAGACCCCCCTTGTTCCTCCTGTCTCCTTTGTTCGTCCTGTTCATATGAAATGTTAAACAACTCATGTTGCCCATCTCCTTTCATCTATCCTCATAGTCCAGTCCATTTAGTTCATGGACATGACCAGACTGAGCTGACCTGGCCTGAATCTGAGGAATGCATTCCCACCTTCCATATCTTTGACTAAGAACTGTATAGAAGAACCCTGTCACTTTTCAGCCACTACTCTGTGAGGTGAAATATTTATTGGTGTTGGCACGTCTCTATGTGCCTCACCCCCCACTTCATAGCACTGTTCCCGGAAAGTGAACTGTGGGAAATTCTGCTTAGGGCTGGAAAAGGCAGCAGGTAGATCAGGAATTCCAAGCTCAATGTCTCATGAAGTTTGTTTGAAAAGAAAGTCCTCTAATTTTTCCCAAGTTTGGCAGGAAGAGCAACAAACGAAAACAGTCCCAGCACTCTGTAACTAAATGTGCTTGCACGCGTGAACACACACCTTTTTCAAATTCGTGACTCAAGTTCAGAGAGCTAAGATAAAGGAGTTCTGAGTTAACTAGAAAACTGTTCCAGTCCAATAAAACTAAAAGAAAAACAGACCTGTGAGAAGATACACTGACTGTCGGGAATGGCGTCCAGTAGCCTTCTGGCACTTTAAGGATTTCTTCCCAGCGTCGTCTTAGTGCTTGCACACCCAGCCACACACCGGAACAAACCCGGACAGAAAATTCACACCACAGAGGTTGCGGCGGCTGACTGTCGCTGCAGAGTCTGGACTGCAGTTTGAATAAGGGTCTTCCATGGGCGGGGCCTCTAGGGGCGGGGCTGCGGAAGGCGGGGCTATAGGAAAGCCCGCTGCCCAAGTGAATGACTTTCCTTAGGGCCGATTTGAGTCTCGAGGGTGGAGCTTCCCAGGGGCGGATCTTTTCCAGGGCGTGACTATCCCAGGAACAGGGCTGGTTATAGGTGAGGCTGTCCTATTGGATGAGCTACCCAGGGAACTGGTTAGTTGTGGGGCTGTTCCGGATGCGAAGCCATCTATGAAGCTGGACTATTCCCGTATCTGGGAAGTCCGGATGTACGAACATCCACTAACAGTTGCTCTGCCAGACCGGGAATCTGACTACAGCTGGCTTGGTGCTACACCAGTGCCTATTTGCTCTGTTAATATCTCCAAGCTTGGGCTTCAGGGCCAGCCCCCTAGTGACCATCACTGGCAGTGTAGCTGTCGGAATCTGAGGAGAGGAAATCTCTTTCAGGAGCATTTTCACTGGGCAGAAAACATGACTGTATCATGCAGTTTTATTTTTGTTTGTTTTGTTTTGTTTTGTTTTGTTTTGAAATCACAATTGCTGTGTAGTACTGCTTGAGATCAGGCTTGGTGATTCCCCCAGAGGTTTTTTTTTTTTTTGCTATTCCAGATGAATTTGCAAATTGCCCTTTCTAACTCAGTGAAGAATTGAGTTGGAATTTTGATGGGGATTGCATTGAATCTGTAGATTGCTTTCAGCAGGATAGCCATTTTTACTATATTAATTCTGCCAATCCATGAGCATGGGAGATCTTTCCATCTTCTGAGATCTTCTTTAATTTCTTTCTTCAGAGACTTGAAGTTCTTATCATAGAGATCTTTCATTTCCTTAGAGTCACACCAAGGTATTTTATATTATTTGTGACTATTGTGAAGGGTGTTGTTTCCCTAATTTCTTTCTCATCCTGTTTATCTTTTGTGTAGAGAAAGGACATTGATTTGTTTGAGTTAATTTTATATTCAGCTACTGTGCTGAAGCTGTTTATCAGGTTTAGGAGTTCTCTGGTGGAATTTTTAGGGTCACTTATATATACTATCGTATCATCTGCAAATAGTGAAATTTTGACTTCTTCCTTTCCAATTTGTATTTCCTTGATCTCCTTTTGTTGTCGAATTGCTCTGGCTAGGACTTCAAGTACTAGATTGAATAGGTAGGGAGAAAGTGAGCAGCCTTGTCTAGTCCCTGATTTTAGTGGAATTGCTTCCAGCTTCTCTCCATTTACTTTGATGTTGGCTACTGGTTTGCTGTATATTGCTTTTATTATGTTTAGGCATGGGACTTGAATTCCTGATATTTCCATGACTTTTATCATGAACGGGTGTTGGATTTTGTCAAATGCTTTCTCCGCATCCAACGAGATGATCATGTTATTTTTGTCTTTGAGTTTGTTTATATAGTGGATTACGTTGATGGATTTCTGTATATTAAACCATCCCTGTGTCCCTGGAATGAAGCCTAAGTGGTCATGATGGACAGACAGGTAGAGGAGAGGAATAGAATTGAAGACCCAGAAATGAACCCACACACCTATGGTCACCTGATCTTTGACAAGGGAACTAAAACAATCCGTAGGGAAAAAAAGACAGCATTTTCAACAAATGGTGCTGGCACAATTGGTGGTTATCATGTAGAAGAATGTGAATTGATCCATTCTTATCTCCTTGTACAAAGCTCAAGTCTAAGTGGATTAAAGAACTCCACATAAAACCAGAGACACTGAAATTTATAGAGGAGAAAGTGGGGAAAAGCCTCGAAGATATGGGCACAGGGGGAAAATTCCTAAACAGAACAGCAATGGCCTGTACTGTAAGATCAAGAATCAACAATTGGGACCTCATAAAATTGCAAAGCTTCTGTAGGGCAAAAGATACTGTCAATAATACAAAAAGGTCACCAACAGATTGGGAAAGAATTTTTACCAATCCTAAATCTGATAGGGGATTAATATCCAATATATACAAAGAGCTCAAGAAGCTGAACTCCAGAAATCCAAATAACCCCATTAAAAAATGGGTACAGAGCTAAACAAAGAATTCTCAACCGAGGAATACCGAAGGGCTGAGAAGCAGTTGAAAAAATATTCAACATCCTTAATCATCAGGGAAATGCAAATCAAAACAACCTTGAGATTCCACCTCACACCAGTTAGAATGGCTAGGATCAAAAATTCAGGTGACAGCAGATGCTGTCAAGGATGTGGAGAAAGAGGAGCACTCTTCCATTGCTGGTGGGATTGCAAGCTTGTACAATCACTCTGGAAATCAGTCTGCCAGTTCCTTCGAAAACTGGACATAGTACTACCAGTAGATCCAGCAATACCTCTCCTGGGCATATACCCAGAAGATGTTCCAACTGGTAAGAAGGACACATGCTCCACTATGTTCATAGCAGCCCTATTTATAATAACCAGAAGCTGGAAAGAACCCAGATGCCCCTCAACCAAGGAATGGATACAGAAAATGTGGTATATATAAGACAACTCTTATAAGTGTGACATTTAATTGTGGCTGGCTTACAGGCTCATAAGTTCAGTCTATTATTATCAAGGTGGGGACATGGCAGCATCTAGGTAGACATGATGCAGGAGGAGCTGAGAGTTCTACATCTTCATCTGAAGGCTGCTAGCAGAACACTAACTTCCAGGGTATTAAAGCCCACTCCCTCTGTGACACACCTACTCCAACAAGGCCACACCTCCAAACAGTGTCACTCCCTGGACCAAGCGTATTCAAACAATTACAATCATTAATAGTGCAAGGGATTAATTCTTGCCCATGGGATGGGTCTCAATTATAGCCAGTCATTGGCTGGCCATTCTCTTAGTATCTGCTCTATTTTGACCCTGCACATCTCATAGCCAGGATATACTTTGGGTCGAAGATTTTCTGGATGGGTTGCTGTCCTTATCCCTCCTGGAAGTCCTGCCTGGCTACAGGGAATGGCTACTTCAGGATCCACCTCCCCCACTGCTAGAAATCTCAGTCCCCATAGACTCTGTGGGCCCCCCACTCCCAATCCTAGGCCTCTGGAATAGCCTAGAAATTGTGCCAAACCACTGCCCATCTCCCTTCTCACCTGCTATTCCTACATATGATCTCCTCCTCTCTCCTCCTGCTGACCTCCCCATCCCCTATTCTACCCAGTACCCCCTTTCCATTGACCTCCAATATCTATTTTGTTTTCCCTTTTAAGAAGGTTCAACCATCCTTTCTTGGGTCTTCCTTGTTATTTGGCTCTTTGGGACTGATGACTAGAGCCTGGTTATTCTGTAATTTATGACTAATATCCACTTATAAGTGAGTACATGCTCTTTTGGGTCTGAGCTACCTCACTCAGGAGAATGTTTTCTAGTTCCATCCATTTGCCTGTAAAATTCACGATACCCTTGTTTTTAATGACTGATTGGTATTCCATTATGTAAATGAACCACATTTTATCAGCTGTAGAAGTTCTGTGGTAGAATGTTTGGGATCAGTTACGAATACTAACATTTCTTCTGTGAATAGCAATTCTTTGATTTCTTCCTTTCCAATTTGTATCTCCTTGATCTTCTTTAGTTGTCTCATTGCTCTAGGTAGAACTTCAAGTACTACTCTAAAGAGATAGGTGGAGTGTGGGCAGCCTTGTCTTGTCCCTGATTTTAGTGTTTCTCTCCATTCAAGCTATTCCACAAAATAGAAACAGAAGGAATGCTGACAAACTCATTCTATAAGGTCACAGTCACCCTGACACCTAACCCACACAAAGACTTAACAAAGAAAGAGAATTTCGTGTCAATTTCCCTTGTGAACACTGATGTAAAAACATTCAATACAATATTCACCAACCTAATCCAAAACCACATCCAAGACATCATCCACCATGACCAGGGAGGGTTCACCCCAGGGATGCAGGGCTGGTTCAATGTACAAAACTCCAGCAACATAATCCACTCTATAAACAAACGAAAAGACAAAAAAAAAAAACCAAAAAACAAAATACATGATCATCTCAATAGCTGTCAAAAACAACATTTGACAAAATCCAACACCTCTTTATGATACAAGTCTTGGAGAGAGTAGGGATAAAAGTACATACACACACAAAATAAAGGTGGTATACAATCAAGTTCTTTTTACTTCTATGAGATGTTTGGTTTGGTTTCTTGAGGGGAATGAAAGAGACAACAAAATAAATAAAAATATTTACAAAGAGAATTTAGATTCTTTGGGGCTACATTTACACTAGCCATACATTTAATCACCAAGGTTTATAATATTATGTGTTAATTTTATTTTAAATTGCTATGTGCTTGCTTTTTTATTTGCATTATTTAAGAGCAGTGGTTATTCTCATAGACACCACATTGAATTTTTGCAGTAATTTCTGTCTTGTCAAGCCAGATCTCTTGCCTATTCCCTTTATAAATGAATAGAATCTTCCCCAGGACCTTGCTGACAAATTGCTCACCATTTTGCATTTTTATTTTGTGTTCCCTGACAGTTTACTTGGCTAAACTCTGCTCCATGATTTTATGTATTCACAGGTAGACACAGGATGTCTGTTGCTTCAATCCACCTTCTACTGTGTCAAGGAGAAGGGTCAACATTGCAAAATAGCTTTTGCTTCTGGCGCTTCATGTCCTTCCCAGGTCACCAGTGGGTAGTTGCCATCCCTTTTTTACTTCAACCCACAGCTGGCGATTATTGACTGTGTTTGTGTTTGGAACTTTATCAAATACATTTTCAGTTAAGCTAAATTCTGTCTAGGGCATCCTCCCTACTTTGAGACTGTGTATCATAATCGTTAATATTTTCTTTTTTTTTTTTTTTTGCCTCCAACCCCAAATTGTCAAATGATGATGCAATGTTCAGTATCTCATAAAAATAACTATTTTCAGGGGAAATCTTTAAAGAGACTATGAAAGTGGGGCTTCCAGCCAAATAACTGGTACTCTTATGTGAAGAAAAGGAGACGGGAAAGCAGAAGAAATCCTAGGAGATGACAGGGAAAAGGGTGGTCACCCACTTCTAAACCAAGGGGAAAAGCTTTGGAAAAGAGCAGACTCTGAATGGCCCCTGAACTCAGACTCCAAGGCTCCAGAGTTGCTGGGAGTGCCTTTGTTCAAGCCAGCCTGTCTGTGTCAGGTTATGGCTGTCCTACTTAAGTAATACACACACCCTTCCCTTCTTTTAAGCAAGTTACAGAATATTAAAGATGTATTTCTTAGGAAAATCAAATAAGTGCTTTTGTATTGCTGCCTGAGCTTGCAAGTGGGGGTGGGGAGCAGTTGGTAAAGTGTTTGCATCTCAAACATTTAGAGATTCTGTCCCAGAATTTGCATAAAAATGTTCCATGTGGTGGTTCACTGTTGTAATCATAGCACTGGGAGACAGAAAGATGAGGATCCCTGAGGCTCCCTGGCCAGGCTGGCCAGCCTAATTGGAAAACTTCAGGCCAATGAGGAAGCCTGTTTCAAAAGGAGATGAACATCTCTGAGGATGTTACTTGTTGTCCTTTGGCCTCCACTTGCACGTGCACACATGACACATCTGATCCCCATGTGTGTACACACATACATGTACGTGTATAAAATTATGCCCAGTTACTAACTTTAAGGTTTTAAGGTAAAAATACATTTGCCAGGTTCTCTTTTGCAACCAAATCATGTCCTCCTTTCATTTGTTGTCAAGAAGAACCAATACAATTTAAATGAACAAACAATATTAGTGATAAGAATAAGAAAATCTAAGGATGTGTATTAAAGTGTGTGTGTGTGTGTGCATGTGCATGTACAAGTGCACACATGTTCTGCATGGCCTAAAAATCACAGTTTTAAAAAGTCACTCATATAGATGTATAGACCTTTATTTAGTAATCCTCCCACAGCAGCTCTCATAAGTTCTGGGATTCTAGGTGTGTATCTCTTTGACAAGAAAAGGACCTAAGCGTTCTATAAACTAAATATGTTAGTTTCTTTTCCTTTTAGTTGTCTCAGTGGCTGGTCTACTGCTGTGAAGAGACATAGTGACCACAGCAACTCTTATAAAAGAAAGTATTTAATTGGAGCTTGACATGGATAGTTCTGGTTTCTTTGGAAAGTCACTTATGTCAACTGATGTTTTGCTGAAGCAGACACAGGTGAAAGGATGGATGTTTTGTTAAAGCATGAACATGAAAGGAAGTGTGATGAAGGATTCTTTGCTAAGAACATGCATGTATTGGTTTGCCTTACATCCCCTCACTGAGCTCCATTTGTCACGACTCCATAGAGAAAAATGCACCAAAACAACAACAACAACAACAACAACAACAACAACAACAAACCTTCTAGTGGGTGCTTTGGTAGCTTCTTGTCAATTCTGCAGACTCAGGCCAATTGCTAGAGTGATGTCAGCTGATACAGACGCACATGGAGTTTTGCTAAGACAGACTCACATGGTGAGGCAAGAATAATGAGAGGACATGTGATATTTGGCGAGATATAAGATCCAGTGGACAGTGACAGAGCTGGCATAGCAAGCTTCTTGGTCTCACATCTTTGTCGTCATTGATCTTCACTTCATTGAGAGAGGTATGGCAGAGAACTGCTCCTGGTGTCCCTGCTGGTCCTGATCACTCGTTCCTGCTGATTTAGTGGAGGCTGCTAGGTCATACCACTGCTGCTGATATGTGTTTGCTATCCTGACATTACTGAACTAATTGCTGGTAAATTTGTGAAGTGTTTGTGAGTGAATCGAGCTGCTATTTATTTCTGTAAACAGAACTGCTGATTTCCTGATAATGCACAAAACAAAACAAACAAACAAACAACAAAAAAAAACAAAACTAAAAAAGGTCCACTTTCCCTGTATCTTAGTAACCTCTATTTCCCACTATCTCTGGTGAGTGGTGGGCTAGAAGGGAGTTTACAGCATTTAAGAAACATTATTAAAAGTAGGTTTTTAAAAAATCCAAGCTTACAGGGGCTTGCTTACAGCTTCAAAGGTTTAGTTGATTGTCGTGGCAGAGAGCATGGTAGCACAGGGGTAGGCATAATGCTGAAGAAGTAGCTAAGAGTTCTACATCCAGATCCACAGACACAAGGAAGAGAGAGCCACTAAGCTTGGCTTTGGCTTTTAAAATTTCCTCCAACAAGGCTTAAAGAAGACCACACCTTCTAATCTTTCTCAAGTAGAGCCACTCCCTGGTAACTATATATGCCCATGAGGGCAATTCTTGTTCAAACCACACAGATTATAAGCCTTAGACCTTAGCTTCTGAGCCACTTCTCCAGCTCCAAAAGAAAAAATAAAATGGCTTTCTGTGGGTCAGAGTGCAGAAGCAGGGCTGCCATTGCCAATATACCTGCCATTCAAAATGTTATCTTTCCTGAAGAATGGAACTAAAATAGTACGGAAACATCACATAGATGATTAACAATTAGTAAATAAGAGCTGATGAAAAGCATGGAAGTGAGCTTAAGGGGCATTGCTCATGCAAAGATATGGATTCCAGAACGTCCCTCTAGCTAGGCTTAAACAGAAACAGTTTTGTGAAAGTTGAACTGTTCCTTCTCTATATGTCCCCTCTGAGGACACTCAGTCAGATAGATATGATACTAGGGTTGATAAGTCTATAGGAAAATATTTAAGTTAATAATAGAGTACAGATAACATGAAAAATATAATGTTGGAGCTAAAGTTTCTTCTAAGGGCCAAAATTTGGCTTCAAATTAGAGAAGAAAGGGAAGAAGTTGTTATTGCTGTTCAAGGGATCAGAGAAGACCTTGGAGACAAAACAACAACAACAACAACAACAACAACAACAACAACAACATTTTCTCATAATGTTCATGAGAAAAAGTGTAATGAAGAATGCTAGAGTATGAAACAGTGGTATACCCAAAAGCAAAGATATATGAATGGTAAAAACTTCATTTGAGAAAGACAGTACGTCCATCCTCATGTAAACTTGTCAGTAGGCCTTGTATGTAAGAAGTTCCACAGAGACTTTTGTGCTGGGTTTTGAGGGTCTTTTTCTGCTCTGATAAGGAGTTAAGGCTATATTCTACATTCCACAGTAGAGGGCAGTAGCAGTTGTGGGGTGGAGCTGGACTGAGCCTAGGAGACAAGCCTTGTATGCTTTGGAGGGCAGAGCATACAAGTCCCTTGGGACCTAGAAGATCATTGTTTTTCACTGTTGGACATAGGCTTTGTTTTGGTTTGAATATAAATATGCCCTGGTAATTCCTTTGGAATAAGAAAACATTTACCTTGTGTTTAGACTTTATAGGCAGATACAGTTAAGAGACTTTTAGAGATACTTGAGTATTTGAGAGAAGCTTTGAACTTTGAAAGAGGTGATGGATAGATAAAAGACTGAACTTTGAGTGTTGGCCATTTTCAAGGCTGTGGGAGTTTCCTAAGTCATTCATGTTTTATACTGTGATATTGATACTAATGTGAGATCTTAGGAATGAACAAGAAAGGAGTGGTTAGGGTTTAGTAGTAATGTACTGGTGTGTCAAGATGATAAGGGGTCAATTGTTCTGGTTAGAGTTTGTGTCAGCTTGATAAAAGCCAGAGTTATCTGGGGAAAGCAACCTCAGTTGAGAATATTCTATCTGATTGATTATAGGGAGCTCCATAATACATTTTCTTGATTAATGATGGATGTGCATGGACCCAGCCTATCATGGGGTGTTGCTACCTCTGGGCATATGTTCTTGGGGTGTATAAGAAAGTATGCTGAATAAGTCACAGAGAATAATCCAGTAAGCAGTATTTCTCCATAGCCACTGTTTCAGTTTCTGTCTCCAGGTACATGCCTTGATTTTTTTCTTCAGTGGCAAACTGTAAGCTGTAAGATGAAAGAAACCCTTTCCTCCTCCAGTTGCCTTTGGTCATGTTGTTTTATCATTACAAAAATGTAATAAATATACATATAATAAATAGACTTACTTGTGTACCATACAAGAGAAAATTTAAATAATTATTGTTACATGTGGGATATTGGTCCAGGTTTATCAACTAGAATTTCTGTAGTGATTCCAGTTTATTAGTAAGCTACATGGAGGGATAGCTTCATACACATGCTTTCTAATTGTGGTCCTTGGTCTTCTTCAATTATTTTTAGGCATGAGTTTAACTTAATGCGGTCTTGTATATTCTTTCCTATGATGTTCTTAAGAATCTGGGAAAGATTAGCTCTGATCTAATTTAGGAAAAGAGATGGCTGAAACCACCTATGTGCATTTATTGGGACGAGTCACTGAGAGTTTCACTAAGCCACAGAGATGTTCCAAAACAGGTGCCCACAGCATGAATAATGTGCTGGCTGTGAAAGTGCTGTTCTCAGATTTCCAAAGGCACGACATGCAAGTGCCAATTGGTCACAGCTGGTGTGTCCTGAGACCCTTGGTGCCAGGGCAATTCTGCTCAAGGGCTTCTCCCAGCCAGTGATTGGATATAACAGGGATTGAAAGGCAGGCTTCAACACTCCTACAAGACATGAGATGCTGATGATGATAATTTTGGCTCAAGAACTCCACAGTGGCCTTGAAGAAAATTTCCAAGACCTGCATGTAAGGTCAGCCTTTGCTTTCTTCTTTCTCCTGCACTGCAGTACCACTTTCAGCCCCCTCTGATTCCCTCTTCACATCATCTAACAGTCACATCCTCTTAATAAATGTCTAACACACTGTATCATATCTTCACTTCTTCCTCTTGATGGAGACAGGAGAGCAAAAGCACCATTATAGCGCCACACAGTCTAACTCTCAAGCATATTTATTGAAGTTGTCTTCTAATAACAAGGGGAAATTATTAAGTTGAGCATATTTGTGGAAGACTCACTAGTCCATATTTCATTTTTTGTTACATTTGCGATAACTTTTATTCAAATAATTTCTTTGTCTGTCTTCAATCTGTCTTCTGATATGCTTCATCAAAAGTAATAAACCTGGACTTTGTTTCTTTTGACAGATAGTCACTTCTAAGTTACATTCAGAAAAGCTTCCATATTCTCCTTCTGTAGATTTGTGAAATTATCTGGAATGTACATTTCTTCTCTGCCTGTATTAGAGGTGTGTGGAGCATCTGTGGTGGAGCCACTAATATCCTAGGACAGAAGTATTTTAGAGTACATGACTGCTGCAGATGTAGTGATGTTTACATTTCCCTGTCTAGTGAGAGGCAACGATGGTCTTATATTTGTAAACTCCACTAACTCTAGATCATATATAAAGTTTATTACTGTATTGCAGGCTTGAACTGTCAGGAATTCAGCAAAATTAAGTTAGTTAATCTTGAACTAACTTAGTTTCTCAGAATCTGATATGTCAGATCTGCTAGGCAAATGCATGATAAACAAATCATTTTAATCACAAGGCCAACGTGACTTCTGTAACTTCATTCACAGTTTCTTGCACAATCTTATGCATGCTGAAGATACTGAGATGCCAAAGTGGTTACAGTGTGGAATCTGTAACTCATTAATGATCAAGGTTCCCACGAGAAGGATCGGAAAGATAGCTTAGGGATAGACTGCTTACTTAATCACATTCAAGCCTCTTGGTTCTATCCAACCACCACAAAATAAAGGTTCCTAATGCAGAGAGTGAGTAAGCTAACCTCTCTGTGCCTACAAAACAAGTACTTTCATTGCTTTTTTTGAAAAAATATAAACAATTATTGATTTATCTTCCCAACTTTTTTATGATATTAAAGCCAATCCTTCTCAAGGTCTCCCACTATATTGACATTTCTGATCATGGCTATCTTTAATTTCAACCGAAGCCAAATAGACATTATTCTGGTCTAGGCTGAAAGGTGACTATGAAATGAGAATCTAGAGTAACGGAGCTTGAGTTGCTTAGTAGGCTTATCTTTTGTCCATATGAGCCCCAATAAGTAAGACTAAACTTTCATTGCTGAGCAAACTGACTCAATATTTTAAAATCAGTCTTCTTCATGTGAACTTGGTTCAAAATTCCATTTAGCCTGAATGCATCAGACCATTGATCATCACCCCATATATTAGTATATTAAGGTATAGAGTTGTGTTTTCATTCATTACCCATGATAGAAGACATAGCAACCATTAAAACGAATCCACTTTGCTTCTTATGAGACAGTAATTTCAGAATGGAGAGACCAAAAATTTTACTGCATAATATAAGTTCATTTAGAAGTTTCATGGCTGCAACTCAAAAACTGTAAATTTCCATTATGTCTATGTATTGGTCAGTTATGCATTGTTGTGACAAGATACCTGAGATGATAAACTTGAAAATTTTTTTTCAAGAATTAAAGTTTAAGACATTTCTACCTGTGGTCCATCTCCTGTTGCTTTTTGATGAGAACATCATGGCAGGGATGTGTACTGTAGTGTTCTTGCTTTCCTCACGGCACTGGGGAAACAGAGGTAGGAGCCAGAGTTCCAATACCTTTTTCAAAGCTATATTCCAAATGATTACATTTCTATTAGGTCCTGCCTCTTAAGGATTCAACCACCTCTGGAGTCTAAGCCAGTGCAGAGGAGTGTTTTTTTGGGAGAAGAGGGTTCAGTGTGGTGGGAGGGCATTTATACTTCAAACTATAACAGTCAGTGAGTCCTGCTAATGGTTATATCAGACATCTGTGATCAAGACTTTCATCTTGTTGGGGATAGAGGGATGGCTCAAGGGTAAAGAGTGCTTGCTGCTCTCAAGGAGGAACCAGACCCATTTTGAGATACTCACATGTAGCTGTAATTCAGGGACCTGATTGATGTCTCTTTCTGGCCTCCTTGGGCATCTGTACATACATGACATAAACACACATTCACAGATGCATACACATGCACATAGTTAAAAATAAATAGCAGGAAAAAAAGATTTACATTTGGGAAAGGAGCTACTTAAGAACAACATTCGAAAATGTCTGTCTTGGTGTTTCTTTCATGTGCTTCATATAAGTTTACTACCCTTTGTTTAGAGTTAATTGCATGGTTGCCCCATCATTCTTTTTGAGAATCTTCTTAAATACCACTTTCAGAGGCTTCCCCAGACCACATTACATAAAACAGCAAGTGTGCCCATTTATGGGACTGCACCCAGAAATCCACTTTCCCAAATTTATCTTCACTACTTTCCTTCACAATACTTCATACACCATATCCAATATACTTCTTGTTTTAAATGTTTAAATTAGAACACAGCATCCTGACAGCCAGTGTCCTAGTTAATTTTACTTAAACTGTACACAACGTAGAGTCACCTGAGAAGGCTGTCTCACTGAGGGATTGCCTGTATCAGAGTGGCCTTTATTTGATGCAAAGGACCCAGCCCACTGTGGAGAGTACCATTCATTTCCTGGGTAGGTAGGTGATCCTGGTCTGTATAAGTAGGCTAGCTAAGCTTGTGCCAGTGAGACAGCAACCAATTAGAGTTCCTCCATGGGTTCTGCTTCAAGTTCTTGCTTGAGTTTTTGTACTGACTTTCCTCAATGATGGAGTATGATTTGGAATTGTAAGCCAAATAAATCCTTTCCCACCCAAGCTGCTTTTGATTAGAGTGTTTTATGACAGCAGCTGAAAGAAAGCTATAATAACAAGGTATTGTTTATTTATAATTATATTTCCAGACCACAGAACAATTAGGTTAATGTAAATAAATATTTATGGATAAATCTACTTGCTAGACTAAAATAGGGTACCCAAATGTTAGAGTAGCTATAACACAAAAGCCACAAATTTGTTATGATGCTATTTATAGATTTTTTAATAAATTCTTTTAAATTATGTATGGGTAATTTGTCTAATAGTAATTATGTGTACCAAATGTGAGCATGGTTCCCTGAAGATGCTTGAAGAAGGCACCAGATCCCTTTGAAGTAAAGATACAGATGGTTGTGCACTCTCAAGTCGGTGCTAGGAATCAAACTTTGGTCCTCTGGAAGAGTAGCGAGTACTCTTCACTTCTAACACATCCTTCTGCACCGCCCCCTCCCCATGAAGTAGTTTTGGTTTAACATGGGGAGGCAATTACTTATGTGATTTTATTTAATTTTTCAAAGAAGCTGAAAGTCAAATGAAGCCAAAACTATTACCAGCTTAATTTCCTGTCATACACAGGTTGTAAATTTAGTGAGATAATTTGGGTACTGAAGAAAATGTTTTCTACTAATATATATACATACATATATAAATATATATGTAGAAATATACTAATATATTAGAATATATATAGTACTAATATACTAATATAATATATACTAATTATATATATATATATATATATATATATTCAAGCGAAAAAAATATTCAGGTTCATTTTGACTTTCAGTTCTTTCCATGTGGTCCACTTATAGCAGTTTGCAAGTGAAGTTTACGAATATTTGTGAAGTGGGTCACTGGCTGGAGGGTTTGTGGGCCCTAATGACCTAATTACTATTACCCCAGTTTGCTTCCTGTTCTTCCCAGGAAACGCTCAGAAAATCTGTAGTTAGGAAGTGAGGATGCTTGCAACCATCCAACAAGTGACTCCGAAAACCTGACACCATTTTAGTTTTCATTTCGGTTTACCAAACCTTTCTACCAAGCAGTCATTGCCCAGAGTACCTCTTGTGTACCTGATACTCATTTAAAATTGTTTTTCTTTGTACTTAGTTAAAAGGAATGCATATTGGAACCACTGTCTGAGGAACAAAGGCTTCTCCTCTGAAAGCCTTCAGTGCTCAGGAACTTTTGTTGCACACTCAGCCAGACCATATTTTCCTATTGTAGATAACCAGTTTCCTAACACACTATTAGACTAGGCTATTGTGACACCTAAAAGGAAAAAAAAATACAAGTTGTCTGAGCAACCCACAAAATACTGACAGCCTTCTGTTTCTTCTAACATGAATACCTGCAACTGTTTCAGAACCAGAAACAGCTTTACATCCTCCTAAGGGTTTTATTGGAATTCTGTCTCAAGAGCTGGCAGTGTTCCTGGGCAGCATCCAATCCACAGGAAAGTCTTCGTTTCTTCCCACCCTCTCCTCAAGTATTCAAACTGAAGCTCAGGTCACATCGTAGCTTCCTTCTGGTATTCTTTGATGGAAATGCCCATACCTCCCACTGTGTATACTTTCCTGCACTACATAAATAATAAATCCAGCTTGTGCCAGTCTCAGTGTGTTACTGTGGACTCTGGTAAAGGGCTTTGATAATGCCATCTGCAGTCCCTCAGTGGTTTCTCCATTCTTCCCTCATTAAATGCCTCTTCTTGTCTCAGTCCTGGATATCTAGCAGGCTTGTGCCAAGTAGGAAGAGGTGAACTCAGGCAAGAAATGGCTTTAATGTAAATATTTGTCTTTGGTTTGTGATGTTAATGAGGACAAAGAAGAAATAGCTACTAAAAGAGTAGAAATTTAAAAATCTGTGGTAGCATGAAAATTTCTATCTGATAGTCTCACTAAAGTCAGGGGTCAAATAGTTGAAAACTTAGATCATGACATACAGACAGTGGCAAAAAACATACCAAAGGCACTGAGAAATGGGTAGGAGTCTTCTTATACTAACTGGCCCAATTTAAGAGTAAAACTTGTTAGAGTTAGTAAATGAACAGAATTGAACATCTTAATGTCTATTTGCATCTTCATGAAGTGTTTTATACACTACAGCCTTGGGAAGGAATAGAAGCTAACAATCTAACACAAATGCCCTTTTGGAGATTCCTACATTCCAAAACTATTGCAAACTTGCTAGACAGGAAACTCAATCACAAAAGATGGCAAGAACAGCAGGCTTTGTTTTTGTTGTTGTTTTGTTGGTTTGGTTTGGTTTGGTTTGGTTGGTTGGTTTTTGTAGAATATCCATAGAAGTAAGAGAAGATGAAGTGTGCTTGAGCCTTGGCAGATGGAGTGGCTACAACTGTAGTCATGGAGGGTTGGGACTGCTTAGCCTGGCATATCAGATGAAACCCAGTACTTGCTGGCCTTGTCTGCTGCTCAGTGTGTGTGGTTCAGCCACATCTTACTGAATGGGAAGCCTCTGAAGGATGTTTTATTTGAGTTTATTATAAAGTTTTCCAAATAATACATGCACAAGGTAAAAAAATTAAATAGTACAGCGGAACATGAAATAAAAACATGGTTCCCACCCCACCCTCCTTCTATAGTCTCATTTCTTAGATGCTTTTAATATCTATTTTTGGATCTTCTGGTGGCTAACTTCCTACCTTTAAATAACATGTTTGAACAATAATCTCTTGACTTATTAACATTAGACGATCTTTAATCTTTCACCATTACAAAAGATAAGGATTTAACATACACCACCTCCACCTTTCACCTGCCTACCCTTCTCCAAATGCTTGCTAGATATTCTTTTGAGGGTCTAATTTATAGCATTAACCAGCACACTAACCATACAACTGTGTTCTATTATCCGAACACAGCATCTTTTCATCCACACTTTGAATATTTAAGTAGCCCCATTTTTTCCTTTTACTTCCCTTCTCTCAACTAACTCAGCTGTAGTTTTGTGCATCAACTGATCAATATCCCTTTCCATCTCTGTTATAAGTGTAACATTAAGACTTTCAGACTTTGATGATAGGCTGATCAAAACATTGAAGATCTATAAGTGGCATCTATACATTAGTTGGGCTATTAAAATACTTTTACCAAGCCAAGTGGAAGAAACTTATTTTCTCTACACTCCCAATGCCATGATACCCATATCAAGGGAAAGGAAACATACCTACTGCCAGTGCCCAATCAGTCTCTTCTCATACTTCACAAGACTTTGAAATCCTATCCCACTCTATTTTCCTTCATGGTTCAGCCCAAATTTCTTGACATTCTGTTTAATTTTTGTGACTAAAGATTGCATGCTTTTCATATCTCCAAATGTCCCATTTCCTCAGTGCTACTCTGGCACATTCTTCATAGAGCCCAGGGGAAGTGCTCTCTTCTGATATCTACCACTCTAGACAGAGACACCTGGGTGAGGGCCACTGTCTCCAGATCTTCTTTCCTATTCTCTTTTGGACTTTCTTCCACATATATATGGAAAGAAAGTTTTCTTTTAAATAGAAAACGTCCTTAATAAGGGTACAAAGGAGGGAGGGAGAGTTTCTAAAGACTCCCCTGCTAAAAATGTTTTTCTTTTTACATTACTCTTGACAGTCTGTACTATATGGAGTTCTGGGAACAAGAGTTTTCAAAAGTCAACCATTGGTTCCTTGACTTTTAGCATTCAGCACTGCTAGAATTCTCAGGTTTGGTTCAGCTTTTTTCCCTTCCCTGGTCACTTTCAACATGTTCCTTCTAGTCCTACTGTTTCCACTTTTTTAAGGACCGTGCCTAGATGTGGTTGGTACTGGGTACTGTCCCTCTGGTATTCCTCAAGTCTTTCTTATTCTTTCACTGTCTAGGCTTTCAGTTCTGTCTTCTGGAAACTCCTAAGAGTTACACAGTGATTGTCTGTTTCCCTTCCCTTCTTTTCAATTGTGTGTTATTTCATTTTGATGTATGTCTGGAAAGATTCATTCTATCTTGTTTTCCAGTCTATCTGATGAAAATTTATGGCCATCTAGTTTTGCTTTTAAAATGTTCAGGATTTTCTCTTAGTATATTTGTAATGCACCTCAAGTCTCTCTGGAGAAATGGTCAGAATCTTACAGATTTTTTCTTATAAATTATGCTTCCATTAGTTTATAATTCCTCAAGCTTTTTATGTCTAAGTGGTTATTTTCTTTATGCTTCTTCCTTGGGCCCTTCGATGTATGAAAAGTTCTATCAGGAAATCCACACTGAGAATCTTTGTTAACTATCAGCTCGTTAAATGAGTCCTGTTTCTCCAGCAAATCTCTGCTATACCTAGAAGCTGTGGGCATGTGAGTAAAGGTGTCAACACTGAGAAGAAAATTATCTGACAGGCTAGTGGGGCACTTATTTCCATGGAAAGAATATCCTTTGGAGCACTAATTCTTTACCTCTCCTCAGGTGGTTTATTTGATTTCTTTATTCAAACAACAGTAACAATAACAATTTCACTAGTTTCAGTGGTAGGTTTTCTGTTTTCTATGTACAAGGGTCGGGGCTGAGTAGAATGGGGGTCAATTTACAACTGGTATAATTATTTAGTAGCTAGAGTTTTCTAGTGCTCAAGTCTCTTTGGGGTTCCAGTGTTCGGATCAGTATATTCTGTCTGAAATGGACCGCCATGTTTCCCGTTCATTATTTCTCTTCATTTACTTTCTCTCTTCCTGAAATTTGTTGAGATCTTCTCCAACCAAATGCTTTTAGTTTCCTTTGCTGAGAGGTCTCAGTTTTCTTTTGTATTCCTGGACTTCAGTTTCAGTGGGGCCTGGGAAAGGAGGGAAGGCAAACTTACATGTTTAGTCCATCATCTCAAATCTGGAGTACCACTGGAAACATTTGACAGGGAAAGAGTATAGGTAACGTTATTGTAAAGATCTCAGGCTTGACTGCTGAAAGTAGATGAAAGGGGCAAGAGTGGGAATGGAGAAGAGTTACTCTAAACGATTAAAGATCTTCATATGCTCCAGTATAGGGGAATGCCAGGGCCAGGAAGCAGGAGTGGGAGGGCTGGGGAGCAGGGCAAGGGGGGGTTTATAGGGGGCTTTGGGGATAGCATTTGAAATGTAAATGAAGAGAATATCTAATAAAAAATAAAGAGAGAAAAAAAGATTAAAGATCTTATTGTCTTTCTGAGAAAATGAAGCATCTAGGACCTTGGGAAGTCAGGGACTTCAATAATAAGCTACATTATTTAAAATCTAATAAACCAAAAATTGCTTTTATGGTACCCAAGGGAGAATGACAATCTAAATGATCAGAACCTAGAAGAGTCGCCTGATGCTAATGGCTCACTCTTTTGTATTGGAAGCACTTTAGGAGCCTGATTTAAATTCTTCCTGTCTACTGATGTTTGGGAGAAACAGAGAGACTTTTTGTCCTGCTAAGGTTAGATAGAGGCTAAGTATAAAGAGCCCAGACTCTGGCAAGCAGGAGTATAAATGTTCTGTGTTGTTGATTTGTTTTTTTTATTTGGTTATTTGAAGCACCATAATTATTAATACCCATTCTGCAATCATAATGCATGGCTTCATAATCATAGACCTATCATTATTAGCAGTAGAGTCATACATAATTTACTTAATCTCCATAAAATTCAGCTCTTTTATCCTAAAATAAGACTAATAATAATTTCTACTTCATAAGACTATTGGGACAATTAAATAGCATAGCCTATATATAGGGACCAATATAATGCCTGTCACATACACATATTATCAATACGTGATAACTGATAATAATTATTTTAAAGGTATTTAAAATCCCTATATGATAGATATATATAAAATAAATCTAGGATTAAGAATTTGTACATTAAACACACACACACACATACACAAACACACACACACAAATGTCTGCATTCACCCACTTACAAGCTATGTAAATAGAACAGATTATACTAAAATAAATTAAAAAAAGAAATCAGAAAACTGGTTGTGTACAACACCCATCTTAGATATAACATTAATTAAAAATCATAAAAGAAACTTGAAATGAAATGGGGAAAACCAAGAGATCTTTGAATGTGTAGTAATTAAATAAAAGTTGTGTTAGCTATGTGGAACTTCTTGTCCCAAACTGAAGTTTTCTATATATATATATATATAGAAATATATATGTCAATAAACCCCCACAGCAATTATGTCTTAGATCTCTCACTATGGGAATATAAATACCATTTAAAAGCTGGGTGTCTATTGTTTTCTAAACAATGTCTACTGATGGTTAAACACTATCTTAGGATTGTTCTAGTTTTTGTGAAAATTGAAAATGTAAACGAGGAAAATACCTAATTAAAAAATAAATTATAAAAAAAAAAAGAAAATCTCTTCTCTGGATTTTATCAAAGTGGGGAATTTAAGCTGAAAGAACTAGATAAAGAGGCCAAATGTAAGTAGCTGTAAAAGAGAAAAGGAAAAGGCCTACATTGTGAACTCAGGTGTGGCTGTGCACACCTGTAACACAGCACTTAATGGCAAGAATGAAAGAGCATTGCTTTTGAAATAAAAAAACCCTACCTATCACAGAGAGGCACTGTCTCAAGCAGCCAGCAAAATACTCCAATGTAAGTTTAGAATCCTTCCTTTAGATTCATAAAACAAGTACCAGAATTACTTTAGAGGGTGAAAAGTATAGTACAGGATAGGGTAAGGCAGATAGCAGTTCTTTCTTTTAAGTTGATTTAGTGTGTTTGTGCATGGATCACAGACCACTTGTGGAGGTCAGAGGACAACATGCAAGAGTTAGGTCTCTTTTTCCACTTTTCGAGTTCTGAGGATTGAACTCAGGTTTGAGGTCTTGTTAGCAAGTGTCTTTACACACTGAGCCCTCTCTCTAACACTCCATAATAGTTACGTACTATGTATGTCAATAAAACAAAACAAAAACAAAACAAAAACAAAACCAAAAACAAATGATTGTGAATTTGCTTGGTCTGAAGAAATGATAGATATTAGAGGAGACAGATATGCTTTGCCTAATTCAAGTATTAAAAATATATATCCATATTGAATGGTATCTTGCTAATAGATGTGGGCTTTATATTTATCAGTTGAAAATATTAAAAGTTTATGACTATCTGTTTATAGCATCTAAAATAAAAGTTTAGCTCTAGAATGTTGTTGGATTAAATACCAAAAATGACAAATGATGTTTTTTCAATACCCACTAACCTCTGTAATCACTTTTAGAGGCATTGTACAACTCCAAAAACCCATATGAAATAGATCCCAATGTATAGAATGAGGCCATAGTGTCATGGAGAAGGCAAGGTTCTTGCTGGTAACATATAAATGGTCAATTAAAGACCTAGAATTTGGGCAGAAGGAGTCTAAGAGAAAGGCTGATGTGAACTACTGAGCTGTGGGAGTTAATAATCCAGCATGAAGTGGAAGAACCCTTCAGTTGGCATACACCATAAAGTCCACAAGCTTCTTTAAAGCCATCAGCCAGACTCTCCATGTCCACCACAAGAAGCAGAGACTTTTATATCTATCCCGAAGCCAAGGAAGCCAAGGGAAGGATTGCCCTCTATGGCTCATCAAGAAGGCTGGATAGAAACAAATTCCCAAGCTCCCAGCACTAGGCCAATACAGGCTCAGCAGGGTACCTGACAACTGAGAAGCAGAGGGGTCCGGCTCATAAGCACAAACCTTGTTCCTAAGAAATTCTGGCTTCATTATGTGCTGTGTTTTTAACCTACTTCCTAGAGACAGAAGTCGGTAATAAGACACAGGAGCAATGAATTAAAAGGAGAAAGCCAGAACTTTAGAAGACAGAGGTAGAGGAATAAACCCCCACCTCTGCCTACCTCCCCAAGCCTCTCTACCTGCCACCTCGATGGGCACTCCTTACATCTGTGTGAGGAGGTACAATTTCATTATATTTTCTTTCCATTCGGGCAGATAGGCTAAGCTTGTAGCCACTTCCTTCTGGATAGGCCAGCCCCAGGCCTCAAAGAATGGAGCCAGATTCCTCTGCACTTGCTGGGAGAACATCTTGACCCATAGATTCATTTTGTCGACATTGTCTGAGGGCGGCGAGCTTGATGTTGTCTGGTTTCTGTACTCGGTGAAGAGACGAATAAATGGCTCCCAACCAAAGGCCTCTTGGAGCTAGAAAGGGAAAGTTGGAAGTAGGTGAGACATCCAATCTACAAAAGGAAGGTCAAATACACAAGCGAACTTAATGAGTTCAGCCTGCTAAACTTCAGCTTTGCATCCATCACCGAGCATTTTGTGTGCTGGCTTCATGCCCTACTCTCATTTAGTAATCGTAAGAAAAATGTTGAGGCTAGGGCAGTGCTTGCAGAACCCTCAGTGAGGGGTGGGTAGGGAAGCAGCTCCAGTGGTCAGTGTTTCCCACCACGGTCATCATTCACCCGATCATGAGATCATGAATGGAGTAATGAGATTTACACACAGGGATTTAAAACCTGCTCGGGTGGACCAATCCTCATTACTTTGCCCAGTTGTACAGTTAAATTCTAATAGCTTGGAAATTCCCCCAATCCTCAGTCACCCTCACACTAATTCACAAGGCCACTAAAAACGGCCTTTGGAAAAGAAAGGGAATCAAGTAGAAGTCTCTAGACAGCCTAGTTAATTAGAACAAAATATGAGCTCTAGAACAACAACAAAAAAGAGTGTTAGAAGATGCCACTGGAAAGAGTCACATGGCTTCTTTAACAGTAACTTTCATGAGACTATTGGAAAGAGCCCAGGCTAGCCAGGGTCACAGGCTTTGCCGTTAAGGGGCCACATGGAAGTTACCAGAACAAACATGTCTTCATTTCCCAGATGAGCAAAGTAACTCACATCAGGAGAAAGTAGCAATGGACAGAGAAGGATTTGAACAGGTGGAAGAATCAGAATAAATCATGCCTGGCTTGAATCTAACCATGATGTCACTCCCCACAGTGATGTAGGGACTGATCCCAGGCACTGCGGCTGAAAATGAGGGCTCTGAATGACAGTTCCAAGGCAAGGTGAATCTCCAAACCCAAGGCAGAGACCAATTCTGGGTTGCCTACATATGGTGGAATCTGTGGCAAAGCAAAGCCATAGCAAGGAGAGTACACACACATCTATGGAAAAATTGGATCATAGCCCATTATAGAATATGTGATGACTGTTGTCTGATAGCTACTCAGTAGGAAAGGTTGGCTTCAGTCATGGGTATGCCTGGCTTTAAAGCTACGGAGAAAGAAGTGTATTTGTAGTACTCTTTCTGCCTCAACCAGGTTTAAGATTTTTTTTCTTTAGTGCTATGCTCTTGTGCCTCTCGATGGGAGTACAGCTGACATTATTAAGTCAGTTCAGGGTTGTGCACTTCATAGTGTCATACAGAATACTGTACCAAGAAGCATCATTACATGCTGTTATCCCCAGATTCTCTAGTTCTCAAGTAGCTGGATGTGGGAGGCAGATGCAGCGGTGGACTCTGGGGCCACTAACTTATCATCTCATCATGGGGCCTGGGTAGTCACATTTGTCCCATCTCCCTCCAGTCTTTCCCAGTACCTGTAGGTACGTTTCCAAAGCAGTCCAGGCGTTCCAGTGTTTCACACTGGGTCCCTTGCTCAAGTAGATTCGAACTCTCTTCTCCCGAACTGGAGGCCATAGCGCAATATTGGCACGGCTTCGAGGTATGCCCAAGACCGTTTCATGCACATAAACACACCACAGGTTGCACGTGGCTTCCGTAGTGTGTGGGGGGAACTCCCACTCCTGCCTCTGCTGATTGCGGCCCAGCTCATGCACAGGGCCCCAGAGCCCCTTGGTCCGGATGAGTTTCTCATTGATGAGCTCCTGCACTGACTCCAGATGGCACATGATGGGGTACCCTGCGTGCATCCAGCCTGGGGACACAGAAGAAAGAGAGCAGGTCAGCATCCTCCTCCCAGCTTGAGGAAGGATCAGAGAAATCGGAGGGGTCAGGTACATATCATGAGAACAATTGAATCGAGTGACTGGGACTTGGGAACTTGCAGATCATAGATCCCCAGCATACACATGATGGGTAAGTAACTTGGCATTTTTTTTTTTTTTTGGTGTGGAAATCCTAACAGTGGGAATGGGGGCTGTTCCTGACTCCTTTGTCCACTTGTAGGACCCTTTTGCCCCCACAAGTTTGCCTAGTCCAGCCTTGATGTGATGGCATGTGCCTGCTATGTAGCTCATTATGCTGTGTTCGGTTGATATTCCTGGGAGGCCTGCTCTTGTTTGAGGGGAGGTGGAGTGGGGTGGAACTGGGGGATAGAGAAGGAAGGGAAGAGAGATAGGGGATAGGGGGTAGAGGCAGGGGTGGGAGAAGCTGGTCAGGATGTAATATATGAGAGAGGATAAAAAAATAATTTAAAAACAAACAAAAGAACCCTTCCACCTCATCACTAAATATAACCCTAACCCAAACTTATGGGACGCAATGAAAGCATTTCTAAGAGGAAAACTCATAGCTCTGAGTGCCTCCAAAAAGAAACTAGAAAAAGCACACATTAGCAGCTTGACAACACACCTAAAAGCACTAGAACAAAAGGAAGCAAATTCACCCAAGAGGAGTAGACGGCAGGAAATAATCAAACTCAGGGGCGAAATCAATCAAGTGGAAACAAGAAGAACTATTTAAAGAATCAACCAATCAAGGAGCTGGCTCTTTGAGAAAATCAACAAGATAGATAAACCCTTAGCCAGACTCACTAGAGGGCACAGGGAAAGCATTCTAATTAACAAAATCAGAAATGAAAAAGGAGACATAACAACAGATCCTGAAGACATCCAAAACACCATCAGATCCTTCTACCAAAGGCTATACTCAACAAAACTGGAGAACCTGGATGAAATGGAGAAGTTCCTAGACAGATACCAGGTACCAAAGTTGAATCAAGATCAGGTTAATTATCTAAACAGCCCTATATCCCCCAAAGAAATAGAAGCAGTCATTAATAGTCTCCCAACTAAAAAAAGCCCAGGACCAGATGGGTTTAGTGCAGAGTTCTATCAGACCTTCAAAGAAGATCTAATCCCAGTTCTTCACAAACTATTCCACAAAATAGAAACAGAAGGTATTCTACCCAACTCATTCTATGAAGCCACAATTACTCTGATACCTAAACCACAAAAAGACCCAACAAAGATAGAAAATTTCAGACCAATATCCCTTATGAATATTGATGCAAAAATCCTCAATAAAGTTCTTGCTAACCGAATCCAAGAACACATCAAAAAAATCATCCATCCTGACCAAGTAGGTTTCATCCCAGGGATGCAGGGATGGTTCAATATACGGAAATCCATCAACGTAATCCAGTATATAAACAAACTCAAAGACAAAAACCACAGGATCTAGGGAAATTTTGATGGTGCTTCTGTGTTGTACCCATAACCTTTGTTTTGGCTTCTTGGTTCCTTTTCAAATAGCTTTGTTCAGAGTCTTCCAGGACTCTCAACCAGGTCAAGGCCCTCTACTATATTTTCCTAATTCTTAAAATTCCTTGAGCGGCACCACAGGTCACATCTCTTGATGTCTTTGACACTTCTTCAAATGCTGACATAAGCTACTATTTATTTCATATGCGATTCCTCCCTTTTCCATTTAAACAGCAAGGAATATATCTACATGTCTTGTTAGCAAAACAGCCTTCTAGCTACACGGCTGTGGAGAGAGGGTACTTGGGGGCAGACACACAGAGCTTCCGGAGCACCCACCTACTGAGATCTGAACATCAGCCACTATCCTCTGTGGCAGATGCAAAGGGAAGGTCTCGCCTCCCAGCTTAGCCACAGCCTGCATCATCTCATCCCAGAGGCGGAGCAGTGGCTCAGGATTCTCCAGGGTTCGAAGATTTGCAGTGGGCACAGTCAGGATGATGTTATTAGTGGCCAATTCTCCCCATGGACCTGGATATTCCAGGAGACGCCTCTTCCATTCTTCCTTGGATGTCTCCCCTATAAAGAGAGGCAATTGAAATATTGCCTTGAAATACCTTTCTCCAGATCCCTTATGATAAAACATATATACAACTTTCACTCCAGATGAGAACCACAAGATAAGAAACCACCACATCTCTTTTGGAAGTCCCCGTGGGTATGATTTATTTATTTTTCTTGGCACCAAAGCAGAACTTAAAGACACCAATCACCTCCCTCCACTCGTCTACCCCCACCTCCTGTACTGAGTAGCCCCAGAAACCTCTTCATTTTTAGCTTCTCCCACCTCTCAGTGTGAACCTTATAGTGTTTACTTACCTAGCTTGTAGAATGGAGCACGAACAGCCCCCTTCACTGTAAGGGGCACAGAACCCAGTTTGCTATTCTGAGGCACAATGATATAGAGGAGACCACCCCAGAGGCAGGTGATTGATTTCGTGGGTTTGTCCAAGCAACACCGGTTAATCACAAGGGGGCCTCGGAACAGCTTGCTAGCCCTGGTCAGATCATCAGTATGACAGCCAATTTGTATCTGGAGCAGAGAAATAACCCTCAGTCATATGGAGTATGTGGGTAGCACAAGAGAGCATAGGAAGTAGACACAGAAGGGCCATTAGGTTATGACCCCATGTACCACTGACGATGCCATGTATAATAGTACTGAAATTGTAGCATTTCTGGAGTTCATATGAACTAAGTTATGTGATAGAAAGTAAAGTACTATTCACCAGCTGAATATCTATAAACTGTCAGGGAACCTTCCATGTGAGGCCTTTCTTAATCTTTATTGTATGATGTAAATTAAAAGAACAAATTTTAAGAGTAGAGATTGCTATTCTGAGGCAAAATGGTATAGAGTCCTGGGTTCTACAATGTACCATTTTGATATATTTTGTTATATATCAAAACAGGTTTTTTTCATCATTAAGAAGGAAAAGGGGTTTAAAACTGACCTAAACCGCCAGCAGCATTTTACACAGACCACCTACAATGCCAATTGGGATAGCAAGACTGTTTGAATTTTGCATTATTTGGTGAGGGGGGGGTGGCCTTACCTTCAGATCAGCAGAGGCAGCACCCTCAGGCAAGGAGACATCTATGACTTGCCTTCCAGGTATGTAGAGTCCAGTGCTCATCCAGCAATATCGAGTGCCTGCCAAAACACAGGAAGGGCAGGCTTCATCCCTGCTCTGTATAGTGCTGCACGGACCCTTCATGACTTCAGCTGCTCCTTTCCCTACCATGTTGCTGTGACCCTTTCAAATACTGACCAATACCCAAACCCTATCTATCATCTTGAAGAGGAAGGCAATGAAGGGTAGTGATGACCCTCTACAGGTCTGCAACACTGCAGCACTCTCATGCCTCTGCTTTGCAGATGCCCATAAAACCAAGCTCCCATCCTTCTGCTGTACCTGGATTGGTGCAATTGACATTCACGGTGATGGGAGATGCTGAGGGGCGCAGGTAGCGGCTGCTGTACACGTCTTCAATTTCTGGGATCAGCAGTGAGAGGTCACTTCCAGAGTGGGCCAGACCTGTGGCCAGGGAAAGCATGGCTCCCCTACAACAGTCATTGATGACCGGGTTCTCTCTGGTTGCCACTGGAAGCCGATAGCGGCTCAGCAGCTTCCGCAGGAGTCTGTGCACAGACATGTAAGCAGGGATCTCTTCTGCAGGAATCTGCAGGAAAGTTGCCCCATCTGGGCCTAGCTTGGCTAGCCAGCCCTTCTCCACATTCCCTCTCTTCCTGCCCATTATCACCTGGAACTCTGCTAGGGTAGAGCGGAAGTGATAGGTCCTTGTTCCTATTTTAGGGGTACGGAAAGGTCCTGGATTGAGACTCTGGCTTGTGATGCTGATACCAAAAGCATTGAGGAGCAGGTTTCCTGGGAATCGAGCCAGAGGGGACACTCCTGGGTTCTTAAAAGCCCACCACCAAGCTTGAGTTCCAACAAACAGCCCACCACCCTCGGCTACAAACTCCTGTAGTTCCTTAACCCCCACATCGCTTGTGGGTTCAAAGCAATAGACACTTGCGTCACTGGTCAGGTGGGGCTCAATGCTGGTGTCTATACCCCCTACTGCGAGCAGACCACTTAGTGTTCTCAGCTCTGTCTGCACCACAATCTTGCCTTTGCGGCCACCATCCAGCCAGCGGACAGCATTGAGCAAAAAGGGGCCGAGTTTACCCACAGTGAATAATACCTTATGACCAGTTACAACTACCCGACCCCGGCCATAGCGAGCAGCAGCTATCACACAGCCATGGTAGGTATCTAGCCCCAAAGGAAAAGCCAAAGACCCATGCACTAGTAGCTGGGATGGGAAGCAGTCCGAGTTGGTGATGTCCAGGTCTATTATGCCACGCAGAAGCTCATCTCTGTCATCTGAGAGGTCGTCATCACAACTGCAAAAGACACACATTCCTGATTAGAAGGACTACTCTCCTTTTAGTTCCTTGAACACTGCCTGCTATACAAGGGTATTTTACTATTGCTTTAACTAAATCTGTTTTCAGTTATTGTAGAAAATTTAGGAGAACAGAGTGGGTGAAAAATTCTGGGAAGGAGACACAAGATCTCAATTAATTCTGTTATGCTCATTTTCAAATCACCATTTCTTCAAAGGAAATTCTATGGAAAATCTTGCTGTGTTTCTCTGACACTAAACTTTAGACACCACCTTCTAGACATAGGCTCATGTTTATTCCAACCATGTATTTCAGAATGCAAAGAATTCGGTGAGGAATTATGTTCTGATTCTTACTGATACATTTCACCCCATTAATGTGATAAAGGAAAAGTCTATGGAAAACAGAGTTCATGGTGTCAGCAAAGAGTCAGTATCTTAGAAGATGGGGTTGGGGTCAGTCATTAGCCTTAACTCTCATGAGACCCGTGGTCCCTTAGTGGGAGGAGTACCACTGCCTACATATATAACTTCACCTGGCTGTTGCTTGCCCAACAGGAGTGCTGGAGTGCTGTGGAGTTTTGCTCAGCACTGGTGTATTTCCTATGCATAATATACCTCCTTCCCTGTTGAGGACCTTAAGCCAAAGGGAGAGTGATTCCTTGATGCCTAGGATAACCTCCACACACTTGGAATTCCAGAATTGAATCTGTTACTTGTGTTAGGGATCACGCCATGGCAGTCATGTGTCAGGAGAATGGAGTTTTAGTGCCAGTGCTGTTCAGAGTTCTGACTAAGTGATGAGAAACTGGGGCGTTGCAGCAGACTGGCTTTCTCCTTCCTTGAGGCAACAACCATGAAAATCATTTTTCTGGCTCTGATTTTACTTCCCTTTCATACTCTCCTGTGATGAGATAGAACATGAAGATAAACTTGCAGTATAGCAGAGCATAATCAGGGAAGTGGGAGAGGTGGCTATTTATACTGAACACTACGTAGATGGAATCAGATGAACCAGAAGCCTCCAGGAACAGAAGAGTGTGGGATGCATGTGAGTAAGAGAAGGTGAAGGAACAAAAGAACCAGAATGATTTTTTTTTTTTTTTTTTTTTTTGTGAGCCAGTAAAGATCAGCCCAGAATTCTCATGCACCTTACAATGGACAAGAATCACTACATATCACAGCGTATAGATGCTCAACAGGCCTACAAAAAGGTGCTTGCCACTATTACTCACCATGGAAATAGAAATAAAATTCACAGCGAGGTATGGGCGCCCATCTACTAGAATGAGTATTATCAAAAGATACCAAGTCTGATGAAGACATGAAGAACAGGAAATTCTTGCATACAGTTGGAAGGAATTTAAACTAGTAGTACCTATATAGAAAATGGGTTGAAAAGTCCTTGAAAGCCTAAAATAGAGCTACCACATGACCCAGGTAACTCTCCATTGGGTGTGTATCCAAAGCAAATAAGATCAGTGCCTTCCAAACTCTCTCATGTTCCTTGAAGCATTTACACAATAGCCAAGATAAAGAAGATAATCTCAGCGTACATGCTGGTGAGAGGATAGCTTATTATGTGAAGTTTTGGTGAGGACACTATTTAATTTTCCTTGGGTTTTACTTAGGAAGGAGAGGGCTGAAATACTACCAATCTTTCCATTTTGCAGGCCTGCCTTCCCAAGCAATCTTTGCCTAATGCAGGATTGCAAGTGATTTTTTTTTTTCTGTGCTGTAATTTAGAAGTTTTTCAACTTTTCTTTTGTACTTGGGACTTGGGTCTGGACCTGTTTTTTGAGTATTTTGTGTGAAACAGGTTGAGGATCAAAGTTCATGTTTCCCATAAATGTATTTAGTTGATCCTGAGCCGCCGTATGTTGAAAACAATGCTTTTCCTCACTGAGCAAATCTCTCTAGACAATGTGGTCTGTTTCAGTGTCGAATTTGTCTACCCTTGTGGCAGTATCACAATGTTTCCATCTCATTGTTCATTTCACATCTTTTTTTACACAGGCGTTGGATTATCCATTCACCAGATGGGTGCATATAGTGCAGGGAGAGGTTTTCTGAGAGCAGGTGAGATGGCTCAGTAGATGAAGGTATTTTCTGTACAATCCTAGAGACATGAGTCAAATTCCTAAAATCCATGTAGAGGACAAAGGACAGAACTGATTCTGTTTTCTTCTGACCTCCACACGTGTGCTTGCACATGCCCTTCCATCCTACACATCTCTCTCATATACACAATAATAATAATAAATTTACAAAAGATAGTTTGTAAGAGACCACATTAATGATCCTTTTGTTAGGCTATATTATATACAATTGTTAGATTTTTATTAGTATCCATTGTTATACTAATAATGTCCTTAATTCATAAATTAAACCTTAGTATATTTAGGTATGTATAGAAAAGTCCATTTTCTAATTTTTAATATCCGTGCCTTTTTTTTTTTTTTTTGTCTTATACCATTGGTGGAGTGCTTTCAATACAATCCCTTAGAGAAAGTAGGACCACAAGTGTTACTGTTGCCATGTTCTCATTTCTAAGATAAAAGCAGTCACCATTTTATCCCTATATAATGTTTCTATAGTTGGATATATACAAAGGCACACACCTGTAATCATACAACTTGGGGACCAGGGTGTGTGGAGGCAGCAGGATTTATGGAGTTCAAGGTCAGATTTGGCTGCACTGTACTTCATCAAGACCAGCTTGTACTATTTGAGACCCTTCCTCAAAAAAACCAATGAAACAAAATAAAATTAACAAGACAAAGTGAGGAGGTTTCTAGTTGCATGCCTCTCCTCAGATGGAAGACATTCCTTTTTATATGGAGTATGTTGATATGTTATCATGATTGATTATGGAATCTTGTTAAGCGTTTTGTGTGCATCTATCGAATTGCATGATGTTCTCACTTTTAATGCTGTCATGCTAAATTAACTTGGCTTCTGATAGCTAAACCAGTAGTTCATACCCAGAATAACTGAATTTTGCTATTATATATATACATATCTATATCTATATCTATCTATATCTATCTATCTATCTATCTATCTATCTATCTATCTATCTATCTATCTATCTATGTGTGTGTATGTATGCAAAACTATTGTACTTACTAATATTTAATCAAGAACATTGCATCCTGTATTGTTCTATAGGTTTCTTTTCCTTAAAAGGCCTTTTTTCACCTTATTTATTTATTTGTGTGCCTGTGCTTGTGCGTGCATGCGTGTGTGTGTGTGTGTGTGTGTGTGTGTGTGTGCGCACATGCATATGCAAATGCCAGAGGTTGGTATCATGTTAGGTACTTTCCTCAATCAATCACTTTCTGCCTTATTTTCTGCCTTATGTCTTTTTGTGTATCCAGGCTCATCAACTGAGCTGGACCACTTGGCCAGCAAGCCCAGGCTATCCTCCTGTTCTTCTTACTCAGTGTTCAGATAATAGGTATGTTACCCTGGATGACTCCTCTCCCCCCCACCATGGAATTTAGGGAATCCAACTCAGGTCTTCATCATGCTTGCATCACAGCCATTTTACCTACTTAAACCATCTCACCAGCCCTTTCTTTAATTTCAGTACAACAGAAATGCTGGGGAAGCAATAACTTTTGGGATACTTTCCTCCTATTTTCTGGAAGAGTATCTGTGTAGGGTTCTCATTATTTGCTTCTTAAAAGTTTCATAAAATTCATCAGTAAGTCTATTGGGGACTGGGGTGCTGTTTGATATATATATATATATATATATATATATATATATATACATACACATATACACATATATATGTATATACATATATACACACACATACACTCACATGCACACACACACACACACACACACACACACTCTAGAGAGAGTGTATGTGTGTGTTCAAAACAATAGGGAAGTTGTATAATACAGAGAGTTTCTCCATATCTTTGACATAACTACTGAAAAAGTGTTAAACAGCTGAGTTATACTTGGCAGAACTAAGACCTTAGCACAGGTTAAGTACTAGCTACTAAAGTACTTAGCTAGACATGTGGCAAGTGCCTATCAGCCCACTTAGAATGTTGAGGTAGAGAGTTCACTAGTCTAAGGCTAGCCTGGACTTTATGCTGAGCTCTGTTAATGAATAAAAATGTCTAAATTTTTGTTATTGTCATCATTATTACTATAACAGTTATTATTATTATTATTGAGACAAAGGCTAACTATGCAGTTTTGACTGGCCAATAACTTATTATATAGGTCAGGCTGGTCTGGAACTCATTATGTAGAGATTTGCCTACATCTGCCTTCTGAGTGATGGGATTAAAAGCATGAGCCACCATGCTTGAAAAACTCTCCATAAAATTCACTTGCTTTTCTGTTGAATGATTTCTAGAATTTAAACCAGTAAACCACCTTTCATATAATATTGGGGGGTTTTATTACAATTCAATTCATTTTATTATATTGTCTTTTTTCTTATGTTTAGTTTTATATTTGTATTTATGAAGAAGGCTGTCCAATTCATTTAAGTTAATGAATTCGGTGGCGTAAGTTGTATCAACTATCTTATTACTCTTTAATGTCTATAAACTCACATTAATGACCCTCCTTCCATTCTTGAAATTCTTAATTGTCTCTTGTTGTCATGACCAGATTATCCAGTGGCTTATCACTTTATTGAATTTTTTTTCCATTAAGCAACTATTGGTTTTCCTGATTTACTCTATTCTACATATTGTCGACACATAACTAGCAACAACCTCTAAGGATTTGCAGATCCCTATTACACATACTTATCTACACCTGCCCTGACATTTCCCAAGCCACTTTTGGAGATAAGCTAATGCTTATCTTCAACTTTTAAAATTGTGAAGTCTCTTTAGTAATCTGAAAGTCAAAAGATTTTTCAGTTGCCAATATCATTTCACTAATATTCAGGCTGGAAAAGGCACACATAACATAAGAGCTGGCTAATTCAGGTTTCACTGTGGTATTTAAGCAAAAGGATTTATTTAGAGCACTTGGGTATTCAGAACATGTTCATCCATTTCCATTTCCGCAAATGCCTGATGACCTTGGGAAAACTCAAGGATCTTGCTAACCAGAAGATCCAGAGCCTGAAAGGGATTGGTGCCATACAGAGGAACCCAGAGGTTCTACTCCAGCACTCCTCCTCTGGACAGAAGGAGGTAGAAGGACATTCTAGGGACACACTGTAGAGTTACTGGCCTTAGATCCTGGTTTCCAGAGTCTTCTGCACTATAATGTACAGCATCTTGCTACACAGTTACTCGGTTTTTAAAAATGGCTTCTAGATATTGTCATTAGAGATATTTCTGTGCACTTTATGTTCAGATTTTTTTTTGTAACTCATCTTAATAGGTAAATCTGAAATTTATCTTAAGACATAATATCTGACACAGAATATATTCAATAAACTCTGGAATAACTAATGGATAAATGAACAAAAAGAGATTGAACTCCTTGTAGAAGCCCCAAACCTGAGTTAAAAATCAAACAAGATTCCTTCTTACCAAAAATATAGGGTACACAGGTTGCTGGGTTAATTTGTCATGCATACTTATTAATTCAGCTTATTCATCATCTATCTAAAGGTCTCACTGTATCTTCCTCACCCAATCTGACTCCTTTGGTTTTACCAGTCAGAAATAACAGTGTTATTTCTTCCAAGAAAGCTAAGCATTGTTATATATAATAGGAAGTACCTAGTGCACCTATTCTGCTCCTGAGAAGAACATAGCTTCAAACACTCTCATTGTCAGTCTACCTATACAGCTAAGGAATACTCATTGAATGCTTATAATTGTTTCATATACAACACTGTGTGTGGAAAAAAAAAACAGATTTGGTAAAAGTCTCCACTGATCTCCAGTGAATCTTGCCCTGGTACCCATGGTCTGTTTCCCCCATTCTCAGAAGATCCTTTGACTGCAGGGGCAACCATCTTCTTCTAATGACCAGCATTAGTGTATAGAATTGTAATGTCTCTTTTCTAGCTCAACTTCCGAATGCACAGCTTCCTGTTTCTATTCTAACTTCAAGTAAAGATTTCAAAATGCTTCTCACAGCTCTCCTGACTTTGGCCCAGAGGGCTTTTCTATGTTTTTCTTTCCCTAAGAGTTTCCTTTACATGGCAAAGAAACTTCCTGTGAACCTTCCTACACAAAGCAGGCCAATTCTTGGGGTCAACAGTACTCTTAAGCTAAGTTCTGAGGAATATCATAGTCAAAATTCTTCTCCGTCTCAAAGAGCTAAACAGATCTTAGGAGGTAGTGTCACTCCTGAGCCTCAGAGTATTAAAACATCTAATTGACTGTGGCAAACACGTGACTGAATTTCGAATTCTTTTCTGTTAGCTTGGAAGCAACCTGAAGACAGAATCATGTCAGGTTTTATTATGAGGCCAACTTTCCACTCTGCTAAGATACTCACCGAACTAAGATGGGTATCTTAGGCATCTTCTTGGAGACTTTAAAGAAACTTGTGTCTGCTTTGTTGTCAGTGAAGTACACACCAGCCACACTGGTCACCAGATTCCCAGGAAATGCGAACAGAACTCTATCATCATCACCCTGGGTCTCCCAATCCCAGGCTTCACCTCCTATGAGCAAGCCCCCTCCACGTTTCACAAACTGGACTAGCTTATCTGTCATGGTTTCATTGTAGGCATCAATGCAGTAAACCCCCAGGGAGTCATTGACTTCTGGCTCAATCTTTGACTCTATTCCACAGCTCTCGAGGATTTTCACCAATGGTGCTAAAGATGAGTGCACACCAATGGCTGAGTTAGGGGAGGAACGAAGCCACCCAACAGCATTGACAAGAAAGACAAAGAGCTGGCTTTCCAGCAAGAAGTCCTCATGAGATGCTACCACCATGCGACCTCTGCCATAGGAAGAGGCAGCAACGAGGACCTGGCCCACGTCATTCACCATTATAGGAAATGAAGCCTCTCCAATAAGAAGCAGTTCACATGGAACAGAATCCTCGGGGATATCCCAACTCGTTACTCCATTCATAAGGGCCTCAAAGGCAGCAGAGGGAGTTGCCATGGTTCTGTTCGTTTCTGCAGAGGAAAAAAAAAAAGACTCCATTTAGCAAAGAATGGTTAAACAATAAAAAACTGACCAAGGTATTTATTCCATCAGGTATGGCAATGGCATCACTGTGTGATAAGACTCGGTATCCACCCCCTTTAGTCCATTGCCATCATTAGAGAGTCTAGAATTCCATACCACCACAGAAGAAAGCAACACAGAAAGGAGAAATAATGATAGAATTGTGTCTCCCATAGGCAAAGTTTGAATTCCTAACCTGCTATCTATAAACAGGACAGTTTGGATATAGTGTTTCTGAAGGGAGATGTTACAGAGTTAACAGGACATCATGCTGAATTTGGAAACTGAGAGATTGAAACATAGGTTAGAATGCCATCAGAAGATGAAGACCAGGAATGCGGTGATGTGTCTGCAGACTGAGGAACACCAGGGATTGCTGGCGAAACTCAGAAGCTGTAATAGAGATGTGGAAAAACTCTACCTCTGAAATTCTAGAAGAAATCAGCACTGCTCAAGTCTGAGTACTAAAATTCCAACCCTCTAGAACAGCTGTTCTCAACATTCCTGATGCTACAATCTTTCAATTCAGTGCTACTTCATTGCTACCTCATAACTGCAATTTTGCTATTGTTATGAATCATAATATAAATATCTGTCATGAAGGATATATGATATGTGACCCCCGAGAAAAAGTTGATATATTCCCAAAGGGGTTATAACCCACAGGTTGAGAATCTAGAACTTGGAGGGAAAAAATGGCATCATCATTTTGAACCACTGTAATTGTGATCATTTGCTATGGATGCCTTGAGAATGTTACAGTGGTGTAGACTGCTCTCCTCCCACACCACTCTCATCCACCTTGGCTTCATCTCTAGTCATATTAACCTCAGTTTGGAGCATTAGAATCTCAGGCTGAATATTCAGGGATCCCTTGCTTAGGTCAGTCACAAACTGAATAAGAGGAACGTGAAAGCTCTCCGTGGCTGAAAACCATATCCCAGACAACAAGAAGCAGAAAGCAGCAAGCTAATGAAGTTATGGCAGATTCTTCCAGGCACCTGAGACACAGCTGAGGAAGCTGTACCTGTGTGCATCAGCTCTTAAATGTCCTCTGATTCTTCCCTGGGAGTATCCCCTCCATGCTGTTCTCCAGTCTTCCAGCAGGGTTCAGTCATATGCACATACCATACATTTGCACATATATGTGTTTGGTTAAGAGTAAATCCTTTACTTTATATTTGCGAGTAATATGGAATACTCACAAAGTAGACAAAGTAGTCTAACCTGTTGCCGGTTATGACAACCACCAGGTTGCGTGTTTACTGGCTGTGGTTTCATAGTTTTCCTATTTTGCAGCTAATATTAATACTAATGCTAAGACCAATTTTAATGGCTGTGGCATTTATTTTTACATATCTCTCTGGACTCCTGAAAGTCCTTGGCCTGTGGGCTACAACTTCCACAGCCATAGATGGAAAGAACTTTGTTCCATGTAGTTAATAAACTCAAGTCCCTGTTGAAACAGAGCAGCGACTGCCTTTAGCATGTCATTAACTTACAGAAGCCTTAAAATTACAGGTGTGTATGGTGGCACACTTCTGAAACCTCAGCACGTTGCCTCAGATAGAGGCAAACTGGGAAGAAATAAAATCCTATTATGTTAACCACCTTAAGTGTTGTCATGTAATGTGGCTGCCTCTGAGACCTGATACAGTGGCCGGTCTGTCAAGAATTCAAGGCCAGTTTTGGCTACATGAGATGCTGCCTCAGAAAAAAAAAAAAAAGAAAAATCTTCCCTCAAGGGGAGAAGAAGCTTTTCTAAGTAAAATTACACAAACTAGATGCTTTCAGCTGTTAAAAACCAGAGCTAACTTTTTTACCCACCTCAGAGAATAGCTAGAGAATACAACCAACCACCCAATAGCTAGTTAGTGAGAAACTTATCTCATCCTCACCCTTTGTGATGTCCACAAATAACCAGGATAGCACACTGTGCACAGCCACAGTAATGTCCACGCTTCCTCGTCATCTCATTTCCATCACAAGTCCTGTCAATGTCCTCACTGACCAGCACACTTCGAGGAACCCAGTTTGGTTCTTTAGTAATTCGTGTCTAGACTGAAGGAATCTGGTGTCCAACTCTCTCCAGCTTTATTATTCTGAAAGAACTCTAATAATATTTTGTCCTTAAAGAGAAATCCACAGAGCTTCACCTGTATCCACTGGAGAAAACCTGACTCCTTTCTCCCAGTCTGACCTTCCCCATGGCAGGATGTCAGCTACAGCAAGTTTACAGCTGATTTCCATCTCCTTCCATCTTCCCTGAAACTACTACTCAGGGCAGACTCTGCTTCTATTTCCAACTCCTTTTCTGTCTTTCTCTCACATCCCCACCACTACTTTTCTGTCTATGGAAACAACTGTTCTAGGTTAAGATGTACATAGAGGAGAAAATTTGAGACATTTTCTATGAAAAATTAATCAGTGCCATGAGTCAAGCAATAGGAAATATAATTAATATCATCAAAGGATGAACTAAGAAAAAGAGGAGACAGAGGAGAGATGATGGGGAAGATGAAGGAGAACATGAAGATAATTAATTGACCCACCCATACTTTTTTGTAATAAGATAGGCAGAATTAAAGATATATGTTTACGGATGCTGAACATCCTACAAAACTACAAACGGACACTGGTAAGTGAAACACAAGAGTGGACATAGATCAAAGACAAGGGAATTTCCTAGGATCATAGCTATGTATGAGAGTTCAGGATCTGAAATTCAATCACGCACTTTTCCCCCATAATCTCCCTAGATACTCCATTGTACACCAAATGACATCTTGTTGCACATCTCCTGACACTAATACACATTCCCTCAAGAGCTGCCCATCAGACTCCTGTATATTGGTCAATGCTTTCCATGTTGTGGATAATCATGAAGTCAGATTATTCATATTCATACATCTGCCTCATTGGTTGTTTTCTTAGCTAGTCTGTGTGTGCATGAGATAAACCTATTTGGTGTCTTAGAATGATCTAGATAATACTTTCAGTGAGAATTTCAAGCCCCTGTGTAAGTTCTGAATATATTTTCTGTGGTTAAGGCAATGATGACAGTGTAGCAACTGTAGTAATGACAGTCATAGCAACACACTTCTTATCAAGTTTCCCATATTGTAACACATTATTATTTATTAAATTCTGACAAACTTATAGGGTATATATCATCAAAATCCCCACTGTATAATTTTCTGGAGGAGAAAAACCCAGATCTTTTCAGTGGTCAGGGAATTTGTCCCTTGCTTAATATCTCATAGATAGATAAGTGGTGACTCTAGGATGGCAATACAGGAAATGCAGAACTGAAGAGGAGTCTTTTTAAAAATGTTTATTTATTTTACATGCATGTATATGTGTGCTAGCCAGTTTTATGTCAGCTTGACACAAGCTAGTCTCATCCGAATGGAGGGAACCTCAATTGAGAAAATGCCTCCATAAGATGCAGCTGTCAGGGCATTTTCTTAATTAATCATTAATAGGGGAAGGCCCAGCTGTTGTGGGTGGTGCCATCTCCAGCATAGTTGTCTTGGTTCTATAAGAAAACAAGATGAGCAAGCCAGTAAACAGCACCTTTCCATGGCCTCTGCATCAGCTTCTGCCTTTAAGTTCCAGCCCTGCTTGAGTCCCCGTCATGGTTTCCTTCAGTGATGGTCTATGAGGTGAAAGTATAAGCCAAATAAACCCTTTCCTCCCCAACTTGCTTTCGGTCATGATGCTTCATCATAGCAATAGTAACCGTAACTATGGCAACATGTATCTGATTAGTATGTATGTTGACCACGGGCCTGCAGGAACTAACAGAGGTTGAAGGAGTTACTCTCTCCAGAACTGGAGTTAGAGGTGGCTGTGAGTCACTGTGTGTGTGCTGGGAACCAAACCAAAATACTCTTAACCACTGAGCCATCACTCTACCCAAGAGTACGGTCCTTGGGTATATGTCAAATATGTTAGTATTTGCTAAGTTCCACGACTTTTTGTTTGTTTGTTCTATTCATAAAAGCTCTGTGGAAGCCACAGTTAAACACAGCAGCCTCATCGCCTTAGGAAAGGAAGAGGTAAATGGTTTGTCTTCATATGAATTTTCATCCTTTAAAATTGTTCCCCCATGGTTGCTCTCCTCTTTTGTTGGTGCTAACTGTAGCCCACTTTGAACTTGCCACGTTCTCTTTCAGCAGAAAAGGTATTCCAGGCACAGTCTGGAAAATGGGGAGAAAGCAGACATTCTAATCCTAATTCTAATCCACAAAGCAGTCCTGTAGACTTAAACATGGTTTTTCCTGTGAAGGAATTATGGAAGGGGAGGTGGGGCCATCTTGGGAGAAGGGATTTCTCACAGCTTGCATTCCAGGCCTTAAAACACAGACTTACATATATGAGATCGGAGAATGCATTTCATTCCCTTGATGTATTCCATGGATGTATGACTGAAAGACTGTGTGAGGGTATGGGTATATCAGGGGATACTTCTCAGTAACAGCTAGCCTAGCCTGACCTTGCCTTAACATCAGAAACACAATTCTCTGTGTCTTCTCTTTTCCATATCTTTTTCCACTAAGAAACCTTTCTTTTTCCTTATACATTGGCTTTTTATTTCTCACAATGTCCATCACATTCTACTAAACCAGAATTCAAATGGACTCAGTTTTTTCTTTTGCACTCCATCGTGGGACATTTTCCACTACATCCTTATTAATTTGAACTTAAGAAACAGTTTCATTCACACGTATGAAAGAATGCTTAATGCACATGGAAGAATAGACAATAAAACGATAAAATCACCGTTAAAAAGTTAAACTTCCATATGAGACTCACAACATCAACACTCCCAAGAAAGTATCTCCCAAGCCTCCACCTTGAATCCCTCCTTTCCACCCTCCTCTTTATCTTATAGGAGTAAGATAAAAACTTGGCTTTTACTGTTCCATATTCCAGTCTCACCACACTCGTTCCTACAGTCCAGGGCTGGCTCTCATGGGTCTGGTTCCCTCTAGCTTCTTCATTTTTCTTTTCTTTTGTTTGCTCCCACATTAGTTCACTTTCCCCACTGGGTAACTAAAAACAAGGGAACTGAGGATTCTGACCCAGGAGTGAGGAGACCTGCCCTTTGCCGTCAGAAGCTCAGGTGCTGCCTTCATCCACCTAGCTGTGAGTCCATCAGCTTGCCCCCGAGGGGTTCTATCAAATACAGTGGGTGATAAAGGTCTTTCCACACCACCGGGGGCAGTCACAACTACGCAGGAGCCTGGCGAAGGCCCTCTCTCCTCCTTCCTTTTCCTCTAATGGCCAGTCTTTAGAGCATGTGGGTGACGTCAGGAGGTGGGGGCGCAGGAGGAGGGAGGTTCGGCTAACAGAGGAGGAGGGCAGCCAAGTGGAAAATCTCGGCTGCGGATTCTCAGGCCTCTGGACTAGGACTGCCCTCTCTAAACACACCCACACCTCAGGTCCCTGTGAACAATGCCCAGTGGGCTAGCGATCTGGGTCCTAATGATCCTGTTTGTCAGGTTGAATAAACATTGGGGTGGAATGGTGCTCTATCACCAGCTACCTGTGTGACAAGCACGCCCTGCCCCCTCCTCTGAAGCCGCTCTTTAGATTAGATGCGACCACTGCTGGTGGGGCCTGTCTGGAACTCGCCCACACAAAGCGGTAGCACACAAACGTCACTGTCAAACCAAGGCCAGCAGCAGTAAGAACGCTAGGTCGGGGGTGTGAGTAGGATGCTCAGCCACCACAGAGCAGAGCAAATTCACCAAGAGAAGGTAGGCAGGAAGCCCTAGGACACCTCTGCCCAGATCTGGACACACCCAGGCCCGCAGCGCCCAGGTCCCTCACAGGTCTCTAGCGTCCCTGGAGTAGCACTGGCTTCCCGCCCCACTTGCCTCCAACCCGGAATCCAGTCCTGGTCACAGGCTCCTTTGCCCACGGACTGTTCCTGCGGGCCACTCACCCTGCGATTCCACCAGGCAGCTGTGTTGGCCCTTCTAGGACCGCACCAGGAGGGCTGAACAGGGGATTCTCGGCGGAGCACCAAGGCGCCTCCGAGCAGCCGCCGAAAGCCTGGAGCTTAACGGGGAGGAGAACCGAGCCAGAGGAGAGGAGGGGTTCCCAGTCAGTCTCCTCCCCACTTCCTCCGGGCTGGAGTAGGAGCCCGAGGGGCGGTGCTTGGCAAGAGACAGCGCTTCTTTGTGTAGCTGGCTCAAGCAACAAGGCATTGAGGTGGATTAGGGACACCCCTAGAGGAGGTTTCATCCCAGCAGTGTGGATGGTTATTTTTATTAAAACTTTTCTATTTACAAATAAGGTAAAGGATGAAAAAACACAAGGCATGTTCATTCTGTGACTTATTACATTCTATGGTTACACAGAACCTACATTCCTGTAAAGTTTAGGATAGATGGACCTTGGTATATTGCTCAGGGAAACACACGAATTTGCAGGGATTGTTGAATTCGCTTTCGCTTTTTGGAGGGGAGATGAGAAAGGAAAGAGACCTTTCTAACTATCCATATTGTTTAATCTGGGAAGGCACTGTATATAACTTTACTGATCTCACTGTGTGTGACTGGTAAATTCAAAGCAACATTTCAAAAGAATACTATACAGCTGAAGTACATTATTCCGGGAAGTTTTTCCTCCCCGACAATCAGCTGACTTCTCCTTGAGTTTTCTGGTCCTATCTGTGTGATGACTCCAACTGCTGATGGTGCCAGGTCTAGCAACTAAAATGCAGAGGAGAATATCATCAGTGGGGCTGATTCAAATCAAAAGTGCTGCACTTTTCCAGCTGTGTGGTTTTAAGACACTCAATCTATGCCTCTTTTATTTTCTGGGAGATGGGGGGTCATAAACACCTATAGCACAGATAGAAAGTTTAAACAGATGGGCTGATTCTTGTTTTTAAGTGAGTACCAGACATAAATAAATAAATAAATAAATAAATCAGACAGCCCAAGATTCAGTGGTGTGTGTGTGTGTGCCTTTGAATCCAAGTAGGGTTGTGATCTACACTTCCTTTCCTCATCTCCTTTTAATAGATTTTCTTCCAAAATAAATACTATGAATGCCACACAAAGAGCCTTAGGCAGATGAGCTCAGTGGCCCAGTTTAGTAAACGGATCAGCTAGAAAAAAATCAAATAAGCAGAGTCCAGGTCCTACCAGGTAAAGGCCATTCAAGAGGCAGGAAGTATAATCCCTTTTTTTGTCCAGGTCCCAGGCTTCCTAGCTCCTAAAGGAGGAAGCTGTTGACATGTTCATTATTAAGTCCCATCCTGATCTGAGATGTCAGGATAAAACCTCTTAATGAGTTTGGGGGGTGGGAGCTGGGGGGGTGCAATCGGCAAGACAAAGGTCAGAATTAAAATGCTTGCTGTGTATGTAAAAATAAATATAAAAGGTAAAAATTATATGGGAAGAACACACGCCAATTTGACTCCAAGGATGGGGCTATGAGGCTAGGTTTCAGAAAAGGGTCATGGGGGTTTGGTGAGGAATATGAAGGTGACAAAATGTCAGCATCTGAAAAATTACCTTTTCATCATGTCACTATGAAATATTTCATAATGAAAAATGTCTAATGGCAGAAATTATCAGACTTTTGTTAATTAAGTTTGAGAGGGGAAAAAATAAATCAACACATTGAACAAAAGTGGGAGAGGCAGAAACCACAGACTTCTCTTTTGACAGAAACCAGCTTCCTGGGCCCAGCAAGCCCTCAGGCCAGAGCTCCTAGCTGTGTTAGCATTCCAGGCTCCCAGGCAGGGACTTAGTCAACTTCAGTCTTCCACCCAGGCTACAGCAGACCCAAGAAGCCCTTACTTAACCCAGATCCTGTGCCCTGCCATACTATGGTTCTAGAAACATCGTTTTAGAAACATTCTTCATGGGTCCAGCAGTTCCCTCCCCCAGGCCACTAGCCCCATCCCAATGGAAGGGCAGCTATCCAGCAGAGGTGTGTGACAAGGAAGTAGAGCAGATAGCCTAATAAATCAGTGGGTGGTTGGTTGGAGGTGGAAGGGCTGGTCCCGGGAGCCAACTGGCCACTTCGGGATGATGGCGGAGCTCCACCAGTCACTCTGGTTTGCTCAGGGCCTTCCTTCTTAGTGCCAGTTTCTGATTCTAGTTAAGACCCCAGGCTAGGAGCTTATCCTAGGAGTGCAGCAGGAAAGACTGATTTTAAAGATTAACTGTCACTATGTAGAGGAGGCTAGCTTTGACTTGCTTCTGCCCTCCTAGAGTTGAAGTTAGACTATACCTCCCTCCTTGTCCAGTGTAATAAGTCTTTATGTTAAACAATACACAACTGTTTCCAAGGATGAATTGTATCTCTATATATTGACACTCTTAAGAGTGTTCTGGAGTACACTGGTTTCTCTTCCAACCTGTGTTTCTGCCTTCCCTCTTTTCTCTCATCCTTTTTTCTTCTCTCTTTCTTTTATTCCTTTTCTTGTCTCCCTTTTCTCCCTTTCTCTCCCTTTCAAGATCATGTTATTATATGCATATAATCACACACATCATTAAATTTATTTTAAAAAAACATCTAATCATCTAATATAGTTAAATAGTTTTAATTATACTAGAAGCATGAAAATTATATAGAAACTTTGTATCAAAGTATTAGAATTAGTTACTTCAGACAAGAAAGTGAATTACTTATAAGTTTTGCCCCCTCCTCCCAATTAGTATTGCTAAAAAGCCTTGGCTGGCGTCCAACTCTTGAACCTCCCACCTCAGCCTCCAAACTACTGGGATTACAGTCATGTATCACCATGTCTGGTATAACTGTGTAATTCTTATTTTCAATACTTATTTTTCATGCACTTCATTAACATTTTAATAATTATATTATTTTAAAATAAAATCAAATAAACCTAATCAATTAAAAACTAGATTAAAAATTCCTGGCAAAACTGCTGGTGCTGATTTTATGAAGCCTGTATCATGGTTTTTTGAATTTTGTTTCTAGTTCTAACTCTTTTAAAATTGAGGATGGGATCCAACACCCAACCTTATAGCCATGACTGGGCTTTGTGCTATGCCCTGCTTGAACCTTGTCTGTGTATGCAGCATGTGGTTGCAAGGGCAGAACCCTCGGGGGAAGCCACTTATGCACCAAAAGCTGAAGGAGGTCTGTGCTGCTCCTACACATTCTCCAGCCTCCCACCCTTCAACATCTCTGTCTTTATTTCCTTGGTACCAGGTAGAAGAAGCAGTTCCCAGATTGAATCTTTATAGGACAGCAGATTCAATGGTTAAAGGGTACAAAAGTATCAGATTGCATTATTTAAGACTTCATAACAATTCCCCAATCTGGAGGAAGTATAAGTTAACCACTGTGCTTTGTTTGCCTTTTAGTTTCTCATTTTATCCAGGTCATATACTGGTGTTCCACAGTGAGATAGTTGGTATCAACTCTCAGCTTGATGAGAAGTAGAATCACCTGTAGAATCGCCTGACAGATAGGCCTCCAGGCATCCCTGTGTAGGATTATCTTGATTAGGTTAACTAGGGTGGGAAGGCTCTCCCACAATGGGAGGCTCCATTCCCTAGTCCAGCATCCTGCACTATATAAAAAGTAGAAAGTGAGATGAGCACAAATCCTCACCATTTTCTGCTTGCTGATTGCTAGGACAACATAACAAACTGCTACTGTGACTTCCCCAACATAAGTAATCTCAAACTGTACACACACACACACACACACACACAAATGAAACAAAACAAAACTTTCCTTAAGTTACTATTGTCAGTGTATTTTATAATAGCAACAGAAAAGCAGCTAATGCACATGGTGTCCACTGGATTGATAGAAAGGATAAATGGCTGTAGGTGAGGAAAGAAGTATACAGAATCATTTCTGAGTAATACCAACAGTTGTCAGATGTAGAAGTTACTACAAGTTCATTTTCATTTGATTTTCCTCCTACATATATCTCTAAACACCTTCTAAAACTTTTTTCATTTTATTTTAATATTGAGTGGGTTTGCAAGTGCATGCCTGTACATATTTGAGTGCCCGTGGAAGCCAGAAGAGGAACCCCCAGAGCAGGAGTTAGAGGTGGTTGTCAGCTGTTCATTGTGGATGCTGAGAACTAATCAGAGGACCTCTGGAAGAGTAAGCAAGCACTTTAAACCATTGAACAGTCTTTCTGGCATCTCTGTGCCTTCTTTAACACACAAGCAGGTTCTTTTCTCTTCCTCTGTCACAGAGTCTATGCTACTAAATCAATTTTAAGTTTTATATACCCTTTCTTATATCCTGAGTTCCCTTGTTTTGCTTAAGGTTTTTTGCCCTCCGTAGCTCTGAGTTAGGGACAATGCCACAAAATTCTGAAAGTGCTGACATAACTCTTGAGACATTAAGTCTATGTGCTCTGCCATATGTGAGTAAATAAACAATCCAAACTACAAAATATTCTTTAAAGGTATTAGCTCAACTCTTACACTGATGAATTCTCTCAATTTTTTTTCATTGAAAATTTTATGCTCCTACTTTGACATGGAAAAATGCTATTACTTGCTAATCACGCTTAGGTCTCTACCCCAAAGAACTGCATACATACATTTATATAAAAACCATACACTAAGCAGAATCTATAATACTGTAAAACTGAAAGATACTCAGTTCTTCTTTCCCTGCCTTCTCATGCACTGTGGCATCCAGCTGTTACCTGAATACTATCAACAATAGTGTTCATATAAATTATTGTATATTTGTAATAAATATTGTGCTGCAGCAATGAGTCCAATATGGATGAATGTCACCAAGTGCAGTAACAGATTACATGCTGCAGAAATGTGGTGGTTTGAATGAGAATGACCGTATAGGCTCATATATTTGAGTGCTTGGTAACCAGGGAATGGAACTGTTTGAGAAGGATTAGAAGGAGTGAATGTGTTGGTGTAAATAATGGTCTTGCTGGAAGAAGTGTGTCACTGGAAACAGCTTTTTTTCTAAGTTGTCTTGGTCATGATGTCTCTTCCCAGCAATAGATACAGGAGTATATTTACAGTACAGTGGTTTACATATGAAGTGCCCACCCCAAAAGGGTCATTAGTTGAAGGCTTGGTTCCCAGTTCGTGGATGACTGGGCTTAAATCATAAAGGTGCTCACTTCGGACTCTAAATTGAATGGGCTATTAAGAAACAGGGCTTAGTTAGAAGAAGTGGGTCACTGAATGAGGACCTATGTGGTCAGACATACCTTGTGTCAGAGCTTTTCTTTTTATTCTTCTTTGCTTCCTGGTTAAGATGTCATTAGTAAGTTTGCCCCAGTATGCTTTATCACTATGGTCTCTCATTCTTGGCTCAGCCTATAGCAAAGGAGTAAGTCTACCATGGACTGAAACCTCGAAATTCACCAGCTTAAACAAGCCATTCCTCTTTTTAATTGTTGCTCTCTAGCTAGTATTTGTCACAGAGACAAGTCTAAGACATTTTTAAAAAGTCTAATAAATTTAAAAAAGGAAAGTCAACTTTAAGAATAAAGTTTAGAATAATGTTCACTTTTAGATAAGATAGCGAATGGCCCAATATGTACTGTGGCTTACTCTTAATTTTTTTTATATTGTTTCACTTGTTATTTTTAAACATTTAATTGCTGAACCAAGGATGTGTTAAGTTTGCAAAAATTCATAAAGCTACATAGACATCCACATTTCACAGATGTATACATCTGTATAGCAAGTATTATGCTAACAGTAGGTTAAGGGGTCTATTTTTATTTTAGTTCTGGAATTATATTTGATTAGATACCCCATGTTAAACCAATAATAAAAGATTATAAATACAACATATAAATGTGTCATTATGATATGAAAGTAAGGAATATACAAAGCCAAAATAAAGTAAAACTAGGGAACACTGTAAAAAGCAAGTGGAAGAGCTTTCACATGTGTTTGAAAAACCTTGGATAATGAATGAAGAGAAGATTTTAGTATAGCCAGGCTAGGATGGTATGAGCAATTTGTAAATGGTGTAATTGAAGGCTCACTCACTAGAAGACTATTCCTAGAAGAAACTACTGCAATTTGCCTATCTTAGTTTTCCCGGAGGAGAGGGAAAAACCTTTGAGACTCATATTAACCTTGCATCAGTTACTCATTTGGATTTGGAATCTGAATGTTGGCTACTTTTACTAAAACTCTAAGAGAATAAAATAACTTTGAATAATCTAGCTGGAAATATTTGAATTATGTAGAAACTAATAATTCTGGAGAAAGTCAACAATTTCTGGAGAAAGTGAACTTCAATGTATATAAAGAATTGCTACAGAGAATAAGATTCCACACAAAAGGGGCATTCACAATAATAGTTGTATAAAGTCAATAGACTTTCTAGGAAGCAAAGGACCATAAAAGGAATCATAAAAAGTAGGGTATCAGAAACAGTTAGAACTTGGAGACTTGTTACATAGAGAACATAAAATAATCACATTTAACAGACAGAAAAGAACGGAGACATCAAAACAAATATGAGCATTAAAAAGCTATACTTATAAGATATCAAACAGAATCAGAAATGAAGGAACGGCATAGTTAAAATAAAATTCTAAATAAAAACGTTGAATACATAAAATGGAAGAATAAACAAAATTAAATGTAAATTATTGCATTAAATCCAGTACAGAGGAAAATTAAGTAAAAATTATTAAACTGGATTTAGAGTAGAGTAAAGCAAAGGAATATGGAAAACACAAAAAGGAATAAAAGATATGGAAGGCACAGGAAAAAATTTAATATGTACTTGGTCTGACCTCTAAATAAATATTAGAGAAAATTATACCAAAGTTACTTTTGTGAGAGAGGGGGAGAGTAGGGGGGGAGGGTATTGGGGACTTTTGGGATAGCATTGGAAATATAAATGAAGAAAATACCTAATTAAAAAAAACAAAAAACAAAAACAAAACAAACAAACAAAAAAACAAAGTTACTTTTGCCAGAAGTGCTTAACATTACTTTTCTAGAGTTCATGAAAAAAAACCCAGTTCTCAGATCTATGAAGCCTAACACATTCAAAGAGGGTAGATGGTTTTTTGTTTGTTTGTTTTTTGTTTTTGTTTTTTTGTTTTTGTTTTGTTTTTACAAATGTATACCATAGTGAACCCAAAGGCATAAAGAACCAATCAGTGTGCTGATGGGTGAATAAGAGAAATTCCAGTGGGTAAAAAGAGTTGGGATTATTGAGACATAGCTGATAGCTAGACTTCACACAACTTTCTCAGAAACAAGAAGACAATACAGTGATATTTCAACATAAACAAAAGAAAACAAAAAACCAGGTGTAGTAAGTATGGTTTCTATTGCTGTGAAGAGACTCAATGACCACCCCAACTCTTATAAAGGAAAATATTTTACTGGGGCTGGCTTATCGTTCAGAGGTTTAGTTCATTATCGTCATGGTGGGAAACAGACAGACATGGTTCTGGAGAGGAAACTGAGAGTTTTACAATTGGTAGGCAGCAGGAAGAGAGAAGGACACTGGGCCTTGCTTGAGCTTCTGAAACTTCGAAGCCCACTCTCAGTGACACATTTCGTCCAACTAGACCACACCTCCAATAATGGCACTCCTTATGAGTATATGGGGGCATTTCTTTTCATATCACCACATTGGGTAATCTGGAATATACAGCCAGCAAACTATATTTTAAACATTTTTTCAGGCCAACAAATATTGAGAATTTATGAGATCTGATTAAAGGAAATTCTAAAGAATGAATCTTAAGAAAGGAAGACAAGACGATGATATGAGAGATAAACAAACCAAGATGTAATACATAATGCTGAGAGATCAGCTGTTCTAGTTTTAAGAATGCTATCTTTGGGGTAAGACCCACTGAAGACAGCAAAAACAGACAAACAAACAAACAACAACAAAAACAGGAACCATAGAAAGCCTATTCCAAAGAATAAACAACTCAAGGCCCTTGATGAAGGATTCCAGAGACAAATCCTCCAGAGACAGGAAACACAGGACTCACCTTTCCTCTAACTCTGCCCACTTGAACATTTTTTCCACCCACAGTGCTAAATAACCCAGGCTTCTATCAGTCCCATTAGTTCAAGATTAACAAACAAAATGGAGTTCAAAGAGAGGCCTCAGAAACAGAACTTCAGAGAATAAATAAAAACTCTTACACGCAGATTTCCTATGACACTTGCAGGCAAAGACTCCAATAAATCTTGCCCAAAAGTCATTCATTTCTGTAGCTGAAAGATGGTAGTGGACATCAAGCTACAACAAAATGGCTTTTGTACACATGTTGTGCTTTCACTCCACACAGAAGAAAAGTCATAATTTATCTGTAAGGATAACACTTTAACCACAAAGATTATGTTTTCACTGCAAAGTTACACCTGAAGTGAGCCAGTAATAACAAAAAATAAGTTTGATAGTTTCTTTCTAGAGCAATGCTTTTCAACCTTCCTAATGCTGTGACCCGTGATTATAGTTCCTTATGTTCTAGTGACCCCTTCCAACCATAAAATTATTTTTGTTGCTACTTCATAACTGTAATTTTGCTACTGTTATCAACTGTGTTTTCTGATGGTCTTATGTGAAATGAAAGGGTCATTTGAAGCCCAAAGGGGTTGAGATCCACAAGTTGAGAATTGTTGTTCTCAAATATTTTTGTACCTCTATCTCCAATATTCTTGGATGGCAAAAACATCAGCTAGAATCTAGAATTTTTCATCAACAATGTCTTAAACTCAGTAAAAAGTTGAAAGAAGCTAAGAAGTAGAAAATGCTGCCTAGATAAAAAACAAAAACAAAACCAAAACAAAATAAAACAAATAACTAAAACCAAAACCAACCAAACAACCAAACAAACAACCAACCAAACAAACAAACAAATAAACAAACAAAAAAATAAAAAAACCTACCTTCTAGTAGGTAGGGGATGACTCAACAATTAAGAGCTGGTACTACTATTACAGAGGGCAGGAGTTCAGTCCCAGCAAGGCTGTTCACTGCCACATGGCTTCAGGGGATTTGACCTCTTTCTCTGGTTTCTGCATGCACCACACCCACATGTGCAAACATACAGGCAATCCATTAAAAACAAATCTAAAACAAGAGCTGAAAGTGAGACATGGCAAGAAGCTACAAATATATACAATTGGTGTTCTATGGGAAAGGAAAGAAGGAGAAGCAATATGTTCATAATTAATATCTGAGAAGTACCCAAGACAGATGAAAAACATTAAGACACAAAGAGCTCTATATTCCCTGAGCAGAATAAACAGAGAGGAATAAATCCACACTCTTCACAGTCAGCTGCTGAAATCCAAATTTACAGAACAGATCTGAAGACAAGCCAGAGGTAAAGACACTTTCTTCTCCAAGAAACAAAAACACAGCTGGCTTTCAAAAGAAATGATGGAAGCAAGAACAGAATCGCATAATAGAGTTGAACAAAAGAAACAATAAAATCTGCCAGCCTACAATTCTATGCATAAAGGCAAAATAAAGACATTTCTGGATAACTATAGTCTGGGCAAAACTGGGAACAGCAGAATACAGTACAAGAGCTACTCAAAGGAGCTCTTCAGGATTAAGCAGAACTATCCTAGAAAGACAAAGCACACTGTGGGAAGAAACAGCATACTGTAAGGAGGAAACTATGTAAGATGTACACAAGTATTGGCTTTTTAAAAAAATAAACAAATATCACATCTTGTGGTAAGGTATAAAGCAAAATCAAATATACGACTAACACATCTGAATGACTAGATTCATGGAAATGAACTGGATTATGATCTTTGTTTTAAAATAGGAAAAAGTAATAATTTGCAATGACAAAGACTGTGGCAAGCTGCAATATGTATAATTACCATTAAAACTGGTAAAATTATGTTATTCAAAAATAATGTAGGGACTGGGAGATGGCTGAGTCAGTGAGAGTACTTGCTCTCCAATGATGAGGAACTGAATTCAATCCCTAGTACTCACTTAAATATCTGGGGTGGGGGGGATTGGCAGAACACATATCTGTAACCCCAGTGCAGGCAGCGTAGCAGAAATAGCAAGTCCTGCATTCAGTGAGTTACTGTCTCCTCAGGGAATAAGACGGAGAGTGATACAGTAAGTGTGCTCCCCTAACTCATGTGTGATGTACCCACAAAGCACACAATTCACATCTATACAAGTAATATAGAGGAAAAACACTATAAAATACTTGATTCCAGTGGAAGCAAAAAATAAACACAAGCACAAAGAGAAAACAGGGCTCAATTAAGTAGACTCCAATCCCATTGTTAGGGATCTGTTTGTTTCCCTCCAAAGCTCACTTGCTGATACTCAAAGTGACAAGGACATAGAGACTTTGGGTGGCAACGTAAGTTTAGATAATGGCATAGTTTAGATAATAATGGCAAAGTTTAGATAACGCCACCAATGTTGAATACCTGTGGTTAGTTTTCTTGCAGGAAGAAAAAGAGACTAAAGTTCCCTCTCATAGATGGATGAACATACAGTGCGATACAGTAAGGAAGCAACTAAGCATAGGACAGATTTATGGAACTAGAGTTTTCTTAACCAGGACTCCAGCACTAATTCCAAGGGCTTAGCTTTAACTATAAAAGTTAAAGGTTATTAGCTGGGTGCTATGGCTCACACCAATAAGGCCAGTACCTGGAAGACTGAAGAAGCAACCTTGCTGTGAATCTGGGGCCAACCTGGGCTACAAAGTGAGACTTTGTCTCAAAGTATGTTAATTTTTAAAAATATAATTAAAATTAAGTAAAGTAAAACAGTTATTTTTATTAGAAGTTTATCAAAGTAAAAGGCAAGCAAAAGGAAGAAGATATTTCAAATTCATTAATACAATGAAAAATTCATATGTATATCCAAAATACAACAAAACCATGTCTTACCCTCAAAAGAACAAAACACCTGAAGACTTTATAAAATAGGAAATCTAAAAGGCCATGAAAAAAAATACTGTTTAATGTAATGAGTCATCATTTAGTACATGTTAAACCTTCAATAGATACTTCTATCAGTCCTTGAAGGCTAACCATGACAGTGGTACAATATCTACTGGTGAGAAAGATCTGCAATTGGTGGGACTTACACACATTTCTTATGACACTAGACAGCTATAGTCATTCTGCAAAAACTGTTTGTCACTATCTACTTGGAAGAATTAGACGTATGTTTAAGAGTAATGAGGATTTATGTCTATTAAAAAGATAGATTCATAACTGTTTCCTTTGAGATGGACAGAAAAAAAAAAACAAAAGAAAAAGTCCATCAACATATGCGTACATATGTTTATGCATATATGCACACATATATGTGTGTGTGTACTTATAAACATACACATGAAGTTGGAAAGAGAACATGCAGAAGAAGTTGGAGGGAGGGGAATGCTTTAGTTACGATCAAAGTACATAGTATACATGTATGAAATTTTGAAAAGAAATTTTAATGTAGAAAGATAAAATTTGTTAAGCTGTACAGCTGACCCAGGTAAACTTCTATCATAGGTAATTTATACCTAATTTTTTATTAGAAATAAACAAATCTGTCTTTAGAAGACAAATAAATAAGGCAAGCATCAGGCACAAGATCCTTGATTTGATCTTGATTGCTTTTTGTTTTGTTTTGTACGTAGTCTTAACTTGTCTATGTAGACCAAACCAGCCTTGAATTCATAGAAAGTGACTTTCCTTTGCCACCTGTGACACCACACCCAGCTTAAATTTTGATTTTTAAAGTAAGATTGATAGCTCTCCAGGATTCCTGCATCCAATTCACCAAAATTAACTAATAAAATATCTTATACAAAGCAAATTTTTGTTGTCCTACAATAAGAAATGGCAAATTTACCTTATAAGGGGAAATTTTAGCATAAGGTACTGTATGCAATAATTCTTACAGATAAAATTTTGATGAGGATGCATAGGATTAGAACATAAAACATTTTAAAGGTATACATATGGCATCACATAATTAAACACTATACATTCCTTCCTAGCTCAAAGAAAATTTGGTTTCAATCCTAATTTTAATAACTCAAAGGAATTGGTATCCTACTAGAATCTACTGTGAGTTGGGCTGCATTTACTACATGATGATAAAAGATGCTTTTTTATGATCAGTTGGAAATTGAAAAATGCATTTCTGAACTAAGGAGATGGCTCGGTTGATAAAGTTCTTCCACGAAAGCATAAAGCCCTGAGTTTGAATCACATCATCAAGATAAAAAGCTGGACATAGCAGCATGTGTTGTTAATTCCAGGACCTGGGAAACAATGGCAGGTTTGTATCTGCAGCTGACTGACCAACCAAAATAGCCCAAATGGTGAGTTGCAAGTCCCAATGAGTGGCCTTGTCACAAAACCCAAGACAAACAGATATTGTAAAGCGATGCCTAAGAGTTGACCTCTGACTTCTGCATGTATATATGTGCACTTTTTTTCACATAAACATGCACACATGGCATGCACACACACAAGACACATTTCTAAAGAACTGCTTACAAAAATGGTTATGGGATATAGCTAAAAATGTGGCAACAGAAACTTAAAACTTTAAAAGCCTAGAGAGAAAAGTTCAGAATTAATGAGATAAGTACACAAAATTAGGGCTTTAACATAAGTAAAAACTAATGAGATTAAAAGTGTGTGTGTGTGTGTGTGTGTGTGTGTAAGAGGCAATAAAGTATGCAAAATTATAGGAAAAAGAAAGTGGGAATACTTTACTAAAGAAAAGGTCATCGCAATAGAACATAGAAAGATTTAAACTGAGGATCATAGGATCAGAGGTAAGGAGGACACAACATCTGCCCCAACACTGGGAGTAACTGGGACCAGTGGGACCCAGGCACCCAGCATCTCCACCCTACCAGTGGCACAGGTTCCTTCTGGTATGGGCTATTGCCCTGAGCAGACTTTGGGCTCAAACTCCACTTCCAGTCCCATAACATCCAGAAGAAGCTCCATTCCTAGGTGCCCTAACACGCCCAGGACCACAAGATCACAGGAGCTTGGTCATACCAGGAACTCAGGGTCCCAGAGGCAGCTTGACTCCCAGGAGCTCTGACACACCCAGGATCACAGGATCCCAGAATCACAGGATCACAGAAACAGCTGAACTCTGAGGGGTTCTGACACAACCAGGATCACAGCAAGGACAGCCTCCAGTCAGATATAGTGAGGGCAGGTAGCACTAGAGATAATCAGAGAGCAAGAGGCTAGCATTAAGAACATAAGCAACCGAAACCAAGGCTACTTGGCACCATCAGAACCCAGTTCTCCCACCATAGCAAGTCCTATATATACCATCACACCAGGAAAGGAAGATTCGTATCTAAAATCACTTCTCATGATAGTCATAGAGGACTTTAAGAAGGGCATAAATAACTCCCTTAAAGAAATACAGTAGAACACAGGTAAACAGGTAGAAGTCCTTAAAGAGGAAACATAAAAATGCCTTAAAGAATTACAGGAAAAAATAGCCAAACAGGCAAAGGAACTGAACAAAACCCGTACCCTCAGAGCTCCTTGGAACTAAACCACCAATAAAAAAAAAAACAAAAAAACAAAACACATGGTGGAACTTGTGGCTCTAGCTGTATATGTAGCAGAGGATGGCCTAGTTGGTTATCAATGGGAGGAGAGGCCCTTGATCCTGAGAAGGTTCTATGCCCCAGTATAGGGGAATGCCAGGGCCAGGAAACAGGAGTGGGTGGGTTGGGGGACAGCGGGAGGGGGGAGGGTATAGGGGATTTTTTGAGAGGAAACTAGGAAAGGGGCTAACATTTGAAATGTAAATAAAAAATGTCTTATTAAAGAAAAAGGAAAAAGATCATGTAACATATAAAGGCAGATCTAATAGAATTACACCAGACCTCTCATCAGAGACTATGAAAGCTAGAAGATCCTGGGAAGATGTCATATAGACTCTAAGAGAACATAAATACCAGGCCAGGCTACTATACCCAGCAATACTCTCAATTACCATAGATGGAGAAACCAAGATATTCCATAACAAAACAAAATTTACACAATATCTTTCCATAAATTCAGCCCTACAATGGATAACAGATGGAAAACACCAACACAAGGAGGGAAACTACACCCTAGAAAAAGCAAGAAAGTAATCTATCAACAAACCCAAAAGAAGATAGCCACATGAACAGAATTCCAACTCAACAACAAAAATAACAGGGAGTAACAATCAGTTTTCCTTAATATCTCTTCACATCAATGGACTCAATTTCCCCAAAAAGACATAGTCTAACAGACTGGCTACCTAAACAGGAACCAGCCTTTTGATGCATACAGGAAACGCACCTCAGTGACAAAGACAGAAACTACCTCAGAGTAAGAAGTTGGAAAACAATTTTCTAAGCAAATGGTCCCAAGAAACAAGCTGGAGTAGCCATTCTCATATCAAATAAAATCAACTTTTCACTAAAGTTATAAAAGAAAGATAAGGAAGGACACTTCCTACAGGCCAAAGGAAAAATCTATCAAGATGAACTTTCAATTCTGAACATCTATGCTCCAAATGCAAGGCCACCCACATTCATAAAAGAAACTTTACTAGAACTCGAATCACACATTGCACCTCACACAGTAATAGTGGAAGACTTCAACACAGCATTCTCAGCAATGGACAGTTCATGGAAACAGAAACTAGACAGAGACACAGTGAAACTAACAGAAGTTATGAACCAAATGGATCTAACAGATATCTATAGAACATTTCCTCCTAAAACAAAAGAACATACCTTCTTCTCAGCGCCTCACGGTACTGTCTCCAAAACTGGCCATATAATTGGTCACAAAACAGGCCTCATCAGATACAAGAAGATTGAAATAATCCCACGCACACTATCATATCATCACGGACTAAGACTGGTCTTAAATACCAACAAAAACAACAGAAAGCACACATACACTTGGAAGCTGAACAATGATAACTTGGTCAAGGAAGAAATAAAGAAATTAAAGGGTTTTTAGAATTTATTGAAAATGAAGACACATCATACCAAAATTTATGGGACATAATGAATGCAGTGGTATGAGGAAAACTCATAGCTCTAAGTGCATCCAAAAAGAACTGGAGAGAGCTACACTAGCAGCTTGACAACACACCTGAAAGTTCTAGAACAAAACGAAGCAAATATACCCAAGAGGGTAGATGGCAGGAAATATCTCAGGGCTGAAATCAACAAAATAGAGACAAAAGGAACTATACAAAGACTCAATAAAACTAGGAGCTGGTTCTTTGAGAAAATCAACAAGATAGATAAACCCTTAGCCAGACTAACCAACCAGAGGGCACAGAGACAGTATCCTAATTAACAAAATCAGAAATGAAAAGGGAGACATAACAACAAAATATATCTTAAAAATTCTGTTTGTTGAATATTAACAGTTGAAAATATTAAGATTATGTTGTACAAAAAGGAAAGATTTAAACCAATAATGAATTTTGGTAATGTTTTTAGTAATACTGAGTTTTATTTTATTTTAGTAATACTGAATACATATGCACAATTTATCAAAATTGGATCCATAAGAAATAATGGATCCTAAATAATCCTGTAATTGTATTTTTAAATAATGAAGTTGCTTTATTTTGGTTAATTTACAAACAAAAGCATACAGCTAGTTTAAGAAAAGCATTCACTAAGTAATTGAACCAACAAGCCTAAAATCCCCTGAACTTCAACTCCAGAAGGTTTTACTATTCAAGGATTAGATAATTGCAATATTGTGCAGATTTTCTTTAACAGAGCCAAAGAAAAAACATTACCCATGCTATTTTGAGATGATACCAATGGCAGATCAGAACAGTACAGAAAGCGATAAGTATAGACCAATACTAGCTTACATAAATGTAAATAATGCTTGTCTCAGTGTGCTATTAATAAATGCCATGACATACACACTAGAGATACACTGATATTCTAGAGACTTCAGCTAGCTTACTGTTAGAAGTTAAATTCTATGCTTGCCACCAAAATATATTTGAAGAGAAAGAGTTACATGAAACCTTTTGTTTTTAAAAGGGTTGTTTTATTTTGTTTTGTGTATATGTGTTTGCGTGCATGCGTGTGAGTGCAGAATTCCACAGAGGTGAAAGGTGTGGGCTCCCCTGGATCTGGAGTTACAGCCTGTAGTGAGCTACCTCCAATCCTAGATAAGGAGGAGTATATATACTCTCAATTTTTGAGCCTTCTCTGAGCCCCTTGGATTACATCATGCTTCCAACAGCCACAGAAACAATTGATGAAACATTCACTTATGACAAACTTACTCACCAAATAAAGAATTTACCTGATAACCATGATAGAAGCTATTTTTAAAGTCTACATAATAAAACCTTTCTAAGCAGTGTACAGATGGGCCTTGCCAAAGCAGGAAGGAAGGAAAAAGAAATTAAAAGATTAAAGATTTGCAGATAAAGAAAGAAACAAAGTTGTCATGATTTTTAGATGATATAATTGTTCATGTTGTCATGATTTTTAGATGATATTATTGCTCATGTGGCAAATTTGAAAGCAGTTACTGGTAAATAAAATGGCTCTTTAATTATATCAAATTTGATTGACCAGAAATTAATATATAAAGATAAGTATAGTAATGAGAGTAGGGAGCTTTAAATAAATTTATACACATATGGAAAACTTGATTCATGCAGACCAGTGATGTGGGGACAAGTGATGATCTTCATGGAATAAACAGCAAAGTAATCCGTTTTCATGTGGACTAAGCCTGAATGGCAAATGCAAAACCATTGGAAACCATTGGAACCCAGTACAATAAGTTACTTTAGAATCCCAAGGATGCAACTGTGTGCTCTGTATGTGCCTTGGTGTGTGTGTGTGTGTGTGTGTGTGTGTGTATGTGTCTTGTATGTGTGCTCCCACTTGTGGAGGCCAGAGGTGGTTGCCAGGCGGTTACAGGGAGTTGTGTGTTACCTTTCAATGCTGAATTGCCAATTTTCAGCAAGGGGAGTATTGCCATGAAAAGCTGAGCCATTTCAGCCCAATGAATTACACAATGCTTTCAATAGCCACTGAAACAATTAGTGAAATTATTTTCATTTTATTTACGGAGGCAGGGTCTCTCTCTGGACTTAAAGTTGAGAATCTGATAATTTAGCTAATAAGCTTGCTTTGAGGGTGGGGCGAGAGGTGAAATCCCTTCCTCTTTATATTAGTATTATTTGTGGCTACCACACTTTCCCACCTTTTCTATGGGAGCTTGGTAGTCCAGCTTTGATCTTTCCATTTACACAGCAAGGGCCTTTATCCACTGAGCCATCTCTCCCACTCCTTGAATATACAATTCTTTTTTCTCCCCTTTCTCTCTTGAAGATACAATTCTGAACAAATGATAAAAGAAAGTTCCAGTAACTTAAACGTAAAAATTTCACTGAGCAGTCTGGAAGCAGACATTTGTAGCACATACAATGACTTAGATATTGACTGAAACATGGATTGTACAAAGAAAAGACTCCAACGAGTCAATTAGGTACAGAAAAACAACTGAATTTGTTATGACAGGTCTGTGGAACATCAAGATTTCTGACCCTTTGCTGGAGGGAGTGCCAAATAGTTTGGCACTTGAGGAAGAACTTGGAAATAACCTATTAAAGCTGAATATATATGAATCCTATGACCTATTTTTTCTACTCTTGGAAGCACACTCTAAAAAAGCACTTGCACACATAGTCATGGGTGTTAAAAGGACATTATGTGGTTGCCAATGGTAGGTAGTCATTTTAATGTTTGTCTGCAGGTGTCCATTCTCATGTGAAATCCATCCCTTGGGTATATATATATAGGGTGGGGTGGGAGGGTCAATCACTTCTAAAGAACAGAAGTGACAAAAATAGATGCCATTTTTGAGATTAGAGAAGAAAAAGGTATTCTGGTTCTTGTCTCTCTTTTGGCAAACCCTCACTCTAGGGTTGGGGTAGAGGGAACAAAAAATTATGTCACAGCAAGCCTTTGTAATGAGGCCCCCACTACAGAGAAAGACATGCCTGGCCCAAATCAGGGAGATCCCAAGTTTACAACAGCCCTGTGTTAGCTCCAATGAGCCTTGAGTCAGGCTGAGCCAATACCCCTTTACTACAGCGTGAGAACCTCCAGACTCCAGTCTAGATCCACAGAAACTGGCAGGTGGCAAAGAAATATTAGAAGTGGCTTTGTAGTTGTTTATTATTGATCTTATACTGTTATGTGTTGGGATAGCTTGTCACATTAAAAAAAAAGAATACATTCCCCCAAGTGAGAAACCTAAATGGTCAATGGTAGAATAACTATAGGGTATTAAACCAATTAGAAATAAAAATGAAAGAAGTATAAGCAAGGATTAATCCTAGAGCTATAAGAATATACGGGATAATATTCATGAATGATATCATGACAAAATCATAAAGCAACCCATGTATGTCTTACACATAAGAGTAGAACTATGAAAACGGCGTAGTTGAAAGGAAAATCGCGAAGGATGCCAAGTCTCAGGCAGGGAAGGGCAGAAATGAGATCCTCCATTATGGTATTCAAGCCTTATTTTTTTACCCACAAGACAGTCAAGCGTTTATTTCACTATCTTGTAGATTAGACCACTTTGGAATGATACGCATTCTTTTTATTCTTAAGTCTTTAAAGCAACGCAAAACAGAGTGAAGAGCTAGCTGAAACGCAATCACTTCGCAAATCCTTTGGAGAATGGACAAATGGTTAGCGGGTCAGCCCATAGACAAGAGACATTGGTTCATCTCTTTAAGGGATTCTTCCTCCACGTTTCCACGATTGTCTAATTGACAAGATCCTTTTTTCCCCTCTTCCATTTTTGCCCTTCATTTCAGGTTGGGCCAACCCAGGAGGCCTGCTGGGGGGTTGTGTATCTGCCAACTGGATAATCTAAGCCCCTGCTGCTGCAGGCCGAAGGCGGTCCAGACCTGCGTCTTCCAAGAAGCCCCACACCCATTTCAGCAGCACCCTGCCCACATCCTCCCACCCACCTCTCAGAGCAAATATACTCCAGGCCCTTGGGTGCTTAAAGGACATGGAGAGGACTTTTACCTGGGGGCGGGTAAAGGAGGCTAAGCAGGGACTGTGGCCCTTAAAGAATTCTGTGTGGAGTCTCCTTCCGCAACCTCTGAGGTTCCTTTGATCAAATCCCAAAGGCTCCCTGCTGAACACAAACCACAAGGAAATGGGGAACGGCTGGGAGGGGGTTCCTGGCTGGCGAAGGGATAACAATGCAGGAAGACTGAAGGAGATATCTAAAGCAGCGGAAAGCTCAGAAAGAGACAGAGAGGAAGGTCTCAATGTGGAATGCATCAGCCACCTCCGCACGCCCGTGTTGCCCACACCAGCCCCCCACGCAGCCCCAGGCACTCGCCACCTCCTGCCCCCTTTCCCGCGAAGTACCCCACCCTTCTGGCAGTGGCCTTTGTCATCGCAGGCCTCTCCTGGTGCAGACCCTATCACGGAGCCAGACTCACTCTGCGTCGCTGTTCCCTGAAGTGCTGATTCGGAGGCACAACAGCAACGGAGGAAGCTTCCCAAGGGGAAGAAGCTTCGGGCCTGCAAGTGAATAGGCGGTGGACCAGTGGCTGGGGGACGTGGAAAGTCACTGGTAGAGAAGGGGGGAGCAAGCAATGGGCCGTCCTGAGAACTGATTGGCTACACGGGATGTGGGCGGTGCTTCGCTCTCTGCCCCCAGACCTTAGAGGCTCTCCTTTATGTCAATTTCTGCTCTAAGGCTTGGATGTGCAGCTGGCCAATTTCTAAAATACATACATACATACATACATACATACATACATACTACATACATACAGCTTAACACTGTGAACAAATAAGGCATTGATAAAACAAGAGAGCTTTATCAGAAATTATACACAATTATATTAAGAGAAGAATTAAAGCTATGGGTCCTATATTAAATTTAATGAAAAAGTCAAGTGTTGGTAGAAGAGAGTGTGACTACACTTTGTTATATCCCAGACATCTGGAGTTTGAAGCTGCTGCATCTTCCTAGTTTCATAAACTAGGAAGTATGAGTGAATAGTGGCTGCTACAACAAATTGCCAGACAAGGAGGTGAATTAAGCCACACCCTTCCGACAGCTTACAGTTCTGTACATCAGAAGCCTGGCACAGGTTCCACTGGGTAAAGCTACCACTAGAAGGAATGGTAAGGAAAATCAATGGGAGGATTTGCTTTCCTCCCTTCTCCTGCTTCCAGAGAAGGCCTCAAATGATCCGACTTTGCCTGCTCAGGGACTTGCCCTGTCTGCAGAGGCAGTGGCCTCATCACTCCAGCCTATACTTCTGCTATGGCATCTTCTCAGCTTTCTGATGCCCTCAGTTCCTTAGGGGAGCCTGGTATCCATTCCAGTGGTTCTATCCAAATGACTTCTCAGCTCAGGGTCAGGTAACTAGCAAGCCTAATTCCATCCGGATCACAACTTCTTGGTCCTGTAACATTGCATCCTAACAAGCTCTAGAATGATATATGGTTTCTATGGGGTCGTGTGTCTTTTCCCGAAGGTATGTTAGGATGTTTTGCCCTGTTCTGTGATACCTGTCTCTATCAGGGTTAAAATAGGACTCTACGACTACATGTGACAAAGATCGTGCAAAGGGGGCAGGTAATTCCAGACATGGGTGATTGCATCGTACTGTCACATTGATTGACTTCACTCTGTTGTAACTAGGATATCCTCTTCATAATGTGGGTCCCTTCATCACTGACCTTCAGCTCAGCTCACTGGTACCTAACTCAACATCAAATCATTCTCTGGGGGTCTTTGCACAGCTCCATCGACTTCTAGCCCGTGTGCTCAGCCTTCTTCCGACTTACATGTTACTTACATGTTCTTTGCCAAGCAGTGCTGGGTTCTGGAGCAAAAGAGAAAAGAGGGGAGCCAGTACCAGGCTCCCAGCATATTTCTGACAGCCTCTGAGAATTTGAGGAGACCTTTCTCACATATTGTCACAGTGTGCTTCAGTTGTAACCTGTGTATGGGCGGAGAGGCCTACAGGCATGCATTCTGCTGGTTGTCTCCTTTGAGAGAAGGAGGCTTTGGCAAGAGAGCAATGCAACTGTCTTGGCAGGTGAGCACCAGCTCAGTGGCAAGGGGCCCTGGTCTACGGAAAACAGTTGGTAACCTGCAAACACCTATCTCCACAGCTCCTCTCACTCAGTTCTGAACCACAGACACACTAGACCCCTGCAGCTCTCACTGTGGTGGCCATATAAATTAGTGTCTGACCTTTGAAGGCATTTGGGTTTGTAATCCCATCTCCATTGTTTCACTGCATGATACACCCCTCTGTGGGTAAAGGGCAATCCCAGGAATGTGGTAACTTGAGTCGAGAAAGGGACACAGAATTGCAAAACCCTTGGAAGGTCTCCAAAGGAAAAGCGTGTGCACACACACATGCACACACACAGGACCTATACACACATGACTACATATGTGACTCTATATTGTATAACTATGAAAATCTGAAAGACTCCTCCATCCTCATTTTAGGATTCTCCTTTGAAATCATAGCTACCAAATTCTTTTGAACTTCTATTAATTTGAAAATTGAATATATATTTCAATTAAAACTGTTATTTAAAATCAACTTTAAGAGCAACTTTTCTAGGAATTTTGGGATATTTAAGCTTCCAAATTGGATTTTAATAAAAAAAAAAAAAAGACTTGTCTATTGTACTGGCTAGTTTTGTGTCAACTTGACACAGCTGGAGTTATCACAGAGAAAGGAGCTTCAGTTGGGGAAATGCCTCCATGAGATCCAACTGTAAGGCATTTTCTCAATTAGTGATCAAGGAGGAAAGGCCCCTTGTAGGTGGGACCATCTCTGGGCTGGTAGTCTTGGGTTCTATAAGAGAGCAGGCTGAGCAAGCCAGGAGAGGCAAGCCAGTAAAGAACATCCCTCCATGGAACATCTCCAATCCTGACTTCCTTTGGTGATGAACAGCAGCATGAGAGTGTAAACCCTTTGCTCCCCAACTGCTTCTTGGTCATGATGTTTGTGCAGGAATAGAAACTCTGACTAAGACATCTATGTTATTGTCTTTGTGAATAATTCAACCAGAAAGACAAGATAATAAAGGCCAGCCTTTCTCCCTAATCTCACATAAGAGCAGGAACAGTGACCCTTGCTCCCCATTACATGACAATGTGATGTACCTAGAAGACAGACTGTTCCAGGGAGACACAGAATCAATGGCCTGCCGTTGCTTCGTGAAGCATTGATTATGAGATTCAGTCTAGTAATAGATGTTTTTGAATGCAGAGAAAATCAACTCTATTTTATTAGAGAGGACAAAGGATTATGTGAAACGGTTCCTGATAGAAGCCACCATTGCTGTTAAAAATCATTCAAATTGTAGCTCAGTTAAAAGAGCAGAGAATACTTGCACCTAAGCATTTGAGATCGATTTGTTTAAATGGTGTTCCAATCCCCTCTGAGTATTAAGGAAATTCCTTTTCATAAGTAATACAGACCAACAAAATGCCTACCACTGTTATATTACCAATATCAAATTTTCAGATCCAATTTGAGGTTGGCCAGTTGTCCCCAAAATGGCATTTATGACTGAAGGGCATGAGACATTTGAAGATCTTGTATCTTCAGTCTTCAGTCTTTTCTTGGCTTTGATAGCCTTGACATTTTTGAAGATTCTACATATCCACAGTGAAGGATCATTACTTATTATTCTAGAAGTGAGGCTTCCTCTTCATTGTCAGAACAGGAGTTATATGATGAGATGCATCTTCAGAGACATGATGGGGTAGGTGGGAGAGATTGCTACTCTGGGTGGATGTGTTTCTGATTACAGGAAGTTTACAGGACTTTTAATGTAAAGGGAATTCACATAGCAGTGCTGTGTTTTTGTTTGTTTGTTTGTTTTAATAAAAGTGCTTAGCATTCTATTGGCTTCCTTAAATTATTCCTTTTCAAAATATTAAGTTCTGTCTGAGGTACTGAATCTGACAAAGATTCCTCTTGGAAACACTTTTTTTTTTTTAAGGATTTATTTTATTTATGAGTACACTGTAGCTGTCTCCAGACACACCAGAAGAGGGCATCAGATCCCTTTACAGATGGTTGTGAGCCACCATGTGGTTGCTGGGAATTGAACTTAGGACTTTTGGAAGAGCAGTCGGTTCTCTTAACCACTGAGCCATCTCTCCAGCCCTGGAAACACTTTTTAATGCATGTTTAGAAGCTTCTATGTCTGTCTGTCTGTCAAAAATGATCAACAAGTGAATATTAGATAAAGTACACACAGAAAAGGAAAAGCAGGATACTGCCTATAGCGTGAAATATTAAAAAATGCAATCCACGCTATCTCTGGCAAGGAACCAGCAGGCCTTGTTCTTATCTCGTGGAGAGTCTCTGACCCAGAGCTCTGAAATCTTTTCATCCAGTTTACTAAGTTCCCATGGCGGGTCCCTGCACATTTCCACCCCCACATTTCCAAATTCCCGTGGCTGGCTGGGGTACTCTGCCATCGCACATTTATTTTCTCTGGAACTCAGCCGAGTGTTGTGAAGGAAAACACCACACAATCTTAGTTTAGAATCAAAAAGCAACACAATCACTGGGCACAACGACTAACATTCTAATTTATAAGCCATTCTAAGTTAAATCCTCCAGTAGCAGATCCAAATGGATCCACCACCTCAATTGGGGACCTTTGCTCTCTACATTTTCACCTCCATGCACTGTCTTTCTCTCCTCTTCTGATGTCCCTCTCTGACTGACCCGGAAGTCCTGCCTACTCTCCCAGAGATTGATTTCTGTATTCATTAGAAGGGTCACATGAAGTGATGAGTAAGTGATTCACTCTTTGTCCCAGGCAGCCCCTCTTGGGGAAGCAGAATTAGCATCAAAATACAATCAGCACCAGGGTAATCCACAAGACTGCCCACTAAAATAAATAAACACAGTGTCAAAAGAAGAGCTGCTTTCTTTGAATATGAACTATTAATCATGAAACCTGATGTTGCAAGGATATTAAGATCGAGTGACAGAGACCATTGTCTTCAGCTTCAGATGGGTGGAGTAAGGAGAAAACTTTCCTTTTGGCTAAGTAGGCAGGAATAAGCAAATATGATCTTACAACGAGGTTCAAATTTTGGGCAAACAGATTGTGGGAAAGGCAGAAGGAAGATGAGCAGTGTTTTTTAGAGAGGATATTTATATCAGAAAATTTCAAGGCTGTTTTCCTAACAATCCATGAGGTTTGGTATGCTGCGCAATTACTCTGACCTTAGTGAAAATTAGGAGTTTGACTTCAGGAGCTGGAGCTGGGGAGAGTGGATGCCTTTAAAGGTCAAGGGTTATCTCAGTGTTCTTCCTGTTGAGAAGATTGGCTGAAAAGTTAAAGAAAAACTGAAGAACAAATAAAAATCAGAACTCCTTACATTTTTTTTCCACTAAGAATTTAAAATGAAAATAGAATAAATCTTCATTGTAAAAGAAAGCTACTCAACATTGTTAAATATTTATTTTTAATTTTTTTCTAAAAAAATAAAAAAACAGCTATAAGCTGTGCCTTAATTTAAAGTTTTCAAGACTTTTAGAGTTGGCAAAATGGCTCAGAGGGTAATGGTGCTTGCCTACAGTCTGACAACCAGATTCAATTCCAGGGATGGATGTGGTGAAAGGAGAAGACCTCTGACCTTCGAATGGACACTGTGGCACATGTGTGTGCACACACAGCAAGTAAGATGTAATATAAAAACATTCATGATTTTTAATTTTGAAATAGAGATTCAGAGGAAGTTGTCAAAAGAGCCATGCTGGCTGTAGCCTCATATATTGCAAATAAGAAGCAGAGTAAGTATACTTTGCAGAGCTGATTGGAGCTTCCCCGCTTTTGAGTGTGCTCCTCTGTACACATACCTGTATCATTTTATGTCATTGTATTATGTGAGTAAGGTTGTGTGCATTAGAAATGGTCCATCACAAGAGTCCTTTGAGAATTTCCTTATAGTACACACACCCCTATAAATACAATGTCTGAACATTGTATGCCAGACACTGTTCTGGGTACTAGACGTACATTAGTGACTAAGTCCCCATTCTAAGTAGTTAAAAAATGAATCCTTTAAAATGTGGATAGTATATGTTCCATGATGAGCATCATAGGAACAAGTAGTTTTTACAAAGCTTGCAAAGAATTGAGCACTCACACAGGTGCCACTTTTTCTCATAGTCAGATAAGGGAGATATTATTGTTTGCATTTTTATGAATAAAGGTTTATAGTGATTAAATTGTTTAATTGGGGCTATAAAACAAAGAAACTATATATTCAATTTCATAATTTTATAAACATTACAGCAAAAATATTCTATGTCCAGGATACTACCAGCTCTTTTTAAATGTTACTTTTAATGTCTGCACAGTAATTTGTGGTGACTTTCCAGGACACAAGCTAAACAAAGTTATGCTTTAAAAAATAATTCTTGTCTTGTAGGTTATGGCAAAACCTGTACTGATATTCTGTAAGTTCTAAGACCTTCGTTATTTTCTTCTTTATTTTCCCCTATAAAATTGGTCATATTATCCTGCCCCATGTTACTGTGATTTTTATTGATTTCAGTGCTGCATATTTTTGATATCCATTACATTGCTGTGAGCTTTGCTCTGGCTTGCAGTTAATTTCCTGGGAATTACTTCCATCATTTTGGATCTTTCTTTTTAGATTTGTTAGGTAAAGCTAACATAGCATTTTTTCCTGTTTGCTTATTAGCCTAATCATTCAACATTATGAAAGATAATCGAGCCATTCTCCACAGTGGCTCAGGAGCTGTCTTCTGGTCCTTTGCTGTGAGCCATCCTCCTGTATCCATTAGCTTCTACAAACATACATCTCAGCCCATGAGGCTTGAAAATATTTGGGAAAAAATACATCTGTACAAACATTTTCAGACTTTCTTCCTTGCCATCGCTCCCTGAACTTACTTAGCATGGGCATTGCATCTTATAAGCACTCTAGAGATGACACAAAGCTCATGATGGAGGATGAGTAGACATAGATCATGTGATCTATGCTATGCTGTCCTGCTCATGTTTAGTAATCTAGTCTGGGAACTAGTTATCAATAGATAACCAAGGATGACAGTGATTTTCATTAGAGTATGTTTTTTTTTTTGTTGCTGTCATTCATTTTGATTTTATGTTTTATAGGTACCAGAGATTGAAACCTAGGTCTTGAGCCTGAAAAGAAAATTTTCTACCACAGGACTCAAGAAGGCATTGTGTATTTAAAACAGCCTCAGCAGAGTCTCCAGCAGCTATTCCAGTTCCCACTGGTCTTGGATGGTCTTCTACAAATCCTTCTTCCATCCTCTATTGTCAAGATCTAAGAGTTTGTGATTAAAAAGAAAGAAAAAGAGAGAGAGAGAGAGAGAGAGAGAGAGAGAGAGAGAGAGAGAGAGAGAGAGAGAGAGAGAAACCACACCAGCCTTTAGGTTGGGAAGGAATTGAACATGTGTTTTAGTGTTTTAAGGAATTATATAATTTTACAAAACAAGGAAACTTCCCTATGGAAGCAAAGGGGAAAAGGTGAGGAAATTTATAAAGATAGGGTGGTACTAAGGGTTTCCCAAAGAAAACAGGCAACCATAAATGAAATCTAAATGGATGCTGAGTGCTTAGATTAGGGATAGAAGACTGACTTGGAAAGCTGTCCAGAGAGGCCACTGATGACAGCCTGGGAGGCCTTGTGCACCTTATCTGGGCTGAGTCATCATCTCTAGGGCAAGGCTGATGGAAACCAGCAGCTGCATCAGCAAAATGCTCATCCTGAGGCCTGTGTTCAAGGGCTGTTCTGAAATCATCATTTGAAGGCCTTTTCCTTGTGGTTATAGCTTGGGCCACACTGTTAAATACAGTTCAGATGAACAAATGAAAGATAAATAAAACAAAAGTTCTCCTTTTTAACTTTTATTATGATAGTTCAACATAAAAAAATTTAAAGGAAAATCTCACTGGTTTATGCTCCATGTTTCTGTCACTCATCATTATCCTTTATTATCCCTGGTGATGAGCCACAGAAGCAAACATGGGCTAATCTGAGCAGAAAATACATTTCTTAGAGGTACTGAGAAGCCTATCTAGTCTCTGAGAATTAGTCTCTGAGTTGATTGATAAACCTTCAAAACTGTTTTGGGACTATTGATTCTGTGGAGCCATCATTGTAGTACTCTGGGTTTGAAATTCATAATGTAATGAAGCCCCCCTGCCTCCCTGGTTACATTCAGATCTAGAATATCTACTGAATCTGGAAACTGAACTGTCTGCTACCTCTGGTGCCAATCTAAGCAAATTTCATTCTGAACTTTTGCTCCTGTGTATCTCCAAGACAAATTCTGACATAAAAATCTGACAAAGACTAGATGAGCCTGTGCACCTCTACAAGACATATTGTTCTGACTATTAGTGACTGTGTTTTTATACTAGTGTCTAGGCATCTGAGTTTGGGGATATTGTAACTCTATATGCTGATATCTGCTCTTGTCTTTATTGGGTGAGTGTTTTGTTCCTCAGTTTCTGTTGCCCATACTGGATCTCAAGAGAATTGAGGGGCTGTGAGATATCTCAGAGGAAACATTTTAAAGAACCTGCTTGGTGTGGTCATTTGAGGTCTTGGGTACAATCTTCTTCTAGGTGTTACAAGTTGATACTTAGGAATATGGATGTACTAGAATAAGAGGTAGTTGAGGAGGTTCAGGGGAGAAAGGAAAGCAGAGTGTTCCATGAGTACTTGGTTAGTTCACTGGGAATGGAGGCAGATAAGGGAGAGACTATAGGCTTCAATTTTTAAAAACCTACCTTTAATGAGGGTTCTGAAATCCCCCCCCCCCCCCGCCGTCTGCCAGCCCACCATTCAACAGTAGGGGAACAAAGATGGTAAATAAGACAAACGGTTGTGGACATGTTTAGAAGTAGTTCCTTGGTGCTATTCCAATCACCGTTTGTCAGGATAACAGCAGTTGAGTTCAGTAGTGTCAGAATATCAAACATGAATCAGCAGTGGTGGCATGATCTTGTAGAAATAGCCAGGCCTCCACTGAATCAGCATGAGTCAGCAGGAGGGACCAGAACCAGCAGGGACAAGAGAAGTTCTCTGCCCTGCCTCTCTCAACAAAGTGAATATCATCAAAGACAAAGACTCGAGAGACCAACAATGCATTTCAAAGCTAGATATGCAAGTGTAAAGTCACTATCCAATAAGTCCTATTTATACTTTCTCCAAATATCATGTGTCCTCCTGTGGGTCTTGGCCTCAGGAAAACAGCACATGAGTTTGTCTTGGCATAACACCATGTGACTCAACATCTCATTACAGATCCAGAAACTTCTACTTCAAGAGGTCACAACATATTGTCTGCTGCAGAGCTGAGGATGAGATTGGGACATTGGACTGGGAGGAAAGAAGTGAAAGCAAATATCCTCTTTATAAATCAATTATTTTTTTTAAACTTATTCACTTTACATCCTGCTCACTGTCCTCCTCACTGTCACCCTTTCCCACAATCCTTCTCCTATCTTCCCCTTCTCCTCTGTGCAGGTGGGGATCCTGCCACCCTGGCAATTTAACTCTCTGTGAGACTAGGCACTTCCTCTCCCACTGAGGCCAGACAAAGCAGAATATATCACACACACAGGCAACATTTTTTGGTATAGCTCCTTTTCCAGTTCATGACCCACATGAAGACTAAGCTGAACATCTGCTACATATGTATGGGGAGGCTTAGGTCTAGCCTGTATGTTTTTTGCTTGCTGGTTCAGACTCTGAAAGCCACAAGGGTCTAAGTTAGTTGACTCTGTTGGCCTTCCTGTGGAGTTCCTATACCCTTTGGTGCCTGCAATCCTTTCTCCTGTTTTTCCATTCATCACCAAGCTGCATCCAATGTTTGGCTGTGGGTATTTCTATCTGAGTCAGGTGGTAGGAGGAACCACTCAGAGGACAACGTGCTCCTCTCTTCAGCATAATAGAGTATCATTGATAGTGGTAGGGATTGGTCCTTGCCCATGGAATGGATCTCAAGTTTGACCAGTTATTGATTGGCCATTCCTTCAGTCTCTGTTCTATCCCCAGAGCCTACATTTCTTGTAGACAGGATACATTTTGGGTTGAAGGTTTTGTGGGTAGGTTGGTATCTCTATCACTCCACTAGTGTTCCTGTTTGGCTAAAGGAGGTGGTCTCTTCAGGTTCTATATCCCCAATGTAGTGAGTCATAGCTAAGTTCATCCCCATTGATTCTTGGGTCTCTGTTTCATTTTGGAGATGCTCCCTACCTTCTCATCCCCATCAGTTGCAGATTTCAATTCACTTTCATGGCAACCTAGTCATCTCTCTTGTCCTTTACCACACCTGATACTGAACCCTGCCATTTCCCTCCCCATCCCTCTTCCCTCTCAGTTCCCTCCCTCCATCTATCTCTTATGACTAGTTTATTCCCCCTTCGAAAGTGAAACTCAGGCTTCCTTGCTTGGGCCTTCCTTCTTGTTTAGCTTCTTTGGGTCTGTGGAATGTAACATGTTAAGTATATTTTATGGCTAATATCCACTATCCATTTGGGACCAGGTTACCTCACTCAGGATGATATTCTCAAGTTCAATTCATTTGCCTAGAAAATTCATAATGACTTTTTTTTTTTAATAGGAAAGCAAAGATCTTAAATTTTGCTCACCTATTTGCTTCTAGGACAGGTTTGGCCAGAGAGTTCCCAGGGAATGCCTGCTGGAGTTGGAGATGGGTGGAAAGGGAGGTTGGAAGAGAAGATCTGTGTAATCTTCTAGAGAGAAAGGTGAGGCAACAGCAGCTGGTCTGCTACAGAGCTCAGGGCAGGAATGGGGTATTGGATTTGAAGGAGATAAGGGAGAGGTGCAGATGCAGTTAGCCTACTTGCTTCCCTGGCCAGAGTGGCCGATGGGTTCCTAGGGAATCCTGCTGTAGATGGGGCCTGGGATAAGGGGATCTGTGAGGGGAAGGAAGGTTGGAGGAGCAGATCTGCATGGTCCATTGGAGATGAGAGCAGAGAAGACAGGGAGGCCACAGCAGTTGGTCCATTACTGAGCTGAGGTGGAGGGATTTTCTTATAAATAGTCTCCAGTTCAAGGCATCAAGGTACCCAAACCCATGCTTCAGTCCTTCTTAGAATGGGGAACAAAATACAGGAGGAAATATGTAGACAACATGTGGAGCAGAGACTGAAGAAAAGGCCATCCAGAGACTGCCCCACCTGGGGATCCACCCCATATATACAGTTGCCAAACCCTGACTCTATTGTGGATGTCAGGAAGTACTTGCTGATGGAAGCCTGATTTGGCTGTCTCCTAAGAGGCTCTGCCAGAGCCTGACAAATGCAAAGGTGGATTTTCACAGCCAACCATTGGACTGCACAAGGGTCCCCAATGTAAGAGTTGGAGAAGGGACTGAAGGAGCTGAGGGGGTTTGCAGCCCCATGGGTGGAGCAACAGTGTCAACTGGCCAGACCCCACAGAGTTCTGAGGGACTGGACCACCAACCGAAGAGTACACCTGCAGAGACCCATGATGCCAGCCACATATGTGGCAGAGGATTGCCTTGTTGGACATCAGTGGGAGAAGTGACCCTTGGGCCTGAGTAGGTTCGATACCCCATTATAGGGGAATGCCAGGGTGGGAAGGTGGGAGTGGGTGGGTAGAGGAGCATCCTCCTAGAGACAAGGGAGGGTTCATGGGATAGGGGGTTTCCAGAGAGGAGACCAAGAAAGGAGATAACATTTGAAATGTAAATAAATAAAATATCCAATAAAAAAAGAAAAAGAAATACAAATCCCTCCAGAAAAAAAAAACTAGTTGCCAAAATTTAACTACCTGTACACATATACATAATCTATTAATTTTCCTATTGTAAAAAAAAAAAAAAGGAAAAAAAAAAGAGAAACGTGTCCAAGCTCAGGGTGGGTTGTTGACTCTCAACCAGTGCTCTGTGGAAATGCCCTCATAGATACTCTTTGTGGTATGTCTCAGTGTTCTAGCTGATTCATATCAAGCTAAACTGATAATTAAAACTGACTAGCATGGGATAATCTATCTGGGTGATTGTTCTATTACATTTGAAAATAAGATGTGCTTTCTTGCTGTTGACTAGCTCATTCTACTATTGGCTATTAGAGCCAGCTGTTTGGCAGTGAATTTTTTTTTTATTACATATTTTCCTCAATTACATTTCCAATGCTATCCCAAAAGTCCCCCATACCGCCCCCCACTTCCCTACCCTCCCATTCCCATTCTTTTGGCCCTGGCATTCCCCTATATTGGGGCATATAAAGTTTGCAAGTCCAATGGGCCTCTCTTTCCAGTGATGGCCGACTAGGCCATCTTTCCATACATATGCAGCTAGAGACAAGAGCTCCGGGGTACTGGTTAGTTCATCATGTTGTTCCAACTATAGGGTTGCAGATCCCTTTAGCTCCTTGGGTACTTTCTCTAGCTTCTCCATTGGGAGCCCTGTGATCCATCCAATAGCTGACTGTGAGCATCCACTCCTGTGTTTGCTAGGCCCCTGCATAGTCTCACAAGAGACAGCTATCTTTGGGTCCTTTCAGCAAAATCTTGCTAGTGTATGCAATGGTGTCAGCGTTTAGAAGCTGATTATGGGATGGATCCCTGGATACGGCAGTGTCTAGATGGTCCATCCTTTCATCACAGCTCCAAACTTTGTCTCTGTAACTCCTTCCATGGGTGTTTTGTTCCCAATTCTAAGAAGGGGCACAGTGTCCACATTTTGGTCTTCATTCTTCTTGAGTTTCATGCGTTTAGCAAATTGTATCTTATATCTTGGGTATCCTAAGTTTTGGGCTAATATCCACTTATCAGTGAATACATATTGTGTGAGTTCCTTTGTGATTGTGTTACCTCACTCAAGATGATGCTCTCCAGGTCCATCCATTTGGCTAGGAATTTCATAAATTCATTCTTTTTAATAGCTGAGTAGTACTCCATTGTGTAAATGTACCATAATTTCTGTATCCATTCCTCTGTAGAGGGACATCTGGGTTCTTTCCAGCTTCTGGCTATTATAAATAGGGCTGCTATGAACATAGTGGAGCATGTGTCCTTCGTACCGGTTGGGACATCTTCTGGATATATGCCCAGAAGAGGTATTGCTGGATCCTCTGGTAGTACTATGTCCAATTTTCTGAGGAACCACCAGACTGATTTCCAGAGTGGTTGTACAGGCTTGCAATCCCACCAACAATGGAGGAGTGTTCCTCTTTCTTCACATCCTCGCCAGCATCTGCTGTCACCTGAATTTTTGATCTTAGCCATTCTGACTGGTGTGAGGTGGAATCTCAGGGTTGTTCTGATTTGCATTTCTCTGATGATTAAGGATGTTGAACATTTTTTCAGATGTTTCTCAGCCATTCGGTATTCCTCAGGTGAGAATTCTTTGTTTAGCTCTGAGCCCCACTTTTTAATGGGGTTATTTGATTTTCTAGAGTCCACCTTCTTGAGTTCTTTATATATATTGGATATTAGTGCCCTATCTGATTTAAGATAGGTAAAGATTCTTTCCCAATCTGTTGGTGGTTTTTTTTGTCTTATTGATGGTGTCTTTTGCCTTGCAGAAGCTTTGCAGTTTCATGAGGTCCCACTTGTCAATTCTCGATCTTATAGCACAAGCCATTGCTGTTCTATTCAAGAATTTTTCCCCTGTGCCCATATCTTCAAGGCTTTTCCCCACTTTCTCCTCTATAAGTTTCAGTGTCTCTGGTTTTATGTGAAGTTCCTTGATCCACTTAGACTTGACCTTAGTACAAGGAGATAGGAATGGATCGATTCGCATTCCTCTACATGTTAACAACCATTTGTGCCAGCACCATTTGTTGAAAATGCTGTCTTTCTTCCACTGGATGTTTTTAGCTCCCTTGTCGAAGATCAAGTGACCGTAGGTGTGTGGGTTCATTTCTGGGTCTTCAATTCTATTCCATTGGTCTATTTGTCTGTCACTATACCAGTACCACGCAGTTTTTATCACAATTGCTCTGTAGTAAAGCTTTAGGTCTGGCATGGTGATTCCACCAGAGGTTCTTTTATCCTTGAGAAGAGTTTTTGCTATCCTAGGTTTTTTGTTATTCCAGATGAATTTGCAGATTGCACTTTCTAATTCGTTGAAGAATTGAGTTGGAATTTTGATGGGGATTGCATTGAATCTGTAGATTGCTTTTGGCAAGATAGCCATTTTTACAATGTTGATCCTGCCAATCCATGAGCATGGGAGATCTTTCCATCTTCTGAGATCTTCTAGAATTTCTTTCTTCAGACACTTGAAGTTCTTATTATACAGATCTTTCACTTCCTTAGTTAGAGTCACGCCAAGATATTTTATATTATTTGTGACTATTGAGAAGGGTGTTGTTTCCCTAATTTCTTTCTCAGCCTGTTTATTCTTTGTGTAGAGAAAGGCCATTGATTTGTTTGAGTTAATTTTATATCCAGCTACTTCACCGAAGCTGTTTATCAGGCTTAGGAGTTCTCTGGTGGAATTTTTAGGGTCACTTATATATACTATCATATCATCTGCAAAAAGTGATATTTTGACTTCATCTTTTCCAATTTGTATCCCTTTGATCTCCTTTTGTTGTCGAATTGCTCTGGCTAGGACTTCAAGTACAATGTTGAATAGGTATGGAGAGAGTGGACAGCCTTGTCTAGTCCCTGATTTTAGAGGGATTGCTTCAAACTTCTCACCATTTACTTTGATGTTGGCTACTGGTTTGCTGTAGATTGCTTTTATCATGTTTAGGTATGGGCCTTGAATTCCTGATCTTTCCAAGACTTTTATCATGAATGGGTGTTGGATCTTGTCAAATGCTTTTTCCGCATCTAAGGAGATGACCATGTGGTTTTTGTCTTTGAGTTTGTTTATATACTGGATTACGTTGATGGATTTCCGTATATTGAACCATCCCTGCATCCCTGGGATGAAACCTACTTGGTCAGGATGGATGATTGTTTTGATGTGTTCTTGGATTCGGTTAGCAAGAACTTTATTGAGGATTTTTGCATCAATATTCATAAGGGATATTGGTCTGAAGTTTTCTATCTTTGTTGGGTCTTTTTGTGGTTTAGGTATCAGAGTAATTGTGGCTTCATAGAATGAGTTGGGTAGAGTACCTTCTGTTTCTATTTTGTGGAATAGTTTGTGAAGAACTGGGATTAGATCTTCTTTGAAGGTCTGATAGAACTCTGCACTAAACCCATCTGGTCCTGGGCTTTTTTTGGTTGGGAGACTATTAATGACTGCTTCTATTTCTTTGGGGGATATAGGGCTGTTTAGATCATTAACCTGATCTTGGTTCAACTTTGGTACCTGGTATCTGTCTAGAAACTTGTCCATTTCATCCAGGTTCTCCAGTTTTGTTGAGTATAGCCTTTGGTAGAAGGATCTGATGGTGTTTTGGATGTCTTCAGGATCTGTTGTTATGTCTCCTTTTTCATTTCTGATTTTGTTAATTAGAATGCTTTCCCTGTGCCCTCTAGTGAGTCTGGCTAAGGGTTTATCTATCTTGTTGATTTTCTCAAAGAACCAGCTCCTTGATTGGTTGATTCTTTGAATAGTTCTTTTTGTTTCCACTTGATTGATTTCGCCCTTGAGTTTGATTATTTCCTGCCCTCTACTCCTCTTGGGTGAATTTGCTTCCTTTTGTTCTAGTGCTTTTAGGTGTGTTGTCAAGCTGCTAATGTGTGCTCTTTCTAGTTTCTTTTTGGAGGCACTCAGTGCTATGAGTTTTCCTCTTAGAAATGCTTTCATTGTGTCCCATAAGTTTGGGTATGTTGTGGCTTCATTTTCATTGAACTGTAAAAAGTCCTTGATTTCTTTCTTTATTCCTTCCTTGACCAAGGTATCATTTAGAAGAGTGTTGTTCAGTTTCCACGTGAATATTGGCTTTCTATTATTTATTTTGTTATTGAAGATCAGCCTTAGTCCATGGTGATCTGATAGGATGCATGGGACAATTTCAATATTTTTGTATCTGTTGAGTCCTGTTTTGTGCCCAATTACGTGGTCAATTTTGGAGAAGGTACCATGAGGTGCTGAGAAGAAGGTGTATCCTTTTGTTTTAGGGTAAAATGTTCTGTAGATATCTGCCAGATCCATTTGATCCATAACTTCTGTTAGTTTCACTGTGTCCCTGTTTAGTTTCTGTTTCCATGATCTGTCCATTGGTGAAAGTGGTGTGTTGAAGTCTCCCACTATTATTGTATGAGGTGCAATGTGTGCTTTGAGATTTACTAAAGTTTCTTTAATGAATGAGGCTGCCTTTGTATTTGGAGCATAGATATTCAGGATTGATAGTTCCTCTTGGAGGATTTTACCTTTGATGAGTATGAAGTGCCCCTCCCTGTCTTTTTTGATGACTTTGGGTTGGAAGTCAATCTTATCAGATATTAGAATGGCTACTCCAGCTTGTTTCTTCATACCATTTGCTTGGAAAATTGTTTTCCAGCCTTTCATTCTGAGGTAGTGTCTATCTTTTTCTCTGAGATGAGTTTCCTGCAAGCAGCAAAATGTTGGGTCTTGTTTGTGTAGCCAGTTTGTTAGTCTATGTCTTTTTATCAGGGAGTTGAGTCCATTGATATTAAGAGATATTAAGGAAAAGTAATTGTTGTTTCCTGTTATTTTTGTTGTTAAAGTTGGCATTCTGTTCTTGTGACTGTCTTCTTTTAGGTTTGTTGAGGGATTACCTTCTTGTTGTTTCTAGGGCGTGGTTCCTGTCCTTGTATTGGTTTTTTTCTGTTATTATCCTTTGAAGGGCTGGATTCGTGGAGAGATAATGTGTGAATTTGGTTTTGTCGTGGAATACTTTGGTTTCTCCATCTATGTTAATTGAGAGTTTGGCTGGGTATAGTAGCTTGGGCTGGAATTTGTGATCTTTTAGTGTCTGTATAACATCTGTCCAGGATCTTCTGGCTTTCATAGTCTCTGGTGAAAAATCTGGTGTAATTCTGATAGGCTTGCCTTTATATGTTACTTGGCCTTTTTCTCTTACTGCTTTTAGTATTCTATCTTTATTTAGTGCATTTGTTGTTCTGATTATTATGTGTCGGGATGTATTTCTTTTCTGGTCCAGCCTATTTGGAGTTCTGTAGGCTTCTTGTATGTTCATGGGCATCTCTTTCTTTAGATTTGGGAAGTTTTCTTCTATAATTTTGTTGAAGATGTTTGCTGGTCCTTTGAGTTGAAAATCTTCATTCTCATCCACTCCTATTATCCGTAGGTTTGGTCTTCTCATTGTGTCCTGGATGTTTTGAGTTAGGATCTTTTTGCATTTTCCATTTTCCTTGATTGTTGTGCCGATGTTCTCTATGGAATCTTCTGCACGCGAGATTCTCTCTTCCATCTCTTGTATTCTGTTGCTGATGCTTGCATCTATGGTTCCAGATTTCTTTCCTAGGGTTTCTATCTCCAGTGTTGCCTCATTTTGGGTTTTCTTTATTGTGTCTACTTCTTCCCTTTTTAGGTCTAGTATGGTTTTGTTTATTTCCATCATCTGATTGGATGTGTTTTCCTGCTTCTCTTTAAGGACTTCTACCAGTTTGGTTGTGTTTTCCTGTTTTTCTTTAAGGACTTGTAACTCTTTAGCCATGTTCTCCTGTAGTTCTTTAAAGTCCTTCTTGATGTCCTCTACCATCATCATGAGATATGCTTTTAAATCCAGGTCTAGCTTTTCAGGTGTGTTGGGGTGCCCTGGACTGGGGGAAGTGGGAGTGCTGGGTCCTGATGATGGTGAGTGGTCTTGGTTTCTGTTAGTAGGATTCTTACGTTTACCTCTCGCCATCTGGTAATCTCTGGAGTTGTTATAGTTGTCTCTGTTCAGAGGTTGTTCTTCTGGTGATTCTGAGTATCGTCTGTCAGCAGACCTGGGAGACAGGCTCTCTCCTCTGAGTTTCAGTGGTTAGAGCACTCCCTGCTGACAAGCTTTCCTCTTAAAGGGAAGGTGTACAGATATCTGGCGTTTGGACCTCCTCCTGGTCGAAGAAGAAGGTGGAAAACAGGACCTTTCCCAGATGCTGTGTTGCTTTGGCAGGTCACAGAAGCTGTAGGCTTCTGTGGTGCACTCTCTCAGCTGTGCAGACTAACTTCCTAAGTTCAGTGGAGTCCTGGATCCAAGATGTGCTCCCTGCTCCTGAGGCAGAGGGCTCCTGTGCAGGGCAGACCACTGTCTTCCAGCTGGGAGGGTGCCGGATATCTGCGGCCCCAAAAGGGTGCTGCCTCAGCGGCTCTGTGGCTCCCGCCTGTCCCAGAAGCTGTCTGCCTCTGTGGTCCTCACTCTCACCTGTACAGACTAAGTTCGGCGGAGTCCCGGAGCCAAGATGGCGCTCCCTGCAGGGCAGATCACTGTCCTCTGGCTGGTTGGCAGTGAATTTTAAGTGTTTCATAACCTCATAATTTTTATTCCTAATGAAAGATTAGTGTTAAGGTCTTCAACTTTAAAAGTGGGCGTGTCTGATTTTTCTTGTCAGCTACTTTGGCCAGCATAATAGAAATATTTGCCTTCATGTTCTCTGCTTGGTTATTTAAGACTTTGACTTCTCTAACCCAACATTGTTTATAAGCCCACTGTAAATGTAAAATAACTTTGAGACTACATGGACAGTTTTGTGTGAATTAAAACTATAACTAGAAGCGACACAGCTTCTGGGACAGGGAGAAGCAACACAGCTTCTGGGACAGACCTTGCTTCGGGCACGAGACATCCGGGCCAGAGGAGAGGTGTGCGCCCAGGAGGGCTCTTTCAGAGCAGGTAAGAGAGCCATCTTGGGTCTCAGAGACCAGTCTGCACAGGTCACCTCAGAGACTGTGAAGGGTGAGCAAGCAGACTGCAGAAGCAACACAGCTTCTGGGACAGGCAGAAGCTATACAGCTTCTGGGACAGACCCCATTTCGGGCTCCAGACATCTGGGCACCTTCCCCACCGGAGGAAGTCTGCACAGGTGAGAGTGCAGACTACAGAAGTGACATAGCTTCTGGGACAGACCCCATTTTGGGCTCCAGACATCCGGGCACCTTCCCCACCAGAGAAGAGGTATCTGCATGGAAGGGCTCTGACAACCAGAGCAGGTGAGAGAGCCAACTTGTCCTCTGTCCCTCTGAGACCAGTCTGTGCAAGTGAGAGTGCAGACTGCAGAGGCAACACATCTTCTGGGACAGGCCCTGTTTCGGGCCTTCATTTTCAGCCAGGAAGCAGGTCTGGACGCCAGATATCTGTGCACCTTCCCTGCAAGAGGACGGCTTGCCTGCAGAGAGTACTTTGACCACTGAGACTCAGAAGAGAGCTCAACTCCCAGGTCTGCTGACAGAGACTAACAGAATCAGAGGAGGAACAAGCTCCAATAAGAGACAACTATAACAACTCCAGAGATTACCAGATGGCAAAAGGCAAACATAAGAATCTTACTAACAGAAATCAAGACCACTCACCATCATCAGAACCCAGCACTCCCACTTCAGCCAGTCCTGGATACCCAGACACACCCAAAGAGCAAGACTCAGATTTAAAATCATATCTCATGATGCTGATAGAGGACATCAAGAAGGGCTTTAATAACTCACTTAAAGAAATACAGGAGAACACTGCTAAAGAGGTAGAGGTTCTTAAAGAAATGCACGAAAACACAACCAAACAGGTGATGGAATTGAACAAAACCATCCAAGATCTAAAAAGGGAAGTTGAAACAATAAAGAAAACCCAAAATGAGACAACGCTGGAGGTAGAAAGCCTAGGAAAGAAATCTGGAACCATAGAAGCAAGCATCAGCAACAGAATACAAGAGATGGAAGAGAGAATCTCAGGTGCAGAAGATTCCATAGAGAATATGGGCACAACAATCAAAGAAAATGCAAAATGCAAAAAGATCCTAACTCAAAACATCCAGGAAATCCAGGACACAATGAGAAGAGCAAAACTACGGTTTATAAGAGTAGATGAGAAAGAAGATTTTCAACTTAAAGGGCTAGCAAATATCTTCAACAAAATTATAGAAGAAAACTTCCCAAACCTAAAGAAAGAGATGCCCATGAACATACAAGAAGTCTACAGAACTCCAAATAGACTGGACCAGAAAAGAAATTCCTCCTGACACATAATAATCAGAGCAACAAATACTCTAAATAAAGATAAATATTAAAAGCAGTAAGGGAAAAAGGTCAAGTAAAATATAAAGGCAGGCCTACTAGAATTACACTACACTTCTCACCAGAGACTATGAAAACCAGAATATCCTGGACTGATGCTATGCAGACCCTAAGAGAACACAAATGTCAGCCCAGGCTACTATACCCAGCAAACTTCTCAATTACCATAGATGGAGAAACCAAAGTATTCCATGACAAAACCAAATTCACACAATATCTTTCCACGAATCCAGCACTTCAAAGGATAATAAAGGGAAAACACCAACACAAGGATGGAAACTACACCCTAGAAAAAGCAAGAAAGTAATCCTTCAACAAACCTAAAAGAAGACAGCCCCAAGAACAGAATCCCAACGTTAACAACAAAAATAACAGTAAGCAACAATTACTTTTCTTTAAGTTCTCTTAACATCAATGGACTCAATTCACCAATAAAAAGACATAGACTAACAGACTGGCTACACAAACAAACCCGACATTTTGTTGCTTACAGGAAACCCACCTTAGGGAAAAGGACAGACACTACCTCAGAGTGAAAGGCTGGAAAACAATTTTCCAAGCAAATGGTCCAAAGAAACAAGCTGAAGTAGCCATTCTAATATCAAATAAAATAGATTTCAAACCCAAAGTTATCAAAAAAGAGAAGTAGGGGCACTTCATACTCATCAAAGGTAAAATCTACTAAGTTGAATTCTCAATTCTGAATATCTATGCTCCAAATACAAGGGCAGCCACATTCATTAAAGAAACTTTAGTAAAGCTCAAAGCACACATTAGACCTCACACAATAACAGTGGGTGACTTCAACACCCCACTCTCACCAATGGACAGATCCTGGAAACAGAAACTAAATAAAGACACATGGACACTAACCAAAGGTATGAAACAAATGGATCTGACAGATATCTACAGAATATTTTATCGTAAAACAAACGGATATACCTTCTTCTCAGTGCCACATGGTACCTCCTCCAAAATTGACCATATAATTGGTCACAAAACAGGCCTCCACAGACACAAAAATATCCCATGCACCCTATCTGATCACCATGGACTAAGGCTGATCTTCAATAACAACATAAATAATAGAAAGCTAACATTCACGTGGAAACTGAACAATACCCTACTCAATGATTCCTTAGTCAAGGAAGAAATAAAGAAAGAAATTAAAGACTTTTTTAGAGTTTAATGAAAATGAAGCCACAACATACCCAAACATACGAAGGCAGTCCTAAGAGGAAAGCTCATAGCCCTGAGTGCCTCCAGAAAGAAACTAGAGAGAGTGAACACTAGCAGCCTGACAGCACACCTAGAAGCTCTAGAATTAAAGGAAGCAAATTCACCCAAGAGGAGTAGAGGGCAGGAAATAATCAAACTCAGGTCTGAAATCAACCAAGTGGAAACAAAAAGAGCTATTCAAAGAATCAACCAAACCAGGAGCTGGTTCTTTGAGAAAAACAACAAGATAGATAAACCCTTAGCCAGACTCACTAGAGGGCACAGGGACTGTATCCTAATTAACAAAATCAACAATGAAAAAGGAGACATAACAACAGAACCTGAGGAAATCCAAAATATCAGATCCTACTACAAAAATCTATACTCAACAAAACGAGAAAACCTGGATGAAATGGACAACTTCGTAGACAGATACCAGTTATCAAAGTTAAATCAGGATCAGATTAACGATCTAAACAGTCCCATTTCCCCTAAAGAAATAGAAGCAGTCATCAATAGTCTCCCAACCAAAAAAAAAAAAAAAAAAAAAAAAAAAGCCCAGGACCAGATAGGTTTAGTGCAGAATTCTATCAGAACTTCAAAGAAGACCTAATTCCAAGTCTTCTCAAACTATTCCACAAAATAGAAAGAGAAGGTACTCTACCCAATTCATTCAATTCATTCTATGAAGCTACAATTACTCTGATACCTAAACCACACAAGGATCCAACAAAGAAAGAGAACTTCAGACCAATTTCACTTATGAATACCAATGCAAAAATACTCAATAAAATACTTGCAAACCGAATCCAAGAACACATGAAAATGATCACCATCATGACCAAGTAGGTTTCATCGCAGGGATGCAGGGATGGTTTAATATATGGAAATCCATCAACGAAAATCCACTATATAAACAAATTCAAAGACAAAAACTGCATGATCATCTCACTAGATGCTGAGAAAGCATTTGACAAAAATCTAACACCCCTTCATGATAAAAGTCTTGGAAAGATCAGGAATTCAAGGCCCATACCTAAACATAGTAAAATCAATATACAGCAAACCAGTAGCCAACATCAAACTAAATGGAGAGAAACTCAAAGTAATTCCACTAAAATCAGGGACTAGACAAGGCTGCCCACTTTCTCCCTACTTATTCAGTATAGTACTTGAAATCCTAGCCAGAGCACTTCGACAACAAAAGGACATCAAGGACATCACTATTGCAGATGATATGACAGTATATATAAGTGACGCAAAAATTGCACCAGAGAACTCCTAAACCTGATAAACAGCTTCAGTGAAGTAGCTGGATATAAAATTAACTCAAACAAGTCAATGGCCTTTCTGTACACAAAGGATAAACAGGCTGAGAAAGAAATTAGGGAAACAACACCCTTCTCAATAGTCACAAATAATATAAAATACCTTGTGTGACTCTAACTAAGGAAGTGAAAGATCTGTATGATAAGAACTTCAAGTCTCTGAAGAAAGGAACTGAGAAGAACTCAGAAGATGGAAAGATCTCCCATGCTCATGGATTGGCAGGATTAATATAGTAAAAATGGCTATTCTGCTGAAAGCAATCTACAGATTCAATGCAATCCCCATCAAATTTTCAACTCAATTATTCACTGAGATAGGAAGGGCAATTTGTGAATTCATCTGGAATAATAAAGAACCTAGGATAGCAAAAACTATTCTTAACAATAAGAGAACCTCTGGGGGAATCACCAGGCCTGACATTAAGCTGAACTACAGAGCAATTGTGATAAAAACTGCACAGTACTGGCACAGTGACAGACAGGTAGATCAATGGAATAGAATTGAAGACCCAGAAAAGAATCCAAACACCTATGGTCACTTGATCTTTGACAAGGGAGCTAAAACCATCTAGTGGAAAAAAAAGACAGCATTTTTAACAAATGGTGCTGGCACAACTGGCGGTAATCATGTAGAAGAATGTGAATTGATCCTGAAACTTCAGCTGAGAAATAAAAATAAAAAGGGGGAAATGTCACGTACTGTGGTTGAGTCAGTTTGACATATCGAAAGCTGGTAAACTGACCAATGAAGCAATGGGTTTTTAAGGGAACTCTCTTCCTGAAGTCTGACAATTTTCTCCCCAAAATTTTAAAAATCATAATATTAATCCTCTACTCACCGTTAGTCTAATGTATAGACTCACATGCACTCTATTAAGCATTACCTTATAGTAAATGCCTTTTAAGATTGTATTCTAACATAGCTAAAGCCTTTTCCCAGTGTTCTTAGATTCCAGATAGCAACAAGGAGTTTAACCTATTCAATAACCAATTAAGTACTAGTCATTATTTCACCTATCTACAGAAAGAGACTGGAATTCTCACTGAGATAGAAATTCTTATTACAGACTATATTCCGTGCCAACAGCAAATTAAGTTACTATACTGAAAAATGGGAATTCTCCAGACATAGATAAGTATTAACAAGGCCTAAGTCCTTGACAGTACTTTATTCCTGAGGCCAGGCAAGGGTTAAAACTCCTCTTGCCCAATTAACTCTAAAGTGTGGAAACTCAGAGCCTACCCAACAGGTGCTAATCTCTAAGATAAACATAGTCCTTTTGAAGTCACTCCTCTTACATCTGGAGGGATGCTGATCCCTAGTGTAAACTTTGCAGTCACTCCCTTTGCACCTGGGAAACTTCAATGTACTGTATCTGTTATGTTTTACAATTTATGATATTCGCTGTAATATAACTAGTCTAAGCTCAACCAGACATTACATTCAGATTCAACACCTCTCTTGTGTGCTGGATTCTGTCTGTTGTCATCTGACTCTTTACCTATCTGCTCGAGAGACTCGTTCTTATGCAGTCACTGAAAAAGAAGGTCTGCAGCACAAGTCTAAGTGGATCAGAGACCTACACATAAAACCAGAGACACTGAAATTAATAGAGGAGAAACTCGGGAAAGTCCTCGAAGATATAAGCATAGTGGAAAAATTCCTAAACAGAACAGCAATGGCTTGTGCTGTAAGATCAAGAATTGACAAATGGGACCTCATAAAATTGCAAAGCTTCTGTAAGGCAAAAGATGCTGTCAATAAGACAAAAAGGCCACCAACAGATTGGGAAAGGATCTTCATCAATCCTAAATCAGATAGGGGACTAATATCCAATATATATAAAGAGCTCAAGAAGCTGGACTCCAGAAATTCAAATAACCCCATTAAAAATAGGGCTCAGAGCTAAACAAAGAATGCTCAAATGAGGAATACTGAATTGCTGGGAAGCACCTGAAAAAAATGTTCACCATCCTTAATCATCAGGAAAATGCAAATCAAAATAACCTTGAAATTCCACCTCTCACAAGTCAGAATGGCTAAGATCAAAATTTATGTGACAGCAGATGCTGGTGAGGATGTGGAGAAAGAGGAACATTCCTCTATTGCTGTTGGGATTGCAAGCTTGTACAACCACTCTAGAAGTCAGTTTGGACGTTCCTCAGAAAATTGGACATAATACTACTGGAAGATCCAGCAATACCTCTCCTGGGCATATACCCAGAAGAAGTTCCAACTGGTAATAAGAACACATGCTCCACTATGTTCATAGCAGCCTTATTTATAAAAGCCAGAAGCTGGAAAAAAACCAGATGTCCCTCAGCAGAAGAATGGATACAGAAAATGTGGTACATTTACACCATGGAGTACTACTCAGCTATGAAAAACAATGAATTTATACAATTCTTGGACAAATGGATGTATCTGGAGGATATCATCCTTAATGAGGTAACACAATCATAAAAGAAGCCATTAGATATGCGCTCACTGATAAGTGGATATTATCCCAGAAACTTAGAATACCCAAGATACAATTTGCAAAACACAAGAAAATCAAGAAGGAAGACCAACGTGTGGATACTTCATTCCTCCTTAGAATAGGGAACAAAACATTCATGAAAGGAGTTACAGAGACAAAGTTTGGAGCTAAGATGAAAGGATGGACTATCCAGAGACTACTCCATCCGATAATCAGCCACCAAACCCAGACACTATTGCATATGCCAGCAAGATTTTGATAAAGGGACCCTTGTATAGCAGTCTCGTATGAGGCTATGCCCTTGCCTGGCAAATAGAGAAGTGAATGCTCACAGTCATCTATATGATGCAACACAGGGCCCCCAATGGAGAAGCTAGAGAAAGCACCTAAGGAGCTGAAGGGGTCTGCAACCCTATAGGTGGAACAACAATATGATCTAACCAGTACACCCAGAGCTCGTGTCTCTAGCTGCATATGTAGCAGAAGATGGCCTAATCGGCCATCACTGGGAAGAGAGGCCCCTTAGTATTGCAAACTTTATATGCCCCAGTACAGGGGAATGCCAGGGCCAAGAAGCAGGAGTGGGTGCGTAGGGAAGCAGGGCGGGGGGAGGGTATAGGGAACTTTTGGGAAAGCATTTGAAACTTGAAATGTATATAAGGAAAATATCTAATAAAAAATAACAAAAAAGAGATATTAATGAAAAGTAAAAAAAAACTATAACTAACAACAAAATTGTCTGATATCTGTATTAAGTTATGTGAAAAGATTTATATTAGGAATACAAACAGTCAATTATCTATAATGAACACAAACTGGATTCTAGGAGAAGGCATCTTGTGATACTTTTAATATGATTCAACAAAAGCAACATTTTAATAATGAAGATATGGTGTTTAATGTCTACATTAAATGTATATACAATGCAATAGCATATAACTAATTTCCCTATCATATCAAGGATCTCCATTTTCTACTCTTGTCTGATCTAATAGAAAGGCTCAAAATAAGGTCAAGATTATCACTTCAAAATACAATTTTGAAGCAAGGCTTTACTGAATATATCTTAGAGAGGGACATTCAGAACAAAATATAAGAGGAATGGCATGGACCTTGAGTTCTTGTTCATTTTTCTAATATTACCAGGCAAAAATCTCTATGTCTTAGACACCAAAGTCATCCAATGAATTTGTGGAGTTTGCAAAAATTGTCTTGTATTATCTCAGTTGTTATTCAACCTTTCTGAAATGATGCAGATTCTGTCATATCCTGGCTGTTTCTCCTGTTCTACATCCAGACCATTTCCAGTATCTAGTCCAAAAGGGATGAGCCACACTGAACCATAGATCCAGTCAGAATAGGGAAGAAGGAAGGCCTTCCACACCTGTACCTCCCACCTCACTGTGGTTGCCCTGTGCTATGCCATGGCCATTTTCACTTATACACAGCCCCACTCCAGCCCCTCTGTCCTTCAGGAAAAGTTGATTTCTCTAGTCTATGCGATTCTGACACCCACGCTGAACCCCATGATTTTCAGTTGAAGAAATAAGCAGGTGAAAGGGACTTGGCAGGAACTACTGGAACAATTCTACGGGTTCACATCAAAACTGAAAACCCGAGGAATCATGAGCATTACCGGAGAAAAGGACTTTGCTTCTATGTTCTGCACCCAGCTCAGATGTGACAATCATTGCCATGGTGATACAGGTGATTAGTAGGTGACACATCATGACTGGAGATGTGATGCTGCCGGCTGAGTGGCAGCTGGGGAGTGAAGTGTGGGTGTATTTTTATGTCACAGCAGCATGTACATGGAGCTAATCATGGCTGTGATAGGACTTCCTGCATGTCATCTCTACTTTATGGCTGACAGCAACTAATTCATCCTATTGTCTGCAATCATAGACCTGGTTAAGTGTTAAGTAGGATGAGGACATTTCTTTTTAAACAAATTATGGAACACAATTTTTGTGTTTCAATGAAAGACATAATGCACTTTCACTTTTGAAGACTTCTTTTTAAAAGTGGAAATCATTTATAATAATGTGCACTAAACAATAAAGGAGTAGATATAGATAGGTGAGGGAGGAAGGCAGAGGGAAATGAAAGAGGGAAGGAGAGAGAAAGAGGGAAGGAGGGAGAAAGAGAGAGAGGGAGAGGGAGTGAGGGAAGAACTAGTTGTGGACACAGGGTATGAAAATCAAGAAACTTAATAGATTCTATTTCAATTTTCTTTGTTTCTTCCTTGGTTCCTAGAAGATGATCTTGCTACTGGGATAGTAATTTAAGAGTGAGTATACAAAGTGTGGCATGAAGATGATATAGATGATTGAGTTTAGCAGTAGGTGCATGAGCAGGAGAGAAATGAACACGTGAGACCTGAGAATATAGACAGTTGTTTATCGGCATGGACAGGGAGATGAAATTATTGCTAGGCACTGAGTATTGATTTTGGAGTGTAAACAGTACTGTGAAAATGCACTTAGATGTTCATCAGCACAGTTTTCCCCATCTCTGCATATCCTGGAGTTTGATGCATGACTCTCTGATCTATGGAAGAATAAATAAAGCCATCTTAGACTCAACTATGATAATAGGCTTTGTTTCCCAGGCAAGCAAACAGGATGACTACTCATAGACTATTACATGGGGACTAAAATTTAAGCTTGGACTATCAGAGAACATCCTAAAACTCCATGAATCTGGCTTCTGTGACCTTGAAGGAATAAACGTCTTCAATGGCATTTAGGAACAGAGAGAGAGATAGAGGAGAACAGCCTTCCATAGGGACAAGGGAACATGGAGGTCTCCTCTTGAGGGTTTGGAGTGGTGACAGCAATGAATACTAATGAGTTCCTTAGAGGACTCTTGCAGCCCCACATTATTAATGAAGTCACTATTGCACTTCCTGAGATCCGTATGTGATCCAATATGAAGACACTTATGAACTTTCTCTCCAAAGGTTTCCTCAAAATCCAGACAAGTCTCAGGTGATTTCAGAGCCTTGGAGCTCAAGAAGTCAAGGATTCTTAAACTCTATCATATAAGCTTATGTGGAAAAAAGATATTGTTTCCTTTTTATTCTCTTCTCTCTCTCTCTCTCTCTCTCTCTCTCTCTCTCTCTCTCTCTCTCTCTCTCTCTCTCTCTCTCTCTCTCTCTCTAAAATGTAGGTTTGAAAGTCATTCCTCTAAAAAAAAAATGGGCATTTTTTTTCACCTCAAGGGTGGAAGGAAGCACATGGATCTCCCTGCAGAAGGAAGATAGAATAGACTTTGTGAATGGACTGGGGGCTGGTGGGGATGGGAACAAAAGGAGTTAAGTGAAGGAAGGAGTGATGAGAGAGTACAGGGAGAGAGAACTGAAATTGGTGCCATTTGGAAGGCGATGTGGAAACCTAGTGAAGTGGAAATTTTTGGTTTCTCTGGAGACTAAGTGGTGTCATGTGATGTTTTTTTTTTTTCCTGGAAGCTGCCTTAGGAGAGGACGTTTTGCTAAAGCTGACACATGAGAGGATGATTTGTTGAAGCAGACACATGAGAACATGTTTTGCTGAGTCAGATATTTGAGAGGATATATGATGCTTGGAAAGAGCATAGGTAGAACCACTGTCTACACTCTTGTATTGATTTGCCTTGCAATACTTTGTTGCTCTTCACTAATCTTCACTTCACATGACTTTGTAGAGAGAAATTGCCATTATTGCACCTCTGGGAATATCTTACTGGTCCCATTATTGTTGTAGTTCTCAGGCTTTTATTTTTAATTTATTTTATTGGGTATTTATTTCATTTACATTTCCAATGCTATCCCAAAAGTCCCCCACACGCTCCCCCACTCACTCACTCCACTTCTTGGCCCTGTCCTTCCCCTGTACTGAGGCATATAAAGTTTGCACAACCAATGGGCCTCTCTTTCCACTGATGGCCCACTAGGCCATCTTCTGATTCATATGCAGCTAGAGACACGAGCTCCGGGGGGTACTGGTTAGTTCATATTGTTGTGCCACCTATAGGGTTGCAGATCCCTTTAGCTCCTTGGGTACTTTCTCTAGATCCTCATTGGGGGCCCTGTGATCCATCCAATAGCTGACTGTGAGCATCCACTTCTGTGTTTGCTAGGCCCCGGCATAGTCTCACAAGAGACAGCTCTATTTGGGTCCTTTCAGCAAAATCTTGCTAGTGTATGCAATGGTGTCAGTGTTTGGAAGCTGATTATGGGATGGATCCCCGGATATGGCAGTCTCTAGATGGTCCATCCTTTCATCACAGCTCCAAACTTTGTCTCTGTAACTCCTTCCATGGGTGAACAAACAGGCTTCTAATAGATAAAAATAAAATACATAAAATAAAATAAAACAAAAAGTAACACATCTGAATTGGATAAAACAAACAAACAAAAGGAAAGGAGACCAAGAATAAGAAATCGAGACACATTCATTTGCACACTTGGGAATTCCACTTTAATATATGTATATGATATGTAGGGTTAAAAAATAAGAAAACAATGATTAAAAAATAAAACAAAAATTTATAAATAATAATTTTTAAAAGTCCCAACACAACATTGTGAGATGAGGAATCTCCAACAATGCTGTTGAGTTCATTTTCTGTTGACCATCTTCTGATTGCCATGTAACCTATCCTTAAGAGTAGTTTGTCAGTGACACCATCCCCACAATAAAAAAAGAAAAAAAAAGAATAGTTTGTTTCACTCATGAGACTCCATTTGAGGAAACTAAATTTTCATTTGCAAGTGGTTATGAATTGGACGTAGTTTTGGGCTAGGGACGGGGGCTTGTGTCCATTTCTCCTTTAACCCCAGGGTCCCAACTAGTGCAGACCCACGCAAGCCCTGCTATTGCTGCCTCAGTCCCTATGCATTCATATGTGTACTGATCATGTTGGTTTAGAGACCCTCGCTTTCTTGGCATCCTCCATCCTCTCCTGTTCTTATATGTTTTCAGTATCCCCTTCTGTAGGGTTCCCTGAACTCTAAGGGGAGGAATTTCAGGCTCAGCGTTCCAAGGTCTCTCATTCTCTGAATAATGTTTAGCTGTGGGTCTCTGTATTTGCTATCATTTGCTGTAGGAGAAATCTTCTTTGATGGTGGCTGAGCAAGGCACTGATTTATGAGTGTAGCAGAGTGTCATAGACACGATTTTATGGCTACATTTGTGTGTGTGTGTAAAACAGTAGTATGTGGTTTTATGTCAGGTCTCTGGGATATCTAGTCTTAGGTTCTTGGCCCTCAAGCAGTGTTGGGTATGGCTTCCATCTCACGGAGTTCACAAAGAGGACACAAAGTTCACAAAGTTCACGGAGGAACAAAGACCATATTTAAGGAACTTGACATTAGAAACATGAACCAAAGTGTGGACACTTTGCCCCTTCTTAGAATTGGGAACAAAACACCCATGGAAGGAGTTGCAGAGACAAAGTTTGGAGCTGAGACGAAAGGATGGACCATTTAGAGACTGCCATATCCGGGGATCCATCCCATAATCAGCTTCCAAACGCTGACACCATTGCATACACTAGCAAGATTTTTGCTGAAAGGACCCTGATATAGCTGTCTCTTGTGAGGCTATTCTTGGGCTTAGCAAACACAGAAGTGAATGCTCACAGTCTGCTATTGGATGGAACACAGAGCCCCCAATGGAGGAGCTAGAGAAAGTACCCAAGGAGCTAAAGGGATCTGCAACCCTGGGTGGAACAACAATATGAACTAACCAGTACCCCCGGAGCTTGTATCTCTAGCCGCGTATGTATTAGAAGATGGCCTAATCGGCCATCACTGGAAAGAGAGGCCCATTGGTCTTGCAAACTTTATATGCCTAAGTACAGGAGAACGCCAGGGCCAAGAAGTGGGAGGGGGGAGGAGAGTGGTGGGTAGGGCATGGGGGACTTTTGGGATAGCATTGGAAATGTAAATGATGAAAATACCTAATTTTAAAAAAAGGAATAAAAAATAAACATGAACCAAGATTAATAAAATCTTCTCATTCATGTGTAAACATTATAATTTCCAGGAGATAGAGGCTCAGCACACTCTTTTACTTTTCTTTTTATTATTGTTGCTGGTGGTGAAATAGATTTGTCAATTCTAGGCTTTAGAAGGACTAGAGGAAATAAGAAAGAGCACAAGACAAGTTAGTAGAAAAGGGTGATTACTAATATACATGGCGGATAGTGGATTGTGCCCATTTCTCCTTTTATCTCTAGGGTCAATTTGGCATTATAATAGGGAAAAAACTTACATAAGAAATCCAGATGTGCCAGGTGGTGGTGGGGCACACCTTTAATCCCAGAACTTGGGAGGCAGAGGCAGGCAGATTTCTGTGTTTGAGGCCAGCCTGGTCTACAAAGTGAGTTCCCAGACAGCCTGGGTTATGCAGAGAAACCCTGTCTCGAAAAACCGGAAAAAAAAAAAAAGAAATCCAGATGTATGAAACTTTTACTTAGATACACTGATGGATATTTATGAAGATTATTTTATAAATGCATTGCATCTTCAGACAGGATAAATCATTAGTTGCATTAAAGTTGCATATCTCGATTTCTTAAAAGTGTGCTCATAGAGTATTTTTATTTTCATTTACATAATAGATATGAGAAGCTTTAAGTGGATTAATCAGAGTTGCATAGTACCTAAGGTGTGAACTGGAACAGTAATTGGAGTTTGCTGATTTCCATTTCAGAATCACTTCACCAGAGTGTTTAGGGGTAATATGGTGTAGTCTTTCCTAAACAAGATAATTACAGTGTACTAGAATACCCAGGTTAGGTACGGAGAAAAAGAAATAATGAGAATTTACACAATTGGACACCAAAAGTTAATTTCATTTTTCCTACCTATTTGAGAAGCTAGGTTTCAATAACTGACTTATATGCATATGAAATCTGCAGAGAACAAATTCCAAGGAAAAATTAATAGGTGCTTTCTGAGTCTAAATTAACTTTTAAAATAACACACTGTGATCTTGGAGTTCACTGTGTTTCAGTGTAATAGTGACAAACATGATGGATGTTCATGTATGCCCACACAATGCAGCCTCAGGTCGATGATTCTTTCTCTAAAGGAAAGAACCAGCTTCATTGACAGCTCATCTTCTATGTGGAGGAAAGGCTATGGAATATTTCCCCAGTTTATGAAAAAGACCTGAAAGAAAAATATTGGTTGTTTGTGTGCTTTACATCATCTGCTGTGGGTTTGTATTTAGACTCTAATGATTCAGTTGAGAATTAAGAGTCCTCTAGTAAGGAAGCCAGATATGATCAAAACTTCAGGGAATGTTTCAAAAGATATATAGATGTCCTTGAAAAAATCATTTTGTATGTTATCATTTAACTGTAGGGTAACATCCTCAGAATGACATAGACTTATATCCATAATGTATTAATGGGGCTCCAGTCTCACCATGTTTGAGTTTGGATTTTGAATATTGAAAATAGATTTCTTTTCCCATACAATGTATCCCAATTACACTTTTGTTTCCCTCCCATTTCCTTCATACTTCCCATCTCCTCAGATCCATTCCTTTTCTGTCTCTTAGAAAAGACTAGGCTGTAAGAGATTAACAATCAAACATGACAAAATAAAACATAAGATAAAACAAAAACCGTTACATCAAGCCTAGACAGGCAACCAAACAGGAGGGAAAGAGCCCCCAAAGCAGACACAAGACCCATTTTTTCACATTCTCAGGAGGTCTATAAAACTACTAAGATGAAAGCTATAATATAGATGCAGAGGGCCTGGTAGAGATCTGTGTTAGTCCTGTGCTTGTTGCTTTAGTCTCTGTGTGTTTATTTGAGCTGCTGTCAGTTGATTTAAAGGTCCTGTTCTCCTAGTGTCTTCTATATCTACTATCTCTTACACTAATTCGGCCTCTTCTTCCATGGGGTTCACTGAATTCTGAAATTAGAGGTTTAATGGAGATATCCTATTTGGAGTTGTGTAGTCCAAGAAGTCTCTCTCTCTCTCTCTCTGTCTGTCTCTGTCTCTGTCTCTCTCTGTCTCTCTGTCTCTCTGTCTCTCTGTCTCTGTCTCTGTCTCTGTCTCTGTCTCTGTCTCTGTCTCTCTCTCTCTCTCGCTTCCTCACCAATATACTTGTTCCCATTCCTAACCATTCCCCAGTCTACTCATAAAATCTATTCTTCTTCCCTCTTCCTGGTAAATCCATTTGTCTCCACTCCCAGTCCCTTCCTCTGTACCTAACCTCTCTAAGTCTATAGATTGTAGGATGATTATCATTATTTAATGGCTAACAGACACATATAAGTGAGTACAGACCATATTTATCTTTCTGAATCTGGGTTACCTCATTCAGGATGATTTAACTGCAAATTTCACTATGTAATTTTTTTAAAAAAAACTATAAGTAATAGAGAAGAAAAGCTAGGGTGTCCACAGGTCTTCTCCACTCTCTTTTTACCCCCAGACTCAATCCTCAAGGTTGCCCTTAGGTCTGCAACAGAACACCAGCAATATCCTCCCCTACCTATCCCCATCTGTGTATCCTGTGAATCTCACAGACCATCTCCATGTGGCCTTCCTCCCCTCCTGGTCACTGTATCACATCTCAAATGTTGGGCACCCCCCCCCAACACTCAACCACAGGCCATGCCTGCCTGATGACCATGTAGGCAGTCTGCTGACATTATCCACTCTCTTCATTCCCCCAGAACCAACCTTCAGGGTCACCCCTAGCACTCTAAAAGACCACCTCCCCCAGCCTCCCCTTCCTCTAACCTCCAACACCAACAAGCATTCCCCACGAACACACCAGCCAAGCTGGCAAGTAAAATGGGCAACACACTTTGAAAATTCAGAGGTGAAGCAGAAACTATGGGGATTTGACAGCCAGGCCTAAACTGATCTATATGTTACTGGCTGCTCTATCCCAGTCAATTGATAATTTTTCCTCCAGAGTGTTCAGACCTGTATAATGATTTCACTGTGATGGCTAAAGAAACTTAATATGGTGCCAGGCATTCCTTAAGGTCATTTACCTTTATCCTGGAATGCCTATTGGATCCCAGTGACCTACAAGTAAGATAAGAATAAATTAATGATGTCCCTGCTTTCTGATTTTGTAAACTTTTTTGTTTCTGTGGGACTGTAATGAGTTGGTCCTTCTATTGCTATACACCAGGAAAGAGAAACAACTGAGGGAAGTAAAACAATTCATATTCAGCTATGAATCCCATAGACAATTGTAATAGTGTACACCTTTGATGGTAACCTTAACAAACCCTTCCTTTAGTACTCTTTGCCTTGGCATGTTGTTTAGCTCAAAGGCTGTCATCCTTCTGCCAGCAGTAAGAATAACATCATTTAATCTAAATTTGAATGGGTCCAAATTTTTCATCATTCCCAGTAGATTTGAAAACCACAACAAAATCAAGGAAAAAAACCCCACCCACCCAATAAAAACAAACCCAGAAATCATCACTTAGATTTATAATCACCCCAAATCCAGATGCCTAGGCACAAGCATAGAAACACAATCAATAACAACTAGGGCTATGTTTCTCTACCAGAGCCAAATGATCCTGCCATAATAGTTTCTGAACATGCTAATAGAGTTGAAAGACAAGAAAAACAAAACAAAACAAAACAAAACAAAACAAAACAAAAAACAAAAAAACCCTAAAACCTTAAAGCCAACTCTATGAAGATGATAGAGGTCCTTAAAGAGGAATGACTAAATCCCTTTTAAAAAGCACAAACTATTAGAGGAAATTAATAAATCTCTCAAGGAAAGCCAAGGAAACATAAATAGCTCAAGGAAATGAATAAAACTGTTCAAAACGTAAAAAGGGAAATAGGACCAATAAGGAAATGATAACCAAAGGAATTCTGGAAATAACAAATTTAGGAATGCAAACAAGAACTACAGAGGCAAGCATCACCAAAACAGTACAAGAGATGGAAGAGAGCATCTTAGCATGAAGGAGTTGTCAAAGGCTTTTTTAGCATTTAATGAGATAATCATGTGATTTTATTTTCTCCTTTCAGTTTGTTGCTATGGTTGATTACTTTGGTGGATTTTTGTATATTGAATCACAGGGTTTTCTTGAATCACTGGGATGAATACTACTTGATTATGGTGGTTGATGTCTTTGATGTGTCCTTGAATTCAACTTGTAAGCATTTGATGGAGTATTTTTGCATCATTGTTCATAGGAGAAGTTGCTGTGAAATTCTCTTTCTTTGTTAAGTCTGTGTGTGATTTGAGTGTCAGGGTGACTATGGCCTCATAAAATGCGTTTGACAGTGTTCCTTCTGTTCTACTTTATGGAATAGTTTGATGAGTGTTAGTATTAGGTCCTCTTTGAAAATCTGGCAAAAACTATCTGGCCCACGGCTTTTTGGTTGGGAGACTCTTAATGACTATTTCCTTAGGGGTTATAAGACTGTTTAGATAGTTTACCTGATCTTAATTTAAGTTTGGTAAGTGATGTCTATCTAGAAAAGCATCCATTTCATTTAGCTTTTTCAGTTTTCTGGAGTATAGGCTCTTGAAGTAAGATCTAATGATTTTTTTTTTAAATTTCCTCAGTTTCTGTAGTTTGGTCCATGTTTTCATTTCTGATTTTGTTAATTTAGATACTGCCTCTCTACCTTTTAGTTAGTTTGGCTAAGCATTTGTCTATCTTTTTTATTTTCTCAAAGGACCAGCTCTTGTTTTATTGATTCTTTGTATTGTTATTTTTGTTTCCAATTGATTTATTTCAGCCCTGAACTTGGTTATTTCCTGCTGTCTATTCCTCTTTGGTGTGAAAGTTTCTTCTTCAGGTATAATGTTAAGTTGCTAGTATGAGATTGCTCCAATTTGTTTATGAAGGCACTCAGTGCTATGAACTTTCCTCTTAGCACAGCTTTCATTGTGTTCTAAAAGTCTGAGTATGATATGTCTTTGAATTTTTTCTATTTCTCATTTGACTCAGTAGTCATTGAGTGGTTCAGTTTCAATGAGATTATAAGCTTTCTCTTCTTTCTGTTATTGGTAAAGTCCAGCTTTAATCTATGGTGATCTAATAAGATGCAAGAGGTTATTTCAATCTTCTTGCATCTGTTGAGGTTTTCTTTGTGACAAATTGTATGGTCTGAAGTGGAAGCTTTAAGGGTTCTTTGGAGATTTAGTTGTGTTGGATGGTGTTTTGCTGGGGAAACCCGGGACAGAACGTTTTGATGAAGTGGACACAAGGCAAAGACAGGCAGACTCATGGAGGAACATTTCACTGAAGCAGACACAAGTGAAAGGATGTTCTGCTAAAGAAAGCGCAGGAAAGAACAGGTGATCAAGGATCCTTCAATAACAACACACATGTATTGGTGTGCATTACATCGAGTAGTTGAGCTCCTTTTGATGGGATTCCATAGAAACCCACCCAAGAACTTCTGGTTGTGTACTGTGGCTTGCTGCTTCCTTGGATTTGAGCAGATTGACAGAGCTGAGGCAGACTCATATGCGAGACACATGGTGAAGCGAGACTTGTGGAGGACTCATGATTTTTTGGAGGGAGTATGAATAGACTCAGTGGATTCGGAGAAGAACTTGAGGCTTAGCTTGCAGAGGTGTGGCTTGTTGGTAGAACTAACTGTGCAGTCAACTTCTTGTTTTGGCATCTTCACTGATTCTTGTTTCACTGAGAGAGACATGGCAAAGAATTGGTGTCCCTCCTGGTTCTTTCTGCTGACTCATGCCAAATGGCTGAGGCCTAGCCACTCCTGCTAGGTTGTGACACCACTGCTGCCATCCCAACACTACCGAACTGGACTGCTGTATCTGTGAAGTGTTTGAGTGGACTGAGTTACATCTGCTGACCTGTGAACTGAACTGCTGACACTGGACAACACAGATGGGATCTGCTCCAAAGAACCATTTCTAAACAGGTCCACTTCCTCCATATCCTTTCTTGTCCACTACCTCTGGTGGTTGGTGGGCTAAAAGGGAGGTTAAAACATTTAAGAACCATCATTAAAATAGACTTTGAGTGCTTAAGCTATAACCTCTTATTCTTATCTCTAGCTCTCCTTCTCCTCCTCCCTTCCCTCTTCTCTCCACGTGGTCACGGTCGACCTCTCCTTTTCTACCTTTTCTCATTCTCTCTACCTCTGTACAATAAAGCTCTAAAACTATAAAAAAAATAGGCTTTGAAAAAATTAGTTAAAATGGTTAATTTTGGAAAAGGTTCTTTGAGTTTACTGGGAAGAAGGTATATACCTTTGTGTTTGGGTGAAAGGTGAAAGGTTCTGTCGATATCTGTTAGGACCATTTGGTTCATAACATCTGTTAGTTTCATTATTTTTCTGTTTAGTTTCTGTTTCCATGACCTGCACATTGGTGAGAATGGGGTGGTTAAGTATCCTACTAATTTTTTTATATAGTCACTATTTATTTCATAAAAACTGAAGTTACATTGAGGACTGAGCAGCACGGGCATTGAAAAAAATATAATAATCATAATGTCTAGACATGTCTTTTGGGGGCTGGATGGGGAGGTGGAATTGCACCTGCTTGACTAGGCTTCACTTCTCAGCCTCCTGCCTCAAACATGCAGCCCTACCTAAGAAAGCCCAATGCTCAGTGCATACACTAGCCCTGTTCTCCAAAGGGTCGCAGAAGGGACGGTAGAGGAACAGAAGGAGGAGTTGATGCTAAATACCCGACTTTCTCTCAAGCCAGAAGGAAGTAAAGGGAAAGGGCCTTGGGGTGGGGTAAGAATTTGTTATTTTCACTGGAAAAGGGAAGGAAAATGTCACACCCCTGGCCCCCTCCTCCTCTTCAGAGAAAGTGTGCTCTAACTAGCAGCCTCTATTCCACCCATGCTGTGTACTGGTGTGCACATACACATTAGAGTGGCCCAGTCCTCTGTAAGTCTGATGAACATTTGACAAGGAGACAAGAAGGGATCTATACCAGACAGCAGTTTCAAGCTATGGAATGAAGGAAAGGCAGAGAGGAGCAGCACCCGAGGCCAGGAGAGAGTGCAAAGGGTCACAACTCTGTTTCTAAAATAATTCTATAATTTGGAAGAAGGTGGTAATTTATTTATTTATTTATTTTTTAATATTTTTATTACATATTTTCCTCAATTACATTTCCAATGCTATCCCAAAAGTCCCCCATAGCGCCCCCCACTTCCCTACCCACCCATTCCCATTCTTTTGGCCCTGGCATTCCCCTATATTGGGGCATATAAAGTTTGCAAGTCCAATGGGCCTCTCTTTCCATTGATGGCCGAATAGGCCATCTTTCCATACATATGCAACTAGAGACAAGAGCTCCAGGGTTCTGGTTAGTACATCATGTTGTTCCAACAATAGGGTTGCAGATCCCTTTAGCTCCTTGGGTACTTTCTCTAGCTTCTCCATTGGGAGCCCTGTGATACATCCAATAGCTGACTGTGAACATCCACTCCTGTGTTTGCTAGGCCCCGGCATCGTCTCACAAGAGACAGCTATATTTGGGTCCTTTCAGCAAGATCTTACTAGTGTATGCAATGGTGTCAGCGTTTAGAAGCTGATTATGGGACGGATCCCTGGATACAGCAGTCTCTAAATGGTCCATCCTTTCATCACAGCTACGAACTTTGTCTCTGTAACTCCTTCCCTGGGTGTTTTGTTCCCAATTCTAAGAAGGTGCACAATGTCCACACTTTGGTCTTCATTCTTCTTGAGTTTCATGCGTTTATCAAATTGTATCTTATATCTTGGGTATCCTAAGTTTTGGGCTAATATCCACTTATCAATGAATACATATTGTGTGAGATCTTTTGTGATTGTGTTACTTCACTCAAGATGATGCCCTCCAGGTCCATCCATTTGGCTAGGAATTTCATAAATTCATTCTTTTTAATAGCTGAGTAGTACTCCATTGTGTAAATGTACCATAATTTCTGTATCCATTCCTCTGTTGAGGGACATCTGGGTTCTTTCCAGCTTCTGGCTATTATAAATAGGGCTGCTATGAACATAGTGGAGCATGTGTCCTTTTTACCGGTTGGGACATCTTCTGGATATATGCCCAGGAGAGGTATTGCTGGATCCTCCGGTAGTACTATGTCCAATTTTCTGAGGAACCGCCAGACTGATTTCCAGAGTGGTTGTACAAGCTTGCAATCCCACCAACAATGGAGGAGTGTTCCTCTTTCTCCACATCCTCGCCAGCATCTGCTGTCACCTGAATTTTTGATCTTAGCCATTCTGACTGGTGTGAGGTGGAATCTCAGGGTTGTTTTGATTTGCATTTCCCTGATGATTAAGGATGTTGAACATTTTTTCAGGTGCTTCTCTGCCATTCGGTATTCCTCAGGTGAGAATTCTTTGTTCAGTTCTGAGCCCCATTTTTTAATGGGGTTATTTGACTTTCTGGAGTCCACAGAAGGTGGTAATTTATTTCCAAAATACATTTCAGAGTCCTACCTCCCATATAGCTCCTTTACTCACAGCCCTTTGGTTTTTGTAGACAAAGTTTAAGAGCCCTCATAAAGCCATTAGTATTGACTACCCCTCAATGCACCTGAAAACAGTATTCAATCCCTTACAAGGCTGTGTTCCAGAGACTCTTGTCTTATGGCTCAGTGGTAAGTAAGGAGGCTGTAGACACACAATAGGGTAAGTGGCCACAGGAAACTGGGAAGCCCAGGCACGTGGGTGCAGGGAGGGCAGGGACATCACTTCCACATCTTCCTTTGTCCTTTCCAAAAATAAAAAAAAAAAGGCGGTGTGATTAGTTGGAAATGGTAGAGAACAAACCCCAAAACAGTATGTCAGCTCCAGGGGTGATAGAGCGAACAGTCACCAGAAAAGGAGAAGGAGAAAGGTCAGGATAATGCTTGCAGCATCAAGTTCCTCAGGAGTTGTGGTCGGCCCAGCTCATAGTCCTCCTCATTCACATTCACCAGCAGCTTGATGGCTTCATGGTCCACAGCTTGCTTGAGAGAGTCTGTGATGAAGATGCCTTTCAGTGCCTCAAATAATGAGCCATTCCTGTAGTCTCGCTAGAATGTGTCAAGGTAGGTAAGCTCAGAGAACTCGATGTCACAGATGATAGAGCCCAGGTCCCGGGACTTGAGGTTAGTGTTGGCCTGGTGAAAGCGCTTAAACTGGCACTTAAATGGTTCCTGCTTATTGGAGAAGACATTGCCTTGCAGAACCGTCTCATGCTGGCAGTATTCTACCCGAACTCACAGCCTGATATCACATATCTGGTGTCACTCACTTCTGGCGTTTTGCTGGCTCCCAAGTGTGATTGTCCCTCAGGCTGGCAGTTTACAACACACTTGAGAACCCGAAGTGGGGCCACAGGATAATGGGGAGGCACTGTGAGGGCTGGGGAGGCCTTGGGTCACAAGCAAATTGATGTTTCCTTCAGATACTTTTCTACTTGATCAGGGTACACAGCCCGTCTCTTCTTGAGGGTAACTTAGGGCAGCAAGTCAGGGCAAGTGATGATGCGCAGCAGCTGTTATAGCTGTCTTGTATGAGGCTATGCCAGTGCCTGGCAAATACAGAAGTGGATGTTCACAGTCATCTATAAGATGGAACGCAGGGCCCCCAATGGAGAAGCTAGAGAAAGTACCCAAGGAGCTGAAGGGGTCTGCAACCCTATAGGTGGAACAACAATATGAACTAACCAGTACCCCCAGAGCTCGTATCTGTAGTTGCATATGGAACAGAAGATGGCCTAGTCGGCCATCACTGGAAAAAGAGGCCCCTTGGTATTGCAAACTTTATATGCCCCAGTACAGGGGAATGCCAGGGCCAAGAAATGGGAGTACGTGGGTAGGGGAGCAGGGCGAGGGGAGGGTATAGGGAACTTTTGGGATAGCATTTGAAATGTATATAAAGAAAATACCTAATAAAAATATTAAAAATTTTAAAAAAGGAGACTACACCAGAAAATAATAACCAATACTTTTCTCCATTAAAGTATTTTTGTCAAAAGTCAAAAAACCCAAGAAAACAAAACCAAAACCAACAACAACAACAACAAAAAAGAAAGTTACTCTCGTTATAGCGGCCCTGGCGCTTCAGTGCTAATAAGAAGTTACGTCCATTTCAGATGAGTCCACGTTCATGGATATCAATAACATCAACAAAAAGGAAGGACAGCATGCCAACATCTCTGTGTGTTAGACGGTGCCCATGAGATGTCAAACATGCGGTGTATGTAGGCTGTAGAGCCCATATTCCTGCTTACCATGGTCTTCAGGCCAAACCTGGCTTGCCCGCCTCTTTAGGACCTCTAGAGGCTCAGAAGGGGAGTGCTTTACAGAATTTCTGCTCAGCAGCTGCAATCTCTAATAATCTTTGCAAGAAACTTAGTTTCCCAGGGCTCAACTTAATTTCTCTTGGCTCAAGTTTGGCGCGCTGCCATGTTGGATCCCGTCTCCTACTCTTAATGTGTGAATTTTGATGTGTGATTTACGCTTTAATAATGTCTCTTTTAAGGATATGGGTGCCCTTGCATTTGTGGCATAGATGTTCAGAATTGAGATGTTATCTTGGTGGATTTTTCCTTTGATGAGTATGAAGTATTTCTTCGGTTTGTTAGGAAACTTTTTCTAGAACTTTACTCTGAGATAATGTCTGTCATTGTTGCTGAGGTATATTTCTATTATGCAGCAGAATGATGGATCCTGTTTATGCATCCATTCAACTAGCCTATGTCTTTTTATTGGTGAATTGATTCCAGTGATGTGGACAGATGTTAATGACCAGTGGTTGTTAGTTTCTCTTATTTTGATGTGGGTGGTATTAGTGTGTTTGTGTCTGTATGTGTTTGTGTGTGTGTTTCTCTCCTTTTGGTTTTGCCATGAAATGATTAATTTCTTGTGTTTTCTTGGATGTACTTATTTGCTTTGTATTGGCTTATCCTCTGTAGGACTGGATTAGTAGAAAGATATTGTTTAAATTTGTCGTTGTTATGGAATATCTTGGTTTATCCATCTATGGTAATTGTGAGTTTTGCTGGGTATGGTAATCTGGGCTTAGGATCTGTAAGACATCTGTCCTGGTACTTTTGGCTTTTAGAGTCTCTGTTGAGAAGTCAGGTGTAATTCTGATAGGGCTGCCTGTGCATGTTACTTGGCCTTTTCCCCTTTCTATTTTTTTATATTTGTTGCTCTTGCATTTAGTGTTTTGATAACTATGTGACAGGAGGATTTTCTTTTCTGGCCCAATCTTTTCGGTGTTCTGTAAGCTTCATATACATTTATAGGCATCTCTTTCTTTAGGTTAGGGATATTTTCTCACTGATTTTGTTGTAAAATAATTTTGTTATAAAAATATTTTCTAGGCCTTCTTCTTGTACTTCTATTACTCTTAGCTTTGCTCTTTTCATAGCTTCCCAAATTTCCTGGATGTTAGAAATTTTTTTGGACTTAGTGTTTTCTTTGACCAATTTATCAATTTCTTCTTTTGTATCTATCTTCTGTGCCTGAGAATCTTTCTTTAAACTCTTATATTCTGTTGGTGATGCTTGTGCCTGTAGTTTCTGTTTTCTTCCCTAGGTTTTGCATCTCCTGGGTAGTCTCTATTTGTGTATTCTATATTGATTCTATTTCAATTTTTAAGTCTGGAACAGTTTTATTCACTTCTTTCACCTGTTTCATTGTATTTTCCTATATTTCTTTATACTTTTTGTTTCTTCTTTAAAGGCCTTGATCTGTTTGATTTATGTTTTCTTGTATTTCTTTAAAAGAGTTATTTCCTCTTTAAAGCCCTGTATCATCTTCATAAGATGAGATTCGGGTCTTTTAGGATATCTAGAGTTTGCTGGAGACCTGGATTCTGATGGTTCCATATTGCACTGGCTTTTGTTGATTTTGTTCTTGTTCTTACTTTTACTCATCTGGTTGTCTCTGGTGTTGTCTGGTATGGTAATTTTTGGTAGTAGCAGGCCTCTGTGGCTGGTTATCCTAGTGGTAGCAGGCCCCCCAGGAGGCAGGCAGAGCTATTACCTGGGGAGTGAAGGGCAGATCCAAGATTGACATTTCAATTCTTAACATCAATTCCCTAAACACAGTGGACCCACCTTTTAAAAGAAGCACTACTACTGCTTAAATCACAAATTGTTCCTCATAAACAGATATTGGGAGGCAAGGAGCCTGCCCAGTAATGGTTCTCCTTAGGAGATAGCCTATGGGGGTGGAACATTGGTGCAGGCAAAATTCGGTTTTGTAAAAATTGCTTAGTATAAATAATATTTAGACTCCTTGATTCCTCATTATTCTAGAGTCAGAAGCCCATGAGTTCAGATAAAATAACACCCATTATTTAACAGAAGTTGTGTGGGGGAGTGAGGTATGGGAGGTGGTGTGGAGTGGGGAGTGATTAAGTAAAGGATTGCTAGTGCTCCCTTCTCTGTTCAGGCATCCAGGATCCCCTCACTAGCTGACTAACTCTCTGTGAACCAGAGAGGAAAGAGTCACTCACACAGAAAACACACACTGGATGAAGCAGAAAATGACTTCATCATTATATATGGATGGATGGATAGATGGATGGATGGTTAGATGGAGAAGAGTTCCAGGAACCATCCCATCATTTTTATTTGTTTTCTCTGTCCTTTTCTATAGACAAAAGTTCTGAGAAAATTATCTTATAGGTAAAATGTTACACAAAAATATGAGTTACAAAAGGATGTTGATATTAAGTTCAAAGCAGTGTTTCCTTCTGTAAGCTCATTATAAATTCAAAGCAACAGTTTCTTACAGTCTTGTCTTATCATAGTGCACATATGTGTCTTCATCCTTGGATCTGACCTAAAATAAATGTTTTCCTTGAACTCAAATTTGTCCCAAACCTATTTATTTTTTAGTTTAATTCTGAAAGTTCATTGTGTTCCTTATTGTGCAGCCTTTACTTAGTATTATGAGGAATGGTCACATTCTATTCATGATTCTAACTTTATTATATCTTTCTAGCAAAACAACCATCTCTTAAAACTTGATTCCTAAGATTATTTGAATCAAATCAGGAACTCTATAAAATCATTAATTCGTCTAAACAGCATTAATTCATGACAGTTCATCTTTATGTTAATCTGTAGGAAATCTGCTCAATAGGGTGGGTTAATGCCCAGGGATTATTGTATTAGTTTAATAATGACATGAAAGGCATATTAGCTGCAAGGAGAAATCCTGAGATAAAGTCTCTTTGGGACCTTGCCTCCCAGAACTCACCCATTTTAGTTCATGCAAAACGGCAGACCACATCCAGGAAGGCCACTGCTAGCCTTAGCCTTTCCTAGATGGCTCCTGACAGTGGAAGAATTCAATAACCCATTCTCACCAATGAACAAGTTATATAGGCAAAGTCTAAATAGAGAAGTGCTAGAACTAACTGATGTTATAAACCAACAGAACCTAACAGATATTTACAGAGCATTCCACCCAAATACAAAAAAAAAAAAAAAATGTATCTTCTTAGAATCTCATGGGAATTTCTCCAAAATTGACCACATACTCAGACACAAAGCAAGTCTCTAAAGATACAAGAAAATTAAAATAACACCCTGAATTCTATCAGACTCCCATGAATTAAAGATAGACATCACCAACAACAGAAACAGCAGAAAGTTTAGAAATTCATGGAAATTGAATAAATCTCTATTCAATGAAAACTAAGTCAGGCCAGAAATTTTAAAAAGAAATTAGAGACATTTAATAGTTTAGTGACAATGAATATACAACATACTCAAACTTATGGGATACTATGGAAGGAAAGTTCACAGCTCTAAATGCCTATATAAAAAATTGGAGAGATCTCATACTAGCAATTTAACAATAAACTTGAACTCTCTAGAAGAAAAAAAAAACAGTAAGAATACCCAAGAGGTATAGATGGCAGGAAATAATCAAAATGAAGGCTAAAATCAACAAAATAGAAACAAAGTGAGCATTACAAAGAATCAATGAAACAAGGAGGTGGTTCTTTGAGAAGATAAACAGGATAGATAAATCCTTATCTAAACTAAAAGACAGAAAGAAAGATTATCCAAATTAATTAAATCAGAAACCACAGGGGGGCATAACAAGAGACATAGAGGAAATCCAGAGAATCCTAAGGGTATACTTTAGCAAAACATACCCCGCCAAATTTGAAAGTCTAAAAGAAATGAAAAATTTTCACAATAGATACCATTTACCAAAATTAAATCAAGATCAGATACACAATTTAAATAGACCTGTGAAACCCAAGGAAATAAAATCAGTAATTAACATCTCTCAACCAAAACAAGTCAAGGGCCAGACAATTTGAATGCAGAAATCTACCAGAATAAGTTAGCATCAATACTCACTAAATTATTCCACAAAATAGAAACAAAAGGAACATTCTCCAATGCTTTTATGAGGACACAGGTATGCTGACATCAAAACCATTATGTAATGACTCAACAAAAAAGAGCATTACAAAGCAGTTTCTACCATGAATATAGGTGCAAAAAATACCCAATAAAATACAGGTAAACAGAATCCAAGAAAACTTTCCAGAGATATAAGAATGACTCATCATATGAAAATCATTTTCCAACTCCTGTTTGGCCATGTGTAATGGACAACATGACGTAGTTCCTTCCCCTAAAACAAAACAGGTAGAGTGTGGACCTCCTTAAGGATGTTGATAGTTGTGGTGGGTGAAAGACTTGTGTGTATAATAGTGTACATATTTTCATATTTCTTTCTTTTTCTTTTTGGTTTTGTCTTGTTTTTTTCAAGACAGAGTTTCTCTGTGTAGCTCTGGCTCTCCTGGTACTCACTTTGTAGACCGGGCTGGCCTCAAACTCAGAAATCTACCTGCCTCTGCCTCCCAAGTGCTGGGATTAAAGGTGTGCACCACCCCTGCCCAGCTCACATTTCTCCTTCAAGAAGTTTTCTCTCTGCAAAGTTAATGACTCTATGATAATTGGAGACAGCACTAATCTGGGAGATGAGGGCATGTCTATGTCTCAGCAAAATGGTAGAATGCTGTGACTTTCAGGACAGCCTTTCAGGCTGTGGGAAAGAATACTGAAAACACCAGTTTGAAAATATATAATTTCTCAACCATGTAAAATATAGGGATGCAATACGAACTATAGAAGGAGCTTTACACATCTAAAGGAATGAGTGGTGATCACAAGGCAAGGTCCCACTCAGCTAAGTTTTTGTTTATGCTTACAAAGTAATGTTTTTTGCTTGCTGTTCTATTTCTAAGAATCAAGGAGCTAGGATCATTGGATGCTGATTCATGGTATAACCAAAAGTAACCTGGGGTAATGACTGAATTGATATGTAAAATAAAAAACTGGACTTTTGATCTGCAAGAGATCAGTTATCTAGAGAGATTTTAGAATAGCAAGAGAAAGCTATTATGAGCAGAGCAGAACACAGAGAACAATTGGAAAATGTGTCTTGAGCAGAACACAGAGAAAAAGAGCGGGGGGGGGGACAGGGGGGAAGCGGGAGGGGAGGGAGAGAGAAGAGAAGTCTTGAAAGCCATCTCAAGTCTTGGACCCATGATTTGACTTTGAGTTGTTTCTTTTGCCACTCCCAGTCATCCCTTCTCTCAGGAAACTGAACCTAGCTGAGGCTGGTTCTTTGCAATCTGTAAATATAACCCACCATATAAATATATGAAAAGAAAAAAAACCCTACATGATCTTCTATTATATGTCAAAATAGCCTTTGACAGAGGCTGGAGTGATAGCTCAGTGGTGAAGAGCATTGGCTGCAATTCCAAGCACCCACATGCCACCTGTCTGTTACTCCAGTTCCAGAGGATCTGGCACACAGATTCTCACACAGATATGCATGTAGGTAAAACACCAATGCACATAAATAAAAATTTAAAAAGCCTTTGACAAAATCCAATACACTTTGTGATAAAAATCCCCAAAATATTAGGAATACAAGGGACATAATAAAGGGACATTATACTTCAATATAATGAAAGCAATTTACAGAGAGCCTATACCCAACATCAAATTTAGTGGAAAGAAACTCAAAACAATTCCACTAAAGGTCGGGATTAAGATGAGGTTGTCCATTTTCTCCGTATCTATTCAATATAATTCTTGAAGTTTTAGCTAGAGAAATATGATAATTAAAGGACATCAAGGGAATATAAATTGAAAACTAAGAAGTCAACGTATTGTTATTTTTAAGTGATAAAATACATATAGATGATAGCATACACAAATTCCATCAGGGAACTCCTACACCTAATAAGTACTTAGAGCAAAATGGCTTGACATAAGATTATCTAAAAGAGAAAAATATCAATAGTCCTTCTGTATACAAATGACAACCAGATTGAGGAAAATATCAGGGAAACAACACTCTTCACAATAGCCTTAAATAATATAAAATATCTTGGGGTAACTCTAACCAAGCAAATAGTAAACTTGTATGATTAAAAACTTCAAGTCTGTGAAGAAAGAAATTGAAAAAAGATGTGAGAAGATAGAAAGATTTTCCATGCTCCTGGATCAGTAGGATTAACATAGTTAATATATCTATCCTCAAAAGCAATCTACGGGTATTTGTGCAGTGTTGGCACCAAGAAATACTAAATGCCATTTAAAGGTGCTTAGAAAGCAATATGAACAGAAGCATCAGAGGGCATCTGCAGACCCACATGTGATGACTGTGTAGCACCACTTGAGTGAGAGTTTCTGCTGTTTGGTGAATTTCTATGGGTCATATTTCTCATGTTTGATCAGTTTGATGTATCTTTTATACTGTGGGCCAGATCTGAGGAAGATGTGCTAGGCAAAACGTGATGTGGATCTTATTTTCACAAATTCTATTGTTATTTGGAATAAAAAGACCTTCTGTAGAGATGTGGTGACTCGATGGGAATACGAGCCTAAGTGAATTCAACAGCCTGAATTCATGACCTTAAAACACCAACTGCTAATAGAAAATGTAACCAATTTGCCACCTTTAGCATAGAAATATGTGTAACTGGACATCACGTCCTGATTTATTTTAATGTTCTGAATAAAAAAGAGGGTAGAAAAATGTGATTCCAGAGGAGGAGTGCTGTCCTCTAAAAGGCCTTTTAGTACAGAGAAATGGGGAGCATTGCATGTTACATGGCTTAGAGATGACATCAGAAGACAAACGCAGAGCAAGGGAAGCAGGAACATCTAAAGTTAAACTTCACCTATTCCATCTAAACAAATGCCAATCTGGTTTCTATATCAATTTGTATGGCTGTGAGAATTAATTCCTTACTTTTCTTTTTTTTTCATTTAGATTACAGATACTTTCAACTATATAAAGATGATATAAAGGGGTAGAAAGTGTGTGTGTGTGTGAATGAAAAACTGTATGTGAAATGGTGGGTGAGTATATAAGACTGAATTAGTGAAAGGTCAATATTTGACTTGTTATAGTTCAAAACTAATATTAAAATATTATGAGAAAAATACGAGTTTCTATAAATAAATTTACTTCATTAACAACAGGTTTACTGAATAATGCTTAATTTTTATAATTATATGTATTACTGCATGAAGAAGTTTGTCTAAAGGATCTTGGATGCTTTTGGTTTTTGGTCTTTGTTTCTTTGTCACAGAACATACACTTAATTCTTGATAAATTACTGCAGTGAGTAATTATTAGATAATTCTCAAAGGCACATAAAGGTAATTTTCACCAGGGCCAAACATAGGTAATTATTTCTCATTCAATTACCTGACAAATAAAATGTGTGTTGTCCATGTAGTTATGATTGTGGGGCCACTCACTGGAGTATGGTCTACCCACCAGGGCCACATCTTAAAGAAAACTGACTCTACCTCCCCTAATGACCATTAGCTGTAATGCTGGAATGTTGATTGGTATGATCTTGTACAGGACTTATGGAAGTATGGCTACTGTAAATTTATGAGTTCATTTGTCTTGTCCCAGTCCTCCTAACCTCTGGACATTATAACCTCTCTTCCCCATCATCTGTGATGTTTCCTGAGCCTTGGGAATAGGGCTATAATAGTGAAATCAGAGGGGATAATAATAGAATGTTTCAAAAGTCCTTCTTCCCCTTCTCTTTGTCCTGAATTCTTTATTTTCTTTTTTTCATGCCAGGGATTAAATCCAGGACCCCACATATGGTAAGTATATGCTTTTACTCCTAAGCTATGCCTCAGTTGCAAAGTTTTTCTTACTGTAGTATTTACTATGTTCTGTTCATTTGACCACAATAGCTATGCTGCCTTCCTATAATTTATAAACCAGTAGAAGAAAGTGAGGCACAGGTGTAGGTCATGTTTCAATCAATGAGCTTGTTTTAAACACATCAATATACCTTAAAGGGTATTTAACAGGATGTTAGTTGAGGTGTGGTGAATATGTGGATACTACAATGCAAATAATGCAAAATAGGATTTCATTATCTATCACAGGAGAATGGAGCATGCCTAGCAAACAGGTGAAGTTTCAGCAGTTGATCAAATACTGAACAGAGAACATGAAGTTCAGGTGTGTAGGAGAGAGAGCTCAGTAAAACAGACATGAACACCATGTTCACTGTTCAATACCATTGTGTTGTTAACATCAGCTATGGGATTATACTTGACTCGCAGGCTTTTTTTGTCTTGTTTATACAAATAAATAGAGCAAATATTTTTTCCATTTTTATGCTCATGAAAAATCATAAATTTAGGGAATACAATAGAACCTACAGACTGTTTGTGGCTGCAAAGATCAAGCTCTGGCTTCCTGACCAGAGTGAAATATCATGAAATCAGTATTCGGACCCTCACTTTATTCACAGTGAAATAAAGAAAGAAGGTGAGCACAAAGTAATGTGAAGGTGCTATTAACTGTAGCTGTGTTAAGACATCTAGGCAACATGTTCGTCCATTTATGTTTTTGAAATGCAGGTTTCACACACACACACACACACACATTTGAAAAGAATATTTATATACTAATTATTTATGAACTACAGTAAAATTAGAAACAAATTGGAAATATGGAAGATAAAGAATAAGTATCTAAATTATCATGAAGGTATTCAAGCACTAGAAACATATTTCAATAAAAATCCTTTGTGTACATTGTGTAGCAAGATAAAGCTAGTAAAATAAATTATAGCATATGAGAATATTATGAATTACATGGAGGTCGGTCAATGATCAACTTAATTCCAAAACCACTTAAACATTGTGTTAGCACATGAAAATTATGTCAATAAATTTGTCTTCTGAATGATTTATTTGGAATATAATACATATCATTTTGATTAGGTAAAGATTACATAAGAAATATGATCAAGGACTCATATACTTCATGAGACAGCCATGATAACATGTGAGGGATTAAAGAGATATGTTATATGTAGCAAAAGAGGGGAGTTTATTATTATTATTAGAAATAAAAAGCTTTAGAAGGAATCTAGTGTGTAGGGAGATGAATGCAGTCATTGGTGAGAGATTTAGGAAGTATTCATTAAACTGTTTGATCCTCTTTAGGGAAAAGTCTGGGACACTACCGTAGAACTAATTGAACTTGGGCTGCACAGATTAGATAATAAAGATTGTAAAATCAATGTTGCCCAAATAATAACAGAAGAGAAAAGAGTACAAGCTTTGAGCACACAATCTTGGGAAATGCACACTGCAACAGTACAAGAGAATTTAGAGAATCTACCCCAAAATAGAGAGGAAAATTAAAATGGAAGCTGAACACTAGAGGAGCACTAGGTAGAACTGCTTTGCTTAAGAATAAAGGAAGACTAAACATAGAACAAAAGTCTATGGACTTAATGATTGCAGGTTATCATAAGCTTTGAATTTTTGTAAGTTAATGAGTAGAACTTTCCACAGCTTAGAAGAAAAGTAGTAGGAAGTGAATCTGGAAATTGGAAGCCAGTCATGAGCTGCAGATAATTCTAGAATATGTATATAATAAACAACAACATAGATTTGCATATGCATATTTTCTATAATGAGAGGGAAATGCGAAGGTAATCCCTACTCCAGAACAAAGAAATCTAAGGTCAATAAGGAGAAAGAAAAAAAAAAGGGGGGGGGTCCCAAAAGAGGTATAGAGCAGGAAATTAAAATGAGTTATTGTAGCTAAGAACTGGCACCTCTGGAGTCAAGGAACTTGGTAAATGCATGCTCATCTCCCAACCTTAATTTCACCAGTGACTCGTTCAGCCACGCAGACTCTGTGTATATTCACTCCAGGAGCTCAAGGACCCTCCTCCAGGCCTTAGAGAGAAGTTACAAGGGTGCAAAGCATGTGAGACTTATTAATAATGAGACCTGTCAGTAGTGGAGCTGGAGGTGTGCAAGAGATGCACATGAGTCAAACACTTGCCTGGTCTTCTGGTAATAGGCCAGTGCAATGGGTACCAATCACTAGCCAGTGTTCCATTCTGGTTCTGTGTCTTTCCCTCCACTTGCTTGGCAGTTTGAGATGGGAAGGGTGATATCTTCCTTCAAATGTCAGTTTATGGCAGAGTAGTGCTAAGTAAATCTGTAAGATTAATGGAAAAGAGGACCCCATTCAAGCCAGATTTACTACATAGTCATCACTTACCTGCTAAAATATTTTTTTCTAATGAACTATTTTTTTTAAAAAGATTTTTAGAATTCAAATTCTAAATGGAATGTCTCTTTTAGAATGACAGTTGCTTTCACAGGCTGATTGTGATTTTGGAAAATCACCACGGTAAGTGCATGTGGGAGGATGAGGAGTGAGCAGCAAAGGAGGAACTGTCAGAAGTGGGTGGGGCCAGGTTGTGAGGAGGATATTTGTGAGGAGTTGAAGGCATGTTGTAGGGTAAACCATGTACAACACAGAGATTTCTGGTACTGGCTGCTCTCTTTTGTTCATTGTCTGGTAAGAGAGTTAAAGCAGTGGCACCGCCACCCTTCCAGCTCAGAGATCAAAATTTTACCAGCTTCTCTTTGTCTTCAGTTCCTCCCACCTCTGTGCTGATGAAGGAAATGTCAGTGAATAGGCAAGCATGCAGCAAGAATGAGCCAATTTAAAAAGTAAAATGAAACTTGGTTCTATTCAGCATTCATATTATACTATAGGAGGTTTACTGAAAAGGTTCTTAACCAACTAAAGCAAAATGGTGACCTCTCTCCAACTATACATGCACTAAAATTCATACTTTATTCTGGCCTGGGTGATGACAAATGGACTTTAAATATTTTTCTTTTATTTAGATCATCTAACCATCTCTATTCTTGATTTCATGAAAACTATATCCAAAGTATAGAGTCTTTAATAGTTATTAAGATATTTAGTTAGTTTATGTGTATAGATATTTTGTATACATGCATATATGGGCACCACAAGTCTGTCATGCCTAGTGCCTGCAGATGTCAGAAGGCACTGGATCTCTTTGAACAGGAATTATAGATGGTTATGGGCTACTATGTAGATGCTGAAAGACAAACCCTGATCCTTTACAAGGGCAACAAACAGTGTCCCATCTCTTGAACCCCCCCCAAAGGGTAGGTCCTTAATAACAACAAACTCAAAGGATGAAAAAGAAAAATCGACGACCTTCCCCAAGTTAACTAAAGGCTGAAGAGATCAAAGGGGCCACTTGTTCCACTGCTCCCAGTCCTTAAGGTCAAAACCAAATGTGAGCTCTCAGATGTATTGAAGTCTACTTCCTCAGATATTTGTGACTGAATTCATGGAAGGGATGGGAGGGAAAATGGTATTTGCTATTTCAACATAGTGGTCATGTTGCTACTAACACTCACACACACACACATATAAATATAAATATATATATATATATATATATATATATATATATATATATATATAAAACTATGTCAATTCCTCAATTCATGACTTAAAGTTTCTATCCCATGTTAGCCACATTTGAGCTTATATATAGGTTTGTGCTATTAATAGTTTGTGTGTGTGTGTGTTTAGCATTAAACCAAAGTCATGCTCTTGAACAGTAAAACTCTTTATATCTTGGATATCTAATGCTTTCTGCAGTCCTTACTTCTTCCAAATCTTCCTTGTATAATAGACTAATGAATTTCACTCATGCACTTAACCAGTCCAGTTACATTCTTTTCTGCTTATCATTTTATCGGCTAATATCATGGACCATTCTCTACTCATTATAGAACTGAAGATGGGTTATTGAAGTGGTAAGGTTGTAAGCATGGTAGTAGCATATAATCTTCAGGCTTTAGCTGATCCCTCTGATACCAAATCATATCCACATGAAGGCCTTCATCTGTCCTAAGGCACAGTAAACACAAAACACACTGGGATCAGGTCCATCATGATTCAAAGTGCCTGATTGGCAGATGAGAAGGTTACATAGATGAATCAAAAGTATTATTTTTGTGCTTCTTGATGAACAACTCTTTCACTTTCAGTGTAAATTAACATTTTTTCGATGGGAACAGACAACCAGACATGGATGCATGAATTTATCCTCCTTGGCCTGTCCAGTGACTGGAATACTGAAGTCTCTCTCTTTATCCTGTTCTTGCTGATGTACCTGGTGACAGTATTGGGGAACTTCCTCATCATTGTTCTGATCAGACTGGACAGCAGACTCCACACTCCCATGTATTTCTTTCTCACCAACCTGTCCCTGGTGGATGTGTCTTATGCCACAAGCATAGTCCCCCAGCTGCTGGCTCATTTTCTTGCCACACACAAGGCAATCCCATTTCTGAGCTGTGCAGCCCAGTTATTTTTCTCTCTGGGCTTAGGAGGGATTGAGTTTGTCCTATTAGCAATGATGGCCTATGACCGTTATGTGGCAGTGTGCAATCCACTGAGATACTCCGCCATAATGCATACAGGACTTTGCAGTAGGATGGCTATTGTTTCTTGGGTTGGTGGTTCCATCAACTCAGTCATGCAGACTGCTATCACCTTCCAACTGCCCATGTGCACGAACATGTACATAGACCATATATCCTGTGAGCTTCTTGCTGTGGTGAGGCTGGCTTGTGTGGACACCTCTGCCAATGAAGTTGCTATCATGGTATCCAGCATCATTCTCCTGATGACTCCATTCTGCCTGGTCCTCCTATCCTACATCCAGATCATCTCCACCATCCTCAAAATCCAGTCCAAAGAGGGAAGAAAGAAAGCGTTTCACACCTGTGCCTCCCACCTCACTGTGGTTGCCCTGTGCTATGGCATGGCCATTTTCACGTATATACAGCCCCACTCCAGCCCCTCTGTCCTACAGGAAAAGTTGATTTCTCTATTCTATGCGATTTTGACACCCATGTTGAACCCCATGATTTACAGTCTAAGAAATAAGGAAGTGAAGGGGGCTTGGCAGAAATTACTGGGAAAATTCTCTGAGTTCACATCAAAACTGAAAACCTGAGGAATCTTGAACACCACTGAAGAAAAAGGCTTTGCTCCTGTGTTCTGCACCCAACTCAGATGTGACAGTCATTTCCATGGAGATAAAGGTGGGGCTGACACGTCATGACTGGTGATGTGACTGGTGATGTTATGCAGGTGGCTGAGTGACTGTGCTAGGGTATGGGTGTGGGTCTATTTTATGTCACAGCTGAGTGTACACAGCTGAGTGTCACAGCTGAGTGTACACTGGAGCTAACCTGCACTGTCACTGAGATCACACTATTACTCAATCTTGATTTATACAGCATGACAACTTGAAAAAAAACACTAACCTTTCAATTTTTTTTTTTTGCATTGCTTAATATCATAAACCTCTTCTTGACTTTTACATTGTCCACAAAGTATTCTATACAAGTATGTACGTCAATATCTTTCAGAAAAGTTTATTGTGTTTCCAGGAGGCTGGAAATGCATCTTTAAGTCTGTAGACTCAAATAATGCATACTCTGTGTAATCAGAGGCAGCTACCAAGTGAGTCAACATTTGGAAGAAACTGTTGTTAAAGCCTTTAAGATGTATAACTACCTACATGTAGCACCAATGGCTTTCTGTTAATATCAACAACTGCAGAAAGAACATGAGGCTCTTACTTTATCTTTAAAGGGATCAACCAAAGGTTTTCATATACTCAGTTACTAGACAGTTAAAACCTTTAACTTTCAGGTACTAATAGACAGCTTTCAACCAATTTCATTGCATATATATGGTGTCTATGTAAAATATGGAATAGGACTAATTACTAAAAACTTTACAAGTGCTTTCTCTAAATTGTAGAAGCAAGATAAATCCCAATATTATGACACATGATGTATAAGAACTCAATGACAATGTCTGTAAAAGGGAAGCTGTTTCTGCTAGAGGCAAACAGTGGTATTACCTATGTAATACCTACATTTCATTCTCACAGAGGAAGACACAGGAAGAGGCTGTATATTCCCAGCTGTGACTGTTCTTTTGGACACGTTTGTAAAATTTTTACATTCCATGGCATGTTTATCCTTAAGCATTGCCCCCCCACCCCAATTTGTCTAAAGTCTTTATGTGAAAATGGTTTTTCAGCTTTTATAACTTAGGAAACAGAAATAGTGAGGGCACTGGTTATGTATACAGTAACAGACTAGCACAGTCACACATTCTGTTAGAATTACATATTTTTTATTTTGTTTTATATGGCTTTTAAGACTTTTTTATGGATTAAACCTTATGTAAATTAAGATATTTCTTGAAATAACAGTTCTCTCATGTGTGGGAAAGACATTCTCAGTAGAAGGTGGAAAAGTGTTGTTGCTTCAGTGAGAAGGTGAAACAGTGTTTTAATAAAGTCACTACATATAACTTTTCAAAAAGTTGGGCACTGAAAGGTGCTGGGTGTATTTAATCTCAGGCCCACCCTGAGAAGTGGGATATGGTTTTATGCATCCATTTTCCACCATGAGAATAAACTGTTTGGAACCATGGACTATCTTTTTTTACCAAGATCCACAGCGGGGAGCCATGAAGGAGGCCTTTGCCTACAGAGCTGCAGACTAATCTTCCATAGAAGGCCTCTCTGCACTCATACCCACAACTGCCACCAAACCTGCATTTGCCAAACTAAAGACAATCACACCCTGCTGGAACAAGCCAGATCTCTCTTTCTTGCTCCCCACCATATAGCCCCATAGCCTGGAGCTCTACAATGTCCCCAGCCTTAGCTCCCCACTCCATTCTCTGCTCTTCTGAGACTCCCAGCTGTGTCTGAGAATCCCACAGCCCAGCCTCATCACAGGTCCAGGGACTCCCCTAACCAGCTCCAGCTTTCCCACACCTGAGACTGTGCTTTTCCACCCCTGAGGTTGTGTCTCAGCTCTTCTCTATAGCCCAGAACCCATACCAGCAGTGATGTGGGATAAGCACATTCAAACTTCCCTCGACCTACTTTCTGAATCAGCCATGCCCTGTGGCAGAGCAGACTTAGTCCGGCAACACTATAGGAAGATACTTTCAAATAAAACTTTTTCTAATAATTATTAACCATAAACGGTCACTTGAGGTTTTTTTTTAAAGCACAATTTCATAAAAATTACTGTTCAAATAAAAATCTCCATAAGACAAATGTAGAGCAATAGCATACCAAGTCTCTGAAAATCCTTTAAACTATATTATTATTATATCTCCCAATTTCCTTTTCTTAGCACTGGAATTACTTTTTCAATAGCACTATCCTGTTCATCTCAGTTGAGCTTTCTGTGCAGTTAGGATATTTTAATGACATACTGACGGAATACATTTTTTTCCTGCCCTTCAGACTCTATATCACCTGTTATACTTAGAAGCTTTATTGGGCTCTGAAGGATTATAGTAGACCTGAGCATAGCAATCATGTTTCTGGCAGGCCTTGCCCTTCCCCCATTTCCTCTTACTTGCTAAACTGTTAGATTACATTCGTAAAGCTAGTCACTAAGGTCTATTCCCTTACTTGGCTACTCCTTTCCCATGAGGCTGACTACCAAGGTCCAGCTATAAAAGTATTGAAGTCCAGAAATCAAAAGCCTCCTTTTGGTTATCCTAATTAACATGGTAAATCAAAAGAAACCAACTCATCCTAACACAAGCTTTCTCTTTTTCTCTTTATAAACTGCCATTTTTCTATGGGCAATGTCTGTCTCTTCTCTATCCAGAGACAGTCATTTATTCTTCCAAGGAAAATATCCCTTCTTCCCTCTCTTGTTACATTTCCCTTCTCCCTTGCTCTGTATCTCTTGCCTTTGTCTCTTACATCTTATCCTTTGTCCCTCCGGGACTTCAAGGAAATGAGAATAGGAGAGCCACATGTACAGGAATGCTAAGGTTGAGGTCTGTCACCACCTGCTACCTGGAAGTTCAGCATGTTTATTAGGTATGACACAGGGGTGGGGATAAGCTATTTTCTAGAGAAGGTATCTGCAGGTAAACATCAGAGGGAGGAAGCTGTAGTTGTCGGTTTGCATATAGTGGTTAACTGTCCATAAATACTCATACTCCAATGCCAAGGACAGTTTTGCCATTTATTTTGAGCCTGACTCATGGGGGAAAATGGCTTTGCTGATTGATATGAGTCCAAGGCCTTGGTCTCCTTGACATGACTATGTACTTGTCAATAGTGTGAATTCACTCACAATTTCACTCACACAAAACTTCCTCCACTCCCTCCAAAGTAGAACCTCATGGATGGTAACAATCTTTCTACAAGAGACACACAGTGCTATTTTTTTTCTCTGCACGCTACAATAGTTGTCAATATTTCCTCAGAAAGGAATTAGATTTTGTGTGCATGTTTTGTATATGTTGGGCCTTTTGCTGGTTTAATCTTATTCATGCAGTTACAGTGGCTGTGAGTATATATGTACAACATCTCAATTATAGCAAGTAGTCAATGTTTCCCAGAATTTATCCACCATCTTTGACTCTTGCCATCTTTCTTGTTCCTTTTTTGAGAAGACTTCTCAGCCCTGGGGTGGGGATTAATATAGGTGACCTATTTAGGCCACAGCAATGCACCATATTCTATTCTCTGCACTTTGACCAGTTGTGAGTTTCTGTGTTGATAGTCATCTACTGCAGATATAGGTTTCTTCAGTAAAGATGGAGAACTAAAATTTTGGCTTGTAAACATAAATAGTATGCAGTTTAAATCTATATTCATTCTTCTGAATAAGTATAGTAAGCTCTCCCCTAGGGCCTATGAGTTTCCCAGTCATGAGCTATTGACCCAGTTAACAGTTTCAGGCATGAATTATATCATGTGGAATGTGTCTTAACATCTGATTGGAAAATGGTTAGTTATTCCTAAAACATTTGTGTCACTATTACACCATTGTATCCAATGGATTTCTAACACAAATTAGTAGCTATTAACATAATGGACTAAATAATGTTTTCTAATTAGGGCTAATGTGTGGGTTGCATATTATTCAAAGAAGACCTAATACCAATACTCTTCAAACTATTCTACAAAATAGAAACAGAAGGAACACTACCCAATTCATTTTATGAAGCCACAATTACTCTGATTCCTAAACCACAAAAAGATCCAAAAAAGAAAGAGAACCTCAGATCAATTTCCCTTATGAATATTGATGCAAAAATACTCAATAAAATTCTCAAAACCCAAGTTCAAGAGCGCATTAAAAGGAACATCTATCATGATCAAGTAGGTGTCATACCAGGGTGCAGGGATAGTTCAATATACACAATTCCATCAATGTAGTCCACTACATAAACAAGCTCAAAGAAAAAAACCACATGATCATTCCATTAAATGCTGAGAAAGCATTTGACAAAATCCAACACCCCTTCATGATAAAAGTCTTGGAAAGGTGAGGAATTCTAGGCCCATACCTCGACATAGTAAAAGCAATATATAGCGAACCAGTAGGCAACATCAAATTAAATGGATAGAAACTTGAAGTAATCCCACTAAAATCAGGGACTAGACAAGGCTGCCCACTCTCTCCCTACCTATTCAAAATAGTAATCAAAGTCTTAGCCAGAGCAATTAGGCAACAAAAGGAAGTAAAAAGGATAAAAATTGGAAAGGAAGAAGTCAAAATATCACTATTTGCAGATGATATGATCATATACATAAGTGACACCAAAAATTCCACCAGAGAATTCATAAACCTGATAAAAAGTTCAGCAAAGTTGTTGGATATAAAATTAAACAAATCAGTGGCATGACTCTACACAAAGGATAAACAGGCTGAGAAAGAAATTAGGGAAACAACACCCTTCACAATAGCCACAAATAGTATAAAATACATTAATGTGACTTTAACTAACAAGTGAAAGATCTGTATGATAAGAACTTCAAGTCTCTGAAGAAAGAAATTGAGGATCTTAAAAGATGGAAAGATCTCCCATGCTCATTGATTAATAGGATTAATATAGTAAAAATGGCCGTCTTGTGGAAAGCAATCTACAGATTCAATGCAATCTCCAGCAAAATTCCAGCACAATTCTTCATAGAGTTAGAAAGAGCAATTTGCAAATTCATCCGGAATAACAAAAAACCCAGAATAGCAAAAACTATTCTCAACAGTAAAAGAAATTCTGGTGCAGCCATCTTGGTTCCTGGATCCCTCCGAGACTAGTCTGTGCAGGTGAGAGTGTGGACTACAGAAGCTAACAGCTTCTGTGGCAGGCCAAAACAACACAGCTTCTGGGACATGTCCTGTTTTGGGCCTTCATCTTCGGCCAGGAGGGAGGTCCAAACACCAGATATCTGTGCACTTTCCCTGTAAGAGGAGAGCTTGCCTGCAGAGAGTGCTCCGACCACTGAAACTCAGAGGAGAGAGCTTGTCTCCCAGGTCTGTTGATAGAGGCTAACAGACTCACAAGAGGAACAATCTTTAACCAGAGACAACTATAACAACTAACTCCAGAGATTAACAGATGGCAAAAGGTAAACGTAAGAATCTTACTAACAAATAACAAGACCACTCAGCATCATCAGAACCCAGCACTCCCACCTCACCCAGTACAGGGCACCCCAACACACCCGAAAAGCTAGACCCGGATTTAAAACCATATCTCATGGTGATGGTAGAGGACATCAAGAAGGACTTTAATAACTCACTAAAAGAAATTCAGGAGAATACTGTTAAACAGGTAGAAGACCTGAAAGAGGAAGCACAAAAATCTCTTAAAGAATTGCAGGAAAACATGACCAAACAGGTGATGGAATTGAATAAAAAAAATCCAAGACCTAAAAAGGGAAGTAGACACAATAAAGAAAACCCAAAGTGAGGCAACACTGGAGATAGAAACCCTAGGAAAGATATCTGGAACCATAGATGCAAGCATCAACAACAGAATACAAGAGATGGAAGAGGGAATCTCAGGTGCAGAAGATTCCATAGAGAACATCGGTACAACAATCAAAGAAAATGGAAAATGCAAAAAGATCCTAACACAAAACATCCAGTTTCTAGACAGATACCAGGTAGCAAATTTAAATCAAGATCAGGTTAATGATATAAACAGTCCTATATCGCCTAGAGAAATAGAAGCAGTCATTAATAGCTTCCCAAACAAAAAAGCCCAGGACCAGATGGGTTTAGTGCAGAGTTCTATCAGACCTTCAAAGAAGATCTAATCCCAGTTCTTCACAAACTATTCTACAAAATAGAAACAGAAGGTACTCTAACCAACTCATTCTATGAAGCCACAATTACTCTGATACCTAAACCACAAAAAGACCCAACAAAGATAGAGAATTTCAGAACAATTTCCCTTATGAATATCGATGCAAAAATCCTCAATAAAGTTCTCGCTAACCAAATCCAAGAACACATCAAAACAATCATCCATCCTGACCAAGTAGGTTTCATCCCAGGGATGCAGTGATGGTTCAATATACGGAAATCCATCAATGTAATCCAGTATGTAAACAAACTCAAAGACCAAATCCACATGATCATCTCCTTAGATGCGGAGAAAGCATTTGACAAAATCCAATACCCATTCATGATAAAAGTCTTGGAAAGATCAGGAATTCAAGGCCCATACCTCAACATGATAAAAGTAATCTACAGCCAACATCGAAGTAAATGGTGAGAAGCTTGAAGCAATCCCACTAAAATCAGGGACTATACAAGGCTACCCACTTTCTCCCTATCTATGCAACATTATACTAGAAGTCCTAGCCAGAGCAATTCGACATCAAAAGGAGATCACGGGGATACAATGGAAAGAAAGAGGTCAAAATATCACTTTTTGCAGATGATATGATAGTATATATAAGTGACCCTCAAAATTCCACCACAGAGCTCCTAAACCTGATAATCAGCTTCAGTGAAATAGCTGGATAGAAAATTAAGTCAAACAAGTCAATGTCCTTTCTGTACACAAAGGATAATCAGGCTGAGAAAGAAATTAGGGAAACAACACCTTTCTCAATAGTCACAAATAATATAAAATACCTTGGCATGACTCTAACTAAGGAAGTAGAAGATCTGTATGATAAGAACTTCAAGTTTCTGAAGCAAGAAATTGAAGAAGATCTCAGAAGATGCAAAGATCTCCCATGCTCATGGATTGGCAGGATCAACATTGTAAAAATGGCTATCTTGCCAAAAGCAATCTACAGATTCAATGCAATCAATCCACATCAAAATTCCAACTCAATTCTTCAACGAACTAGAAAGGGCAATCTGCAAATTCATCTGGAATAACAAAAAAACCAAGCATAGGGAAAACTCTTCTCTTAGGATAAAAGAACCTCTGGTGGAATCACCATGCTTAACCTAAAGATTTACTACAGAGCAATTGTCATAAAAACTGCATCGTAATGGTATAGTGACAGACAAGTTGACCAATGGAATAGAATTGAAGACCCAGAAATGAACCCATACACCTATGGTCACTTGATCTCTGACAAGGGAGCTAAAACCATCCAGTGGAAAAAAGACAGCATTTTCAACAAAAGGTGCTGGCACAACTGGTGGTTATCACGTAGAAGAATGTGAATTGATCCATTCCTATCTCCTTGTACTAACGTCAAATCTAAGTTGAATAAGCAACTCCACATAATTCCAGAGACACTGAAACTTATAGAGGAGAAAGTAGGGGAAAGCCTCGAAGATATGGGTACCGGGGAAAAATTCCTGAATAGAACAGCAATGACTTGTGCAGTAAGATCGAGAATCGACAAATGGGACCTCATAAAATTGCAAAGTTTCTGCAAGGCAAAAGACACCATCAATAAGACAAAAAGACCACCAACAGATTGGGAAAGAATCTTTACCTATCCTAAATCAGAAAGGGGACTCATATCCAATATATATAAAGAACACAAGAAGGTGGACTCCAGAAAATCAAATAACCCCATTAAAAAATGGGGCTCAGAACTAAACCAAGAATTCTCACCTGAGGAATACTGTATGGCTTAGAAGCACCTGAAGAAATGTTCAACATCCTTAATCATCAGGGAAATGCAAATCAAAACAACCCTGAGATTCCACCTCACACCAGTCAGAATGGCTAAGGTCAAAAATTCAGGTGACAGCAGATGCTGGCGAGGATGTGGAGAAAGAGGAACACTCCTCCATTGTTGGTGGGATTGCAAGCTTGTACAACCACTCTGGAAATCAGTCTGGCGGTTTCTTACAAAATTGGACATAATACTACCAGAGGATCCAGCAATACCTCTCCTGGGCATATATCCAGAAGATGTTCCAACTGGTAAGAAGGACACATGCTCATAGCAAGGCCACTATGTTCATAGCAGCCTTATTTATAATAGCCAGAAGCTGGAAAGAACCCAGATGCCCCTCAACAGAGAAATGAATACAGAAAATGTGATACATTTACACAATGGAGTACTACTCAGCTATTAAAAAGAATGAATTTATGAAATTCCTAGGCAAATGGATGGACCTGGAGGGCATCATCCTGAGTGAGGTAACCCAATCCAAAGGGAACTCACACAATATGTACTCACTGATAAGTGGATATTAGCCCAGAAACTTAGAATACCCAAGATAGAAGATACAATTTTCTAAACATATGAAACTCAAGAAGAATGAAGACCAAAGTGTGGACACTTTGCCCCTTCTTAGAATTGGCAACAAAACACCCATGAAAGGAGTTACAGGGACAAAGTTTGGAGCTGAGATGAAAGGATGGACCATGTCGAGACAGTCATATCCGGGGATCCATCCCTCCCATAATCAGCTTCCAAACGCTGACACCATTGCATACACTAGCAAGATTTTGCCTAAAGGACCCAGATATAGCTGTCTCTTGTGAGACTATGCTGGGGCCTAACAAACACAGAAGTGGATGCTCACAGTCGGCTATTGGATGGATCACAGGGCTTCAATGGAAGAGCTAGAGAATGTACCCAAGGAGCTAAAGGATCTGCAATCCTATAGGTGGAACAACAATATGAACTAACCAGTACCCGCCCGGAGCTAATGTCTCTAACTGCATATGAATCAGAAGATGTCTTAGTAGGCCATCAGTGGAAAGGGAGGCGCATTGGCCATGCAAACTTTATATGCCTCAGTACAGGGGATCTCCAGGGCCAAGAAGTGGGAGTGGGTGGTTGGGGGAATGGGTGGGGGAGTGTGTGGGGGACTTTTGGTATAGCATTGGAAATATAAATGAAATAAATACCCAATAAAAAAAGAAAATATCATCCTGAGTGAGGTAACTGAGTCACAAAAGAACACACATGGTATGCACACACTGATAAGTGAATATTAGCCCAGAAGCTCAGTTTACCCAAGATACCATTCACACACCATATGAAGCTCACGAAGAATGAAGACCAAAGTGTGAATACTTCAGTCCTTCTTTGAAGGGGGAACAAAATACCTGTGGGAGGAGATACAGAGACAAAGTGTGAAGCCAAGACTGAAGGAAAGTCCATCCAGAGACTGCCCTACCTGGGGATTCATTACATATACAATTATCAAACCCAGACACTATTGTGGATGCCAACAAGTTCTTGTTGACAGGAGCCTGATATAGCTCTCTCCTGAGAGGCTCTGTCAGTACCTGACAAATACAGAGGTGGATGCTCTCAGCCAACCATTGGCCTGAGCACAAGGTCTCCAATGGAGGAGTTAGAGAAAGGACCCAAGGAGATGAAGAGGTTTGCAACCCCATAGGAGGAACAACAATATGAACCAATCAGTACCCCCAGAGCTCCCAGGGACTAAACCACCAACCAAAGTGTGCACATGGAGGGACTCATGGCTCCAGCTTCATATGTAGTAGAGTATGTCCTTGTTGGACATCAGTGGGAGGAGAGGCTCTTGGTCCTGTGAAGGCTTGATGTCCCAGTGTAGGGGAATGCCAGGACACAGAAGCAGGAGTGGGTGGGTTGGTGAGCAGGGGGGACGGGGATGGGCTAGGTGGTTTTTGAAAGGGAAACGAAGAAAGGGAATAACATTTAATATGTAAATAAAGAAAATAATAAAAATTAATTTTACTAATATATTTCACTTTTATATAATATTAATATAACAGTAATATGTTATTCTATTAATGTAGTAGTGTATTAATTACTACAATGTTGATATTTTAATAAATATCAATGTTGATATAGTTAATAAATAATATATCTATTAATAACTGATAAAATATATAGTAAGTAAGCTTATAACTATTCCCAATAACTTTATTTTATTTTATTATTTTAAAATTTTTTTATTAGATATTTTCTTCATTTACATTTCAAATGCTATCCCAAAAGTCCCCTATACCCTCCCCCAGCCCTGCTCACCTACCCACTCACTCCCACGTCTTGGCCCTGGCGTTCCCCTGTAGTGGGGCATATAAAGTTTGCTAGACCAAGGGGCCTCTCTTTCCAATGATGGCTGACCAGGCCATCTTTTGCTACTTAAGCAGCTAGAGACACCAGCTCTGGGGGTACTGATAAGTTCATATTGTTGTTCCACCTATAGGGTTACAGACCCCTTCAGCTCTTGGGTATTTTCTCTAGCCCCTCCATTGCGGGCCCTGTGTTCCATCCAATAGCTGACTGTGAGCATCCACTTCTGTTTTTGCCAGGCACTGTCAAAGCCTCAAACGAGACAGCTATATCAGGGTCCTTTCAGCAAAATCTTGCTGGCGTATGCAGTAGTGTCTGTGTTTGGTGGCTGACTTTTTAAAATACCCATTGTATTCATATGTTTCTTAGTCACTTAAAGTTTTCTCCCCCTTTCCCATTCCCATTTACAGTTTTTAGTACCTCTGTCCTGTTATAATTGACAAAACTTGGGCTTAAAGTGTGGGTCGTTGTTATTATTATCTACCTATAGAATCTTATCTTCTGAGTCTTGAGTTGAGTAAACAGAGAGAGCATTATGATCAAAGAGAGAGTGGTTCTCTCTTTTAATGGTGGGCACAATGCACAGGGCTTAGATGTAGGGAGCTGAGTATTTGTTGGTGGAGAGTTCTAGTTCCCAAGACACTGACTGGACAAGAGCTGCTCAGAAAAGTCATACCTCCTTTAAATATCCACATGAAAAATTTTCGTCAATGACATTAAAAACACTATAGTAAGTCACTGCTATTTTGGGATTGTTTGTTTCAGCAATTAGTGTACCTTTGATCATGTAATGAGATCATAGCTTGGGTATACTCATTTTAAAAATATCCTCTGTGCACCTAGCTAGCACTGTGCTATTTACAGATAACAGATGTTCTTTGATTTCCAACAGCTCACAAATGAATCAACTTTTAGTAACTCAGAATTTTTAAATATTATCAATGCATTTAATATTATTTTAGTTTGTTTAAAATTAGATAAGCACACATTTTAAATTATACTCAGTAAATGTACTAATTTGTTACTGTGTAAGAATCTTCTACTCTAGGTGGAACAACATTATGAACTAACCAGTACCCCCAGAGCTCATGTCTCTAGCTGCATATGTAGCAGAAGAAGGCCTGGTCGGCCATCATTGGGAAGAGAGGACCCTTGGTCTTGCAAACTTTATATGCCCCATTACAGGGGATTGCCAGGGCCAAGATGTGGGAGTGCGTGGGTAGGGGAGCAGGGCGGGGGGGGAGGGTGTAGGGAACTTTCAGGATAGCTTTTGAAATGTAAATAAAGAAAATATCTAATAAAAAAAAGTAAAAAAAAGAATCTTCTACTCAAAATACGATTCAAATTATAGAAATTAACAAACACCTGCTGTTAAACATGGTTTTATTAGTATTATAACCTTATATATAGTAATGTTTATGCTTTTGCACATTTTTACAAGTTTTGAAAAGTGGACACACTTATGTATCACTGTGATGAAGATATAGAGATGTTTTATTCCTTCAAACATATTATCTTTTAAATGCTATCTTCTCCTTTGAACAACACTCACTAGGAATCACAGTTCAGGTTCATGCAATTGTCTATTGTAAAATACTATATGACTGGAATCTTATTTCAGAGTCTGTCTTCTTTTGTTAGCACACTGCATTTTGCACATAGCATATCGATGTTGCAAATCCCAGTGATTGTTTTTTTTTTGTTATTGTTGAATAATAGTCCATTTCATTGACGTCCCGTAAGTTTGTCAATGTATTATTTATGAGTACATTATGATTATTCCTAGCATTTAAGAATAATGAAAGAACGTTGTAAAGCATTCAGCAAACTGTTTTTACTTCTGTGGGATGAAATAAAATCTGACCTAAGAATTGATGACTAGTTTGTTTGGCAAAGGGATATTTAAGTTCTTTAAAAGTGCCAAGCTATTTTTAAAAGTTGTTGCACCAACTGAGAATGTATGTGCTAACAATACAAGCCACCACCAGTTCCTCTTTAAAAACAGCTGTCAAGGCCAGTTTCATACTCTTTAAGTAAGTGCCGAGTAGCCTTTCTTTGAGGATTTTATTTGCAGTGACTAAAGAATGCTAATGTTGAATATTTTTTCCTGTGATACTCAAATCTCTGTAATCCTTTGAGGCATCTACTAAATCTCCCATTCAGCTTTCACTGTTATTTTGTTGCTGTTGAGTTCCGAGAATTTGTTAGATACTTTGGACACTTACTTTATGAGATACATTTTTTTTTATTCTCCTGAAGGAATCAAGAAGCAGAGCTTTAATTTTAAAAGATATATTTCTTTTTATATGTGTGTGTTGTCTGTACATTCTTGTGCAGTAGATGTCTGCCTGAAAAGCAGGAAGACTAGTAAGGAAGGCATCGGTTCTGGTTCTCCTGAATATAATGTATTAACAAATGTGACCCACCGTGTGGGTGCAGGGAACCCATACCCAGTCCTCTGCAAGAGAAGCCTGTGGTCTTAACTGCTGAACCAACCTAAAGGTTTTAATTTTGAAGAAAGTAAATAAACACACTTCATTTATGATCACAATTTTGATGCCTTACTGGGAAAACAATTTGGATAATCAAAGGTCATATTTCACTAATTCTCTGCTCCATTACATTTGAATATCCCATGCATTTTATCTGCCAAAGGTATTCTGAGATATGTTGTGTCTGTTCTTCACGGTCTAAATCCACGATCTTTGTTTTAGTGCGGTTGTCTAGCTGTTTGTTACCATTGCTGTAAAGTCAATATTTTCTGCATTAAATTTTCTTCATACTTTTCTAAAAATCTATATTTCACTGGAATCAGTTCACTCAAATTATATACACAATTACCCAAAGCAAGCAATTTGTCTCTTTAATACTACTTTTTGCAATGCCAAATTTATGAATCAATAGTAGCTTGTCTTTTTTTAAATGCTTCTGGAAGGAAATGATTCAATTTCTAAGTAGATATTTAGCAGGTCACTTTTCTGTGCAAGAGAGACTATTTAAAGTGGGGAGAACAGAAGGAATTGTGCAGTGAGCAAGTAGGTGAGTGTGAGTGCATGCACGTCTAGGGGAGTATTGAGTGTGTGTGGTGAGTGTGTGTATCGTGCGTGTGTGAGAAAGTGTATGTGAACTTGTGAGTGTGTTTGTGAGTCTGTGAGTGTGTGTGTATGAGAAAGAGAGTGTGTGTGTGAGTATGTGTGAGAGACAAAGACAGAAGTGGGATTATGTGTATGTGTGTGTGTGGGGGGGTGTTATCTGGAAGGAAAGTAGTGAAAAAAGATTATTTCTGACATTGATATTCTCCATTTAGTTGGCTGAGACATGGAATCAGACTCTGTCCTAGTCAGACTGCAGTGCTGTCAGTGCTGTTACAGGACTCTTGGGATACTGCCTTCCAGTTCATAGATTTCAGTCCAGAATGCTTGAGCCCATTATTTTGGGGAGGGTGGTAAGGAAAAGTATCATGGCAGTAGGAGCACATGGAAAAGGAGATAACTTAGAGGAAGCTTAGAGAATTATATTGTAGCTCAGGCTTAACATTCAAAGGTTTCCCCTAGTGCTGCACTTCCTTCAGGCAAACCCCACCTCTTAAGGATGCTTCAACCATTCCTCATAGCTTCTTTTAACATTAGTTTGGTTCATTATTTCTCTTTCCATGATTTTTTCATGTAAACCAGAAGACTATTTTTGTGCATTTACTCAGAGTTAAATCTTTTCATGCAATGCCATTATTTTGGACTTAAATTGTGTCAGGAGACATTTACTGATCATCCAGCATCATAGCTGCATATTGTATACTGCATACTCCTTGACAGAATAGAGAATGGGGCATCCAGAAACTAAAGCGGGGGCCTTCATAGGTAATTGAAGAGTATTGATTTTTTTCACCTGTTTTTTTTAGAATTTAAAGATTTATTTATTTATTTATTTATTTATTATACAGCATCCTGCCTGCAGGTCAGAAGAGGGTACCAGGTCTCATTATAGATACTTATGAGCCACCATGTGGTTGCTGGGAATTGATATTTATGTGTAGAGTATAGTGGATCCTTGGAAGATGTGCAGGTTGGGACACCAAGAGGCTGAAGAAGTAGGCAAGGTTCTGAACCTTGGGTCTGGGATGGGACAATGGGAAGGTGGATCAGAGGAGAGGAAGCTAAAAGCAAGAGAAAGACTGAAACTCTAGGGTCACCTGGGTGTAGTGGTGCACACCTTTAACCTCAACACTCAGGAGGCAGAAGCAGGTAGGTCTCTGTGAGTTTGAGGCCAGCCTGGTCTACAGAGTTCAAGGACAGACAGGGCTATTTACAGAGGCAAACAACAACAACAACCCCTTCATAACTCTAGGGTCATGAACACTTTTTGTGACATTTGGCCTTGCACTTTCCAGAAGAATGGTGCTTGCTAATGAATAGTGGCTTGGAGACAGGGGATTAGGGAGCCTTCCTGGTGCATAGAGGACAGTCACTGACTGAATGACAGATGACGAATACATTGAGTGTCTAGTGCATTATAAACACAGTGCAACTCTTTCTTTAAATATTTTGTCCTAGAATTTATTGATATTCCTTAGCTTCTTGTGTCAGTGTGATCAGCTGAGGTGAGATGAACAGATTCCCTCAGCAAGAGAATGAGTTAATTCACCTGGTTTTGAATCAGACCCAGGTACCACTCCACAGAACACAAGCACTCTGGGATAATCTATTTGTTTTATAGGATGACATAAAAACTGTCACAAAGCTGATTTACTTAAATGAACTAAAAGTTCAGTAGAATTTAAGAGAGAGGCAAAGAACAGCCTTCCTGCAGGAAAGAAAGGGCAGCATGGTAGTCTTGCCTTTGCAATTTGGGAATGAGGACAATTAACACCCCAATTCCAAAAGCTCCTGAGGGGTTCTGTCAACTGCAGGTCACCAGGGTAGCCTTTGTCTCATTTTATTAGTTCCTTGAGTGAGCCCACTGGGGATGTCTTTAAGCTTCCCTCCAGTAGATTTTGTAAACAAGTTTCAGGTGATTTCCAAGCCATGGAACCCAGGAGGCCCGTGGCACTGATCAGTGTGGTCCACCAGTGTATACACATAGGAAGCATCCTTTACAACTCAAATTATACTGCAAGACACAAACACTGGAGAATCTAAGTACAGATATCAAGAGGGGTTGTGCAACAGGAGCAGACAGGTGAACAGAACAATTAGTGACTGATTTATCTGGATATATGGATCAGACATATGGACTGCTAATGCTGAAAATTTCTCATCCTCAAGATTATAGGAAATTCAGTGAAACCATTCAGTTTTACCGAGGCTTGGGGAAATTGTCACAGTATGAGAATGCCAGTTACAAACTTTAGTACTGATAAAGAAAAATAGTTAACAGAGGGTTGGGAAAGAGAACTATTACTCATTAAAAGTCATAAACATTATAAATGAACTCTTCTTGGTTATTAAGAGGAAGTATTTTGGGGGAAGCATAGGTTAATAAACTTGAAAATAGTTATAGACAATCATGAATATGTAGTAGGAGAATATTACATTTTCAGAAAAAAGTGATTCATTGCATTAAAATTTCTTAGCTCAAATATTTTCCTGGGGTGTAGAAATATTTTTGCGTTTTCCTCAATAGAAATAAATGAAATGTAAGATGAAATGGATTGTCAAAATCATTAGCATTTAGAATTTGGATTCAAAATAGCTTTGCAATTACCCGAATATTTTAGTTATGTTTCAGGGATAGTTTTGTTTGTTCCTTTGAGACTGAGTCTCATGTACTATGGGGTGACCCCCAACTAGCTATGTAGCCAGAAATAATCTTGAACCTCTGGTCTTCCTTGCCCATCCCAGAGTTAGTTCTTGAATGAGCTGTAGGAATGTATTCTGGATGCTTTCTTGATGAGGGTAGTTTACTCCAACAATACCTGTGACAAAAGGAAAGTAAAATAAAAAGGTAGTATAGATGTACACAACCTAACATGATAAAATAGGTCAGAAATGACAGGTTTCAAAACCTACTGTTTGAGACATGGGCATATAATGTTTAGAGTAAGATTATATGAAAACTCAGGCACACAAAATCAGAGCAAAACCAGGAAAGAAACCCCAACCAATATGAAATGCTAGTGCTCTTAGAGTATAGAGCTATCTTTTGATATGTCACCCACCTAAGTGTCCCTGAGCTTCTCTGTGTCTGAATGGAATGATGACAGAAACTTACCTGAGATAGATATTCTTTACCTATACAACCACTACATGTGCAGCCACTGGTAAGACAAACATTTTAGTGAATCCAAGAGCAATTTCCACTGACAACTGAACTAAATGAAGGTAAGATTCTGGTTTATCATGACCAGCATGAAAGATTAGCATCTGTAGTTTCTGTGGGCTATGTCTGTATTCAGGGCTCAGCTAATATTGTAGAAGTCTCCAAAGAGGATGCCAACTGTGTCTAAAACCCAGTGGAGCATTACCAAAGCTATTGTACAAGCCAATTCTCTTATGAAAAGGACTTTGATATTTTTCTTTTCTAGCTTTAAGTTATCTTATACACAACAGTACAGGGCATAGCATGGTTGGTGGGGAAATTTGTGCACCTTCCTTTTTTTCATATGTGAATTTGAGGCTGATTCAAAGTATATGATTGTGTATTCTTTGAACATGGAAAGTATTGTTTCTCTGTTCTATTCCTGAAGGATGGAACACTGAAAATGCCATTTGTACTAAAGAGAACCAGGAGGCATCATCAAGTCAATGTGTAATGAGGGCTGAGAACACAAGTTCCCCAAGTCAGATTGCTTACAGAAGGACAAAATGATTTTTCATAGTTACATATATGTTATATGTGGGGTAGACACCTGTCATGTGGGTCTGAGTCTTTCAAATGGAAGCAGTTCTTCAGATCCAAGCCCTGGCTGTATCCTTTCTTGGGCATATCAATTGAATGCTGTGTCAACACAGAAATGAGGAAAACTAAGTTCAGTCAAGAACTGGTAGGAAGACTACAGTGTCATCAGAAGAGATCCTCAGAGCCTACAAGATGGTTGTGTGTTGCCAGCAGGGTGAACACTTTCAACTAACCTGTTGGTAAGTGTATAAAGACCAGCTCTCTCATCCTTGTTTTGATGCTCAGCTGTTCATGCTCTTTCCAAAGTCTTATTTCTATCAGAGCCTAAATATGGTCGGGGGTGATGGGTAAAGGACTTTCATGTTTGAAAGTCCTGTAATTCTTTGGAATTATGTCCCTTCCTCTTGGGAATTATACAGAGATTTTAAAAGGTTGGCATAAATGAAAATCTTGTATAAGTGACCACCTCTTCAGATATAGTTAAAGTACTTCAGAATAGTTGAGTAATGCCTGGCTCTATGATTCTAAAATATCAAATTTTAACACCAAGTCTTTGCTTGAGAATTTTCAACTGGAACTATGTTTGACTGGATTTAAGATATTGACATTCTTGGTTTCCTATTAAATTTCTTTAAAAGATATAGAGATAAATAGAAGAATTCTACCATATCTGGTAGAAATCAAGCTTATGACACAATATGATAAGAAGTATCATACATTTCATACATGAAATATCAAAACAAATTCAGAAAATGGAGGCAGTAATGTCTGAAGCCACACTTCAGACCCACTGTAAGTAGATAAAACACTAACCAAGGTCTGATGGCTGCTTGCACACTAGTATTCTGTCATGCTCATGACTTTTGGGTGACATATATTTTCAGCTAAATAAGTTATAATGTGATCTTAGATTGGAAAAAGAAGAGAAAACTTAGGAGGATGAGTAAATGTATCAAGCAAATTTTAAAAAGACATTCAATCCATTATCATTTAGAATTCTATGATAAATTCTATGATAAATTTCAATTGTTTCCATGGGACAAAGAAATAGATTTAATTTATTGAAGAAGTTGATGGATTTAAATTAATTTAAAAAATTAGGTACTAAGTCATGCAAAACTGTTCGAGGACTCTGAACACCTTTTGCATGTGTGTCATTGACAGAACGTTTGAGTCTTGATGTTTGCTCTAACCAATAATTACTGAATAAAGCGAGAATCGCAGGGAGTTAATTTTCTCTAGTGTGAAACAATGATAACAACCTAACCGAGGAAATTGTTCTTTTCTGGTAACATCTCTCCTACTCTCTCTGTATTCTTAGTTCATTGTCATGTAAAGCTGCAGCTTTTTTTCTGAACCTTGATGAATTATGGAGCATCAGCAGAAACTGATGACTGAGCACAGTGGCTTCTTCTGAACCTTCATCTCACAAAGCTCAAACCTCCCATTTAACATTGTTTAAGTTTTAAATGCTCAGCAAAGAAAAAAAAAATGTTCCATACAAGCATACACTTTAGCCATTAGAGCAACTTTGTGAGTTTCTAAGGTGTAGTTCAACTGCACTTTGCAAAATGCTGCATTTTACTTATTAAGGCTCGGTGAGTGCTGCTCAGTTTCACCACTGTTTACAAAAACAAACAAACAAACAAACAAACAAACAAGAATTCCTCCTTCCTGGTGCTATATACAAGGAGACTAACTGCCAAATTATATCCTTCTTTCTTGATGTCTTATTGCAGAGAGGTATGCTTTGAAATTTGCCAATGACAGAAGATATTTAATAAAAAAAAATGAAAAACAATTTTATCATTTGCTACACTTGGCATAGATTCATGGCAAATGTGTATGTAGTTCTTTCTTGACAATGACAGGGAAACAATGACAAGCTGCCCCTATACAGGAAGTTTGAGCTAAACAGCACACAGCCTTGGCTGTTCAACACTCATTGTGAGTATCATCTACACATCTACCCTTATGCTAAGATATCTGTGTTTCCTTGTTGTATGAAATAAAAACACTAATACTTTTCCCTTAGTTATTCGAGTTCATAAAAAAGGAAGTGTAGAAAGACTACAAATTATTAATATCTGAAAAGACTAAGATTTTGTTTCCTCATGGGAAAAATTGTACACAGATTATATTATAAACCACTTGCATCTTCACTATGATATTAGAATAAAAATTGCAACTAGCTTTTGAGAAATCCCAGTATAATGCTGAAATAGCCTTTGCTGAGAGTTGTGTTAATGTTATCTGACCAACCCATTTTTTTCTCCTTCATTTGGCTTCAAATAGCACATCCTGTATTCTTTATAGATTTGCAAGAGGGACACTAGAACTTAAAGAATGGGTTTAACAGAATATTAATGGGGGGGTGTCTGAAGATGTAGTCTAGTTGTTAGGGTGCTTGGCTAGCATACATTAATCACTGGATTTGATGTCCAGAACCACATAAACCAGGTATAATGATACACATCTGCAACCTTGAAACTTATGAGGCAGAAGCAGGAAGAACAAAGGTTCAAGGTCATCTTGAGCTACAGAGGGAGCTCAAGGCTAGCTTTTAGCTACAGATCCTATCTCAAAAAAAAAAAAAAATCTCTTGAATTGAGATCAGTGGCACATGCTAGCCCTTGGGAACCTGAAGGAGAAGAGTGAGCTTCAGGCTAACCCACTCAAAACCCCAAATTTATCTCAAAAACAACAACAACAAAAAACAATTAAGAATTAAAATAATTTTTAAAGTCAGGCAACAGCCTTACAGGTAAGTGAATAGGAGTCTCAATAGGATAAACATAATTAAATAAATTAAACATAATTAAATCAATGGATATATCAATTAACTGTATTGGATTATACACAAACTGTTCAGTAAAATACTTTGCTATAAGAAATACAATATGACAATAATTTCTATAATTAGTAAAATAAAGAAAGTAGAACAAGGCTAGATTATGAGTTGTGTGAACACTCTTTAGGATAAGTTAAACTTGCAATCTCAGAGACATTGTAGATCTCTGTGAGGGAAACTGTTCACAAATGTTTGGACCATGTATGGCTTAGGTATGTATGGCTTAGATATTGCTTTGTCATTTGCCAAATAAGAAAGTTGACACAGGAAGTTTTCTACTTTCAGCTCAGAGACGTTAGCATGACCAGGATGCTCCATCTTTCTTTCTCTCCTGCATCCTACTTCTCCTCATATTACACTCTCCAGTAACCAAGGCACTAGTGAACAGACAGATGTTCAGCAGTTAAGTCAGTTCTAAATATGTCTTTAAAACATGTCACCTGTTCACCCTGGATTTTTATAGCCTTCTATATTATGTTTTACTGAAAACACCTGCTGAGCACAAATAATAAGCAGAGACTTTGTTTCCTGGCAGTGTTTATACCAGGGTTCTTGTATTTATACCCGTCTTGGCCACTAGGGGTCCTTTTTATTTAATCCTTGACCTTGAGTGTTCATTTTACCTCATTCTCATTTGCTTTGTTTTCAGCTCAATTTCAGATAACAGACTCTTAACTGAATCAGATTAGAAAGGGGAGAGTATGAAAATAGAGGCTCCATTGTGGTGTTTCCTTCCAGAAACTGAAGCCTATCAAACAAACTAAAGCTTTGACAGATTTCAATTTAATTTGTGTCTACTTAAAAAAAAAAAAAAGGAAACTACAATTGTTTCTTTATCCGCCCCAAGCAGAGTCTTTTTCCACCCCTAACCCTTGAAGTAAACAACAGACGTGTGTGTGTGTGTGTGTGTGTGTGTATGTGTGTGTGTAAAACAAAGCTTATCACCAAACAGAAATCAAATACCCGCTAAATAAAATAAAATAACTTAATAAATTCCAGATTCCAGATCTTTCCACAAACTCATGCCCATTCACAGTCATGTTTCTTGAAGCTTACTCATGCATGTCATCAATAGTTACAGTCAATGCATTTGAGGTAGTTTTAATCTGTGGTTCTCATCTTAACCATCTCTCCTTGTATTGACCACTGTCAACTCTAATACTCTATTCCCCTTACCTGAGAATAAAAGTAACTAGTAATGACATAAAGCAAACAGAACTTCATTGCTTCATCTCTGGGTTGTAGCTGCTCTCTGTGAGGCATGTCGTCATTATGAAGGCATTGGCCTATATACCTGAAACAGCCAATAAAAGTATATTAGAGTTGAGAATATTTTCTAAGCCCCACAAATAATGCTGGATTTTTAAAAAGTCTGGCAGATTATATGCACTATGTATTATTAGAAACTTAGGACCTTGTTATTTGATCGCTTGTGTTTTTATTTATGATACTTTTTGTAGATCTTAGTTTTAATGGAAACCAACAATGAGACACAGCGGCATGAATTCATCCTCCTTGGCCTGTCCAGTGACTGGGACACTCAAGTCTCCCTCTTCGTCCTGTTCTTGCTGATGTACCTGGTGACAGTATTGGGGAACTTCCTCATCATTGTTCTGATCAGACTGGACAGCAGACTCCACACTCCCATGTATTTCTTTCTCACCAACCTGTCCCTGGTGGATGCATCTTATGCCACAAGCATAGTCCCCCAGCTGCTGGCTCATTTTCTTGCCACACACAAAGCAATTCCTTTTCTGAGCTGTGCAGCCCAGTTATTTTTTTCCCTGGGCTTGGGTGGGATCGAGTTCCTTCTGCTGGCAGTGATGGCCTATGACCGCTATGTGGCAGTGTGTGATCCTCTGAGGTATTCAGTCATCATGCATGCAGGGCTCTGCACAAGGCTGGTCATCACATCGTGGGTCAGTGGCTTTATCAACTCTCTTGTGCACACTGCCATCACCTTCCAGCTACCTATGTGCACAAATAAGTATATTGATCACATAGCCTGTGAAACCCTTGCTATTGTCAGATTGGCTTGTGTGGATACCTCATCTAACAAGATTGCAATCATGGTTTCTAGCATTGTCTTGCTTATGACACCTTTCTTCCTAGTTCTCCTGTCCTACATCCAGATCATCTCCACCATCTTAAAGATACAGTCCACAGAGGGAAGGTGGAAAGCCTTCCACACTTGTGCCTCTCACCTTACTATGGTTGTCCTGTGCTATGGCATGGCCATTTTCACGTACATCCAACCCCACTCCAGCCCCTCTGTCCTTCAGGAGAAGTTGATGTCTCTGTTCTATGCTATCTTGACACCCATGCTGAACCCCATGATTTACAGCCTAAGGAATAAAGAGGTTAAGGGGGCATGGCAGAAACTATTAGGGAAATTCTCTGGGTTTGCATCAAAATTGGCCACTTGATGACTTATGAGCATCACTGTAAAAAACAGATTGCCCTCATTGTTTATTCAACTCATAAATAACAGACAGAATCAGCAATGCCTTGTCAACACAAAAGTAGACAGCATAACATGTCCTGGTGATGTCATGTTGGGAGCTGAGATTTTATGTTGAGTTGTGCCTCAGCAGAATGTTCAGTGGAGTTATATAATGTTTTACAGAGCTTTTTTTTTTTTTTTTAACTCTCCTTCCACGGCATGATAATGAAAATATTTACTGCTTTGTTTGAAGTCATGAAGTGGAAATACTTATGTTTATACATTTTGGAGCAGTTTGTTGTGATTCCAATTGAGAGAAAGTTCACATTCCCCTTTGGAGAGACTCACTTGAAATCTAAAAGTCTCTGAAATAACAGAGCTTGTAAGTGGGCCAACACTAAGGAGAGCTGTCAAATATTATTAAGATGTCTTTATGCAGTACTAACTACAAGAAGATGCTATATCTCGCTCTAACAGTTAACAATGATAAAAAAAAGAAAGTGCTAAGTATCTACCAAAAGATCAACTGGAGGTTTCTATAGGAATATACCCAGTATATAAAGTATTATTGTCCAAGTAAACATTTGTTTCTGGCACTTATTGGAAGCATTCAAACAACTTGAAAAGATTTGACTACATATACAAGGGATTTTCATGTAAATGTTGAAACTGACAAATCTCTAAATATATATGTACTCTCTTCTTCTGAACTGTTGAAACACAACAATCAGAAAAATGATAAGATAAAATATAAACATCAAAGACACACTTACTTTTATAAGGGGCTGACTCTTCAACCAAATATGGATTTGGGCAATTGAGGTAGTTTGGTTGGTGGTGTTAATGTTCCCTTCATGTTTGTGTATTAATCTTTTCTTTCATTATCTCTCATACTCCCAATAGGCCCTCAGTGATTTCATCAGTGAAGAAAAGCCCAAATAATACAAAATAAAAGAAAAATAATAATTGAACAGTAAATAGGGGCAAATGTGAACATGTGTGTATCACTACCTTGAAGAATTTTTCCCCATAATTTCCCCAGAATTACTTCTTTATATTTAGTCATTTTCAGTTGTTATATTTATCAACATTATTACAGAATCTAAGGCTTCAAACACAGATTAAGACCCATTTAACCTGAACTAATTTCATGTTTGAATGATAACTTTACAATAGTAATATACTCTAAAATCTTGAAGTATGTACAGACTTCCCTAAAGATGTGAATGGCAGCTAAATTTCTATTGATTCGAATTCATATGACATTTATAAAATTTCATATTATATGTTTTTTTGAAACAACCAGTCTGGTACAGTCTTGACAGGAAAACACATATAGAATATGGATGACAGACAATGAACATTTACAATGCACATGATAAATTTAAAGTTAGAGTAAAGATATTTAAGGTGATGGAAGAACTATCCACATGAAAGGTCATTTAGGCTGAGACTAGAAACAAGATGACAAAAAAAAAAAAAAACCCCTAAAGATGGAGCAAATAGTTCAAAGTCTAATTTATAGTGTAATAATTTACATAGTAATATACTGGAAGTTTAATTCAATGGCCCAGCAGAGTGAGAAGATAAAGAAAGTAAAGTAGGTAGGTAGATACTGTCAGATCTGGCAAGGCCTTGGATGCCAAAATGTCTTTTACCTTTTGTCTTAGTTAAGGTTAGTATTGCCATGAAACACGGTGACCAAAAACAACTTGAGGAGGAACAAGTTTACTTCACTCACACTCCCATATAACAATTCCTCATCAACAACAGGGGGGACAGGAACGTGAACAGGGCAGGAACGTGGAGGCAGGGGCTGAAGCAGAAGCTGTAAAGTGTTGTTAACTGGTTTGACCCTCCTGGTTTTCTCAGTCTCTATTCTTTTTTTTTTTCCTTTTTTTTTTTTTAATTAGGTATTTTCCTCAATTACATTTCCAATGCTATCCAAAAAGTCCCCAATACACTCCCCCCCCCCAGTCCCCCACCTACCCACCCCCACCCCTTGGCCCTGGCATTCCCCTGTACTGGGGCATATAAAGTTGGGAAGTCCAATGAGCCTCTCTTTCCAGTGATGCAAATGCAGCTAGAGTCAAGAGCTCTGGGATACTGGTGAGTTCATAATAATGTTCCACCTATGAGGTTGCAGTTCCCTTTAGCTCCTTGGGTACTTTCTCTAGCTCCTCCATTGGGGGCCCTGTGATCCATCCAATAGCTGACTGTGAGCATCCACTTCTGTGTTTGCTAGGCCCCGGCATTATCTCACAAGAGACAGCTACATCTGGGTCATTTCAGCAAAATCTTGCTAGTGTATGCAATGGTGTCAGCGTTTGGAGGCTGATTATGGGATGGATCCCTGGATATGGCAGTCTTTAGATGGTCCATCTTTTCTTCACAGCTCCAAACTTTATCTCTGTAACTCTTTCCATGGGTGTTTTGTTCCCAATTCCAAGAAGGGGCACAGTGTCCACACTTTGGTCTTCATTCTTCTTGAGTTTCATGCGTTTAACAAATTGTATCTTATATCTTGGGTATCCTAAGTTTTTGGGCTAATATCCACTTATCAGTGAGTACATATTGTGTGAGTTCCTTTGTGAATATGTTACCTCACTCAGGATGATGCCCTCCAGATCCATCCATTTGCCTAGGAATTTCATAAATTCATTCCTTTTAATAGCTGAGTAGTACTCCATTGTGTAAATGTACCACATTTTCTGTATCCATTCCTCTGTTGAGGGGCATCTGGGTTCTTTCCAGCTTCTGGCTATTATAAATAAGGCTGCTATCAACATAGTGGAGCATGTGTCCTTCTTACCAGTTGGGACATCATCTGGATATATGCCCAGGAGAGGTATTGCTGGATCCTCTGGTAGTATTATGTCCAATTTTCTGAGGAACCACCAAACTGATTTCCAGAGTGGTTGTACCAGCTTGCAATCCCACCAACAATGAAGGAGTGTTCCTCTTTCTCCACATCCTTGCCAGCATCTGCTGTCACCTGAATTTTTGATCTTAGCCATTCTGACTGGTGTGAGGTGGAATCTCAGGGTTGTTTTGAGTTGCATTTCCCTGATGATTAAGGATGTTGAACATTTTTTCAGGTGCTTCTCTGCCATTCGGTATTCCTCAGGTGAGAATTCTTTGTTCAGTTCTGAGCCCCATTTTTAATGGGGTTATTTGACTTTCTGGAGTCCACCTTCTTGAGTTCTTTATATATATTGGATATTAGTCCCCTATCTGATTTAGGATAGGTAAAGATCCTTTCCCAATCTGTTGGTGGTCTTTTTGTCTTATTGAAGGTGTCTTTTGCCTTGCAGAAGCTTTGCAACTTTATGAGGTCCCATTTATCGATTCTCGATCTTACAGCACAAGCCTTTCCTGTTCTATTCAGGAATTTTTCCCCTGTACCCATATCTTCGAGGCTTTTCCCTACTTTCTCCTCTATAAGTTTCAGTGTCTCTGGTTTTATGTGGAGTTCCTTAATCCATTTAGATTTGACCTTAGTACAAGGAGATAGGAATGGATCAATTCGCATTCTTCTACATGATAACCGCGAGTTGTGCCAGCACCATTTGTTGAAAATGCTGTCTTTTTTCCACTGGATGGTTTTTGCTCCCTTGTCAAAGATCAAGTGACCATAGGTATGTGGGTTGATCTCAGGGTCTTCAATTCTGTTCCATTGGTCTACTTGTCTGTCGTTATACCAGTACCATGCAGTTTTTAATCACAATTGCTCTGTAGTAATGCTTTAGGTCAGCCATGGTTATTCCACCAGAGGTTCTTTTATCCTTGAGAAGAGTTTTTGCTATCCTAGGTTTTTTGTTGTTCCACATGAATTTGCAGATTGCCCTTTCTAATTCGTTGAAGAATTGAGTTGGAATTTTGATGGGGATTGCATTGAATCTGTAGATTGCTTTTGGTAAGATAGCCATTTTTACAATGTTGATCATGCCAATCCATGAGCATGGGAGGTCTTTCCATCTTCTGAGATCTTCTTTAATTTCTTTCTTCAGGGACTTGAAGTTCGTGTCATAAAGATCTTTCACTTCCTTAGTTAGAGTCACGCCAAGGTATTTTATATTGTTTGTGACTATTGAGAAGGGTGTTGTTTCCCTAATTTCCTTCTCTGCCTGTTTATCCTTTGTGTACAGAAAGGCCATTGACTTGCTTGAGTTAATTTTATATCCAGGTACTTCACCGAAGCTATTTATCAGGCTTAGGAGTTCTCTGGTGGAATTTTTAGGGTCACTTATGTATACTATCATATCATCTGCAAAAAGCGATATTTTGACTTCTTCTTTTCCAATTTGTATCCCCTTGTTCTCCTTTTGTTGTCTAATTGCTCTGGCTAGGACTTCAAGTACAATGTTGAATAGGTAGGGAGAGAGTGGGCAGCCATGTATAGTACCTGATTTTAGTGGGATTTCTTCCAGCTTCTCACCATTTACTTTGATGTTGGCTACTGGTTTGCTGTAGATTGCTTTTATCATGGTTAGGCATGGGCCTTGAATTCCTGATCTTTCCAAGACTTTTATCATGAATGGGTGTTGGATTTTGTCAAATGTTTTTTCAGCATCTAACGAGATGATCATGTGGTTTTTGTCTTTGAGTTTGTTTATATAATGGATTACATTGATGGATTTTCGTATATTGAACCATCCTTGCATCCCTGGGATGAAACCTACTTGGTCAGGATGGATGATTGTTTTGATGTGTTCTTGAATTCGGTTAGCGAGAACTTTATTGAGGATTTTTGCATCAATATTCATAAGGGAAATTGGTCTGAAGTTCGCTATCTTTGTTGGGTCTTTATGTGGTTTAGGTATCAGAGTAATTGTGGCTTCATAGAATGAGTTGGGTAGAGTACCTTCTGATTCTATTTTGTGGAATAGTTTGTGAAGAACTGGGATTAGACCTTCTTTGAAGGTTTGATAGAACTCTGCACTAAACCCATCTGGTCCTGGGCTTTTTTTGGTTGGGAGACTATTAAAACTGCTTCTATTTCTTTAGGGGATATGGTACTGTTTAGATCATTAACCTGATCTTGATTTAACTTTGGTACCTGGTATCTGTCTAGAAACTTGTCCATTTCATCCAGGTTCTCCAGTTTTATTGAGTATAGCCTTTTGTAGAATGATCTGATGGTGTTTTGGATTTCTTCAGGGTCTGTTGTTATGTCTCCCTTTTCATTTCTGATTTTGTTAATTAGAATACTTTCCCTATGCCCTCTAATGAGTCTGGCTAAGGGTTTATCTATCTTGTTGATTTTCTTAAAGAACCAGCTCCTCAATTGGTTGATTCTTTGAATTGTTCTTCTTGTTTCCACTTGGTTGATTTTACCCCTGAGTTTGATTATTTCTTGCCATCTACTCCTCTTGGGTGAATTTGCTTCCTTTAGTTCTAGAGCTTTTAGGTGTGTTGTCAAGCTGCTAATGTGTGCTCTCTCTAGTTTCTTTTTGGAGGCACTCAGAGCTATGAGTTTTCCTCTTAGAAATGCTTTCAATGTGTCCCATAAGTTTGGGTATGTTGTGGCTTCATTTTCATTAAACTCCAGAAAATCCTTAATTTCTTTCTTTATTCCTTCCTTGACCAAGGTATCATTGAGAAGAGTGTTGTTTAGTTTCCACGTGTGTGTTGGCTTTCTATTATTTATTTTGTTATTGAAGATCAGCTTTAGTCCCTGGTGATCTGATAGGATGCATGGGACAATTTCAATATTTTTGTATATGTTGAGGCTTGTTTTGTGACCAATTATGTGGTCAATTTTTGAGAAGATACCATGAGGTGCTGAGAAGAAGGTATATCCTTTTGTTTTAGGATAAAATGTTCTGTAGATATCTGTCAGATCCATTTGTTTCAAAAGCTCTGTTAGTTTCACTGTGTCCCTGTTTAGTTTCTGCTTCCATGATCTGTCCATTGGTGAAAGTGGTGTGTTGAAGTCTCCCACTATTATTGTGTGAGGTGCAATGTGTGCTTTGAGCTTTACTAAGGTATCTTTAATGAATGTGGCTGCCCTTGTATTTGGAGCATAGATATTCAGAATTGATAGTTCCTCTTGGAGGATTTTACCTTTGATGAGAATGAAGTGCCCTTCCTTGTCTTTTCTGATGACTTTGGGTTGGAAGTCAATCTTATCTGATATTAGAATGGCTACTCCAGCTTGTTTCTTCCTACCATTTGCTTGCAAAATTGTTTTCCAGCCTTTCATTCTGAGGTAGTGTCTATCTTTTTCTCTGAGATGAGTTTCCTGTAAGCAGCAAAATGTTGGGTCCTGTTTCTGTAGCCAGTCTGTTAGTCTATGTCTTTTTATTGGGGAGTAGAGTCCATTGGTATTAAGAGATATTAGAGAGAAGTAATTGGTGCTTCCTTTTATTTTTGTTGTTAGAGTTGGTGTTCTGTTCTTGTGGCTGTCTTCTTTTAGGTTTGTTGAGGGATTACCTTCTTGCTTTTTCTAGGACGTGGTTTCCGTCCTTGTATTGGTTTTTTTCTGTTATTATCCTTTGAAGGGCTGGATTCGTGGAAAGATAATATATGAATTTGGTTTTGTCGTGGAATACTTTGGTTTCTCCATCTATGGTAATTGCGAGTTTGGCTGGGTATAGTAGCCTGGGCTGGAAATTGTGTTCTCTAAGTTTCTGTATAATATCTGTCCAGGCCCTTCTGGCTTTCATAGTCTCTGGTGAAAAATCTGGTGTAATTCTGATAGGCTTGCCTTTATATGTTACTTGACCTTTTTCCCTTACTGCTTTCAATATTCTATTTTTATTTAGTGCATTTGTTGTTCTGACTATTATGTGTCGGAAGGAATTTCTTTTCTGGTCCAGTCTATTTGGAGTTCTGTAAGCTTCTTGTATGTTCATGGGCATCTCTTTCTTTAGGTTTGGGAAGTTTTCTTCTATAATTTTGTTGAAGATATTTGCTGGTCCTTTGAGTTGAAAATCTTCATGCTCATCCACTCCTATTATCCGTAGGTTTGGTCTTCTCAGTTTGTCCTGGATTTCCTGGATGTTTTGAGTTAGGATCTTTTTGGATTTTTTATTTTCTTTGATTGTCGTGCCGATGTTCTCTATGGAGTCTTCTGCACCTGAGATTCTCTCTTCCATCTCTTGTATTCTGTTGCTGATGCTCGCATCTATGATTCCAGATTTCTTTCCTAGGGTTTCTATCTCCAGCGTTGCCTCAATTTGGGTTTTCTTCATTGTCTCTTCTTCCCTTTTTAGGTCTTGGATGGTTTTATTCAATTCCATCACCTGTTTGGTCTGGTTTTCCTGCAATTCTTTAAGGGATTTTTGTGCTTCCTCTTTAATGTCTTCTACCTGTTTAACAGTGTTCTCCTGCAATTCTTTAAGGGATTTTTGTGCTTCCTCTTTAATGTCTTCTACCTGTTTAGCAGTGTTCTCCTGTATTTCTTTAAGTGTGTTATTAAAGTCCTTCTTGATGTCCTCTACCATCATCATGAGTTATGCTTTTAGATCCGGGTCTAGCTTCTCCGGTGTGTTGGGGTGCCCTGGACTGGGCGAAGTGGGAGTGCTGGGTTCTGATGATGGTGAGTGGTCTTGGTTTCTGTTAGTAAGATTATTACGTTTACCTTTCGCCATCTGGTAATCTCTGGGGTTTGTTGTTATCGTTGTCACTATTTAAAGATTGGAGCAGACGCTGTGTTCCACTTACCAGAAGTCTTAAGATCCTGTGGCGGGTGTCATAGTTAGCTGGCAGGTGTCAGCTGACCCTGCGCCCTAGCTATCCGGGTGCTGGTCAGACCGGAAGAGCAGTCTCTATTCTTATATAACCTAGGACCACCAGTCCGGGGTTGCCCCAACCACAATGGGCAGGACCATCCTCTATCAATTGCTATTTCTAAAAATATCCTACTGACCTGCCATAGGCAAGTCTTATGGAAGTATTTTTCTCAATAGAAGTTCCATCCTCTGAGATAACCCTATTTTTAACTTTTCCATTTAATTGGCCTTTTTCAGGACTTCTATTTCTTTGTAAATCATACTTCATAAAATAAATTTTTTATTAAGAATATCGCACATATGTGCGATATGTGTTTTGATGAAAGTCATCCTCAATTCCAATTTTATTCCCCCACTATTTGTCCCCCACCCCGCATTAAACCACACTAAGTACACTTATGGCTGCCTTTAGGTGTATAAGTATAAGCCCATCTACTAGAGCATAAGTCTCATTACAGGGAATGCACCCTTGAAGAAAACTCAGTCTCCCTCCCCAGCAGCCATCAACTGCCAATAACTTCTCATCTAGGAATGAAACTTCATGAGTATGTCCCTTATTTAGCTGAGCTTTTGAGTGCTTTCCTGTTGATCTGAGAGATATTTTTTAGGTCCTTCATGTCTTTGGCCCTAAGAATATGCCAATTAGAACTTCTTTTAAATTTCATCTTACTCTAGACACTATGGCTAATATCTGAAGAACAAAACCAAGACAAATGCTGGCATGGATGTGGAGAAAGGGACACACTTAGTCACAGTTGTGGAAGTGCGAACAGTTGCAGCACTATGAAAATAAGTGTGAAGTTTTTTCAAAATTATGGGAATAGACCTACTATGTGATGCAGCTATGCTACTCATAGGTATACATGAAAATGACTCTATTCTGCCAGAGAGGTACTTGATCCTCCATGGCCACTGTTGATTTATTCACAATATCAAGAAAATTGAAAAAGCTTAAGGGGCCATACCTGAAGAAAATGTGACAAATATATACAATTGAAGAATTCATCTGGAAAGAAAAGTGAGATTATGACATGTGGAGGCAAATAGATGGAATCAGAAACATCTTTCTGAGTGTGACAACCTAGACTCAGAAAGGCAAGCACAGCATGTTCTTCCTCATACATGGATGATAGATTTGAATCTTTCGATATGTGTATTTAAATTGGAGTTCTCAGCAAACAGGAAATTAAATTTCTTGGCATGACAGCTGTTCCTAATTCTTAGGTGTTTGTGAAAGATATTACAAATAGGAGCTACTAGAATTGCTGGTTCAGTAAGAAGATGTGTTCGAAATAGTAATGTCATGAAAAATAACTTTTCAAAGACACTGAAAAGTATCTGAAAATAAAATTTTGTTCAGTAGTTACTAACCATAAAATAACTCAACTGTGATATTTTTATCTCTTAAAAGCTACACAGACACACACGCGCACACACACACACACGAATTACAATTGCTCAAATAAACATTTCATTCACAAAGACATACACTGCCCTTACTGAAAACCCTTGAAACAGTAGTGTTTGATTCTACATCTTGTTAGTGTTGAAATTGCGTTTTCAATAGGACTCAAGAATTTCTCCTGGATGGATTGCTGACTGCAATTTTTACTTTATTTTTTTTTTCTGATTTACTGAAGGTAGCATTATCTTCTTCAGACCCCATATTTTGTGTAGATCTAGAAGCTTATTGGATTTAATTTTATTAGTTTTCTCACTGTAGGATTTCATCAGTGGTCACAATCTTTCTCACAAGAGACACACAATGTTAGATTTCATTTTTTCTTGGCATTATTGTGGTTATTATGATGCTTCACTGAGGGGTTCTTAACAGAAACAAATATCTATGGACCTTTGAGGCTGAATAACTTTTTGTTGTTGGGGCATAGCTGATATTATGAAATATTCATGACTTTTGTCTTCTACATGGCAGTAGTCCCTGCTTCCTTCCAGATAGTGTGAAAATGATATGGAATGTGGGCTCTTGACCTAGCTTCAACTAAGTTATACTTCAGATTCAGTGAGGATGGAATGCTGTGTCTTGGAGTGGGCATCAGTTACCTCGTGGGGGTGGCTCAGATATAAAGATGTCCAATAAGAAAGCTATGGCTTTGTGTGGCTGCCCACTCTCTCAGCTTACACATGAGCACATTGCACTGTTGTGGTCCATTCTTCACTGATACCTGTTGCGGTAAATCTCCAACCCAAATAAGCCTGAGCAATGCAAACACAACTCAATTAATATGAATACATGCTGTGTGCCTAGATTGGGCAGAATTACTACACTACCATCTTCCCCATATAAGAGATCCCTTAGAACTTGTGGTTTCTCCAGGCCAGATGCTTCTGCTCCATTTTCCTTCCTCCTGCATCCTCCTCTCTCTCTCTCTCTCTCTCTCTCTCTCTCTCTCTCTCTCTCTCTCTCTCTCTCTCCCAAAACCTTAAGCTCCACCTTCCCCTCTTTCTTATGCAATCACTGGCTCTAGCCTTTATCTATAAATTAAGGTGGAAAGAAGGTTTACAGGAAATGCTGACTCATTGACTCATTCCTTGTTCACAACACCTCACAGGAGAACAGAATTAATATCAAATACAATTAGCCCCAGGGCTATCTGTAACACATACCAGTATCCAGTGTAGAACTGTCCATCAATTAGCCTACTGTGGCTCTTCCCACATTAACTCATGGCCAATGGCTCTCTCAGAATCCTTTTGCACTAGATTAGAACTGGAGAGACATCCAGTCTTATTGACTGGGGAATACAGTGGTTGCTTGTGTGGTGCTGGGATTAAAAAATCATGGTCAAAGAAAGTTATGGAAAGAAGAGTTCACTTGTGCCATGGTTTCAGCATGATAGAGTCGATGACAGCTGAGGAATGTCCCAGGACCAGGAAGTTGAGGATTCAGACCCTGAGCTGAAAGTATGGCACAGAGAAAGCTAGCTTGAAATGACTCAAATCTTTAAACTTTTTAAAAATTTAATTTAAATTTATGCATTTGTTTTTGACATATTTTATTGATTCTTTTGGAATTTGTCATCATGCACCCAATTCCACTCATATCACAGCCCTTCCATGTCCACCCCAACTCTTGTAACCTCCCCTCCCAAAAGAAAATTAAAAAATCAAAATGAAAATCAACAAGAAAAAGAAAAAAATTAAGGGAAAAATTTAAAAAGAGGAATAGAAAGAAGGAAGAAAATATGAAGGAAGGAAAGAAGGAAGGAAGGAAGGAAGGAAGGAAGGAAGGAAGGAAGGAAGGAAGGAAGGGATAGAACCTAGTGGGGAAACCCCCACTCAATTCCCAATTCGGAGTGCACCCAAAAAATCACGAAGGACCATCTTGATGTAATTACATGAGGTCATTTAATGACAGAGCTCCGGGCCGACATGCATCCCACACAGGAGATAATGGATGTCGGCCACGAGGCTCGAAAGCTAGGGGTTTTTATGGGGTAAGGGGCTTAGGGGTGTGGAATTCAGCATAGCGACACACTATTGGCTTATTCAAACATCAGCAGAAAAATTACATGTACGTGCAGGGTGTCAGAGTTCTGTGAGTTGTTGACTCAGTTTAGATAGCCCTGTTATGTCTTCACATTCCTCTTTATCTTTAGGGTTAAGCTGATCCCAGGAATGTTTTAACTACGGGACATACCCAGGTTTGTTTTTCTTTTTTCTTAGCCCCAGGCAGCCTCTAGGCTCACAAACAACCAGCAATTTCTGAGTACCTTATTTGACTTTCAGGTCTTGAAATTTCATGTTTCTTCCAGAAGGAACAAAGGAAGGAAGGAGGGAGGGAGGGAAAGGAAGAAAGAAAGAAAGAAAGAGAGAGAGAGAGAGAGAGAGAGAGAGAGAGAGAGAGAGAGAGAGAGAGAGAGAGAGAGAGAGAGAGAGGAAGGAAGGAAGGAAGGAAGATGTTGGCAATCCTGGGCAACAACCTTCATACCTTTCTACAAATTGCTGCCTTCTCTCACACCCATCACAGCTGTTGGGTCTCAAGTTCCACCTTGCAGTCATCACTCTGCTTCTCTCCTGTTTTTCCATCACATATGTGTGTATTGTACTGGCATTGGAAGCTGCAGCATGTCCAACAGTATATCCTTTTCCCCAAACAATTTTATTTGCATAGTAAATCGTTGGTCTGGTTCAAGGCCTTTGGGTTTTGCTTCACTGTCAATACTGTACCCTTGCTGAGACTCCTTCCTGCTGAGAATCATGGAGATCCTGTGGCTATGGGTCCTCAGGAGTCCCAGCAGCCCACAGATGGCGTAGATGTTAGGGTGGGCCAACTCAAGGTCCTGAATCTGGTCCTGCATCTGAGCTGACTTGTTCAGCTTGGGCCTAAATGAGGGACTGGGAGGGCTGGGGCCATTTTGAAGGAAGGAGCCATCTTTAAACTCCTAAAGCCTGCGTCCTGTGACACACTTCCTCTAAAATATCATAAGCCTCACCCAGTAGGCTCACTAACTGACGACTTAGCATTCAAATGCTCCAAGGTATTTGGCCTATCTCATTAAAACCATCATAAGTTGTTATCAGGTTCTCAACCACTGCAGTTGCCATTGTTGGACTCTCTAAGCTTAATTGTATATACCCATCCGATAAATATCCTTTGTAACGTGAAATTACTCTAGTGCTTCTGCTGAGATCTTAAGCAGAAAGCTTGTCTAGAGAAGCCTGGCCAGGATATCGACCCGATTCTTCTAGTTTAAAAAACACATGCAATCATGTAACACCACTGTATGGAAGATATAGAAAAGTTTTATTAACCCAAAAATACCTTTGTACACTTTTGAACTCTGCCAATTCTTTTGGAAGTCAGCTGCTAGCAACCACGGGTCATATTCTGATCACTCCACATTTTCTCGTTGCATAACACCACATGATTATAATTGAATAGTAGAGTCTGAATTCTTTCTGTTGCATAATACATTTAAGACACATTTATGTTGTTACATGTTATAGTCATCCAGGCTTTTCATCAATGTGTAACATTCAAGTTTACTAACATGCTATCTTTGCATGTTAATATGATAGAATACATTATCAATTATTATTGATGTTTATCAATTGTGAACAAATCTGTTGAGTTCTGAGGGTTTGTTAGATGTTTTGGATATAAATGTTTTATAAGTGACTTGATTTGCAAATATTTTCACTCAATCTATGGTTTATCATCTCATTCTCTTAAAGATGTTTTTAATCAAGTAGAAGTTTTAATTTTGAGAAAATTAATTTAATTAATTTTCAATTTTAGGACATGATTTTTGTGTCCTATAAGGGAAATAATTGATTGATCTAAGGTCATATTTCATCAGCATTAAGTCTGTGATTCAATACATTTAAGCCCATGGCCCATTATATTCTAGACCTGATGCAATTTGAGGTAATTTTTACATCTTGTTCAAAGTCTGGATCTAGGAGTTTTGCTAGTTGGTAAGTTGACCTTTTATCCACTACATCTTTTTCAAGCTTCTGAAAAAAATCAATTCTTCTGTGGAAGCAGCTTTCTGAAATTGTATGCATGATTCTTATAAAATGAAGTCATTTAGCATAATCCTGCTACTCTGCAATAATAACTATGTGAATTAATAAAGTAGCAGTGTGCCTTTTATAAATGCTTCTAAAGCGAAGTGGTTCAGTTTCTAGTTAGATACATAACAAGTGACCTTTGTGTCAGACAAAGTCCATGTCTTGTACTGAGAATAGAAGTAACTGCAGAATGAGTGCTGGTTCCTAGGACAAGCAAAATGTGAAACTTGGATTGTGTTTGACTTTGATGCTGCTCATTGACTTGCGTTGAGAGCTACTGCTGAATTTGCTCATCAGAATTTACATTGCTTGAAGAAAATACCTGACATAAACCACTGAAGAGAGTGAAGATCTAGTTTTGAATTTCATTTCAGTCTATAACCTTTCTCTATGTTGATTCTGGACCAGTAAACATAGAATATTGTACTGATAGGAGCATGTGAAGAAAGAGGCTGTTTACAGGCAAGGAACATAAAGAGTTGGAGGACCTGGAAATCAGCCATGCCTATAGTGATCTGTAGGCTGAGATTTTTCAAAACCTACTCTAATAAAGGTGCTCAAACACTTCGGCACCACTTCTAGCCTCACTGTCCAAAGGTAGGGGAGAAAAGATGGTAAATAGGACAAGGGGATGAGGACCTGTTAGGTAGTAGGTCATTTGGGAGTGATTCCAATCTCTGTTGTCAGAAGACCAGCAGTTCAGTTTGGTAGTGTCAGGATACCAACAGTTCAGTTTGAAAGTGTCACCAAGCACAGATAAGCAATGGTGGCACAATCCAACAGAAATCGCCAGGCCGCCACTGAATCTGCAAGAGTCATCAGGAGTCACTAGGACTAGCCAGAATGCCAGGAGAAGTTCTCTGCAGTGCTTCTCTCAATGAAGTAGTCATCTCATACCTGAGACAGGTAGGTGTTTCTTCTGCTCCTGACCCAGTTCCTGTCCTGGAGCACATGATCATGACGCCCACTTGAAGATCTTGACATTACACAGCAGAGTTCTCCATGACAATGAGGTATCTAGATGGGCTGGCTCCAGGGTTTAGCCAATATGTTTCAGTTTCCACACATTCCTTCCCGCAAAAGGTACTTAATCTCTGGTCTACCCTGAATGAATGAGTCCTATGCATCCATTTTTCACCATCAATAAACAATTTGAACAAGCAAGGTCTCTCTCTCTCTCTCTCTCTCTCTCTCTCTCTCTCTCTCTCTCTCTCTCTCTCTCTCTCTCTCATGAAGAACCGCTGGGGTGGGGTGGGGGGCTTCGTCATACAGAGCCACTCTGCCTAAGACTCCCACAGAAGAGCTCTCTGTGCTCCAGTACACTCACCCCTGAGCTAAGCCAGAGATTCCCCTCACCACCACCCCCGCACACGGCCCTGGCTCATCACCAGACTAGGTGGATCCCTCTTCCCAAGTCCCGGAGCTTTCCAGCAGGTCTGGGAGTCCTTTGGACCCCTTCCCATGGCTCTGCCCTGGGCTTGTTCCAGGCCTGCAAGGCCCCCTTGTTCCAGATTCCACATGGTTTCCAGCAGAACCCACGTCTCCTTTGCCTCTGCCTGCCTTGTTTCTCACCCGGCCTTGGACCCTCATCTTAGGCTACGTCCCTTTTCATCTGCCTGAGCAGCCTTCACACACCCCAGCGGAGGGTGGGTGGTGGGGGCGGGCGGGGGGCAGACCTCGGACCACAGTGGAGGCATGAGGACAGACCAAAATCCAGCAAGTTAAACAACAAATCCTGTAGCTCCATGAGTGTCATCTAGGGCTCTCGTTGGAATCATCTAAGCTCTGGAGGGCTTGAATAACTACACTCTTACAAGTCTGCTGTCTTTTCCAGCTCCAGTCTATGCTTGTCCTTTTCCTCAGTAGATGCCCTTTTATGGTCATGTCATCTCCAGCATATGGGTTCTCCATTTCCATTTAAACTTCATCTTCACAGCTTCACATAATTCCTTTTTTCAGGGACTCCAAATCTGCCACACATTGCCTGGGTTCCATGGCTTTCTGGAACTTTGTTACCAGCTTCTATGATAGCTTTATCATTGAATTTTTCAACCACATGATACTGGTAAGTATCATGATGCTGCCAAGTTTCGATGGCAGCTCAAATTTTATCTAGCTGCCTTGGTTAGCAACAATAGCAGCCTCTGTAATTTTTTGACAGGTGATTTTTTGAAAACGCCTGCTTTTGGCAATATCAGTTCAGGCTCTCATTTCAAATAAGTTTGGATTATCACAAGATGGGACCTTGAGTGGGTGGCATCTTCCTCAAGTACCTTTCCTATGTTTCCAGTACAGAGCACTCTTTCCAGTACAGAGGTTTCTCTTTAATGGGATGCATTCCTTTAACATTAGCTTCTACTTTTGCATCTGCCTTGTCTGCCTCTGGCAGTTCTCTCATGCTATTTTCTACCCCTCCTTGCATAACTTTCTGCTCTACTTGTAGCTCTCTCCCTGTAGACCTGCATAAGAGGAGTGACAGAGGCTGGGACATAGCCTGAATAACTTTTCCTAGGATTTTCTCTACCAAAAAAATGAAGACACAGCAGTAGGAACATGAAACTACTGGTCCCACTGTATATACAATGAGGATTCAGGATGAAGAGGTACTGGTTAGTGCTAGTGACCAACTTACTCTAGCAAGGCTTTACCTTCTAAAGGTTTTACAAGATCCCAAAACAGAAGGAAGCTAAGTGTTCATATATATTAGCTAATTTGAGGGAATTTCACATTCAAATGGCATCAATGAGTATAGATAATTTGACATAAAATAAATTTACAGTAGGGAAATAGAGTCAGAATTATAAGGCAGGAGGAAATGGAAGAGTTCAGTGATTGAGTCTTGTGGTGGGCCAGTGGGTAGGTAAGAAAGTGAAAGTGTGACTGTCGAAACAGTGATCATCAGTTGAGTTATCACTAGATACATAAGTAATGAAGCAGAAGAATTTTTTAAGACTGAGAAATAAATACGTGATTCACTTGGGGCTTTAAGAGGGAAGATAGTATGCCAGACATGGGTAGTGTGATCCTGACTTCAAAATTGCATTGACTCTCTTTACACAAATGTTGAAACATTTGAAAAGTTCTACAAAATTAAGCCTTTTTATATTGCTTTGAATAAGTCTTAGTTTAGCCATTTGCCCTATAATCATAAGACTGTTTTGTCTATTTATTTGAAGTCTTAAATATTTCCATGCAATACCATCATTTTGGGACTTAAATCCTACTGTGAGGCATGTGCTGGCTATCCACTAATACTTGTAGAGTTGTAGCAGCTCACTATACTCTTTGAATGTGTCCTAATAAAGAGCATTGCACTCATTTCCCTAGGAAGAGGAACAAGGGCCTCCTGGATTTAAGAGAAGAACAGCTGTTTTCTCACCTGATTTAGATGCAGGAGCAGCCAAGCTCCTTGGTACATAGCACTGAGTGGGTAATTTGTACTATGTGAAAGCATGACAAAATGTCAAAGAGCTGGTTTATGTAATTTTTCTTGTTTTTTTTTTTTGAAAGAGAGAGGGGGCAGAGGGAGAGGGAGAGGGGGAGGGAGGGAGGGAGAGAGAGAGAGAGAGAGAGAGAGAGAGAGAGAGAGAGAGAGAGAGAGAGAGAGAGAGAGAGAGAGAGAGAGAGAGAGAGATTCACTATATCTTGGGTAAGAGAGATGAAGAACAACTGTCCATGGGGAGAGGAAGGGCAGAATGGTGACCGAGTCACTGATTTGGGAGTGGTGACAGCAATTAATGCTCTATTGTAAAAAGTTCCTGAGGGACTCTGCTGGCTCCAGGTCACCAAGGCAGCCTCTGTCTCACATTGATTAGTGCTATGTGTGAGCTCACTTGGGATCACTGTGAGTTTTCTCCCATTAGTTTTTCTAAAGTAATCTCAGGGAATTTTAGAGTCATGGAGTCTAGGACACCTGGGACATCTCCACAGTCCATCACTCTGGATAGAAAGAACATCCTTTGCAATACAATTCTGGATTGAGGGAGAAGTGTTCATATCACCAAGTACTGACTAGTACTTGGGAAATTTTAATAAAAATGTCAACAGAAGGTGGATGTAAACAGAAGCCCCAAGACCGGCAGAACAAATACTGATCTAATCTGCGTGAGATATATGAAGTGTGTGGCTGCTGGGATTTTTTCCACCCAAGATTACAGGAGTTGGAATGAAACCATCCAGCTTTGCAGAGATGGAAGGTTGAGGGACATAGTCACCATGTAAGCTTGCCATTAAAGACTTTAGTTCTGGAGAGAGAGGTTGAGGAAAGAGTAGTTTTAATTAAGACTGGAAACCAGATAAATGAATACTGCATCGATAGGGCAAAGTCTAGGATAATAAAATGTGTACTTAGGTATGGACATTCATGAGTGTGTATTAGAATATTACATTTCTTGGAAAGATAATATTTCAATGTCTTTGAAGTGTCTTGTCTCAATATTTTTCTCTGACTGTGTACATATGATAACCTTTTACTTTTTCTCAAAGGAAGTACTTCAAAATATAGGAAGATTAAATTGATTAACAAAATCATAAAACCTGAGAATATAAGCTGGGTTTATATTAAAGGCTTATTGACTGTCTTGTCAGGTTTAGTCCTTGAATCATCTGTAGGAAAGTGTTATATAATCAAGAACATAATACTGTGAAGAATATCCTAGACACATGGAGCAAGAGAAATAAAGAAGATTGGGATTTGCATAATGCAATCAAAACAAAACAGATCACTAAATATGAATTTCAAGACTGTGACTATTTAAAGTCTGTGTATCAATAATTAGATTCCTATTTTAGGAAAAGTTAGTGGATAAACTTGGAGATGACATAGATAATAAGACCCTCAATAAGAAAAATTAACAGTGCTTTCAGGAATAAAATCGTTTTTGATATTTCACCACACTGGGTTTCTTTGAGTCCTAATATAAGGATGATAAAAATACCCCTGCCCACAATGAATGCAGCATATGTACAGAATCCAGCTGTGCATCCACACACATGAACATGAAAGTTTCTCTGGAGGAAGAAATGGTTTCCATTGCCAAACCACCTGTGCAAAGGTAAATTTCTGCTTCATTTAGGCCAGCATGAGAGAAAAGTACCTGCAGAATGTATGCTGTGTGTTGTATTCAGGACGAATTTATTGCAGATAAGACCACAGCATATTCCAAGAAGGAGGCTAAATATGATTCAGACTCAATGGGGAAAATGATGATAATGCCCAAGTTATTTTTTCTGGAAGTAAAACTTCTTGAATTTTATCCACGTGTGTTAGGGCAGGACCACTAGAAAACTATAGGGGGTCATTTCTGTAATATGGGTGATGGGATAACCACTAAGATTCAATATTATTGATATTGGACTTCTAAAATTTGATGTAAAGTTGATCACTTATTTATAGTGACATGAATTTGGACAAAAACATTTTTCTGAAGGATGAGATTCTGGGAAATCCTTTTATATTGTGTATATCTAGTATGAGTTTCTTCTTTAATGCAACTATTGTGAGGAGAGAATGTAAGTTACTGACAAAACTATTTAATTGAATTGAAATTATTTTCCATGGTCTTAAAGGTATAAAACATTTAGCAGGACATGGTTCTGTAAGGACAATCATTGCAAAGAGAAATAGTTCCTCAGTGCCACATGCTGCCTGCCTCTTACTTGAAAGGATGAATAACGGTTGTGGAGCACTGGTTCACAGAGAAACAAGGACACCTAAACTCAGTTAAAACCTGGTGAGAAAGCAATGTGAGCCATCATGTGAAAAGTTGTATCCAGATCTGCATGTGTTGTGGTGGCTGTGTAGCATCAGCAGAGTGAATGGTTCTGCTGTTCAGATAAATTTATTTTTTTTAAATATTTTTATTAGGTATTTTCCTCATTTACAGTTCCAATTCTATCTCAAAAGTCCCCCATACCCTCCCCACCACTCCCCTACCCACCCACTCCCCCTTTTTGGCCCTGGCGTTCCCCTGTACTGGGGCATATAAAGTTTGCAAGTCCAATGGGTCTCTCCAGTGATGGCCGACTAGGCCATCTTTTGATACATATGCAGCTAGAGACACGAGCTCTAGGGGGTACTGGGTAGTTCATATTGTTGTTCCACCTATAGGGCTGCAGACCCCTTTAGCTCCTTGGTTACTTTCTCTAGCTCCTCCATTGGGGGCTCTGTGATCCATCTAATAGCTGACTGTGAGCATCCACTTCTGTGTTTACTAGGCCCTGGCATAGTCTCACAAGAGACAGCTATATCTGGGTCCTTTCAGCAAAATCTTGCTAGTGTATGCAATGGTGTCATCGTTTGGAAGCTGATTATGGGATGGATCACCGGATATGGCAGTCTCTAGATGGTCCATCCTTTCCTCACCACTCCAAACTTTGTAACTCCTTCCATGGGTGTTTTGTTCTCAATTCTAGGAAGGGACAAAGTGTCCACACTTTGGTCTTCGTTCTTCTTGAGTTTCATGCGTTTAGCAAATTGTATCTTATATCTTGGGTATCCTAAGTTTCTGGGCTAATATCCACTTACCAGTGAGTACATACTGGGTGAGTTCCTTTGTGATTGTGTTACCTCACTCAGGATGATGCCCTCCAGGTCCATCCATTTGCCTAGGAATTTCATAAATTCATTCTTTTTAACAGCTGAGTAGTACTCTATTGTGTAAATGTACCACATTTTAAGATTGGGTCATTCTTCTCATGTCTATCCTGATGGACAGTGGTCCACAGTTTCTCTAATGCATCACCCAAGATATGTAGGTGTATTAGATGAAATGTAATGAAGTAACTTACTTTTAGAAATCCTATCATTATTTGGATGTACTTTTTTCCACTCAGGCATTCTGTAGAGATGGAATAAGGTGGGCATGAATGAGAGTCACACTTGAGGAACCAACTGTTAAAATTAAATAAATTAAAATATACTACCTGAATGATACCTAACTCCATATTTTCAGATATTATATGTTAATAGCAAACATCACCAAATCACTGTTTGAGAAATTGCCATTAATCATTTATTTGATTAGGTAGGTGTTGAATTCCAAAAGCTACTGTTATTAAAAGTGGGCAGAGCAAAGGATAATTCTTCAGGGGACCCCACATTGTTCTGAATGTTCGTCTGGTGCAGAGAGGAGGTGTGAAATTAATTGACTTTTAGATAAGAGGTCAGAAGACAAACTTAAATGGGAGTCAGAATACCTAAAGCCAAATTCATCCAGATAAAAATTAATTCATCTCTAGCCTACTTGTGTGAATCTCTCTTTTTGTCTTCTTTAGGTAATATATTCTCAACAACCATAGTTCTAAGATAATAGCATTAAACTGAACAAAACCTTGTAGAATGTTGGGGATATCCATCAAGGTGTAATAGGGGTAAAACAATATTTGATTTATTAAAGTGTAGGCTAAAACTTGAAATAGCAAAGTTTTAAGGATCTATGTGTGTAATATCTTCTATTCAGATTTATCTCAATTTTTAAAAAAATAGACTAAAATTCAATCTTTGAATAAGTCACGTTGTAGCACGCAAAAATCTGAGAGAGGAATTTTAATGCTTATGTTTTGACTTTGAGAGCTTAGGTTGAGACATTAGGGTCCTGGTTTTTGTTATGACCAATAATTGCTTAATAATGTTTGAAACACATGGAACTGCTTTTTCCTAGGATGAAACACTGGCATCATTTTAGCTGAGAAAACTGATCTTTGCTGGGAATACCTCATCTTCTACTCTTTGTGCAATTTTATTGTTTGCTAACTAAAGCTCTATTTTCTCCTTGGACCCAATGTGTTGCATTCCATGAATACAATGTAACACATATGTTTGTTGTATACCATCTTCTACTGGGTCCTCTGCAGTATAAATATTCTGTTTAGCATTTAGACATTTCACAACAAAAAACAATCTTAATACTAGTCATTTAACATAGCAAAAATGTGTACATCTAAAAAGTAGCCTTAATTATTAATGTACTTCATTGTAAAACATAGTATTGATAATAATTGGTATAATTAGTAAAATAGAAGTAATAGAAATGTGTTGGCTTGCACACTATGTGACAGGTTTGGGTTTTTTGTTGTTTGTTTGTTTGCTTGTTTTGGTTTTTTTTGTTTGTTTGTCTTTTCAAGCCAGGGTTTCTCTGTATATCCCTGGCTGTTCTGGAATTCACTTTGTAGACCAGGCTGGCCTCGAACTCAGAAATCTGCCTGCCTCTGCCTCCCAAGTGCTGGGATTAAAGGCATGTGCCACTCCCCGGCATGACGGTTTTTCATATTAAAGCTAATTGAAGACAACAAACTATGGTAGACAAATCTCATAGATGTTGCAGAATTGTACAAGGGGAGAACGTGCAACTCTCAGACTAAGATGTGAACTGGGCATTTCTGGAGCCATTTGCTTAGTTTGTTCTTTATCAGGGAAGTGTGGTAACTCTCATCCTTTATGCTTTAGAAATTGTGAAGGTCCTCTGCTTCACTTGATTTCTTTCATCTGATCTTCCATTGATTTTTTTCATCATTTCATACACTCGTGAAGCTGTGGCTTTGGTGACCAAGAAGATATGGAGAAGAAATAACATGTCTGTCTTAGAAGACTTTTTGAGACATCTGTTTCTGTTCAATGTTTACAATTGGGATTATGTCTTATTCATTTTACTGAATAAATCCCTTACATAACACAAGATATCTGAAGGGAAATTACACTCCAGTGGACATCTGTAAGATTTCCTACCTTACTCTATTGAATACTGATGGTAGATCCTTAAACATCTGCTTTCCTTCTGTTACTTTGATCTAGATGGCTAAGCTTCCATATCCCTGTTGCTTTCTTTTCAACTGACACCCAGAGAAGAGGTCCTTAACCACACTAAGGTAAAAGAGAAAACCACCAAGAGCAATGGAATAAGGGTACCATTAGGGCACTCTTGTTTAGACCACCACCAACAGAAGACACTACAGCCTATCAAGAAGACCAAAGGTTTCTTTTAAAGGCTGTCAAAGTATTTGTCTATTTTGTGGAAAATATAGGACGGAAATCACATTTAATTTTTTAGGTACCGCAAGATGAGAATTAGGTCGTTATAAGTGCACACAGTATCGTACTAATATTACAGCAATGTTACCCAAGTATTTCCCATGCCTAATGTACTTGAAAATTATAGAATGTGAGCCTGTTTGTGTGTGAGAGCTTACCATGACATGTAAATGAGATGCCTGCCAAAGAAAATTTAGATTTAAAACTATGCCTTTTTATTCTAGATCTTGTCACAAACCCCTAAATCTTCAGAATAATTTAATTTGTTTTGTAATTGAGTTTTTAATTTCATTAAAATTAAGATAGGTAACATATTTTAGGCAGTTTTAAGATTTTAGGTCTCTACATTATCTATCATTTTACATACCAAAGCCAATTACTATGTTCTTTTTCCATCCCCAAGAGGAGATGGGTTAAAAAAAATAGCGCTTAAAACTGTATTGTCTCACATCCAGGCTACAACTATTCCTCTAAGACACTATCTTTCAAGGGATATAACTATATGCCATAAGACACTGTCCATAAGATACTGGAGTGTTTCTCTGAAGCAATTGATAAAAGCATGCTACTGTAGTCTCATGAATAAGCTGCAAATGGATAAAGTTGCAGATAGGTCACATATGCTGTGTAAATTTACTTGAAACTCTATAGTTGCTTGATTGCTTATGCTTTCCACCTACTTTCTGTGCAGATTAATAATCATTACATTTTTTAATGGAACAAGACAACCAGACATGGGTGCATGAATTCATCCTTCTTGGCCTTTCCAGTGACTGGGACACTCAAGTCTCCCTCTTCGTCCTGTTCTTGCTGATGTACCTGGTGACAGTATTGGGGAACTTCCTCATCATTGCTCTGATCAGACTGGACAGCAGACTCCACACTCCCATGTATTTCTTTCTCACCAACCTGTCCCTGGTGGATGCATCTTATGCCACAAGCATAGTCCCCCAGCTGCTGGCTCATTTTCTTGCCACACACAAAGCAATCCCATTTCTGAGCTGTGCAGCCCAGTTATTTTTTTCCCTGGGCTTGGGTGGGATTGAGTTCCTACTGCTGGCAGTGATGGCCTATGACCGCTATGTGGCAGTGTGTGATCCTCTGAGGTATTCAGTCATCATGCATGCAGGGCTCTGCACAAGGCTGGTCATCACATCGTGGGTCAGTGGCTCCATCAATTCTCTTGTGCACACTGCCATCACCTTCCAGCTGCCCATGTGCACAAATAAGTATATTGATCACATTTCCTGTGAAATTCTAGCTGTGGTCCGATTGGCCTGTGTGGACATTTCATCCAACGAGATTGTGATCATGGTTTCTAGCATTGTCTTGCTTATGACACCTTTCTTTCTGGTTCTTTTGTCCTACATTCAAATCATCTCCACCATTCTGAAAATCCAGTCCACAGAGGGAAGGAGGAAGGCCTTCCACACCTGTGCCTCCCACCTCACTGTGGTAACATTATGCTATGGTACCACCATTTTTACCTACATCCAGCCCCACTCCAGCCCCTCAGTCCTTCAAGAGAAGTTGATTTCCCTTTTTTATGCTGTATTGATGCCCATGCTGAACCCCATGATTTATAGTCTAAGGAATAAGGAGGTGAAAGGGGCTTGGCAGAAACTATTAGGAAAATTCTCTGTGTTCACATCAAAACTGACAAGTTGATGACTCCTGAATATTGATGAGAAGATGGCTTTTCTTCTTTGTTCTCCTCCTAACTCAGTTAGAACAGGTATTTCCATGGCAACAGGGAAGGTGCCGGAAGAACGTGTGTTTACGGTGTTATGCAGGAGTCTGAATGGTGGGTGTGTGACGTGGGTGTATTTTTATGTCACAGGAATGTATTCAGCGGAAATTCAGCACCGCTGTCATTATTACTCAAACCCACTCTTGTGGTTCTGGTGCATCATCAACCCTAATTTTTTTACTTCATGATATTTCAAAAGCTATACTCATTTAAATTCAATTTGTCCTTTCAGTTTTGAGTTTCGACAGCTTCCTGAGCTAGCAGTGCGTGGTATGATACTCTAAGAGGGCTGGAGTACAGGTGCATGATTAATACCCAGTAAACTTTTACAAGATCACCTCCTGTGTACTATAAGGGTAATCTTAGATGTCCCCTATGCTACATATATTAGATGCATTATTTCCTTATGATATTTCTAACCTTTGATGAATCCTAAGGAAGTGGATAAGAATGTGAATGTGTAATTAATGCACAATGAACATTTTATTGTTGTTTTATGTACACTCTTATTATTAACTTTTACTTATTATTAAATGTTATTAAAATTAACATTTTAAAATCCTATACTGAAAAGCTACTTATTTGTACTTTGGGAAAACTTGTGGTGCAACACTGGTAATCAAATAGTAGTTCTGTGAGGAGTCAAATCCATTTCACAGTTGACGCTTTTCTCTCAGTGATACACCGTGAATGTAGCCTCTTCTAGCACATTTTTGATGCACAATATTCTGATGTAGCAATATGAGAATATTGCTATCCAAGCAAATTCAGTATTTTTGTATATAAGATCTAGCATAATGTGCATTCTGAGGGAACTGGGTAGAGAAACATCAACTAAAATCTTTCCTAAGATCTAGTCACAAACTATTTATACACAGTAGCATTAAAAACAGTGAAAAAGCCATCATATTTTTATGAACCATACATGAACAGTTTGATAGAAAAATTATTGTGCATGAATGGAGTCTCATCAAAAGCATTAGAACAATCTAATTTCAGAAAACAATTCATGTTTTGAGTAACTGGAAAGCAATTAAACAAAGGAGAAACAACAAACTGACTAGGAAAAGCATCAAAGCCATCAAACCTGACCTTATTAAAATATTCTTTGAATGTGACCATAAAAATAGTGACTTTAATATGGATTTTAAGAAAGCAGAAGAGTTGCTGTGTAGTACAGAAAGTGCCCCAGGCTCCACTTAATATCTTTGTGCAATCTCATCTTGAGAGCAGGTGATTAAGATTATTTATTCTCTGTAATTTTAGTGGATTGGGGTATTCTCGACACACATTTTGCCTTTGACATAAACATCTGTATGTTAAAAGAGAGGAAGGAAATGACTGAACAGGGTATAAGGAAGGAGAAGGGGGAGAGAAAATAGAAGTGAGTCTTCTCATTTCAAGAAATTACAGAGCAGGACCTTCTTTCCCCACCTTTGTGCCTTCATCAGCTCAGATAACTGAGATTTTTTTTCCATTGAATATGTCACAGAATCTCTGGCTTTAAAATTTGAGGGTTTGGGGGCTTCAGAGATGGTTCAGCTCTTAAAAGCATTTACTTCATTTGCAGAGGACCTGGGTTCAATTCCCTTAAACCACAAAGCAGGTCACAACTGTCTATATTTCCAGTTCTAGAGGATCTTTTGCACTCTTCCAGCCTTTATGGAGGTACATATACATTCACACCAGCAAAACAGTAATACACAAAAATGTCTGAAAATCCAAATATATTTTAAAAAAACTATAAGTGATCAATGACTACCCAGTCCTTAGACTGGCATTTATAGTTTACCTTAAAGTTGGTCTAATCCTAAAATTTTGTTACAGTAATGCATGTAACTGTTGTGAATGCCTCTATGATAAATAGCAGTGAGGCATTCTCATGTGTTGGTGCCAGTGGATGGTTGATAATTTACTGTCATTCACAAGACAGAGGTATGGCAATCAAAACTACAGCAGCTCACTGTAAAGAATCAAAACTCAGGAACATAGATAGTTCAGGGAAGATTAAACAGGTGCTTACAAGAATCATGGGCAAGATTGCAAATAAGAAGAATAAGTTAACAAACAACTTGATCAGGAAGCAGTAAGTGGAGATTTTCTCATGAATGCTCATGCTGCTTGTATAGAAGAACCAGGAGAAACCCCTAAATGTTTAGAACCTCTGTGCTGAAGATTGCAAATACGGGATAGCATTCTGATCTCAGAATAAACCTTGAGGAGCATGAATGGCAGGGAGCAAGGCAGAAGTATGATAAGAAAGTCTGAAGCTAAGAGACTCTCCACAACTCCCACCCTTACTTCCACCTCGGCCATAGCATGGAGGAGCTACGTGGGATCACAAGAAGTTTGTGGCAGAAGTCACTTTGATACTCTGTCTGACCTGCAAGAGGAGCACACAGTGGGCAGGCCCTCCATATTCCTTAAAGCCCCAGGCATGGGAATTTTACAAAGACAACTGACCTCCAAAGCACTAGAGCATTTTGAATAGGTGTAGCCCCCATATATTCACATGTTTCAATGATTGGCCATAGGAAGTGGCGCTGTTAAAAGGTGTGGCCTTGTTAGAGGAAGTGTGTCATTGTGGAGGTGGTCTTTGAGGTCTTATATGCTCAAGCTATACCCAGTATGCTACACAGTCTTCTTCTGCTGCCTACAGATCAAAATGTACATCTCACTGATCCTTCTGAAGCAATATGTCTGCCTGCATGCTGCCATTCTTGCTGCCATGATGATAATGGACTGAATATCTGAAACTGTAAATCAGTCCCAATTAAATATTTTTTATAAGAATTGCTGTGGTCTTGGTGTCTTTCCATGAGACACATAATAAACCCCTGACATTTATTAAAATGGAAAGAGGAAGAAATGATAGAATCATTTATGTTAGGGAATTTAAGTGGTGTGTGTGTGTGTGTGTGTGTGTGTGTGTGTGTGTAGACACACTAGACATATCTGGGAAGTTAGACTCACATTTGATTTAATGCCTCAATCATTTTGGTCTATAGACAACTCCTTGCTGAGCTGACTTTTTTATTCTCATGGATGATAGAGTAAAAACTATAAACTGAAATAAACTTTTTCCTCCACAAGTTGCTTTTTGTTATAGTTTTACCACAGCAATAGAAACCACTAAAACAATATGTAAGAATTTTTCATCATAGACCACTTCAGACCTGGTAAGTTCTTTCATGATTTCTCCTAAATATATAAGGAAGAAGTGAAAGCAGGCATCATAAAAAATATTTTCTGTACATGTATTTAATATACAAAGACAAAAATACATTCTATATATTGGAAGGTATAATTTAAAGCAATCTTTAAAAAGTTTGAGATATGTAAAAAAAAGTCTAGTAAACTATAGTGCATCCATATACAAAATTAAATACTGACAGATATTAAAGGAAAAGAAGAATGTGTCTAGCATTCTCAACTAGATGAAGTGAGAAATGAAGACAGGGAGAAGAGCAAAGAACAGGGGAGAGGATGGGAGGAGTGGAGAAAAGGGGAGGGGAAAGAAAGAGACCAAGGGGCCTCTTTCCCCAGTGATGGCCGACTAGGCCATCTTCTGCTCCATATGCAGCTACAGATACGAGCTGTGGGGATACTGGTTAGTTCATATTGTTGTTCCATCTATAGGGTTGCAAACCCCTTCAGCTCCTTGGGTACTTTCGCTAGCTCCTCCATTGGGAGCCCTGTGTTCCAATTAAACTGAAACTCACACACAAAAAAATCTGAAAACATGTAGTCGGGTTGAAGGATTGATGCTCTGAGAAAGGCAGGTTTATTTTAAGCTACAGTAATAAAGGCAACATTGTTTCCCATAGCAATAAATAACCAAATTGTCAGGGGAAAAGGTTGAGAAACAAACTCTGTACATTCAATCTCAAAAGTGCATTAGGTCTAATTGTTATCCACACTACCAAAAATAAATATAGGCTGCATATAAATCAAACTTTCAAAAGTAGATGTAGATTAGTTATCTAATTATGAACTGTAAAACAGTCAAACTCCAAAAGGGTCACATTGAAGGTCAACTTCATGGAGGTAGATAAAGATATCTAAGAGAGAATGCAAAAGTCAGTTGCTAGGTGGAAGGAGTGATGCACAGCACTGCACAAAAGTTAAGAGCACCGTTTGATCAAAGACACACATAGGCTATGCAAAGAAAGTCAGAGTGTAGGAGAAAAAGGTTTTCTTCGTAAAGCGACAACACTGTTTGAGCTACAAAAAATAACTAAATTCAGGAAGAGAGAGGAGAGAGAGCACCAATATAAAATGTGTGGAAATATCAAACATATATTCCAGAAAATGGAATCCCCAAAGGACAAATATGTACTAGAAAACATGCAAGTCATTTGTGTGCGAGAAAGACATGACATATCACAATATAACCACACTGTGGCTCGATCAGAGTAACTAAAATGTAAAGGAGTGGAAATGACAATACCAAAGAAAGCCTGAAGTGAAAGAAGTCCTTATACATAATTGATGAGGATTTGACTAGCAAAATTATGTTTTGAAAAAAAAATGGCAAAAGTAGTCAAGGTTACACATGCACTTAAGAGGCAATGCAGCAATTCTTTTTAACTTTATTGGTCCTTTGCAAATTTCACATCATGCACCCCAATCCCATTCATGTCCCCCCTTTTACACTTCCCCCACCCTTGCAACTTCCCCCTCAACAGAATAAAAAAACCCTCTTATTGTGGAAGCTTTAGTGTGTCAAATCATGTCCCATAGTATGTCCTTTAGCCCACACTTCTTTTCTTGTAAATGTTCATTGCAATGACTCGTTGGTCTGGTACGAGGCCTCTGGCTTGTGCTACTCTATTGATACTGATACCTCACTGGGACTCTTCCCTGTATCCTGTTGTTGTGCAGAGTCATGGTGATCTTTTAGTTCTGGATCTGTAGGACTGGTCCTTTTATGCATCCAAGCAGTTTATCAATGGAGTAGATGTTGGAGTGGGCCAATTCAAAGCCCTGAATATGGGTCTGAGAGGTATCTGAGCTGGTCAGGGCACAAACTTTCACATTCTCATGCCTTTGGGCCAGCTCAGCAGGAACCCTTACTACCAGGGCCAGCTTTACCTCCTGCATGCTTTAGGTGGTGAGGGGGGAGTGGGGAGAAGGAGGAGGGCATCTCTCCCTTGTTCATGCCATTACACTGGTGGTGAGTGATAGGGCCAGGTCTTTCCCGCTCATATCCTTGAGGCCAGCACACCTTCAACTCCAGCAATGTGTGGGCCACTCTCCCCAGTACAGCAGTGTCTAAAGGTGTGAGCGCCCGTCTCGCCAGCAAGAACGACGCCACAATAGGATCCTTCTGCACACGTTTATTGGGAGAGCATTGATTGCATAGGTGAAAGACCCTGAGCCCAGAAATGGTGCTGCTTATATAGGCCTAGGAGTGACGTGTCCATACCTGATTGGTTATGCTACCAGTACCTCATTAATATGCATTGGACCAGGCAGTGACTTGGCAAAAACCTCTTATGCACTTGTGCACATTGGTTGTTTACCCATAATCATGGGCAGTGGCCAGTGGTAGCCAGCGCCACTCTGCAACGGCACATGTGGCTTCCCACATAAAGGGAAGGTCAGCTCTTCTGCTTTCATGCCCTCCAGGACCAGCACTCCTCCAATGCCAAGGTGAGGGTAGGGCCAGTTTTGCACAGCCCTCAGACTTCAGCATGTTCCTGGGAGATTACCTTGACCAGTGATGTCTTCCATGGACTTTGGTGGCAACAAACCCCCACTTCAGAGCTGTGGACCCATATGTGGTTCCCAGTTGCAGCACAGGCCAGAACCCCACCATGGTCCCAAGTGGCATCACTGGGTACTCCCATTGGATTGTTTCTCATTACCCCTGAGTCTCCAGTTATGCCTCTCTTCACTGTGTCCATGTCCTTCTGTTTCTGTTTCTCTTCCATTTCTTTACCACTTACTTGTTCCTTCTAGAGCACCTGCTGTCTTTGAATGACAGGGTTCATCTCAAGAGTAGCCTCAGGGGTCCTATGTCCTGCTCGTACATTATGTTGCTGGGCAGTGGTCATCTTGGCAATGGTCCTCCCTTCCAGGCCTGCACAGCACCCGGCTGATGGTTGTCTCAGGCTAGCTTTATGTCCAGACTCCATGACACTGGTCTGGTGGCTATCTAGAACTCAGTTCTCACTCCATCCTCCCAAGTGGCCCCATGTGGGGTTCATCTATCTTGAACTTACCTGGGACCCTCAGTCCCAGGCAGGACTTTTCTAGTTTCAGGCTTGCTCCTGGTCCTGGGAACCATCAGGGCCTGCTCAGAACCAGGTTAGCTCTCTGTCCAAGCCCCCTGGTGCAGGACTGATAGTTATCTCGGGCTTGCTGTTTTCAGGGAATGTTAGGCTACTTATCATTCAGTTGTTCATATGTCAGATACCAGCTTAGACATATTCCTCTCCTCTCTGTTGCCTACTGATGCACATGTGACATAGCAGCCACATCTATTTTAATTCTTTTTTTTTAAATTTAAGGTTTGTTTTTAATATTTATTTTATTTTTATATTTATGAGTGTTTGCTTGTTTGTATCTATCCATGTGTATCATGTGCACACAGTACCTATTGAGGTCAATAGGAGAATTAGGTAGCCTCGGACTGAAGTTACATAGATAGCTGTCAGCTGCCACGTATGTGCTGGGAAGTAAACCCAGATCTTCTGAAAGAGAAGTCAGTGCATTTAACCACTGGGCCACTAGGCCATCTCTCTATTTCCCATGTAGTTATTTTAATACTATATGATTAAAATGGGGAAATATATAGGAAAAATTCTCTCTCCTTTCTTTCCTTTCTCTCCTACCTCTCTTTCCCTCTCCCTTGCTCTCTCCCTCTCTCTGCCTCTCTCTCTGTCTGTCTCTGTCTATCTCTCTGTCTCTCTGACTCTCTGTTTCTGTTTCTGTTTCTGTTTCTCTCTCTCTCTCTCTCTCTCTCTCTCTCTCTCTCTCTCTCTCTCTCTGTGTGTGTGTGTGTGTGTGTGTGTGTGTGTATTTCTGTGTGCCTGTCTTTATTTCAGCATTGATTTTTAGAGTGAGTAGTAAATTTCTGGAGTACTTGTAGAACACAAAGGTAGACTTCTAGATCTATAAGGAAAATAACTCCATAGTATATGTTTTAAAAGAAGTCCTTCAGTAATAGCTCGAAAGGGTTAAAGATCCCTCAAAATGTTTTCATTGGTTAAGAAGAAAATATTGGGAAGAACTGAATTGTCATGGTACAGGACACATTGCCTGAATGTGTCTTGCATGATTGGACATACTGGGTTAAACATTCTAATCACAAGGATGTTAACTCATTACTTAAAGGATGGGCCAGCAGCAAAATTCCTCAAGGGCACCTTTAACAAAAATCAGAGGGATGCCTCCAGGGGGAAATGGGACTTTAGATTCTCTTCTTATGTTCCCATTTAGTGAAGCCTAAATTACTATTTGCAAGTCTAAAGTGTAGATGAGATTTCAAGGACCAGAATGATTTTAAAGAAATTCCCAAGTAGAGGGACAAAGTTGAGTGGCTTGTTTTTTGTTTTTTTTTTTTTGTTTTTTTTTTTTTTGTTTTTGACAGAGAAAAATGAAGAACAAAAGTAACAGAAGCCTCATAATTGGCCTATAGAGATTTTATCTCTGAGGAGGAAAGTTCCTTCTTCCAAATCCCACATCCCAGCAGCCCTCATCTGCACTTGGACAATGCCAGACTCCTTCTCGGAGATGAGTGAGTATAGATGGGATCAGTGGCATAAAGCTAGGGTCTCCGTACCACACTGCCAAAGCCGGGGCCTCCATACCACACAGCCTCTCTTCGCTTGCTGAAAGCCTCTGACAGGTGGGCTGAAACTGGTTACTAAAGAGCTACAGGTCAAGTTCTGATATCCTACTCCAGGAAGAAAACATATTTGTGTACCCAAACTGAGAAACAAGTCCTCTCAGATGTGTCTGAGACCTCCAGGCATACGACTTTGAACATTTACACAGGAAGTAGTAGGACCCTTCTGTCTTAGGATGTGTTGGGATCTGCCAAAAGGGAGCACAGGTTCAAGCCTGTTCTGCTTTATTTGTGGAAAAGAGGAATAGCTTTGGAGGAAAGAAAGATGGGTTTTCATTCCTCCTAGTACGTCCTTAGCTAAGAACAGAGGGGTGATAGTATAACTCACTGTAACAGTGCCTGAGGACTTGTGGTGAAGGGTTCCAGCAAAGGTTTGAGACACCTCAGTGTTCTACAGTGATTCTAGAGGCAGCTTCATCTGAAGAGTGGACTCTATGTTTGGTATTTGTAGTGACAGAGCATATCCACTTAGGCAAGCAGGTAAGCAAGAGAGAGAGACAAGTGTGCATGTGTTTCACATTTCCTTCTGGAAAGGTCGAGTAAAACGAGATATTGAAAAGGTTTTGCTCAGTTCATGAAGCTTTTGAAAACAACTTGTGTGTTTAATGAAGTATAAACACAATGTTACAAGTCCTCCTAAGGGCATTTCTAAACACAGGATCCTTAAGGCTTCGGAAATACATCATCAAGATTAGAAGTTTGGGTCTGTATTAGGCCAGTTACATTGTTATCTTCTGGCTGCCTCGGTTATAGTCAAAAGAGGACAGGAAAAGCTTGAGAGAAGACAGATTTCTGAGGCACTGGAACACCTGCTGGTTTTAGAAGAAAATGAGAGCAATGGAGCTGGGTGTCCTGGAGAATGCCCACAATCATCCCTGGTTATACAGAGATTACACAAAAGGAAGTTTGAGTCTATCCTGGGATGTGTGTGTGTGTGTGTGTGTGTGTGTGTGTGTGTGTGCACACGCACACACGCGCGTGTCATGCGCACTCGTGCACATGTGTGATTGTATATAATATATATGTACACATTAGTGAGTGTGTGTGTGTGTTATCTGTTTGCCACTTATAATAAGGTAATGCCACAGAATATAAAAATCCTACTGTATTCCAACTGTGCTCATGACAGTTGGTGAGCTGACCTGCAGATAAATAAGTTTGAGAAATTTAACTTAGAAGCAGACAAAATGCCCATGAGTTTTTGCATATGAACCCTTTATCCGTGAATAAATTAAGCCTGACTAAGCATTACTGTGTAATAGCTATATATAACTACTAGTGAGAGAGAGAGAGAGAGAGAGAGAGAGACAGAGACAGAGACAGAGAGAGACAGAGAGAGACAGAGACAGAGACAGAGAGACAGAGAGATAGAGACAGAGGCAGAGAGAGACAGAGAGAGACAGAGAGAGACAGAGACAGAGAGACAGAGAGACAGAGACAGAGACAGAGACAGAGAGAGAGAGAGACAGAGACAGAGACAAAGACAGAGACAGAGAGAAAAGGGATGAAGAGAGAGTGAAAGAAGAAAGGGAGGGTTACGAGGCAGATATAATCAACAGTTATATCAATAAGATAATTCCGTTGAGTTATTGTCCATCTCTTCCTAGTTAGCCTCTGAGCCCTGCCTCTTAGTGAGGAAACATAAACACAGTCAGGGAGAAAACACTGCCAGATTTCCTTGGTCTCATAGTTGTAGATAATATCTGTGGTAGGTATTGGTTATTATGCTTAGGAGAGAATCTAGCTCATGCATCTTTGAATTTGACTTGTGTCTTCACAGATAGAGTGAAGACCCCTTCTTTGCTACTTTTTGGGAAGAAGAACATAAAACTGGGGATCACTCCTTCCTGTATTCTAAGCTGCAGAGACAATCATGCGAAAATTTTAAAGATGAAACATGGTCACATAGGTTTTACTTTTAAAACTTTACAGACTCTGAAATGGAGTTTTTGACATTTCCTTGAAACTCAAAAATCTATTTGCACTTTCTATTTTCTAAATTGAAACTCAAAGTCCCTGAATAGACAAAAAGAAAAATTGAACATGACATATTTATAGCTGGAGAATTCAGTGATGAGAAGGTAAATTAATAGAAGAGTGTTCATAACTGTTATGTTATTCCACTGTGGGTTCTGGAATACCAATAAGGGGGAACTAAGCATCCAACTTAATCACAAACTCTGTGGCTAAAAATTAGATGTAAAGAAAAGAGTGAAGCTTAGTGGTCACACCTTTTAATTTAGACATCCAAACATTTTAATAAATGCTTCACTTAAGGGAGGCTCTCAGAAGAGTTTTGGTGCTGACCAATAGTTTATTTATTGATATATAACTTGGGCTTGGTTCTCAGGAAGCAAATGGGCAAGGAAAATCAGACATGGGTGAGTGAATTCTTGTTGCTGGGGTTGTCAAGTGACTGGGGGACTCAGGTCTCCTTGTTTGTACTGTTCCTGGCCATGTACTTGCTGACTGTCCTGGGGAACGTACTCATCATCCTCCTCATCACGCTGGACAGCAAGCTCCATACACCCATGTACTTCTTCCTCAGCATCCTGTCATTTGTCGACATCTGCTACACCAACAGCACTGTCCCCCAGATGCTCGTCCACTTTCTGTCAGCCAGGAAGTCCATCCCGTTTCACAGTTGTGTGATGCAGCTGTATATCTCTCTAGCAATGGGCAGCACAGAGTTCTTCCTGCTAGGTGCCATGGCCTATGACCGCTACGTGGCAGTGTGCTACCCTCTGCACTACATGGTCATCATGCATGGAGGGCTGTGCCTGGGGCTGGCTTCTGCCTGTCTGAGTGCTGGTCTCACAAATTCACTAATGCAGACACTCATGATCTTCCACTTACCCTTCTGTCGTAAGGTCATCAATCATTTCGCCTGTGAGATGTTGGCTGTGCTGAGGCTGAGTTGTGTGGACATCTCCCTCAACAAGGTCATGGTAGCCATCTCAGGATTTCTGGTGATCATGCTTCCTTGTATTCTGGTGCTGTTTTCCTATGCTCACATTGTTGCTGCCATTCTACGCATTCGCTCTTCCCAAGGACGACGCAAAGCCTTTGGGACCTGTGCCTCCCATCTCACAGTGGTTTCTATGTGTTTTGGAACAGCCATCTTTACATACATGAGGCCTGTGGGCAGATCCTCAGCAGGACAGGAGAAGATGGTTGCTCTCTTCTATGCTGTTGTGACTCCAATGCTCAATCCACTCATCTACAGCTTGAGGAACAATGATGTGATTGGGGCTTTGAAAAGAACTTTGGAGAAACTTAAGGAAAAAAATAGACAAAAATAATTCCTTTTTCTAACAGTCCAAAAGAAAAACCCCACCCACATTTTAAATAAATAGGAGTAAATAGATAGGCACTTTCTTCTTAAATTTTCTGCCAAGATGGAGTATATTTTTACAACTGGTTATAGTTTTAACTATGCACTGAAAACTAAATCCCAAAATCAGAAGCAAACAAAATCCTTCATGGTTGGTATAGACCAAGTAGATTGTAAGCTTTTTGGACAAAGGGATATGTAGATTTTACCACATGTGTTTCCTGAACATTAGAAATGATATTCATCATTTATCACTTTTTTTAATATTTTAGTTGTATTTTCTGAACATATGTGAAGGGAATTCTTGTTCAGTTTTAGGGTATTAAAAAATAAGTTGTTTATTAAGACTTACGTAGAAAGTTAACATGACTTTCTCCCTAAGACTTCGGTACTTTAAATAAATTATGACATTCTAAGATTTATATTTGTAGTATTTCAGCTTCCTGGGGACCTCAAGAGTCATGCTGACTTGAAAGCGTATAGCACTTAACAGGCACCTACACATATGACCTGAGTTCCTAGGCAATACTATCACCAGGGCCGTGCATCCACTCAGAATTAACCTTGTCAGCTCTCCTTATAGTTCTTATATTTATAATTCTATTAACAAATAGTCATATATTGATAAATAAAAAAAGAGAGTTATCATGAAGTCCCTTAACAAAGAAGTTAATAGAAACTGGGGGTAGGCTGGGAGAGAGATAGTCAGTTTTCTCTAAGAATACAGCCCCTGGTAAGTAAACCGTTCTCCAGTGGAAGGTCACACATCTGAGAATAAACAGGCAGCACAAATTGGACTTGATGAGTATGATAAAAATAAAAGACAGCATGAAGTTGGGTTAGTAAGAGAGAGGGTCTTGATCTGGCAAGAGTTAGCGGAGGGGTGGATATGATTGTACGCAATTCTCAAACACATTGTAAACAATTCTCAGCAAACTAATAAAAATAATGTTTCAGGTGCATAGTTAATAGTTAAGATGCCTCAGTTCTAGAGACGTTTTCCTTTATGAAAGATCTTTGTTAATTTTTAGGAATTAACAAATGCTTTCATCACATTCTTAATTTTCATTTCTTTCTTGTCATTCTAGTCAAATATTATAACTATTTAGGCCTACCCATAGATTTTCTAACATTCAAGCTCTCATTTCTGGTGATATCACTCAACTAACTAACACTGTGACATTATTCAGTAAAGCTCTTACATGAAAATTTGTTTGGGGCACACACATAGTTATTATGTTGCTTGAAACTGGATGATGCTATCCAGAATGGGACTTATGTCTACACTTTGCTTTGGTGCACAACTGTACTTTATAATATGCTCAACCTCACCAATAATAGGCATTGTTAGAACTTAAAAATATTATTACTAGTTGCTCCTCTCTCCTGGAAGTTTTCATGGCACCTCCTAACATTAGGAGACCCTGTCCTCAGGGAGGAGACATTTGAGTCAGTTCTAGCTGGATGTTTAGTGTGTGGTGCCTTCAGCAATAACTCTTTTTTTGTTTTGTTTTGTTTTGTTTTGTTTTGTTGAGACAGGGTTTCTCTGTGTAGCCCTGGCTGTCCTGGAACTCACTCTGTAGACCAGGCTGGCCTCGAACTCAGAAATCCGCCTGCCTCTGCCTCCCGAATGCTGAGATTAAAGGTGTGTGCCACCATGCCCAGCTTCAGCAATAGCTTTTATCTTCAGGTTCTGGAGGAAACCAAATGCAATAGCAATAATAGTTTTGGAGTCTCTGTCTTTCCCCTGACCAACCACTTCAATGCTTGTTTCCCATCTCTTCCACAGACAAAGAGCTACACGTAGTCAATACCTGCTGAGAGAGGGAAGGCCAGTATCCTCAAGAGACAAAGGCATGCATAGGATGTCCATTATCAACTGGTCAGCCATGAACACATGCACATACTATAAAAACTAAATGGAATCAATAGATAACACACTCACACACATACACAAAAATTATATACACATATATCTATTACATACATTCAATAATAATACTTTAAGAAGATATCATGAACTTGGGAAGGATGGACATGGGATAAGGTAGAGAAGAAAGAGAAGTTATGCACATTCAATGCTTATGTGTGATGTTCTCAAAAAAAAGAAATATTCAAAACTCAACACATAGCTACTTATTTATGTGCAAGTATGAATACCTGCATGTTTGTCTGTGTACCATGTATGTGCTTTATGGCCACAGAGACCAGAAGAGGGCACTGGATCTCCTGGAACTTTGGATACAGGTGGTGTTGAGCAGCCATGTGAGAGCTGAAAACTGAACCTCAGTCTAATGTCAGAGCAGCAAATGCTCTAATCTACTGAATCATTTCTCCAAGCTTTTGTTTTGAACTTTTGTAATTCCAAAAAGCATGAAATTTTATTTTTCACTACTAGTTAAGAGTCAATTTATTACTTTCACACTCTGAAAATAGTCCGTGGTATAGAGCATGACTTTACATGCTTTAATATTTAAAGATAACTAAGAAATTGATAAACAAAGGTAATAAGGAAAACCAAGATGGTACCCTGGAATAATAAAATAAATAATGTTTTCATACTCTATCATCAGCAAACTGAAAATACTAATAAACAATTCCCATTTATAACAATAACATGAACCAAGGAACAATTCTAATAATACAGGTGTGAAACTATAGTGAGAAAACTCTAATTTCAAGAAAAACATCAAATAAGGCACAATCAAAATGGAGAAGTATTTGTTTTAGATAAAGAATAGTTAATATTATAAAAGTCAAATTTCCACAAATGTTTATTTGAATTCAAGCCAATGGCAATCCTAATGCTGCAAGTGTGTGTGTGTGTTTGTGTGTGTGTGTGTGTGTGTGTGTGTGTGTGTGAGAGAGAGAGAGAGAGAGAGAGAGAGAGAGAGAGAGAGAGAGAGAGAGAGAGAGAGAGAGAGAGAGAGAGAATGGATACGGGCAAGCATGAGGATGTGAAGATGATAGAGGACAACTCTGGGGAGCTGATTCTCTTCATCCACCTCATTTTAACAGGCTTTCTATTCATCACTCCGAATACTCCAGGCGTTCTGGTCCATGAGATTCAGTGAGATTCTCTGTTTTCCATCTCTGCGTAGAAGGGTGTGGGCTACAGTTGCAAGCTACTACATCTGCTCTTTATTGGTTCCAGGGATAAACCTTCTGTTATTAGTCTTGTATGGCAAGAACAGTTATTATCTGGGTAATCTTATTGGTCCCAGAACATATTTTTAAAGGCTATGCCAATTTAGCTGATTTTCAATTTTCTTCATTAATTCATTAACTTTACATCCCAATATCAGACTCCCACTCCTCCCAGTAACAGCTCTTATCCAATTTCTCTCTCCCCTTATCCTCTTAGAAATGGAATCCCCCAAATCTCCCCACTCAGGCACATCAAGTCCCTGAAGGACTAAGTACATCCTGTCACACGGAGACCAGACAAGTCAGCCCACTTAGGGGAGCAGGATCCACAGGCAGACAACAAATTCAGGGATAGCCCCTGTGCCAGTTGTTGGGGAACCCACATGAAGACCAAGCTGCATACCTGCTACATTAGTGCAGGGGACCTAGGTCTAGCATGTGTTCACTCTTTGGTGAGCCCCAAAGGGTCCAGGTTAGTCAACCCTCTTGGTCTTCTTGTGGAGTGTCTGTCCTCTTTGTGTCCATTATTTCTTCTTCCAACTCTCCCACAAGACTTTTACATGCTCCATCTAATGTTTAGCTGTGGGTCTCTGTATCTGTTTCCATTGGTAGCTGGGTGGGGTCTCTCAGAGGACAGTTGTCCTAGCTGTCTGCAAGCATAACAGAATCATTAATATTGTCAGGAATTAGTTCTTGCCCATAGGATAGGTGTCAATTTAGGGCAGACATTGGTTGGCCATTCCTTCTGTCTCTATTCCATCTTTGTCCCTGTACATCTTGTAAGCAGGATAAATTTTGGGACAAAGGTTTTGTGGATAGGTTACTGTCCTTATCCCTCCACTGGGAGTCCTGTCTGTCTACAGGTGGTAGCCACTTCAATCTCTATATGCTCTACTGCTAGGAGTCTTAGCCAGAGTCACCTCCAGAGACTCTCTAGGGCCCCCAACCCACTACTGATTTCCATTCTCTCCCACCTGTTCTCCCTACACCTGATTCCTCCACTGAGTTCTCTTCCCCACACCTTCTCTCACCCAGTTCCCTCACTCCATCCACCTCTGATATCTACTTTACTTCTGGATATTCTTAGATTTAATTTTTACTTTCACAAGGAAACGGAATTAATACTGTCGAGGATTATATAACTAGAAGCAAAAAGAGAAAAGAAAACAAAACAAACCCCCCAAATCCTGATATTTTTACACATTCTCTGAAGCTCTGAGGTAGAATGGAATAAAAGAAACTCCAGGAATACTAAACTTTGCAGCTGAAAAATCAAAAGAAGTTGCAACAATATTTATATCACCTTTATTTTCAAATAATAAATGATAGTTAATTTTTTACATTTTATTCATTTACATTTCAAATGATATCGCCCTTCTTAGTTACCCCTACACCAACCCTTATCCCATCCCCATCCCCTTCCTCTTTGCTTCTGTGAGGGTGCTCCCACACCCATTTATCCACTTCCACTTCACCCTTCTAGTATCCCCCTACACAAGGGTATCAATCCTCCCTCCCCTACCATTGATGTCAGATAAGGCCATCCTCTGCTACATATGTATCTGGAGTCCTGGCTCCATCTCTGGTTGTGAAAGGAAAACTATAACCAATGCAAAGCACAGTTCTCAAATAATATAGAAGGATAGATAATTTATTCTTCAACTAAATATGAGTGAGCACAAACCAGGAACCATAAATTTAGGTTAGGCTAAATAATAAGTTCTAATGTGGAAACTATTTCATGAAGTTGTACAATTATAGACAAGAAGAATGGCATAAATCAAGGCACTTTAAAATACGTTTGTGAAAACATCAGGTACATAGGTTACAACAAACTGGCAAAGTTTGCCTTACAGGTTTGTGCTATCCAATGATATTATCTCTTGTACTGACAAAAGCTAGTGGTCTGATAATGAAATCTAAACCCAAATCCTATTAGCCACAAAGATGATAGGACAGATCCACAGGATGTGCAATGAATCTCTCTTAAGGAGATTAAAGAAAGCCAAAATAATTTGAAACTGGATAAGCAATATTCTAGATCTTTGCAATTATAAGTTACCTTTTCAAACAAAAATTGTATTATGTAATGCTCGCATACAATGTATTTTAAATATATTTGTTTCTATCTCCCTGCTCCTCCTATAGCTACACTCACCATCCTCCCATCCCTCACATTCAACTTTGAGATTTCCTCTTTCCCCCCCCCCCCATTGAATCCAGTGTGTATGTTCCCTTGCTAGTCTTGGGAGTGGTACCTGCCTTAATTTGTGGTCGATCTATCAGGGGTCATATTATAGAAGAAAATGTAGTCTCCTTCTCCCAGGAATTATCAAATATCAACAGTTCCTCACCTAATGGTAGGACTTCAGGTCTACTTTTCCCCCTCTATGCTAGTATCCTATCTAGCTGAAGCTTATGTATCTAGTGTGACACTATCACAGCACTATTGGTTCATATGGGCTACTACACTGTTGTGTCTAAAAGAAAAAAAGTTTTCTTGAGATTAGCCACCACCCCTGGTTCTTCTACTCTTTCTTCCATGAAGATTCCAGAGCCTTGGAGGGAGGTGCATGGTAAGCATGCTTCATTCAGGACTGAATGCTTCAAAGTCTCTTCCTCCATACATTGGCCAGTTAAAGGTTTCTGTGATAGCTGCTCTCAATGGCAAGGAGATTCTCTGATATAGACTGAGAGAGGCACTGATCCATTCTATGTCCATTTAGTAGAATAATAGTAGTAGATTTGTTTTCCCTTAGGTCTATGATATGTCTAGCCATAAGTTATTATTTTATTTTAACAGTGTCAGTTACAGATTCCATCTTACGGAATGAGCCTTAGATATAATCAGAAGAATTGTTGGTTACTCACATTATATCTATGACATTATTGTACCAATATGCCTGTTTTATCAGGCCTGTGGTTATTGTAGCTGGTAGGGTTCACAGATGAATGAGAGAGGGGATTAGTTTTCTCCTCTGTAACCAGGTATGGCACATTTCAGCACTACGACTGCTAGCCAATAGAGATGAAGTTTCCAAAGGAGTACTAACTTGATATCTTCATGTTCTGTGACTCAAGTGTGTCGCATTTTTAATAACAGAGTCTTACTATTAAGTTCTAGAGGATAGTCAAGAGAAGTACAGTGGTCTATGGTGCTTGGGTTCTATGTGACTCCATCATATAACAAAAAAACAGAGGCTCCCCATTCCTGTTACTGAGATTTTTGTTTGCTAGTATGAAGTGTATAGTTAGAATACTATCTGTCCATATAGAGTAACACCATTAAACTTCATTTTTATATGCATATGTGTATGTTTTAGGAAGCTTCTGTAGTAGTAGTTTCTCATAAAAGTCTTTTAAAGGCTTTTTTAAATAAAAAAATTGTATTTACTTAGAAGCATTCAGAATGTCAACAAAACAGCTGCATTTTTTTGTTTTTTGTTTTTTTGCAATTACAGAGTAGTATTCAGTTAACAGAACAATTATCTTTGTATAAGCTGCACCAGAAACAACAGAAGATGAAAAAAATAAATCCAAAAGAAAAAAGAACAAACAGAACCCAAACTACTGTCCCCATATATAACTAATTTGTGCCGTGCACCAACAAGAATCTGCTTTAAATTTTCATGGCAATGGTAATTGAAAATAGCACCAGGACAGGGCTATCTAAAGACACATTTGATAGTGTGTTAACTATACAAAAATGACACTTTACAGTTTAAAAACAAATCTAACACAGTCTTACATTTCAATTTTTTTCGTTAAAAGGAATGAGTTGTGTACAGGGGGGCTAAATGCTTTATAGACAAGAAAAAAAAACTGTGCTAGATCCAACTTATTCACCATCATTATCTCCTTCTAATGTAAGTTAACCCATTCCATATTCCCTCTTTTACCCTGCTTTCCCATCTGTCAGGCTTCTAATCATCTATTCTTCCTTATAGTATTGCTAACACAGGTATCATCTTTTCTCTGAGAACTTCAGTTACCAGTATTAAACAAGAATCATGAACAGTTTTTTATTCATGAAAAAGATTTAAATAAAAAATAGTATATTGAGCATATTCTCCCTCATGTCTCCTATTCCTGTCCTTTTGTGCCTTTTATCCTTTAGACAGTTTTACTGCCAAATCTAAATCAACTATATACATCCTTGATATTATGTATTCGCATGAACTCTAGGAACCACACTTGATAGAAAACATAGATTTGTCTTCTTGATACTGGCCTTCAAGGTTAGTTTACAGTATGGTACTCTCCTGTTGTATCTCCTTCCTTCAAGTGATTAGAACATTTAGTAGGCAAAAATTACATTCTGCACAGGTATCACACTCTGCTTGTCCATGTCTCTGTTGATGAACACCTAGGTTAATTCCATAGCTTAGTGATTGTGTATGGTGCTGAAGTAAACATTGTTGTCCAAGTTTCTCTGTGATATGTTGATTTGGATTTTTTCAGGAAAATACCCAGGAGTGGTGGATGTCTATGTCATATTAACTCTTGCTAACTTTTTGAGAAAACTCCAATTTCATAGTATCTACATTATCACACATTCATATTATCAGTGTGTCACAAATCCCTCTCTCTTCACATCCTAACCAATATGTATATATATTTTTAATGATTGTTATTATAACTAGGGTGAGATATAATATCAAAATAGTTTTGGTCTAATTTCTTTTGATAGGCAGTGAAGTTGACTAGTTTTTGTATATTCTTGGTTATTTGTATCCCATCTGTGACAACTATTTTAATTACATCAGCCCATTTATTTCATTTTTTGATTTCTTGCTTAGTTCTTTAATTCTTTGTATAGTCTCACTAGTAACCCTATATGTGTGATATATATATATATATATATATATATATATATATCAATTAATTATTCTTAATTATTCGTAATTCCACTTTGTAAGTTCTCACTTTACTTGGTTAATGGTTTGCTTTTCTATATGGAAGTTTAGTAATTTCATGGGACCTATTTTGTATCCAGTGTGATTGGAGTATTTCCTTTTACAACCACTAAATTTTGGTAAAAGAATAAGAAATGAGATGATAAATTCACAAAATAAATAAGTTGAAAGTACTTTAGGAGAGGTGTCAAGGATACTTTGGAAGTAGATCTTTTTCTCCACCAATCCCCACATCTGTTTTCATTCTCTTTGGCTCCTATATCCTTCCTTCTCTTTTCATGACCCTGGGCTGACTGACAGACTTTGTTCTGTCTCTTTTGCCACATCTAGCACTAGTGTGATGTTCTGTCTGTTCATATCATATCTTGTCTTTAGAACATGATTCTTGAACCATTGTCTTAGAGTGAATGTCCTTGTTCTCACTTTCAAGGAGAAGGGACCAGATGTCAGATGTCCTAGTATAGTCCTATTTTGTAGAGCAGAGGATAAGAACAGCAGTACTTACTTGTAGAACCATCCACTCTTCAAAGGAAGAAGAGAGACAAAAAATAATTCTTAGATCTGTGGATTTTGTTGCACCTGGGGTTTATCATATTTACTAGAGTATGCAATAGCTTATTATACTTTTATTAAAAATTTAGAAAATTAACATTTCTAACATTTGAACTATGAAATGGTCTGTCTTCCCCCAAAGAACAGGCAAGCTTCCTAAGGAAGCTGATAGATGTGGTGGTAGAACTCCAAATATAGACCAAGCATATGTATCTAGGGCTAAGAAAAAAAATCCATGGCCTGGTTGCACACCATCAAGTTAGGCACAGAAAACATCTAGAAGCCATCCTAGGTTCCCTGGACTGGATCTGGTGGACAAAGGAAAGTGGAACTGGTTGGACTCGAATGAGGGCATAGAGGCTTAATCACATCTGCATCTGCATCAGTTGGGATAGCCTATGAACCACCCAAAGTGAAAACACACAAGAACAGAAGTTGGTCTCTTGAGAAATTAAATTTTGACAAGTTCATTCCCTTGCTCCAGGGACAAAGACAGCAAACTTTTATTTGCAAAGTTAAAATGCTTAGGGTGCTAGGGTGCAAAAGTAGCCAGATATGTGGGGAGGGAAAAGAAGAGCATAAACAAAGCATAATTGGCCCCCAGAGATTTCCTTTCTAAAGTTTGAGAAAGTTACCTATTCCAAAGTCACTGTCTTCAAATTCCAAACATTCTCAGCTTTGCCACCCTTCAAAGGCATCAGGTGGCCCGCTAAGCTCTCCAAAGGTGAGTCAGAATTTTAATGTCCTTAGTGCTCATTTACTAATAAAACTCACAAAACTAATTTACTGAAACCCATGGCCTCTCTAATCAATCCTCAAAGTGTGGTGGCTTGACAGGAGTTGTCCTGTCAAGTTGGTCCTCAGAAGCTGGATTCTAGTTCTTCAAGTCAGGAAGCTATACATTGCAAATGATTTAGTGATTTATGGGGTCACAGACTGTGATGGGTTTGAGCTTCCTAAAAGTCATCCTTCTTTAAAACTGTTTCCTACAACTGCCCCATCTAGTGCTGGCCAGAATGCCATACATCTCTAGGAACAGTATCCACCCTTGGATATAAAATGAGTTTCTTAGCTAGAACATGTTTTAAAATATTCTTATAGTCTTAGGGGTACTTTCACTTGTAAGTTCACTTCATAATGTTGTTGTTGTCATAACATATACTTCAACTTTGGGAGAGATAATTTTTTTATTAAATCTTGATGTCATAAGTGTAAAAGTAGATCTTCTGTCATTTTAGAATGATACTTGGTTTTGCATAAGTCCAATAAAAAGATGAGTTTTAAGTAAAGAGAAAGCCATAAAGACTGTTGTGGTACATGAAAATCATGGAGACTAGTCCTTAAAGTGTCTGCCACTTAAGGATAAAGATATGAGTTTTAGTCCCAAAACACACATATTTTTAAGGTGTATTTCGTATTTGCATTCCTAGTGCTATGGAACCAGGGGCAAGTGGCTTTTGAGGTCGTTCTGTGGCCAGATAGCCTAGTATAACTGATTAACTCCAGGCTTCAGAAAAAAAACCTGAAAAAGCTGGGCTGCACTGGAGGAACAAATGTTGAAGCTGCTCTCTGACCTCCTGAAACATGTAATCACACCAACATTCACACGTGTTCACATACATGTAAGAACTATATGTATTTCTACTTGAAATAAAGTGTTGTTTAGCTAACATTATGTCTAGATTCTTTTAAATGTTCACTAAATTTGGGAACAAATGATAATACCTTTGTAGTTTATGGTTTTAATGTTAACATGACAGATATTGTATCTTTCTCTTTACTTAAAATTATGCTTTCAGTTGGATTGACGACTTATACAAAACCAAATATTGCCATAAAATTATTCTGGAACAAAATGACAATGTGACAACTAGCCAAGTGCTGAACAGGGTGATGGGAGCAATGCCCACAGAGTCAGAGGAATCTAATTATCTGCTCACATCTTGTGTCCTTTGGCTTGTGCTGTGTGTTTTACTTAGTCTTCTGTAAGAGTAACAAGTGCTTTTAACCTCTGAGCCACCTCTCCAGCTCCAGATGAGTTCTACCTTGTAGGTTTTCTGTAAGAATGATGGGAAAAAGAATTGCATGCGAGCAGGTGATTCTGAAGTACCACTGTCCAAAACTGAGCATCTTTGATCTCCATGCTCACTACTTTGAGCAGAATTTTCAACGTGATAATCTTAAACTCTAGGAAACTTTCATAAGTACTAACACTAGCATGCAAGACTAAATAACAAAACTAAAATTATCGGAAGTGCTGGTTTATAAAATCTGACTTTAGTTAAGAGCACTGATTGCTCTTCCTAGAGGTCCTGAGTTCAATTCCCAGCAACCACATGGTGGGTCACAACCATCTGTAATGGGATCCAATGTCCTCTTCTGGTGTGTCTCTGAAGAGAGCTACAGTGTACTCATACATAAAATAAATAAAGAAAAATTTTAAAAAATCTGACTTTAACAGTAAACCTGGTAGCGCTTGGTGCAGTTCTTGAGTCCTACTGTGAGTTCTTGGTCACTATGCTCATATTTTACTTAGAAAATAGCACTTGTAGCCTGTCTTCTTATGTTTTAGCTTTTATTTTTTTCTCTGTACCATTTTATGCAGCATTCCCAAACCTTAAAATGGTGGCATAAGTGTCACTTTTAGGGCTGCGTTCTCAATGGAGCTTTGTTCTCAGCATCTTGTGCAGCTAAGGGTCTGAATTCACCTCCATTCACTGCAAAAAAAAAAAAAAAAAAAAGGCTCCTCTGATTAAGACAGTGAGTAGCCTTTGTCTTTCATATAAACACAAATACTAGAAGGTGCTTTGATGCCCTATCAACTTACCACTGTTTCTAGGGCCTATGACTTCCTTAGTTATGGGTTGTCAGTCAGGTTTAAGGTAGCAATCATGAGTTCCATCTCTTGGAGATATAACTCTCTCTCTCTCTCTCTCCCTCTCTCTCTCTCTCTCTCTCTCTCTCTCTCTCTCTCTCTCTCTGTGTGTGTGTGTGTGCTTGTATGAGCACCATCCTGTGTACACCTGGGAGCATTGCTGCCTCAGTTATATATGAAGTCTTGGGAGACAGGGATGGTGTTTTATTAATGTCTAATGCACAATATAGAAAGAATAATTGCGATTCCTTTAAAGAATAAGTCACAATATAAACATTTTTAAAGTCATTTACTGTATACTGGTATATATTATATTTTTTGTGTTATAAATTTTTGTTTCAACCCTATGGAAAACAGTAAGCAAAACATAAATATTATTTTAACTCCATGTTGTTAGCAATATATGCTCATATATTTCTAATTAAGAGAAAGTGAAAAAAATTCGAACAGCAGAATTGCAGATGTCTATAGCCAGTCTCTCATGAGAAAAAGGTAACAAAAAAGGAAAACATTCCTACCTTAAATAAATAAATTTTGAATCTCTTATTTCAAATGTTTAGGGTGTAAACTAATGGCCCAAATAGGATAGTTATAATTACCTGTTTGGAAAGTCCTTTTTACCATCAAATAACTAAAATATGACTTCAGAACACATATTCTCAAAGTGAAAGAAGCCATTTGTAACAGATGAGGAAGGATGTGTGAATTTCCTATTAAGCTGTAATTTGCACTGTTGTTTCTTCAGCTACTAATTTCTCTCCCAAAAGTGTTAGAGTGGCAGAATTAGACTCACATCTTCATACAAAAACATTGTAAACACCAACAGTCTGCATTTTTTGTAGGAAGATGAAGAAAATATCTAGCTAGCATACTGATTCTAGAATAAATCATCTTTTTTGTTTGTTTGTTTGTTTGTTTGTTTTGTTTTTGTTTTTCGAGACAGGGTTTCTCTGTATAGTTCTGGCTGTCCTGGAACTCACTTTGTAGACCAGGCTGGCCTCAAACTCAGAAATTCACCTGCCTCTGCCTCCCAAGTTCTGGAATTAAAGGTGTGCGCCACCACCGCCCGGCTTAAATCATCTTTTATCTTGTGTAAAATGTGGTACAATAAAAATAAGTTTAAATGTAAAGAGGAAGAACAATAGAAATTTATAAAGAATTGACCATTGCTGTTTCTATGACACTGGGCATTAATCTTAGTTACCCTAACAACATATAAATGATGTGATGTCTAATGAACATTCCAAAAGCTCATAGGAGAAGCTATCAGCAGAGACACCAGTATGGGGCACCCCTCAGTAGTTACTGTTATAGAAGCTGTTGGGATTGTCACCCTAGTGTACTGTTACAGGATTCTCTGCAAGTCATCAGATATGATCTTCATTCTAGAATAATGTCCTCGTGAAGTCAAAAGTTGCTAACAGTGTGAGGTAATGCTTTGTTGTCATTTTGGGCAGCACTTTATAAGCAATGGTTCTGTTTTTCACAGTCCTGTTGGCCATTTGAGAAAAGAGTGGTGCTCTAGTAATCATTTGATTATAAGCTTGGATTATTTTATGTTTCCCTTTGCTTTGAAGTTGCAGATGTTTCCTGGAGGACATCCTGGCCGTGGACATCTTATTAGGGATGCTTTACAGGTATTTGTGCTCATTCTGCTCTACTAATTGAGTTCCAATTTCAGTTGCTCTTTCCTTTGCTGTGCAGAACCTAAATAAGCTGCTAAATCAAACTATCCAACAAGTGACACTATGACCTTTTTGTTTGTTTTTTTCTTGCAGTATTTTTAGACTGGATCTTATATTGTATCCCAAGATGCCCGGGTCTCATCAAACAACCAAGACTGGGATGTAGTTCATGGAAATATTTCTTCTATCTCAGCCTTCAAAGTGTTTATATTATAAGCATGAGCCATCACAGCTGGTAAGCAATATCACTATTATATATGTCTATACTTAGTGCTGTATCTTGTACTCTTCTCTTTTTACTCATAAGGATGAATCTCTTTTCCAGTGGAAATGCAAGGTGTCACCACTGGGAAAATACTACTATTCAGTAGGAACATAACATTATTGTATACTTCATTAAATCTGCCTCAAAGGCATATGGGATTATTTTTTGCTATTATGTAACACCAAGTCTTAAATTGACATTTTGAATTGCAATGAAATACCAGTGGTATAATGTGGTTGACGTAGAAGTCCTCTATTTGACTGTAAAACTGTCATTATCATTATTATCCACATAGTAGTCAAATTCTACTAATTAATTGAAATTATAGCTCCCCAATAAGGTTGTAAAACACTTTTAAACACATACACACACCAAAATTATACCAAATAATATTAAAATTGCTTAGTGATTGAATATATATGAAGATCATTCAAAATATTTCATGTTTTATGGATGTATTCTACTATGCAGGCTTAATATGAGATCTTTACAGGAGAAATCCTATAACAAAAAGGATAAATGAAACTGGACATCACCTAGAATTCAGAGACTTACTGTTCACAAAACGTTTCTTACTACAAATAGAGGCACAGTCCCTGAAATACTAAGTCAAATAAGTCTTTGAATCTAAAATTACTTAATTTTCTTGCCATTTAAGGTTAGGTGTTTTGGAGAAGAAATGATGCTCCAATAATTTAAATCTTGAAGATCTTACTTCTTTTCTTTTTAATTTCAGAAGCACTATTACATCTTACTGTGATCTTCAATGTGGATGATCTTGAAATTTAGAAGTGTCAGCTTGCAATACCTGTCCAGTTGTGAAATTCATGGGCCAGGAATTTGTCAACCAGACATGGGTGAATGAGTTCATCCTCTTGGGACTTTCCAGTGACAGGAACACTCAGGTCTTTCTCTTTGTCCTGATCCTTGCCATGTATGTCGTAACTGTTGTGGGGAATACTCTGATTCTTTTCCTCATCAGACTGGACATCAGGCTTCATACTCCCATGTACTTCTTTCTCAGTGTTCTGTCCATAGTGGATCTTTGCTATGGAAATAGTATTGCCCCACAAATGCTGGCTCACTTGGTTTCAGCACAAAAGCTCATCCCTTTCCACAGCTGTGTGTTCCAGCTCTATATCTCCTTGGCCTTGGGTGGTTCTGAGTTCTTCCTTTTGGGAGCAATGTCCTATGACCGCTATGTGGCAGTATGCCATCCATTGCACTATACTGTCATCATGGATGGAGGAGTGTGCCTGGGGCTGGCTGCCACTTGCTTGATGGCTGGTTTCTTGAATTCACTGATGGAGACAGTAATCACCTTCCGTCTTCCTCTGTGTCACAATGTCATTAATCACTTTGCCTGTGAGACCCTTGCAGTGCTTCGGCTAGCCTGTGTAGACATCTCTTTCAACAAGGTCATGGTGGCCATCTCAGGGTTTCTGGTAATCATGCTTCCTTGTTGCCTGGTTCTATTCTCTTATACTCGGATAGTCATTGCCATTCTGCACATTCGATCTACTCAGGGACGTCACAAGGCCTTTGGGACTTGTGCCTCTCACCTCACTGTGGTTTGTATGTGCTTTGGGGCCACAATCTTTACTTACCTAGGGCCACGTTCTGCCTCATCTGAGGATAAAGAGAAGATGGTTGCTCTGTTCTATGCTGTGGTGGCACCCATGTTGAACCCTGTGATCTACAGCTTGAGGAATAAAGAAGTTATGGCTGCTCTTACTAAACTTGTTGAAAAATTAAGGTAAAAGAATGGACATCTCAAGAGGTCTGTGACAACTGTCTTCAGAACCAAACCAGAAATCAGATACATGTAGGTAGAGCTCTTGTGCTTCAACAAGGAAAATTGATCATTGTAATCACATTGCTGTGATCAAAGAAGCTTCTACACATGTTTAATGAGTTTTGTCACACAAAACATTGACCATCTCAGTTACCTATGAGATGCCCCCATGAGATCCTCTTCTCAGACATGCAGTGATTTGTAGACTTCTTCCAACTTTTGTTCTTGTCAGTCTGTTAGTGAGAAGGGAATGGGCCTCAGCTTTTCCAAATACACTTAGTCTTGGATTCTTGTTCTGCCTTTTATTAACTGTGCTCTCTGGTCTGTTTCTGAACTATTTTATGCTAGAAATATTCTGTATTTCTAAATATGGAAAAATAATAAGCTTCCAGAGTGGCTGTATAAGTTAGTGGTAATTTATATTAAATGCCTACCCATCATCAATACAGGAAATGTGCACTTTTTGTCAAAAAAATTATCAAAGACAAATTCACCTTACTAATACAAAATATATTATTCTGTTTCACCTTTGAAGTTATGGGTGGAATCAGTTGGAAATTTTGAGGTGTAGACTGAGCTCTGATGATTCTTGTCAAAGGAGAAAATTTTATATCAATTATAAATAAACAGTATAAATGCATGACGTTTCTTTCATTTCAATAACTTCAGTCCTTATAAGAATGAAGTGGGCTCTCTAGAATCTGCAACTAGAAATCTTTCATGAAGCCTGAACATTCTCAGATATGCCAAAGATCAGCCTTGGCTTGCAGACGGGTTCCTGAGAGAAGGGATATCTAGGAGTTGTGAAACAAATGACTTGAAGTCAAATTCTGGGTCCAAGCTTATAGCCTATGAACTGCTCAAGACAGCTTTCCAGAATGCTCTTGCTATGTTCTGCTTTCTCTAGAGATCTCTGGACAGCTTCCTACTTGAGACAACTTTTTTTTTTTTTCAATTCTAAAAACCTCTCTGCATAGCTCATCTCTTGCAGGTCAAAAGCCCATTTTTATATTTTACATATTGACTCAGCCTTACCCTAGGTTCATTTTGGACTATCTTGTAAATTAGCATCCCATGACCTCAGCCCCTTTATCCTTAGAAAGAGACAGCAAAGACAAGCACAGACAATAAGTTAGCTGGATGGGACCCCTGAAGGTCACAGCATTCTACCTATTTGCTGAGACATAGGCATTCCCTCATCTTCTGGCCTCATGCTGTCAGCAGTGTGTGGGCCACCATGAGTGTTGGTGGTTGCGGTGAGTGAAAGGCTTATTTATGTCATAGTGTACATATTATCATGTTCATCCTTGAGGAATTTCCTTTTTACAAGGTTAATGACTCCATGATAATCAGAGACAGAAAAAGATGCTAGCCACCAAGGCTTCCTGCACAAATCTGATCTTTAGAACCTCATGACAGAGGGAGAAAACTGACTTCAACAATGACCCCCCCCCCACATGAACACCATGCCCATGCACTCACACACATACTTATATGTATGCACACATGTTACCTGAAGGTTTAAAAGTATTCTCATTGGTTATTTTTTTAAGAGAACACAAATTTAGAGGAATAAAATAGTGGAGATAGATGTGGAAGGAGTCAAAGGAGGAAATATGATCAAAATGCACTGTATGAGTTATGAAATTCTCAAACAATAAATGAAAATATTACGTTATAAGGGTTTTCATAGTACAGTATATAAATTTTTATTAGGAAATAATGTCAGGTATTTTTATGATATAAAACTAGGACTGTTTGTATTTAAGTATTAGCTGCTAACAAAGACCAACTGAAATCTTTAAAGAAATCTAAATTCTGTGTAATAGGAGGAAATATCTAATATTTGGAAAAAGAAGAGATGATTTTTGCAAGTCAATTAATTATTATTTGACTCTGCGGCTTTCTGAATTGCATAGAAACACAAAGATGGTTTACACAGTCTCTGTTTCCTAGATACGTTATTTTATTATTTTCTAGGTGCACAGCATGTATTCATATTAATTGAGTTGTGTTTTCATTGCCTGGGCTTATTTGGGTTGGAGATTTACTGCAACAAATCTATTGCTAACAAGAGATGAAAATTTGATGCACAGGAAATATGACTTACTCTCCCAGAGGATTGTTTCATCATTGCTCTAACACATTGTTTTTTTGTTTTTTTGTTTTTTTTTCTATCAATGACTCCAGTAGTTAGGCAACCATGAAGGATTCTGGAGCTGATGTGCAGCTCTCTCTCTCTCTCTCTCTGTGTGTGTGTGTGTGTGTGTGTGTAAGTGTATTGCCTGCATGTATGTATATGTATCAAGTGTGTGCCTGATTCCCAGACAAGTCATAAGAGGCCATCAGATATCCTGAAACTAGAGTTGTAGGTGGCTATGAGCTGTCATGGGACCACTGGGAACCAGACTCTCTCCTCTGCAAGTTCTCTTAACTGCAGAGACATCTCTCCAGACCCTGATTTTCTTTCTTTGAGTAAAATGAGCTCATAAAACTCACTTATTTTAGCTATAACCTACATGCTAATGGTGTATACACACACACACACACATATATATTTGTCCCATATGCTTTTCCTCTGACAAATATTTCAATGGTGTTCACTTGATATTAGCAGAAATAATCTCATTTGCTACAATGATCTAAGTGTCCTGAGTGTTATGATCCTCTACCTGACTCCACAGCATGTCTTTCATTTTCCCACCTTAGCAGCATCTCGCTTGCTATTCTGTTCACTTTGCCAATGTGCAACAAAGTGCTTGTTTTGCTTAACCAGCACTTCTCAGGTGGAATCTCAGGGTTGTTTTGATTTGCATTTCTCTGATGATTAAGGATGTTGAACATTTTTTCAGGTGCTTCTCAGACATTCAGTATTCCTCAAGTGAGAATTTTTTGTTTAGCTCTGAGTCCCATTTTTAAAGGGGTCATTTGATTTTCTTGAGTCCACCTTCTTGAGTTCTTTATATATATTGGATATTAGTCCCCTATCTGATTTAGGATTCCACCTCACACCAGTCAGAATGGCTAAGATCAAAAATTCAGGTGACAGCAGATGTTGGTGAGGATGTGGAGAAAGAGGAACACTCCTCCATTGTTGTGGGATTGCAAGCTTGTACAACCACTCTGGAAATCAATCTGGCAGTTCCTCAGAAAATTGGACATAGTACTACCGGAGGATCCTGCAATACCTCTCCTGGGCTTATATCCAGAAGATGTTCCAACTGGTAAGAAGGACACATGCTCATAGCAAGGCCACTATGTTCATAGAAGCCTTATTTATAATAGCCAGAAGCTGGAAAGAACCCAGATGCCCCTCAACAGAGGAATGGATACAGAAAATGTGGTACATTTACACAATGGAGTACTACTCAGCCATTAAAAAGAATGAATTTATGAAATTCCTAGGCAAATGGATGGACCTGGAGGGCATCATCCTGAGTGAAGTAACAGAATCACAAAGGAACTCACACAATATGTACTCAATGATAAGTGAATATTAGCCCAGAAACTTAGGATACCCAAGATATAAGATACAATTTGCTAAACACATGAAACTCAAGAAGAACGAAGACCAAAGTGTGGACACTTTGCCCCTTCTTAGAACTGGGAACAAAACACCCATGGAAGGAGTTACAGAGACACAGTTTGGAGCTGAGACGAAAGGATGGACCATCTAGAGACTGCCATATCTGGGGATGCATCCCATAATCAGCCTCTAAACGCTGACACCATTGCACACACTAGTGGGATTTTGCTGAAAGGACCCTGATATAGCTGTCTCTTGTGAGACTATCCTGGGGCCTAGCAAACACAGAAGTGGATGCCCACAGTCAGCTATTGGATGGATCACAGGGCCCCCAGTGGAGAAGCTAGAGAAGGTAACTGCAACCCTATAGGTAGAACAACAATATGAACTACCCAGTACTCCCGGAGCTGGTGTCTCTAGCTGCATATGTATCAGAAGATGGTCCAGTCGGCCATCAGTGAAAAGAGAGGCCCATTGGTCATGCAAATTTTATCTGCCTCAGTACAGGGGAACACCAGGGCCAAGAAGTGGGAGTGGGTGGGGGGGGGACTTTTGGGATAGCATTGGAAATGTAAATGAAATAAATAACTAATTAAAAAATATAATAAAATACAAACATACTGTAGGCTGTAAACTCATCCCTCCAGTCTTCAATAGGGAAGCCGGCGTGGAAAAAAAAAAAAAAGAAAGAAAGAAAGAAACACATAGGAACGATTTGGAAATTATTCAGGAACATGGAGACTGCCATAGCATATTGGATATCATAGCTAGCAGATAGTTCCTATTGCTAATGGTTACTTTCTCGAATGAGAACAATTGTAGCTATTGTTAAAGCATAATAGGTTGTAATTGAGATTATTATGGCCTCCTTGTGCACATTCTTATTCTATAGAAGGCTTATTAAATTCCCAGAATGCTTAGTATTTATCTGCAAACAGACTAAGATCTTATGAAATTTCTTTACTGTTTTCTTCTAAAATAACTAATATTCAACACAATATCCTGAATCTCACTATACTTGTCCCTCTCCCACTTGACAAAATTCTTCATATTCCATCCACACAAGAAAAAAATTACCCAGAAATAAAACATAATCAAAGAAGTAAAATACTTCTATAATAAAAAATTCAAGAATTTAAGAAAAAAAGTATTAGAAGATGAAAATACCTTCTATATTTGGGCAATAGCAAAATTAATATTATGAAACCATCCCTGTTACCAAAAGCAATTCATGGATTAAATGCAACTCACATCATACTTCCAATGACATTCTTCATAGAATAGTCAAAGCAGTCCAGAGAAACAGATCAATACAGGAGGTATCACAATGCTTGATTTCAAAATATTACTACATAGGCATACCAGTTGAAGCAATATAGTATCCAGGCAATAACACAAGCATAAGCTAATGGAAGAGAATAGAGGACCCAGAAACAGATCTGCAAAGGTACAGCCACCTGATTTTTGACAAGATGCCAAAGCATACATTGGAGAACAGACAGTCCATCAACAAATGATGCTGGGAAATCTGGGTGCTCACTCATGGAAAAAAATGATACTAGACACATCTCTTGTCCTGTACAAAAATCAATTCAAATATTGGTCAAAATATTATTGTAAGCATTTTCTTCAGTGTGAAGGTATGGGTAAGAACTCACAGATTCCAATAGTTCAAGAAATAAAACCAATAACTGAAAAAAGAATTCCGTGAAAGTCAAACTCTTCTGCTCACTAAAAGAAACAATTCACCAACAGAAGATCTCATAGAATGGGAATAAATATCTACTAGCTATACACATGATACTGATTACTACAAAAATACATAGGGAATTCAGAAACCTAAAAAGTCAATAGCTATGTAGAAATTCTCAAGATATAAAATATAAACAACTGTAAGAATATTTAAAAAGTTCATCATTTTTGGTCATCAGGGAAATGCAAATCCAATATTCCAAGAGATTTTGTCTTACTCCAGTCAAAGTGCTGACCATTAAGAAAACAAATTCCTAGCACATTGCAACAATGCTTCACACACACGAATTCCAGTTCTTTTTCCCTTAAACTTCCCACATCTGATTCCTCCTATTCCCCTCTCCACCCCTTATCCTACCCAGTTCCCTTCAACCATCCACCCATGATGTCTATTCTATTTTGCCTTCTCAGTGAGATTCAAGCATCCCCCTGTTGGGCTCTCCTTGTTACTTAGCTTCTTTGAATTTGTGGCTAATATACACTTGTACGTGAGTCCATAACATGCTTGTCTTTCTGGGTCAAGGTTACCTCATTCAGGATGATCTTTGCTAGTTCCATCCATCCTGCAAATTTCATGGATGTCATAGCTTTCAATGACTGAGTAATATTACATTGTGAATATTACTATATTTTTTATTTATTCTTTGCTTAAGGGTCATCTAGGTTGTTTCCAGTTTCTGGCTATTACAAATAAAGCTGCTATGAACATAGTTAAGCAAATGATCTTATGGTACTGTGTATTATCTTTTGGGTATATGCCCAGGAGTGGTATAGCTGGCTCTTGAGGAAGAAGTATTCTCAATTTTTCTGAAAAATTACCAAATTGATTTCCAAAGAAGTTGTATACATTTTCACTTCCACCATCAATGGAAGAATGTTATTGTTCATATCCTTGCCAGAATGAACTGTCTCTCGAGTTTTAAAGTAGAACAATGGAAATCCCAAGAAATCTATGAGGAATCTAACTAAAACTCTTAGGAATGGGGGATATAGAATCTTAAATATGTACCTGCTATAACTAGTCAAGACTTCTATGGAGGGATAGAGAGACCAACCCAGCCACCAAACCCTTGACATGCAATTTATTTGTTCTTACAAAATGTACAGGGGTAAACATGGAGCAGAAATTGAGGAAATGGCTAACCAATGACAGACTCAACTTAAGACACATGCAATGAGAAAGGGCACATCCCCAACACAGTTAATGATATTCTGCTGTACTTGTAGACAAGGGCCTATCATAACTACCAACAGAGAGGCTTTACCCCAAAGATGATGGAACCAGATACAGAAACCTAAAGCCAAACATTAGATGGAACTTGGAGAATTCTGTAGAAGAGGGGGAGAAATCAGAGAGGTCAATGACACCACAAAATAACCTACATAATTAACTAACCTGGGACCATTGTTGTATATAGAGAGTGAACCACCAACAAAAGAGCATGCATGGGATAGACCTAGCCACTCTAAACTTATGTAACAGATGTGCAGTTTGGTCTTCATGTAGGACCCCTAACAGCAGGAGCAAGGGCTTTCTCTAACTCTTTTGCCTGTGTTTGAATTCTTTCCCCTAACTGGGATGCCTTGTCTATCCTTGATAGGAGAAGATGTGCTTAATCCTACTGCAACTAGATATGCCAGGGTGAGTTAATACTAATGGGAGTCATCACCTACTCTGAAGAGAAAGGAAGGGTAGGTATGAAGGAAGGTGATGAGAGAGGGAGGAAATGGGAAGAGAGGAAGGAGGGGAAGCTGCAAGCAGGATGTAAAGTTAATTAATTAAAAATAAAGAAAACAAATGTCTTATTTGGATGTTGTCTCTTGGTGACCTGCTTTTTTCTGAAGAGTACCAGATAGGGATTGGATCTGGTGCAGAGCAGAGGAGGGAGCTGAGAGGAGTGGAGGGAGGGGAAATTGCAGTAGGGATGTGATGTATGAGAGAATATGTTTTCAATATTAAAACAGAAAAGAAAGTAAAGAAACAAATTTTAACTAATACTGTTGAATGAATAGGAGAAAGGGAATCCTTATGCACCATTGAAGAGAAGATGTGTTAATGTACCAATTGTAGAAATCAACACAGAGGTTCTATTTCTTTCTTCCTTTCTTCTTTTCTCTTTTCCTTCCTTCTTTTTTTTCTTCATTATTTTGAGACATAGTGTAGCACTGGCTGTCCTGGAGCTATGTAGACAAGGCTAGCCTTCAAGTCAGAGAGCTCACTGACTCTGCCTCCTGAGTGCTAGGATCAAAGGTACGTTTCATCACATCTGACAAGATGGAAGTTTTGTTTAAAAAAAAAAAACCCAAGAGTAAAGCTATGTTAACATATCCCATAGAATGCATCAAAGCAATGCCAGCCAACATACTACAGAGACACTTGTGTATCTGTGCATATTCACAACAGCCAAGCTATAGTGTCAGCCTACTGTCAACAGATGGATAGTGAAAGCATGGTAAACCTATAGAAAATAGCTGGTTCAGCCATAAAGAATGAAATGTTTGCTTTTGTGAAATGAATTGAACTAGAGATCCTCATTACTAAGACAACTAAGACAGACTCAGAAAGAAAATATTGTATTTTTCTTTTCACCTTTTCTATGCATATGCCAATATGACATGAAACTATGAGCAAGACTCTCTGAGAAAGATGAGGAAGTCTAGTGGAAGAGCAAAGGGGGTATATGCAGTAAATATGGTCAAGTCCATACTCTGATTTCTTTTCAGATTAAATATATATTTCATCTTTCCAATATGTTCAAAACAAAGGAAATTCCTATGGAATATAGCATGTATATGAACACATGCTAATTAAAAATTTTCTTCAATTTTAGGTTAACAGACAAATTACATTCCCATCTCATAGAAGACAGGAAGTGACTTTTCTCTTGACCATATATAAATTATGTGGTTCACTAGTGGCTCTTACCTAAAAAGTAAGATTACACACATTACAGAACTCTTTGTGTCATTGTATTCCTGAGAGAGGCAAGGAAGAAAAGCCTATGCCTAAGGCTATCTTAGATAGACAAGATGAGCTCTTTGTTCATGTATTAAATCTCTCATGTATTTTTCAGGTGTTAGCTATTACTGAGTGAGAGCAGTCCTGGGCATTTTTTTTTTCCTGAACAGGTGATGAAACTTGGGGATTCCTGCATTCTAAGTAAGTTCTGTGTCACTGGGCAACACTCTCAACCAGAATGAACGTTTTTAATAGAAGAAGAAGAAAAAAATAAACCATCTGATTGGTGCTTCAGTTGAAGTTGTAGAACTGCCTTCTGGCCTCTGTTAACTGGTATTTCTTTATCCAATTCCGATTTCAAAGAATAAACGCAGTGAAAAACAATACTCATTGAACAATATCAAGATAAATTGATGAAACAAAGCTACATCTATAAATTATTAACAAAATATTAGAATGGGCCAGATAGCTGATCAATCTTCTCTCACTGTATATGATTTGTCCTTTAACACACAGACAGACCCAATGCAATACTAATATTAATACTAACCCAGTGGGATGAGTCATGTCACTGAAACCCATCTCCTAAAGAGGCTTGTGAAGGATAACTCAACTGTCAGACCTGCCCGAGAAATAATTCCCCAGAGGAAAGTAATTACTTCAGCTTCTGGGGCTGTAGAAGTATGACAAATGTGTTATTAGTCGTTTGTATGGTTTCCGGTTTGGGTGGAAGCTTTTCTATGTCACAGATCATAGCTGACATAGTCAGGAAAATACTACTTGAAAGGTGACTTATCCTTGCAGACTACTGCCTAAATGTCATAGTGACAAAGGACCACTGACACTAAACAAGAGGTTCAAACTTTTGGCAGAATTTGGCCAATATTCCAGTGTTATCCTCCTCCTCCTCATTATCATAACCTAGTATTTACTAATCTCAAAAACTCAATTCTCTTAGTGGATGGAAATTTGCCAGGAGCCAAGGTTCTGTTCCTTAAATCTACATTATCAAGGTAAAGCAATTTCTTCCAGATTGAACCATACCCTGATGGGGGGGTGATGGGGGGGAAAGAAGAAATTCATACAACGTTCAAGAATCTTATATGAAGTCACAAGGAACTTATAAAATTTGCAAGGTTCTACGTGAGATTAGATGAGCAGTAAAAATTACAGAGGAGAAAGGATATTATTTTATTTTTAGTGTAACTGCTTGCAAGTTTCACAGAAAACTCTTCAGCTTTTATGAGTCATTTCCCATGCTGGGATGAGCTTTTCAGTGATGTGTACACCCAGGAGACACCAATGCACTTATAAGTACTTCCAGTAATCTTATTTGTTCACCAAAGTAGACTTGTATAGGATTATTTGCTTAGCCTATCATTGGTATAGACATTTGTATGTATCTCCTTAGAAAAATTTACACAACATATCTTTCTTTTGCAGAAACTGGATAGCCAAGACCTAAACAAAACAAGATATTTCATAATACATAATCATTTTTTAGATATTTTCTTCATTTACATTTCTAATGCTATTCCCAAAGTCCTCTATACCCCCCTACCCTGCTCCCCAACCTACCCACTCCCACTTCCTGGCCCTGGCATTCCCCTGTACTGGGGCATATGATCTTTGCAATATCAAGGGCCTCTCCTCCCATTGATGGCTGACTAGGCCATCCTCTGCTACATATGCAGCTAGAGACACAGCTCTGGGGAGTACTGGTTAGTTCATATTGTTGTCCCTCCTATAGGCTTGCAGACCCCTTTAGCTCCTTGGGTACTTTCTCTAGCTCCTCCATTGGGGGCCCTGTGATACATCCAATAGATGAATGTGAGCATCCACTTCTGTATTTTCCAGGCACTGGCATAGCCTCACAAGAGAGTGCTATATCAGGGTCCTGTCAGCAAAACTTTTCTGGCATATGCAACAGTGTCTGGGTTTGGTGGTTGTTTATGGGATGGATCCCTGGGTGGGGCAGTCTCTGGATGGTCCTTCCTTCCTTCTCAGCTCCGAGCTTTGTCTCTGTAACTCCTTCCATATTTTGTTCTCCATTCTTTCAGCAACATACTGCAAGGAAAGAAACAGTATCACATAACCCTTATGCTCGTAACTGTAACTGTGTTTAGGAAGTACCACCTTTTAAGAGCCCTTTCCAATCTCATTCAAAGGGACCATATAAAGAATTCCTCCTAACTAATATTTTACTCTTTAATTAACATAATTTGAGGCAAGGTTTATATTTCTCACATAACAAAAGTAACATCATCAGACTAATGCCAAAGACTCCAAATAAAACTTCAGAAAACAACCTCCAATATCTGACCAAATGAATCAGCTATCAGGTGTAGATTGATAGGGTCTGTCTTTTATAATCTATCCCATTCTCTAACTATTGTCAACTGCTGATACATTTAACTTCAATGTTTTCCTTCAATGTGCTGATTACATTCTAATTTCTACAGAACAAATAAAGCTGTTGATTTCTAGTGAATTTTCTATGTATATGACTTCTCTTGTGGAAATTCTCATATAAATGAATGAATAGCCACAGGACATTTCAAAAGTACATTTGGTGTATATATAGTATATACCAAATATATAGGAAAGAGACATTTTCTAAAGTCTTCTGACCTTACTAACTGTAGTACCTTTTAGTGAACTATAAATGAATTCCTGATTGTTCCTAACATAATTTTATATTTTTTGTGTGATGCTGCTAGAAATTATCAATCATTTGTACCTTAAATGTTTTCCAAAAACTTATGTGTTGAAGATGTGGGTCTTAATTCGATCCTATTGAGAGGCAATAAAACTTCTAAGAAAATATTTGCTGGAATAAAGTAGGGTCACCTTTTGGCAAACAATAAAAGAGCATTGTAGCATGCATAAATCCTTTTTCTTCCCTACTTGTTCATGATCTTGTTTATCACAACAGAATACAAAGTAGAGTAAGGGTACTGGAACACTGAATCTTTCCTTTCCTTTTGCTTCATTGTTGGCATATAAGGAATAGACCTATTCTGTCCCAACATGATGGACTGTGCTGCCACAAGCCAAAAGTCTCCAGGTACTGATACCACAAACCAAAATGAAGTCTTCCTTACTTTTAATTAACACACTATTTTGTCACAATGATGCAATGCTGATAATTGAAAAGGGCTCAACCAAAACTCAAGGATGATTTTTAACTCTAATTATAGGGGCAGTTTTGTGTCTTCTTGATACTGACTTTCATGGTATAATGATCTTTTAGTTTGGTAGCAACATACTCTAGAAATGTTCAAGGAAACGCAACACCATGGGTAGCACCCTCCTAAAGCACCAGTCCTTTAATAACAATCTTCAAAGACTCTGAGTGGCTTACGACTGATGATAAATGACAGCTGGTCACTTACGTGGGAACGAATAACAAAGTCAGTGAATCTATAAAACCAATCTTCAGCTCTGCCTTTTCTGCAATTGGATAGACAATTGTGCATCAGCTTTTCCGTGGAAAGTACTTTTGATGCACCCTTGGTACTCCTTCGAACCAAGTTCCCTCCCATCTTTAAAGATTGAAGTGTGAGCTGTGTTTGAGTCTATAATCATTTCATCTGTGATTTTTAGATCTTCAAAGACTTACATACATTCACTAAATGGCCAACAAACCTTGACTGGCAGACACTAAACTTTATGAGCAGGGTTTGAAGGAAGAGACTTGGGATGGGCTAGAGGGAGGAAGACAGACACAGAGAGAGAGAGACAGAGAGAGACAGAAAGAGAGGCAGATTAGAATTTAAAAATTAATCAGAGTTCAGTGGAAGTGATCCTTCAGGGAGTAGAATGGTGATACAAATGCAGGGGCGGGCAGGAATTAACTTGATTTATCACTTGTAACAGTTTGCATCATCTTTAGTGGACAGGAAGCACAAACGATTTCTCTCTAAGATTGAAGACAAGTTTCATATGCTCATGTTCACCATTTATTCTTAACTAAGAGTCATGTTAAGGCCATGAAAAGTGAAGGACAATCATGTAAATCAGAAATAAATTCAATTATTTAAAAATATTCAATAAGGAAAGCTCACATCAAAGTGTTTAGAACTAATGAACAGGATTGGGAAGTTTGAAAGTTTCAAAATCAATATATATATTGCGTGTATGTGCATACTAAGATCACTTACACCAAGGGCATGGAAAACTCCGACTCAGTGCAGAAATAACTTGCTGGATGTCAAAACCTGTCTGAATTAACTTTTGTCTAATTGAAAGAAATCTTACACCATTCATGGGAAAGACTAGGATAGTTTTGCAGGAGAATTTTTCTGAATGCAGTGTATATGTGTGTTTGTTGAGGGATTAGTTTTATTTATTTATTTATTTATTTATTTAAATATTTTTTATTACATCTTTTCCTCAATTACATTTCCAGTGCTATCCCAAAAGTCCCCCATACCCTCCCCCCTACTTCCCTACCCACCCATTCCCATTTTTTTGGCCCTGGCATTCCCCTGTACTGGGGCATATAAAGTTTGCATGTCCAATGGGCCTCTCTTTCCAGTGATGGCCGACTAGGCCATCTTTCGATACATATGCAGCTAGAGTCAAGAGTTCCGGGGTACTGGTTAGTTCATAATGTTGTTCCACGCATAGGGTTTATAGTAGTGATTGAACTCAGAGCTTTGTATGTAGTAGGACCATCTCCACTGAACTATATCCCCAGCCCTCTGTTTAGTTTTCATGATTTGAGGGGGTGTCTCACTAAATTTTCTATGCTGACCTTTATCTTATTCTTTACCCTTCGTGTGCTAAGTAGCTGAGATATACCACCTAGCCAGGAGGATAGCAAACATCTAAAAATGAAAGTTGTAGCACCCTCTGTCTATGAATGAAAGTTTGGATAAGCAATGGACAGATTTAAAAATAGTAAGCAGGAGGTGGTTGGGGAAGAAGATACCCCGAGGATTTGGAAATTGAAAGAAAAAAAACCCACTTAGTGTGATGCTTTTTTTGGCAGCACATATCCTAAAATCAGAGTACAACAGAGAAGATTAGTATGGCCATTTTAAAGGAATATATGCCAGTTCATGGAATATTTAAAATAAAATAAAAAACCTTGATGTGTACCTGGGAAAATCATGCATATGTGAAGGTTTGAGTGCTTGCTCAAATAAGGCCTGAAGGGATTCAAAGAGTTCACCTCTATGTGACCTTCAGGCTTTATTCAATAGCAAGAGAAGTCTTAAGCAGAATTGCAAATGGCCTAAGTCCCAAATAGAACCACAAGTCCACCATTTTTCCATAAGTGAACTGTGTAACACTTACATTGTTGGAGGAATAAAAAGACACTGGTCACAACACAACACCAAGAGAGCCTTCTGAAAAACAGAAAACACCCATGGACTTCAGAACCTAAAGAATCTGTGTAGTGAGTTCCATTGACTTCCTTATTGCAGACCATATCTCATGGATCAGGAACCACCGGCCTGGAGCCACTGGGGGGTGGGGGGCACACAAAAAGTTCCAAGGAGAGCTTTATTATTTTAAGTCTTGATGACAGCATTCAGGGTGCCACCCTGTTGTATTTGACAAATGTTTCAGATCCATTTAAGATTATTCGTACTAAAAAATTTGATTTCAAGACTTCAGTCATGGCAATTCATGGGCTCTTGTCACAATAGGAAGGATACTTCCTGTTTCTGCAGAAGCATGCCCTGCCTAGCATTCTGCTCACATTGCTAAAGCAGCCATGGTTTGGTAGAAATTCTGTCATTTTCCATTTACAGTCACTACAACAAAATAGTTGTTTTGAGATGATGAGAAATTATGGTTAAATGGTACATTTTAAGTGATATCAGGTTATTTCTGGAACTTAGAGGTGAATTGAGGACAGAGATTTAAAAGAAGAACCTTATCTTTTACTATTTTATAATCTGTCTTCTATATTTCAGTCCTAAGAAAGAATCTGAATGGGAAGCTGCTCTCCTAATTACCATAAATGTGAGTGTCTCCCCAGAATGGACTATTTCTGTCTTATAAAATCACAGTGAATCTATGAGCTTTTCTTTGTTGTGAAGGCAGCTTAGGAGTTCTGCACATACAGAGAAGTGATATATGCTGAACTGTAATTTTGTCTCAGGATGTGAACTATTAGTCAAGTGACACCCTGCAGATGACAGTGACACTCACTAATCATGATAAATTCATTTGTCATACCTTATGACATTACCTTATGACATACCTTATGACAAAGACTTCCTTCCATTTAAAGCCATACTAAATTGTCACAATACCAAGCTAGCTCTCAGCAGTCATGGCCTCCCTAGGAGAACAGATATGGTCATTCTGTTTTCCAAAAGCTAAGGTAAAGCTCCGTGTCTGAAAGGAGATCCTTAAGTGCAATGCTCTGTTTTCTCTTACACTTTCAACAAAGAATAAATGAAGCATGGTTCTTCCTAAAGTATGTGACCATAAATAATTTTCCCCCATGGAGCCAATATCAAGTACAACAATTGAGATGGCCACAGTGGGCACAAATTTCCTTGTATACCACAAGAGACTTGGGCAGCCATTGTCAATGTTCTTTCCTCTTAAGTCCTGGGAAAGATGCCAAGATCTTTATGCTGTATAAAGTCCTCAGATGAACAAAGACATTCACAGCTTGATATGCTCTAGTCCAGAAAAGTACTCACCAGAAGGCTATGGGAACTCTGGCCCCAGAGTGCTGGAAGATCCAGCCAGGTGCCACATTGGACACAAATGTGGTTGTCTTAGTGTTCAGGGACATCCTCTCATATAGCCCTGGTCATCTGCTGCAAAGCAGTGGGGTAATCTGTGCCAGTTGGTTTCTTTTCAGTTTAAGAAGTGGGTTACTCATATCTACTCAATACCTGAAATTTTTCTTTGTACTTCTTTCTATTTTAGAATCAGTGAGGAATTGTTTTTCACAAACTACCTCATCAGAGGCTGCTAAGCCAAGGTAAGTGGTCCCTCTTGCAACATCCATTATACCTAAGCAAATCTTAGGTACAGTGAAATTTAAACTATAAATCTTTCATGTTTTTTCTTTCCATCCACTGTACTTCCAGCAACTGGACAATATGATATTCTCATTTTCTGAAACTTATGTGCAGACAATTATACAATAAACAAAGGGAATAGGTTTTGCCTATTGCTTTTGAGAGAGAATTCCTGATGTTGGGTCCTAAGAAAATACCCTAATTATGACCACCCCCCTTAGATTCCTATGTGATCCCCAGTAACCCTATGCTACATACTTCTTTGTCTTTCCTATGTAAGTAGGTAGATCTTGGTATTGCTTACAGTAGTAGAGAGAGCTGAATATGTTCACTTCAGTTTCTTTAACAATCAATAATTAGCTTGTGATTTTGCTCTTCTTTGTGTGTCTACATGTCTGTTATAAGTATGGCTTACACCTTGACCATCATACTCTAATTTGATAACCTTGTTCTACCCAATATGTCTTCTCATAAACATCACCAGGGTTAAATACAAGGTTATTGTAATCCTCATGACAAACATTTAGTCATTATGCGGTTTTTGCTTAAGGATGGCTCTTGAACTTCCTACTGCTGGGTGTAGAGTTCCCCATAATCTGGATCCTAATGAGTCTCTTTCTCCCTCCTGCCATGCGTCTCTTTTTAACTCATTCCCTCTCAGTTTACCAAACACAGAGCTTTGAGCTGTTATGCTGGGCTGTTCTGACTTCTATACCTTTTTTTTTCTAGTTCATTTGCCTGAAATACCCCACTTTCTCACTAATAGATCTTGGGAAGTATTACATATGCATTTATCTTATCTCTGGCACATATTACAAGCCTCTCTGTATGTTTCATTCTGTTGTGTGTGTTTGAGGTAAAATGTATTCCTGTGTTATATATTCTTTCCAGTGCTAATGACCTGTGCTTATAATAAAATTTCAGTAAGACTGGAGAACATGTTATAGAATTATACATTTTAAATGCTTAAAACTAGTGATGAGACTGAAATCTGACTTGCTTTGTAGGTCAGTGAGCTTAGTGGTTGATGGTGTGGCTCAGACAGGCCTGAACTTTGGTATAATTCTGACTGCATCTCTTTTTAACTAGAAACTGTTACCACTTTGTGTCTGAACTACAGTGCCTCTTCTGTGAAACTGGACTAACTCTGAGTCATTTACATTATATTATGGATCAACTGCTGCATTTTATGAACAGTAGTAAGCAAACTTCCTGGTACCTACTGAATACACCCTGATATTTTTTTATAGGATTCAGGCGAACCTCATCCAATACAGCAATGCTCATCTATTTCCATCTCTTTGATTGTTTAGAAAGTGCCTATGAAAACCCCCAAATTTCCCTGTTAGTAAATGGCAGCACATATATATATATATATATATTTGTCTATGATTTCTCCTTGATCTCTCCTCCCGCAATCTTCTACATCTAAATCTTTTCATTTCTGTTAAAGATTCTACATCTAAAATGGCCGTTAAACTCACTTCTATCAAGCCAGTCCTCAGGGTCACTGGAATCTTCCGTTAAAGCCCATTGTACCACTCATATAGTTCACTTTGAAAGACAATTATCTTTCCATGACATAATCATGTGTATGTGTTTAATCTTCTGCTTGTCTTCCCTTGTATTTAGGGTTTTTTTATTCTTCATTTAATTTTTATTTTATTTTATTTTAAGCTTTGGGGTCTCATCTACTCAGCTATGCTTACCTTCCTACTCCTTTCCAACTCCTTTTCTATCCACCACAGTGTAGCAACAGGGGTCTTACTTTAGCCTGGGTTTCTTTTACCTAGGTCTTCAAAGAGATGGTCTAATTAGAATCTTCTGCTTAAATATCACAGGTCAAAAGGACATACCATTCCAGATCATATGCTGTTACTTTCCGGATTTTTAATTTTCATTAAAAATATCTAATGCATTTCCATTTTAGCTTAAACAGTTACATCTCCCAGAGACCATATCTTTGTCCTGTGAATCTGAAAGCCCACCAACCCCCCCCTTTCTGTTTCTCACCACTTACTTGGATTACAGTAGGTACACCACACATACACACAGTAGCCCCTTCCACACTCATTGTTATCTTCCATTGACATAAAACATCTTCTATTAGATTTTAATTTCATTTTAATCCACAGTGACATCCACTGAACACATGAATATTCATATAACAAGAGAGAAAAATGAGTTTCAAGAGGGTGTGGTTTGAAGGGCAGAGCAACTCCATGGAAAACTTAGGATTAGAATGAAGTCCAGAGAGCTCACAGGGACAAGCTTGATTCCTCATGCCTCTCTATCATGTAATCCTCTGATGGTGACATGTCCTTTCCATCTCCACTGAGGGTAGAAGAAAAGAAACAAGTGACATATGACACTCACCCAGTTACAAGGAAGAACTTCCACAATTGTGAGCAGATGACAGCAATGAAGGCCAGTGTATCTTTTGAAGTACAAAAGTAACACAAAGTGGGGTTTGCTAGTTTATTTAGGAGGTATCCATGAGGATATTAGATAGCACATGGCTTTTGGCTTAGACTTGAATAGAATCCTTACACTCTCGTCAGTGAGATCATAGAAATATACTTAATATATCTCTAATACTACATCATTAATATGTAAATAATAGTATATAAGTAAAAATGCTTTGTAGAAAATTGAGTTAGAGCATTTTATTATGGCCCATGCATCGATCTAACCCAGTGAGTCTCAATCTTCCTAATGCTGCCACTCTCTACTACAGTTCCTCTTCTATACAGTTCCAACCAAAAGCTATTTCATTGCTATTCACAACTATAAATTTGCTATTGTTATAAAATATAATGTAAATAGCTGATATGCAGGATATCTCATATTTGATCCCCAAAGGAATCTTGATCCGTAGGCTGAGAACCACTGAGTTCTAACCTATACTATGCTATTAATAAACAACTGTTAATGCTATAGGTACTCAAAAAAGGCATGAATAATAGATGTTTACCAGTCTATGGACTCTGATTAAGTGATTCTTTTCTCTCAGAAAGGCTAGGTCCTGTGTATTTGATATGGATGTGGAGAACCAGACACGGGTCACCAAGTTCATTCTGGTAGGGTTTCCTGGGAGCTTGAGCATGAGAGCAGCTGTGTTCCTAATGTTTCTTGTGGCCTATATTCTGACTGTAGCTGAAAATGTGATCATCATCCTACTGGTGCAACAGAACCGACCACTACACAAGCCTATGTACTTCTTCCTTGCCAACCTGTCTTTCTTGGAGACCTGGTACATCTCTGTTACCGTTCCCAAGCTGCTGTTCAGCTTCTGGTCCATGAGTAACAGCATTTCCTTCACTCACTGTATGATACAGCTTTACTTCTTCATTGCACTTATGTGTACGGAATGCGTTCTCCTAGCTGCAATGGCCTATGATCGTTATGTGGCTATCTGCCGCCCATTACACTACCCCACCATCATGAGCCATGGACTCTGTTTCCGCCTAGCTCTTGGTTCCTGGGTCATTGGCTTTGGCATCTCTTTGGCAAAGATCTACTTCATCTCTCGCCTCAGCTTCTGTGGCCCCAATGTCATCAACCACTTCTTTTGTGATATCTCTCCAGTTCTTAATCTCTCCTGCACAGACATGTCCATTGCAGAGCTGGTGGACTTTGTTTTGGCTCTGGTCATCTTCCTCTTTCCACTGTCAATCACTGTTTTATCATATGGATGCATTCTGGCCACTGTGTTACGCATGCCAACAGGAAAGCAGAAAGCCTTTTCCACCTGTGCTTCCCACCTCGTGGTGGTTACCATCTTCTACTCAGCCACTATTTTTATGTATGCCCGACCCCGAGCTATCCATGCCTTCAACATGAACAAAGTTATTTCTATCTTCTATGCCATTGTGACCCCTGCCCTCAATCCTTTCATTTATTGCCTAAGGAACCGAGAGGTAAAAGAAGCTCTAAAGAAATTGATTTATTGCCAGGTCATCCGATCTGACTAGTCTCTTATGGCTGATTGGAAAGAAAAGACTGACTTCTCTGCTGTCCTATGTCCTCTTTCTTTCAATGCCCTAGCTCAAGATCATTGGTGTTAATATGATTTCATCATGTACACAACAATCTTGGCACTTGTATATATTTGTGCATGAGATCTCTAAGGACATACATGCTATGTATATATCTATAGAAAAATAATTCTCTTTGACTCTAATCAAACATGGAGTTTATAAGAATGTAGATAACCCAGTTAAACAAGATGTGATATGGTGTTGTGTGGTTTGGCCTGATTTGGGTCCTGCAAGCACAAACAGTTCTGAGGTTAAAAGATTCCATGATGTCCCTTATTTCCCATTTACCTGACTGGCAGAGGAAATAGATTTCTCAACAACAGAGGCTTGGAGCCTCTGTTGGTGGCAGAGGGTGGAAGACTGTTGCTCAATTCCTTCCAAAACCTTACTTAGGCACTAACTTCCTAGTGTAAGTACCACTCCTTGAGTAGCACCCTTTCTGCTAGCAAGAGCAAGCTTTTATAAAATGAATTGTACATTATATAATCATATCTTGCAGTCTGATACAATTTATGTACTTGCTTTTTCTTGAAGTCCATGTTTCCTTTCAGAATATTTATTTACATTCTCTGATGGATTAATGTAAAGTAGATGATGAATAAATCTTAAATAAGTTCAGTACTGACTCATCTAGCCTTATTAGTTCTCTTGTCTTGCAAACAAAGTATTTTTTCATTAATCCTCCTTTTCCTGTCTTTTTTTGTTTTACCATGTATACACAGATACAATAACAACACAATTTTAAGGAATGACAGGATTTTCCTTCCATGCCACGGTCATCCTCAGCTCTTTTTCTGACCTCCTACATAAAACCTTTCTGATTCGCTCTACAGATTTGTTCTATTTCACAGTCTAGCCAAGAGTGAAGTGAGTTCTGCTGTCAGCTACATTCAACATAATGGCTGAGAGGCCAGAATTTAGTTTTTCTCATGGGCAATTTTAAACATGAATACTCATTACATCCATTACAACTTTCACCTAAGTAGAAGAATCACATTAAAAGTAAGAAGTATTTAGGAAGAATTACTTCTTCATTCACTCATTCAGTGCATTTGTAATAGTGTTTCCCCCAAACATTAGAAAGCAAAGGTCAAAAGCTCAGGCTGTTTGATTCTGAGCTCTGGAGATTTCCTATTCAGTGCATGAGTCTCCCTAAGGAAAACATGCCTCTTCGGCGGCAAGGAGTAGAAGGTAATTGCAAAGGAACTAAGTGGATAATGAACTTCTACAGCAGGTGATGACTGATAAAATATAGTGGACAAATGGGAAGCACAGATCTTAGGAAAGGAAAGAAATGGGAAAGAAAGGAAAGGAAAGGAAAGGAAAGGAAAGGAAAGGAAAGGAAAGGAAAGGAAAGGAAAGGAAAGGAAAGGAAAGGAAAGGAAAGGAAAGGAAAGGAAAGGAAAGGATCAAAGAGAAATAGACATATTCTTCACTTTAGGGAATAAATGTGCAAATACAAACTGCTGATATAGAAATAATTTAGTTTGTGCTTCTGGATGGATTTCATTTCCTTAGTCAATAAAAAGTGCTTATGAGTGTCTTTTTATTTTAAACCACAAATATATAAAAGGAATTATTTTCTGAATAATTCATATGAATCAATCTATCATGTTACAGTCTAGCGGAAATAGTAATTGTGTGCCTAAAAAATAGGCAAAACAAGCAAGCAAGCAAGAAACAAACAAACAAAGCATGTTTTATAGAGATCAGAAAAACAAGCCAGAACAAAACAATAAAAGTCAAAGTCCATAATCTAAGTTTTCACTTTAGATATGTATTGTACCAAGGGGACTTGGAAGGACTGTTTATACTTGCTAGAACATTGATTCTTTATATGGAAAATAGGAATAATTATGCTTGCTCAGTTTGGCTTACACAATTGTTATGAGGCTCAGCTAACATGATCCAAAAGGTTTTGAGTACTCAGCGCCTAGGATAGTCTAAGATCGGAAAAAGATGTTTCTTAATGGAAGTTTATGTGGAGAAATTAGTAAGAAGGGATATGCTTTTTCACCTGTCTGAAAGTACTCTATACAGATTGTGTACAGATTGTTTATGTCCATGGACACAATCTTGGAGTCAGCAGCTGTAAGGCAACTGTCTGTTTATGATTTCCTTTGTGACTGAGTAATGGAAAAGGTGTAAAAGGGTGGGTTTTGGAGAAGGTGCACATTTTATTAAGCTATAATGAAAGAACAAATGAAAGTTAGTAATGTACCTTTGACCTCTTCATGAAAATAGGATAGAGAAGGAATTTAGAAAGTGTAATTCAGAGTAATACATTAATTTGCCTCAACAGAAAGAATACAACGCTTAGCAGTTCAATAGGTAAATTCTGAGAAAACAAGCTATCTGTAATATATGACACCAGCCTTTTTCTACACTTGATGTCACTGTGACTCCATTCCTTAACTCTTTCAATTGGTTCCTGAAGAACTGAAAGGTCAAAGAAACTGTGGAGAAACTAGTCTATTGCCAGGCCACTGGATCTGACTAGTATGTTATGATTTTGTAGAAAGAAATGATTCTCTGCTCTGCTTTCTATATAGTTTCTCCCATCAATGGCCGGCATAGTTATTAGTGGTGTCAATATGATGTCACCATGTTTACACAACTTGTAGGGCATTATGCCTATGTGTTCATGCAGATTGAACTCTAAAGGCATACACACTGAAGATTTCTATTTAACTCTAACCTAACATGAGAGTATAGGTAAAGTGAGAACTGAATTAATCAGAATGGGAGGTAGAAGTGTGTGGAAAGGCCTGCTTCATATACTGAAAGAAAGGACAGTTCTAAGGTCAAATTTTAATGTGGTGTGGATTCTGACCCATCTGCCTGCCCAGGGCAGAACACCAGCTTCTCCAAAAATCCCACTTACACCAGACAGTTTTACTTAGAGTGAGTTTATACCAAGTAAAGATGCTACAAATCCACTGTTCAGTTTACCTAGAGGGCAAGCACTAAGACTCTTGTTATCCCCAATCAAACTTATAAGGAATTTCATAAAATTCAATATAGAAAAATTAATTATGCATCTTTTAATAAATAAAGTAAATCTTTAAAATATGAGAACAACAATATTTTCTATTGTGCAGAAAACTAAAGACATTGGAGGAAGTCACAGTTTGTTTTAAAAGTAGATTGTACTAGAGAAAATGCTTCCTTAATGAAGGTGCCTATTTCAATCAGCAGCTGGCTGCTTTTTCTTTCTAGGTACTATTAGGATTTATGTTCTTCTTTTATTGAAAATAAGTCTATTTTTCTTAAATAATATATCCTGATTATGTCTTCTCCTCCCTTCACTTCCCAGTTCCTTTCTTTTTTTTTTGATTTTTAATATTTTTATTACATATTTTCCTCAATTACATTTCCAATGCTATCCCAAAAGTCCCCCATAGCGCCCCCCACTTCCCTACCCACCCATTCCCATTCTTTTGGCCCTGGCATTCCCCTATATTGGGGCATATAAAGTTTGCAAGTCCAATGGGCCTCTCTTTCCATTGATGGCCGACTAGGCCATCTTTCGATACATATGCAGCTAGAGACAAGAGCTCCGGGGTTCTGGTTAGTACATCATGTTGTTCCAACAATAGGGTTGCAGGTCCCTTTAGCTCCTTGGGTACTTTCTCTAGCTTCTCCATTGGGAGCCCTGTGATACATCCAATAGCTGACTGTGAACATCCACTCCTGTGTTTGCTAGGCCCCGGCATCGTCTCACAAGAGACAGCTATATTTGGGTCCTTTCAGCAAAATCTTGCTAGTGTATGCAATGGTGTCAGCGTTTAGAAGCTGATTATGGGATGGATCTCTGGATACGGCAGTCTCTAAATGGTCCATCCTTTCATCACAGCTACGAACTTTGTCTCTGTAACTCCTTCCCTGGGTGTTTTGTTCCCAATTCTAAGAAGGTGCACAGTGTCCACACTTTGGTCTTCATTCTTCTTGAGTTTCATGCGTTTAGCAAATTGTATCTTATATCTTGGGTATCCTAAGTTTTGGGCTAATATCCACTTATCAGTGAATACATATTGTGAGTTCTTTTGTGATTGTGTTACTTCACTCAAGATGATGCCCTCCAGGTCCATCCATTTGGCTAGGAATTTCATAAATTCATTCTTTTTAATAGCTGAGTAGTACTCCATTGTGTAAATGTACCATAATTTCTGTATCCATTCCTCTGTTGAGGGACATCTGGGTTCTTTCCAGCTTCTGGCTATTATAAATAGGGCTGCTATGAACATAGTGGAGCATGTGTCCTTTTTACCGGTTGGGACATCTTCTGGATATATGCCCAGGAGAGGTATTGCTGGATCCTCCGGTAGTACTATGTCCAATTTTCTGAGGAACCGCCAGACTGATTTCCAGAGTGGTTGTACAAGCTTGCAATCCCACCAACAATGGAGGAGTGTTCCTCTTTCTCCACATCCTCGCCAGCATCTGCTGTCACCTGAATTTTTGATCTTAGCCATTCTGACTGGTGTGAGGTGGAATCTCAGGGTTGTTTTGATTTGCATTTCCCTGATGATTAAGGATGTTGAACATTTTTTCAGGTGTTTCTCTGCCATTCGGTATTCCTCAGGTGAGAATTCTTTGTTCAGTTCTGAGCCCCATTTTTTAATGGGGTTATTTGACTTTCTGGAGTCCACCTTCTTGAGTTCTTTATATATATTGGATATTAGTCCCTTATCTGATTTAGGATAGGTGAAGATCCTTTCCCAATCTGTTGGTGGTTTTTTTGTCTTATTGATGGTGTCTTTAGCCTTGCAGAAGCTTTGTAGTTTCATGAGGTCCCACTTGTCAATTCTCGATCTTACAGGACAAGCCATTACTGTTCTATTCAGGAAATTTTCCCCTGTGCCCATATCTTCAAGGCTTTTCCCCACTTTCTCCTCTATAAGTTTCAGTGTCTCTGGTTTTATGTGAAGTTCCTTGATCCACTTAGACTTGACCTTAGTACAAGGAGATAGGAATGGATCGATTCGCATTCTTCTACATGTTAACAACCAGTTGTGCCAGCACCATTTGTTGAAAATGCTGTCTTTCTTCCACTGGATGTTTTTAGCTCCATTGTCGAAGATCAAGTGACCGTAGGTGTGTGGGTTCATTTCTGGGTCTTCAATTCTATTCCATTGGTCTATTTGTCTGTCACTATACCAGTACCATGCAGTTTTTATCACAATTGCACTGTAGTAGAGCTTTAGGTCCGGCATGGTGATTCCGCCAGAGGTTCTTTTATCCTTGAGAAGAGTTTTTGCTATCCTAGGTTTTTTGTTATTCCAGATGAATTTGCAGATTGCACTTTCTAATTCGTTGAAGAATTGATTTGGAATTTTGATGGGGATTGCATTGAATCTGTAGATCGCTTTTGGCAAGATAGCCATTTTTACAATGTTGATCCTGCCAATCCATGAGCATGGGAGATCTTTCCATCTTCTGAGATCTTCTATAATTTCTTTCTTCAGAGACTTGAAGTTTTTATTATACAGATCTTTCACTTCCTTAGTTAGAGTCACGCCAAGATATTTTATATTATTTGTGACTATTGAGAAGGGTGTTGTTTCCCTAATTTCTTTCTCAGCCTGTTTATTCTTTGTGTAGAGAAAGGCCATTGATTTGTTTGAGTTAATTTTATATCCATCTACTTCACCGAAGCTGTTTATCAGGCTTAGGAGTTCTCTGGTGGAATTTTTAGGGTCACTTATATATACTATCATATCATCTGCAAAGAGTGATATTTTGACTTCATCTTTTCCAATTTGTATCCCTTTGATCTCCTTTTGTTGTCGAATTGCTCTGGCTAGGACTTCAAGTACAATGTTGAATAGGTATGGAGAAAGTGGACAGCCTTGTCTAGTCCCTGATTTTAGAGGGATTGCTTCAAGCTTCTCACCATTTACTTTGATGTTGGCTACTGGTTTGCTGTAGATTGCTTTTATCATGTTTAGGTATGGGCCTTGAATTCCTGATCTTTCCAAGACTTTTATCATGAATGGGTGTTGGATCTTGTCAAATGCTTTTTCCGCATCTAACGAGATGACTATGTGGTTTTTGTCTTTGAGTTTGTTTATATACTGGATTACGTTGATGGATTTCCGTATATTGAACCATCCCTGCATCCCTGGGATGAAACCTACTTGGTCAGGATGGATGATTGTTTTGATGTGTTCTTGGATTCGGTTAGCAAGAACTTTATTGAGGATTTTTGCATCAATATTCATAAGGGATATTGGTCTGAAGTTTTCTATCTTTGTTGGGTCTTTTTGTGGTTTAGGTATCAGAGTAATTGTGGCTTCATAGAATGAGTTGGGTAGAGTACCTTCTGTTTCTATTTTGTGGAATAGTTTGTGAAGAACTGGGATTAGATCTTCTTTGAAGGTCTGATAGAACTCTGCACTAAACCCATCTGGTCCTGGGCTTTTTTTAGTTGGGAGACTATTAATGACTGCTTCTATTTCTTTGGGGGATATAGGGCTGTTTAGATCATTAACCTGATCTTGATTCAACTTTGGTACCTGGTATCTGTCTAGGAACTTCTCCATTTCATCCAGGTTCTCCATTTTTGTTGAGTATAGCCTTTGGTAGAAGGATCTGATGGTGTTTTGGATGTCTTCAGGATCTGTTGTTATGTCTCCTTTTTCATTTCTGATTTTGTTAATTAGGATGCTTTCCCTGTGCCCTCTAGTGAGTCTGGCTAAGGGTTTATCTATCTTGTTGATTTTCTCAAAGAACCAGCTCCTTGATTGGTTGATTCTTTGAATAGTTTTTCTTGTTTCCACTTGGTTGATTTCACCCCTGAGTTTGATTATTTCCTGCCGTCTACTCCTCTTGGGTGAATTTGCTTCCTTTTGTTCTAGTGCTTTTAGGTGTGTTGTCAAGCTGCTAATGTGTGCTCTCTCTAGTTTCCTTTTGGAGGCACTCAGAGCTATGAGTTTTCCTCTTAGAAATGCTTTCATTGCGTCCCATAAGTTTGGGTATGTTGTGGCTTCATTTTCATTGAACTCTAAAAAGTCCTTAATTTCTTTCTTTATTCCTTCCTTGACCAAGGTATCATTGAGAAGAGTGTTGTTCAGTTTCCACGTGAAGGTTGGCTTTCTATTATTTATTTTGTTATTGAAGATCAGCCTTAGTCCATGGTGATCTGATAGGATGCATGGGACAATTTCAATATTTTTGTATCTGTTGAGGCCTGCTTTGTGACCAATTATGTGATCAATTTTGGAGAAGGTACCATGAGGTGCTGAGAAGAAGCTATATCCTTTTGTTTTAGGATAGAATGTTCTGTAGATATCTGCCAGATCCATTTGATTCATAATTTCTGTTAGTTTCACTGTGTCCCTGTTTAGTTTCTGTTTCCATGATCTGTCCATTGGTGAAAGTGGTGTGTTGAAGTCTCCCACTATTATTGTATGAGGTGCAATGTGTGCTTTGAGATTTTCTAAAGTTTCTTTAATGAATGTGGCTGCCTTTGTGTTTGGAGCATAGATATTCAGGATTGATAGTTCCTCTTGGAGGATTTTACCTTTGATGAGTATGAAGTGTCCCTCCCTGTCTTTTTTAATGACTTTGGGTTGGAAGTCAATCTTATCAGATATTAGAATGGCTACTCCAGCTTGTTTCTTCTTGCCATTTGCTTGGAAAATTGTTTTCCAGCCATTCATTCTGAGGTAGTGTCTATCCTTTTCTCTGAGATGAGTTTCCTGTAAGCAGCAAAATGTTGGGTCTTGTTTGTGTAGCCAGTTCGTTAGTCTATGTCTTTTTATCGGGGAGTTGAGTCCATTGATATTAAGAGATATTAAGGAAAAGTAATTGTTGTTTCCTGTTATTATTGTTGTTAAAGTTGGCATTTTGTTCTTGTGGCTGTCTTCTTTTAGGTTTGTTGAGGGATTACCTTCTTGTTGTTTCTAGGACGTGGTTCCTGTCCTTGTATTGGTTTTTTTCTGTTATTATCCTTTGAAGGGCTGGATTCGTGGAGAGATAATGTGTGAATTTGGTTTTGTCGTGGAATACTTTGGTTTCTCCATCTATGTTAATTGAGAGTTTGGCTGGGTATAGTAGCCTGGGCTGGAATTTGTGTTCTTTTAGTGTCTGTATAACATCCGTCCAGGATCTTCTGGCCTTCATAGTCTCTGGTGAAAAATCTGGTGTAATTCTGATAGGCTTGCCTTTATATGTTACTTGGCCTTTTTCTCTTACTGCTTTTAGTATTCTATCTTTATTTAGAGCATTTGTTGTTCTGATTATAATGTGTCGGGAGGTATTTCTTTTCTGGTCCAGTCTATTTGGAGTTCTGTAGGCTTCTTGTATGTTCATGGGCATCTCTTTCTTTAGATTTGGGAAGTTTTCTTCTATAATTTTGTTGAAGATGTTTGCTGGTCCTTTGAGTTGAAAATCTTCATTCTCATCCACTCCTATTATCCGTAGGTTTGGTTTTCTCATTGCGTCCTGTATTTCTTGGATGTTTTGAGTTAGGATCTTTTTGCATTTTACATTTTCCTTGATTGTTGTGCCGATGTTCTCTATGGAATCTTCTGCACCTGAGATTCTCTCTTCCATCTCTTGTATTCTGTTGCTGATGCTCGTATCTATGGTTCCAGATTTCTTTCCTAGGGTTTCTATCTCCAGTGTTGCCTCCTTTTGGGTTTTCTTTATTGTGTCTACTTCCCTTTTTAGGTCTAGTATGGTTTTGTTCATTTCCATCATCTGTTTGGATGTGTTTTCCTGTTTTTCTGTAAGGACTTCTACCCGTTTGATTATGTTATCCTGTTTTTCTTTAAGGATTTGTAACTCTTTAGCAGTGTTCTCCTGCAATTCTTTAAGGGATTTTTTTGCTTCCTCCTTATTGTCTTCTGCCTGTTTAGCAGTGTTCTCCTGCATTTCTTTAAGTGTGTTATTAAAGTCCTTCTTGAAGTCCTCTATCATCATCAGGAGATATGCTTTTAAATCCGTGTCTAGCTTTTCCGGTGTGTTGGGGTGCCCTGGACTGGGCGAAGTGGGGGTGCTGGGTTCTGATGATGGTGAGTGGTCTTGGTTTCTGTTAGTAAGATTATTACATTTACCTTTCGCCATCTGTTAATCTCTGGGGTTAGTTGTTATCGTTGTCACTGTTTAAAGATTGGAGCAGAAGCTGTGTTCCACTCACCAGCAGTCCCAAAATCCTGCGGCGGGGGTCGTGGGTAGCTGGCGGGTGTCAGGCAACCCTGCTCTCCCGCTACCCCAGCGCTGATCCAGCAGGATGAGGCCTGTGGCCCTACTCAGGCTGGTTTGCTTCCCTAACTAATGCAGTATCAGGTCCCACGCAATTGGATTGGAGCAGAAGCTGTGCTCCACTCACCAGAAGTCTTAAGATCCTGTGGCGGGTGTTGTGGGTAGCTGGCGAGTGTCAGCGGACCCTGCGCCCCAGCTGCCCTGGTGCTTTTCTGACCGGAAGAGGGTTGTGGCCCTATGTAGGCCGGATTTCTCTCTCCCCAACCAGAGCAGTCTCGGGTCCCGCGTGATTGGACTGGAGCAGAAGCTGTGTTCCACTCACCAGCAGTCCCAAAATCCTGCGGCGGGGGTCGTGGGTAGCTGGCGGGTGTCAGGCAACCCTGCTCTCCCGCTACCCCGGCGCTGATCCGGCCGGATGAGGCCTGTGGCCCTACTCAGGCCGGTTTCTGCTTCCCTAACTAATGCAGTCTCAGGTCCCGCGCAATTGGATTGGAGCAGAAGCTGTGCTCCACTCACCAGAAGTCTTAAGATCCTGTGGCGGGTGTTGTGGGTAGCTGGCGAGTGTCAGCGGACCCTGCGCCCCAGCTGCCCTGGTGCTTTTCTGACCGCCCCAGTTCCTTTCTACATCCTCTTCTATGTGAACCCAACTTCTTTCTGTCTCTCATTGAAGAGCAACCTGGCTTCTAAGTGGTAATAATATATTGGAATATACAATGGGATAATATAATATGTAACATAGAAAAACTAATGCATCAGAATTGGACAAAACAAACAAACAGAAGGGAAAGAACCCCAGAAAAGTCACAAGAAACACTCATAGTCACAGAGTTCTACTTATTTGCACATCCAGGAATCACATAAAAACAGGAAAGTGGAATTCATAATATAAATGCAAAGAACATAGGGGAAAAGAGAAAATAAATAAACAAGTAAAATGGAATAAAAATAAAATAAAATTTGGAAGGAAAAAAGGAAACGTCCTGACATGACATTATGAAACAAGGATGCTTCAAAGATGACCTTGCTTTGGTTTTCTGTCAGTTTCTACTGCTGGGTATGCACATCACCTTTAAGTGTATTTTGTTTCCCCAGTAAGACTGCCATGGAGAAAACTAAACTTTCATTTGCAAGTGGTTATCAGTTAAGATTGCATCTAGGTTTGGTGGGGTGGGAGATCTCACAGAGCCCAGCTTGTGAAGACCTATGCAGTCCCTGTGCATGCTGCCTCAGTTTCAGTAAGTTCATTTGTGAATGTTTTCTTTGTTTACAAGGTGCTGTATCCTAACTGTACTCTATCCCATATGAATTACACACTCTTTTCAACTCCTCTTTTGCAGTGTTCTCTGAGCTCTGAGGGGGGAATTTAGTGATGACATCACATTTAGGGCTGAGTGTTCCAAGGTCTTTCACTCTCATAATGTCTAGTTGTGGGTTTCTGCCTTTTTCCCCAACCACTATCGGAGGAAGCTTCTTGATGACTGAGCAAGGCACTGATCTATGAGTGTAAAAGAACATCCTTAGGAGTCATTTTATTGCTATATTCTTTTGGTAGATAAAGAGTATTTAGTTTTACCCTAGGACCCTGGGCTCTCTAGTCTGAGGTTCTTCATTACCCAAGCAATGTTGGATAAGGGTCCAATCTTGTGGAGTGGGTCTTGAGTCAAATAATATATGATTTGGTTACCCCTAAAATCCTTGTGCCACCATTGTACTAACACATGTGGCAGGCAGGTCACCAGATTGAAGGGTTTGTGATTGGATTGGTATTTCCATTTCTCCTTTGTTTTGCAGAGTGCCTTCCTATATCAAAGGCACTAGAATATAAAAGTGAAGATCTTGGTAGACGAAAGCTCAACTTCTCCATCTCAATGAGCTGTGTAGCTGTTGTCTTCTACAATGGTCCCTGGCCTTTAGTCTGTGGAATGCAAGCTGTAGTCATGGAAACACCTTGGTTTGTTTGGAAATTTCAATGAGATGCATTTGCCAGACTACTCAAGTAGATGTAGCCCATTCCTGGTACTAGAACTTCATTTAGAGACAAGAGATGGCCAGTCAGGACTCGGTCTCTCATTATTTAGCAATTTCTTTTAAGCCACCTTCATATTCTCTCTCTCCCTCTACCTACCCCCTCTCTCATCCATAACTATCTATTCTATTGTTCTTTTCTAGGGTAACTTATCTGCCTCCTTCCCCAGTCCCTTACTCTCTTCCTAACCTCCATTCTAGCTTGGTTATCATTGACTGAACAGCTAATATTCACATATAAGTGAATACATACCATACCTATTATTCTGGATATGAGTTACTTCACTCAGAATTTTTTCTATTTCCATCCATTTATTTGAAAAGTTTATTATTTTATTTTGAACAACTAAATAATTTTCTAGTATATAAATGCACTGCATTCTCTTTATCCACTGTCCTGTGGAGGGACATCCAGGCTTGCAATTTCTGGCTATTTTGAATAGAGCAGCATGGAAGACAGTTAAGAAAATGTTTTGTGGTAGAATGAAACGGCCTTTGTTTATATCCTGTTTAAATGGTACAGGTAGATCTTGATGTGGATGAATTATCAGATTGCTGAGGAACTGCTACACTAATTTCACAGTGGCTGTACAAATTGTGCTCCCACAAGCAATGGAATAGTGCTTCCTTTTCTCCACACCCTCGCCATCATGAGCTCACACTTGTTTATTGGTTTTAGCCATTCTGATAGGAATAAGATGAAATCTCAAAGTAGTGTTGATTTTCATTTCTCTGATGAATGAGGATATAGAGCTTTTCTTTAACTTTTTCTCAGATAGTTGAGTTTCCTCTTCGAGAAGTCTGTTTAGACCTGTACACCATTATTACACTGAGTTACTTGTTTTCTTTATACCTAGATTTTTTAGTTCTTCATATGTTCTGTATATTAGCCCTCTATCCATAAGTTACCACTTTGTTCAAATGATGGTGTTCTTAGCCATACAGAAGCTTTCAGTTTCATGAGGATCCATTAATTAATCTTAGTGTGTGTCCTAATGGCGTTCTGTTCAGAAAGCTTTTTCCTGTGCCAGTATTCTCAAGGCTGTTTCCTACTTTCTCTTCTATAAGGTTTTGTATATCCTTTCTTATGCTGTGGTTTTTGATCCATGTAGAACTGAGTTTTGTGCTGGATGATAAGTACTGCCTATTTACACTCTGCACATGCAGCTATCCAGTTTAACCAGAACCATTTGTTGAATAAGCTGGATTTTTTTTCTACCATGTATTTCTGGACTATTGGTCAAACACCAGGTGCCCATATTTATGTAGGTTTATATCTGTTTTTTTTTCTTCTATTCAATTCCATTGATCATCATGTCTGCTTTTCTGCCACTACCATGAAGTTTTTAATCCTGAAATTCTGGGGTAAAACCTGAGTTTGGGAATGGTGACATCTCCAGCAATTCTTTTATTAGTCACAATTGTTTTAGATATCCTGATTTTTTTTATGTTTCCATATAAATTTGAAAATTGTCCTTTCAAGATGTGTGAAGAATTGTGTTGTGATTTGGATGGTAATTGCATTGAATTTGTAGATTGCTTTTGGTAAGGTGAACATTTTTACTATGTTAATCCTACTGACCCATGAACATAGATCTTTTCATCTTCTTATCTATTATTTAATTTCTTTCTTCCAAGACTTGAAGATTTAACCATAAAGTCTTTCACTCTTTTTGGTTACAGTTACACCAAGATAATATATATTATTTGAGGTTATTGTGAACATTGTTTTCCTGAATAATTTCTCAGTTTGTTTGACATTTGTATATAGGAAAGATATGAATTTTGTGGGTTAATTTTACATCCAGCTACTTTTCTGAAAGTGTTTATAAGTTATAGAACTTTTGTGTGAAATTTTAGGGCTACTTATGTATACTATCACATCTCTTGCAAATCAAGATACATTGACTTCTTTCTTTCCAATATGCACCATTTTGAACTCCTTCAGCTTAAGACTACAAGTACTATGTTTAATAGGTATGGAAATGGTGAACATTTTCTTGTTCATGATGTTAGTGGAATTTCTTTAAGTTTCTCTTCATTTAAGTCAGTGGTTCTCAGAAAGAAGGAAAGCAGGTGTTCCACCAGGAACAGCTTTGTCCACTAGGAATGGGAGTAGACATTGAGAGGCTGCAGCAGCTAGTCTTCTACAGAGCAGTGGAAGGGACTAAGAATTGGATTTCTCGAGAGGAGAGCAAGTAAAGATCTGAAACTAGCCCACATGCTTCCCTGTCCTACTTGCTTCTCTGAATGCTTGGGTGGTAGGTCCATAGGGGATGCCTGCTGGAGCTGGAGGTTGGGATAAAGGGATAACTAGGACAGAGGTTGGATGAGAGGATTCAAGAAATCAGCTGGAAATGGGATTAGGGTTGGAGGGCTCAGCAGACCTACTACAGAGTTGGGGGTAAATGTGGGGTATTGGATATGGAGAAGAGGGAAAGATGGAGACTCAAAGTTAGGCTATCTGCTTTCCTGTTGGACTGACATACTGGTCCCAGGGAATGTCTACTGGAGTTAATGACTGGGATAAAGTAATGAATGTAGGGAAAGAAATTTGGAGGGAAGGATCTATGTGATCCATTGGAGATGGAAGATGGGAGGTGAGGCCATAGCCTGTGGTATGCTACAGAGCTGTGGATGATACTTGAGAATTAGGTTACAGAGAGATATGAAGATCTTCAGTTGGTCTACTTGCTTCCCTGGCCAAAGTAGACTGAGTGTCTCAGGAAATGTCTGCTGATTCTGGGGGCTGGGGTAATGGTATGAATTCAGGGAAGGAAAGTTGAAGAGTGTGTTAGAATTCTTTAAAGAAACAGAACTTACAGAATTAATATATAAACACATATACACACACATGCACAAGCACATACACATACAGAAAGGGAATTTATTAGAACAGCCTACAGGCTATGATCTAGTTACCTACCATTTATAGTCTGTCTACCAATGAAAGGCCTAAGAAGCCAGTAGTTGTTCAGTCCTCGAGGCTGGATGTCTTAATTGGTCTTCAGTATATGCCAGAATCCTGAAGTAGACTCCAATGCCAATGAAGAAATAGACTAGTTAGCAATGCAAGACAGAGCCTGAAAAGAGCAAAATCTTCTTTCTTCCAAGATGTCTGTGTGTGTGTGTGTTTCCAGCAGAAGGCGTAGCCAAACTTAAAGGTATATCTCTTCACAACTCAAAAGATTCTAACTAACTATAGATAGATCCTTCTATCTTAGAGCTCTGAATTGGAAGTCTTCCCATTTCAAGTGATTTAATTAAGAAAAAAAGTCCTTCACAGATGTCCCCGGCCATTTGGGTTTTAATTAATTCCAGTTGTAGTCAAGTTGACAACCAAAAACAGCCATCACAAGTTCACCCTTGTCAATTTGACACACAATCACATCTCCTTATGCCATGCTTAATTTCTACATAAAGATAATAATCAGGACATCATTATGCCTAATATGATAACATAACTATCCCTTGTACCACCACAAATGAATTATAATTAAACTAAGTGACAATGTCTCTTGGGGCACATTCCTTTAGTGTCTCAAACTTAAATGTGATAACTACTGCTATTCTCTTAATTGATGTTGCATTTCATGATAAAGCAATTTAGGAAAGAAAGCAAAAATATCTGCACAAAACATTCTTAACACAATATGACAGAAGCATATCAATTATAATCTTCATTTATGCAACTGGTCATGTGGCCTTAGCTGAATTCCTCTACTGAATTTCTCTACTGTCCATTTTGTATTTAGCCACACTCAGCAAATATCTCATTAGGACTTGGCGCTTTTCATGGAGGAGTGACCAATGCCTTAATTCCTGATGGGAATTCATATCTTCAGCACACCAAAGAGAGTCTTTCTTACCTCCATTGTGGAGAAGAAATCCAATTTCTCCTCAATAATCCAGATCAATCACCTCTCCTAACATTGTTATTTCTTTCTTAGCCTGTTGTCTTAAGGGTACCAAAAGCCCAAAGTGGCTAGGGGAAGTTTGAGCTTCCAATTCAGTAGATTGTTTGTGTGGTTCCTGGCAGGAACACTACCCCTTCCTCTACAATCAAAACTTCTAGGCCTGATGAGCTTACATTTGCAGAAACATAAAGCAAAATATTTCCCAGTGGGTTACTAGGTGCCGAGGACCAGCCTCAAGCGGGAGAGGAGTTTTGAGGAAGGGGTGTTTGAGAGTGGAAAACTAAGTGACTTGAGGTCAAATTGTGAATCAAAGCTGATGGCCAGTGCTACATTCAAGACAGAAAGCTCTCTCTGAATTCTGATTTCTTGGAGATCTCTACACAGCTCTCTGCATGAGAGACATGAGTGCATTGGTTTACTCATTTAGACTATTGTATCAGGTCAGAAGCATGCGATCTGACTGACTTCACTCTTGTACATCAAAAAAGAAAGTAATTCATTATATACCTTATTTTCATGAGGAGGAAACTCCATGGGTTTCCTTCATCCTGTTCTGTGTTTCCTTCTTCTAAATATTTTTTTTCTGCCAAAACCCACTTTTCTTCTTCAGTCTCCTAACCTATCTTCTAATGCCCTCTCTTCAACCCTGGAAGTCTTGATGTTCATGAAATAATTTCTTACAGCCTCAGTATTTCCAAAACTTGAGCAAAGCAAGCATTTATTATTCACCTCCCTTCTATCTATGAAAATGAACCTGGCTTCTCCGTCTAAAATTCATTTTCATTAGAGTTTTAGTGGAAGCTACACTAAGAGGTGTAGAACAGACTTAGGAACAAATCCAGATTTTCAAGTTTCCAGGAACCAGCAAGATGGATATACACTTAGTATCCATCGAGTAGTCAGGATAAGCAAAGGAAGCTGTGCCTCTCAAAGTTTGTAGGAGATAGTGATAGTGATAGTGATAGAGATAGGAGCTATGTGGTCCATGGTCATTTGGAAGGAACTTCACGTCAGAAAGGACTGAACTGGGTTACAGACATAGTATCCAGTATAACAAGAATTAGAAAGAAATCTTGACATTTGCACCACTTACTTCCTCTCTCTAGCACTTTCTTCCATTGGTTAAATCAGTCTAAAAACTGGGTACCTAAAGAATTCAATTGTGTACAACATGTGTACAACAAAACATTCTACAAAGATGGGTTCTGTAGATTAACCGAAAGCAGGTATAAGGGTGTACAATGCTCCTGATAAGGGCCTGGAGAAGACTAGCACTATAGATAAACCGAGACAAACAGTTTCAAGATAAGAGTCAGAGGCCTGGCCATCCAGGTAGTATGGAGGTCTCTCATGGACTATGCTCCTCCAGTCCTGATCACAACATAAATATATATATATGGTAAGATGTTTTTTCAAACAGTCTAAAAGTCTCAGAGCCTCTGCTGTTCTGTTTACATTCTGTGCTTTTCATTGATGGCTCCAGAGTAAAATGTATAACCAGTTTTCCACACAGAAGGCTGGGAGTAGGGGTGCTCTTTTACACATTGCTGTGCCAGATTCACTTAGAACATCTTTGCATTGAGCCACTTCTGATTCAAACCCTAAGCATATAGGTAAAGTAAGAATATACTTCTAAATGTAAGGTTGAAGTAAAGAAAATTATAGATAACCTAGGTGGACAAGAAGCTAGTTGCCACTCACTTAAGATTAAGAATTGTGAAGTATCAAATTATGAGACAATGCTCCTATGTTAGAACAATTTTATCAACATCTAGTCTAGTTAGACAGTTTGTCAGGGTAACTGTCTTAGTTTCTTTCATATTGCTGTGAAAGAAAGAAAAAAAAAAACCAATTTGACCAAGGCAACACATAGAAGAAAGGTTTATTTGGGCTTAAAATTTCAGAAGGTTAGAGTCCATGGTGGTGGAGCAAAGGTATTGAGGAGCAAAGGCATTGTGGGAGGAAGCTGAAGGTTCACATCTAGAACCTCATGCACAAAGCAGGGAGATAACTTGTAACGGCACGAGTCTTTAAACTCTCAAATCCTGCCCCTAACAAAGCCAGGTATCCTGTGTAAAAGTAACTTCTATTTGCCTGAATAAACTCACCCTCTCTAACTCCTTCTAAACTCTGGCTGGCTGGTTCAACTCAGCTGTTCTGGCTCAAACCCCTCTCCAAGCTGACTGATTCAAACTGGCTTCTCTTGGCTTCTGACTGAATTTTTCTGCTTGCCCTCAAACTGACTCTAGCAATCTGCTCTTATCTTCTGGATCTTTCTTATTCTCTGGCTCATCCTGTCTTCAACTGTCTGTAAAACTGTTCCATAAAAAAAGCAAAACAAACAAACAAAAAATCTGCCTCTGCTGACCTGAACTGAACCACATGAATAGAAAGAGTTGACTCACGAGTGCTGGCATTAAAGGCATGTACCACCACACCTGGACTAAGCTTTTCTGTATCCGGGACTTGCTCTGTGCCAGGCTGGCCTTGATCTCAGAAATCTGTTTGTCTCTGTCTTTTGGGATTAAAGGTGTGTCTGTATTCTAGCCAGAGTAGCCATGTTGCTGGATTAAAATTTCTCTACAATCCTATACATACCCAAATAGTTCTACTAACTGGGGACTGAGTATTCAAATATCTGAGCTGACAGGGAACAGTCTCATTCAAAGTGTAATGGTCACAGTGGAGCACAGTGCAGAAAACAGTTTAAGGCAACTATTAAAACTGCAAACATTATTCTTAATACTTGGGCAGTACCCTCCATGTGGGTGCATATGTGTATTGGGTAAGTGGACTGCATATGTTTATGAATGCATGTAAAGGCCAGAATTACTACATGTCTTTTTCAGTTTCTCTCCTTACTTTCTGAGACCAAGTCCCCCATTTAACCCAGAGTTTACTAATTCTGCTCTCCTGGCTAGTGAGTGAGCTATAACGATCCACCTTTCTGAGTTTCCAATGTTGGGGTGGCAGGAGTACGCCATCACACCTGGATTAGTTTTTAGTGGATATTTGGGATTTGCTCTCAGGTTCTCAGGCCTGCAGAACGAGCGTGTTGCTCATTGAACCCTCTCCCTAGCCGTTTGTGTTTATTTGGAAGCATTCACTGATTTCTTCGCCTGTCTTTAGACCACTGACTCCCACAAGGATGTGTGTACTGGCACATTCCTCCAGCTGGCAGAACTGTTGCTTACCTTGCACTCCTGCTAAAGAGCCTCATGTCCAGAAGTCACAAGTGTAGATGGAGGCTCTGCTCAAGAGACTGTATGGACAAGTCTACAATTGCACCATCAACTACTGACTGAAGTTCAAAGACTCTACTTGGACATTCAACCTGTTCCAACGTGTTTGTCTTATGTAACATAACTTGAACTGGGCACCAAACTTATCTAAAGTACCCTGATTCTCATAAATAGCTCAGCTAATTCTTCAGCCCAAAATAATGTCTGTGCTCTCAGGATCTTCTTTTTTGCCTATAGTATGCTTTTTGAAACAATGTTTCAAATCTTCCCATATCTCTTACCAATTAGACTACTAATGAATGATACATACTACTTTGTCTCAGATGACTGTAATAGTGATATGAACAGAGCAAACAACCCCTACATGTTTGTTAAATAAGGTATTTGAGGTTTCTTCCACAAATATTTCTCTGTAAAACTTTTTAAAGAATATTCTTTATGGCTTATTAACAAGTATGTGCCATTTTAAAAACTAGAACAACTATGTTATTCTCTTTGTTATTAAAATGTGAATTATATTTAAAATGACAGATAGGATAATCATTTTTTGAGTCTGGATGTATGGATAGATAAGTGATACCATCTCATAGGGTAAACATAGTCCAACTCCAGAATGGTGATTGTGAGAAGGAAGCAGTGGGAATCCTGCTGTTCTTTTAACATGAAGTGTCAGTTTTATAAGATAAGTAAGTTCTAGTTATCTATAGTACAACATAATGTCTATAGTTTGTGTTAAAAGAAAAAAAAATAGTGTCAAAGGTTTTCACCAAAATATAAAAAGAAAGACAAATAAAAACCATGATAGGAATGTGAAGATCTTTTAGGAGGAACTTGTGTTTCCTGTATTGATTTATTTGAGGGCATTGTGGGCATCTCCAGAAATCTCTAACTTCTCCAGTGATGACCAGTAGACGGACCTGTTCACAATATTTTTTTGTCACTCATTTAAAAATAGGTTACCTTACAGGTCGTTTAGATATGTATTAGGGTTGCCAGTTTGGGGTTTTTATGGGATTTCTGTTTTACAAACATGAGTATCACTGTGTCTATATGTGTTTTTCTGAGATTTTTCTTCTGTTTGTTATATCATATTCTGGTTTATTTTTGTTTTTTCATATTTACTTTATTTTTTAGACACCTATTTGTATTCTAGCAATGTCAAGAAAAGGAGTGTTGAAGGGAGGAGGATCATAGAGGTGTTTGAGTAAAAGAAATCATAATCAGATTTTAGTAAAAAAAAAAAAAAAAAAGGTTAGGAACACTTGCAGAGAATTTTATTTGGTGTTGGTGCCATCTAGTGGTCAATGTAAGTAGTGCCCAGTTAAGGAGACATTGGACAGTAAATGCTAAGCCATGAGCTCCTCATCTGGTCCAATATCCTCTATTATCCAGGGAAATAAGTCAAAATCTGAAACTAAGGATCTTCCTTTGGTCTACATTAGGCCGAAACCCTTTTCTGTGAGGTGAACCTTCAGTTTGGATGCACAGTATTATAAGACATGATTTCTCATCTCATGTGTTCTATCATAATAGAACATGAGCATGAAGTATAATATGATGGGGAAATTAGGAAATGAGTATGAAATATAATATGATGGGGAAATATTATTTATTCAGTGAATAAAACATATTAATGAATTATGAAGGAGACTTATGATAACAGAATAATTAAAAAGCATGATTTGGGTTTTAAAATTTTATTTTGTTTTGTTTTGTTTTGTAAGGAGAGGCAGAATTTGCATTGGATATTGAAAGGTTTGGATGGCTAGGAAATCCACGAAAGAATATTGATTGTGAAGGGAGGGGTGTACTAAGGAGCAGAGGTATAAGGCAATAAAAACAGGAAAGCAGACTTAAGTCGCACATAAAATGTCAATCAATTGCAGAGGAAGGCTTTAAATCTCCAATGTAAAGCACTGTTCTCAGCTGATACCACACAGGAAACCAGAGGCAGACGCTCCAAGCTAGTCCCTCCAGTGCTTATAGAATCACAGCCAGACTGGAGAGATATAAATATATATCAAAAGTAAGGAAGAGCTGGGCGGTGCTTCCTGCTTGGTGAAAATATTTCCACTGGGCACTTATACATGGAATTAAAATGCATAATAGTTCAAATTATGTGAAGAAATCTGAACAAAGTGTGTTTTGGGAAGCTGTGTTAGACAACTCATAAAATTATCTGTCGATGACAAGACAGCTGAACTTGGTCTTTGCGGCACAGCATTGAGGTGAAAATGACCATTACTAAGCAGTTCATATACTTACTATTATTTGTGATTTTCTTAAAGATATGACCTTGCTATGCAGTCCTGGCCTGCCTGAAACTCACTGCATAACCTAAAATAAACTTTTTCTCACAGAGATTCTCCTGTGTCTGGTTCTACCTCCCCATCACTGAGACTAATAACGTATGTCCCTATGTTTAGCTGTTATATATGATTTTAAGAGTGAAAATAAATACAAAGCCAACATGCAAAGAAGGAACGGGTTAACCATGCTTTTTACTTTCCTTTTGTATTATTGAATCACATTTACTTTGTCTTGGTTAATCTACATCCTAGATGGACATTTCTCAAATGCCAGCCTTTCATAACAAGAAAATCCAGCACCAGAAGCCTGAATACATAAAAGAGATCTTTACAACTCATTGATTTTAAATATTTGTGGACTGGCATGGTCTTCCCTTGAAAGTAAGTAGGTAACACCCCTTCCCTTGATTCTGCATGCTTTCAGAATGGATCTAGTTCAGAGATAAGTAACAATGTAAAGTGAGAGGCCTACCTCTAAGTACTCATAGCATGGCTGGCAATTTTGTTACATTTATCATGTAATCCATTGTGGTCTCACTGATTTGTGATAAATCCCAGTAGATATTCAGTTATTTATCTAAAGTCTTTTTTATTTGGACTGGCTTATCACATATCTCTCCAGCCACAATTAGTAACTTAGTGTTTAAATCTTTAAATTGTGATAATTTTATCGTGTCTGAAGTGATTTTAAAAAGGCCAGGTTTAAACATCATTCTTCTCTTGTAGAGTTTTTATGTTATTCATTCTTTGTACTTCCCAGTATGCTTTTAGCATCGTCCTGTGTGAGTTAAAAATGAGTAAATCTTTCTGCTGCCTACATTGGGGTTACATGTTGTTTATTGAACAGCTTACAGGGAAATTGGTGTGTTTAAAATGTTCATAGTCCTATTCAAGAACATGGAAGGCTTGCCACTTGACCTCTCTAAGTAGCATTTAAACATTCCTATACCTTGTTAAGTTTGAAAATTTAAAATACTTGGAAATTTTAATTCTTTAACTCGTTGATATTTGATTTTTAAACCATGATGAGAAAAATTTTGCTTGTTTTGTTTCTATTTTTGCAACCAGTTTTATGAATGGTTTAATTTCTGCCCTTCACTTGGCTTTGCTTGAAAGCTCTTGTGGAATTTGCCAAGAAGGTTCATTGTTTTCTGAATTCAGATTCCCTGGCACATTCACCAGATGCCTTTGTCTGTTCCATCCTCTGACTGTCTGTGTATTAACTTTTCCCATGATCTGATTTGGATGAGAAAAGTGAATTAATTTCTCCAGCCACTTAGGTGTCACTTTACTAGTGTATGGGTCCTCCTTATGGAAGCAGGTCCTGCTTTAACTCCTGTTTATGGCAGTTTAGCTGTCAACAGTCTGCACTGCCACTGTGTTGTTCCATTCCAACTCATATCCTTAGATCCCACTTGTGCTTTGGGTCTGGATTGAACCTCCTCTGATGTGACGTTTATGGCTGCTGCTTGCCTGGCACTCTGATGTCCAGACTTCCCTTTCTAATTCTGAGAAATCCCTGTGGTTTACATCTTTCCTATAAAGAGAGTAAGATGAACTTTTTAAAAATAAGAAAAATCTAATAAGTAGTCTGTTGACATTTAGTATCATGACTGAAAAATCATGATATTTGGGGTTCTATTATCTGGTCTTAGGCTGATCTTACAGCTTTGGTTTTTTTATTTATTATTTTTTTGTTTTTGATCTTACAGCTTTTAAAAAATTATTTGTTGTATTTATCCATGTGTAAAATGGAAATCAAAATTACTTTGAGTGTCTATTTTTTTCCACGGAGGATGAATGCTCTGCAAACAACAACAAAATAACAAAAGTTATTAGGACACAAAAGTTATTAGAGGTAGCAGGAATACACTGTTCTTGGGATTGTTAAATGGCTTACCAAGGTCAATTTTCAGAATCTTCTGAGATGCAGCTATAGCACTCTTGGGCATACACCTGTGCAAATATCTTCATACATAAAGCACACATGTACACACCCACATTTATCACAATACTATTCAAAATACCCAAGATCTGGAGACAGCTTAAGTCCCCATCAAAAGATCAGTAGAGAAAGAAAAAGAATGCTACAGTCTCTCTCTCTCTCTCTCTCTCTCTCTCTCTCTCTCTCTCTCTCTCTCACGCACAGGAAGGGGGAGAGAGAAAGAGAGGCTGAACAATTATTCAATTACAAAGAAAGATGAAATTCTGTCATTTGCAGTTAAATCATAGGCACTATAGTTCATCATGTGCAATTCTTCAGACACAGCGAGACTGGTGTCACATGTTTTCTCTAATATATGGAAACAAACAAACAAACACAAAAGGAAGTAGAAGGGAGACTTTTAGGGAAGCAGAAAAAGGCTGGTAAGAACAGAGAAGGAGAGAATAAGAAAGAAGGTTCAACAAGCATTTGATGCATGGGATGAAGTACCAGCGTGAAACTTCCTCGTTTGTAATGTGCACTGATGATTATGATAGCAGTGAAAAGAAAAGATATACACACTGGGGAGGAGTAGATAAGGTATTTCTGTGCAAATGTGATACACGTCTGCACAGAAAACTCATTATACTTAGGAACACACATAATTATGAACAAGACTTGTGTACCCAAAACCTAAAGATCACAGGAGAGAAATTGAGTTCTTAAACTATGGGTAAAAAAATCCAAATTAAAACTATGTTGTCATTTTATATTAGTACTCCTAATGGTTTGGAGAAAGGAGATTTTATCTTGTAGTCACGTCCATGTTTGGATCTCAGCTTTACTCTTTCCTCTCAATAATTCACATTCTTCTAATAAGAATTTCCCTTTGTTTCTGTGGTGCTGGGGATCAGGGCCGTGTGAATACTGGGCAAACACCAAATCAAAGCGATATTTCATGTTCTGTTTCATTGTATTGAATTATCTGTTACTGGTAGATGGTTACCTGCTTTTAACAATGATGACATTTGTCTGTGTTTTTATTTTCCTGCCCTCCTCTCTCTTCTCTCGTCTGATCTTAGCTGATCATGTTATCGTTGCTGAGTCTTATCAAGTAAATGTACCCCTCAGATCTTTAAGTCAAATTTCCAGATCCAAGTGAGATACTTTGACCTCTGGATGTGAAAAAAAAAGACATCTCCTGTCTTCTTTATACCTCAAATCTTGTTATTTATATTGACTTCTCTATTTCCTGGATGTTTGTTTAGCATGTGCCATTTCCCTATGTTTATCATCACCCCTGTAGTCATCATAATCACACATGTAGTTTCAATGCTTGCTACTGCTCTTTTCATTGTAGATTTTCTGGCAGACTGATAATCTGAATTGAATTGTATTCTACACCATTTGTGCCTTTTGTTTAGACAACTGAGTAGCTGCATATAAAACTTGGGTGATGCATTCTGTCCTAGAGCACACAACGGATGTTCCCTCACAGACCTCTGCACTGGATATCACTTTGGCAATGTGTACACATGAGCTGACTCTATAGGCAGCTATTTGTTTGTTTGTTTGTTTGTGTTGGTGTCACTATATAGTTTAGACTGCCATTGAACTTGTCTTCTTCCTACCCCCCTGTGAAGCTGAAAATCAATCAATTCTGTTATCATGCTTCCCTGGAACAAGAAAATGAGACACCCTCTGAGGTGGCACAGGCTAGTGCACAGATTCCACAGAGGAACAAAGCCTAAAAAACAAAAAACAAAAAACAAAAAAAAAAAACCCAAAACATTCAGCTTGCAATAAAGGATGGTGACAAGATGAGGAAGTTTGTGGAAGAACTGGAAAAACACTTGCCAAGCATAATGTCACTGAAAGGTTTGTGAAGAGTGATAGGTTTTCAAGCTGGTGAAACAGGTTTGTTTTATAAGGACATCAGCAAAGGAAGCACATGGTGCAAACACTTTTCAGTTGATGAAATGTTCTGAGCTGGGATCTGTCGGAACCTAATCATCCATTTCCAGTAGGGGGCGCTGAGTGGTATTTGTTAACTTGCTGCTCTGTAGAACATGGCTGCCATAGATAATGGGGTTCACTGGTACTTTTTGACTTCTTTCAACTATCTTTGAAGCTGATGGCATTTTTCTAAATAACTGTGATGGATTCATAAGACAGAAGAGCCCAATTTGAAGCACTTTTCCTTTTAAACCAGTGTTTTATGTGCATCTAAGCTGTACTCATTCAAAGACGCCAGGAGAAGGTATCTGTGGGGATTACTTTTACAATGGAAATGATCTCCTTCTGGCCTTTCTCCACAAAGACTTTTTGTGCAGGTAAGACTTGTCTTTGTGGTCCATATTCCATCCATCTTTTCCATTTCTCTGATTCAAGTGAAGTCCATGGGTGGTCTTGCTCCATGATAGCTTCAGCTTGGTGCTTGGAGAGGTGGAAGGAACTAAAACAGTGTGGCAATCTATGTGTTCAGGAAATAAATTTCAGATTCTTGGAATGCTAGGCTGGCTAGTATTATCAGGACCAGAAAAAGAAATGCCACAGAGAGACAAAAAGGAGAGCTCCCAAGAACCACAAATTTCTTTAACTGGAAGACGAGAACTGAACAACATGTCTCTAAGAAACCTAATAGGGCTGCAGCAAAGGAACAGGGAGGTGTTCCTTTATGCAATGCCAGGAATAGCTCTTGTCCCCACCAGCCAGAGTAAAATACTTTTTAATGTATGCACCACTGAGCAGAATCTTAAGAAAATGGGAATGAAAGAAAGAATCAATAATTGGAATCAATAATGGGAAGAAAGTTCTTTGCATTACAGGCTCTTCTGTGCATAGCAAAGATCGCTAGCTAGCTACAAATAACAGATTATCGCCACATGTTTAATCACTTTAGAAATAATATTCAAAAATATTGTGTAGGAAATTTAACAAACCAAGACCACAGCAGTACAAAATTTTATCTTCAATGCAAGGATTTTCTTTCCTTTTTTAAAAATTGGTTATTTTATTTGTTTACATTTCAAACATTGTCCTTTCCCAGTTTCTCCTCTGTAAGCCCTCTATCCCATCCCCCAGCCCCTGCCTCTATGAGGGTGCTCTCCCCACCCACCCATCCAGCTCCATCTCACCACCCTAGAATTCCCCTAAGCTGGGGCATCGAGCTTCCATAGGACCAAGGGCATCCCATCCCATTGATGCCATATAGGTAATCTTCTGCTACATCTGTGGCTGGAGCCATGGGGTCCTTCCATGTGTATTCTTTGGTTGATGTTTTTGTCCCTGAAAGCTCTGGCAAGTCTTGTTAGTTGATATTCCCTTGGGGTCACTGTGCTCAGTCCAATGGTTGACTGTGAGCATCTTCATGTGTATTGGTCATGCTCTGGAAGAAGAATTTTCATATATGCATAAATTCAGGAAAACTTGATCTATAATTCTATTTAACTGGATGCAGGATGCATCAAAAATGGCTTTAGATTACAAGGATGATGAGACAAGTGTCACAAATTTATACAATGTGTTCAGGAAGGCAGAAGAAGGGTTGGAGAAGTGACTCAGTGGGCAAGAGTATTTTCTGTGCAACCAGGATATGAGTTCAAATCCCCAGCATATAAAAAAGCTGGGTGTGGCTACATATGATTGTAGCCCCAGTTTTGGAAGGTGTAGACGGGTGGAGATCCAGCAAGTTCTTGGGCCAGCCGGTTCAGCTGAAACAATGGGATTTCGGTTCAGTTAAGAGACCCTGTCCCAAGAAGATAAAATGCAGGGTGACAACAGAAGATATATAATGACCTCCTCTGGCCCTGAACACACTCATGGGTATGTACAGCTATATATACAGACACACATAAAGAAAGAAGGCAGAAAAAGCATAAACATCAACAGGAGACCATGAAAACTAAATAAACACGTTCACACTTCTAGACTACAAATGACAAGGGCACTTCACTCCATAGACCCTCTACTCACACTTTAATGGACCTAAGCCTAGAAAAGAAGGTTGCTTTACCTGAAAATATACTTAACTTATTACCAACCAGGAAGCAAAAGTCATCTGACCATCCTGATAGGTTAGACAAGTGTTCTTTCATTTTACCTGCAATAAAATATCTCACAAAAATTGGTAGGTGTAAGTGGGAACATCTCCAAATGTCCAAAGCATCAAAATATTCCCCACTTAAAACAGGAAGAAGACAAAACATCAACTCTGTCATTTATCCAGTGTGTGCAGAACACACAATCATGGCACCTGGGGGATAGACAGCCTTCTTTTTCATTTCCAACATAAATGTCTTCTGTTTCTTTTTGTGTTCTATTGTACTTCCTATACCACCATTACCATACTGAATTTAGAAGTGAGGGCATCTTCAAATTCTTCCTGTTTCTAAGGGGAAAGTATTTAGTCACCATCTGGCACAGTGTCTATCTTTTCTGAAACTGCTAGTCACAGTGAATTAATTCATTTTTTTTCCTAAATTTTATTATTATAGAATTTTGTGAAGATTTATAAATAAGCATTCATATCTTATTCTCCTATATTTGCTAGTTTCTAGTATCAACCCATTTGATACTAGAAATAGAAATAAATGATAATTTCTATTTATCATTTATGTATGTTGCTCCTGGCACATCAAGTCACAGCAAAACCTATAGTTATAAATGAAACTTAGAAGTATAATTTAGACACTGTAGACATTGTAGAACCCAATAAAATATGTGTAATTCATTCATCTTTTCATCTCTGAATAATATAACTGGTATTTCCCAAGGACAAATATTAGACTTAATAGACAAATACAAGCCACATGTATGAAATTAAATATTGATAAAGCAATAGCATGTAAAAGTGACTGCTTGAAAATTTTCAATTCAGCACCTCGTCAGGATTGCTCTCTGCAGTCAGCTTTGTATTTGTTAGTCTCATTTCCTCTAGAAGGTTCCTCACATCCCCTGTCTGTTATGTCCTTGGCATTCTTTGAAGATTACAGACTGTTTGTTAGGTAGGTGTTTGGATAACTCCTATGTTAGATTAAGGTGTAACTTGGTTTTGGTGGGGGAGAACTCTACACAGGCCACGCCATATGCCCCTCCTCAGTACACCAGGAGGAGTATGATGTCAGTGTCCCATGACTGATAACATAAATGTTGGTGTTTTGGTTTGTGACTTCCATCAGATTTCTCCATTGGCAAGGACAATCTCTGTGCCTTAGTGATTAAGAGTAACCAAGGCAGAGAAAGCTCCCTGCCTTCAGAGCTAAGAACTTCAGCACCAAGAGTCTACAAGACCTTGAAGTTATGAGGGTCCTGTCTCCTGGTATCATTGCCTACTTGAATGTGTCATTAAGGAAGCTGGTAAATTATGGTTTCCCACTTCTGTTTTTTAATTTTACATTTATGAGGTGGAGTTCTTTTCTGTATATACATCTATACTCCCCCATTCTGTACTCTTCCTTCTTCATTTTGGAAGTGAAGCCTAAGAGCAAAAGGGGGGCTGTGCTTCCTATGGCTCCCAGCCTTCCACATCTTCCTTCATGAAACTCCCACAATAAATCTCTTGTACATATAATCTTATCTTGCTTCCCAGAGGACCTTCACACACTCTGTGACATATTAACCCAAACATGCCCCATACCTTGCGCTCTGGTGAAGGCTCACAGGGGGAATTGGATAAATTGGTACCAGTTCAGTACCTGCCTGTTCATATAGATTCTATTTTGTTAGCACATCCTCACAAGTGCCTAAGTGAACCATATGTCAAGGGAAGTGTAGCATTGGGCTTGTGGTTAATAACATCTGGGGTAGATGCATGCTAGGAGCATGAGATGGCAATTGTGAAATAGTGCTAACTTGAGTAAATTCTAGCTTAATGTCCTTTATATACATTTTGTTGACATCAAAAGAGCATGGAAAACTGAGTATCCAATGCCTCCCTCTTCACAGAGGAAAAGCAAGTAAAGGCAAGTTTCCTAGCTCTAGCATTCACAATTGATCCCAAGGCATCTTTATTTTTCTGCTGGGAGCACAGCTTGAAGGCAGGCATGCTCTTCCTACCTATGCATAGGCCCTTCCAAAGCAGCTTGGACAAGGTCAGAAAGGATAGAAATATCTTAGTACAATGTTTAAAGTGTGTGGAGACATATCAGATTTATTATTCTTTAGATAAATGTGTGTGAATGGGAAGAGCTTCATTCATTAATAAGAGGTTGGGATCTTCAGTCTCCCAGGGAGGCCAATCGCTTACTCTATGCCCTGTGGCTGAGTGAGCCAGACTTCCCCTAAGGCTAAGGCCCCCTGGTCCCCTGAGAATATGCCTGGGGAATGCTGCTTTTGTAATTAACAGTGGCAAAGTTTTAATGAACCCCGCAAGGAGATAGTTTTCCTGACGCTTACTTTTTAAATCTTACCATGGTTTCTATTCCTTGGAGATCAATTAAAAAGTTTTTTTTTTTTTTTTTCCTTTTCATCTTTGCTAAGATGCCAGAGGCAACTTTCCAGCTGTGTGTCTTTAATGAGTTCTCTGAAGGGCTCCTGAGCCAGGAGAGAACAAGAAATTCAGAAGAGCCATGGTTTGGAAACTTCTGAGAACCTCAAGTCGATTATACTGGGCAGCCTTTCAACTAGAACCCCATGGATCCAGTCACAGCCTCAGAAGGGTTCAGGAGGCAGGCAAGGAACCCCAGGTTTTAATGGCTCTTTTACAGGAAAGGCTATCCCAATTAGGTTTTTGATCAGGGTGGAGGCTCTGGACCACTCAATTGTGTCCTGTCAGCATCAGGAGTGCTGCCATGCTGCTCAGGTCTTCAATCTGCCTCATATATTCTGTCTTGTGGTTCCTGGGCCCAGACTCAGGCTACCTATGGCTTCACTTAACTCAATGTATAAGCTGCTTAGCCCTTCATCCTTAGAATAACAGGAATCAAAGAAAGCACATACAAACCTCCCCCTGCCAAAAAACAAACAGCTAGGAATTTGATTGAATTGATTATTTATATTATGATGAAAAAAATTTAATTCAAGCTGCTTTGAAGAATAAAGTTTTCATCTCTCTCTATATATATGGAAGAGAGGCAGCACTTGAGTATCATGACTTCTGTGAAGAGTTCAGAAAACAACTTTCTGAAGTTGATTCTTAATTTATGCTCTAGGAATAACCCCTTACAAAAGCAAGCCTAATTAAACGCTATCGTTCAAGTGGGTGCAGGGAAACACATGGAAGTAAGAGGAAAATATTTGTAAAGAAGAGAGTTACGGGAGTTGGGAGGGGTTCAGAGAAGGTAATAAGTGGTGAATATGGTCCCAGTTATTTATATATATATATATATACACATATATATATATATATATATTTGAAAAATAATGACATTAAGTTGAAACAAGTGCCCTTTTAGTAGCAACATGACTGAATATTATAATTAAAGGTATCTTAAAGAACAGCTGGGAACATGTCAGAGCATGTCTGTGTAGACACAAGCCTCCAATCTCTGATAAATGTTTGGAAGTATTACTTTCTATTCCACCTAGAAGGGAGGTTTCTGGGTCATGAGTGAATATATATTTTAAATGACATTGAATATTGTTATCCCACTTTATACTGTCTTCGTCAGATTTCTATCACCACGACAAATAGCCAAGATGTCAACTTACAAAGATTAAAGTTTAAGGTTTGGGGGATGGAAAGCCATTCAATAGTTAAGAATGGTTAGTGCTCTTACAGAGGACCTAGGTTCAGTTTCCAGCACCCATATCAGATAGCTCACAACCACCAGTAACTCCAGCGCCAGTGGCTCAAATATCCTCTTCTGGCTCTTAGGGCTTCCACATACATGATGCACATAAATGCGCACAGATGCACATACATACACAATTTTTAAATATTTTTTAAAGATTAAGGTTTATTTTAAATTATAGATGCAGAAATGTTAGTCAGTGACAGGCATTCCTTGCTTCTTTTGGGACTGTGGCAGCATAGCACATCATGGGATTACAAGGTGGAGCAAAGCTATCTACTTCATAGTCAGGAAGCAAGAGAAGATGAGTGAGGAAGAGTCTGTGGTCCACGCCATTCAGGACAGGTCTCTGGTAACCTACAGACTTCCCCTAGGTACCACCTCTCAAAGGTCCCAGTACCTTCAATATAGCCACACTGAGACCCAGATCTTTAAGGTTAGGGCCTTTTGGGCATGCTTATACAAGCACAGCTCATGTCTACTAACAGCAATTGGAGTTTCACTTTGCCTTTCTTCCCACAGTTGGGCTTATTATTTTTGAACATCATAGTAAGCTGGTTTAGCACCTCCATGCCTTAATTTGCAATTCCCTGACAACCAATGGCGTTGCGTGTCCTTTGATGTGTTTCTTAACTGTTTTGTGTTTTCTTCTGTCAGCTTTTAGTTTAGGATGTTTGCTCACTTTAAATTGGGCCATTTATATTCTTATTAAAGTACACAGTTTGATTAGATATTCTGAGTAGAACTCCTTTGTCAGAATGTAATATATAGTGAGGCTTCTCCAATGATATCATCAGTTAGCATGTAGTATTTACATCATATACTAGAATTACTCATTTATTTCATTGAATATGGTAGTTTTTTTATGCTTAAAAACTACAATCAATATTCTCTGCTTTAAGAAGAACACGAACCTTTCTTTCAACAAAATTTATACGTGTATTTATTATTTATTAATTTTTATTTGGCTGGTAAGGGGAGCAGCCACAGCACATACATGTTAGAGGACAAATTGCATGAAGTTGGATTGCTCTTTCTACCATATAGGCTCCAGTGATCAAACTCAGCTCACCAAGCTTGGCATCAGCTCCTGTACCCACTGAGCAATCCTGCCAACCCTCTTTCACTTTTTTAATTGTATTTTTCAAAGAGCAACACATTTTTATTCTAAGGATAATTTATTATTTGGGAAATCTATGCTTTTTAAAATGTATACACATGGAAATACTTGTGGATATGTGTATAAGTATGTAACTGCATAGAAGAACTGGTTTCCTGCTTTCCATAAGTACACTGAGCCCCAGATCATGATCTGTATGCCATTCTTAAACATAGAAATGAATAAATGGATCGTTCCAGAACAAAAATAAGCATGATGCAATTTACACCAGAAACTAGGAAATTTCTCCAAGAATTATGAAGTGTGTTGGAGGGAGCAGAAGCTGCCTAGAAGGGACTCTCATTCTCCCTGAATCACAGTATTTGAAAGATGCAGAGAGGAAGACCATTTATTTAAGGCTAGTCTCAGGTATTACACAAGTTTGAAACCAGCCTGGACTACAAGGACCCTGTCATAAAACAGAACTGGTACAACAGGGAGGAAGGGGAAGAAAATAGCAAGAGAGTGGAGAGGGGATAGGGTGGGAATGAAGAAAGATAAAAAAAAAAAGACATCAACCCACAAACATTCATGAGTCTATGCTGATAAAAATGAATATAAAACAATTGATATGTAAAAGCTCCTCTAACAGGTAAGAAAACCATAAATGCAAAAGCAACTATGAAAATGAAACTTTGTCATTTGGCAACTTTACAATGGTGTTGTTGGTAGAGGATCTACCAGTAGAGTTAAACCTTGTGGTAGGAAGAAAAATGTCAGCAAAATGTGAACATATCTACAACAAACCCAAATGAATCACACAAAGAACATGATGCTTTATGGTAAATTAATCTGATAGCATCATGTATCCAAGTTAAAATGTTGTCTGAGGTAGCTGGCTCAATACCACCTGGCCCCTAAGGTGCAGATGTTAGCCCAGAATTGTCTCTTAGATGCTCTAGCCTAGCAACTCTAACCTATGTCTGTTAGTAATGTTGAATCAGATAAAGGCACACATGAAGAACGCAAGGATCATAGACTTTAAAATTATTGATAACATGAAAGACAGGGAAAGACAGATTGACCAGAAGAGAATGAAAATTGATAGGCAGTTCAAGATCCTGTGTAAGGTCCTGGAGCAGAAAGTAAAAGAAACCCTGCTGGAAGCTAAAGAATTCCCACAGTTTCTGGTTTCAGAAATGTTTCCTTCATGTCTGAGTGTATTATGTGGCAGCTACATGACATTGTGCCTTCAGCACTGTGAAATTTGTATTAGAGCACTGAGTGGAGGCTTGCATGCTGTTTGCTTTTAAATAGTTCAGGAAAGGAACATGAACATTGAACAGGGAAGAGGAGGACAGAAGAAGAGATGGTATACATGTTTGCAAGAGCTTGAAGAAGATCTGGCAGGTTTGGGTAGTGTCTTTACTAATTTTTCTGTAAAGTAAAGTGCATAACAGTGGCTGATATTGTAAAGAATTATAAAGAAAAGAAATTCATCTTTAAAGCAAAGTCATTCTTTAGAATTTACATTAAAAATTTGAATCTCACGTTAAAATAATGTGCTGAATATTTAAACTTTTTGAATCTGTTCCTGACCATAAGCAAATGTGTGGATGCCATTGGCTTAATAATGCTGGAAATTTCAAGATGTACTAAGTTTTTAATTCTAATATTAATTAGATTGGATTAAATTATTTTCAGTTGAAAACAAAAGAAATATTGAAACTGCAATATGGCTGGATGTGTTTATAAAGTGTAAAAATATTGAAAAGGCTAAGCTACAAAGCTTCCAACAGTAAACCTCAAATATCAAATGGAAAATTTTGCTATAGTAAGTGAATGCCTGAAATCCATAACCTTAATAAAAATACCATGAGTGGGACTAGAGAAAGGCATCAGCTATCAAGAACACATTGTTCCTGCAGAGGACTCAGAACCAGTTCTCAGCATGCACATGGCAGCTCACATACATTTGTAACTCCAGTTGATGGTGATTGGGTGCCCTTTTCTGACTTCCACAGATACCCTGCATACATGAGGTGCACAGATATATGTCCAGGCAAAACATCCACACAAACATAAGAATAAGTAAATATTATTAAAAAATTTAAAATAACAGTAAAAGTGAATTAATAATAAATACATAGTTCTTGACCAGCCTTTATTCTCCCTTCCCTCATTCTCTTGTTTCTTCCTTCCCTAACTTCCTACTCTTAGTCCCTTCCATCACTCATTCAGCAAGTATTCAGCACTTCCTATCTGCTAGTGCCCAGGATACACATCATAGGTAGACAAATGAGTTAAATGACGAAGGGATGCAGACAAGCAACTCAAGAAAGATGACAATCCAGTGGTCAATAATAACACAAAACTTTATTTAGTATTGCTAGGAATAAATACATACAAATATATTTTAAATTCTAAAATTGCTAGAAAAAATATAGGAATTACTTATACACATATTTATATTATTTATATAGAACTGTGAAGCAAAAAGATACTAAGAAAGTACTTACAATTTAAAGGAGAGGTCGGAGCAATAAGAGAACAGTTGAACTTCTCTTGCAGATGACCTGAGTTCAGTTCCCAGCATTTTCTTGGTGCTTCATAACTACCTGTAACTCTAGTTCCAAGAGATCCAATGCCTCCTTCTGACCTCCACAAGCACCAAGGGGTTCACAGGGTACATACATATAATTCATGTGCATATACATATATACTCAAATACATAAAATAAACATAAATAAAATTATTTTCAAAATTGAAAAGCAAACTAAGTATCTTTTGAAAGTATAATTTTATAATTTGGGGTAGCAATTGTCTATTTATCCTTCCAGATTGCTCCAAATAGGACTCCCAATATTGGCTGATAATGTACTAAGTATATAGATGAAGAAATAACTCAGACACATTAAACATTTACTCAGATCCATATAAGTAATAAACAGCAGAATAAAACTCATGATAACCTACCTCTACCTACTCAAGTCATGAAAAGAAATGTGTTATCTAGCCGGGCGTGGTGGCGCACACCTTTAATCCCAGCACTCGGGAGGCAGAGGCAGGCGGATTTCTGAGTTCAAGGCCAGCCTGGTCTACAAAGTGAGTTCCAGGACAGCCAGGGCTACACAGAGAAACCCTGTCTCAAAGAAATCAAAAAAAGAAAAAAGAAAAAAGAAAGAAAGAAAGAGAGAAAGAAAGAAAGGAAGAAAGAAAGAAAGGAAGGAAGGAAGGAAGGAAGGAAGGAAGGAAGGAAGGAAGGAAGGAAGGAAGGAAGAAAGGAAGGAAGGAAGAAAGGAAGAAAGGAAGAAAGGAAGAAAGACAGAAAGAAATGCGTTATCTATTCAAGTCATGAAAAAAATGTGTTTCTTGTTGGTGTAAACTTTCTTCATATTGTGTGAAGGGGTGTCTCTGCAACTTCAGTTGTTAATTCTGTACAACAGAGATCTAAGTACTGGCAGGATGCTGGTTTTGTCATTTCTATGGTCCATCACTCGGTTTTCGGTTTTCTATTTTGTAATTATTCATCCTTTCTCACCTGCCTAAAGGCAATCTGGAAATGTATCAGAGGTTGCCTCACTACTGATTAGTTATAATAAAGAGCTGATGACAAATAGCTGGGAAGAAAGTGGGGAGTGGAGCTTCCCAGCAAAGGAGAGACCACGGAGAAGAAAACAGAAGTGGAAGATTCTAGAGTGGACACAGAGGAAAAGACGTGGACTTCAGAAAAGTTTAGAGCTAGTCATGTGACAGGTCATAGCCTAAATCATTCAGTTAACTTAGATGAGCTAGATAGAAGACTGCTCATGCAAAGATCTAAGCTTTAAACTATAGTTAAAGCCTCTATGTCTTATTTATTCCACTGGTAGGTCCAAGAAAATCCCATTATAGTTTCTAATTTTACTCACCAAGTACCAATCTGATAATTTAAAAGTTGGTATAAAATAAAGTCTTCATTCACAAAACACTATTGTTTATTAAATGGGAAAAATTAACTAAGAAATAATTTAGTTAATTATGTTTTGTTCCCATAGTGGGATATTATCGGGTTTATATGCATTGGTAGATTATTAGATCATTATGGTAAGTGGAAAGTATCACAGGAAATGTTGCATACTATTGTATTAAAATATGAAAAATTAGCAAATTTAACTCTGAGTGATGATTCCTTTTCTTCTACCATGAGCATGCATGCTGAAACACTTTACAAGATGTTCTGTGTAATAAACATAAGGGTTATTGAAGCTTAGCAGGCAGCAGAGTGTCTGGCCATATGGCTTCTACATTGACACATATCTGAGGCTCTCAAGTGAAGCATGCCACACAAAGAAAAAGGCAAGATTTAAAGGCGTGTTATTTACAGTTACTCATACTCAAGTTTCAGGTTCAATATTCCTTTAATCTCATAGATTCCTAACTTTATCATTCATAGTTAATGATTCCATTTTGAGTATATATTTTACAACTGTTGCACAGAATTCATGATATTATCTCAGCCCAGTTCCTGACACACTCTAGGTGTTGAGTTTATGTTTCTGTTACCATTATTAATTAAGCATTTAAATTATGGATTATCTTTCCAGAAATAAGCATGAACTCAAGTCAAGGTTTTTATATAGAGAAAGGAACCAAATATGCACTCACACAGAGAATATACTGAGGAAAATATTCAAGTTTAAATAAAATAAGTTTAAATAAAATAAAATAAAATATTATGTTTTCTTAAAATGAAGCTTTTTGGATGAGGATGGCTAGCTACATCACTAGACTCTGACTTAGCCACCTAATGTTTTTGCTTCTCCAGGATCAGGAAAGTGGGGAATCAATGGGGCACTGTGAAAAGACTAATATGGACTGGAGATTCAAAAACGTAGGTTTTTTAAATTTTCTTGTTCTCTTTTATTAAAATGTTTTGTTTTATCTGTCTTTTCCGTTTTTAACCTTGTTAATAAAATTCTTTTAGACATTCTTTATTACTATCAAGCTATTCCTGGAACACAATTTATAGTCTGAAGAGAGAAGATACCCTGTAAAGGGGATCATAGAAGCAAAGAGACAGTGAAAGGAAGATTAGAAGGGATGCAAGAGAAAAGATGAAAAGACAAAGAAGACAAGAAGGAAACAGAAAAGGAGATCTGAGAGGCATTGAGGTCACAGTTTATACCTAGCATGCTGGACCAGCAAGCAGGAAGCCCCAGATTGAGCCTGCAGTTCTCAAACATGGCCAATACAGGAGAGAATAAGAATGTTAGACATTAAAAAAGAAGGATGGGACTTAAACCAAATAATTTCAATATTTGAGAGCCTCACATGTCTGATGTTTGATGAGATCAGCTACCAGAACAAAGATAAAAGGTCTGTTATACAGCTAAAAACTTTTTAAAAGTTCTTTTTGAGATTACAATAAAATTATACAATTAAGCCCATCCTTCTACTCCCTCCAAACTCTTCCATGTATGCAAACCCCTTACTCACTTTCCAATCCATCACTTCATTTTTGTGTTACATATGTGTATGTATATTACTATTATTTTATATGTGTTTCTATATTATATATAGGGATATATTCCTATTTATACCTTCTTATATTGTTAAACATGCATCCTTATATATACTTAAATATATAAATACAACCTGCTTAGTCTTTATAGTGCCACTTACATGACTATGGTTTTAGGGATGACCTTTTAATATTGAATAACCAATTGGTGTATTCTACCCTGGATATGACTATTTCTCCTTCTCTTAGTATTCCTTAGGTGCCTGTAGTTCTTTTTCTTAGGTTGGGGTTTTATGAACTTCCTCCCCTTTCACAATGGAATATCTATTGATGACCTCCTTGTTTATATCCTGTTTAGGCATCCATGTTTGTAAGATTTAATGTTGCAGTTTCTGACATTTTTGGGAGACATAATCTCACAATGAACACCCTCATCCCTGGATCTTACAATCTTTCTGACCCTTCTTCTTCAATGATCCCTGAGCCTTATACTGAGCTCCAAAACTCCTTATTTTGATTGGTTATGGTTTTCTGTAATGGTTTCCATTGGTTGCAAAAAAAAAAAAAAGTTTACTTGATGAGAGCTTTGATTTATACTTACCTTTGGGTGTAAAGACAAATATTTAGAGTTTAGTTTGAGATTGTGCTATTTTACTAGAGTGGTAATTGTAGGTTGACCTCCAAGACCTATGATTTCACAAGCCCATGATAGTTGGCTAGATTTACAGTACTGCTTTGATTTCCTTCTGTTGAACAGAACTTAAATCCAGTTAGACAGCTTTTGGTTGCCATACCACTATTGTACATTTAGGGTTATTGTGTGCATGCTCACATACAAACACATACATGTGCACTCACGCACACATTAAAAAACTGAGAAATAAATTTTTAAAAAAATTTCCACGAGCAATTCAAAGCATATTTTACATCTCCAGAAACCGTTGATGCCTGATTTTTAGTAACATAAACTCTAATTTCTTTTGAAAATATTTTAAGACACAAAATTTTCTTGCCTAACTGCTTCTTCAACTATATCCTTGCTTATTCTCTCTCTTGTTTGTGTGGCAAAACCACAATAGACCCAAATGATGTTCTATATATTGCTGAGCTTTCTCTAGCTTCTAGCATTTTCTTGCCTAGTTGCCAGGAATGTGATAAGACTTAGTGTTCTGTTATATGCTTGTCATCAATGTCAGTATCATTATCTAGCAAACCAGCATATGTCACAAAATAAAAGCCCAAGTCGTTTTCACTGCTTTTTATTTTTTTATGCTAGAAGGACTTTCTTTCTGAGCAGTAAAGGTGTCTATCTTGTATCCTTGTCGAAAAATCCACAGGAGTGTATTACTAAATACACAAGTCAATGAATAAATCATACTTAGGCTTATTTTATAGTAACTAGTTGAGAAATATCAAGGACTATATCTATATCTATGTACACATATAAATATGTACATACTCATATGTGTATATATATATATGTACCTTTTAATTTTTTATAATCCTGTGACATATATAATATATACTTTTTAAAAATTGTGATTTTTGTGAGTATGGTACTTTGCATCTAAATCTCAGCACTTAGAAGGCTAAGGGAGAAAAATTGTTGTGATTCTGAGGCAGCCTGGGCTATAGAGTGAGAATTATCTCAAAAAAAAAAGGATATTAGAGGAAATAAATAAAATTAGCATCAGAGGTGAAAAAACTGAGCAGAAAAGTAAGTATCGCATGTTAACTATAGCAGGTTTGAGATACCTCAGTTATCTTAAATTTGTTCTTGGTCTTGAAGAACCCATACCTTATCTAGCTCTATAATACATGCACTGAGTATGACAGTCTTGGATTAAATGGTCTCTATGATTTTTCCTGTATATGAAACTTTAAAAAAAATACAACCATATACTTCCATTAAACTTTAAAATTTGCAAAGTGTTTTTGATTCACTTAAAAATAAAGCACTGTCTTTGGATGATACTTTGAAAAACACTCATATATTATATATAAATTCCACTTATATCCTGAGTAATAGAAAATGGTGGAAGTGGATATGATGGGAGAATTTAATTTAATGGTTTTCAAAAACAGCAAAGAACAGATATAAAACAAGGAACTCACAGATATGTGCTGAGTCCTGCATGGCCATGGAAGTGATGGTGTGACATGGTTTCCTGCCCCTGAAGTACAGCCAGCAGGGCATGGCATCATTGAGTGTTGATTGTTGCTAGGCATAGGCTTTCTTATATAATAATGTACATATTTTCATTTTCCCTCTCTCAAGGAATGTTCTCCCTTTTAAGGTCATTGATTCCATGATTATTAGAAATAGCACAAGTATGGAAGGAGAGAATGTGTTCCTCAGAAAAATGGTAAAGGCTGTGACCTTCACGACATCCCTTAAGGCTATGAGAAAGAACTCTCAAAACATGGGTTCAAGAATGTATAATTTCTCAACTATCCAAAATATAATGATGAAATATGAATTGTATGTGGGACTTCATGGACCTAAAAGAATAAATGCACTTGAATTTATGATCCAGCTTATTAAAAAGATAAAGAGGCAGGCAGATTTCTGAGTTCAAGTTTAGCCTGGGACAGAGGGAATTTAGGTCCAGGCACGGTGGGAATGGTAATCTCAGAAATGGATCCCACCCAGATAAACTTATTGTTTGTGCTTACAAAGGCAGGCAGGTCTCTGAGTTCATTGCTAGGTTAAAAAAAAAAAATACTGGCTCTTTCTTTCTAAGAAACTAGGGGCTAAGGTCATAAAATGCTGATTCATGGGATAATAAAAAAGGAACCTGGGTTAATGATTGAACTGATATGTAAATAAAAGACAGAGATTTTGTCTGCAAGAGCTGACTATATAAGCAGCTGTCTGGAAAGCTAACTTGAGCAGAACACAGAGCTGTCAGCTTGCTTCCACCATAGATTTCATGTCATTCTTTTGCCACTCCCATACCCCCCTTCCTCAGGAACCCTTCTCCAAGCCAAGGCTTGTCCATGGCAGATGTGCAATTTATTTATTAATACACATTAATTCTTTGCATATATAATGCTGATTTTTATGTGTTTGAAGATGTCATCATTCCTTTTCTTTCTCTTTGAGTTTACTATTATCCTGGGATATATAAGATGTTGAAGGAACTTTGGTCCCATAATTAGAGAAGACATGAAGTACAAACTCCCAAGATTTCCTTGTCTCAAGCCCATTCTGAATGTGTTGAGGAATTTAGTATGTTTGGATTGCATAGTACAAGGTTTGGTGCAAGGGTAGTGTTAAAAATTCTATTTTAACACACTTGATTTCTGCCAGTAAAAACTGTCAGTGATCTTACTTCTACAGTCTTTGATTACCTACTTCTTTTTTTTGGGGGGGGGGGAACAAAGGGTTTTATTCAGCTTACATTTCCACATTGCTGTTTATCACCAAAGGAAGTCAGGACTAGAATTTACATAGGGCAGGGACCTGGAGGCAAGCACTGATGCAGAAGCCATGGAGAGATCCTGCTTACCTTCTTGCTTCCCTTGGGTTGCTCAGCTTGCTTTCTCACAGAACCCAAGACTACCAGCCCAGGGATGGCACCACCCACAGTGGGCCCTCCCACCCTTGATCACTAATTAAGAAAACTTACAACTGGATCTCATGGAGGCATTTCCTTAAGAGAATCTCCTTTCTCTGTGATAATTCCAGCTTGTGTCAAGTTGACACACAAAATCAGCCACTACAATTGGCCCCTTGTCAAAGCACAAACAAATCACTACTAAGACTCAATCCTTACTTTCTTTCTCATCTCCAAGATCTAAATAACTTTAAATTTATAGTCACACAGACTATAAATTCTTACATATTAAAATTTCAATCCCTTTAAAATATCCAATTTCTTGAAATCAATGTCTTTTTACAGTTCAAAGTCTCTTAACTGTGGGCTCTGCTAAAATACTTTCTTACTTCAAGAGGGAAAAATATCAGGGCACAGTCACAATCAAAAGCAAAATCAAACTCTAACTGTCCAATGTCAGGGATTAACTCACAATCTTCTGGGCTCCTGCAAGGGCTTGAATCACTTCTCCAGCTCTGCCCTTTGTAGCACACACCTTGTCTTCTAGGCTCCAGCTGCCTGTACAATGCTGCTGCTTCTGTTCTTGGTGGTCATCTCATGGTAATGTTATCTCCAAAACACCGATGTCTTACTGGCTTGCTTGCTTCCCTGGCTTGCTTTCTTATACAACCCAGGACTACCAGCCCAGGGATGGCACCACCCACAATAGGCCCTCCCACCCTTGATCACTAATTAAGAAAACTCCATACAGCTGGATCTCATGGAGGCATTTCCTCAATTGAAGCTCCTTTCTCTGTGATAACTCCAGCTTGTGTCAAGTTGACACACAAAACCAGCCAGTACACAGTGACCAAAAGGACCTGGGTGAGGAAAGTTTATATTTCAGCTTATACTTCCAAGTAAATAGTCTATCATTGAGGGAAGTCAGGGCATGAACTTGAAGGCAGAAACTGAAGTAGAGGCCATGGAGGACTGTTGCTTACTGGTTTGCTCATCAAGGCTTTCTCAGCCTAGTTTTTCAAAACACCCAGGAACACCAGCCCAACAGTGTTACCACTTACCATGAGCTCAGCCCACATCAATTATCACTTAAGAACATTTAACATTCTCTTTCCCACAGACCAATCTGATGGGGGCATTTTTTTCATCAGGCTCCTTCTTCCCAAATGACTCTGAACTGTGTATATATTTTTATATATGTGTATATGTACATTATATTATATATTATTACATATTGTAATATACAATAAAGAATTCATACATATCTCTAGAAGTATACTCAAAAAATTGTAGTTGTATGTATATTGAGTCAAGAGATCAGAATATAAGAATGCAAGTCCTCATGTCCAAGACTGTAGAATTTTGACCAAGTAAACAGAATTGTTCAACTTTTAAAAATAATCCTTAAGTATAAACATAAATAAAATAATACTGAACAGCAAATTATAGAAATCTTTTTACTAATTCCTATAAACACGGATAAAGAGTATTGTTGTTGAAAGAGTTAATTACTGGACACCTGAACTCTCCATGAACTCTTCAGCTCAGAGTTCTCTTACCCCTCCCATCCAGAGATAGTTCCCGGAGCACTCCTGAACTTTTTACCCCAAGGTACCCCCTCCCAATTGGAAACTGCTCCAGGAACATTTTTTAGATAAGGGGTCTCCTGGAAAAAACCTAGTCCTACCCCTCCCAACTGAAGACTATGCCAAGAACATTTTTGAGATAGGGGCCTCCTGGTAATATCCCAGAATGTTCCAATAGATCGAGTACATTGCCAAAATATAGGACACGACCCCTTGGTTATGTAAAGCCCCTTGGCAGAACACCTTGGTGACGTAAAACTTGTACTTTTTACCTGGCTATTTCCTATAAAAGCTTGTGAAAAGTTTGGGCTAATTGCCGAATCTCCTCTGCACCTTGCAGGCTGCATGAGATCCGACCCCAGATATCTGGTATATGTGCTTTTTATGTTCTTTCTTGTCATTGCGGTATTAAATCTTACTCTCTATACATCTTAAGTTCGGTCTCAGTGTCTTCTTGGGTGCGCGGCTGACCCGAGGCTTGAGTAAGTGCCTCCCTTTGGGAGTTTTGGAGTCTTTCATTTGGTGCATTGGCCGGGAATCAGCGCGTTTACCCAGAAGTTCTGGACCCGCTCAGAAGTAAGATTTACTGTTCTGCTTTGGTCTAGTGTCTGTGTTCTGTTTACTGTGGGCCTGGGAGAGGCCATCTGAATCTGTGTCTGGTGCGATCGCTGTTTTGGGTTTGCGTGACGCTCTGTGCTCAGTACGAGCACCAGAGACCGTGCTCCGGGACTGTGGGCCTGGGAGAGGCCATCTGACTGGAGACCAAGCAGGTCTCAATAGAGAGCACGGGGTGGGTAGGATAGACGTGTCTGGTGCCCACCGTCCGATCGCCCTGGGGGACGCCCCAGGAAGACAAGGGGAGGGTCAAGGACGCTTGGCGGACCCCTCTGAAGGCCGAGAGACCATCACTTTGGTGGAAGGTCTAAGCCGGCCGGCCTTGGAAAGGCCATCTGAATCTGTGAGTTGCCTGTGGGCGACGGGAAGTCGCCGCTGTTTTTGGTTTCTTTTTGTCTGAGTCTCGTGTCTGCTCTCGTGTCTGCTATTATTCTAGAAATGGGACAATCTGCTGGGTGTGTAGGTGTGGAACTGCTGCATTTGTGTATTCTGAGATTGTGGGTTTATTCTGGCAGTGGCTGTGAGAGGACGACTGTCTATGGCCTCAAGGTCCGCACCCCAAAAGAGATGTTCCAAGGGAGACCCTGGAAGGAGTGCCCAGGGTACAGAACAGTCAAAAAGACCTGGCTGTTGCCTGGCAGAGTAAAAAAGAGAGAGAATGTTCTCTCTGCCAGAGCGGGAGTGGATGTAGAATCCCACCCCTATCAGGAAAAAGAGTCAATGTAAAATCCGACCCCGTCAGAAAAAAGTGTTTGGCTGGTTGTGTAAGTCCAGGCGTGGACGAGTGTGCTTGTTTGTGGCCACATGACAAGACTGTGTGTGTGTGTGTGTGTTAACCCTTTGTCGACTGTAGACTTGGACTGACGTCAGGACAAAATTTGTCAGCAATGGTTTTAAAAAAGGAAAAAAAGAGAAAAAAGAACCATCAGGCCGGTCTTGCCCACCGCGCTCTCGGCGAGGCAGTGCCAGCGGCTCGCAGCGGGCGGGCAGCGCCGGCCAGCCTGGCTGCGGGGCCATCGTGGGGCAAGACCAGCTGCCACCGGCCGACAGGGGCAGCACACGGTCCGCACTCGGCTGGGGAGCCCCAGGCTGCTCAAAAGAGCTCTGAAATGCAGAGCTGGGCTAAAGATTTCCGGCTTTGGTGGCGCAGTTAGGGCTTTGATAGCAGCAGTGGTGCTGAGGTTCTGGCTTCTGCAGGCACGGCAGAAGCAGAGGCTGTCTGTGCCCCGAGTTGTGAAATGCTGATAGTGAGTGCAGCGGCCTGCCGGCCCCCGCCTGCCGGTCCCGGAGTGGCCGTGAAGCCTGCCACAGCTGGGGAGGGGCCGACTACAGCCGCCTGCCCGCACTCCCTTGTGCCTGCCTGGCTGCGTGCTCCCTCCCCAAAGACAGTGCAGAGAGCACAGGGCGTCTATCAGGTAGTTAAATAGTTAAATTGCTGCCTCTGCCTGCCTGCCAGCGTTTGTTTGCCACTCCCAGGAGTTTACACCGCATTCCGGCGCGCAGCGGAGACTCCGCTCTGGGCTCTTCGCATCAAAGGGTTTGTTTTCAGCCTTTGCCTGCCTCTTGGGTGGGAGAAAGGCTCATTCTCCTGCCCCCTGTATCCTGTCTCTTGTAAACAAAAAATTGTGTTCATTTTGAAATATCAGTGGTCTGATGTGAAAACTGCACTCCCTTCTCTGCCCCATGTGTTTTCTCTTCTCAGGCACTGCCCTGAGCTGTGTGAGTTTGTTCTAAGCTCCGGTGAGGGAGACATGCAAGGTAAGGAGCACCTGACTGCCAGGCTCTGTTGAGGGTCTCATGTCTGTGGGACTAGAAAATGTCCCATCAATCTGACCTAGGTTATGAAAAGTTACAAAAGTTAAGAGAAAGATAGAGGTCTGCAAAGAAGAATTGAGAGCAAAGCTTCAGCAGACTCAAAAGAAATAGGTTAACAGTAAAAAGAGGTAAACTATGAAAAAAGTTAAGTGACAGAATATAGATGTAATAATTAGATCCATTGCAGTTAAGAAACAGGAGCAAAGAAAAATAAATGACAAAGACTAGAACCTAGCAAAGTGACACTTGCTAATAATACTAGCACTTAGAGATGATCTGTAAGAAATAAGGAGCCAGAAAATTTTCAAAAAAAGATAAGAGAAATGAAATGCTGGTCACAAAAGTCAGGGAGACTAGAAAACTTAGTACCTGGCAACAAAAGCAAGCCTTTGGCTAAAGATCAAAGTGTTTACTGTCCTAACAAAAAGAAGAAGAGCCCCCCCTCAAGACAAAACCCTTCACCTGTTTGTGGCTGAAAGTAAAGAGATAGAAGAAGGGGTGCTAACACAGAAGCTGAGTCCTTAAAAGAGACCGGTGGTCTACCTGTTGATGCAACTAAAAAGAGACTGTGTTTTCATATTCCTCCACTAACCAATGCAAAGCAAGTTTAAAAGGTTCCTGGACGCTACAGGCCTTTGCAGACTGTGGATTCCAGGTTTTGCTGAATTAAAAAGATGAACAGCCCTTCGTATAAGAAATAAAGAATAACCTTGGATGGCCTTGGATGCTATTGAGACTGCCCTAATGTTGTCCCCAACTTTGGGACTCCTAAATGTGACTGAGAACAAAAGTATTGCCAAAGAGGTTCTTACTCAGAAATTGGGACCCTAAAAGACCAGTGGCACTTGAAAAATTAGACCTGGTGACTGAGGGATGGCCTGCTTGTCTGCATATAGTGGCTTCTGGTCAGAGACACATGATTCAATTGTTTCCCTGGCTGATGGACACATTATTAGAGCTTTTTTGACAGAACAAGTGACTTTTGCTTCCCCTGCTAACCTGCTGAGTCTTCACCTACTCATCGAAGGAACTTTGGCTCAGAAGGCTGAACTCCTGGCGCTAACCCAAGCCCTGCGGTTGGCTGAAGGCAGAGACATCAAAGACAAAGAAAAAATTCTGGCCCTCCTAGAAGCTCCTGAATGAACTGGGTGAGTTGGGATATCGGGTATCGGCTAAGAAAGCTCAGCTATGTCGTACCGAGGTGCCGACGACGGAAAGCGGTGGCTCACCGAAGCCAAGGAAAAGGCTGTGATGCTGATCCCAACCCCCACCACCCCGCGCCACGTGAGTTTCTGGGAACGGTGGGCTTTTACAGACTCTGGACTAAAGAAAAAGTCCCATTCACCTGGACTGAGGAACACCAGAAAGCCTTTGACAGCATAAAGGCAGTCTTGCTTGCAGCCCCCGCTCTGGCTTTGCCAGATCTGACTAAGCCTTTTACCCTACACGGATGGCAGTAGCCTCATGGTTAAAGGTAAGCGGAAGGCGGGGACAGCAGTGCAGCAGTGGACAAAAAGCAGGTGATCTAGGCCAGCAGCCTCCCTAAAGAGACTTCAGCCCAAAAAGCTGAACTTGTGGTTTTGATACAAGCTTTATAAATGACACTGACAGCGGGTATGCTTTTGCCACTGTATGGAACAATATGCAGACAAAGAAAGCTGTTGACATCTGCAGAGAAAGACGTTCTCAATATAGATAAATGAGACTGCTCACATAGTCATCAAGAAGATTATTAAAGAAAATTTTTCCAAGGTTCAGAGTGCCAAAAGCAATAGTGTCAGATAATGTTGCCCAGGTAAGTCAGGGTGTGGCCAAGTATTCAGAGGTCAAAAATTACATTGTGTGTATAGACCTCAGAGCTCAGGATAGATAAAAATTAGTTTAAAACTCTAAGACGGACCTTGACAAAATTAATCGTGGAGACTGGCATGGACTTGGTGTTCCTTCCCTATGTCCTATCTCTTGATTCAGTTTTACTCTGTTTAAGATCCTTTATGAAACTCCTATGCCCATCATAGTCTCAAATGATGTGTTTAAACCTATGTTGTTAATAATGCTCTGTATGCTAAGTTAAAAGGGCTTGCAGGTGGTACAGAAAAAAAGTCTGGTCACAACTGGTTACAGTGAACGAGCTGGATATCCCAAGGACATCTCACCAGTTCCAGCCAGAGATCTGATCTACGTGCACCTGCGTCATGCCCAGACCCTAACTAAATTAGTTATTGAGACTGGCGGTAAAGACTGGGTGACCCTCCTTCCCTTTGTGCTTCTCAGAGTCCGAAACACACCTGGACGTTTTACTTCTTTGACTGAGTCTAGCAGGATATTGGATCCCTGTGTTGACTCTTTCTCACCCTCTGCTCTGTTTACCCATTTAAAGGCCTTGGAGGTTGTCAGAACACAGATCTGGGACCAGATCAAAGAAGCTCATGCACCTGAGACTACAGCAGTTCGGTCCTTGTCAGATGACATCGCACCGGCACTCTTGAGCCTCGGTGGAAAGGACCATATCTGATACTGTTAACAACTCCACGCCTCCCACGTCAAGAAGGCTCCTAGCCAGGGTAGAGGCAACCATGAAGACAACTGGACGGTGGCAACTACTGACAATCCTCTTAAACTTCGTTTGTGTCGTGGGGGCCACCCTAAGCCTAGGGAACGACAACCCTCTTGCCCCGATTCAACAGTCATGGGAAGTGCTTAATGGGGAGGGAAACATTGTATGGGCAATCACTGCAGCACATCCCCCTTGGACTTGGTGGCCTGATCTCACACCTGACATTTGTAAGTTAGTAGCAGGATCTCCCAATTGGGACCTCCCTGACCATACTGATCTTAGTAACCCACCCCCTGAACAGCGGTGTGTTTCAGGTGGAATAGGGAACATGTATGGGTGTTCAGGGCAGTTCTACCGAGCTAATCTTAGAGCTGCACAGTTTTATGTTTGCCCTGGTCAGGGTCAAAACAAAGAGCTTCAACAAAAATGTGGGGGGGCATCAGATTATTTCTGTGGCAAATGGACATGTGAAACGACAGGGGATGCCTACTGGAAGCCTTCCTCTGACTGGGATCTAATCACGGTAAAACGAGGTAGTGGTTATGATAAGCCATATCAAGGAGAAAGAGATCCCCATAAATATCCAAACTATGGCGACCTCCATCCAGATGAGGCCGCCATAGGAGCTTATGGGTGTGCTACTGAGAACAGCCCCCCAGGACCATGCAAAGGTAAATACTGCAACCCCCTACTTATAAAATTCACTGAAAAAGGAAAACAAAATCGTTTAAGTTGGCTTAAAGGAAATAAGTGGGGTTGGCATGTATCCAGTCCACCGAGAGACCCTGGGTTCATTTTTACAATCAGGCTAACAGTGAGACCTTCCCTATCGACCTTAGTTTCCCCACCGCCCCTAGATACAAAAAGCCGTCTGGTCAGTCTAGTTCAAGGAGCTTTTTTTAGTGTTGAATAGGACTAATCCTAATATGACTCAATCATGTTGGTTATGCTATGACTCTAGGCCCCCTTATTATGAAGGAATTGCTCAGATCAGGACTTATAATACTACTTCAGATCATTCTCAATGCCTTTGGGGAAAAAACAGAAAGCTGACTCTGGAAGCAGTTTCAGGAAGTGGACTCTGTTTAGGCCAGGCACCTCAGGATAAACGGCACCTTTGTAATCAGACCCAGAACATCCAGCCTAGCAAAAGTGGTCAGTATCTGGTGCCTCCCATAGACACAGTATGGGCTTGCAATACCGGTCTCACTCCTTGTGTATCTCTATCTGTTTTTAATAGTTCCAAAGACTTCTGCATTTTAGTTCAGCTTATTCCTAGACTCCTGTATCATGATGATAGCTCCTTTTTAGATAAGTTTGATCATCGGGTCCGTTGGAGAAGAGAGCCCATTACCTTAACCCTGGCAGTACTTTTGGGATTGGGAGTAGCAGCAGGAGTAGGTACAGGGACCGCTGCCTTAATTCAGACCCCCCAATACTATGAAGAATTACGTACAGCTATGGACATTGATATTAGAACTATAGAACAGTCTATAACTAAATTAGAAGAATCTTTAACTTCCCTGTCTGAAGTAGTGCTGCAAAATAGGAGGGGATTAGACTTATTGTTCCTTAAAGAAGGAGGACTTTGTGCTGCCCTAAAAGAAGAATGTTGTTTTTATGTTGATCATTCAGGAGTAATCAAAGACTCTATGGCCAGACTTAGAGAACGCCTAGATATGTGTAAAAGAGAGAGAGAAAGCCAACAAGGATGGTTCGAAAGCTGGTTTAATAAGTCCCCTTGGCTTACCACTCTCCTCTCCTCCATAGCAGGACCCTTAATTATACTTATGCTTTTGCTTATTTTTGGCCCCTGCATTCTTAATAAGTTAGTGGCTTTTATCAGAGAAAGAATAAATGCAGTGCAGGTTATGGTATTAAGGCAAAAATATCGGGTCTTTCAGGAAGCCGGTACCCAGCTCTAAGATTAGAGCTTGTCCCTAAAAGAAGGGGGGAATGAAAGAGTTAATTACTGGACACCTGAACTCTCCATGAACTCTTCAGCTCAGAGTTCTCTTACCCCTCCCATCCAGAGATAGTTCCCGGAGCACTCCTGAACTTTTTACCCCAAGGTACCCCCTCCCAATTGGAAACTGCTCCAGGAACATTTTTTAGATAAGGGGTCTCCTGGAAAAAACCTAGTCCTACCCCTCCCAACTGAAGACTATGCCAAGAACATTTTTGAGATAGGGGCCTCCTGGTAATATCCCAGAATGTTCCAATAGATCGAGTACATTGCCAAAATATAGGACACGACCCCTTGGTTATGTAAAGCCCCTTGGCAGAACACCTTGGTGACGTAAAACTTGTACTTTTTACCTGGCTATTTCCTATAAAAGCTTGTGAAAAGTTTGGGCTAATTGCCGAATCTCCTCTGCACCTTGCAGGCTGCATGAGATCCGACCCCAGATATCTGGTATATGTGCTTTTTATGTTCTTTCTTGTCATTGCGGTATTAAATCTTACTCTCTATACATCTTAAGTTCGGTCTCAGTGTCTTCTTGGGTGCGCGGCTGACCCGAGGCTTGAGTAAGTGCCTCCCTTTGGGAGTTTTGGAGTCTTTCAGTTGTCAACAAGTCTATGAACATCCAACCATCAGAAAAGAATCAAGGCCAAGTATAGCAGCACAAATATGTAATCCCAGCACTTGGAAAGATGAGGCAGGAAAATGCAAAGTTGGAAGACAGACTAGAACCATAAGATCCTATCCCAAAATACATCTGCAAAAGTCTAGTACTGTACACAATCATCAAGCCTGCTTAAAAGTTTAAGTGTTAAAGACAGTCAAATGACAAACATAAGCACTTAAACAGTAGAGCTGTCAATACAGAATTGTATTTAATAAGCTTTTAATTCTTTAGGAAAAATAAATCATTCAAAGATCATAATTAATAATATAATTCTAAATACACAGTGATCCAAATAGGTGGAAGTCATGGTTTAACACTGAGCCTTTTATCCAAGCTCATGTGTTAAACCATTGTTCTTTAGCTGGTTGCATTATTTAGGGAAAACAAGCAAACCTGTAAGAGATAAAACAAACTGGGGAATATAGGCCTTTGAACGTTATGGTCCACAGGCCTCTTTCTTAATATCTCATGTCTACCAGGATATGAACAACTGCTTCTACATGGTCCTCCCACCTAGAGCTGTTTGCCATGATATACTAAATCCCCAAACCCCTGAGTTGAAATAAATCTTCCTTTCCTTGGTTTTGTACCAAGTTTGTTATTGTTTTGGTTTTGGTTTGTTTTTTCAATTTTGGATGTTTGGGGGTTTTTGTCTTGTTTTCTTTCAGTTTTTCAATACAATGTTTTCCTGGGTAGCCCTGGGTATCCTAGAACTAGCTCTGTCTGTGGGAACAGGACCACGAAGGATGGGTAGTGAGAGATGATGAATCCTGGGAATCACAGTGCAGATCTGAATCTATTGTGTAGCTCCTTATAAGCTTGCATTCAGTGTTTAAGCAGATCCAAAGGCCCTAAAACCAAGGACAATCCAATTTTTCTACACTGTCACCTTGTCCCAATGAAAGCCTACCTGATGAGGGTAACTCAAAAGGGGAGCTGGGAGGGCAGAAGTAGCTACCACCCTGACTTCAGTTCCTTTTTTTGTTGTCTCACCAGTGTTTCAGGAGCCATCTTAGATCTAATGTCCGGTATGACAAATCAGGACTCTTGGAGAATTCACAGGAGGCTGTAGTACCTTGCTCTCCATCCCACATTTTCCTTCACAAGTTTGACCTCTACATCCCTGTCTGTATATGTACACCAGGGTGGCCTCAAACTCAGAGATATGCCTGCCCCTGCCCCTGCCCCTGCCCCTGCCTCTCTGCCTCTGCCTCTCTGCCTCTGCCTCTCTGCCTCTGCCTCTCTGCCTCTGCCTCTCTGCCTCTGCCTCTCTGCCTCTGCCTCTGCCTCTGCCTCTGCCTCTGCCTCTGCCTCTGCCTCTGCCTCTGCCTCTGCCTCTGCCTCTGCCTCTGCCTCTGCCTCTGCCTCTTCAGTACCGGGATTTAAGTTGTATACCAAGCACAGCTTATATCAAGTATTTTTAAATATTTAAATTAATTTTATTAGTTAAAAAATGGGGTAGGGATCTGGGGATGAGAACACAAGAGATCAGGTGGGGGAAGACAGAGGGAGAGAGTACTAAGACAAGTGGAATTGTGAGAGGGGCATCTCTGTGACAAGCTAGAAATCTAATGCGATAAAAATCTCCCAAGAATCAAGGAGAGTGACCCTACCTAAGATTTCTAACCATGAGGGAAGCAGAGCCTGAAGCAGCCATCGCCTGTAACCAGACAAGACTTCTAATGGAAGGATTGGAACACTAACCCAGCCACAAAACCTTCAACCTACAATTTGTCCTGCAAAAAGATGTACTGGAATAATGGAGGTCCAGAAATTATAGGAGTGGCCAAGCAATGAATAGTTCACATTGAGACTCATGCTATGAGAGAGAGCCCACCCATGCCACTACCTGGAGAGGCTGCATAGTCCAGAGACTCAAGTTAGAATCAAAGGTGACTGGCAATAAATAAATAAATAAAATCAATTAAATGATTCCTAATGATATTCTGCTAAATTCACAGATTGGTGCCGAGTCCAATTATATATATCAGAGAGGCTTCACACAGCAACTGATGGAAAGACCTGCAGAATGGAATGACAGCCAAACATTAGGTGGGGCCCAGGAACACTTCAGAAGAGAGGGAGGAAGAATTATAGGAAGCCCAGGAGAAAGCAGTTTCCTGTCTTGCTTTGGAGATTACAGTTAATTAAGTTGGATGAATCTCAGAAGAGACCTTGAACTTTGGACTTTTAACCTTGTTGTGACTGCTATAGACTATGAGGACTTTGAAAGTTGTTTTCCAGCCTTTTACTGTGAGGTATTGTCTGTCTTTGTCACTGAGGTGAGTTTCCTGTATGCAGCAAAATGTTGAGTCCTGTTTATGTACCCACTCTGTTAGTCTATATATTTTTATTGGGGATTTAAGTTCATGAATATTAAGAGATATTAAGGAATACACATTATTGCTTGCTGTTACTTTCATTCTAGAGATGGAATTATGTTTATGTGATTATCTTCTCAGTTTGTTGAAAGATGATTGATTTCTTGCTTTTTCTATGGTGTAGTTTCCCTCCTTCTGTTGAAGTTTTCCCTTTATTATCTTTTGTAGGGCTGGATTTGTGACAAGATAATATATAAATTTGGTTTTGTCATGGAATTTCTTGGCTTCTCCATCTATGGTAATTGAGAGTTTTGTTGGGCATAATAGTCTGGGCTTGCATTTTTGTTCTCTTAGGGTCTGTATGACATCTGCCCAGGATCTTCTAGCTCTCAAGGTCTCTGGTGAGAAGTCTGGTGTAATTCTGATAGAAATGCCTTTATATGTTGCTTGACCCTTTTCCCTTACTGCTTTTAATATTCTTTCTTTGTTTTGTGCATTTGGTGTTTTGATTATTATGTGACAGGAGAAATTTCTTTTCTGGTCCAGTCTATTTGGAGTTCTGTAGGCTTCTAGTATGTTCATGGGCATCTCTTTCTTTAGGTTAGGGAAGTTTACTTCTATAATGTTGTTGAAGATATTTACTGGCCCTTTAACTTGGAAATTTTTGCTCTGGATGGTTTCGTTCAATTCCTTCACCTGTGTGGTTGTTTTATTTTCCTGTATTTATCTAAGGGATTTTTGTGTTTCCTCTTTAAGGGATTCTACCAGTTTACCTGTGTTCTTCTGTATTTTTTAAAGGCAGTTATTTATGCCCTCCTTGAAGTCCTCTATCAGCATCATGAGATTTTATTTTAAATCCAAATCTTGCTTTTCTGATGTGTTGGGATGTCCAGAACTTGCTTCTTTTCATTAGAACTGGGTTCTGATGATGTCATGTAGCCTTGGTTTCTGTTGGTAAGTTTCTTGAGCTTGCCTTTTGCCATCTGGTTATTTCTGGTGTTAGTTGGTCTTGCTGTCTCTGGCTGGGGTTTGTTCCTCCTGTGGGCCTGTAAGCTTGTGTCAGCACTCCTGGGAGACCAGCTCTCCCATGTCAGGACTCATGCACAGAGGGCTATGAGACAGCCCCTCCTCCTGTGTGCAGATGGAGACCAGAAGGCCCCTTTCCTACCTGCTCCACCATTCTTGTGCCCTGTGTACTCCTGGCTTGACCTGCTTTGTACAGTCACCAGAGAGAAAATGGCAATCTCACCTCCAAGCCTGGGGTTTAAACCCCTCCCTGGATACCAGCTCTCCCCTGGCAGGACCCGTGCACAGACAACTGTGGAACAGCTGCTGCTCCCAGGTACAGATGGGGACCGGAAGGCTATAAATTATTTTGATGACTTAAAAAAGGTGTCAATACTGAGTTTTGTATTTTAAAATAAATTTTATTAGTTTAATAAAAAAAATTTAAAAGTTCATTACATGGTACAGACTTTGGATCTAGTTAATTCTAATGTGCAATATCTTTAGTTGTATGTTTTAAATAAGTTTTTGAAATTAAACTAACAATTAACTACAATCTACCATTGTACATAAAATTTTTTCATGTCTCAGAAGGCAGTCAAAAGTGCCCATGACTAAAGTAAACGTTTTGTTTCATGTCTCCTAACCACTACTCATCTAATATGATATGACCAATCATATGACATATGATCTTCATGTTCTTCACATCTGGTCGCTTCACATCTGTGACATTTTTAATTTATACTTTTTATTACCAAGGCTTTAACAATCACACATATACAAAATATGTATCTTTTACCCGGGTATCTTTAATGAACTTCAAAATAGTACAGGTAGTTCCTTTTTCAAAACCCTTGCATACATCATACAAGCACATGCCATTCATTAGGCTTAAATGCATATTCTTCTTAAAGCCTGACCTTTAGACATGCTTTTACATGCTGAGATGCAAAATGGCAGAGGTAGTTCCTCCCCTTCCTTGTCGTTGACCAAACACGTGGCTCACAGATTAACAGCATGAATATCTTTTTTTTTCTTTTTAAAAATTTTTTATTAGGTATTTTCCTCATTTACATTTCCAATGCTATCCCAAAAGTCCACCATACCCACCCCCCACTCCCCTACCCACCCACTCCCCCTTTTTGGCCCTGACTTTCCCCTGTACTAGGTCATATAAAGTTTGCATGTCCAATGGGCCTCTCTTTCCAGTGATGGCCGACTAGGCCATCTTTTGATACATATGCAGCTGGAGACAAGAGCTCCAGGGTACTGGTTAGTTCATATTGTTGTTCCACCTATAGGGTTGCATTTCCCTTTAGCACCTTGGGTACTTTCTCTAGCTCCTCCATTGGGGGCCCTGTGATCCATCCAATAGCTGACTGTGAGCATCCACTTCTGGGTTTGCTAGGCCCCGGCATAGTCTCACAAGAGACAGCTATATCTGGGTCCTTTCAGCAAAGTCTTGCTAGTAAAGAATGAATTGTATTCTTATTATTGTTCTCAGTTATTTCTCTGCAAGCTTTTTCTAAACAACACACACATACACATACACATACACATACTTCATGTTCATATAAAAGAGAACCAGAAAACATTAAAGGACCCTTTATTTATACTTTATTGTATGAATATGAATGTCAGCCTCTCTCAGTCTGTGGCATTATTGTTCACCAATTTCATTACACAGCATAGTCATATCATTAGAATACTGGAGGTCAGATACATTCCATCATCTGAATGTCAAGGAATTAAGCCATAGTATCTCAAGAGCAGATCAACTTTGGCTTCTATCTTCTTCCTTTTTACTACACCTTCTATACAATTCAACTACTATATTGAATGGCCTGACAATATATATCTCTGTGTGAACAGGTCAGTAGAAATGATTTCCTTTTCTTATCTACCAAAATTCATGTTGGCATGATTTCATAAGTAAGCATAAGGATGATGCATATTCTGCCTTTTGAAAGCCCTACTTGATCCATTATGAGGCAGGATGAGGACTTGTGAACCCATTGCCATCCAGAAACTTTAGGAGTGTAATCTGAATCATGGTCCCTATAGCATGTATCTCCTCTTACCAGAAGCAGTAACTGTGCACTGATAAAGCTAGGCATTACATCATCATCACCTGCCAGCTCTATTCTCTAAACATCCATCCCCAAAGCCCATAGAAGTGGAGACATAATGATAAACATCATTTTGTTCTCCTGGTAGACATTAAATTTGAGCTTTGTGCATCATTGTCTCCTTAGGGACCCTTGGAGATAATCAAAGAGAGCTTCGTGAAGATAAGCTCACCATAAAAGCAACCCTGCCAGTGTTCCCACCACCATGCAGGTCCTAGACTCTGCATCAGTTCTCATCAAGAGAATAGTGAGAATTCATATATGTGTAAAGTCTTTCTGCAAAGATACTAGATAAAGTAAGATTCTCAGGTCTGACTTTCAAAAGCTTTTCTGATCTCAGTACAGTTTCTTCTTCTTCTTCTTCTTCTTCTTCTTCTTCTTCTTCTTCTTCTTCTTCTTCTTCTTCTTCTTCTTCTTCTTCTTCTTCTTCTTCTTCTTCTTCTTCTTCTTCTTCTTCTTCTCCTCCTCCTCCTCCTCCTCCTCCTCCTCCTCCTCCTCCTCCTCCTCCTCCTCCTCCTCCTCCTCCTTCTTCTTCTTCTTCTTCTTCTTCTTCTTCTTCTTCTTCTTCTTCTTCTTCTTCTTCTTCTTCTTCTTCTTTTCATTTTTCACTTATTCACTTTATATCCTGATAACTGCCCATCCCCACAGCCCTTCCTCAATCCCCCTTCCCCTTCTCCTTTGTAAAGGTGGGGACAGCCCCAGGTATTCCTGGACCCTGGCACATCAAGTCTCTGTGAGGCTAGGTGTTTCCTCTCCCATTAAAGTCAGACAGGGCAATCTAGCTAGAAGAACATATCCCACATACAGGCAACAGTTTTTGGGATAGCTTCTACTCTAGTTGTTTGGGACCCACATGAATATCAAGCTGCTCAGTGGAGTTTCATCAAAATGTGATCACCTTTCTGAATCAAGAACATCTCTGGTACCACAGTGAGTAAAAGATCTTTTGCAAAGTGCAGCCATTTAGCAAAGCTGAGTCTGAAGAGAAGAAAGAGTTCAGAAATCCCCACTGAATGGGAAACACAGTATCAAACTCAGAACAAGGAATGTTCTGTGCTTAAAATGGAGTTGGTATTTTCAGCCATTGAGTCATAAACTTCACATTAGGAGTGACCCTTTGGCCATTCAGTATTTTTATATTTGTATGGAACTTTTGATCTATCCATTCCTATAGCTCCTATAACCATATCTGTAGTAGGATGGAAAAAAAAGTTGAAATCCTTGATTAATATGCAGTATATCTTTTCATTTTATCCTTTTTTATTTTTTAAATTATTACTGAAAATAGCTTCTCCTCACATATTATAAGTCCAGACCACAGTTTTCCCTCCCTCCACTTCCTCCAAGTTTCCCCCTACTATCCTCTTCTCTGGGTCTACTCCTTTTCCATTTCCTCTTCAGAAAAGAGCAGGTCTTCCAGAGACAACATCCAAATAGGACAAAACAAGCTACAGGAAGACAAGTCAAAATCCTTATATTGAGGTTGTATAATTTTAATCTCAATGCAATACAAATTCCATTCATGGTATCTGTCCTTTCATCCATCCATGCACTATACACAAAATTGTGTGGATTACTGTTCTGGGAACAGAATCCAGGAATAAGCAACCTTGAAAAGGGGTGAAATGATATAGTAGTAAGAAGATTATGGTGTTCAATCTTTGCTCAAATAACCTTTCACCTTGCCAGTATCTCAGGAACTGCTTCTATTACTGCTGTCTATTATAACCATGCCATTCTTTGCTTATTCCTCCAAAGTGAAGAGCTAGAGTTGTGTGGATAGCATCAAGAAGCAAAAATATTAGAATACGCTTTATTTGCAGAAGCATTAAGAATAATAAACACAGTAAAACAGACTCACTTTGAAGTTACATTTCTAATCACTTCCTACTAAATTCACTTGCATGCTAATTGTTTGGTTCTTTTTTTTTTATTGGCTATTTTCTTTATTTACATTTCAATTGTTATCCTCTTTGCTAGTTTCACCTCTGAAAATCCCCTATCCTCTCCCACCCTGCTCCCCAACACCCACTCATACTTCCTGGCCCTGGCATTCTGCTATACTGGGGCATAGAACCTTCACAGGACCAAGGGCCTCTCTTCCCATTGATGACCAACTAGGCCATCCTCTGCTACATATGCAGCCAGAGTCATGAGTCCCACCATGTATTTTCTTTGATTAATGGTTTAGTTCCAGGGAGCTCTGGGGGTGTTGGTTAGTTCATATTGTTGTTCCTCCTATGGGGCTGAAATCTCCTTCAGCCCCTTGGGTATTTTCTCTAGCTTTCATTGGGGACCCTGTGCTCTGTTCAATGTATAGCTGTGAGCATCCACTTCTATATTTGTCAGGCAGTGGCAGAACCTCTCAGGAGAGAGCTATATCAGGGTCCTGTCATCAAGCTCTTGTTGGCATCTGCCATAATGTCTGGGTTTGGTGGTTGTTTATGGTATGGAACCCCAGATGGGGCAGTTTCTGGATGGTCATTACTTCAGGGTCTGCTCCGAACTTTGTCTCTGTACCTCCTTCCAATGGATTTTTCTTCCCCCTTCTAAGAGAGATCGAAGTATCCATACTTTGGTTTTCCTTCTTGTTGAGTTTCATGTGTTTTTCAAATTGTATCTTGGGTATTCTAAGTTTCTGGGCTAATATCCACTTATCAGTGAGTGCATATCATGTGTGTTCTTTTGTGATTGGGTTACCTCATTCAGGATGATAGCCTCTAGATCCACCCATTTGTCTAAGAATTCCATGCAGTCATTTTTTAAATAGCTGAGTAGTACTCCATTGTGTAAATGTACCACATTTTCTGTATCCAATCCCCTGTTGAGGGACATTTGGGTTCTTTCCAGCTTCTTGCTATTATAAATAAGACTCCTATGAACACAGTGGAGCATGTGTCCTTATGACATGTTGGAACATCTTCTGGGTATATCCCCAGGAGTGATATAGCTGTATCCTCAGGTAGTGCTATGTCCAGTTTTCCGAGGAAACTCCCAACTGGTATCAGAGTGGTAGTACCATCTTGTAATCCCACCAGTAATGGAGGAGTGCTCATCTTTCACCACATCCTCGCCAGCATCTGCTGTCACCTGAGTTTTTCTTTTTTTTCTTTTACTTTATTTTATTTGTTATTAGATATTTTCTTTATTTACATTTCAAACGTTATCCCCTTTCCTGTTTCCCCTCTGAAAACTTCCTATCCCATTCCCTCTCACCCTGATCATTAACCCACTCAGTCTCTACTTCTCTGTTCTGCCACTCCCCTACATTGATCTTAGACATTCTGACTGGTGTGAGGTGGAATCTCGGGGTTGTTTTGACTGGCATTTCCTTGATGATTAAGGATTTTGAACATGTTTTTAGGTGCTTCTCAGCCATTCGGTATTCCTCAGTTGAGAATTCTCTGTTTAGCTCTGTACCACATTTTTTGATAGGGTTATTTGGTTTTCTGGAGTCTTCTACAGAAAAAAGAAAATTCACTTCTTGAATTTTTTATATATATTGGATCTTAGCCCCCTATTGGATTTAGGATTGGTAAAGATCTTTTCCCAATCAATTGGTTGCCATTTCATCTTCAATAAGGACACTGTCAATACAGTGTCCTTTGCCTTACAGAAGCTTTGTAATTTTGTAACGTCCCATTTGTTGATTCTTGATCTTACAGCACAAGCCATTGATGTTCTTTCTGTTCAGGATTTTTTCCCCTGTGCTTATATCCTCAAGGCTCTTCCCCACTTTCTCCTATATAAGTTTCAGTGTCTCTGGTCTTATGTGGAGTTCCTTGATCCCCTTAGACTTGAGCTTTGTACAAGGAGATGAGAATGGATATATATATATATATATATATATATAAAGGTTTGATTTGCATTCTACTATATGCAAACCTCCAGTTGAGACAGCACCATTTGTTGAAAATGCTGTCTTCTATTCACTGGATAGTTTTAGCTCCCTAGCAAAGGTCCAGTGAACATAGGTGTGACAGTTCATTTCTGGGTCTTCAATTATACTCCATTGATCTACCTGTCTGTCATTGTACCAGTACCAGGCAGTTTTTATCACAATTGTTCTGTAGAACAGCTTGAGATCAGGCATGGTGATTCCACCAGAGGTTATTTTATCCTTGAGAATGGTTTTTGCTATTCTAGGTTTTTATTATTCCAGATGAACTTGCAAATTGCCCTTTCTAACTCCATGAAGAATTGAGTTGGAATTTTGATGGGGATTGCATTGAATCTGTAGATTGCTTTCGGCAAGATAGCCACTTTTACTATATCAATCCTGCCAATCCATGAGCATGGGAAATCTTTCTATCTTCTGAGATCTTTGATTTCTTTCTTAAGCGAGAGGAAGTTGCTATCATACAGATATTTCACTTCCTTAGTTGGAGTCACACCAAGGTATTTTATATTATTTATGACTATTGTGAAGGATGTTGTTTCCCTAATTTCTTTCTCAGCCTGTTCATCCTTTGTGTACAGAAAGGCCACTAATTTGTATGAGTTAATTTTATATCCAGCTACTTCACTTAGGTTGTTTATCAGGATTAGAAGTTCTTTGGTGTGAACATAGAGGAGCATGTGTCCTTATCGATTGGAACATCTTCTCCATATATGCCCAGGAGAGGTATAGTGGGATCCTCCAGTAGTACTATGCCCAATTTTCTGAGGAACCACCAGACTGATTTCCAGAGTGGTTGTACAAGCTTGCAATTCCACCAACAATGGAGGGGTATTCCTCTTTCTCCACATCCTTGCCAGCATCAGCTGTCACCTGAATTTTTGATCTTAGCCATTCTGACTGGTGTGAGGTGGAATCTCAGGGTTATTTTGATTTGCATTTCCCTGATGATTAAGGATGCTGAACATTTTTTCAGGTGCTTCTCAGCCATTTGGTATTCTTCAGGTGAGAATTCTTTGTTTAGCTCTGAGCCCCATTTTTTAATGGGGTTATTTGATTTTCTGGACTCCACCTTCTTGAGTACTTTATATATATTGGATATTAGTCCCCTATCTGATTTAGGATAGGTAAAGATCCATTCCCAATCTATTGGTGGCCTTTTTGTCTTATTGACGTTGTCTTTTGCCTTACAGAAGCTTTGCAATTTTATGAGGTTTCATTTGTCGATTCTCGATCTTACAGCACAAGCCATTGCTGTTCTATTCAGGAAGTTTTTTCCCTGTGCCCATATCTTCAAGGCTTTTCCCCAATTTCTCCTCTATAAGTTTCAGTGTCTCTGGTTTTATGTGGAGTTTCTTGATCCACTTAGATTTGACCTTAGTACAAGGAGATAGGAATGGATCAATTTGCAATCTTCTACATGATAACAGCCAGTTATGCCAGCACCATTTGTTGAGAATGCTGTCTATTTTCCATTGGATGGTTTTAGCTCCCTTGTCAACAATCAAGTGACCATAGGTGTGTGGGTTCATTTCTGGGTCTTCAATTCTATTCCATTGGTCTACTTGTCTTTTGCTATACCAGTACCATGCAGTTTTTATCAAAATTGCTCTATAGTACAGCTTTAGGTCAGGCATGGTGATTACACCAGAGGTTCTTTTATCCTTGAGAAGAGTTTTTGCTATCCTAGGTTTTTTGTTATTCCAGATGAATCTGCAGACTGCCCCTTCTAATTCGTTGAAGAAGTGAGTTTGAATTTTTATGGGGATTGCACTGAATCTGTAGATTGCTTTTGGCAAGATAGACATTTTTACTATATTGATCCTGCCAATCCATGAGCGTGGGAGATCTTTCCATCTTCTGAGATCTTCTTTAATTCCTTTCTTCAGAGACTTGAAATTCCTATCATACAGATCTTTCACTTCCTTAGTTAGAGTCACCCCAAGGTATTTTATATTATTTGTGCAGCCTTATTTATAATAGCCAGAAGCTGGAAAGAACCCAGATGCCCTCAACAGAGGAATGGATACAGAAAATGTGATACATTTACGCAATGGAGTACTACTCAGCTATTATAAAGAATGAATTTATGAAATTCCTAGGCAAATGGATGGACCTGGAGGGCATCATCCTGAGTGAGGTAACCCAATCACAAAAGAACTCACATGACATGTACTCACTGATAAGTGGATATTAGCCCAGAAACTTAGAATACCCAACATATAAGATACTATTTGCAAAACACATGAAACTCAAGAAGAACAAAATGAAGGTGTGGACACTTTGCCCCTTCTTAGAATTGGGAACAAAACAGGCATGGAAGGAGTTACAGAGACACAGTTTGGAGCTGAGACAAAAGGATGGACCATCTAGAGACTCCATACCCAGGGATCCATCCCATAATCACCCTCCAAAAGCTGATACCATTGCATACACAATCAAGATTTTGCTGAAAGGACCCTGATATAGCTGTCTCTTGTGAGGTTATGCTGGGGCCTAGCAAACACAGAAGTGGATGCTCACAGTCAGCTATTGGATGGAACACAGGGCTCCCAATGGAGGAGATAGAGAAAGTACCCAAGGAGCTAAAGGGATCTGCAACCCTATAGGTGGAACAACAATACAAACTAACCAGTACCCCTCAGAGCTCATGTCTCTAGTTGCATATGTATCAGAAGATGGCCTAGGTGCCATCAGTGGAAAGAGAGGCCCATTGGTCTTGCAAACTTTATATGCCCCAGTACAGGGGAAAGCCAGGGCCAAGAAGTGGGAGTGGGTTGGTAGGGGAGTGGCGGGGGAGTGGTTATGGGGGACTTTTGGGATAGCATTGAAAATATAAATGAAGAAAATACCTAAATAAAAAAGAAAAAGAAAAAATTTTTACCTCTGATGAGTATGAAGTGTTTCTCCTTACCTTTTTTTGATAACTTTAGGTTGAAATTCGATTTTGTTCTATATTAGAATGGCTACTCCAGCTTGTTTCTTGAGACCATTTGCTTGGAAAATTGTTTTCCAGCCTTTTCCTATGTGGTAGTGTCAGTCTTTGCCACTGACGTGGGTTTCCTGTATGCAGCAAAAACCTGGGTTCTGTTAACATACCCAGTCTCTTAGTTTATGCATTTTTATTGGAGAACTGAGACCATTGATATTAAGAGATATTAAGGAAAATTAAGTGTTGCTTCCTGTTATTTTTGTATTTAGATGTGGAATTCTGTTCATTTGCTATCTTCTTTTCGGTTTGTTGAAAGATAACTTTCTTGCTTTTTCCCTCCTTGTGTTGGAGTTTTCACTTTATTTTTCTTTGAAGGGCTGGATTTGTGGAAATATATTATATAAATTTGGTTTTTGTTATGGAATATCTTGGTTTCTCCATCTATGTTAATTGAGAGTTTTGCTGAATATAATAATAGCCTGGGCTGGCATTTGTGTTTTCTTAGTGTCTGTATGACATCTGCCTAGGTTCTTTTGGCTTTCATAGTCTCTGGTGAGAAGTCAGGTGTAGTTCTGATAGGTCTGCCTTTATATGTTCCTTGACCTTTTTCCCTTACTGCTTTTAATATTCTTTCTTTGATTTGTGCATTTGGTGTTTTGATTATTATGTGATGGGCGGAATTTCCTTTCTAGTCTAAACTTTTTGAAGTTCTGTAGGCTTCTTGTATGTTCATGGGAATCTCTTTCTTTAAGTTGGGACATTTTCTTCTATAATTTTGTTGAAGATATTTACTGGCCCTTTAATTTGGGAATCTTCCTTTGCATCTATACTTATTAACCTTAGGTTTGTTCTTCTCATTGTGTCCTGGATTTCCTGGATGTTTTGGGTTAGTATGTTTTTGCATTTCACATTTTCTTTGGTTGTTATGTCAATATTTTCTATGGTATCTCCTGCACCTGAGATTCTCTCTTCTATCTCTTGTATTCTGTTCATGATGCTTGCATGTATGGCTCCTGACTTCTTTCCTAGATTTTCTGTCTCCAGAGTTGTCTCCCTTTGTGATTTCTTTACTGTTTCTACTTCCATTTTCAGATCCTGGATGGTTTTTTTCAATTCTTTCATCTGTTTGGATGTGTTGTCTTGTATATCTTTATGGGAGTTATTTGTGTCCTTCTTATAGTCTTCCATCATCTTCATCATGAGAAGTGACTTTAGATCCATATCTTGCTTTTCTGATGTTATGGTGTATCCAGGACTTGTTGTGGCAGGAGAGTTGGGTTTGATGATGCCAAGTAACCTTGGTTTCTGTTGCTTCTGTTTTTACAATTTCTTTCTGCCATCTGATTATCTCTAGTGCTCCCTGCTCTTGATATATCTGATTGGAGCTTATCCTTCCTGTCATCCCAGTGAGTCAGAACTTCTCAGAGTCCAGATTTCTTTGTGGTCCTGTGATTCTGGGATCCTGCAATGCTGAGATTCTGGATATGTCAGAATTCCTAGCAGTTAAGCTTCCTCTGACACCCTGAGATCCTAGTGTGACCAAGCTCCTAGGATCCTGGGATTCTAGGATCCTAAAATCCTGTGCATGTTAGAGTGCTAGAAGTGGTACTTCTGGAGTCCATAAGGCTGTCTGCTGAGTTTGAAACCAAGTTAGACCAGCGCCAACCAGAAGGAATCTGAGCCACTGGTCAGGCGGGGTTCCTGTGTATGTGCTCCAGCTAGCCCCTGGCACTCCTTATTCTGTTGGAGCAGGTGTTGTGTTCCACTCACCAGTGATCCTAAGCTCCTGAGCTTGCTAGGGCGCCTGAGGGGTGAAATGTCCTCTGGGGACTGTCCACCGAGTTCGGGCCTAAGGTGGCCCTGTGCTGGGGCCAACCAGAAGGGCATACTAACTCCTTATTTATTGGTTGAGCTCCTGTCATGTGCAATGTACTCTGCATTGTCCTGAGCTATCTTTCTCCCCGGCAAGAACACACTCGGATAATCGGATTCTTCTGCAGCATGCTTTATTGCTTCTTAAGGAGGGAAGACCCTGACCCCGGAAAATGGCGTTGCTTATATAGCCCTCAGCCATGGCATTTCAGCACCTGATGTGGCATGTCAGCTCCTGATTTGTTGCTCACCCATCACCCCATTACTACGCCCCGAGATGCGCAGTGACTAGGCGTGAGTTCACTTTCGCACCTGCGTACAAGGCTTGTTTACTAGTTAGGCACAGCGGAGACCAGTGCCATCTTATAATGGCGATTGCTCGCGGCACGGCTCTCCACACTGCATAATTCATAAAACAGGAAAGACTTGGTTGAGAATGTAGAAACAAGACATGAAAACTGAATAGAACGCAAAACACATGACATATGGCTGCAATATCTTCTCAAAAATGAAATAGCTAAATATTCTGAAAAATAAAAACTCTGGCTGTCAACATGATCTTGTGTTCAAAAGTAAATGTAGAAATGGGAAATATAGATATGATCATAACAGCTTGTAATCATATCTATGTTACCTGTAATGGATTTAATTTAATTTTTTTAGCTACAATGTATTAAATGATTTGACTAACTGAAAGCTCCACAGTGTACACCAAGAAACAACCCTCTATTTTTGTAACAGCTAATCCATATTTGTCTTTGTTCCTCAGCACACATTTCATTGCCCACAGCAGTGATCTCCACAGGGCCTGTCACGACGGTATGACAGAGAACCAGACATGGATCCCAGAATTTATCCTGCAGGGATTCCTCCTCAGCCCGCGGATGGAGATGCTCCTCTGTGGCCTCTTCTCCCTGCTCTATACTTTCACTCTGCTGGGGAACGGAGTCATTCTGGGGCTCATCTGGCTTGACTGCAGACTCCACACCCCCATGTACTTCTTTCTCTCCCACCTGGCCATCGTTGATATTTCATATGCTACCAACAATGTCCCCAAGATGTTGGCAAACTTTCTCGCTAAGAAAAAATCTATTTCTTTTGCCCCATGTATAATGCAGACATTTTTATACATGGCTTTTGCTCACACTGAGTGTCTCATCCTGGTGATGATGTCCTATGATCGGTATGCTGCCATCTGCCAACCCTTACAATACTCTGTCATCATGGGCTGGAAAGTGTGCACCATTATGGCTATTTCTTCTTGGGCATGTGGCTCCCTCTTAGCCCTGGTCCACGTTGTTCTTATCCTGAGGCTGCCATTTTGTGGGCATCATGAAATCAACCACTTCTTCTGTGAAATATTATCTGTCCTTAAGTTGGTCTGTGCTGACACAACACTCAACCAAATTGTCATCTTTGCAGCTTCTGTATTTATCTTAGTGGGACCACTGTGCTTTGTGCTGGTTTCCTACACACGTATCCTGATTGCCATCCTGAAGATCCAGTCAGGAGAGGGTCGCAGAAAGGCCTTCTCGACCTGTTCCTCCCACCTCTGTGTGGTCGGGCTCTTCTTTGGTAGTGCCATCGTCATGTACATGGCCCCCAAGTCCCAGCACCCAGAAACGCAGCAGAAGGTTCTTTCCTTGTTTTACAGCCTTTTCAACCCCATGTTGAATCCCCTGATCTACAGCTTGAGGAACACTGAAGTCAAGGGTGCTGTGAAGAGAGTGTTCTGGAAACAGAGATCAAGATGAATACCCAAGAGAGACTGTGGAGCTATAGTGTATTTTCTATGAGATTGTAGGAATGGAAATAAAATGCTTTACAGTCTCGTAGGTTTCTGAAGTCATGAGTATATACTGATTAGGGTTTCCCCCTATTTACCAAATAACCAAATTCCAATGCACAGCCAAAAAGGCACAGATGTACAGGTTACAAAGAGTCAGGAGGCAGCAAAGCACAGAAACCAGGAGTCATGAATTTCTCCTGTCTCTTCCACATCTCTTTATAAGATTTGATTACTCATTATTTAAGGTGTAGTTCTCTGTGGTTTCCTTTTAAAGTCGTTTCCATCTTCCTTATTGACATAAATGTATGCTAAAGAGGCTATACATATGCTGCTCCAGTATATACCTCTAACAATGCAGCATAAATATGCATCTTAATTAAGAAACCCCTACTGAGAATGTAGCAAGGACTAGGGATGGAGGGAGTACCTGATGCATGGCTTTACTATGAATATCACCCAAATGAGCAGATAAATTTAATCTTATGGGAAAAAATGTTTAATTGCATGGGCTTTGTTTTTCCTTTAAATGAAAAGCAAAGAACGATCAAGGTGTTTGTTTAATTTCCTCATATTTTATATCATTAACCAAAACAGGTTTACAGAGAAATTGTATTTAGAGTAAACATGAAAGAAGGCTTTTGAGAAATTCCCATTACAAAGTGATAAGGGTGCTAGTTCACCAGTATTGCAATTGCATATAAACTGTATAAGGGTGAAAAAGTAGCACACAGGATAAAGGCACCAAGGAAAACAGATAGTTGTTTGAACACTGTAGATCACCTGACCAAAGATACAATAAGTATAACAACAGGACTTTTAGGAATCTCACCGAAGTTCCATGGACATGTACCCTGGGTGATGGAAGTATGCATTTCTGGGCCTCTATAAGTTAGAATATGAAAGAGCCTTTGGGTTTATTTTAAGAGAAAATCAGGAACTAAGCAACCATCACAGTGCGATGAAGTGATTTTTTTAACACAGTCAGTTTCTATGATCATTCGCTCCTTCTCTATCCTTCTAGCATTGGTGACATTCACAGGTCATTCTATTCACCGTGCCTTAGTTATTTTTATTCTGTTTGACCCCTTATTATTGTTTTCTGATGAAATAAAGAAGCAGAGGGAAACTTTTTCCTTCCACTTTCTCTTCTACGGTATTATTTTGCTGGCTGGTCTGCACTTTCAACTCACCTGGGAAGAACATCTTGTCTCTTGCAATTATCTCCACAATAGGTACACTTTTCTAGTCATCAGAAATCCACAACCTTTGCTCTAAAATCTACACAAGAGGAAAAACCTAAGTAAATTAATTTTTCCTTTCAATGGATGTCACTATAAAGTACTGTAGAATTATTATAGTATTATTTTTACTGGATTGAATCAAGATTTCTCTCATTCATCTTGAACCATTTTTATATTCTTAAATTGTCTACTGTTTATTATAGTTAAAACAGTTAAGGCTCTGTGGGAGAAACACACTCAAGGGATGGAATTTACTCTCATCCCAGTTCAAAATGCACAAAAAATTAGATTAAAAAAGATTAAACGGGTGCAGTATACACCATTTAAACTTGTAACTACTATACTATAATTCCAAAGGTCATCAGAGCAACTCTAATAGAAATACACACACACATACACATATATATATACATATATACATACATACACACACATGCATATATATATATACACACACACATATATACACACATATATATACATATATACATACATACACACACATGCATATATATATATGCATACACACACACACACACATATGTGTGTGTGTAATAAACTTCAGAAAAACCTGAGTATAAGAGGATGTTACTTTCTTTACATTTGAATGCTCATTTGTTAATAAACATATTATTTTGGTGTCATGGCCTCCTCAGATATATTCTTTCCACATTAGTCATAGCTTTCAAAGGTCTAAGAAAATGTCAAGGAAAGATGCATGAATTTATGAATTAAAATTTCCCCAGTGCTTCCCAAATATCACCCCATTTTCTGTAACTGCACATGAATAAAAAAAAAGCAGATTCCCTCAGCTTAACAGATAAGACATCATTTCAAAATGATTTAATAACCTGTCCTATGTTGCATGGCAAGTAGCTGCACAGAATTGAGAGTTATGCCTGAACCATGCTATTTGCTGTTTGTCATTGCTTTCTTCACCAAACAGCACAGAATGCCTCTCCACATGTGTTAGGCTCAGCAGCCTGGGAAAAAGCAAAGTATATGAAATTCACATTATTGTGGCCAAAGCATTAGTACTAGAAACAATGTATCCTTTAACCAAGAGAATCACTGTTACCATTGATTAGACACGTGTACAGAGTAGCCTGATTGATCTGCACATTAGCTTCCTCTCCATGCCTTTCTGCAATATCACAAAGCGTCACAGCAGGAGGAACTTGAGTGAGAGAGAAAATAGCCTATTCTCAGACTCACATCAGTCCCGTGATCCTGGTGTTCTTTCTAACAGCAGCTTATTTCTTTTCCTTTACAAAGACTGGTTTCCCAGAAGCTTCCCTCCCTCTGGTATGTACATATCCAGGGCCAAGTGCTCTGGGTTCAGTGAACTAAGACAGAGTAAGAATCTGGTACAGGGTAGGCTTAGATGCTTGCTCTTGTTGTACTTGAACTAAGTTAAACTTACCCTTTCTAGCTTACTAGTGAATGAGACATAGACTGTGGTTATTTTAATTGGCTTTGACAATTACTGGGGGTAACTCCTAATCTACTTTTCTAACTGCTGGCTTGGCTAATTCCTCAATGGTATTGAAAGGACAATAAAAACCCAATTTGTCTCCATTTAAGGACCAGACCTGATTTTGAAAAGAAGGTCATGGGCACCAGCTCCAGGAACAGACCATAAAATCCAATAACAAGGTCATAAAACCTTCTTCCATGTCTTCATAAGATTTGCCTGTAGGCAAGTTTGTGTGCATTTTCTTAATTTTTGATTGATGGTTGAGGGCACAGCCCATTGTGGATGGGGCTACCCCTGAGCTAGTAACCCCAGGTTTTATAAGAGAGCAGGTTGAACAAGCCTCGAGGTTCATGCCAGTAATCAGCACTCCTTCCTCCCTGGCCTCTGAATCAGGTCCTGGCCCAGGTTCTTGTCCTGTTTGAGTGCCTATCCTTTAGCAATAGTGTGACATGAAAATTGTCAGGTGAAATAGATCCTTTTCATCCCCAAGTTGTTTATAGTGTTTTATCACAGCAGTAAAAACGCTAAGGAAAACACCCTGGACCTGGAGTTATAGCTGAGCCATCACGCTATGTCTGGAATTGAACCTAGGTCCTCTGTTCGAGCAACAAGCAGTGCTCTTAACTGCTAAGCAATCACTCTATCTCTGTTTTGATGTCTGTTCATTAATGTTATATTATGTTCTGATTGTGTAAGATATTGATCGATCAATCTTGTCCAGCACATTTACTAACTAAATTGTATCGAGTGATTAATGAGTTTTTGATCAAATAAACTTTTTTGGAATAAAAAAAAAACAAAAAAACAACAAAAAAAAACCTTCTTCCAAAAAACAGCCTGGGGATAATCAGAAAAATGGGAAAATATCTTATCTCAGGATGGGCCAGGTCTGCTAGGCAGCCCTATCTTATCTTGTAGTTAAAAGCTCAAGACATAGGAATGCAAACCACAGACTACTTGTGCCCTCCCCAGCACCCACCAATAAAATTTTAGATTACCTAATTCTTCTAGAGAGTTTCCCAGTTCCCTATGAGAAGGCCTGCATGCTTTTGTCTGGGGTCACCATTTAGAAGAATGGTTGACCCCACATGCTGAATGTTTCTGCCAAATAAACACTCTTTGTCTTTGCATACTCTCTAAATCTGCTGTCTTCATTCAGTGACCCTTACAGCATACCCCAAATACTCACTGTTTCTCCTGGCCATGTGCTCGCGGTCCATCTCCTCTCATGGTGGCTTCTTCCTCTCTCAGTCTCCCTTCTCCTCTCCCCACTTACTGCAACACCCAACCAGGTAACTCAAACCCCACCTATCTCTTATCCCTCCAGTAACTGGCTCTTCAATTTTTGTACAATCCATAATTGAAAATTAAGGAGCAAGGTTTGCTCAACAAAAGCTATTAGAAGTGAGAATTCACTCATAAGCAATTAGACTTTCTGGGTATAGAATTTAGCATTACAATACATAGCAACAGACCAAAAAACAACACTCTGTTGTGCTTCAGCTCTGTCAGGACTTACTGAATTCATCAGCTTTTAACAATGGCTTAGTTTCTCCAAGTTTGACTATGTCACAGGTCAGGTATAGATGATAATGTTTTAATATTTATTTCATATGACATTTTTGAGTTTATATGTTTTTGGATTAAGTCATTAGTTTATTGGATATTTTCTTTTCTTTTTAATGTTTTTTCTTTCTATTTACTCATTTATTATTATTATTATTTATTATTATTATTATTAGTTTTTCGAGACAGGGATTCTCTGTGTAGCCCTGGCTGTCCTGGAACTCATTCTGTAGACCAGGCTGGCCTCAAACTCAGAAATCTGACTGTCTGCCTCCCAAGTGCTGGGATTAAAGGCATATGCCACCACTGTCCAGCTCTTTTTATTCATTTATTTTAAACTCTAGATTTTATTCCTCTCCTGGTCCACTCCCATACCACATCCTATATCTCCTCCCCACTTGCTCCACTGTGTCCACAAGGATGTTCCCATCCCTGTCCCCACCCCACTAGACCTCTAAACTCCCTGGGGCCTCCAGTCTCTTGAGGGTTAGGTCATTTTCTCTGACTAAACCCAGGACTAGCAGTCCTCTGCTATATATGTGTTGGTGGTCTCATATCAGCTGGTGTATGCTGCCTGGTTGGTGGTCCAGTATAAGAGAACTCAGGGGTCCAGGTTAATTGAGACTGCTGGTCTTCCTACAAGTTTGCACTCCTCCTCAGCTTCTTCCAGTTTTCCCCTAATTCAATCACAGGGGTCAGCAGCTTCTATCCATTGATTGGGTGCAAATATCTTCATCTGACTCTTTCAGCTGCTTGTTGAGTCTTTCAGAGGGCAGTCATGCTAAGTCCCTTTTAGTTCCATAGCCTCAGTAATAGTGTCAGGTCTTGGGGCCTCCCCTTGAGCTGGATCCCACTTTGGGCCTGTTGCTGGACCTTCTTTTCCTCAGGTTCCTTTCCATTTTCATTCTTGTACTTCTTCCAGACAGGAACAATCATAGTTCAGAGTTTGGACTGTGGGATGACAACCTCATCCCTCACTTGATGCCCTGTCTTTCTGCTGGAGGTGGGCTCTACAAGTTCCCTCTCCCTAATGTAGGGCATTTCATCTAAGGTCCCTCTACTTGAGTCCTGAGAGTACACTGTAGCTATCTTCAGGGATACCATATGAGGGCATCAGATCCCATTACAGAAGGTTGTGAGCCACCATGTGGTTGCCTGGAGTTGACCTCAGGATCTCTGGAACAGTAGTCAGTGCTCTTAACCACTAAGTAATATCTCCAGCCCTCATATGACTTTTACGCATGCTAAATGATATTATTTATACATGTCAATCTAGTTTGAAAATGTGTTTTTGATAAGTAATGTATCAAATATAAGAATAATTACATAGTAAGACTGAGTGATGATAAATCTTATGACTAAACATCCATAGAGCTATATAATCTAATTTTATTTTAATGACTCATAAATAAATACAGTGTTTACTAAATAATGGCTGTATTTCAAAATCTTCAGCTATTTCAGCTGTGTGGTATTGTGGTTTTGTTTTTCTTTGGTTGCTACTTTAGAGAAAGATCAAAAAATATGGCACTCCAGGTTTGGTCTAAAATAATTTTCATTGTCCCTGCTCAGAGATAACATTATAAGAATAATCCTAGGTAAAATGTTATACTCTACTTCATATCACTTTAATTCTGATATTATTTTTATTGTTCTTTTAAATTAATGGCTTAGAAATAATAGATACATTGTGATATTTAAATTCATTAGTATTTCAAACATGTAGTCCATAAATATTCTTTAATTAGTATTTAGAATAAAAAAGAGATATTAAAATTACTAGTCTGTAGGTTTGTTACTGTCATCTTTCTGCCTGCACGCTAAGAATTTTCAGATGGTACCTGTCAAAAACACCTGTGGAGATATGAACTCAACAATGTTGTTCCTTGTTTCTTGTCTGTCATCTCAGCAGCTACTGTGGCTGTGTGTCACATTGATAACCATGTTGTTACCAGCATTCAGGGTGCTAGAAACATCAGCATAGAAGTATACAGATCAATCAATGAGTGAATAGACACAGCAATTGTTGTAAATAGTTCACTCAGGAAAATAGAAGACAAAAAAAAGCAGAATGCTGTGATTTTGTTTGTCTTGAGTGTGTGCTAGCTCCTGTGACTGCTGTTAGAGCCAGTGCAAGTACAATGTTCAATGTCCCTACTGAAACTGTTTCCTTGTAGTAAACACCACTATGGTTCTTACAATATTTTATCCCCTATTCCACAATTCCCTGAGTCTTGGAAGAAGGGAGTGTGAACTAGATATACCATTTAGCACTGAAGCTTCTCTGTCAAGGGGTGAGACTTACACTAATCTAAACGCACAAGGATACATTCTTAGGAGTCACTTTAATAGTGTCTCCATCCAAATCCTAGCACAGAAAAGGAAGGTAGACATAAGTGGGAAGGGGAGTTAATTTTCTCTAGTAGTATGGCCCCCTCATATGTTGTCCTTGAAACCAGTGGATAGACACATCCTAGAATATATCAGCAGTACAAATTAGGCTTACTAGATTTATTTTTTAAAAAAAGGCTCCATAGGATAAAATTTAAGAGTTGAAGGGGTTTTTTTGTTTTTGTTTTTTAAACCAGGCTAGTTTCCAAATAACTGAGACAGAGATCTATTGATTTACTCACCAAGCTTTAAGCACAATAACTGAGCAGATGTCCCTAACCCTGTGTGCTATCTTAGCTTTTTCCCAATCACATGCCCTGGGTTAGCTGCATTCAGTCTCACTTGGGCTCACTCTTTTTCAGCTGTCTTACCTCATGGAGAAGTCTGTGGCAACTCCTTTTCATGCCTGGCCTCATAACTACCTTCTTCTTGACTACCACCTTCTTCTTCTTCTTCTTCTTCTTCTTCTTCTTCTTCTTCTTCTTCTTCTTCTTCTTCTTCTTCTTCTTCTTCTTCTTCTTCTTCTCCTTCTCCTTCTCCTTCTCCTTCTCCTTCTCCTTCTCCTTCTCCTTCTCCTTCTCCTTCTCCTTCTCCTTCTCCTTCTCCTTCTCCTTCTCCTTCTCCTTCTCCTTCTCCTTCTCCTTCTCCTTCTCCTTCTCCTCCTCCTCCTCCTCCTCCTCCTCCTCCTCCTCCTCCTCCTCCTCCTCCTCCTCCTCCTCCTCCTCCTCCTCCTCCTCCTCCTTCTTCTTCTTCTTCTTCTTCTTCTTCTTCTTCTTCTTCTTCTTCTTCTTCTTCTTCTTCTTCTTCTTCTTCTTCTTCTTCTTCTTCTCCACTTCCTCCTGCTCCTTCTCCTTTTCCTCCACCTCAAGGCCCTTCTTTGTCTGTACACTCACCTTTCTCATGACAAAATCTTTCTACCTGACTTTTCCCCTGGATCCCCTGGCTGGGATTGGAAAGCTAGCCTTCCTACCTTCTGTGCCCAGTTCAGCTGTTCAGCTTTTAATTTACCAACCAAAGATAATTGTGTGGGGGGGATTCTTTATATCATATTGATACAGGAGGTTCTTCAATATTCATGACAATACCATGTTCAGATTGTAATTAGATTTGGGGACACAAAAATCAGAATCTTTATACACAGTGCACAAGACCAACTAACAAAATGTGTACAAATTTAAGAAGATGGGGAAGAAAGGGATCAATCTGGGTGAAGCTGAAGAGTCCAGGTAGATATGATTAAAATACATTTTATGAACTTCTCAAAGAACTAATATAATAAAAAAGAAATAGAAAAATGAACTTCCTTCATTCCAAAGGACATCGGATAAGAGGCAAAGGTAAATGTATTGCTTTTCCCAAAGGGAAAAATGAATCAATATGTAGGTTTATTAATGATGCAGAATTAAAATCAATATGAGAAAATATTATCTGGCATTATGAGTTATCTAGCAAAAGCTCTTGTGAATAGTTGTACAAATGTGAAGAATTCATTTCAAAATTCTCTATAAGCTCTCTTCAATCTTAAGCATTTTATGATCTCATGACTTCTCCTTTACTTTTTAATGTGGAAGAATTCAAATTGATTTGAAACAAGCTTGTAATGATCCAAAATTATTTAAATTGTAACTTTAAGAAAACATTTTAAAGCCTGCCTTGTTCTTCTGAGGATTGATCAGAGTAATCAAAGGAAAAACTCATGCATGAAAACATGTCTGTATACACTTCATATTTGTAGTTCTTTCTCTTTAATTCCCACACAATCACAACTATACTTCTACATGCATATGGTTTCCCATTGTAAAATATTGGTCCTATCTCCAGTGATAAGAGCTCAATAATTTTTGTTTTAAACACAAAGCAGTAAGATAATTCAAAAAGAGAGGAAATAAAAAATATGAAATCAGCTTCTAATGTAACAAACATTTCTTTGGGGGTGAAGCAAAACACACATGAAGCCCTGTGAGAAGTGCAGACACCATGGGGTGGCTGTCAGGTCTACAACCTGGCTTCAGTGGAAACCGTGATGTCCTTGAGAACTAATGAACTTGAAGTACTTCATATGATAATGGGAAACTAAAGCTTGGAATCTTTCTTAAAATTAGGAGATGGAGAAAGACAGGAGAGATTCCCATTAAATAGTCTGCCATAAACTGTCTTGCTCTCCACCAGCCTTACGAGTACCACAAGATGAGGTTATGCCCTTAAACACTGTAGGCAGACACCTGCTGCAGCCACAGAACCTCAGTGCACTCAATATCACTCAAGGGATAGAATTCAAAATTATGTCCATGAGAAAGGGCAGGGAGAGTACTGGCTTTGCACAATAACCTTTTAATCCAGTTTCTGAATCTGCCAAGAAATACAATACAAATGTAAACTGGATGCTAGAGTCCCATCTCATGACAATTACCTTGTGCCATCAGGGATGAACTATGTCATACATACTTCATATTTATTTGTTTTTAACATTGTACTGGCTTGTTTTGTGTGTTAGCTTGACACAGACTGGAGTTATCACAGAGAAAGGAGCTTCTGTTGGGGAATTGCCTCCATGAGATCTAGCTTTGGGAAGTTTTCTCAATTAGTGATTAAGCTGGGAGGGCCCCTTGTGGGTGGTGCCATCCATAGGCTGGTAGTCCTGGGTTCTATAAGAAAGCAAGCTGAGCAAGCCAAGGGAAGCGACCCAGTAAGAAACATCCCCTCCATGACTTCTGCATCACCTTCTGCTTCCTGACCTGCTTAGTTCCAGTCCTGACTTCCTTTGGTGATGAACAGCAACATGGAAGTGTAAGCTGAATAAACCCTTTCCTCCCCAACTTGCTTCTTGGTCATGATGTTTGTGCAGGAATAGAAACTCTGACTAAGACAAACTTGTAAACATTTTTTAATGTATAGCCATTACTTTAAATGGGTAAGAAATTACCAAGGAAATATCACTAAAGGATATATTACAAATTTTGGAAATAAAATGTATGCTTACTGAAATAAAACTAAATTTGCTAGGAACAAATTCACAAAATGTGATAAATTCTAGACTGATCACATGGAGAAAAATGATATTAAAACAAAAACCCAGAAGGGTTTGGGAGATGTCTTCGTAGGTAAGACATTTGCACCACAAGTGTGATGACTGGAGGTCTTATTCCTACAACCCATGTGAATGCTGGATATCTACAATGGTTGCTTGTAATTCTAGTGCTTGCAAGGCAGAGACAAGATCCTGGAACAAGCTGGCTAAGTAGACTGACTTGGACTGCAAAGCTCTAGCTTCAAGAAATCTTGCTGTAACATATAATGTGGAAGTGATCCAGAAAGACAAGCAACATTTACCTCCCCCACGTACATAAATGTATCCACACACATTTGAATATATGTAACACACTCACATAGTGTGTAAACTTTTTAATATGCTTTTTAATTTGGATCACAGTCTCAAACATTCTATTGAGAATTTTTGTTATCTATGTTCATCAGAGAGATTGGTTTCTAATTTTCTGTTGTTGTTGAATCTTTTTTTTCAGTACCAAGTAATACTTGGCTTCAATAAATGAGTTCAAACATTCTTTTTTTTTTCCTCTATTTTATGGAATAATTTTAAGAGCATTGGCATTTGTTTTTCCTTAAAAGTATTATAGAGTTCTGAATTGTATCCTTTTTGCCCTGGGCTTTTATTAGGTGGTAGATATATTAATCACTGCTTCTCTCTCTTGGGTTGATATGAGTGCACTTAAACTATTTAATTCATTGTGATTACATTTTGGTAAGTTGTGTATATGTAGAAATCCATATACATGTTTAAAGTAGGCCCTTTTTGTCCAGCCATAGGCATTAATGTTTTCACCAAAAAACATAAGATAGACAATTTATACTACTTTTGTTCTTGAATGATAATTAAGCAGAGTATAAACTTTTACAGTAGCCCTTTCCTCATAACTTTGAATATTCTTTCCTGACATCTGTTTGGAAGAGGGAGTGTCTTCTTATTAGTATTATTTAGGCATGATGGCATTAGTCTACAATAACCCTAACAGTGAGAAGATGGAAACAGATGGATCTCAGTGGGTTGGTAGACAGTGAAGCTCCATGTCCAATTAAAGTCTCAAAAATAGGTGAAGTGATTAATAAAGACATCCAAAGACAGTCTTTGGCTTCCACATGCCTACCTATGGGCAACTTTACTGGCACACTCATACACCCCCACACTCATACACACACATACACACATGAGCAACTGGGTCTACTTAGTGTTGTTTGTATATTTGAATATATATATATATATATATATATATATATATGTTTAGAGCTGACTGTAGAGAATTTTTAATTCAGCAACATGGGGAGTGAAGGGACTTCTCTGTTTCTTTTCTCACTGTAACTACACTGAATGAGTCTTCTTTTAAATATTCAACTCAGAGTTTGCAATCTCCATAGAACATTATTTATAGAGATAAATAATGTTAAATATTTAAATAATTAATATTTATTTATTTATTTAATTTAATTTATTTAATATTTATTTATGTAATATGATATTTAAATATTTAAATATCATAAATAATGATAAATATAAGAGAAAATTTTATTTTAAACATTAAAAAATATCAAAATAGAAACTTTATTACATTAAAAAGGCCACTATAGTGAATGGCTTCTTAGTAAGAAGAAGATGGAAGCATAGATAGAAAGTAGGGATAAAAATCTAGAGACAATGCAGTGATCTTTAAAAATAAAAATAGAAATAGAACGCTTTGGGTAAAGTGTGCTTCAATAAATAAATAAATTTAAATAAATTTTTAAAATAAATTTTAAAAAGATAGCTTTAACTTCTTTATTTAAAAATAGAAAACTTAAACAATATATATCCAAGAAAAATAACTTGATTACAAAATTTTCTAAGAAATACAAAGTTCTACATTTTAACAATCTTCAAATGACTACTTATGGTTATGTTATACCACAGGCATTGAAACTACAAAAGAAGAAAATGACCAAACCCATTGTATGAAGCTAGGAGAACATTGATAACAAACATGAAAAAATGAAATAGAAAAGGAATTAATTGAACAAATCTCAAGAAAGGACTTAAACACAAAACTATAAGTTCAGTAAAAGAGACTGGTAATATTATGGAGGGAATGTAATTTATCAGCTTGTATGTTAGTGAATTGTACAATAAGCAATGTGTGGGTAAGACTGACTGTTTCTTTTTAGATACCAGACACCTGTAGACATCTGCCTGAGCAAGAGTATAGCATGGACTCTAGTCACCAGCAAGCCTTCTAGTGAAAATCTTTAATGGATAAAAGTCCATGCTAAAGTGACCATGGTTACTTTTTTTCCTATTAAATATAATTAGATTATTTCCTTAGTAGGTTGGCATATATAGTAAAATAACTATATATATAGGAAAGTATATGTTTTACCTCTTCTTTTTTGACTATGACAATAGATAAATGAATCAAAGAAGTATTTAAACCACAAAAGAAGACATCATTAATTGTCTCCATTATAGTCCATGAAGATATAAAACATGATTAGCTCATCTGTAGTTCAGGAAGAAGAGAAAACAGTAATATTGATAGCTTTGGAGGGTTCTTTCTTCCTTTCTGAAATCAAAATCACTAGACACTGAAGTGGAAAAATGTTTTCTGGTGAAAATATTCCTTCTCTATTTGTGCCCCGTCAAATTTTACAGAATAATATTTAATAAGTCCCTTTGGGATATTTTATCTACTTTCTTGATTCCTAAACATGCTTCCCACAGCTGCTGTTGATCTTATTATCTGAACTTATTTTATGAATTATATTCCTTGTGGAGCCTTGAGCTACACACACACCTCTGTTTAAAGGGACAATGGTTAATGTGTATAGAAATGATTGCAACTTCCCATTACATACTATTTAATGTATTTGGATGTTAGTAGGTATGGGTGCTTTGAAGATCTTCAAATTATAAGTCAAGTGATTTCATTACATTGAAGGTACCCTGACCTAGAAGTCTTTGTATTGATTCTTGGATCTGTGCTCATAGACCACAGTGACTGAATACGGCATCAGTATCCTCACATCTTGTCATGAGCTTTTCTCCAGGGAAAACCAGAATTTAGCACAGTGACAGCCCCCCTTTTTTTTTTCTGAAAGGGCAAGGATGCAGTGTGTGTGTGTGGTGAGTGTTTTCTCCTTCCCTTTCCAGGTTTTCAGAATATAATAGGAGTTGACTGAACTAATGGGAAAATAAAGTCAGCTCCTTTGAGAGAAAGTCCATCTCCAAGTATCTGCTCAGAAGAAAAGAATTTCCACACTAAGAGCTACTTGCTTCTCTCACTCAGTCTCCAACGTGTCTTCACATTCTTTCTTGTAAGTTTGAGAAAAGTTTCCTATACAGTCTAAACTTTATTTATTACGAAATTTCAGATAAAAAGAAAAACTACAACTGAAGATGTCACTATTGCTATTTATTCGTTCTAAATTCCTGCTGTTTATAAACTTAGTTACCAAGACAATCTGAAGGCTATCAACTCTTTAGATACACCTAATGTGGGTAATCTTTTTTGATGCTGTTGCTTTTTTATTATTATTATTACAACTGTTAGGAAGCTTAGCTCTTTGAGAGATATGCTTATAAAGTTTTCATTAGCTTATGAAATTCCTGAGAAATGGGCTAATGACTCAGAACAAAAGCACCTTGGAGACTTTATTTTTTTCATGTAAGACTACTTTTTTTGAGGTAAGTAGGAGAATTAGTGTGTGTGTGTGTGTGTGTGTGTGTGTGTGTTCATTCATGCACATGTGTGTATCTTCTAACAAAAAGGTTATCTGTGCTGGCAAGGAGGGACATCTCCTGTATTTGTTCTCATAACACATAGCAGAATATAGTAGATGTTCAGTAAATGTCTGTGCATTTTACAATTTGTGCTTTGGCCACCTGGAGATAGGAACAATATAAATAGTGTTCACTGATGACTCTTTTTTATTTGACTCTGCATTCATAGCATAAGAACTTTGAAATATCTTACAATGAAAGTAGCTTACTAAAATATTTTAAACTTTGGGTGAAATTTATTTGAACATAAAAGTAATATTTTATCTTCATTGCTTCCAAAAGGTAAAGAAATACTGTATTAAAATAAACGATCACTGTTCTATACACTTGATTAACTGAATCCTCTATTTGAATTAGCGTCCTACTTCAACTTCTCCAATGATGCAGGAATCATTCTTGAATAAGTGGGCAATTAATCTGTTATGCAATCAACCAACTTAAATAAATTTTAATCCTAGTAAAACAATCACCTTTGTGGGAGATGATTCCAGAAATCACAAGTCTGCTTCTTGGACTCAGATGATATTGGCTCTCAATAGTTTCCTGTATTTGACTTAAGGTAAAACAAAAATTTATCCTCTCTTGGTTACAAAACATTTCATATATCATATATGACTGTGAAACATGTTGCAAGAAATTAAGTCATATTTTTTCTGGGATTGTTATTTTAAAGGTGGAATTCACATGAACTCTACACTAAAGAATGATATAGAGTCAAACAAGAAAGCTGCAGCAATGGTTTAATAGCTGCAGTTCAAAGCTTAGAAAACTTTCTCTCTGTCAAAAGGGATTTAACCATCTAACCAGCCACAAAAGAAAATATGACTGTGTTAATGAAATAATTAATTTACATTGTCCTTAAGCAGTATACAGAAGATTCTTTAAATATGAATCTACAGTGAAAGCCTAAACTTTAATCTTTGATTCAGTCAACACTTTTAACTGAAAGCTTAAAAATATCATTAAATTATTCACATGGCAATTCTACTAATGAAACTGAGTAAACAGTACTGAATAAAAGAGAATATGACACGTGCACTGAACAATAATAGGATTCTAGAGGATATATATATCCTCTCTCTCTCTCTCTCTCTATATATATATATATATATACACGTATATGTATATATATAAATATAAATAAATAAATATATATATATCCTCTATATAATTTTCTGAGTGTTCAGGAAACACATGTAGATAAAACAAAGCACAGACTATAACAGAAACAATGATAACCCTATGTTTTCTAACCCTATGTTCATCTGTGGGCACAAAAGTGAAAAAACAGTGGTCCCTAACCTAAATCCAGCTGGAGTTAAAACAAACTGCCAATCTGTCTCTGCCATCCAGTCTTATTCTGTTTCATTAGTACTGAAATCCATGAAAGTAAATACTAAAATTATAACATACTTTGCTTTTGTAAGTAAATTGGATAGAAGGATCATTGATAAACTCCTCACCCTCATTCCACATGAAAATGACTATACATGGCACATGTATACAGCTGTCTGCTTCAACTGAACTGTACAGCCACCACCATGATGAGAACTTATTACCATGTTTTGATAAAAATCTGTTTGAACATGAAAGCAGTATTTGCTGAATAATGTAATATGATATTAGCATTTGCCTTATGAAATACCCATTTCCTTCTGATAAATTTGAAACAAAGAAAAGCTTTTAATTTAGAGATTAACAAGTCAAGAATATTAGGAGGGTTTTCTTAAAAGCATTAACATAACACAAGTGTATTATCTAAATCCCAGCTTTGAACATTCACACTAGATTCAAATTCTCTTTCACAGGGAAATGGGGGGAAATCAGACCTTGATCACACAGTTCATCCTCCTGGGATTTCCACTCAGCCCAAGGATGCAGATGCTCCTCTTTGCCCTCTTCTCCCTGTTCTATGCCTTCACCCTGCTGGGTAATGGGACCATCCTGGGACTTATCTGCCTGGACTCCAGACTCCACACTCCCATGTACTTCTTTCTGTCTCACCTGGCCATCGTTGACATTGCCTATGCCTGCAACACAGTGCCCCAGATGCTGGTAAACCTCATGGATCCAGCCAAGCCGATCTCTTTCGCTGGCTGCATGACACAAACCTTTCTCTTTTTGACGTTTGCACACACAGAATGTCTCCTACTGGTGGTGATGTCCTATGATCGATATGTAGCCATCTGCCACCCACTCCGATATACTGCTATCATGAGCTGGAGAGTTTGTGTTATCCTGGTGCTTACTTCCTGGATTTTAGGAGTACTCTTGGCCCTGGTCCATCTAGTATTGCTGTTACCATTACCCTTCTGTGGCTCGCAAAAAGTGAATCACTTTTTCTGTGAAATTATAGCTGTTCTCAAACTTGCTTATTCAGACACCCGCATCAATGAGTTAATGGTTTTGGCTGGGGCTGTGTCTGTGCTTGTTGGACCATTTTCTTCAATTGTAGTCTCTTATGCTCATATTCTGTGTGCCATCCTGAAGATTAAGTCACAGCAGGGGCGCCAGAAAGCCTTCTCCACTTGCTCCTCCCATCTCTGTGTTGTTGGACTCTTTTATGGTACAGCCATTGTCATGTACATTGGGCCTCAACACGGGAAGTCCAATGAGCAGAAGAAATATCTCTTGCTATTCCATAGCCTTTTCAATCCTATGCTCAACCCACTGATATATAGTCTGAGGAACAAAGAGGTCAAAAGTGCTCTGAAGAGGACACTCTTAAAGGAGGACACCTCTTGAGGATATTAAAGAACAATGACCTTGCAAAGATCTTAGAATTAGTTTCATTTAATATTGACCAGGACATGTAACTTGTTCATCCTTTCCATTTTCTTCCAGAGGCCTTCTCACACCTTCCAAGAATCTTCCCGTGTTTTATCTTTTTTACTCTTCAGATTGATGGAGCACAAGCAACCCAAACATACATGGGCATGACAGTACACGGGCTTTTAATGTGTCTAAAAGCAATCATCAGGGTTACCAAAACTACCAACCCTGTGAGCTAAAACAGCTAAAAGCTTGAAAGATATACACACAGGTGCAATAGTGACACAAAATACTGCATCAGCCGGGCAAGAAACGCTGCCTACAGTCTGCCTAGAGATGAAAAAAGGAAACTAGAATGTGATGAGAGTGAAGTGGGAGACAAAGATGCAAATCCGGTACTGTACAGTGCCTGATTTAACTATAGCCAAACAATAGAGGGATAGATTCTTTTCTTTTTAATTTTGTTGAAGATACACAAAGCTTCAGTTCATCAGAGTGAAAAATCCAAGGTCAATACCTCCTGGGAGCCTTTCTCAGGATGAGGAATAAGACATTTCATCACAGCCTCTTCCAATGAGTGGGCCTAGCTTTCTCTCACAATGTAAAGTAGTGTGACCCTGACTTCAGTTTGTATTAATGTTGTGTTTTCTTTGACTTGATACAAATGGATTGTAGTCCCTTAAAGTGTTCATTGTTTGAATCAACCTTCTTTCAACCATTGTTCCATTTGTCAGAGTTTTCCAGGGCGAGTGAGGGCTTTGCTTGTTCATTTCCATTGTATTGTATAAACACATCACAGCATATTGATTCTGTTTGGGGGAGATATTGGGTCTGTCTACAGTGTAAGCTATGATAAATCAATGTTTTGTAAATGTTGTTATATACATCTTTCAGAAGGCATTGTGTGTGTGTGTGTGTGTATGTGTGTGTGTGTGTGTGACATGGAAGCACTGGGTAATGGGTACCCCAGACTTGGATCTTCTGTGCTATGAGTGCCCAATTGTCTGCCTATGATAGAATTACTGTCATTTACTCGTGGTCTGAAATTGCATCACACTGAGTGGGAATTGGTGGCAATAATGAACTGAATGCTGCTTCTACCCCATTTGCTGCCCCATTCACATGTCTAATTTTCTTTCAAGCAGAACAAACAAGTATAGGGTATGCATTTGTTGCATTGTGATTGATTTCATCTTCTTAATGAATGACAACAAAAATCTGGGGTAATAAGGAGAGTGAATTTTAACATATTAAATTGTATGTGAAAGTGAAAGTATGTGCTGGCTAGATTTATGTCATGTCAACTTAACGCAAACTAAAGTTGCATGAGAGTAGGGCCTCTCAAGAAAATGCCTTTTATAAGATCCAACTATAGGCAAGTCTGTAGGGCATGTTTTAAAAGTAGTGATTGATGGGGAGAGCTAAACCCATTGTGGGTGGTGCCATCTCATTGCTGGTGGTTCTGTGTTCTATAAGAAAGCAGCCTGAGCAAGCCAGTAAGAAGCACCCCTTCATGTCTTCTGCATCAGCTCCTGTCTCCAGGTTCCAGCTCTGAGTTCATGTCCTGACTTCCTTCAATGATGAACAATGCCATTCAAGTACAAGCAAAATAAACACTTTCCTCCCCAACTTGCTATTTGGTCATGGTGCTTTGATGCATGTTGTTGCAAAAAATAGAAAACCTAAAACAGTTTTTGTTGTTGTTTTTAACATTTAGGTTAACAGTATTTTATCCTTGTTTGATATAATAAGCATGGAGAATAAAACTGGGCCTTGCATGTATGGGGCAAACACTCTACCACTGAGATATGCTCATAACTATAATCTCTTTTAAAGCTAATTTTATCCTTATTCCTATATTGATTTCCCTAGAAGATATATTTGATTTAGATGAGGGTTGAGGGTTTTATGTTAAAACTTTGATATCTCTGAGCCCATTCTAGGACCTGTCTAATCCTCTATCCTGTAGCATGCAGCTGTGAAAGTATGTTCTTCTATTGTACTTTGTCAATATCAACTGTACATTGTGTACTGTCTGCCCCACCACACCCCTAAGCGATGCTATAAGTCTCTGGCCTCAGGTAAAAAGCTTTTTCAATTGCAACTATGGCAATTTCCTTTGAAGGGACTACCTTAATTTTCTAGCATGTCCAGTGCCACCTGGGAGCCCGTGGGATAGTCTGATTTCCTTTCAGAAAACATAGAAGTAGTGAGAATCTAGGAAAGCTGTCCCAAGTACTTTAATGTAACTGCAAGTGTTGCCACACCTATGTGAGTCCTGGCTGGCTTTGTTGTGAAATAGCTTCTTTGCCTATCATCCCTTGCCAGGAGTATAACTAGGTAATGGAGGGAAAGATGTCCTGTGCTTTCAAGTCCATTGTCATTATTTGCAGCAATTCTCTGACATTTAAAAACATCATGAGATACTATAATCCTCAGACCCAAAGAAGTTAAGAAACAGGGAAGGCCTTAGGGAGTATGATTGAATCTCACTCAAAAGGGAAAATAAAATAAACATCAAAAATCGATGGAGGAAGTGAACAAGGCAGAATAGGGGACATAGAGTATAACAGGACAGGATCAAGTGTTGGGAGTGTGTGTGTGTCGGGGGAGGGGGCGGGTAGCAAAGGGCTTGGAGAAAACCAGAAATTGGTAAGGGGAGGCAAAACTCTGGGTAGATGTGTTAGAGTCCTGGGACAGGGGAGGCTCCTGGGAGTCTATAGAATTGACTCTAGCTAATGCTCCTAGTAGTGGGGGATAAGGAAACTGAAATGGCCACCTCCTGTAGCCATAAGAGATTTTCATTGGTGGAGGGGGGAACACAAACCCACCCATAAAACCTTTCACCCAAAATTTGTTCTGCCCACAAGATGGGCAGGAATAAAGATGGAACAGATAAAAGAAAGGGCCAATCAAACATTGACTCAACATGTGATGCTTCCCATAGGAGAAAGCCAACCACTAACACTATTAATGATACTCTGCTGTGCTTGCAGACAGCAGCCTAGCATAACTGTCCTCTCAGAGTCTTCAGTAGTTGTGCTTCATAATTACCCCATATCTTTCCACTCTTCTATTTGAAACGCTTCTACTAGTAGTTTTTACTTAATAATCTTATTTTCTGGACAGTGTGGTCTGCTATTAAATCAATCAATGCTTACCATATTCAAATTTCCTGTGTTGATGCCTTAAAGAACCATTTAATTAATTATAAATGCTGAGGCTTTATCAATATATTATATCGTTTTTTCAACACTTCTATATTTCTATTTTACTTACTATATCAACCACAGTTGTACTGAAGCTCTTGTATGGAATCTTACTGTTTTGCTATGTTTATTCTTATACCCACTCATGATTAGTTTGGCCATTCAGTCTACAAAAACAACAGTGGACACACCCTACTGGACCTGAAGATTCTCCGGCCACCAGAATCCCAGACTATTGCCTAAAGTCTTTCACAACTTCACATATTTTGAATGTTATGTTGTAAGGGATTTTCTATTTTAATGTCCCTCTTCAGATAGATGAGTCTTTGTTTTCATATTTCATATTTCAATTTACAATTGAAGCAGACTGCTCATGTATGTAACACATGAATTTCATTTGTGGAATGTGCTCTTACCAAATTCCTCCATCAATCATGCAACAAGATCGTATTCCAAGTTCTAATTCACATCTCAGCCTGACTGAGAACCACCATGATCAGAACCACAAACATTGTTGTTGGCTCTCTCTTCAGGATTCATTGCATCTTTGACAAAAAGACCACCTATGCTGATGGGCTGGGAGGCTTGTTATTGTTGAAAAATTAATGCTGTAAGATTTTAGTGAAAGACCAAGTATCATTCTCATAAAGTTTCTCTTTTATGTTTTCACAGAATCTGACAAGCTGAGGGATTATTATTATTAAAATATAATTGTATCATATCCTCCTTCCTCCTTCCACTTTTCTACCACCAATCCTCCTATGCAACCCTACTGGCTCTCTTTCTCTCAAACTCATACCATCTGGCTTCTTTTTCTTTAATTATTGTTATGCAAACACACACACACACCAGACTGAGAAGATTTGTACTTATATGCTATTTAAATTAATATGGACATGGAACCATCCAAGAAGAGCAAACTAACTTGAAACAATACAATTTAAAAGAGATCTACATTCTGATTTTAAACTTTGTACAAAGCCCAGCTATGGAAACTCTGTGATATGTCACAGAGTAGATGTAGAGATCCGTGGCAAAGGACTGACACAATAAAATTAAACTTGTCTCCTTACAACCAGTGGATTTTCAGTTGTGAAGGATAATTTTACATATCGATTTGACTTGGCTAAATGGTACTAGGGAAATATTTTTTCAGAGAGTATTTGTGAAGATGGGTCCCTATTAGATTAATAATTGAATTACTAGACTGAATAAACCCACAATATGAGTGAACCTCATCCAGTCCTTTCAGTAGGTAAGAGTATGGCAGAAAAGATTGAGAATTTTCTGCCTGATGATGTTGGAGACATGGGTCTTCTCCAGCTTTTGGACTGACTCTGAGGACAAGATCTACATTAGCTCTCCATGTCTCTAGTAACTTATTCTTAAAAATCATGTCAGTTTCAGATAACCACTCATCTTCTCTTACTGATAGATGAATAGATAATAGATGATATATATACATATATAGATAGATAGATAGATAGATAGATAGATAGATAGATAGATAGATAGATAGATTATAGATGTTGGAGAGGAAATTAGATAGATAATTGACACATACTGAACTTCAAAAATACCTTTGTAGAGATTGTCCTAGCATTGTTTTCTTTTTGCTGTTTTATTATGTCTATTTGTGTGTGAGGGGCATAACACACTCATGAAGTCAAAAGAAAACTTTGGGGAGTCATTTCTCTTGTTCTGCCATTTGGGAAGGTATCTAACTCAAGTCATCAGGGCTTGACAGAAAGTGGCTTTACCTGTTGGGTCATCTCCTTAGCTACAATCATTTATAAAGGACTCAACTAATGTGAACATTTGTGAATTTAAAATGGTCTCAGACATTGTTGCTGGGTTTTAACATGTTCTTTGTCATGTAATTTTGATCTAATATTGAAATGCTTACAATAGGTAAATTCAACACTGTAGCATAAATCTGCATATATATACATCTAGGAAGGAAGGCAGAAACAATACTTTAAAAGTGGGGCCAATCAAAAATAAAAATAAAAAAAGCAAGCCTCCAAATAGGAAATAAAACCCAATCTTTTTGATCTTTGAATAGAAATAAATATATGTGAAATGGAAACTTTTGATAATTGGTGTGTCAATTAAACTTTTCATCATGCTAAGTTTTCATTCTCCCAAGGGAGAACACAACCCTGCTATTGCCACCTTAACAAGCTCCATTGAGACATGTTTGTCACCCAGGAGATCTCAGCCTTCACAAAGATGGAATGGCAATGGCAGAGATGTGTAGGGGTGTTCCAGCAGGAATGGATACAGTTTTGTACCACTGTTAGGGAAGGTGTAGAATGGCAGGAAAATGCTCTGTGCTTTGCTGCCTCTACACCACAGGTATATTTCTGAGGATGGGCTAGTTGAGAAAGTTCAATGGTGGAAAAGCTCTTAGGTGGAAAAGCTGCCAGTGTTCCTGCACCCCAGCACAGGCCACAGGCTGGGAGAACTTCTAGGTCTCCTTTTTCTCCAGCCTGCGTCAGGAATAGCAATTAGGCTGCAACTTCCTATCTTTGTGAGTTTTCTGATTTTCCAGCCTAATGTGAAGAAAATACTGAGAATATTGTCTTCTTTTGTGTGAATCATTATCTAGACATTGATGAAGATTTACAAGAAGGCAAAGCAGACAGTGGACAAGTTTTCAGATTTAGAAAAGACAAGGTGGTGCTCTTGGGAGTATGCTGAGTCCTGCCCACAGTGAGATCTGGTCCTACAGCCAAACAGAACATAGATTTGAGAGTTTATTTGTCTTGGTCACACTTAGAGGAATAGCTGGCATGGTAGTGGTACCTGGATCATGCTCCAAACTAAAGTGCCTTAGAAGCAGCTCTTCTTCCTGCATCGTCTGACAAATGAAGAGAGTCAATCTGAGGTGTTTTAGAACTTCTTTTAAGTCATGTCTCTCATTTCTTCTAATAGACATTTTCTCTACTCCATCTTAGAAATTTCTTCCTGACAGCAAAGTGAGAAAAAAGTAGGTCTCATTGCCCAGAAGGGTAGTATCAATCAGTGCCCAAGAAACTTTTGACACAATTTAATAAAAATATCCTTATTATTTTTTCTGGCAGCAGACTAGCCTACACAGGTGTCAGCTGAGCCAAACTGACTTTCTCCAGTATCCCAGGTTTACTGTTTAATGAATGTCTTCATCCTGTGCAGAGCCTTAGAAGGTTAGTTCGGGTCCCCAAATCATTACCCCCATTTCTTAAACCCAGAGTATGGCTGATGGCAATGTGCTCTATGATAGCATCAGTCTTTCTGATATATATTAAAATACTTTTCTTTAAGTTCATTAAAATTCAAATGAATTTTTATTCTTTTTAGATTTCTTTTTTCTTAATTTTTTATTATTTAAATGAATTTTGATAAATCAAACATAATGATAATTTTGAGAATCAAATAATACATTAAAATTGTTCAAATTTTATATTCATATCCTTTCATACCCTAAAAACATCATTAATGAATATTACTATCCACAACTGAAGATCTTATATCTAATGTTAAATACAAAATTGTTTCAAAACATCCAAAATATTCTTTTGGAGTTAAGCATAGTAAAAGAGCATAAAAAATTTAAAATGAATCATTAAGAAATATATTCAAAAGCCCTTATATTATATCACCTGACATAGTGAGACAGTATTTAAAATGTGTTATATATCTATGTACATTGTCTAACAATAAGTTTACTTTAAAAAAATCAGTGTTTCTAGGAGAGAAATTACTTTATCAGTGAGTATTTTAAAAGCTTCAAAATAGCAAAAACTCTTTGAAGTTAAACAATTAAGAAAATGCTAATTTTAAGCACACTAAGAAAGATTACCAATAATATTTCCATGATGTTTGTAGAACATGCTTTTAATATTTTCAGCTGTTTATATTCAAGAAACAGAACAGTTATTTTAGATATACTTCGTTGTTATGTCTCCCTTTTCATTTCTTATTATATTAATTTGGATACTGTCTCTGAACACTCTGGTTAGTCTGGCTAAGGGTTATCTATTTTGTTGAATTTCTCAAAGAAATAGCTCCTGGTTTTGTTGATTGTTTAGTTCTTTTTGTTTCTATTTTATTTGATTATTTCCTATGTCTACTCCTCTTGGGTGTATTTGCTTATTATGTTCTAGAGCTTTCAGGTGTGCTGTCAAGATGCTCCTGTAAGCTCTCTTCAGTTTCTTTTTGGAGGCACTTAGAGCTATAAGTTTTCCTCCTACCTCTGCTTTCATTGTGTCTCATAAGTTTCAGTATGGTGTGTCTTCATTTTCATTATATTCTAAAAGGCCTTTAATTTCTTTCTTTATTTCTTCCTTGACCAAGTTATCATTGAATAGGGCGTTGTTTAGCTTTCATATGTATGTGTGCTTACCATTGTTTTTGTTGATATGTAAGACAAGACTTAGTCCATGGTGATCTGGGATTATTTCAATCTTCTTGTATCTGTTGAGGCCTGATTTGTGACTGATTTTACAGTCAGTTTTGGAGAAGGTGCTGAGATGCTGAGAAGAAGGTATATTCTTTTGCTTTAGGATGAAATGTTCTATAAATATCTGTTTGACCCATTTGGTTCATAACTTCTGTTAGTTTCACTGTGACCTTGTTTAGTTTCTGTTTCCATGATCTGTCCATTGCTGAGAGTGGGGTGCTGAAGTCTCCCACTATTATTGTGTGGGGTATGATGTGTGCTTTTAGCTTTAGTAAGGTTTCTTTTAAGAATGTGCGTGTCCTTGCATTTGGAGCATAGAGATGCAGAACTGAGAGTTCATCTTGGTAGATTTTTCCTTTGATCAGAACGAAATGTCCTTCCTTAACTTTTCTTGATAACTTTTGGTTGAGAGTTGATTTTATTCAATATTAGAATGGGTACTCCAGTTTGTTTCTTGGGACCATTTGCTTGGAAAATTGTTTTTCAACCATTTACTCTGAGTTAGTGTCTGCCTTTGTCACTGAGGTGGGTTTCCTGTATGCAGTAAAATGCTGGGTCCTGTTTACATATCCAGTCTGATAGTCTACGTCTTTTTTGGGGAATTGAGTCCATTGATAGTTAGAGATATTAAGGAATAGTGATTGTTGCTTCTTGTTATTTTTGTTATTAGGAGTAGAATTATGTTTATGTGGTTATCTTCTTTTGGGTTTGTTAAAAGATTACTTTCTTGCTTTTTCTAAGTGTGTAGTTTCCCTCCTTGTGTTGGTGTTTTCAAACTATTATCCTTTGTAGGGCTGGATTTATGGAAAGATACTGTATAAACTTGGTTTTGACATGCTATATATTGTTTTTGCCATCTATGGTAATAGAGAGTTTTGCTGGGTATAGTAGCCTGGGCTGGCATTTATGTTCTCTCGGGGTCTGTATGACATCTGCCTAGGATATTCTAGCTTTCATAGTCTCTGGTGAGAAGTCTGGTGTAGTTTTGATAGCTCTGCATTTATATGTTACTTGATCTTTTCCACTTACTGCTTTTAATATTCTCTTTTAGTGCATTTCGTGTTTTGATTATTATGTGATGGGAGAAATTTCTTTTCTGGCCCAGTCTATTTGGAGTTCTGTGGGCTTCCTATATGTTCATGGGCATCTCTTTCTTTAGGTTAGTGAAGTTTTCTTTTATAATTTTGTTGAAGATATTTACTGGCATTTGAGTTGGCAATTTTCCTTCCTTCTATACCTATTATTCTTAGGTTTGCTCTTCTCATTATGTTCTGGATTTCCTGGATGTTTTTGATTAGGAACTTTTTGCTTTTTGCATTTTTTAACTGTTGTGTCAATGTTTTCTACGGTATCTTCTGCACCTGAGATTCTCTCTTCTATTTCTTGTATTCTGTTGGTGATGTTTGCATCTATGACTCCTGTTCTCTTTCCTGGTTTTCTAACTCCAGGGTTGTCTCTCTTTGTGATTGCTTCATTGTTTCTATTTCCATTTTTTTTTTTTTTTTTTAGATCTTGTATGGTTTTGTTCATTTCCTTTGCCTGTTTGATTGGGTTTGCCTGTAATTCTTTAAGGGATTTTTGTTTCCTCTTTAAGGGCTTCTAGCTGTTTACCTGGGTTCTCCTGTATTTCTTTAAGGGAGTTATTTATATCCTTCTTAAAGTCCTCTATCACCATCATGAGAAGTGATTTTAGATCTGAATTTTGCTTTTTCCGGTATGATGGTGTATCCAGGACTTGTTATGGTGAGAGAATTGGGTTCTGATGGTGCTAAGGAGCCTTGGGTTTTTTTGCTTATGGTCTTATGCTTGTCTCCTGCAATCTGATTCTCTCTAGTGCTACCTGCCCTGGCTATATCTGACTGGAGGCTGTCCTTCATGTGATACAGGTTGTATCAGAACTCCTCAGAGTCAAGCTGTCTGTGATTGTGTGATTCTGTAATCCTGCGATCCTCAGATTCTAGGTGTATCCAAGCTCCTGGGAGTCAAGCTGCCCTTGGGACCCTGAGATCCTGGTGTGACTAAGCTCCTGGGATCCTGGGATCCTGGGATCCTGTGGAACTGGGCATGCTAGAGCACCTGGGAGTGGAGCTTTCTCTGGATGTTGTGGGACTGGCTGTGAAGTTGGCACCCGAAGTCTGCTGAGGGCACCTCTGATCCTATAATCCTGAGTGTGTTAGAGTGCCTGGGAGTGGGGCTTCCTCTGGGTGTTGTGGGACTGGATGTTGAGTTTGCGCCCAAGGTTGGCTCAGGGCACCAGCTGAAATCAGAAGGAACCTATGACACTGGTTGGGTGGAACTCCTGGGTGCCTGAGTCCCACTGGTCCCAGTTACTTCCAGTGTTGGGGCAGATGTTGTGTCCTCATCACCTCTGACCCTATGATCCTGGGCACGTGTTAGAGCACTTGGGACTAGAGCTTCCTCTAACTGTTGTGGGACTGGGTGAGGAGTTCGTGCCCAAGGTCTGCTCAGGGCACCAGCCCAGATAAGAAGCCTTTTTAGTTTTCTTTAAAGTAATCTTTGAAAAATATTTACTGACAAATTAAATTAAAATATTATTCTTAGGATTTTCAAAGTTCAAAATGAGAATTCTGTCACCATTTGAAACATTATAGGGATAAGATTTTCTATTTGAATAGTGTAAAATAAATGTTTGCTATTCTAGCATCTTAAAAATATATCACTTAGACAGGTTTGTGAGGGTTTGTTTTATTTACCAGAAATCTGTGTTTGTGTGGTGTTAGGTAGAGGCCAGTTTAGTATTCTTCCACATGAATAGTCAACTGGACATATATTATAGTGACCATTTATTACACAGAAGTCACTTTATTTGCAATTTAAAGACATTTATTTTACAGATAGGTTTTTTGATGAAATCTCTTCATTGTTTTTTCACCATTTCTCAATATGTAGTCCACATCTCTTCCTGTGGTCAGCACAAGCCCCTGGCTTCAGGTAACCACATAGTTCCCTGTTCTCAACAATCATCTGGACTCTGAAAGCTGAGCTCTAGGTGTCAGATCCCACTCACTTTCATATCCACATTTGATGTTTGGAGGGGCGGTCTTACTCTAAATTCCTCTTCAACCAAGAGCTCGTACTTTATCTATTGACTCTAATGCCCATGTTTCTGAAGCCAAGAAAAATCAGAGATTATCTTGATCATAAATTCTCTTTTTTCTTACAACACTGTATTTAGTAGTATAAGTACTGTGAGAAAGACTGGCAAGTGCTCCCAAAGCTTTCATTTCTGTGATGAACAGAGACCAGTGTTGGTAGCAAAGGAAATGGACGTGTCTCCTTCTCTTTCCTTAGTTAGAGCCAATCCTTAAAATTATCATGAAAATATTATTATTATTATAAAATCTATAAAGAAAGAAGGTATCATGGTTTTTCTGTGAAACAAGATAAATATTTTATAATGCTCAAAAGCTACCATTTTCAAATATCCCTAGAAACCAAATTTGCAAGTCAACATAAGAGATTGAACTAGAACTATGAATTACTGATTTTCACATCTGACATAATTCAAACTCAAAGTGAAAAATCCCTTTCTTTTGTCTTCCTTCTCTCTCCTTCAGCTCTGGAATTTCCTGTCTGACTACATTATAGCATTCATCTGTCACAAGAAGGTGAGGATGAACAAGACACGGATCATTGAGGTCATTCTACTGGGATTCCAGGTTGACCCCTCTCTGGAGATGCTCCTGTTTGGGCTGTTCTTGCTGTTCTACTGCCTCACGTTGATGGGAAATGGGATTATCCTGGGGCTTATCTGCCTGGATGTTAGGCTGCACACTCCCATGTACTTTTTCCTCTCACATCTGGCCATAGTTGACATGTCCTACGCCTCCAGCACTGCCCCTAAGATGCTGACAAATATGGTGATGCACCAAAAGAACATCTCATTTGCTTCATGCATACTTCAGACATTTTTGTATCTGGCTTTTGCAGTGACAGAGTGTTTGATTCTGGTAGTGATGTCATATGATCGCTTTGTAGCTATCTGTTACCCTTTGAAATACACACTGATCATGAGCTGGAGAGTATGCTCCATCCTGGCTGCCACTTGCTGGGTGTTTAGCTTCCTCTTGGCCTCACTCCATGTCACGCTCATTCTTCGACTCCCATTCTGTGGGCCACAAAAAGTCAACCATTTTTTCTGTCAAATCATGTCAGTATTCAGATTAGCCTGTGCAGACACAAGGCTCAACCAAGTCGTTCTTTTTGCAGGCTCTGTGATGGTCTTACTGGGGCCCCTGTGCTTGGTGTTAGTCTCCTATACTCGAATCCTGGTGGCCATTCTGGGAATCCACTCAAGGGAGGGTCGCAGAAAGGCCTTCTCCACCTGTTCTTCCCACCTCTGTGTGGTTGGGCTCTTTTTTGGCTGTGCTATCGCCATGTACATGGCCCCCAAATCCAAACATTCCCAAGAACAGAGAAAGATCCTGTCTTTGTTTTACAGCCTTTTCAACCCTATGCTCAACCCTCTGATCTACAGTTTGAGGAACACAGAGGTAAAAGGTGCCTTAAGAAGAGTTCTTTGGAAACAGAGATCACTGTGAGGCTGTTTAAAAATCTTCCATGTCAGGCTAGTCAGTGGTGGTACTCACCTTCAATCCCAGTACTCAGGAGGCAGAGGCAGGCAGATCTGAATTTGAAGCTAGCCTGGTCCACAGAGTGTGTGTACAGACAGTCAAGGAGTCAAAGCTATACAAAGAAACACAAACATCAGAGGCATGTAAGTCCTTTTAAGTCCTTTTAAGACTATGATAAACATGTACACTCAAACTCCTGTTCTTCTGCCACAGACCACCCCAGTCAGGTATGGTGGTCCCTGGAATGAAGGTCCTCGAAGCTAGGTGGGTAAGGATTCGCTGGTGACAAACAGAAACAAACAGTGGCAGTTTGAATCTGAGTGGATTTTGCAGGTCTCAAGCAGGGGATTTTATACATTAAAAAACCAAACATTACATCTCTTAGAAACTATCCAGTGAAACTATCACAAATACCAACAAAAATCATTTGGCACAGAAAAGCACAAAAATCATCCAATCATTACAACTCTGAAACTATGTATTCAGTGACTCACAAACAGAACAGGTAACATCATTATAAATCATCAAAATATAACAATTCTAAAAGGATGTATTCAGTGGGGGCTGTTGTCCAAAGCTAGTGGCATATTTCTAGGAGCAGATTAATAAATCTTTAACAGTGCTCTTAACTGCTGAACTAAATCTCTAGCCCCATGGTCAATTATTATTTAACATCTAGTGTCTGATTGTTTTATAAATCTTCAATATGTAAGTTTAAACTACTTTAATTTTTTAATTGAGGCTTTCTTTACCATATACTAAGACCCACCTCCCATGACACACGTGTAACCATATAAAATTTTATTGTTTGGGAAAATCATAATAGTTTTGTAAAGCATTGGTTTCCCTGGGGATAAGGTCATGTTAGTGGCCCCATATCTAGGGATGGTTTCTTACTCATTATTCTTGCTTAAGATGTTGGCCTAGGCTACCAGAAACATGTAAATAAGAAAAGGAATAAGAGAAAACAAAACAGATAGATTGCCATGAGAACTACAGCTCAATATTTTTCTCCAGCGAAGAGTTCCACAAAAGGTTCCAGGAGGACTTCCCCTTTTGAGGTCAATCACCTCAGTCTGTGGAACTTGTCACACAGATCCTACTAGAGGTGGTGTGACATTATTCCTTGATTTCACTTTTCCCAGCCACTCTAATGAGTATAGTTTAAAAAGACAGGAAGAAAAAAGAAAACCTGTGAGCAAGCACACACTTGAGAACAAAGAAAAGTTGTAGTTATCTACAAATTATGTGATTGTACAATTATAATAAATCTGAAAGTATCTTCTGATAATTTGCCAATATATATAAAAAATTAACAAAGTCACTTAATATGAAATTGAGGTCACTCCTTAGAACTTGATGCTGACAGCCTGTTGCTGGACATCACATAGTTATGCCATAGAACACAGAAAACCATGCTGGTGCTCACCTTCAAGCTTCATCCTTAGTGGGTGGTTTTCATAGTACTGGAAGGTGCTATGCATGATAATGAAGGATAAAAATGTTTATCAATCTCATCAGGATATGAACCTTGAAAGTTTCAGAAATACCAGACTGATTGGTGGCAAGTAATTTTTTGATAGGAAAAAGGAAACATTTTTTTTTATTGGATTTAAGGCCAAATATGAAATCATGCTTGGGAACTATGATCAGAGAATACTGTAGCCACAGCCATGGTTTTTTTTTTTTTTTTTTTTGCCAAAAGAAAAAAAATCCATACCTGATGGGGCCATCAAGACCAAGAACCTTTGGCTCTATACAGCATAAGCCTTGAGGAAACCCTACCATTCTTATTCTATTAAATGGACATAGTATTTTACAACTTTGTCTTATTGCTATACCCATAGAACAGTCCCATTGCTCAATGTTCATCAAAGTTTCTTCTTGAAGAAGACAGTGATTATCACAGAGACTCACAATTGATTGATGTACAGAGAATAAGAGAATGTAGGATTCTTAGTCCTAAGTCTCATATCTATATTAGAACCTTTGCATAGAAAAGAAATCATGTGAAAGTATAGGTAGGAATCATACATGACAGGGGTGTGGATGACTGTTAGGGAACAGTGTTTTCTGGCAAAGCCACTGAGTTGTATACAGGAGTTAACAGCTGTAAGACAGAATGTAGATGATCTTGGAAGACAAGTAAAAAAAAAATAGATAGATAGATAGATAGATAGATAGATAGATAGATAGATAGATAGATAGATAGATACTATCATGGAGAGAGAATATGGGAGCTAACTAGCTAGATAGGGATCTATTTGCAGTTAATAGCAGCTGGGAGACAGAGTCAATTTTCTTTATGGTAAGTTGACCACCAAACAGTAAAGGACTCACAGCCTCACAGATATATGAGCAATACATAATGTACTACCCACATTTGGATGGATAGGGAAGGGGGAATAAATCTGGGGGAGTGGAAAAAAGTGGGACATTTGATCAAAAGGCATTGTAAAAAATTCTCAAAAAACTAATAAAAATGAGACTCTTGCAGTGAAATGAATTTGCTATATATGACAAAGAACAAAGAAAAAAATGACAAAGAACAAAATGTGAGTGCTTCTTCATTCTAGTCTTGTTCATACAATTAATGAAAATTAATGCTTATAAACCCCACAATGAAGAACAATTTAATGCATTTCTTCTTCTTGGCTATCTCCTTTTCTGTTGCCATATTTTAATACAATACAGTGAGGCTTAGAACAAGAGACTGTATTTCCTAATACACACCACTCAGGAACACATGCAGAAAGGAGGTCTGACAAATCTTTACATGGCTTTTAGTTACTGCCAGGATCTGGTTTACTATCACTGCAAAGTTACCATGTCGTGGAAGAACACAAGAATGAGTCCTTGAAGATTTTTTCTCTGAGTTGCTGAAGATGTTCTTTAGTAGCTATCTGGATGGAAACTCAAAGAAAACATGTCAGATACACAGTTATTAACCATTTCTCACTCAGGACAAAATTATCTTTTTATTCTCTGAAACCTAAGATAAATAAGGAAATGTCCACCATTCGCTGTGTATCTCTATCTTTGTTGGATTCACAGTTGAGTTTATTGGTGTGTCTATTGTGTATGTGTTAGTTTGTGTGTGTGTGTGTGTGTTATGTTTGTGTCATGAGTGTGTGTATTGTGACTGTGTGTTGTGAGTATGTGGATGTGTTTTCACTGTTGGTGGCTATCACTGTGGACTTGTTTTTTCATTGTCTTTGCTATAAAAATTTTAAAAGTACAATTGATGCTGGCATACATATTGTTTAGATTGATTTATATGTGATAAAAATTATTTCACTAAGAATCTTCATGCCCCTATTTATGTCTGACTCTTGCTTATCAAAAATATATGTAAGATCTTGAACTTTAAGATATAAAATCACTTGTGTATACATGTCATCAAAGTTGAAATGAAACTGTCCAGGAAACTAAAGAGCCCTAATTGAAGTATCTCCCCCTACCCTGAAAAGATAGGGTCTTATTATGTAGCTCTGGCTGTCCCGGAACTCACTTTTTAGATCAGGCTAACAACTCACAGTGACCTGCCTCCAAAGAGCTAGGGTTAAAGGCATGTGCCACTGTGCCCTTCTATTCTGCCTGAAAAATGAGGCCTAATTTTAAGAGAGAAGGAAAAGAAAGGTATGAAGGAACAGTTTGCTCAAACTCCCTTATAAGTTGCATGAAATCGTCCTTAGAAAGCTTAGCACATACCATGTACAATGAACATAGCCCAATAAAAAGACTTATGTGAGAAGACAGGTTAATCTAATTGTGAATTCACATGAATAAAGCAATGTTATTAGGTTGCTTGCACTTTGACTGGTGAACTGTCTGAATGGCTGTGCTTGATGTAGCAGGGACCCAGCCATATCCCAGATAATGAACCTTTACAGACATAGAATAGCTGTGCCTCTGGAAGGCTCAGGAATGCCTTGTTGGACTCTTTCCACTTGAGTCAGCAGAGCATTACTTCTCTGTATCTACACCTGTGGTTCTTACCCCCCCCCCCCCCGCAATGCTGTGACTTTTAATATAGTCCCTCATATTGTGGTGATCCACAACCATAAAATTATTTTGTTGCTACTTAGTAATTGTAGTTCTGATACTGTTGTGAATCATAAAGTAAACATATGTTATGCAGAATATCTAATATGTGACCCTGTATGTCAGTCACTTGACTCCTAACAGGGTCAGACACACAAGTTGAGAACTGTTGTTCTAAAACATTTGCAACTTCTGTTCTGTCACTAAATTTATGCTGTGCAGTAAGTTAAACAGATTCTCACATTATACATCTGCCAAGTAGAAGTTAAATATCAATTTTTGCTCCCTGTATTGTGCTTATATGAATCTAACCATTAATATTAAGCCAAAAATGCATTATTATGTGGAAATAAAATCGACCTTACTACATGTGAGTTACTGCTGGTTATTTTACTGGTATAGTCTGCTTCTATATATGGGAGTTCTAGCGAAATATCTACATAAGACCTTGGGAGTTAATTCAAGACAACCATCAACTGATAAAAACAAAATGATTAAAGATGTATCAGTCAGCATAAATACACTCATGTTCACAAACAGTGGTCTAATGTCCCTTTCACAAGCAATATAACCGTACTTAGATGAAAGGTGACCATTAACAGGCACATTGGTGAATTTCAGAAATATAAGCAGAAGGAAATCACAAAAGCAAAACATGTTCCCAGGTCTAAAACTGTCTAGACAAAGAAGAAGGCTTCACAGACCGACATGGAGATCAAGACTAAACTTTTCTGCAGAAAGCAAACTCCTAAAGTCATGAGAGTGACATTCCCTATTGGTTCAGAATTTACATTTCTCATACTCTTTTTATTCCTGTTTGTTTTCATTTCTAATATGAAATCATCAGAAGCTACATCTCATACAAAAAACTTAAAAGATGCTAAAAATGTATTTCCCTGCTTGAAAAAGATCAAGTTTTTTGACCTATGCCAATTCTGGACTCTTCTGAGCTGCTCCCCTTATTAAAAATCACAGGGAGTCAATACAATGTCCAACCTGATTTAAGATCCATTTCTATTGTCAGTCAGTAGAAAATCTTGACCATTGTGGCCACCAGATTGACTCAGAAAAGATTTACTTCTCTTTTATAAAAATAAATGTAATTGATGTTTCCTGTCCATTTTTTTAATATAGGCTAGCTTTTTTAATCATGCAGATTATTTTCTACTCGAAGCTTACAGTAGAACTCAGATGGGATCTTAAAATTAAAACATAGTAAAAATTACTCATACAATTAGCAGAAATAATGTGAACTTTCAATTACATAGTATGTTATAGATTTTTTCCAAAATAGTGATGCTCAATTTTTCAGCTTAATATTTCATGTTTATTAGGAAAAAAGGGAAAACTTATTTAAAATATAAGTCCCAGAATAATCTTATACTGTAGAGAAAACTTAATATAAAGAGAAACATATTTTATTGACAATCTTGTTCACATATTTAATAAGATCAAAATTAGGATATAAATATTCTGGTATTTTATACTATATGTCACATCACATGTACACATGTGCTGATTACATGTAGATAATTGCACATTATTTTTTCCTTTATTATTATTATTAATCATTCTATTTGTTTACAACTCAAATGATATTCCACTTCCCAGTTACCCCTCCTCCACAACCTCTCCCACATCTTCCCTCTCCCCTCCCTTTTGCCTGTATGAGAGTGTCCCCACTCACCCACACTCTCCTGCTTCACCACTCCAGCATCCCCGTACTCTGGGGCATCAAACCTCACTGGAACCAATGGCCTCCCCTCCCGTTGCAGTCAGGCAAGGCCATTCTGTGATATATATATATATATATATATATATATATATATATATATATATATATATATATATGCATAAACAAAATATACATTCTCTGAGTTGATTTGCAGCCTCTCCTCCATTCTTCTCAGTAAACCCCCTCACCTCTCCCACATTTACATAATAAAGTTTTACTCAGGTCTTAGGAGGAAAAGATTTCATAAAATTTATAGGCAAATGGATGAAACAAACAAACAAACAGAAATCATCCTGAGCAAAGCAGCCCAGACACAGAAAGACAGATATCAACTGTAGGCCCTTGATCCTGTGAAGGCTCAATGCCCCAGTGTAGGAGAATTTTAGGGTGGGGAGGTGGGTGGGAAAACACCATCATAGAAGCAGGGGGAGTGAGAGGGGTTAGGAAGTTTCTTGGGGGAAAACAGGAACGGTGATAATTTTTGAAATGTAAATAAAGAAAATATCCAATAAAATTTTTAAAAAAATAATAAAGAAAAAAGAAAGGAAGAAAAACAAAATATTACATACTTGTGAAAATAGAATATTAAAAATAAGAAATTTGGAAACAAAAATACCAAGATGTAAGAAAATATTTATTCCTTATTAAATAAAATATACAATATAAATAACTAATATCCAATATATACAAAGAACTCAAGAAGTTAGATTCCAGAGGAACAAAAAACTCTATTAAAAATGGGGTACAGAGCTGAATAAAGAATTATCAGCCAGGCAGTGGTGACACACGTCTTTAATTCCAGCACTCGGGAGGCAGAGGCAGGCAAATTTCTGAGTTCGAGGCCAGCCTGGTCTACAAAGTGAGTTCCAGGACAGCCAGGGCTATACAGAGAAACCCTGTCTAGAAAAACAAAAACAGGGGCTGGTGAGATGGCTCAGTGGTTAAGATCGCCGACTGCTCTTCCAAAGGTCCTGAGTTCAAATCCCAGCAACCACATGGTGGCTCACAACCATCCATAACGAAATCTGATGCCCTCTTCTGGAGTGTCTGAAGACAGCTACAGTGTACTTACATATAATAAATAAATGAATCTTTAAAAAAAAAAGAAAGAAAAACAAAAACAAACAAAAAAATTATCAACTGAGGAATCTCAAATAGCAGAGAAGCAACTAAAGAAATGTCCAACATCCTTAGTCTTCAGTGAAATGAAAATCAAAACAATCCTGGGATTCCACCTCACACCAGTCAGAACGGTTAAAATCAAAAACTCAGGTGACAGCAGATACTGGCGAGGATGTGGACAAAAAGGAACAGTCTTCCATTGTTGGGGGGATTGCACAGTGGTACAACCACTCTGGAAATCAGTTTGCTGAATTTTTAGGAAATTAGACATTGTATTATCTGAGGACCCAGCTATTCCACTCCTGGAAATATACCCAGAAGATGCTCCATCATGTAATAAGAACACATGTTCCTCTATGTTCATAGCAGCCTTATTTATAATAGCCAGGAGCTGGAAAGAACCTAGATGTCCTTCAACAGAGGAATGGATACAGAGACAAAGTTTGGAGCTGAGACGAAAGGATGCACCATCTAGAGACTGCCATACCCTGGGATCCATCCAATAAACAGCCTCCAAACGCTGACACCATTGCATACACTAGCAAGATTTTGCTGAATGGACCCTGATATAGCTGTCTCTTGTGAGGCTATGCTGGGGCCTAGCAAACACAGTAGATGCTCACAGTCAGCTATTGGATGAATCACAGGGCCCCCAATGGAGGAGCTAGAGAAAGTACCCAAGGAGCTAAAGGGATCTGCAACCCTATAGGTGGAACAACATTATGAACTAACCAGTATACCCCAGAGCTTGTGTCTCTAGCTGCATATGTATCAGAAGATGGCCTAGTTGGCCATCAGTGGAAAGAGCGGCCCATTGGTCTTGCAAACTATATATCTCAGTACAGAGGAACGCCAGAGCCAAGCAGTGGGAGTGGGTGGGTAGGGGAGTGGAGGGGGGCGGAGGCTATGGGGGACTTTTGGGATAGCATTGGAAAAGTAAATGAAGAAAATACCTAATTAAAATAAAATTAAAATAAGAATTCCCTAAAAATAAAAAATAAAAAAATGCTGTCTCTTTTCTACTCGATGGTTTTAGCTCCCTTGTCAAAGATCAAGTGACCATAGGTGTGTGGGTTCATTTATGGGTCTTCAATTCTATTCCATTGATCTACCTGTCTGTTGCTGTACCAGTACCACACAGTTTTTTATCACAATTGCTCTATAGTACAGCTTGAGGTCAGGCATGGTGATTCCATTAGAGGTTCTTTTATTGTTGAGAAGAGTTTTTGCTATCCTGGATTTATTATTATTACAGATGAATTTTCAAATTACCCCTCTAATTCATTGAAGAATTGAGTTGGAATTTTGATGGGGATTGCATTGAATCTGTAGATTGCTTTTGGCCAGATAGCCATTTTTAATATATTAATCCTGCCAATCCACGAGCATGGGATATCTTTCCATCTTTTGAGATCTTCTTTAATTTCTTTGTTCAAAGACTTAAAGTTCTTATCATACAGATCTTTCACTTCCTTAGTTAGAGTCACACAAAGGCATTTTAAATTATTTGTGACTATTGTGAAGGGTATTGTTTCCCTAATTTCTTTCTCAGCCTGTGTATTCTTTGTACAGAGAAAGGCCATTGATTTGTTTGAGTTAATTTATATCCAGCTACTGCACTGAAGCTGTTTATCAGATTTAGGTTTACTTTTCTGGAATTTTTAGGATCACTTATATATGCTATCATATCATCTGCAAATAGTGATGTTTTGACTTCTTTCTTTCCAATTTGTATGCCCTTGACCTCCTTTTGTTGTCTAATTGCTCTGGCTAGGAGTACTATATTGAAGAGGTCAGGAAAAAGTGTGCAGCCAATGAAAAGGGAGACATAAGAACAGAACCTGATGAAATCCAAAGCACCATCTGATTCTACTACAAAGGGCCTACAAACAATTCTACTACAAACAAAACTGGACAACCTGAATGAAAGGGACAAATCACTAGACAGATAGCAGGTACCAAAGTTAAATCAGGATCTGATTAACAACCTAAACAGTCCAATATCCCCAAAGAAATAGAGGCAGTCATTAATAGTCTGCCAACCAAAAGAAGTCCAGAACCAGATGGGTTTAGTGCAGAGTTCTATAAGACCTTCAAAGAAGACTTAATTCCAGTTCTCCTCAAACTATTGCACAAAAGAGAAACAAAAGATACTCCACCCTACTCATTCTATGAAGGCACAATTACTCTGACCTAAACCACAGAAAGACCCAAAAAAGATAGAGAACTTCAAACCAATTTCCCTTATGAATATCATTGTAAAAGTACTCAATAAAATTCTCGCTAACCTAATCCAAAAACAAATCAAAACAACCATCCATCATGATCAAGTATGCTTCATACCAGGGAATCAGGGATGGTTTAATATATGGAAATCCATCAATGTAATCCACTATATAAACAAACTCAAAGACAAAATCCACATGATCATTTCGTTAGATGCTGAGAAAACATTTGACAAAATACAACACCCATTCATGATAAAAGTCTTGGAAAGATCAGGAATTCAAGGTCCATACCTAAACATAGTAAAAGCAATACACAGCAAACCAGCAGCCAACATCAAAGTAAATGGAGAGAAGCTCAAAGCAATCCCACTAAAATCAGGGACCAGAGTCAGTTTTTCTTTATGGTGAGTTGACCAGCCAAAAGTAAAGGACTCACATCCAAGCATATATGAGCAGTACATAATGTACTTGGTGGGTTAAAATAATAGAAGACTCTACACAAATTTGGATGGGTTGGAAAGAGGTGAAAAATCTAGGGGGAGTAGAAAAAGTGGGACATTTGAGAAAAATGCATTTTAAGGTAGTGTCAAAAAATTACTAAAAATGAGACTTTTGCAGTGAATTAAATTTTGTATATATGATATCTAAAAAATGACAAAGAACAAAATGAGAGTTCTCTATCCTAACCTGATTCTTCCATCAGAAAGGAGCTTTTCCTAGAAGCTCCCCTCTCAGCAGAGCTCTTTTTGAATTCCATTGCCTAAAACAAAATAGAATGACAGTCTCTCACCCTAAATCACTTACCATCAAAGAAAATGAAAGCAAATAATTGGCATGGCTCTACCATGGCTTAAAACTCCTTTTTTCAGGCTCAGAGGAAACATTTCTTTGATGACTACCTTACCCCTTTAGAAAATGAGTATAGGAGCAGTAAGAAGGTAGATGACCAGAGTGCAGACAGATGATCCATCAGCCTGTTAGTCCAAATAAGCCTTATTAAATCTTGAAAAGAAGTAGCACCTTTAAGTGGGCAAACTTTCCCTTCCCTCAGTCATAGGGGCTGAATCAACAATCTCATGACAGGACACAATGGAACTATGGAGATGACTCTAATCTTAAAAGTGCTTGGTGCTTAAAAACATACAGTGCTCTTTTGGAAGACCAGAGTTCACTTCTCAACACCCAACTCAAGTAGCTCATGGTTGCCTGTAATTCCAGCTCAAGGTGATCATGGACTGGTTTTAGCTTTCACAGGCACCGGAACTCAAGAGAATAGGCATTGTTTTTAAATCTCTGAAAATAGAAAAGTCACAGAGACAGATGAGTGTGGGGACTCACACTTGTAATCTGGAGGCCTAGCAAAGGAGGATTACTGCAAATTTGAGGGAAGTCTTGGCTGTAACAAAAAGAGCCTATTTAAAAAAATAACAGCAAAAAGCGAAACACAATGTTTTGAATTGTAATGGCTGCCATCTCTGATTTAATGAAAGAAAGCTTTAATCAAGTCTATCTCTTTTAAATTTTACTCAGACTTTAAAATGGACTATGAATTAGAAAAATTTAATTAGAGCAAATGTTTTTTCTCTGCTGTATTTATATACATATGTAGTTTCAAAATAACATGAGAAGTATCAAACTGTTCTTTAAAAAAAACATAAACTATCAATTTCTGCCACATGTCTGATATTTCTTGAGTGTCATGGAGATTTCTGGAATTCAGTTAGCCAAATACATGAGTGATCTGTTTAGTTGCATAATTTACTGTCAAATGTGGAAAATATGCTTTATATACCACAAAGGAAAATTGTTTTCCAAAAATATTGTTGGTTTGCCTATCTTTTAGCTGAATGTACTATTAAGTCTGTGTTTGGAGTGTTCTAAGTTATTAAGTTTCAGTCTTGATATCTATTTCCTGGTATAGAGATGTCAAAAAATCTTTAGGTATTTTGCTATACTGTGATGACTATCAACCTGACTGGATTGAAAGATGCATAGAACACTAAAGAAGCACACTTCTGGAGGGGTCTGAAGGGTGTCCTTTCTAGACATAACTAGATCATGAGGGTCTAACCTTAGCAATGTGTTGATACCTTGATATGGTCACGTGATAGCATGACTGCAGGTGGTGAAGATTAGGTGGGAGGGCAACTAGAGGATGTAGGTCACTAGAGATTCATTCTGGAGGGTGTATCTGTTCACTCTCTGATTCCTATTTCCATAATAATAAAGTTCTCCTCCACCATACTTCTCTTGACACAAAGAACCTTAAATGAAACCTTTATCATTCTGTAGGATATTTAGTCACAGCAATGCAAAAGTAACTGCTGTAATACTTCCTAGAATTCTCTCATGTGTACATATTAAGAGGCCATTATATAGGTCTTTTCCTAAATGTGGGTAGGTACAATGAGTATGCTAATGGAGAGCTGAATCTTGGGAAAGAAATAATGAGAAGCACAGCTTTCCTGCTAAGAGTGGAATATGGACAAAGAGAATCAATCTCCTTCTGTCATTTGTACACTGGCTTATCTTCATCATGTATACTGTGCCTAACCCTTCTTGGTCTTTGTCAGGAATTCTACAGATGGCCAGTGTGAATAACTCAACACAGTAGCAAAGCAAGGCTGCACTGTGGCCTCATTGCAAATCTCACCTGTAGATAGGTAAATTCTGGAAATCGTTGATGCTGTAGGGAGCCTCCTGACCTTGACATCCATTAGTGTATAACAGATCAGCCTTGGGAACCATGATCAGTGAATACTCTAACCACAGTCATGGTTTCTATCAGAAATGTTCTACAGGCTTGTGTTGTGAATATTTGTTCTCTAAATGGTGGGATTACTTGGATAGATTGTTGTAATTGTTTTGATTTGATTTAGTTTTTGTTTTGTTTTGTTTTGTTTTGTTTTTCCAGACATAGTTTTTCTGTATACTCCTGACTTTCCTGGAACTTGCACTGTAGACCAGGCTGCCTCTGCTTTCCAAATGCTGGAATTAAAGGCTTACACCTCGTAAAATATATTTTTTCTTTTCTTTTCTTTTCTTTTCTTTTCTTTTCTTTTCTTTTCTTTTCTTTTCTTTTCTTTTCTTTTCTTTTCCTGTTCTTTCCTTCCCTTCCCTTTCTGTCTTCCTTCCTTCCTTCCTTCCTTCCTTCCTTCCTTCCTTTCTTCCTTCCTTCCTTCCTTTCTTTTCGTCCTTCTTTTCTTTCTTTCTTTCTTTCTTTCTTTCTTTCTTTCTTTCTTTCTTTCTTTCTTTCTTTCTTTCTTTCTTTCTTCCTGTTTGTTTGTCTGTCTATCTGTCTGTCTGTCTTCATTTCTTTCTTTCTTCTGGATATCTCTGTATAGTCCAGCTGTCCTGGAAACTGTAGAAACTCTAGGAATTGGGACTACATGATGGAAGTATATTGTGGAGGGCAAGCACTTGAAAGCCTCTGGTCAAAGCACACTGTTGCATGGTCTGTCACAACATGAGGAGTTATTGCTGAAAGCCTGTATCCCCAGCTGGACTGCCAACATCATCCATCTCCTGTCATCATGTTTACTTGCTATGCCTTTGTTTTACACAACATCTTACAAAATTTCATTTGGTTTCAGATCCATAAAAACAGACCTGTAAATAGGAAAGGCAGCTCTTAGCATTGCAGAGTCTCCATTGTTGTTTATAATGTTTTATTGTTTTCAAATATTCCACTGAAATGCCAGATGGTGAGTGTACTTCCAAAATAAAAATAAAAATAAAAAATGATTCAACACCTACAAAGGAAGTATTTTTGAGTCAGATATAACCAACACTAGGAGCAAATATAAGCCTAGCTATAAGTGTAGTAATTAATGATAGTGAGCAAACATATTTTAAAAGATTTATTTATATGTGTACACTTTTACTGTCATCAGACACACCAGAAGAGGGCAACAGATCCTATTACCGAAGATTATGAGCCATCATGTGGCTGCTGACATTTGAAATCAGGACCTGTGAAAAAGCAGTCATGGCTCTTAGCCCCTGAGCTATCTCTCCATCCCCATCAGCAAACATTTTTATTTCAAAACTGATCTTCACTTATAAAAAATTGTAATGAGTAACAGAGTTATTTGTGCTTTGGGATATTTATTCTCACTAAAATATAAAATATTAATCAACACCTTAGACCCACAAATTCTAAAACATCTTCAATAACTCTAATTGTTCAAATTATTTCAAAGATTGGAAGCAAAAATGGATTTTATATCCATGGAAAGTTGTTCTAAGTTTCACAAAAAGTATATTGTCTTCAATAGGAGAAATGCAAGTGTGTAACTCATTAATATCTGAAATAATAAGAATAAATTTTCCTTGGCTTTATATAGTTATTAGTGTGTGTGCTCTTCTCAATTTCTTTTCTTTGTAGGCAAAGGAACGACAACAATGACAACAACCACAACAAGAACAACAACAAAAACAATTACTGAAAATACAGAATAGCTTAAGTAGAAACCTGAAGCACACCAACCACACAGGCTTTGGTCTGCAGACAGAGCCTTTTGAGTTGGGATCACTGAGGAGGGCTGTATGGAAGTTTTGAAGAATTAGTACTGTGTTTAAGTCAAATGATAAAAACAAGGTAAATTTGACCCGAAACAATGTGAAATACTAGGAGCAATCTAAGAATAGTACTTCAATTAGAAGAGAGTTGTATCTAGGACCAAAACAAGGAGAGCGAAGGGAAAAGTTGCCAACCTCACAGATAACACAGAGAGAAGCAACGTCAGTTATTCTCCTTTTTAATACACACTGAATTGTTATGAAGTCCTCCTTCTACTGTTGTTCAAGAAGCATAAATACAAATTAATATTGTGCATTTAGAAAGAAGGCATTAGAAGTACTATCTATATTGCCATCAGGCAATCTAGTTTCAGAGTCATGTCCAGGGGACAAAAGAGATCTACTGACCAAAAAGCAATAGAAATGCCAGGTGACAAGTGGTACGGTTCTCTGGGTCATTCTTTCCTGTGAACAATGGAGTGTAGAATTGACTCTTCTTACCTATGTATTAGATTAAATTATTCTAAATTGTATTTTGTAGCATGGGACTTATTTTTGAATGAGAGAAGTATTAATGTAGTTTCTTTCCATAGTTAGAGTTATGGTTTTGCCTTCTAGCTAGAGAATATGCAGAACTTAGAAGCATCTTTCCCATTTTCCTGATTACTTATTCCTTCTTTTCCATGTTTTACACAAGTGTCATAATGCTACAACTATGATATGTCAGGTGAAACCATGTCAAGTCAAAAATTCTTTAAGATAAAAACTATCAGGTTAAAATTTTAAGCAAATAAACATTCTTTCAATATAGATATTTTTAAAGTAAAACAAGCTAAGCCAACAAAAGATTGGACTTGCTCATTGAGTCTTTACCAGCCCTCACAATCACTGGTTACAAAAATGCCTTTGTAACTAAACTTTCAACTATGTACAGAGTAAAATCAGAGTTAAAGTTCCTTTGGGAAACAAGGATCTCTATCCTTAGATACCTAGAAGTATGCCTCATGTTTTGACTATAGCTGAGGTATTTAAAAAAAATGAAATTATTCTATAAAAGTACTAGCTGACAACAAGAATATCATTAAAATTAAAGGTAAAAGAACAAAGTTTTGAGAGATGATAGATAGATAGATAGATAGATAGATAGATAGATAGATAGATAGATAGATAGATAGGAAGGAAGGAAAAGAGAAGGGATAGGGAGGAGGAGAAAAAAGAGGAAAGATAAGACAAATTTAAAATAGCCACAATGTAATCTGTGATGCAAAATAAAAAAAATAAAAAATTTTAAAAACACTAAAGCAGACTTTTTCCTCTAGCTAAAGGCAGAGTGCATGATGGGTATGTGTAGCTGTGATGCACTCACAATATAGACCCGTGTCTATTTTCTCTTCTGTTTGCCTTGCTTGAGATTTGTGTAGACATTGGGATCTTAGGAAGAGTTTAGTCTATCTTTTTTTTTTTTAGACTCACAAGAAAATCTTACTTTACCTGTTTTCCTTGTTTTATTCTTTTCGTATGTGTTAGATGTTTATACTCTAACCACTTGTGCTTCATAATTACCCCACATCTTCCTACTTTGCTATTTGAAACTCTTCTACTGGTAGTTTTTACTTAGTAATCTTATTTTCTGGACAGTATGGTCTGCTATTAAATCAATCAGTACTTACTAAATTCAAATTTCCTGTGTGGATGCATTACAGAACCATTTAATTAATTATAAAGGCTGAGGCTTTATTAATATATTACATCATTTTCAACTGCTCTATATTTCTATCTATTTTACTTACCATATCAATCACAGTTGTATTGAAAAATTTTTTGGACTCTTACTGTTTTGTTCTGTTTATTCTTATACCAACTGATTCTTGCTTAGTTTGGCCATTCAGTCTACAAAAACCACAGTGGACCTGAAGACTTTCTGGCCACCAGAACCCCAGACTATAGGCCAAAATCTTTCATAACTTCACATTTTTTGAATGTTATATAGTAAGGATTTTCTATTTTAATGTTTCATATTTGAAAGCAATTATAATTGAAGCAGATCACTGACATATGTAGCACATAAATTTTATTTGTGGAATGCATTCTTACTAAACTCCTCCATCCATTATGCAACAAGATTGTAATTCCAATTCCCTCAGCACATTGAAGTTCTAATCCACACCTCAGCCTTACCTTATTTTTACCCAGATCAGCTCCACAAGTACTGTTGTTGGCTCTCTCTTCAAGAGTCATGGCATCTTAAAAATGGGCACAGACCAGAGAGAATGACTGATGCAAACATTGGATACCTTTCTTGTATATGTTCATCTTCTTCACTGTATTCCAGAGTCCCACTTCCTGATAGGTCCTAAATTACATCTGCTGATGATTTTGCTCAAGAAACTTACAGCTTGCTCTTTGACATCTCTTTTTGACTGCTGCATGAATAAAATACTTCTTGGTAGAAATCCTACTGCAATGTGAGACATATGTCTTATTTTCTTTTCTAAAAGAGCATAGTACTGTTCCATCTATTTCCCATAATTGAACATTGATTTATACATTTCTTTCAGTTTTATAATTACCCACAGTGTGTGGAGAAAAATGATCCTAAGTATTGTGAGTCCTTGTTGTATAATGGGCTTAGGCATGCTGCCCACAGTACTGGGTTTGATATAGACATTTTTATGCAACCATATAATGGACTGTGCCTATGTTCCCCCATAGTCTTCTAAAATCTCCTTTTATTTCTCTGCCCCAAGGCATTAGTCAGTCTTCCTTTTTCTCCAAATTTCATTTCAACTTTAACATTATGATAAACACATAATTTTATATATTGTTTGTATTATACATTATATATACTTTATTTTCTATATAGAATGTGCATATATATACATATATATATGTATATTCCATATCTAAAATTAACAGAATATATGATATTCCTCTTTCTAAATCTGACTTACTTCACTTAATCTGATTCCAGTTCTATCTAGTTCCTTACAATAACATAATTACATTCTTCTTTATAACTGAACGAAATTTCATTGTTCATATACACTACATCTTCCATGGTTCCATAACCCCTCTATTGTGGATAGTGCTGTAAAAAACACTGATGTACAAAGATCTCTGTGATATGCTGACTTAGAGTCTTTTGGGAAAATACTCATAAATGTGTATCTGAGTCATATGGTAGACTGGTTATTATTATTATTATTATTATTAATTATTATGATTATTTTTATATTTGTACTATTTAAAACAATTTTTGAATTTAAATATATTTTATCATATTCCTCCCCTCCTCCAAGTCCATTCATATCCTCCCCTTTCCCCTATCCATCCAACTTTCTTCTCAACAAACAACAAAACCACAAAAAATAAATAAATAAAACCACTGCCCCCAAAAGAATAAGCAAAAGGACAAAGAAAAAAAAACAAACAATCAAAAAAGAAAAAAAAAAAAAAACATCAAACGGTAACTAAACAAGCACATAAAAACGTTGTGGATCTTACAGCACAAGCCATTGCTGTTCTATTCAGGAATTTTTCCCCTGTACCCATATTTTCGAGAATTTTCCCTACTTTATCCTCTATAAGTTTCAATGTCTCTGGTTTTAATGGCTTGTGCTATAAGATCGAGAATCGATAAATGGGACCTCATAAAGTTGCAAAGCTTCTGCAAGGCAAAAGACACCGTCAATAAGACAAAAAGTCCACCATCAGAGTGGGAAAGGATCTTTACCTATCCTAAATCAGAAAGGGGACTAATATCCAATATATATAAAGAACTCAAGAAGGTGGACTCCAGAAAATCAAATAACCCCACTAAAAAATGGGGCTCAGAGATGAGCAAAGAATTCTCACCCAAGGAATACCAAATGGCAGAGAAGCACCTAAAAAAATGTTCAACATCCTTAATCATCAGGGAAATGCAAATCAAAACAACTCTGAGATTCCACCTCACACCAGTCAGAATGGCTAAGATCAAAAATTCAGGTGACAGCAGATGCTGGCGAGGATGTAGAGAAAGAGGAACACTCCTCCATTGTTGGTGGGATTGCAAGCTTGTACAACCACTCTGGAAGTCAGTCTGGCTGCTCCTCAGAAAATTGGACATAGTACTACCGGAGGATCCTGCAATACCTCTTCTGGGCATATATCCAGAAGATGTTCCAACCAGTAAGAAGGACACATGCTCCACTATGTTCATAGCAGCCTTATTTATAATAGCCAGAAGCTGGAAAGAACCCACATGCCCAACAACAGAGGAATGGATACAGAAAATGTGGTACATTTACACAATGGAGTACTACTCAGCCATTAAAAAGAATGAATTTATGAAATTCCTAGGCAAACAGATGGACATGGAGGGCAACATCCTGAGTGAGGTAACCCAATGACAAAAGAACTCACACAATATGTACTCACTGATAAGTGGATATTAGCCCAGAAACTTAGGATACCCAAGATATAAGATACAATTAGCTAAACGCATGAAACTCAAGAAGAAAGAAGACCAAAGTGTGGACACTTTGCCCCTTCTTAGAATTGGGAACAAAACACCCATGGAAGGAGTTACAGAGACAAAGTTTGGAGCTGTGACGAAAGGTTGGACCATGTAGAGACTGCCATATCCGGGGATCCATCCCATAATCAGCTTCCAAACGCTGACACCATTGCATACACTAACAAGATTTTGCTGAAAGGACCCAGATAGAGGTGTCTCTTGTGAGACTATGCTGGGACCTAGCAAACCCAGAAGTGGATGCTCACAGTCAGCTATTGTATGGATCACAGGGCCCCCAATGGAGGAGCTAGAGAAAGCACCCAAGCAGCTAAAGGGATCTGCAACCCTATAGGTGGAACAACATTATGAACTATCCAGTACCCTGCAGCTCTTGACTCTAGCTGCATATGTATCAAAAGATGGCCTATTCGGCCATCACTCAAAAGAGAGGCCCATTGGATTTGTAAACTTTATATGCCCCAGCACAGGGGAAGACCAGGGCCAAAAAGTGAAAGTGGGTGGGTAGGGGAGTGGGGGAGAGGGTATGGGGGACTTTTGGGATAGCATTGGAAATGTAAATGAGGAAAATGCCTAATAAAAATATTTAAAAAACACATTGTGAAGTCCATTATATATTGGTCAAATAGACTTGAACATGAGACATGTCCTAGAGTACTTGACACTTAATGATATTTATGACAGTTAATAGTGTGAAGACTTGGTGAGTCTTTACATTAGAGTATTCTAAAATGGTTAAACTAATTTATGTTTAAACAGTATAGCTGTCTACTGAGAGGCTATGTCATAGTCTGACAAATACAGAGGCAGATGCTCACAGCCAACTATCGGACTGAATATGGGGTCCCCAATGGAGCAGTTAGAGAAAAGACTAAAGGAGCTGAAGGGGTTTGCAATGTCATTGGAAGAACAAAAATATCAACCAACCAGAGCTCCTGGAGATTAAACCACCAACCAAAAAGTACACATGAAGGGACTCATGGCTCTGGCCACATATGTAGCAAAGGATGGCCTTGTGGGCCATCAATGGGAGGAGAGGCCCTTGGTCTTGTGAAGGCTCGATGCTCTAGTGTAGGGGAATGCCAGGGCAGGGAGGAGAGAGAGGGTGGGTAGTTGAGGGAACACCTTCATAGAAGCAGGTGGGAGGAGGGATGGTATAGGGAGTTTCTGGGAGGAAACCAGGAAAGGGGATAACATTTGAAATGTAAGAAAATATCCAATAAAAAGAGAGTTCCCTTTTGCTCATATATTCTCTGTCATTCATTGTTATTTCTCTTTCTTTTATGTAATAATGCATGTCACTATAATTTTAATTCTCATTTCTTTGATGTATAAAGAGGCTGAATACTTTTTCATCATTGTTGGTCATGTATACTTAATCTTTTGAGAATTATCTACTCATTTTATCAGCACTTTTATTGACTGGGTTGTTTGCTTTCTTGCTATTTTCTTGAAGCTTTGTACGTTCTAGTTATTCATTTTCTGTCAGATATGCAGTGAGCAAAGATTTTTCTCCCATTCTCTGTTTGTCTCTACTTAACTACCTAGTTCCCTGTAGTGCAGAAACCACCTAGTTTCCACAATCACATTTATCAGTTGTTTATGTTTGCAGAGTGATTTGAGTTCCATTAAGAAGTACTTGTATACATATATTTATTAGACTATTTTCCATATTTCCCCTACCAGTATCAGTTTTATGCCTTATCTTCAATCTAGTAGTCTGTCAATCTACTTAGAGCTATTTTTGTGATGTGGGACATAAGGAATACCTACAGGACGGTTTCCCCAGAGTCATTTAGAGAGATTGTGCTTTTTCCAATGTATGTGTCTGTGTTCTCTTGTCAGTTTTGTCAAAAATCAGATGTGGCTGTAGTTACATTTATATCTGGACCCTCTACTTCAGTGTTCTACATGCTGGTAATCTTTTATTTCCACTAAAAAATTTATATACTGCCTGTTTATTTCCTTCTTTTCATATTCTCAGTCTTTTCATTTATAGTACTGTGCTGTTTTTGTTACCATAGCTCTGTAGGATAATGAAATTGAGTATGTTGATATTTATGAATTGTTCTTTTTTGATGAAGATTTCTTTGGCTATCTATTGGATTCCCATGTTTCTAAAAGGATATTGTAATTTTTTTGCATTTCTGTGAAGAATGTTACCAGAAAAATAATATGAATTTCATTAAATCCTTAGATCACTGTTTCTTTCAGAATGTTTATTATTGGTATAGAGAAAAGCTATTCATTTTTGCATGCTAATTTTGTATCCTGTTGAAAGATTTTATCAATTCCAAGAGTATTTTTGTGTAAATTTCAAACTACTTATATTAATAAGTGATTTTAACTGCATTGCCAGTCCTTTAACTGTTCTCCCTTCAGTAACCACATTTTGTTTCACTAATTTCACTTTATTTCAGGCCTTATAGTTTAAGCTTGTTCCTAAGTAACCTGTAACTTATTATTCTGACCTTCTCTTTCATCCCTATCTGAATGGCCAAAAGAAAGAAGAGATGAGGGCCTGGGCCTAACCCTGACACTTGAAGAGGCAAAGGACAAAAGGAAGGAGTGATGGGGGCCTGGGCATAACCCTGATGCTTGAAGAGGCCTGGGCCTAAAGCAAGAAGTGATGTGGGCCTAGGCCTATCCCTGACTTATGAAAAAGCCCAGGCCAAAAGAAAGAAATTAAAGTGCCAAAATGAAGAATGGCATTGCAAGAAGTATTTGAAGATGTATAGGAGGAACCCTGCAGCATTTTCTGCCCAATCAACCACTACTATTACTTGGTGAAATGTCTGCTTAAATTTAGTATTTTTCTCTTACATTGAAAGCACTTTATTATAATGAAATTAGGATCTAACCAAACCACGAGTTTACTGCATGGCCATTATCTTTCATTACTTAATCATCTTGTTCAGGATACCCAAGATTCAATTCACAGATGATATGAAGCCTAAGAATAAGGAAAACAAAATGTGGGAGAACTAAAACTTTCAGCTCCTTTGTCAAAGATCAAGAGATCATAAGTATGTGGGTTCATTTCTGGGTCTTTAATTCTATACCATTGATTTTCCTGTCTGTCGCTGTACCAGTACCATGCAGTTTTTATCACAATTGCTCTGTAGTACAGCTTGAGTTCAGGCATGGTGATTCCTCCAGAGGTTCTTTTATTGTTGAGAATAGTTTTGCTATCCTAGGAATTTTGTTATTCCAGATGAATTTCCAAATTGCTCTTTTTAACCGTGTTAAGAATTGAGTCGGAATTTTGATGGGGATTGCATTGAATCTGTAGATTGCTTTTGGCAGGATAGCCATTTTAGTATGTTAATTCTGCCAATCCATGTGCATTAGAGATTTTTCCATCTGAGATCTTCTTCAATTCCTTTCTTCAGAGATCTTGAAGATCTTATCATATAGATCTTTCACTTCCTTAGTTAGAATCACACCAAAGTACTTTATATTATTTGTGATTATTTTGAAGGGTGTTGTTTCCCCAATTTCTTTCTCAGCCTGTTTATCCTCTTTTCCTTTTGTTTTTTGTTGTTGTTGTTGTTTGTTTTTGGTTTTTGGTTTTTTCTCTTTAGTTTTTTTTGAGACAGGGTTTCTCTGTGTAGCCCTGGCTGTCCTGGAACTCACTCTGTAGACCAGGCTGGCCTCAAACTCAGAAATCTGCCTGTCTCTGCCTTCCAAGTGCTGGGATTAAAGGCGTGCGCCACCACCTCCCGGCTATTTATTTATTTATTTATTTATCTGTTTATCCTTTGTGTAGAGAAAGGCCACTGATTTGTTTGAGTTAATTTTATATCCAGCTCCTTCACTGAAGTTGTCTATCAGATTTAGGAGTTCCCTGGTGGACCTTTTAGGGTCACTTACATATACCATCCTATCATCTGCAAATAGTGGTATTTTGACTTCTTCCTTTCCAATTTGCATCACCTTGATCTCCTTTTGTTGTCTAATTGATCTAGCTAGGACTTCAAGTAGTTTATCAAATAGGTAGGGAGAAAGTGAGCAGTCTAGTCCCAGATTTTAGTGGGATTGCTTCAAGTTTCTCTCCATTTAGTTTGATATTGGCTACTGATTTGCTGTATATTGCTTTTATTATGTTTAGGAATGGGCCTTAAATTCAATAACTGCTTCCCATTTTCAAATCCTGAAGGTATCATATAAAAATACATATCTATAATAAACTGAAAATACTCTGAGCAAATGCAACTCTTACTAGTTTCATTGGCACCCTACTTGCCTACAACATTAATACATGGCCCATTCTCACAGCAAGTTGTGTTCTACTTCAGTGATTTCCGATAGAATATGAAAGTTTGGAAACACCTCTGAACATTCAAATGGTAATCGAGATATCTAGGATGCAGACTTGTGAGAACATTAAAAATATTTCACACGTTTACCTTATTGTAGATTATGTGTGTGTGTTGTTTTAAAAAAAAGATTTAAATATTTTAAAATATAAACTCATGTCAATTGTTCTAAAGAAAGATTTCAGACAGTTAGCCAATATTAGATCTTGTAGTGGGATTCAGGAATTACTTGTTATTCCTTACATATTTGGTACGACATAAATATAATTAGAATAAATAGTTTGCAAATGTGCTTTAAATGATGAGGCATGAAGAGAGGAAGAATTGACTCATAAGCACATCCTACTCCTAGTTACCCTTAACAAATGAAAATATTTAATTATTGTATGATCAAAGCCATGATGATCACATGCTAGCATACATGAAGCTGAAATGTTTTGTTAGCAACATATCAGTTTTTACTCCTTCCCCTCCACCCTAGCCCTCTTAATTTCACTTCTGCCAGTTTCACCACTATGGGATGTCCAGGTAGCCAACACAAAAACACAAAGAACATATTCAAGAATTTGAGACAGATTTTTCTGCATCAAAATATGAATGCTTTTGGCCTTGCAATACATATTTAGTTTACCTTCATTCCATGTTCCCACCTAGTGTCAGTCTCATGAACTTTTTCGGTAAGAACAACGAAAGTCATGGACTGTGTGGCATTTTCAATGCATTGGTGGAAACAGTAGTAGAAATATTAAACAAATGTGGGGAAATCCTGGTAGGCCCAGATGCTGGCAGTATTCTTACTTGTCTGGTGATTGTTGCCAGCTTATGGTATATTAAGTAACTTGATAGTCACAAGGACATTAGGTCAGACAGAGAGTTAGCAAGGAAGAGTGGTTGTTTAAGGTTCTAAAGTTTGCCTAAGATGAACTGAAATTAGTTCATGGACCTGTGACATTCCTACATCTCCACAACCATAATGTAATCAGCTTAGCAGAAAGCTCAGTGGAAGTCATGATTCGTTTTCAGAAACACTTGCACATATAGTACTAGCTTCTACTGTCTAATTGTATGTTACATGATGGCATAATACATAGGCCTCAGTATGATTTTCTTTAAAAATCAGTGCTTGAACCCTATTGTTGGAACAACATGATGTACTAACCAGTACCCGGGAGCTCTTGTCTCTTGCTGCATATGTATCGAAAGATGGCCTAGTTGGCCATCACTGGAAAGAGAGGCCCATTGGACTTGCAAACTTTATATGCCCCAATATAGGGGAATGCCAGGGCCAACAGAATGGGAATGGGTGGGTAGGGAAGTGGGGGGCGCTATGGGGGACTTTTGGGATAGCATTGGAAATGTAATTGAGGAAAATATGTAATAAAAATATTAAAAATTTAAAAAAATCAGTGCTTGAAATAAGAATCAGCAGTCAAGAGCATTTCACTGCTTTACAGAGGACCTGTGTTTCATTTTTACCACCCACATCAAGAGGTTCACAAGCACCTTCTTCTTAACTTCTCTGGAACCTGTGTACAGACACTGGAATTAAACTTATTCAACATAAACTCATTACACATGAAAAAGTGGATTAATAAATACTTAAAAGTTTTTTTTAAACTTACTCTGCATGGTGAACCATCTTATTAAAAACTGAGTACATCTGTGGTATAGTTTGTGCTTTTATTAAAGCACACAAATTGTACATCAAAAGATACATGTTGGGGATAGTGTTTGAATTTATGTGGGTATGGTTTCCTATAGGTTCTTTATTTAGGGACATGTTTATCCAGTAGATGACTGAAGCCTATAGAATGCTAGTAAAGACAAAACCAGATTTATACTGAAGTAAAAATGTCCTGTTTTGTTTGTCATATACCATATGCTGAATCCCTCCTGAGGTCAGTCAATAAACTATGAGTCTCTTGTTTCTTCACAAACTGAAAACGAAGCTAGTTCAGGACTAGGGGCATGACACACATAATATTATGCTACTATGGACACTTTCTTTTATTTAAATCTCTGACTCAATGACTCCACATATTAAGAGATTCTATAAACCTGTCTTAAGTGGAAAACATTAAGGGAAGAAACAGGACAAGGTGGATAGGGAAGTGATTAATTTGGGAGAATTTGATTGTGTTTGAATTATGAATAAATAAAATCAAAAGAAACCTCATAAAATTCTCAAAGTATTAATAATAAAAAAGAAAAAGGAGATAAAAATTGTCTCCTTCTGTGTATTAATATTTAGATATTCATCCTTCCAGATATCAGAAATGTAATAAAAGTATTAACTCAAGTGTTAGATTTCAGGTCTGCAGTGTGTCTCAGGCTTGTGGGTGGAATTTTCCTCAGCTGACATTGCTTTTCGATTCTTTGGGGTCTGAAGAAAAATGAGTAAATTGGAATGTATGACCCTGACGGTATAGACCTGAGGGCATATTTATTCCTCGTTCTCTGGTTCATGCATGCTCTTTCCTCTTGTCTGTCATAGGGTGGGCACCCTTGTACAACTACAGAGTCACTGCCACTTGATCCTGGTTTTGCAGAAATGGAGAATGCAACAACTTGGTGGTTATGAAGGCCTCCTCCAAGATTTCATTAAAATGCCTCTGAGGCGATTTGTATTTGTAGGTATATGTATATGTATGCATATTTGTATGTATATGTGTATCTGTATGTGTATATGTATTCATATGACATCTTGGAAATCCCTGTTTCTGAAGGAGATGAATAGTTTTTAATGATGAAGTAAAGGACACAATAGATTCCCCAGGAAGTAAGTGATGCAAAGAACATGCAATGTCTTTGTTGAAATGTGTAGGCAGAAGTGAAGCCAACCCAAGACAGAAATTCAGGAATCGAGAGCACAAAGTCTTAGTTTTATTGTTTTTTTGTTTGTTTTGTTTTTTGTTTTTTCAAGACAGTGTTTCTCTGTATAGCCCTGGCTGACCTGGAACTCACTTTGTAGACCAGGCTGGCCTCACACTCAGAAATCTGCCTGCCTCTGCCTCTTCAGTGCTAGGATTAAGAGCATGTACCACCATCACCCAGCAAAGTCTTAGTTTTAGAAAGGTTTAAACTGGTGTGATTTCTTTTCAACTACCTCATGCTCTGCAGTGTGCCTCACTGATTATAGTCTTGTTTTCATTCACTTCTTGCTTCAGATTTTTAATATGTTCTTTTAGAAATGAAAATGTTTACAGTGATCCATTGCCAGTTGGATGTGTATATCTCATTTTCTGCTTTTCTTTTTTCTTCCTTTTAAAAACATGGTCTCTATAAGTAGAACAGACTATATTCACACAGAATATCTTCCTCAATAGTGTCATGAATTCTACCATTACATTTAGTACAAAAACCAGCTTCTCTTTGTACAGATTTTATATGATCTTACAGCTAAAATCATTTTCTGAGTTTCTCAGGGTCCTTTTGACTTCACTTTTACAAAATGCAAGAGCTCTAAGGATTGACAGAGTAATAATTTGTCTCAATGTATTTATTTATTTATTTATTTATTTATTTATTTATTTATTTTAATGGAATTATATTTTTTTACTTTCTTTTTTTTAATTGGGTATTTATTTAATTGACATTTCCAATGCTATCCCAAAAGACCCCCACATGCTCCCCGACTGACTCCCCCACCCACCCACTCCCACTTCTTGGCCCTGTCATTCCCTTGTACTGAGGCATATAAAGTTTGCACGACTAATGGGCCTCTCTTTCCACTGATGGCCGACTAGGCCATTTTTCTGATTCATATGCAGCTAGAGACATGAGCTCCAGAAGGGTACTGGTTAGTTCATAATGTTGTTCCACCTACAGGGTTGCAGACCCCTTTAGCAACTTGGGTACTTTCTCTAGCTCCTCCATTGGGGGCTCTGTGGTCCATCCAATAGCTGAATGTGAGCACCCACTTCTGTGTTTACTAGGCCCCGGCATAGTCTCACAAAAGAGAGCTATATCAGGGTCCTTTCAGCAAAATCTTGCTAGTGTATGCAATGGTGTCAGCGTTTGGAAGCTGATTATGGGATGGATCCCCGGATATGGCAGTCTCTACATGGTCCATCCTTTCATCACAGCTCCAAACTTTGTCTCTGTAACTCCTTCTATGACTGTTTTGTTCCCAATTCTAAGAAGGGGCAAAGTGTCCACACTTTGGTCTTCTTTCTTCTTGAGTTTCATGCGTTTAGCAAATTGTATCTTATATCTTGGGTATCCCAAGTTTCTGGGCTAATATCCACTTATCAGTGAGTACATATTGTGTGAGTTCTTTTGTCATTGGGTTACCTCACTCAGGATGATGCCCTTCAGGTCCATCCATTTGCCTAGGAATTTCATAAATTCATTCTTTTTAATGGCTGAGTAGTACTCCATTGTGTAAATGTACCACATTTTCTGTATCCATTCCTCTGTTGAGGGGCATGTGGGTTCTTTCCAGCTTCTGGCTATTATAAATAAGGCTGCTATGAACATAGTGGAGCATGTGTCCTTCTTACTGGTTGGAACATCTTCTGGATATATGCCCAGAAGAGGTATTGCAGGATCCTCCAGTAGTACTATGTCCAATTTTCTGAGGAACCGCCAGACTGACTTCCAGAGTGGTTGTACAAGCTTGCAATCCCACCAACAATGGAGGAGTGTTCCTCTTTCTCTACATCCTCACCAGCATCTGCTGTCACCTGAATTTTTGATCTTGGCCATTCTGGCTGGTGTGAGGTGGAATCTCAGAGTTGTTTTGATTTGCATTTCCCTGATGATTAAGGATGTTGAACAGTTTTTCAAGATAAGGATGAACATTTGGGGGCTGTAGTGATGTAATAGTTTGTATCTAGAGTGTTTTCCCAAGTGCTCAGCTGAAAATTTAATCTTTAGTAGATTATTCCATTAGGAAACTTTAAGTAGTGGAAGAAAATATGTCGAGTTAGAGCAAAAAGTAACTGCATAGTGTTTCTGAAGAAAGGGTGATTTCTGATTTTCATTTTTGTTTTTAGCACTTGTCCTCCAGTCTCTCATGGTCACTCTATATAGTTTTCATTTTTTTCATTCTTTAACAAAGCTTCTCTACTTTATGTAGACCATGCTGTGTCAACACAGGCCCAGAAACAATACATAGGGGTCATGATGGGTCGACATTTGAGAATGTGTGTGTGAGAGAAAACAAAAACAAAAACAAAAACAAATTTCTTCCTTAAACTTACTTTTCAAGTTTTATTCCCAGAGTTATTCACAGCTGACCATCAGGGTTTTACAACCACAAATAATACTGAAACTCTCTCATTTTAAAGTAAAGTTCTTTTCACAATATCACCACCTGATAACAATTCTAGAAATGTTGGAGTATTTTTTTTTGTTTTCTTTTTTTCTTTTAATTAATTAATTTTTTTACATTCCATATTTTATTCCCCCCATACCCCTGATCCACACTCCAACTGTTCTTCAACCCATACCTCCTCCCCACCTCTGTCTCCATATGGATGTACACACCTGCCCACCCAACATGACCTCTATACTTCCTGGGGCCTCCAGTCTCTTGAGGGTTAGGAGCATCATCTCTGAATGAACACTGACCCAACAGTCCTCTACTGTATGTATGTTGGGGGCTTCATATCAGCTGTCGTATGCTGCCTGTTTGTCATTCCAGTGTTTAAGAGAACTCGGGGGTCCCGATTAATTGAGACTGATGGTCCTCCTATAGGATAGACCTTCTCCTCAGCTTCTTTCAGCCTTCCCTAATTCAATACCAGGGGTTAGCTACTTCTGTCCATTGATTGGGTGAAAATGTCTGCATTTGACTCTTTCAGCTCTTTGTTGGTTCTTTTGGAAGGCAGTCATGATAGATACCCCCCACCCCCCTTTTTGTGCTCAGTAATATGTCAGGTCTTGGTACCTCCCATTGAGCTGGATCCTACCTTGGGCTTGTTACTGGAACATGCTTTCCTCAGACTCCTCTCCATTTCCATCCCTGTAATTCTTTCAGACAGGAACAATTTTGGGTTAGTGTTGTGACTGTGGGATGGCAACCCCATCCTTTATTTGATGTCCTATCTTCCTGCTGGAGATGGGCTCTATAAGTTCCCTCTGCCTGCTGTCTGGCATTTCATCTAAGGTCCCTCTCTTTAGGTCCTGAGAGTCTCTCACCTCCTGTATTAGTTAGGGTTTTACTGCTGTGAACAGACACTATGACCAAGGCAAGTCTTATAAAAAAACAACATTTAATTGGGGCTGGCTTACAGGTTCAGAGGTTCAGTCCATTATCATCAAGGTGGGAGCATGGCAGTATTCAGGCAGGCATGGCGCAGGAGGAGCTGAGAGTTCTATGTCTTCATCCAAAGGCTGCTAGTGGAAGACTGACTTCCAGGCAACTAGGGTGAGGATCTTATACTCACACCCACAGTGACACACCCATTCCAACCAGGTCACACCTATTCCAACAAGGCCACACCTTCAGATGGTGCCACTCCCTGGTTCTAGGATGGTGCCACTCCCTGGTTCTAGGATATACAAACCATCACACCTCCCAAATCTCTGGTGCATTTTGTACCAACCTCCTATTTCCCGAGGTTGCCTGTTTCCATTCTTGCTGCTGGCCTTCAGGGCTTTAGTGCTTTTTCCTCACAGAATACCAGATCAGGTTCCCCTCTCCTGTCCCCTAGTCCCCTCTCCCCCTGCATCCACTTTCCCTCACAGTTCCCTCCCTCCCTCCTCATTTGTGATTGCTGTCTTCTCTCTCCCAAGTGGGACTGAGGCATCCTCACTTGGGCCCCTCATCTTGTTGAACTATTTGTTCTATGGACTATATCTTGGGTATTCTGTACTTTTTTTTTTTTTGCTAATATCTACTTATTAGTGAATACATATCATGCATGTCCTTTTGGGTCTGAGTTGCCTCATTCCAAAAATATACAGTGGAAAAAAGAAAGCATATTCAATAAATGATGCTGGTCTAACTGGCTGTCTGTATGTAGGAAAATGAAAACAGACCCATTTTTGTCACCTTGCACAAAGCTCAAGACTAAGTGGATCAAGGACCTCAACATAAAACCAGATACACTGAATCTAATAGAAGAGAAAATGGGAAAGAGCCTTGAACTCGTTGGCACAGGGAGGAATTTCCTAAACAGAACCCCAATGGTTCATGCTCTAAGATCAAGAATTGATAAATGGGACCCCAGGAATCTGAAAAGTTTCTTTAAGACAAAGGACATAGTAATACAAATTTGACAAACCTACAGATTGGGAAAAAGTCTTCACCAACCCCACATCCGATAGAGGGCTAATATTCAAAATATATAAAGAACTCAAAATTTTAATCACTAAAAACCCAAATGACCCAATCAAAAAATGGCATATAGAATTAAACCTAGAATTCACAACTGAAGAATCTTGAAGGGCTGAGAAGCACCAAAAGAATGTTCAAAGAAATGCAAATCACAATGACACTGAGATTCCACCTCACACCAATCAGAATGGCTAAGATCAAAACCTCAGATGACAACACATGTTGGAGAGGATGTGGAGAAAGAAGAACACTCCTCCATTGTTGGTGGGATTGCAAACTAATACAACCACTCTGGAAATCAATATGGAGATGTCTCAGAAAATTGGAAATAGATCTACCTGAAGACCCAGCTGTACCACTCTTGGGAATATACCCAAAATATGTCCCACCATGCCACAGGGGCACGTGTTTAACTATGTTCATAGCGGCCTTATTTGTGATAACCTAAAGCTGGAAACAACCTATATGCCCCACAACAGAAGAATGGATATAGAACATGTGGTTCATTTACACAATGGAATACTACTCAACTATTAATAACAAGCACATCCTGAGTTTTGTAGACAAATGGATGGGACTAGAAATACTGGGTTATTAAGGAAAGCGACAGGCTTAGAAAATTCAGAGACAGTATTATCAGTTGGTTTTCTGTGGCTAAATACCAAATAGCTTCAGAACTGATTAGAAATATAATATTCTTACATTTCTGCATGTTAGCCATCTCCTGAATTACCCTCAGGGATAAGGAGATCTGTAGGCCTCCTCTAGACTACAGGGACCATTGTCTAATGCTAATATTATTCTTTCAAGAAATACCACCTTAGCATGAACAATGGACACTATCGCCAGCAGTTCTCTTTTACATTGTGACATGTATAACTCAACTCTGTATAGCTCAACTATCTTTCTCACTATTTGAAAAACACACAACATTATATTGATTTCACCCATATATTTCCAAATGTTCATGTCCTCTCAAACTTGTAACTTAACTATACCTGACAATTTATTTTGACATGTCAATTTCAATTTAAAACTTGCAGAGCCTAGACTTGCATAGTTATAGGAATGTTCAGTGAGATCCATTATTCCTGAACTTGTATCCTCTCCTAAGAACATGACCTTTTTTAAGTCTGAAAAAAATCAAAAGGCCTATTTATTAATCAACAGAGTAAGAGCACACACAAACTTCAATACATACAGGTATTTATTCAATACGCATGAATTAGAGTCTCTTAAGATGTTTTTAAATGTTTTCAGAAGGCAGCAATGTTCACTATTATACCATCAATACACACTTTTCTATGAAAGTATAATCCAAAAAAATATCATTTAGTACTTACTGCAATATAAGGCCCATTTGTAAAGGAATGCTGAATGTTTCTGGAATTCCTTTTCAGATTGCAGATATCACTAAAGGAGGTATGATAAGAATTCAGATCCCAGATGCCTTGGATACTATGATTCAATTGTGGTTTTAGGTTTAGAGGACATCTCATCCTCCTCTTATCATGAACTGAAAGTGTCCTCAGTGAATTTTCCTCAGACCTTGGGGCTATCATGTGAGAACTCAGAAATGTCTTCCAGGCCTCTACAATCAAAGAGCTACACAGATACAGGTTTTAGATATCAGCAGAAAGTGAGGGCAGCAAAGAGTCAGAGAAAGCAGCATGACTATTAATCCATCCAAAAGATGTTGTGTTGTACTCCTGATGGGTACAGTGCTTTGTATACTGAAGAAGCTGCCTTATGACTAGGTATTTGTTCTCACCCCTAGAAAAGCAGTGTGTTCAGTCTCATGCTACAACATTGTAGGGCCTTTCATAGTTTCTAAAAGACTCAAAGGATTCCCTGGCTTGAGGACAAATTTTTGAAGATTGAAGAGATTGTATTTCTCCTGATGCTGAATAATGTTGGATAGTCAAGAAAAAGACATAGATGTGTGATATGTAGTGTTCAAATATTTGTGTCATAAGGATTCACATACATTTCTTCATGTTAGCTTGTTTGGAGTCTTTGACCCACATAGAGATTGAAAGACTGCTGTCTGAATCAGGATTGTTCCTTGAGTTATTGCTCAAGAACAAAAAGTGAAAATAGCAGTGTTTTACTTTATAGTACTCAATTGTATTATCACCAGTCAAACCTTTATGCTGAGGAACTATGAGAAATAATAGCAAGCAATACAATATTGTCTTTTCTACATTGTGCTGTGCTCTTGGGAAAGATTTGGAAGCTTTGAGACCCTATGGCACATTTTTAGGTTCATTAAGATATATCATTCTAGTGCAGATTTTTTTTTAACTTATACCCCAAATCCTTTGGACTGGTATTGTGTGTGTGTATCATACTGTGGGAGGAAATTGTCTATAGTAAACACAGTGCTGTGTGACAGCAGACACTTGACTGACCAGAACTTTGTAACAGCAAAAGATAAGAGTTTTTAAAAGTTCACCACCCCAAATAGGAAGATTCCATTATGAGAACTGGAAAAAAATTCCCTCCAAATTTTTGTCTCTTTTTATTCGACCTTTTAAATATATTTTAATATTATATTTACTTTTATATTGCAAGCTTTTTCCTTTTTTTTGTTCTCTCATGCGATACATCCCAACTACAGTTTTCACCCCTGCCCTCTCACCAGCTTTTCCACGGACCCTCTCTTCCACATCCAGTGCTCCACTTCCCCTCAGAAAAGAACAGCACCCCCAATATGAATCAAAAATGGAATAACATAATGCAGTGATACTAGGTTCAATACCTCATATTAATGTACAATGAGGCAATTCAGTAGGAGGAAAAGAGTCCCAAGTATAGGCAATGGAGTCAGAGACACCCACACTACTACTGTTAGGAGTCCTCCAATAATTCAAGCTAAACAAGCATAACATATATGCAAAGAATCAGGTGCATACATGTGTTCAGACTTTGTGATTGCTGCTTCATCTCTGTGAGCCTCTACGAAGCCCTGCTTCATTGATTCTGTGGGCCATGTTCTCTGGATTCCTTGCTACCCAGACTTCCTCAATCCTTTCTCTCTTCTACTGGGTTCCCCAAGTTCTGCATAATTTTTGCCTGTGCATCTCTTCATTTGCATTTATAATCTGCCATAAGAAATTTCTCTAATGATGATAGGCTATGCACAGATCTATGAGTATAGCAGAATATCATTAGGAATCATTTCATTTACACTTTCCTTTTGGACCAGTAATTTTTGGTTGTGTTCTAGCTTTCTGGGCTATCTAGCTTCCCTTCCTGCTGTTCCAGACAGTATTAGGTACAGAATCCCTTTTGTGGCATTGGCCTTAAGGGAGATTAGTCATTAGTTGGTCACTCTCACATGTTCCAAGCCATCATTGGGTCATCATTGCATATTTTGTAGTCAGGGCATGTTTTGGGTAAAATACTTTGTGGAGAGTTGGTGTCTCAGCTTTACCACTGAAAACTCTTCCTGGTTACAGAAGATGGCTGGCTCAAGCTCCATATACTCCATTACTTGGAGTCCTTGCTATGGTCACCCTTATATGTTCCAGAAAGTTTCCTCTGCCCTAGATTTCCATATGGCCTCCCAAGGATGGGACTTTTCCATCTATTTGCTTACAAATTTCATGAAGCTATTTTGTTATTTACATTTGAGCAATAACTCTATTGTGTAAATGTGACACACTTTCTTTATTCTTTCTTCAGTTGATAGGCATCTAGGTTGTTTCCAGTTTGTGAGTATTATGAATGATGCCACTGTGAACATAGTTGACCCAGTGTCCTTAAGACAGGATGGAGCATTCCTTTATGTATGTCAATCAGAGGTATGTATAGGTGGGTCTTTGGTAAGTTTATTGCCAATTTTCTGAGAAGCTATCATATTGATTTCCATAGTGACTGTTTAAGTTTGTACTCCCACCAGTAACAGAAGAATGTTTTCCTTTCCCCATTTTCCCCAGCATGAGTGGTACTTATGTAATTGATCTTTGTCATTCTGATAGTTATAAAATAGAACATCAAAGTAGTTTGGATTTGCATTTCTCTGATCAATAAAGACATTGAACATTTCTTTATGTGTTTGTTAGTCAATTTTATGACTCTATGAAAATTTTTGTTTAGATCTGAATCCCATTTTTATTCAGATTGCTTGGTTTGTTGATATCTAGTTTCTTGAGTTCTTTTGGCTTTTTTGAGTTATTAGTCTTCTATTGGATGTGGAAATGAAAACCTTTCCCCAGTACATAGGCTGCTGTTCTCTGTCTTATTGATAGTGTCCTTTGCCTTATAAAAGCTTTTCAGTTTCACGAGGTCCCACTTATTAATTGTTGATATTAGTGTCTGTGCTATAGGTGTTGTATTTAGGCACTTAACCACTGTGCTGATGTATTTAGGCTATGCCCTACTTTCTCTTCCGTCAGGTTCAGTGTATCTGGACTTATGTTGAGTTCTTTCTCTATGTGAATTTGGTTTTTTTTCTGGGTAATAAATATAGATCTATTTATATTCATATATATATATTGAATTAGATAAGCATTTGTTGAATATACTTTTATAGTGTATTTTTGGCTACTTTAAAAAATGTAAGGTGTTTGCACTTACATTTGGGTCTGCATCCATATTTTTAGATTATAGTCGAAGAATGATTCTACTGAGTAGCTGTGATGCTATCATAGTCTAAGTTATTATCTCCAAATGAATACCAGGAAATTGAGGGTTACAAAAATGTATTTCCCTGAGTTACTAAGAGAGTATATCTAGTTTGTGTTCACCTACATGGAGGCCTCTGTGAACTTGTATTCCATTGTTTTATAAATGTATCACAGAGGCCTAAGTGGGGAAAAGATTCTTATTCAAAGGCAGCAAGAATGCAACATAATGTAATTCTCCTTATTGAGGAAAACTATAAATGGAAATAGGATTCCTAGCACTTAATAAGGTAAAAATGTGAAACTTCCTGTTAACTTTCTTTCTATCCTCCCAGACGAGCCTTCCTTCCTTTTTTTTTTTTTTTTCATATTGAGGTATTTTATTTCAATTAATTTTCTCTCTTTTAGATAACTTTATTTGATGCATCATGTTGAGCACAAAGGTTGAGAAATGTTCCCCTTTATTGGGTCTCCTGATGACATATCTATGCTGACTCTTTACAGCATCCTTCTTCTAAGGAGGAAATGTGAGAGCCAAGATCCTGGCCTGGAAGCAGACTAAGAGGTTGGCTCTCAGACTGCTGAAACTGTGTGTTGTAATGTTTTTGTTGTTGTTGTTGCTTTTTGGGTTTTTTTTTAGCTTGTTGTAGCTTTTTTAATTAGGTATTTTCTTCATTTACATTTCCAATGCTATCCCAAAAGTCCCCCATAACCTCCCCCGCCACTCCCCTACCCACCCACTCCCACTTCTTGGCCCTGGCATTCCCCTGTACTGAGGCATATAAAGTTTGCAAGACCAATGGGCTGCTCTTTCCACTGATGGCCTACTAGGCCATCTTCTGATACATATGCAGCTAGAGACACGAGCTCCAGGGGGTACTGGTTAGCTCATATTGTTGTTCCACCTATAGGGGCTGCAGACCCCTTTAGCTCCTTGGGTACTTTCTCTAGCTCCTCCATTGGGGGCCCTGTGATCCATCCAATAGCTGACTGTGAGCATCCACTTATGTGTTTGCTAGGCCCCGGCATAGCCTCACAAGTGACAGCTATATCTGGGTCCTTTCAGCAAAATCTTGCTAGTGTATGCAATGGTGTCAGCGTTTGGAGGCTGATTATGGGATGGATCTCCGGGTATGAAAGTCTCTAGAAGGTGCATTCTTTCTGACGAGCCTTTCTTAAGAAGCCTGTCTTACTAATTGTGTATAGGAAGCAAGGGATAACTCTGAGGGTAGTCAGATTATTTTCTATTGTGATTTAAAAAAATACTGTTTTCTCGTATGAGAAAAACCATAATCCAAAGCAACTTGAAGAGAAAAGGAAGTCAGTTTACAGTTTTACCTCCCATGAAGGAAACTAAGGGCAGGACATACAGCAGGACAGGTTCTAGGAGGCAGGAACTGAAGCAGAGGCCATAAAGAATGCTGCTTATTGCCTTATTCTCCATGGTTTGCTATGCTTAATTTTTTCTTTTTTATTAGATGTTTACTTCATTTACATTTCAAATGTTATCCCCTTTCCTAGTTTCCTCCTGAAAATCCCCTAAACCCTCCCCCCTCCTATTCCCCAACCCACTCACTCCCACTTCCTGGCCCTGGCATTCCCCTATACTGGGCCATATAATCTTCACAATACCAAAGGCCTCCCCTCCCATTGATGGCCAGCTAGGCCTTCCTCTGCTACATATGCTGCTAGAGACATGAGTTCTGGGGATACTGGTTAGTTCATTTTGTTGTTTCTCCTATAGGGCTGCAGACCCCTTCAGCTCCTTGGGTACTTTCTCTAGCTCCATCGTGGATCCTGTGATCCACCCAATAGATGACTACGAGCATCCACTTCTCTATTTGCCAGCCACTGGCATAGCCTCACAGTAGACAGCTATATCAGGGTCCTGTCAGCAAAATCTTGTTGGTATATGCAATAATGCCTGGGTTTGGTGGTTGTTTATGGGATGTATCCAAGCTACTTAATTTCTTAAGCTACTCAGGCCCTTGTGGTCAGGTGGTGCCACTGTTAACCTCATGTTGGACTTTAGCACATCTATTATTAATCCAGACAATCTCACCACAGACATTCCAGCTACCAAGCCAAACAACCTGATGTTTTCCCTAGACCAACATTGCAAGGAGGACTGACTCCTGTCAGTTGTGTCTGTCTTTCATGTGTATCCATTGGAATGAACATGCCTAAATATTCATACATACAAACACATAATAAACACATGTAAAAATATCTTCTTACTAACATTTTCCTCCTCTTTCTAGGAAACACAAAATATAAGTTTGTATTCATTCAATGTAATTCCATATTCTGTTCATTCTGTTTTCTTTTCATTTATGACATACTCTGCAAGCATAGCAGAGTAACACTAATAGAGTCAGGTATTGTTGTTTGCCCATGGAATGCGTCTCAAGTTGTCCTGATTATTAGTTGGCCATCTGTCAGTCTCTGATCTTATTTTGTTTGCCATATACCATATGCTGAATTCCTCTTTAGGTCATTCTATAAAACTCAAGTTTCTTGTTTCTTCTCAAATTGGAAATGAAGCTATTTCAGAATTGAGGGCATAACACACCTCATGTTTCTCTACTATGACTACTTTCTTTCATTTAAATCACTGTCTCATTGATTCCACATATTAGGAGACCCTATAAACAAAATACATCAAAAAAGGAACAAAATAAGTCAAGAAACAGGATATGGTGAATAGGGAAGTGATTATTAGGTTGTGGATGAATAACTATGATCAAAAGACACCTAAGAAGTTCTCAAGGAATCAATAATGAAAAGAAAAATGAGCATTGCTTTTATTAGGTTTAGGTATGGGCCTTGAATTCCTGATCTCTCCAATACTTTAACATTCATGAGTGTTGTATCTTGTCAAATGCTTTTACTCCTGGTAAGGAGATGATCATATCATTTTTTCTTTGAGTTTGTTTATATAGTTGATTACATTAAGGGATTTTCATATATTAATCCAACCTTGCATCCCTGGGATGAAGCCTACTTGGTTATGTTAAATAATGGTTTGGATGTGTTCTTGGATTCAGTTTGCAAGAATTTTATTGAGTATTTTTGCATCAGTATTCATAAGCAAGATTAAAGTTCTCTTTTTTAATTGGGTCCTTGTGTGGTTTAGGTATCAGAGTAATTGTGGATTCATAAAATGAGATAGGTAGTGTTCCTTCTGTTTCTATTTTATGGAATAATTTTAGGAATATTGGTATCAGATCTTCTCTGAAGCTCTGCTAGAATTCTGCACTAAATTCATCTGGCCCTGGGCTTTTTTTAGATGGGAGGTTTTTAATGATTTCTTCTATTTTCTTGTGTGATATTGATTTGTTTAGATCGTTTACCTGCTTGGTATCTGTCTAGAAAACTATCCATTTCATCTAGATTTTCCAGTTTTATTGAGTATAGGTTTTTATAGTAGGATCGAATCATTTTTTGAAATTCCTCTGTTTCTAATGTTATGCCTCCCTTTTAATTTCTGATTTTGTCAATTTGAATACTGACTCTTGGCCCTTTAGTTAGTTTGGTTAGGGGTTTATCTATCTTTTTGATTCTCTCAAAGGACAAACTTTTGGTTTTGCTGATTTTTTTTATTGTTTTCTTTGTTTCTATTTGGTTGATTTCAGCCCTGAGTTTGTCTATTTCCTGTCTTCTACTCCTCTTGAGTGAGTTTGCTTCTTTTTGTAATAGAACTCTCAGGTGTGCTGTTAAGTTGTTAGTGTAAGATCTCTCCAGTTTCTTTACCAGGGCACTTTGTGCTATAAACTTTCATCTTAGCACTGCTTTCATTGTGTGTGTATGATGTGTCAAAATTATCATTAAATTCCAGGAAATCTTTAATTTCTTTTTTATTTCTTCCATGGCCAATTATCATTGATTAAAGAGTTGTTCAGTTTCCACGTGTATGCGGGCTTTTTGTAGTTTTTGCTGTTATTGAAAACCAGTCTTAGGCCATGGTTATCTGATAGGATGCATGGTATTATTTCAATCTTCTTGTATCTGTTGTATGGTCAATTTTGGAGAAGGTACCATAGGCACTGAGTAGAAGATGCATTCTTTGGTTTTAGGGTGAAAAACTAAAAAAGTGGATTTTAGAAAAAAAAGGTAAAGTAAAAGATACCCAAGATACAGTCTACAGAACTCAAAAAGATAAACAAACTGAAGGAAGGGCCCAAGTGAGAATGCCTAAGTTCCACTTAGGAGAGAGAAGAAAGCAATCACAACTGCAGAGGGAGAGTGGGACCTGGATGGGAAAGTAGACAGATGGCAGCAGGGGAAGGGGAGTGGAGAAGCGAACCTGATCAGGTATTAGGTGAGGGAAAAGGACGGTTTCAATCCAGGCTCAGAAAAAACTACATTGGAGTCATGATGCATAGGCATCTGCAATTCCTTGACACAAGAGAAACTTATCTTCTTCAAAACTTAGGTTATCAGGCTTTCCTCTCCACTGTTATTCCCAGCTTAAACAAGATTTTATACCCAAGCATAACTCTGGGACTCTCTCCTCTTAAAGTAAAGCTCTTTTCACAATGGCACCAACTGATAATAATTTTAGAAATGTACAGAGAAGTCAAAGACTGTTTTATATTAGTTTTCTGTGGCCAAATGCCAGTATCTTCAAAACTGATGGAAAACATATTTTTCTTACAGTTCTTGAAGGCAGCAGTCTCACAAAATAAACTCATGGATGAGGAGATCATTGGACATCCTCTATACTCCAGGTTTCAAAGTCTAATACTAACATTTATTCTTCCAAGAAACTACCATATTAACCTGAAAAATTTGATCTCCCACAATTCTGCTATCTCTTTTACTGTAACAACCACTCTGTGTATCTCAACTACCTCTCTCCCTATTAAAAAAAACTTATGGTTAAAGAAGATTTTTTCCCCGATCTGTAGGCTGCTGTTTTGTCCTAGTGACAGTGTCCTTTACATTACAGAAGTTTTCAGTTTCAAAATGTCCTATTTATCAGTTGTTGGTCTTAGAGTCTGAACCATTGGGCTCCAAGATTTCTAGATGTGGGAAGATATGAATTGTTCCAGAGTCAGGATTCACAAATGAGGAGGATGGTGACTCATGAAAAAACCTGGATTTGGGAGAAGAAATGCAGAGCTGTTACATATGCATACTCCAGTGCCCAATATTCATGTTTTATCATATTCAACAAATTGTTTTATTTAAAAACATAGGAATAATTATTTTGCAATTTTGATGGGGATTGCATTGAATCTGCCTTTGGTAAAATGGTCATTTTTAATCCTACCAGGACATGAGCATGGGAAATCATTCCATCTTCTGAGGTCTTATTGTATTTCTTTCTTTAGAGACTTGAAATTCTTATCAGAGAGAGCTTTCCTTTATTTGGTTAGAGTTACACTAAGATACGTTATACTACTTGTGACTATTGTGAAGTGTGTTTTTCCATATTTTTTCTCAGCCCATTTATCATTTGTATAAAGGAAGGCTAACTCAAACTCATTTGTTTAATTTTATATCTAGCCACTTTGCTGAAGTTGTCTGTCAGCTGTAGAAGATCTGCAGTAAAATTTGGGGGGATGGTCTCTGATGTATACTATCATATTATATGTGTACCTTGACTTCTTCCTCTCCAAATTGCATCCAGTTGTCTCCTTTTGTTGTCTAGCTCTAACCAAACTTTTAGTACAAATCTGAATAGATAAGGAGAGACTCAACAGCCTTATCTTATCCCTGATTTTAGTGGAATTGCTTCAAGTTTCTCTCCATTTAATTTGATATTGGCTATTGGTTTGCTGTGTTTTGCTTTTAGTACATTTATGTATAGGCCTTGATTTCCTGATATCTCCTATACATTTAACTTGAAAAGATGTTGTTTTTGTCAATGGATTTTTCAGCACCTAATGAGATGACCATATGATATTGTTTCTTGAGTTTGTTTATATAGTGGATTAAATTGATAAATTTCCATATATTGAACCATTCCTCTGTGTGATTTCTTATATCACCCAGGATCACCAGATTAGAGGTGGCACTGCTGATGTTGGACTAGGCCTTCTCACATCCTTCATTAATCAAGACAATACCCTCACATTCTTGTTTATAGGTCAATCAAATAGAGGCATTTTATGGTTGAAGTTCTCTATTCATACATGCCACTGCCATGTATCAAGTTGAAAAATAAAACAGGAGAGTGAGATATAAGAATAGAAAATAGGTAGAAAGGATGTGTGTGGGTCTCACTGCTCACCAAATATGCTCTTGTCATGTATGAGCAAACATGTCTTATCCTCCAGGATTGTGCCTGTGAGGTTTACATCTATTTGGGGGTGGTTTCTGAGGGAAGAAAATTGTGCTACAATGAAGATTAGGACATGGATGGAACAAGGTGGTCTAAGTAATGCCTTGAAATACCCTTGGGTTTTCAATTCACTTGTTTTCTCAAATGGAAATTTTAGAATATAAAGAATTATATGTAAAAGCAAACTTCTTAATAGAAATATTTATCAAAAAAGGAGTCACAAAAACTTTTTGTGAACTGTATCCTTAACTTTTTACTTCTCTGTCTTCATTTTAGCTTACAGATATAATATAGTGATGACCCAAACTCAAGCCGCCCTGACTGTTGGCTTTTGAGATCAAGCCTCTATCTCTTGCAGGTCTAGTCAGAAAATTGTACTTAGTTATGGAAACACATATTTGCACTGATATCTACTCCATAGATCCTGATCTACAAGGTTTCCAACTGATTTTCTGGGGTTCCTGCTACAAAGCTAGTAGCAGTGGGTCAGGCACAGATTAGACTCTGATTAACAGAATGGAGCCTGAGGATTTCAGAGTTTATCACTGCATGAAATCTACATGTTCCTCCCACAGTGATGCAGATATCGACAAAAAACATCATTTGTCCTTTGGTATAGGATGCCCAGCTGGTAAATAAGTTATTTATTTGTGTTAGAGATACAGATGTGCTAAGCAACTCCAGATTTTTGCTTGCAGCTAGGGTCTTGGAGTTTGAGTGCCTTGGCTACACCTCAAGAGTCATGCATTTCTGGTGTCATCTGATGCAATAAGAGTTAAACTGCCTCAGGAGATGGTTGAACAAGTGCTCTCTTAGCAAACAGGAATGAAGTTGGTAAAGGTGAGTAAAAACCCATTCTGATCTAAGAGCTCATGTCTGCTTTGTAACTCAACATTATCCAGTAAAGCAGACAAGAAACTGAGGCATATTCCTTTGTTACATTGCCACATTTGTATATAATTACTTCATTTATCATATTTGATACTTTTGATTTAAATTCCATTTCAAGTATATAAATATTGCAATACTACCCCTTTGATTTATATTTGTGTAAAGTATTCACCGACTCCCTAACTCTTTTTTATCTCCATCCAGCTGTTGCTACATTTTTAATTCATGTTTAATTCCATACTACATAGTTATTGACTAATAGAAACATACTACTTGACTCTGGTTGTTTTGTATATTTTCCCTCCATTGCCCTATTTGTTTGTGACTTGGTGCTTTTATGTGTTGCTAAAATTTTTATATTTTCTTCTATAGTTGTATAAATTTAGTGAATTTAGTGCAAACCTGTTTTCAGGTTAAATTAACTTACTTTTGTTTTTAGAAAATGCTTCTCTTTCTTTTGTTTTTGAATATTTTCAGTGTTTGTTTCAGCTGTGAGAAAACTTTTTGTTGCTATTATGCTAGTATTTGACTATATTATCCAATTATCACCTCACTGCTAGAGTCTTATTATGAAATTACTGTTAGCCTAATATGATTCCCTTGATGGAAGTTAGTGCTTCTCTCTCTCTCTCTCCCCCTCTCTCTCTCCCTCCCTCTCTTTTTCTCTCTCTGTCTCTGTCTCTCTGTCTCTCTGTCTCTCTCTCAGATTTATCACATGGACAGTGTTTAGCATTGAATATATTTGAAAGGGTTTGGGATTCCAAGAAGTGGATGTTCTGATAGAATATCATTAACTATGTCATTCAGAATTTTTTCATATCTATATCTATATATCTATATATCTCTATCTATCTATATCTTTATCTAATATATATATATATATATATATATATATATATATATATATATATATGTATCTGGAGAGAGAGAGAGATTGATTCTCTGTGTATCCCTGGCTGTCCTGGAACATACTTTAACTCTTGACATAATTATTTAACATTAAACTTTACATAAATAATTGAGACTGTGATTTAAATTTCAATACTACATCAAGATGACAGACAAGTAAAATTGTAAATCCTCATCACTACCAGTGGCAGACTTCACCAGGATAAGAGTTTCATCTGCTAAGGTTGATGATAAAACTATTGCTTCTATTTAAGACTCATCAATGTTGTGCCACAGCTAATTACAAGCCTTCGAATTTTGCATTTCTAGTTCAGAAAATCAGACATATATTGGGTAAGGTGTCACACATATGTCTATCAGGCCCTCATGATATAAGAGCCACACATTGGATATTGACAACTTCTTTATTTATTTATATTTCAGGTGTTGACACACCATTGTTCTACAATTTTTTTTGTTTGTTTTGTGGTAGATTGAAGATTTTCTCAAAGTAAGGATATTTTCCAAAGTTAAGAAATATGTTCTGGCTTCTGGTTTCTGACTGTGCTTGGAGCCAATCCTCTGCCGCAAGTCTCCATACCCAAATAGCTCCAGGAGAAAGCTACCCTCCCAGGAGTCTAGACAAGCCTGTGAACACAGGTAAGGCCACCACTACTGCTCAGAGGAACCCAACCGGAACCCTAAGGACACAGGAAATGAGGAGTATACTGGGATAGGAGCCTTCCAGTTTCTGTCTGCTCTCAGAGCTGATTGGTGCCACAGAGCTACATACACAAATACCATCAGGAGAAAACTGGTCTCCCAGGAGTACTGACATACAAGCTTGTTGGACTGACAAGTGACAGTCAAAGACAGCAAGACCAGCCAACACTAGAGATAACCATGTAGGGAAAGGCAAGGGCAAGAACATAAGCAAGAGAAACCAAGACTAGTTGGCATCATCAGAACCCAGTTCTCCCACCATAGCATGCCCTGATTACCCCAACACATCAGAAAAGCAAGACACTAATTTAAAGTCACATATCATGATGATGATAGAGGACTTTAAGAAGGACATAAATAATTCCTTAGAGAAATACAAAAGAACACATGTAAACCGGTTGAAAGCCGTAAAGAGGAAACAAGAAAATCCCTTAAAGAATTAGGAAAACACAACCAAACAGGTGAAAGAACTGAATAAAACCATCCAGGACCTAAAAATGGAAAAAGAAATAATAAGAAAATCACAAAGGAAGACAACACTGGAGATATAAAACCTAGAAAAGAGATCAGGAGTCATAGATGCAAGCATCATCAACAGAATACAAGAGCTAGAAGAGAGAATCTCAGGTGCAGAAGACACCATAGAAAACATTTGCTACAACAATAAAAGAAAATGCAAAATGCAAAAAGCTCCTAACACTAAACTTCCAGGAATCCAGGACATAATGAGAAGACCAAACCTAAGGATAATAGGTATAGAAGAGAGCAAAGATTCCCAAATTAAAGGGACAGTAAATATCTTCAACACAATTATAGAAGAAATCCTCTCTAACCCAAAGAAAGACATGCCAATGAATATACAAGAAGTCTACAGAACTCCAAATAGATTGGAACAGATAAAAATTCCTCCAATCACATAATAGTCAAAATACCAGATGCACAGAAAAAAGAAAGAATATTAAAAGCACTAAGGGAAAAATGTCAATTAACACATACAGGGAGACCTATCAGAATTACACTAGACTTCTCACTAGAGACTATGAAAGCTAGAAGATCCTGGGAAGATCTCATACAGACCCTAAGAGAACACAATTGCCAGCCCAGACTACTATACCCAGCAAAACTCCCAATTACCATAGATGGAGAAACCAAGATATTCCATGACAAAATCAAATTCACATAATATCTCTCCACAAATCCAGCCCTATAAAGGATAATGGATGGAAAACGCCAACATAAAGAAGGAAACTACACTGTAGAAAAAGAAAGAAAGTCATCTTCTTTCAACAAATCCTAACAATGATAATCACACAAACAAAAAATAACATTAAAAAAAACATCAAAAGTAACATGAAGCAACAATCACTTTTTCTTTATACCTCTTAACATCAATGGAATCAATTCTACAATAAAAATACATAGACTAACAGACTGGATACATAAACAGGACTCAGCATTTTGCTGCATATAGAAAAACCACCTCAGTGTCAAAGATAAACACTATCTCTGATTAAAGTGCTTTAAAAATATTTTTTTCTAAGCAAATGGTTCCTAAGAATATGCTGAGTAGCCATTCTAGTATCAGATATAATTGACTTTCAACCAAAAGTCTTCAAAAAAAATAAGGAGGGTCATTTCATACTCATCAAAGGAAAAATCTACCAAGAAGAACTCAGAAACTGAGGAAATTTAAAAAATCAGTAGATCCTCTTACACAGGCCAATATTCAACAAAACTGGAAAATCTGGATGAAATGGATAATTTTCTAGACAGATACCAAATACCAAAATTAAATCTGGATCAGATAAAACATCTAAACAGTCATGTAACCCCTAAAGAAAAAGAAGCAGTCATCAAAAATCTTCCAACCAAAAACCAAAAAAACAAACAAACAAAAAAAAACAAACAAAAACCAAAAGGCAATAACAAAAAAAGAAAAGAAAAAACAAACAAACAAACAAACAAACCTAGGACTAGATTGGTTTAGTGCAGAATTCTATCAGGCCCTCAAAGAAGATCTAATACCAATACTCTTCAAACTATTCCACAAAATAGAAACAGAAGGAACACTACCCAATTCATCCTATGAAGCCACAATTATGATGAGTACAAAACCACGTGAAGACCCAACAAAGAAAGAGAACTTCACACCAAATTCCTTTATGAATATCGATGCAAAAAAAACCTCAAATTCTTGACAACCAAATCCAAGAATACATCAAAATCATTATTCACCATGATAAGTAGGCTTCATCCCAGGGATGCAGGGATGGTTCAGTATACAGGAATCCACCAATGTAATCCACTTCATCAATAAACTCAAAGGAAAAAAAAAAAAACCACATGATGATTTTCATTAAATTCGAACAAAATCCAACCTCCCTTCATGTTAAAAGACTTGGAATGATTAGAAATGCAAGGTTTATACCTAAACATAGTAAAAGCAATATACAGCAAACTAGTAGCCAACATCAAACTAAATGGAGAGAAACTTGAAGCAATCCCACGAAAGTCAGGGACTAGACAAGGGTGCCCTCTCTCTCCCCATCTATCCATTATAGTACTCGAAGTTCTAGACAGAGCAATTAGACAACAAAAGTAGTTCAATGGGATACAAATTGGAAAGGAAGGACTCAAACTATCATTATTTACAGATGATATGACAGTATATTGAAGTGATTCCAAAAATTCCACCAGAGAACTCCTACAGTTGATAAACAACTTCAGCAAAGTGGCTGGATATAAAATTAACTCAAATAAATAAGTAGTCTTCCTATATTCAAAGGATAAACAGTCTGATAGAAATTAAGGAAATGATACCCTTCAAGATAGTCACAAACTATATAAAATATCTTGGTGTATCTTTAACCAAACAAGTGATCTGTATAACAATAACTTCAAGTCTCTTAAGAAGGAAATGGAAGAAAAACTCAGAGGATGGAAAGATCTCCCATGCTCATGGACTGCCAGGATTTATAAAGCAAAAATGACCATCTTGCTGAAAGCAGTATTCAGATTCAATGTAGTTCTCATCAAAATTCCAACTCAGTTCTGTATAGTGTTAGAAGAAGCAATTTTCAACTTCTGGAGTAACAAAAATCAAAAATCAAAAAACAAAAAACAAAAAACAAAAAACAAAAAACAAAAAACAAAAAACAAAAAACAAAAAAACAAAAAACAAAAAACAAAAAACGAAAAGCAAAACAAAACAAAACAAAACACACAGACAAACAAACAAAACCCAGGATAAAGAAAAATATGCTCAGAAATAAAAGGACTTCTGGAGGAGAGTCGGCCTCTAGAGATAGCTCTGACCCTGGGACTCAGGAGAGATTGCCATCTTGTATCCCAGGACTCTGAGAAAACAGTCCATGCAGGAGAGCACATGGGCCGCAGAAGCAACAGAGCTTCTTGGATAGTGGCCCTTCAGGCCTTCATCCTCAGGCAGGAGGCAGAGCTGAGGCCCAGATCTCTGGGCACCTTCCCTGCCAAAGGAGAGTCAGCCTCCAGGGAGGGCTCTGACCCTGGGACCCAGGTGAGAACATCTTGTATCCCAGGTCTCTCATAGATCAGTCTATGCAGAAGAGCATGTGGGCCTCAGAAGCAACAGAGCTTCTTGGAAAGGGTCCATTTGGGCCTTCATCTTCAGCCAGGAGGTGGATCAGAGCTCCAGACCTCTGTGCACATTCCCTTCTAGAGGAGAGCTTGTCTGCAGAGAGTGCTCTGACCACTGGGACTCAGGACAGAGTTGGTCTTCCAGGAGTGCTGACAGAGACTAACAAAATCACAGGAGGAACAACCGTGGGCCAGAGACAGCTAGAACATCTAACACCAGAGATTACCAGATGGCGAAAGGCAAAGGTAAGAATATTACTAACAGAAACCAAGACCACTCAGGATCATCGGGACCCAGTACTCCCAACACAGCAAGTCCTGGAAACCCCAACACACCTAAAAACCAAGACTCGGATGTAAAATCATACCTCATGATGATGGTAGAGGATTTTAAAAAGGGCATTAATAACTCACTTAAAGAAATATAGGAGAACACTGCTAAACAGGTAGAAGTACTTAAAGAGGAAACACAAAAGTCCCTTAAAGAATTAAGGAAAACACGACCAAACAGCTGATGGAATTAAACAAAACCATCCAAGATCTAAAAATGGAAATAGAAACAAAGAAGAAAACCCAAAGGGAGACAACTCTGGAGATAGAAATTCTAGGAAGGAAACCAGGAACCATAGATGCAAGCATCAGCAAAAGAAAACAAGATAGATGGGAAAGAGAATCAGGTATGGATAGGCCCAGGCCCTCTTCACTTGTTGTATTGGATCCAGGCCTCTTTAAATTTCAGGGATAGGCCCAGGCCCATATCACTTCTTCCCTTTGGCCCAGGCCCTCATCTTTTTTACTTTTGGTCCAGGCCTCTTCAATGTTCAGGAATAGGCCTGGGCACATATCACTCCGTTCTTTTTTTTTTTTTTTAATATTTTTTTTATTATGTATTTTCCTCAATTACATTTCCAATGCTATCCCAAAAGTTCCCCATACCCTCCCCTCCTCACTCCCCTACCCACCCATTTCCACTTTTTGGCCCTGGCGTTCCCCTGTACTGGGGCATATAAAGTTTGCGTGTCCAATGGACCTCTCTTTCCAGTGATGGTCAACTAGGCCATCTTTTGATACATATGCAGCTAGAGTCAAGAGCTCTGGGGTACTGGTTAGTTAATAATGTTGTTGCACCTACAGGGTTGCAGATCTCTTTAGATCCTTGGATACTTTCTCTAGCTCCTCCATTGGGGGCCCTGTGATCCATCCAATAGCTGACTGTGAGCATCCACTTATGTGTTTGCTAGGCCCTGGCATAGTCTCAGAAGAGACAGCTATATCAGGGTCCTTTCAGCAAACGCTTGCTAGTGTATGCAATGGTGTCATCGTTTGGAGGCTAATTATGGGATGGATCCCTGGATATGGCAGTCTCTAGATGGTCCATCCTTTTGTCTCAGCTCCAAACTTTGTCTCTGTAACTCCTTCCATAGGTGATTGTTTCCAATTCTAAGAAGGGGCAAAGTGTCCACACCTTGGTCTTCGTTCTTCTTCAGTTTCATGTGTTTTGCAAATTGTATCTTATATCTCAGATATACTAAGTTTATGGGCTAATATCCACTTATCAGTGAGTACATATCATTTGAGTTCTTTTGTGATTGATATCACTCCTTTCTTTATACCTGGGCCTCTTCAAGGGTCAGGGATAGGCCCAGGGCCTCTTCACTTCTTGTGTTGGGCCTAGGCCTCTTTAAATCTCAGGTATAGGCCCAGGCCCACATCACTTCTTGCTTTTGGCCCAGGCCCTCATCTTTTTTACTTTTTTCCGGGCCTCTTCAAGGATAAGGGATAGGCCCAGGATGACATAACTCCTTGCTTTTGGCCCAGGTCTCTTCAGGGGCCTAGGCCAACATCACTTCTTTCTTTAGGCCAGGGCCTCGACAAAGTTCAGGGATAGGACCATGTCCACACATCACGTCTTGCTGTTGGCCCAGGCCTCTTCAAGGATCAGGCATAGGCCCAGACCCTCCTCACTTATTGCATTGGGCCCAGGCCTCTTTAAATTTTAGGGATAGGTCCAGGCCCACATAACTCCTTGGTTTTAGCCTGGGCCTCATCAATGTTTGTTTGTTTATAGGCCCAAGCCCACATCACTCTTGCTTTTAGCCCGGGCCTCTTCAAGGTTCAGGCATAGGCCCAGGCCTCTTTAAATTTAAGGGTTAGGCCCAGGCCCACATCACTCCTTACTTTTGCCCTGGGCCTCTTCCATGTTCAGGAATAGGCCCGAGCACATATTACTTCTTTCATCACTTCTTTCTTTAGGCTCTGGCTGCTTCAAGGGTCAGGCATAGGCCCAGGCACTCTTTATGTCTTACATTGGGTCCAGGCCTCTTTAAATTTCAAGGATAGACTCAGGCCCACATCACTTCTTGTTTTGGCCCCAGGCCTCTTCAAGAGTCATGGATAGATCCAGGCCCTCATCACTTCTTGCATAAGGGCCCATGACCTCATCTTTTTTGTTTTTGGTCCAGGCCTCTTCAATGTTCAGGAATGGGCTTGGGCACATATCACTTCATTCTTTAGGCATGGGCCACTTCAAGGGTCAGGGATAAGCCAATGCCCACATCACTTCTTCCTTTTGTCTCAAGGCTCTTCAAGGGTCAGGCATAGGCCCCGGCCCTCTTCACATCTTGTGTTGGGCACAGGCCTCTTTAAATGTCATGGATAGGCCCAGACCCACATCACTTATTTCTTTAGGCCTGGGCCTCTTCAAACTTCAGGGATAGGCCCAGGTCCCCATCACTTCTTGCTTTTGGCCCAGGCCCTCATTTTTTTGCTTTAGGTCCGGGCCTCTTCAAAAGTCATGGATATGCCCAGGCCCTCATCACTTCTTCTTTTTGGCCCCCAGCATCTTCAAAGTTCAGGGGTAGGCCCAGGCCCTCATCAATTCTTGCTTTTGTCCGGGCCTCTTCAAAGGTCAGGGATAGGCCCAGAACCACTTCAGTTCATTCTTTGGGCCCTGGCTTCTTCAAAGACATGGATAGGCCCAGGCCCTCATAACTTCTTTTTGTAGGCCCGGGCCTCTTGAAATGTCCTAGTTAGGCCAAGGTCCAAATCACTTCTTGCTTTTGGCCCGGGCCTCTTCAATGTTCAGAAATAGGACGAGGCCCACATCACTTCTTCCTTAGTCCCCAGGCTTCTTCAATGGTCAGGGATAGGCCCAGGCCCTCATCACTTCTTTTTTTATGCCAGGGCCTCTTCAAAGTTCTGTATATACCCAGGCTCTTTCACTTCTTCCTTTTGGCCCTGGCCTCTTCAAGGGTCACTGTTAGGCCCAGGCCCACATCAATTCTGGTTTTGGCCAGGGCCCCTTCAATGTTCAGGAATAGACACGGGCACATATCACTTCTTTTTTTAGGCCCAGGCTGCCTTCAAGGGTCAAGTGTAGGCGTAGGCCCTCTTTACATCTTGCATTGGACCCAGCCATCTTTTAATTTCTTGCTTATTGCCCAGGCCTCTTCAAGGGACAGGGATAGACCCACGCCCACATCACTTCTTTCTTTAGGCCCGGGCCTCTTCAAAAGTCAGGTATAGACCCAGGCACTTTCACTTCTTGCTTTTGACCGGGGCCTCTTCAAGGGTCAGGGATAGGCCTAGGCCCACATCAATTCTTTCTTTAGGCTGGGATTCTTCAAAGATCAGGTATGTGCCCACCCCCAACCCCCACTTCTTGCTTTTGACCCTGGCCCTCAAATTTTTTGCTTTTATTCTGGGCCTCTTCAATGTTCAGGAATAGGCCCATGCACATATTGCTTCTTTCTTTAGCCCTGGGCCTCTTCAGACTTCAGGGATTGGACCAGGCACTTTAACTTCTTTCTTTTGGCCCAGGCCTCTTCATATGTCACGAATAAGCCCAGGCCCACATCACTTCTTCCTTTTGGCCCGGACCCCTTCAAGGGTCAGGTTTAGGCCCAGGCCCACATCACTTTATGATTTTTGGCCTGGGCCTCTTCAGTGGTCTGGGATAGGCCCAGGCCTACATCAGTCCTTGCTTTTGGCCTGGGCCTCTTCAAGGGTCACTGATAGGTCCAGGTCCTCCTCATCAATTTTTGCTTTTGACCCAGGCCTCTCAAAGTTAGGTATAGGCCCAGGCCCACATCACTTCTTGCTTTTGGCCATGGCTTCTTTAAGGGTCAGGGATATGCCCAGACCCACATCACATCTTGCATTGAGCCTGGTCCTCTCCAACAGTAAGGCATAGGCATAGGCCCAGGCCCACATCACTTCTTGCTTTGGTCCAGGGCCTCTTCAATGTTCAGGAATAGGCCCAGGCACACATCACTCTTTGCCTTTTCCCGGACCTTTTCATGTGTCAGGGATAGGCCCAGGCACACATCACATCTTTCTTTAGGCCGGAACATTTTCAATGTTCAGGGATAGGCCCAGGGAACCTCATTTTATGCTTTTGGCCCAGGGCTCTTCAAGGATCAGTGAAAGGCCCTGGCCAACATCATACTTTGCTTTTAGCCTGGGCCTCTTCAGGGTTCAGGGCTTGGCATTGGCCTACATCACTTCTTCCTTTAGGCAGGGGCCTTATCAAAGTTCAGGGATAGGCCCAGGCCCACACCACTTCTTGCTTTTGGCCCTGGCCCTCATCTTTTTTGCTTTTGGTCCAGGCCTCTTCAAAGGTCAGGGATAGGCACAGGCCTACATCATTTTTTTGCTTTTGGCATGGACCTCTTCAACTGTAAGGGATAGGCCCAGGCCCATATCAATTCTTTCTTTAGGCCAGACCTTCATCAAAGTTCATAGATGAGCCCAGGCCCTCACCACTTCTTGCTTTTAGCCTGGGTCTCATCAAGGGTCAGGGATAGGCCCAGGACCTCATCACTCCTTTCTTTAGGCCCAGACCTCTTCAAGGGTCAGGCATAGACCCAGGCCCTCTTCACTTGTTGTATTGGACCAAGGCCTCTTTCAGTTTCAGGAATAGGCCCAGGCCCACACCACCTCTTGATTTTGGCCCTGGCTCTCATCTTTTTTGCTTTTGGTCCAGGCCTCTTCAAAGGTCAGGGATAGGCACAGGCCCACATCATGTTTTGCTTTTGGCACAAACCTCTTCAATGGTACAAGATAGGCCCAGGGCCATATCAATTCTTTCTTTAGGCTGAAGCTTCATCAATGTTCAGGGATAGGCCCAGGACCTCATCACTTCTATCTTTAGACCTGGACCTCTTCAAGGGTCAGGCATAGGCCCAGGCCCTCTTCACTTGTTGTATTGGACCATGGCCTCTTTAAGTTTCAGGGATAGGCCCAGACCCACATCCTTTCTTGCTTTAGGCTTGGGTCTCTTCAAACTTCAGGGATTGGCCCAGGCCCACATCACTTCTTGCTTTTGGTCCAGTCCCTCATCTCTTTTGCTTTTGGTCAGGCCTCTTCAAAGGTCAGGGATAGGAACAGGTCCACATTATTTCTTTCTTTAGGCACCAGCATCTTCAAAGGTCATGGATATGCCCAGGCCCTCATCACTTCTTCTTTTTGGCCCTGGCATCTTTAATGTTCAGGGATAGGCCAAGGCCCACATCACTTCTTTCTTTATGCCAGAGCCTCTTCAAAGGTCGGTATATACCCAGGGTCTTTCACTTCTTTCTTTTGGCCCTGGGCCTCTTTAATGGTCAGTGATAGGCCCAGGCCCACATCACATTTTGCTATTAGCCCAGGCCTTTTCAAGGGACAGTGATAGGTCCAAGCCTACATCACTTCTTGCTTTTAGCCCGGGCCTCTTCAAGTGTCACTGTTAGGCCCAGGCCCACATCATTTTTTTCTTTTGGCTCGGGCCTCTTCAAGGGTCAGGGATAGGCACAGGCTTTCTTCACTTGTTGGAAGAGGCCCAGGCCTTCATCATTTTTGCTTTTGGTTGGGGCCTCTTCAATGTTCAGGAGTAGGCCCAGGTACATATCAATTCTTTCTTTAGGCCTGGGCCTCTTCCAGGTTCAGGCATAAGCCCTGACACATATCACTTTCTTCAGGCCCAGGTCTCTTCAGACTTCAGGGGTAGTCCCAGGCCCCCATCACTTCTTGCTTTAGGCCCGGGCCTCTTCAAAGTTCAGGGATAGGCCAATGCCCATATTACTTCTTCCTTTTGTCTGAAGGCTCTTCAAGGGTCAGACATAGGCCCAGGCCCTCTTCACTTCTTGCGTTGGGCCCAGGCCTCTTTAAATTTCAGGGATAGGATGAGGCCCACATTACTTCTTGCTTTTGGCCCAGGCCCTCATTTTTGCTTTTGGTCCGGGCCTCTTCAAAGGTCAGGGATAGACACAGACCCACATCATTTCTTTGTTTAGGCACCAGCCTCTTCAAGGATCATGGATCACTTCTTCTTTTTGGTCCCGGCATCTTCAAAGTTCAGGGATAGACCCAGGCCCTTATCAATTCTTGCTCTTGGCCCAGGCCTCTTCAAAGGTCGGGGATAGGCCCAGACCCACTTCAGTTCTTTCTTTAGGCCTTGGCCTCTTCGAAGGAATGGGTAAGCCCAGGCCCCCATCGCATCTTTCTCTAGGGCTGGGCCTTTTCAAAGGTTGCTGTTAGGCCAAGGCCCAAATCACTTCTTGCTTTTGGCCTGGGCCTCTTCAATGTTCAGGGAAAGGCCAAGGCCCACATAACCTCTACCTTAGTCCCCAGGCTTCTTCAATGGTCAGGGATAGGCCCAGGCCCACATCACTTCTTTCTTTATGCCAGGGCCTCTTCAAAGGTCGGTATATACCCAGGCTCTTTCACTTTTTCCTTTTGGCCTTGGCCTCTTCAACCATCAGGGTTAGGCCTAGGCCCACATCACATTTTGCTTTTAGCCCAGGCCTCTTTAAGGGTCAAGGTTAGGCCCAGGCCAACATCATTTTTTTGCTTTTGGCCCGGGCCTCTTCAAGTGTGGTCCTAAGTACCAAAAGATTTCTAAGGAGATTTCTAGCCAGGCCTGGTGGGAAGGCCCCAGTGAGAAAAGTGAGTGCAGGCAAGAAGACAGATGAAGCCTCTGCCATGCCTTCTGTGTTACTAGGTCTGTGAAAATCAGACAATCCAGTGAGGAATCAGGTGGAACTTGGGAAAGGCTCTTTGGGAGAAAAGATCTTTTCACAAGTGTTACAGCTCTTGGAACAAAAGGGTCAGATAAAGGAATAGTTCTCACATTCCTTTAATTCCCTGCATGGCTCTCCTATATACAGTTCTGGCAGTGATTTAGAGTTTGATAGCAAGCCCCTCTCATTGGCTTGGGCTGAGAGTTTGGGGGAAACCTTATTTGCATGTGAGAGGGCTTGGTGCTGTTCCTAAGTGGCTGATAGCCATGCCACTTCTGTGGACGTTGTGGCAGAGGGAACTCTGACAGGAACAAGGGTCCAGGAGACATGAGAGAACTCCTTCCATCCCATGTAAATGAATTATCACTACTGGGTCCCCGGGGTTCAAGATCTAGCCTTGACTGGAATCCAGGCTGTCTGCACATATCCCATTGCCCCACAGGTGCCCCCCTTTTTTTAAAATAAGGGAGAAGTGTCACCAGAATAACTGTCTTCTATGTTGCGAACAGTTTGATACTGAAACAAGATCTGATTTGTAGTGACTTTTTGCAATGCTACTCATCTACTGCTTTAGAAACTGAATGAGACAGGGTGCCAAGAGAAGTAAGGCTCCAATGGCTATTATGTGGCCAAGGAGAGGAAGAACCCATGCTAGCAAGTGCTTAGAGTACCAATGGGTAAGGGTATTGGGAGTATAGTGTGCCCGGAGGTTCCCCCTGAGTTCTTTGAGCATTTGTACATCTTGTTCTACCAGCCCAGATTCATTGACATAAAATCAACATTTCTACCCCAGCAAAATGCAAGTCCCACTCTATTCAGCAGTCAGTTAAGTCCAGGGCTCTCCGGTTTTGGAGAGCAACTCCTGCTAAGAAGGTTAGCTGGAGTTGAAGAGACTCAAGGTTGTCTGTAGTGGAAGCCATTGCCTGGTCAAGCTTGTCTTGGAAGCCACTGGACAGATGTTGTGTTTGGATGAGGGCTGCTCCAGCAGTCCCAGTTGCACCCAGAGAGACAGCAAAGCCTAGTCCAATGAGTAGAGGGATGAAGATCTCTCTTTTCTTTCTGCTTTCTCCCATCTGCAAGGCGAGTTCTTCAGGTTCATAGAGATAAACCTGGGGGACAATTATCACAGGGGTGCAGGAGCCTTGAAAGGGGAGCTTAATACAGGCACCTGTAGTACCTTTGCACCAGAGGAGGGCAGGAGGGTTAACACATACTGATTTGGTGATGGTGACGTCACAGGCACATGTAAGATGGGGCTTTGAGGAGGGTCCTGCAAGGCAAAGTGGTGGTGTGTGGTGGAATGTCCTGTGCTTTCCTCGTGGGTATGGTTCCATGGAGGTCATGAAGGGAAATGTTAATGGGAGCAGCTGTTAATAATGGTCAGAAGAGAGAAGCACAGAAAAAGCATTGAGAGGAGTTAGGGTGGGTTGTTAAGGAAAGGAGGTCAGCTGCATATTGGATGTACTGTAGACAGGAGAGGGTAGCTCACAGCTTCTTCTGAGACTGATTTTCCTGTTGGATAATGTTAGCATGAGTAAAGACTGATTTGGAGCCAGGAACAAGCTCAGCTCACGGGAGATGTGCAGGTCAGCAACTGGGTATTTGGAGTAAAGTTTACCCGTGACTCCAGTCTGCCAAAGTTCATCCCATGGATCACTGATTGAAAGCTGAAAATGAGTTTTAAGGTTGGTGAGCATTGTGCCACCATGACTGTTGCATTCCATTCTGCAACCTCCATATGTGGAGACCTTCTGGAGGCATTCACCTGTGTTTTCAGTAAGTAAAGCAGAGAAAAGGACTGGGTGTAGTGGAGATGGAATCTGGGTATAGGGGGATTTCAATCCTGGTTCGACATCCTTCTATTGGACAGTCCTGGGTCCCTATAACTTTGTTGTGTCCATTGTAGGTTTCCCTAGCATAGAATCTCCAATGATAGGTGTTGTGAAGGCTAAGGAGATGCTGGACAGCAATAGAGTTAGCATGAAGAATGACAAAAAAAAAAAAAAAAAAAAAAAAAAACCCAAGAGAATAGAGGAGAGTGGGGCTTGTGGAGGTCACATGGCCTGGGCAGCAGTCACCAGGTCATGGATGTGCTTCCAGGAGATTTTTTTGTCATTCTGGGTGTGGCGTTTCCTCTGCCTCCTCCTCCCCTTCTGTCCTTGGTCTGCCATTGAGAGGCGGGCCATCTTCTTGGACAGTGGGGTGGTGCCTGACATTTCTGGAAGGGACCCAGCTAGGCTTAGGCTGGTCCTGTGGAAAGACACAAGCAAAACCCCTCCCAGTTGTAAGGAGGGGGTCTGGTCCCTTCCAAATTCCATCCAAAGGATGTCACCATCATACTAGAATGGGGGGGGGTGGCTAATTTTGGTGTATGCCAATGGAGGAAGATAGGAGGATGTTTGAAGTTTTTGTAGATGTTAAATATGTTTAGGGTAGTCAGAGCCATCATTAATTGTACATTAGGGGGATAGGAGGTTGCCTTTCGTTTTAGGAGTTGGGCTTTTAATGTTTGATGTGTTCTTTCTATTATTCCTTGTCCCTGAGGATTGTGGAGAATTCCCATATGAAGGGCAAGAAGGTTTTGAATTGAGAACTAGTGAAGGCCAGGCCATTATCTGTTTTTATCTGTTGAGGAATGCCCATGATGGTGAAGGTGGAGAGCATATGATGAATCAATCTTTTTGAGCTTTCACATGTTTGGGCTGTAACCCATATAAAATATGACTATGTATTTATGGTGACAAAAACATATTTCTGTCTACCGAATTGGGGAATATATGTGACATCAATTTGCCATAAGGCATTGGACTTAAGGCCTTGGGGTTTGGTGCCCATCATTTGTAAAGCTGGGGTGGTAATGAGGGATGCACAAGAGGAGTATGCCTTTATTATCCTCTGGAGTTGAGCAAGAGGGATGTGGGAGAAGCGGACCTGAAGCCCCTTTATATTTGTGTGTATGCATGAATGAAATTCATCTGCTTGTTCAGTGGAGGTCATGAATATCCTTGTCGAGGCAGTTTAGTCAGCAAGTGTATTTCCCTTAGATATAGGACCTGGCAGGCAACTATGAGATCAGACATGCTAGATGTAGATGGAGGCATCTCTTTTCTGTAGGAGGGTGGAGACCTGTAAGAGTAGAGGGGAGAATCACGCGGGACCTGAGACTGCTCTGGTTGGGGAGGCAGAAATCCGGCCTACATAGGGCCACAAGCCTCTTCCGGTCAGAAAAGCACCAGGGTAGCTAGGGCACAGGGTCGGCTGACACTCGCCAGCTACCCACAACACCTGCCACAGGATCTTAAGACTTCTGGTGAGTGGAACACAGCTTCTGCTCCAATCCAATTGCGCTCGGGACCTGAGACTGCATTAGTTAGGGAAGCAGAAACCGGCCTGAGTAGGGCCACAGGCCTCATCCGGCCGGAACAGCACCTGTGTAGCTAGAGCGCAGGGTCGCCTGACACCCGCCAGCTATCCACGACCACCGCCACAGGATTTTGAGACTGCTGATGAGTGGAACACAGCTTCTGCTCCAGTCCAATCACACGGGACCTGAGACTGCTCTGGTTGGGGAGGCAGAAATCCGGCCTACATAGAGCCACAAGCCTCTTCCGGTCAGAAAAGCACCAGGGTAGCTAGGGCGCAGGGTCGGCTGACACTCGCCAGCTACCCACAACACCTGCCACAGGATCTTAAGACTTCTGGTGAGTGGAACACAGCTCCTGCTCCAATCCAATTGTGCGTGGGACCTGAGACTGCATTAGTTAGGGAAGCAGAAACCGGCCTGAGTAGGGCCACAGGCCTCATCCGGCCTGAACAGCACCAGTGTAGCTAGAGGGCAGGGTCGGCTGACACCCGCCAGCTACCCACGACCCCCGCCACAGGATTTTGATACTGCTGGTGAGTGGAACACAGCTTCTGCTCCAATCTTTAAACAGAGACAACGACAACAACTAACCCCAGAGATTACCAGATGGCGAAAGGTAAACGTAATAATCTTACTAACAGAAACCAAGACCACTCACCATCATCAGAACCCAGCACTCCCACTTTGCCCAGTCCAGGGCACCCCAACACACCGGAAAAGCTAGACACGGATCTAAAAGCATATCTCCTGATGATGGTAGAGGACTTCAAGAAGGACTTTAATAACACACTTAAAGAAATACAAAGGAACACTGGTAAACAGGTAGAAGACAAAAAAGAGGAAGCACAAAAATCCCTTAAAGAATTGCAGGAGAACACTGCTAAAGAGTTACAAATCCTTAAAGAAAAACAGGATAACCTAATCAAACAGGTAGAAGTCCTTAATGAAAAACAGGAAAACATATCCAAACAGATGATGGAAATGAACAAAACAACACTAGACCTAAAAAGGGAAGTAGACACAATAAAGAAAACCCAAAATGAGGCAACACTGGAGATAGAAACCCTAGGAAAGAAATCTGGAACCATAGATACCAGCATCAGCAACAGAATACAAGAGATGGAAGAGAGAATCTCAGGTGCAGAAGATTCCATAGAGAACATCGGCACAACAATCAAGGAAAATGTAAAATGCAAAAAGATCCTAACTCAAAACGTCCAAGAAATACAGGACACAATGAGAAGACCAAACCTACGGATAATAGGAGTAGATGAGAATGAAGATTTTCAACTCAAAGGACCAGCAAACATCTTCAACAAAATTATAGAAGAAAACTTCCCAAAACTAAAGAAAGAGATGCCCATGAACATACAAGAAGCCTACAGAACTCCAAATAGACTGGACCAGAAAAGAAATACCTCCCGACACATAATAATCAGAACAACAAATGCTCTAAATAAAGATAGAATACTAAAAGCAGTAAGAGAAAAAGGCCAAGTAACATATAAAGGCAAGCCTATCAGAATTACACCAGATTTTTCACCAGAGACTATGAAAGCCAGAAGATCCTGGACAGATGTCATACAGACACTAAAAGAACACAAATTCCAGCCCAGGCTACTATACCCAGCCAAACTCTCAATTAACATAGATGGAGAAACCAGAGTATTCCACGACAAAACCAAATTCACACATTATCTCTCCACGAATCCAGCCCTTCAAAGGATAATAACAGAAAAAAACCAATACAAGGACAGGAAGCACGCCCTAGAAACAACAAGAAGGTAATCCCTCAACAAACCTAAAAGACGACAGCCACAAGAACAGAATGCCAACTTTAACAACAAAAATAACAGGAAACAACAATTACTTTTCCTTAATATCTCTTAATATCAATGGACTCAACTCCCCGATAAAAAGACATAGACTAACAAACTGGCTACACAAACAAGACCCAACATTTTGCTGCTTACAGGAAACTCATCTCAGAGAAAAAGATAGACACTACCTCAGAATGAAAGGCTGGAAAACAATTTTCCAAGCAAATGGTATGAAGAAACAAGCTGGAGTAGCCATTCTATTATCTGATAAGATTGACTTCCAACCCAAAGTCATTAAAAAAGACAGGGAGGGACACTTCATACTCATCAAAGGTAAAATCCTCCAAGAGGAAATATCAATCCTGAATATCTATGCTCCAAATACAAAGGCAGCCACATTCATTAAAGAAACTTTAGTAAATCTCAAAGCACACATTGCACCTCATACAATAATAGTGGGAGACTTCAACACACCACTTTCACCAATGGACAGATCATGGAAACAGAAACTAAACAGGGAAACAGAGAAACTAAGAGAAATTATGAATCAAATGGATCTGGCAGATATCTACAGAACATTCTATCCTAAAACAAAAGGATATACCTTCTTCTCAGCACCTCATGGCACCTTCTCCAAATTGACCACATAATTGGTCACAAAACAGGCCTCAACAGATACAAAAATATTGAAATTGTCCCATGCATCCTATCAGATCACCATGGACTAAAGCTGATCTTCAATAACAAAATAAATAATAGAAAGCCAACCTTCACGTGGAAACTGAAGAACATTCTTCTCAATGATACCTTGGTCAAGGAAGGAATAAAGAAAGAAATTAAGGACTTTTTAGAGTTCAATGAAAATGAAGCCACAACATACCCAAACTTATGGGACGCAATGAAAGCATTTCTAAGAGGAAAACTCATAGCTCTGAGTGCCTCCAAAAGGAAACTAGACAGAGCACACATTAGCAGCTTGACAACATACCTAAAAGCACTAGAACAAAAGGAAGCAAATTCACCCAAGAGGAGTAGACGGCAGGAAATAATCAAACTCAGGGGCGATCAACCAAGTGGAAACAAGAAGAACTATTCAAAGAATCAACCAATCAAGGAGCTGGTTCTTTGAGAAAATCAACAAGATAGATAAACCCTTAGCCAGACTCACTAGAGGGCACAGGGAAAGCATCCTAATTAACAAAATCAGAAATGAAAAAGGAGACATAACAACAGATCCTGAAGACATCCAAAACACCATCAGATCCTTCTACCAAAGGCTATACTCAACAAAACTGGAGAACCTGGATGAAATGGAGAAGTTCCTAGACAGATAGCAGGTACCAAAGTTGAATCAAGATCAGGTTAATGATCTAAACAGCCCTATATCCCCCAAAGAAATAGAAGCAGTCATTAATAGTCTCCCAACTAAAAAAAGCCAAGGACCAGATGGGTTTAGTGCAGAGTTCTATCAGACCTTCTAAGAAGATCTAATCCCAGTTCTTCACAAACTATTCCACAAAATAGAAACAGAAGGTACTCTACCCAACTCATTCTATGAAGCCACAATTACTCTGATACCTAAACCACAAAAAGACCCAACAAAGATAGAAAACTTCAGACCAATATCCCTTATGAATATTGATGCAAAAATCCTCAATAAAGTTCTTGCTAACCGAATCCAAGAACACATCAAAACAATCATCCATCCTGACCAAGTAGGTTTCATCCCAGGGATGCAGGGATGGTTCAATATAGGGAAATCCATCAACGTAATCCAGTATATAAACAAACTCAAAGACAAAAACCACATGGTCATCTCGTTAGATGCGGAAAAAGCATTTGACAAGATCCAACACCCATTCATGATAAAAGTCTTGGAAAGATCAGGAATTCAAGGCCCATACCTAAACATGATAAAAGCAATCTACAGCAAACCAGTAGCCAACATCAAAGTAAATGGTCAGAAGCTTGAAGCAATCCCTCTAAAATCAGGGACTAGACAAGGCTGTCCACTTTCTCCATACCTATTCAACATTGTACTTGAAGTCCTAGCCAGAGCAATTCGACAACAAAAGGAGATCAAAGGGATACAAATTGGAAAAGATGAAGTCAAAATATCACTTTTTGCAGATGATATGATAGTATATATAAGTGACCCTAAAAATTCCACCAGAGAACTCCTAAGCCTGATAAACAGCTTCGGTGAAGTAGCTGGATATAAAATTAACTCAAACAAATCAATGGCCTTTCTCTACACAAAGAATAAACAGGCTGAGAAAGAAATTAGGGAAACAACACCCTTCTCAATAGTCACAAATAATATAAAATATCTTGGCGTGACTCTAACTAAGGAAGTGAAAGATCTGTATAATAAAAACTTCAAGTCTCTGAAGAAAGAAATTATAGAAGATCTCAGAAGATGGAAAGATCTCCCATGCTCATGGATTGGCAGGATCAACATTGTAAAAATGGCTATCTTGCCAAAAGCAATCTACAGATTCAATGCAATCCCTATCAAAATTCCAACTCAATTCTTCAACGAATTAGAAAGTGCAATCTGCAAATTCATCTGGAATAACAAAAAACCTAGGATAGCAAAAACTCTTCTCAAGGATAAAAGAACCTCTGGTGGAATCACCATACCGGACCTAAAGCTTTACTACAGAGCAATTGTGATTAAAAACTGCATGGTACTGGTATAGTGACAGACAAATAGACCAATGGAATAGAATTGAAGACCCAGAAATGAACCCACATACCTACGGTCACTTGATCTTCAACAAGGGAGCTAAAAACATCCAGTGGAAGAAAGACAGCATTTTCAACAAATGGTGCTGGCACAACTGGTTGTTAACATGTAGAAGAATGCGAATCGATCCATTCCTATCTCCTTGTACTAAGGTCAAGTCTAAGTGGATCAAGGAACTTCACATAAAACCAGAGACACTGAAACTTATAGAGGAGAAAGTGGGGAAAAGCCTTGAAGATATGGGCACAGGGGAAAATTCCTGAATAGAACAGTAATGGCTTGTGCTATAAGATCGAGAATTGACAAGTGGGACCTCATGAAACTGCAAAGCTTCTGCAAGGCTAAAGACACCATCAATAAGACAAAAAAAACACCAACAGATTGGGAAAGGATCTTCACCTATCCTAAATCAGATAAGGGACTAATATCCAATATATATAAAGAACTCAAGAAGGTGGACTCCAGAAAGTCAAATAACCCCATTAAATAATGGGGCTCAGAACTGAACAAAGAATTCTCACCTGAGGAATACCGAATGGCAGAGAAGCACCTGAAAAAATGTTCAACATCCTTAATCATCAGGGAAATGCAAATCAAAACAACCCTGAGATTCCACCTCACACCAGTCAGAATGGCTAAGATCAAAAATTCAGGTGACAGCAGATGCTGGCGAGGATGTGGAGAAAGAGGAACACTCCTCCATTGTTGGTGGGATTGCAAGCTTGTACAACCACTCTGGAAATCAGTTTGGCGGTTCCTCAGAAAATTGGACATAGTACTACCGGAGGATCCAGCAATACCTCTCCTGGGCATATATCCAGAAGATGTCCCAACCGGTAAAAAGGACACATGCTCCACTATGTTCATAGCAGCCCTATTTATAATAGCCAGAAGCTGGAAAGAACACAGATGTCCCTCAACAGAGGAATGGATACAGAAATTATGGTACATTTACACAATGGAGTACTACTCAGCTATTAAAAAGAATGAATTTATGAAATTCCTAGCCAAATGGATGGACCTGGAGGGCATCATCTTGAGTGAAGTAACACAATCACAAAAGAACTCACACAATATGTATTCACTGATAAGTGGATATTAGCCCAAAACTTAGGATACCCAAGATATGAGATACAATTTGCTAAACGCATGAAACTCAAGAAGAATGAAGACCAAAGTGTGGACACTGTGCCCCTTCTTAGAATTGGGATCAAAACACCCAGGGAAGGAGTTACAGAGACAACGTTCGTAGCTGTGATGAAAGGATGGACCATTTAGAGACTGCCGTATCCAGGGATCCATCCCATAATCAGCTTCTAAACGCTGACACCATTGCATACACTAGCAAGATTTTGCTGAAAGGACCCAAATATAGCTGTCTCTTGTGAGACGATGCCGGGGCCTAGCAAACACAGGAGTGGATGTTCACAGTCAGCTATTGGATGTATCACAGGGCTCCCTATGGAGAAGCTAGAGAAAGTACCCAAGGAACTAAAGTGATCTGCAACCCTATTGTTGGAACAACATGATGTACTAACCAGAACCCCGGAGCTCTTGTCTCTAGCTGCATATGTATCGAAAGATGGTCTAGTCGGCCATCAATGGAAAGAGAGGCCCATTGGACTTGCAAACTTTATATGCCCCAATATAGGGGAATGCCAGGGCCAAAAGAATGGGAATGGGTGGGTAGGGAAGTGGGGGGCGCTATGGGGGACTTTTGGGATAGCATTGGAAATGTAATTGAGGAAAATATGTAATAAAAATATTAAAAATTAAAAAAAAATTAAAACTTACTCAAGAAGTAGAAAAAAAAAAAAGAATAGAGGGGAAATGGGTTGGCATCTAGTTTGATGAAGGATCTTGACAACCAGGGGAGCAAGTTAACAGCATATACACTGTCTGAAAAGAGGTTAATGGGGCCCTTGACTTCTTTTAGAGCTAGATAGATGGCATATAATTCTTTATATTGGGGGGAGTGACTGGGCAGCTCTTTGAATCAGAGGATAGGGAGTTCATCCTCAGGGAAGTAGTATATTACTGCTGCAGCCCTTCTCTTTCCCCCTTCAGTAAATATCAAGGAGGGTCTTGCTATGGGCCCTTTTAAGAATAGATTGGGGGGAAGCCATCGCAACAGAGGGAGAGAAGAGGCCCATTTTTCATCAGGATAATGATTGTCAATTTGTCCTGGGAATCCTACTAAGCTGATAGCAAAGTGGGAGTGATTTTTGATTAGCCACTGAATATCAGAGAGGGAGAAGGGGATGACAAAAATATCACGTTCTTTCCCTAGGGTTTGCAGGGCTCTATCCCTGCCATTTTTAAATATGCTGGCAAGCGCATCTACCTCATTTAGAATTCGGGGTGTGCCACCCATTGGGGTGTGGAGCCATTCCAGCACCCTCGGAAGTTGGTAAAGGGTTCCCACAAGTATAGGGGAGGAGTTAAAAATGAGGAGCTATACAGGTTTTGTTGGGACATACCTAGCAAGAGCCATATATTTTAGGGCTGCATTGACAGAATTTAGAGCTTGGACTTCCTCTGGGGACAGTGTCCTCAGGGAGGACAGACTTTTGTCTCCTTTCAGGAGGTTAAAGAGGGGTTGAAGGATGCTTGTAGGAAGGGGGAGCCAGGCCCGAAGCCAATTAAGGTTGCCTAGAAAGCTCTGGAGGGAGGTGAGAGTTAATTTTTGAAGGAAGGAAAGGGTGAGTTTGAGGAGACGTATTGAGGTAAGGGATATCTCTGTTCCTAAAAATGTAATGGGTGGAATAAGTTGGATTTTGTGAGGAGCTATTTTAAATCCTAGAGCAGATAGGTAGGGTATTAGCTGGTCCTTAAGTTCAGAAGGGGAGGTAGAAGAGTCTCCCCAAAGGAAAATATCATCCATGTAATGATAGATATTGAGTCCTTTGTCTAAATAGGGTTTTAATGAAGTGGCTACAGCCTCCTGACAAATGGTTGGACTGTTAGTCATTCCCTGCGGGAGAACAGTCCATTCATATCATGAGGCTGGGCCAGGGTTGTTAATGGGGGGTACTGAGAACAGTCTTGGGGTCGAAGGGGTATGGAAAAGAAGCAGTCTTTTATGTCTGTTGCTAACAGGGGAACATTAGCAGGGATGGCTGAGATGTGGGGTAGCCTTCTTTGTGGGAAGCCCCAGACTCACATGGTTTTGTTAATTGCCCTCAGATCTTGTAATAATCTCCATCCCCCTGAGCTCTTTTTTTATAGCAAACACAGGGGTATGCCATGGACTGTGAGAGGGGCAGAGGTGTTGTAGCAACAGCTGTTCTTCTACCAGCTGTGTGAGGGCTTTGAGCTTCTCCCTTGATAGAGGCCACTGTGGGACCCAGATGGCTTCATCTGAAAGCCAATCAAGTCAGGGAGTACTAAATCTAACAGTGGCTCCTAGAATTGGGGGTGATTGGGAGGAGGAATTTTAGGGTCTCCTTTGGTATTATTTTTATGGATAATGTTTTCAATCATAATGTGGTCTCTTTCTGGTTAGGTGGTAAGAACCACCTCTAAGGTTTGTAAAATATAGAAGATAGGTGGCTACTTGAGCCACCAGGGGGCTATAAGGCCAGTAGCCCCATCCGGGTCTTCCCATTTGTAAGCCTGTTTAGTGATGAATGCATAAGAGGTACCCCCTATACATATGAGCTGGGTCCCAGGGATCAGTTGCCAATCACGTGGGATCTCTTGCTGTCTTAAAATTGTCCTGTCTGCTCCAGTATCAATAAGGCACTTGAATAGTTTATTGTCTATCTTAATGGTTAGTTTTGGATGGGAGTCTTCTGAGATGCTGGATACCCATAAGGCTTCTATGGGAGTAATAGTTGTCCCTCTTATTGTCGGGGCTGAGGGCTGCCCCTTCTGGAGTTTAAAAGCTCCAGTCACTTACAATCCTTATCATATACAGCATTACAGTGTCTCCACCAATGGTAACCTTTTCTGCAGCGGGGGTAGATTGTCTTAGTGCGATTAGAAGCTGCTATGGGAAGAGAGTTTTGTGGGCATTCATCCCTCCAATGTCCTTTCCACATTTGAAGCAGATTCCTTCTGTTTTTACTGCTGCTACAAATGCCTGAGCCACGGATGTAACCTGATGTGATATTGTTCCTATATCTCTGGTTTTCTTTCTAGGCTCATTTTGGTTCTGGGAATAAAATCAGATAGGGGTTCTCTGGGCTTTTGCTGGAGAGAGAGCAGGGAGGAGGCAGGGTCTTGTGACCCTGAGGGTGGAGTGAGCCTATCCCAAGCTTGGGTTGCACAGAGGCAGACCTGCTCATAGTACCCTGCTGGCTTAGTTGCCTGCTCTGCTCCAGTAGAGAGATCTTCCTGGCCAAAGAGTTCATTAAAGCCCCATGGGGTAGCTCCTCTGCTCTGGTTTTGCCTGGCTTGTTGACGGCATTCATCTCGAAAAAAGGCTTCCGATTCCAAAAACAGTGGTCCAAGAAGGGCAGAACAACAAATATCTCTCCAATCTTGGGGGGTATTTAGGTATTTAGGTTGGCAATATGGCTCTGTAGGAGAGATTTTGTCCAGGGTGCGTGGATGCCATCTTCCTTCACTGCCTGCCTGAGTTCTTTAAAATCTTAGGCTTGGAATGGGTACCAATTAAGGAGTTTATTTCAGGTGGGGTTGATATTAACTGGGAATGCCTGAACAATTTGGGTTTTTTGTTTTGTATCTGACTCCTGAGGAACATGGGAATCAGGGTTAGTTTTTGCAATAGAATCTCAAATACTGCAAAGTTGTTGGGTGATAGATGGTTGGGAGTAAGAGACCATGGAGTTAGGCAGGGCTTCAGTTTTACAGCTTGGAGAAGGGGGAGGGGAGATGTCTTTCTCTGGGGGAGGTGAAGATGGTATAATGAAGCTTTACCTTTGAGTGGGAGAGGGAGGGGCCAGAGGAGCGGGCGTTTTAGTTTTTCCTCTGAAACATAGGGAGGCAGTGGTGGATAGATGGATTTTATCTCTCTTATTAATTGGTTAAGGGCTGTGAGATCTGAAATGGAGTGGTTTTTAGGACCTCGATCTTTGGGTTCATCTGACTGAGGGTGCTCAGCAGCTGAGTTGCTATCAGTTTGTCCTATTTTAGATGGCTCTATGCACTGCCTAATTGCAGCTAAGATTGGCAAAACTTCACGGGAGGGTGTTTTACCCTCTCAGGTATTGAAGAAGTAACAAAATTCTAGGCCTTTAGGTCGAGGCTTGGGAATGTAACCTTTGTGACTCATTGCTCCAAGGTATGCTAATCATACCTTGATAGCGACATTCCTTCCTCCACCTACCTGCTTCCTGAGTTCAAAGAGTGTTCATTCAAAGAAAGTCACCCTGACCAACACCGGAAACTGCCATGCAAATGTGCTATTGTTAGGGGCTCTTAGAAACTGAGAGTTAACCAAAACAATTACCAGGTATTCTCTGTGACTCTTGTGACTTTACACTTCCTTATGACTCTTAACTGGTATCTTTGGTATTTTTCCAACAACCCCTCCCCACTTCCTTGAGTTGTGGTTTCTTCCTTTAAATACCCCCTTACTCAGCTACTCGGGGCGCCATGGTCCTCTACCCCTGCGTGGTGTATGACCATGGGCCCGAGAACGCTCTCGAATAAAAATCCTCTTGCAGTTGCAGCAAGACCGTTTCTTGTGGGTGATTTTGGGGTGTCGCCTCTCCTGAGTCAGAACGTGGGGGAGTCCTCACGTTGTGGGTCTTTCATTTGGTGCGTTGGCCGGGAAACGCGACCACCCCTCACACCCAAGAACCGACTTGGAGGTATGGGGATCCCCTTTTGTGTGTGTGCCGGCCGGTGTCTCTGTTTTGAGTGTCTGTTTTCTGAAACGAACATTGGAACATGTGCTTGTTGTGTTGGGTTGTTTGTGTCTTGTCCTATGTTTCTGAAGCATGGCGAAGTCTGAGTTCGGATCCATCTGAGTTTATTAAATTTGTGTCTTGGTTTTCGGGTTGCGAGATCGTGGGTTCGAGTCCCACCTCGTGCCTTGGTTTTACACCTGGCAGAGTGAGGAACAAGTGTGCTTCTCTGGTTTTGGTCGTCTAGGTAGAAATGGATGCTGGTGTTTGTAGACGATGGGGTGATGGGGTCTGAAATGCGCGCGCGGTCGGTATTTGCAGCTGTCCTTTTGGGCCGTAAGGACCGGAGGACTGTGGTCGGCAGACGTGCTAGGAGGACCACAGGCTGTGGCCCTGGGGGACACCCTGGGAGGTAAGGAGAGCCAGGGACGCCTGGCCGTCTCCGGATCGGTCAGAGGGACCGAGTTCTGTTGAAGCGGAAGCTTCCCCCTCCAAAATCGTCTAATTCTTTTGCCTGCTTGTAGAGGACAAGAAAGGGTCAAATGTGTCTGGATCTGTTGGTTTCTGTTTTATGTGTTTTTGTGTATGTGTTTAGAGCTATGTGAAAATCTAGAAAAGCAAAGGTAATTCTCATAGGTGCTTTATACCCTGACTAGAGATAGTTTACACCTGAGATGTGAGAGAATGGGTTTTGAGAAAAGCAGTACTCTCCGACTATCTGGGGATAATTTGGTAAAAAAAATAATAAAATAAACAGTTTTAATTGGTCTTTGGAGCCCTGCACCTGTAGTTAGGAATCTAGTGTGGCTGGAGAAGCCCTGCTAGGAGCTGATTATAAACGCTGCTCTTATAGGGACCAGCAGCTTCTAAATTGGATTCATCAGGTGACAAGGTGCTCCTCTCTTGAAATTAAAGCTAGAAAAATTAAGAATTTTGTTTGGTTTAAATGAGCAAATGTATGCGGCCATTTCATTTTTGTTTCTAAATAGTTTCAAAAGTATAAATATGTTTTTATATGTCTTGGTTATAGATTAGTGGCTCATAAGTTATTAGTTATGATTAAAAATTTGTAACATTGGTAACAAAAAGTTGACTTAAAACTGTTAACTCTGGGTTAGAGTAATTTAGAACTACAACATGCAGCATGAGACAATCCATGGGAACAGGTCTCTAAAGATACGCCTAAATTGAGTAATATTCTATGTAATTCTTATCCTAGAAATCCGATTTATAAAAGATAAGATTTAGGGTATTGTCTTTTTGAAATATTGGCGGCTACACCTTCTTGTGTTTGTGTGCAGGAACGGACAGCCAAACTTTGTAGCAAGTAATGTTTTTAGAGTTCATTTAAAAAAAAATAGATTGTTTAAAATTTGGTTTTGCTTCTCAAAATTGTGGTTGTACTCTTATGTTACAAGAGAAATTAAAGGTTTCTCCCAAATCACAGCCACCAGCCAATTCGGCTCCTCCAAAATCTATGAAGCCTCCTGAGTGGCCTAGTCCACAACCTTCCCCTTATCCACAGCCTCAACCCCAACTGCTGAGGGAACCCTAAACCCCTCGGGGTGTCGAGAGGCGGACCGCTGCGGGTACGTGGAACTGCAGAGCACAGAGTCCGGGCGGACTCTGGTGGACCCGCCCAAACTTTAAACCCTTCAGTACTGGTCATTTTCCTCTGTTGGTATTTATAACTGAAAAACTAACCACCCCCTTTCTCAGGATCCCCAACGCCTCACAGGGTTGGTAGAGTTCCTTATGTTTTCTCATCAGCCTACTTGAGATGATTATCAACAGCTGTTGCAGATGCTCTTAACAACCGAAGAGCGAGAGAGAATTCTGTTAAAAGCTAAAAAAATGGCCCGGAAGCCAACGGAGGTCTACACAGCTACAAAATGAGATCGACATGAGATTCCTTTTGACTCGCCCCAGTTGCGACTGCGGCATGGCTGAAGGTAAGGAGAGCTTAAAAATCTAACGCCAGGCTCTGGTCTCCAAGGTGCCTCGAGACAGGCCCACTAATTTGGCTAAGGTAAGAGGTAATGCAGGGGCCGATCGAACCTCCCTCAATGTTCCTTGAAAGGCTTATGGAAGCCTTCAGGCAGTTCACTCCCTTTGATCTTACCTAGAAAGAAACTTCAGAGATTAGAAGGTGTATTATGAGAGGGAGACAGTTAGGCAGTCTAGTGAAAGAGGCAGAGAAAGTGTGTGTGTGAGAGAGAGAGAGGCGGGAGGCAGAAGAAAGAGAAAACAGGAGGGATCGTAGACAAGAGAGAAATTTGACTAGAATCTTGGCCACAGTAATAGGAGAGAAAGAAAAAGACAGGATCTAGACAGGAAACCTGGGCAACTGAAGACCGAGCCTCAGCTAAAAAGGCTCAGCTGTGTCAAACTGAAGTTACTTATTTGAGAGACACCCTTCGAGACGGGAAGTAGTGGCTAACTACACCAAGGCAAGTAAGAAAATTCTTGGGTACTGCTGGCTTCTACAGACTCTAGACACCTGGGTTGGCGACCTTAGCTGCCCTGTTGTACCCCCTAACCAAGAAAGGGGAGGTGTTTTGTGGATCCCGGATTGCCAGAAAGCCTTTAAAAAATTAAAAAGGCCCTCTTGATGGCCAGCCTTTGCCTGACCTAACCAAGCCTTTCACTCTTTATGTGGAAGAGAGATCAGGGGTCGCCAGAAGAGTTCTTGCTCAGACTTTGGGACTTTAAAAAAGGCCAGTGGCTTACCTAACCAAGAAGTTACACCCTGTTGCCAGCGGGTGGTTTTCTTGCCTGTAAGCTATTACTGCCATAATCTGCTTGTCAAGGATGCTGATAAGCTCACTCTGGGACAACAACTGGCTGTAATGGCATTCCACGCTCTTAAAAGCATTATCTGAAAGCCCCCTGACTGATGGATGACTACCAATGCTCCGGTGACACATCAAAACTTTTTGTTGAACTTCGCTTCATTCCACCTGCTGTCCCACTGTGTGAGACTGCACCTACTCACCACTGCGCTGAAATGATCTGAAGGATCAGATCAGCCTTGGCCTGAGGGTTCGAGCTGGTACACTGATGACAGCAGCCTCAAGGTTAAAGGTAAGCAGAAGGCGGGGACAGCAGTATGGTAGTGGACAGAAAGCAAGTGATCTAGGCCAGCAGCCTCCCTGAAGGGACGTCGGCCCAGAAAGCTGAACTTGTGACTTTGAGACAAGGTCCATAAATGGCAAAAGGAAAGTCAACAATGACAGCAGGTATGCTTTTGCCACTGTACGGAGCAATATACAGACAAAGAGGGCTGTTGACATCTGCAGAGAAAAACCTAAGATGCTATGGCTAAAAAAAAAAAAATCAGATGGCAGATCTAACCACCAAACAGGTGGCCCAAGGAGCAATAATCCTGGCAGTCAAGGAGCCTAAAGATTATTATGACATCAGAGAGACCAGCTTTAGATACACCCCTGAGCACTATCAAGTTTGGACAGTATTTGACCCACCTGGGGGCCAAGAAATTCAAAGGTGTGGTTAGGTCCTTTGACTACTATGTTACAGGACTCTCTGACTTGGCAGAAGAAATAGTCAAAAGCTGCAAGGCCTGTGCTATGACGAGGTAAAATTTACAGAAATTAAGCCAGCTAGATATTGCAACAAGTACTTGTTAATGTTTATAGACACCGTTTCAAGATGGATAGAAGCTTTTCCTACCAGGACTGAAGATCCTAAAAGAAATCTTCCCAAGGTAATGGACCTGTTGCCCAGGTAAATCAGAGACTGGCCAAGATATTAGAGATTAGTTAAAAGTTACATTGTGCATGCAGGCCCCAAAGCTCAAGACAGGTAAAGAAAATAAATAGAACCAAATTGACAGCGGAGACTGGCGCTAATGATTGGATAGCTCTCCTACCCTTTGCTCTTCAGGGTTAGAAACACCCCTGGACAGTTTAGACTGACCCCCTTATGAATTACTCTACAGGGGGCCCCCTCCACTGGTAAAAATAGCCTCTGTACATAGTGCTGACATGCTGCTTTCCCAGCCTTTGTTCTCTAGGCTCAAGGTGCTCCAGTGAGTGAGACAGCGAGCAAAAAAGCAGCTCCAGAAGGCCTGCTCCAGAAGACCTGCTAGACATCTCCACGCAGAAAACCTTGAGACTCCGGTGGAAAGGCCCTTATCTTGTACTCTTGACCACCCTACTTTCTACCTTTATGATACCCCTTTTGATTTTGCTTCTGCTTTTAATTATAGGTGCATGTGTGTTAAATAGACAAGTCACCTTTATTAGAACAAGAATTAGTGCAGTGCGGCTTTTAGTTTTGAGACAACAGTACTATGCCCTAAAGGATCAAATATGTCAGAGAAAAGATAGTGTCTAGTTCTAAGATTAGAACTATTAACAAAAAAAAAAAGGGGGGGAATGAAGAAGTAACAAAATTCTAGGCCTTTAGGTCGAGGCTTGGGAATGTAACCTTTGTGACTCATTGCTCCAAGGTATGCTAATCATACCTTGATAGCGACATTCCTTCCTCCACCTACCTGCTTCCTGAGTTCAAAGAGTGTTCATTCAAAGAAAGTCACCCTGACCAACACCGGAAACTGCCATGCAAATGTGCTATTGTTAGGGGCTCTTAGAAACTGAGAGTTAACCAAAACAATTACCAGGTATTCTCTGTGACTCTTGTGACTTTACACTTCCTTATGACTCTTAACTGGTATCTTTGGTATTTTTCCAACAACCCCTCCCCACTTCCTTGAGTTGTGGTTTCTTCCTTTAAATACCCCCTTACTCAGCTACTCGGGGCGCCATGGTCCTCTACCCCTGCGTGGTGTATGACCATGGGCCCAAGAACGCTCTCGAATAAAAATCCTCTTGCAGTTGCAGCAAGACCGTTTCTTGTGGGTGATTTTGGGGTGTCGCCTCTCCTGAGTCAGAACGTGGGGGAGTCCTCACGTTGTGGGTCTTTCAGTATCTTTGTTTTTGATAAGAGAAGCGACTCTGAGCCATGAGTCTGGGCTATAAATATTATCATTGGCCATACATGGCACTATCTGAAGGACTTCCTCCCAAAATAAGGAGGCTTGGTTTTTTTGGCTATCTTTATCCCTCTGTGTTTTAGTAGGGCACGTGTTTCCCTAACATGGGGTGGTTTCTTTTTTATATGATGGTGAGTTGCCCGTGATAGAAAAGATGAAAAAACGCTTGTCCAATGGAAATGTTCCCTTGGCCTATTCGGCTTCGGGGGACTCCACAAAGGTCCAAATGCTAAGCCTTTCTTCAGATTTAAGAACTGGCAGCCACCCTGTGGCTCTTAAGTGGCTGCTGCGTTACCAGGTTTTCTTTGTTTTAGGGAGAATATAGTCTTTGCCAATGCCTGTTGTAGGCTGTAGGGATTTAGACAGAGGCCAGAGGAACCTTCGGCCAACACCAGAGAGTAGCTCTGGGCAGAAGGCTTCAGTTGTCCCTTTAGCTTGTCTAACGCCACGTGCTGGCGCTGACTGAATTCACAGTAGGGAAACACAGATTGTTTCCAGAGGTGGGGGATAGTGGGCTCACCTTCCTGGAGTATTAGTTCTGTGCGGTCGTTTTTTTCACTCTCGCCCCACTTTGGTCTCCAGATGTGGGCCTAAGTACCAGAAGTTTTCCACAGAGACTTCTCTCCAGGCCGGGTGGGAAGGCCACAGCAAGGAAAGTGAATGGAGGCAGGAAGACAGATGAAGCCTCTGCCATGCCTTCTGGGTGGCTCAGTAACTCCGAGCCTGGGTCTGCAAAAAGCCTACAATCCAGTGAGGAATGCAGCAGAACTCAAGCACAGCTCTTCGGGAAAGAAACTCTCTTCCCAAGTGTTACAGCTCTTGAAACAAAAGGGTCAGACAAAGGAATAGTTCTCACATTCCTTTAATTCCCTGCATGGCTCTCCTATATACAGTTCTGGCAGCGATTTAGAGGTTGACAACAAGCCCCTCTCATTGGCTTGGGCTGAGAATTTGGGGGAAACCTTATTTGCATGTGAGAGGGCTTGGTGCTTTTTCTCCCACACCTCTCCTGTGGGGGTTGTGGAGGCAGGAACTCTAAGAGGAACCAGGGTCCAGGAGACATGAGAGAACTCCTTCCATCCCATGTAAGTGAATTATCACTACCTGGTCCTGGGGTTCAAGATCTAGCCTCGACTGGAAACCGGGCTGTCTGCACATAGCCCATTGCCCCACATTCGAGAATAAGGGTTAGGCCCGGGACTCTTCAATGTTCAGGAATAGGCCCAGGCACACATCACTTCCTTCTTTAGGCCCAGGCTGCTTCAAGCGTCAGGCATGGGCCCAGGCCCTCTTCATGCCTTGTATTGGGCCCAGGCCTCTTTAAATTTCAGGGATAGGCTCAGGCCCACATCACTTTGGGCCCAGGCCTCTTCAAGCGTCATGGATAGACCCAGGACCTCGTCACTTCTTGCATAAGGGCTCAGGCCCTCATCTTTTTTGCTTTTGGTCCAGGCCTCTTCAATGTTCAGGAATAAACCTGGGCACACATCACTTCTTTCTTTAGGCCCGGGCCTCTTCAAACTTCAGGGAGAGGCCCAGGCCTCTTCAAAGTTCACGGAGAGGCCCAGGCCCACATAACTTCTTGCTTTTGGCCCAGGTCCTCATCTTTTTTGCTTTTAGTCTAAGCCTCTTCAATGTTCAGGAATAAGCCCAGGCACATATCACTTCATTCTTTAGGCCCAGGCCTCCTCAAGGGTCAGGGATAGGTCAATGCCCATATCACTTCTTCCTTTTGTCCCAAGGCTCTTCAAGGGTCAGGCATTGGCCCAGGCCCTCTTCACTTCTTGTGTTGGGCACAGGCCTCTCAAAATGTCATGGATAGGCCCAGTCCCACATCACTTCTTTTTTTATGCCAGGGCCTCTTCAAAGGTCGGTATATACCCAGGCTCTTTCACTTCTACCTTTTGCCCCAGGCCTCTTCAAATGTCAGGGATAGTCCCAGGCCCACATCACAATTTGTGTTTAGTCCAGGCCTCTTCAAGGGTCAGGGATAGTCCCAGGCCTACATCACTCCTTGCTTTTGGCCAAGGGTCACAGTTAGGCCCAGGCCCACAACAATTTTGCTTTTGGCAAGGGCCTTTTCAAGGATCAAGGCCTCTTCAAGGGTCAAGGATAGTCCCTGGCCCTCTTCACTTGTTGTATTGGACCTATGCCTCTTTAAATTTCAGGGATAGGCCCAAGCCCACATCACTTCTTCCTTTTGGCCTGGGCCCCTTCAAGGGTCAGGTTTAGGCCCAGGCCCACATCACTTTTTGTTTTTTGGCCCTGTCCTCTTTAATGGTCTGGGATAGGCATCCCAGGTAGATCAACATCAATCCTTGCTTTTCGCCTGGGCCTCTTCAAGGGTCAGAGATATGTCCAGGCCCTCATCAATTCTTGCTTTTGGCCTGGGCCTCTCAAAGTTAAGTATAGGCCCAGGCCCACATCACTTCTTCCTTTTGGCCTGGGACTCTTCGATGGTAAGGCATAGATAGGCCCAGGCCCTCATAACTTCTTCTTTAGACCAGGGCCTCTTCAAGGGTCAGGGATAGGCCCAGGCTCACATCACTTCTTTCTTTAGGCCAGGGACTTTTCAAAGGTCAGGTATAGGCCCAGGCCCACATCACTTCTTGATTTGGCCCGGGCCTCTTCAGGGATCGGGGATAGGCCCAGGCCCTAATTACTTCTTGCTTCTAGCCTGAGCCTCTTCAAGGGTCAGGGATAAGCACAGAATGTCATCACTTCTTTCTTCAGGCTCAGGCTTCTTGAAGGGTCAGGCATAGGCCCAGGCCCTCTTCACTTCTTGTGTTAGTCCCAGGCCTCTAAAACTGTCAGGGATAGGCCCAGGCGCACATCACTTCTTGCTTTTGGCCAGAGCCTCTTCAACGTTCAGGGTTAGGCCCAGGTCCACATCACTTCTTGCTTTTGGACCAGGCCTCTTCAAACATCAGGGAAATTCCCAGGCCCACATCACTCCTTACTTTTGGCCAGGGCCATTTCATAGGTCAGGGTGAGGGCCAGGCTCACATCACTTCTTTGTTTTGGCTGGGGCCTCTTCAAATTTCAGAGATAGGCCAGGCCTACATCACTACTTGCTTTTGGTCCGGGTGTCTTCAAAGATCAGTGATCAGCAAGGCCTACATCACTTTTTACTTTTGGCCCCGGCCTTTTCAAGGGTCAGGCATAGGACCAGGCCCTCTTCACTTGTTGTATTGGACCCAGGCATCTTTCAATTTCAGGGATAGGCCCTGACACACATCACTTATTGCTTTTGGCCCAGGCCCTCATTTTTTTTGGTTTTTGTCTGGGATTCTTCAATGTTCAGGAGTAGTCCTGGGCACGTATCACTTCTTTCTTTAGGACCGGGCCTTTTCAAGGGTCAGGCATAGACCCTGGCACTTATCACTCTTTTCTTTAGACCCGGGCTTCTTCAAACTTCAGGGATAGGCCCAAGCACCCATTACTTCTTGCTTTAGGCCTGGGCCTCTTCAAGGGTCGGGGATAGTCCAATGCCCACATCACTTCTTCCTTTTGTCCCAAGGCTCTTCAAGGGTCAGGCATAGGCCCAGGCCCTCTTCACTTCTTGTGTTGGGCACAGGCCTCATTAAATGTCATGGATAGGCCCAGGCCCACATCACTTCTTTCTTTAGGCCCAGTCCTCTTCAAACTCCAGGAATAGGCCCAGGCCCCCATCACTTCTGGCTTTTGGCCAGGGCCTCTTCAAGAGTTAGGGTTAGGCCCAGGCCCATATCACTTCTTACTTTTGGTCCTAGCCCTTATCTTTTTTGCTTTTGGTCCGGGCCACTTCCAAATGTTCAGGAATAGGCCTGGGTACATATCACTTCTTTCTTTAGGCCTGGGCATCTTCAAAGTTCAGGGATAGGCCCAGGCATACAATCACTTCTTCATTTTGTCCCAAGGCTCTTCTAGGGTCAGGCATAGGCCCAGGCCCTCTTCACTTCTTGTGTTAGGCCCAGGCCTCTTTAAATGTCAGGGATAAGCCCAGGCCCACTACACTTCTTCCTTTTGGCCAGGGCCTCTTCAAAGTTCAGGGATAGGCCCCGGGCCCACATCACTTTTTGCTTTTGTCCCAGGCCCTCATCTTTTTTGCTTTTGATCAGGGCCTCTTCAATGTTCACGAATAGGCCTGGGCACATATCACTACTTTCTTTAGGCCCAGGCCTCTTCATGGGTCAGTGATAGGCCAATGCCCATCTTACTTCTTACTTTTGCCCCAAGGCTCTTCTAGAATCAAGCATAGGTCCTCTTCACTTCTTTTGTTAGGCCCAGGCCTCTTTAAATGTCAGGGATAGGCCCAGGCCCACATCATTTCTTTAGGCCTGGGCCTCTTCTTATTTCATGGATAGGCCCAGGCCCACATCACTTCACTCTATTGGCCCATGCCTCTTCAAGGGGCAGCGATCATCAAGGCCTACATCAGTTTTTGCTTTTGACTCAGGCCTCTTATAACGTCAGGGATAGGGCCAGGCATACTTCACTTCTTCATTTTGGCCCGAGCCTCTTCAAGTGTCTGGTTTAGGCCCAGGCCCACATCACTTTTTGTTTTCATCCTAAGCCTCTTTAATGGTCAGGAATAGGTCCAGGACCTCTTCGCATCATGTATTGGTCTCAGGCCTCATCAAAGTTCAGGGATAGGCCCAGGCCCACATCACTTCTTGCTTTTGGCCTAGGCCCTTATCTGTTTTGCGTTTGATCAGGGCCTCTTTAATGTTCAGGAATAGGTCTGGTCACACATCACTTCTTTCTTTAGACCCAGGTCTCTTCAAGGGTCAGGGTTACATCCGAGCCCACATCACTTCCTGCTTTTGGCCCAGGCCCTCATCTTTTTTACTTTTGGTCCAGGCCTCTTGAATGTTCAAGAATAGACCTGGGGACATATAACTACTTTCTTTAGGCCCCGGGCCTCTTCAAGGGTCAGGCATAGGCCCAGGCTCTCTTCATGTCTTGCATTGGTCCCAGGCCTCTTTAAATTTCAGGGATAGGCCCAGGCCAACATCACTTCTTGCTTTTGGCCTAAGGCCTCTTCAAGGGTCAGGGATCAGCAAGGTCTACATCACCTTTTGCTTTTGGCCAGGGCCTCTTCAAGGATCAGGGATGGGCCCAGGCCCACTTCACATTTTGACTTTGGCCCAGGCCTCTTCAAGGGTCAGGGATATGCCCGGGCCGAAAAACAAAAAATGATGTGGGCCTGGGCCTATCCCTGAAGTTTCCTTTTTCCTTTCCTTCCCTTCCCATTTTCCCCGTTTCCCCCTCCCCCCTTTCCCTGACACTTGAAGGGGCCCGGGCCTAAAGCAAGAAGTGATGGGGAGCTGGGCCTATCCCTGAAGTTTCCTTTTTCCTTCTTTCCTTTCCTTTCCTTTCCTTTCCTTTCCTTTCCTTTCCTTTCCTTTCCTTTCCTTTCCTTTCCTTTCCTTTCCTTTCCTTTCCTTTCCTTTCCTTTCTTTTCCTTTCCTTTCCTTTCCTTTCCTTTCCTTTCCTTTCCCTTCCCCTTCCCATTTCCCCCTTCCCCTTCCCCTCCCCCTTCCCCCTTCACACTTCCCCCTTTCTCCCTTCCCACTTCCCCCTTCCCCCTTTCCCCTTTCCACTTTCCACTTTCCCCTTTCCCCTTCTCCCTCTACCCCTTTCCCCTTTCCCTCTCCCCTTCCCCCCCCCGTCCCTGTCCCTTTCCCCCTCCCCCTTCCACGTTTCCCCCTCACCACTTTTCCCGTTCCCCTTTCCCCTTTGCCCCCTTCCCTCTTTCCCCTTCCCTTTACCCTTTTCCCTTTGCCCCCTTCCCTCTTTCCCCTTCCCTTTACCCTTTTCCCTTTCCCCCTTGGCACACATCACATCTTTCTTTACCCCTAAAGGGGGGAGGGGGAAAGGGGAAAGGGGGAAAGGGGCAAGGAAGGGGGAAAGGGGAAAGGGTGAGGGGGGAAGGGGAAAGGGGGAAAACCTTTCTTTCCCCCTAAAGAAAGAAAGGGGGAAGGGGAAAAGTGGGGAGGGGGAAAGGGGGCAGGGGAAAGGTTTTTCCCCTGCCCCCTTTCCTCTCCCGCTTTCTCCTTTCCCCTTCCCACCTTTCCCCTTTCCTCTTTACCCCTGCCCCCTTTCCTCATTTCCCCTTCCCCCTTCCCCCTTTACCCCTTTCCACCTTCCTCCTTGGCACACATCACATCTTTCTTTCCTTCTAAAGGGGGTAGGGGGAAAGGGGAAAGGGCGTAGGGGGGAAGGGGAAAAGGGGGGAAACTGGGAAAGGGGGAGGGGAAAGGGGAAGGGGGCAAGGGGAAAGGGGGAATAACTTTTCTTTCCCCCTAAAGAAAGAAAGGGGGAAGGGGAAAAGTGGGGAGGGGGAAGGGGGAGGGGGAAAGGTTTTCCCCCTTTCCTTTTGTCCACTTTCCCCTTTCCCCCTCCCCCTTTCCCCTTTCCCCCTTCCCCTTTCCCCAATTCCCCTTCCCCCTTCTGTGTTTCCTCCTTTCCACCTTCCTCCTTGGCACACATCACATCTTTCTTTCCCCCTAAAGGGGGGAGGGGAAAGGGGAAACTGGGAAAAGGAGCAAGAGGAAAGGGGGAAAAAAACCTTTCCCCCTCCCCCATTTCTTCTTTCCCCATCCCCACTTTTCCCCTTCCCTTTTCTTTCTTTAGGAAGAAAGAAAGGGTTTTCCCCTTTCCCCTTGCCCCCTTTCCTCAAAAATAGAATCTAACTGGTGGAAATAGTGATGGATTACAGACTGAAATACAGTGCATGGAAATTATGTATTCTATTGGGACTTCTATTTAGAGTGTAAAAGGAACAATAAAATTCAAAATGAATAATACCAAACCATTATTAATATAAAGTCTGATCAGAACATGGAGAAAGATAGGTATTGATATTGATTGTTTCCTGAATAAGATACAGAGATGATGCAAAGAAATAAGGAAAAAATGTTAAACATTATATGTTGGTATAGAAACTCATGTTAAATCTATACATTGAAAAGATTAACTCATGTTAAATCTATACATCCTGTTTGTAAGCATTCAAGTTAAGTGGACAATCAGATGTTGTTAATAGGACTATAAAGTAATAACACTAAAAGTACTTTGGCAAAACATTCCACCAGTAAAACAAGAGTTATGGTATAATTCAGCTTTAAAAAAAAAAAAGTCTTGAGTATCTTCACAAAGAAATTAAAACGCATTTTATGCAAAAACTAGTAAAAATAATGGTTAATGAAAGTTCTTCCAGGAATTGCTAGAAATGAGTAACTACTTAAATGTTTCTCACTTAGTGAACAGGTAAAATGAGGTTTTTCAATACCATGGACTTCTACATTTAGCCAAAGAAAAGCTAATTCGTTGTGCACACAGCTCAGAAGTACTATAGAGTAAAATAAGCCAATGTAAAACTGTATGTGTTGTGTGAGGATTTTTCTGCAGTGCTTGCTTGAGTAAAGAATCGGGGAGGGGTGGTGACATCAAGGAATTTTGTGGTAGCAGTGTAAGTAGATAAATGATTATGGTTCTGAAAACACACACTGTTACCAGTATGCTTAGAGGCACTGCACTTGAATACATAGCATCCACATATGCAAGTGCAAATGAGATAATTAATCATACGAAATTTCTTTCAATTTCCTCATTTATCTTATTATTGAAGATATCAATTCAAGAGAAGGCTGTGTCCAAGGGGCACAGATCCTGCCTATACGTTTTTGAGAATTTCTTATGAGTGTATAACTATTTGAAAATAGAAAGTTAGAGAGGATTGATTATGTGAAGTCCTTACAGAAACCACTTGCTGAGTTGCAATCCCTCTATTTAAAAAGACAAGGGCTATGCCTCCCTCTAGTGGAGAAATTCCAATCAGACTCTTCTTGCACCTTTTGGATAAATCAAGAATGGAATGATTGTAAAGCAATTTGTGCTAATTAGAAAATTCACACTAAAAATATACATACTTAATACTCAAACCCAAGGAATGTGCAGAAATAAAATCAAAACACTATTTAAATGAACCACAATGTCTCTTTTATAAGTCTCACTGAGCTCCATCTAATATTCAGCAGTGGGTTTCTTTCCAATGGAAGCTGGGTGGAGCCTCTCAAAGGACAGTTATGCTAGGTTCCTGTCTACAAGCATAACAGAATTCTATGAGAATGTCAATGATTGGTTATTGCCCATAGAATGTGTCTCAGTTTGGGGCAGTCATTGTTTAACCATAGCCTCCATCTCTATCTTTGTTCCTGCCTCTTTTGTAGGAAGGAACCAACACAATTATTTAACAGACCTTGAAAGACCAGTTCTCAACTTCATATGAAAAAGCAAGAATCCAGGACAGCTAAAACAATTATGAACAGTAAAAGAACTTCTGGAGATATCACCATGTCTGATCTCAACCTATATTCCAGACCAATAGTAATTAAGTCTGCATGGTCTCGCCCTCCCTTCCACCCTCTCTCCATGTGGCTATGGCCACCCTCTACTTCTAAACATTTCTTACTCTCTCTGCCTTTCTACAATAAACGCCTTAAAACCATGAATCTTTATCTGGATCCCCAGTGCTAAAGCAATGGAGCAGGTCTTCCTCTCAAGAGCTGTGAATCTAATCTCCTGACTGGAGGCCTCCGGACATTCCAGCAATGGCTGCCACCAACCCAAGCCACCTGCAGAGCAAGCTGCCTGAGCTAACCAGACTCTCTCCTCCCCACAGTAACCTGCCAGAGCTCTGTTTCAACCCTTTTCCCTTCAGTCCATGGACCAGAGTCCACCAGATGGTTCCCTCTTTGTTCTTAGCTCTTCCGTGACATACAGCAGCGTCTGGGATGTCCAAGAGTGAGAACTTGACATCCCTGGCCTCCAAGTGGCCCAGGGACCCCAGAACCGGCTCTTCCACGGTGCCCAGCAGGGTTTGTGGTGCTGGAGAGATGGAGCCTGACTCCACGGTTCCACAGGGAGCCCAGACTGGGCCTTTTCCCACCCTTTGAGCAGGATCCTGCAGCTTCTCACAGTCCAACGTCCACCAGGCGGTTCTGTGGGGCTGTGCAAAGTCAAAGTTTCCTTCTCTGCCTCGCCCTGTGGCCCTAGCCCCGAGCAGCTGCAGGACCCCATTTTTTCCCCACAGCTAAGATCAAAAACTCAACCTACCACACATGATGGTGAGGAAGTAGAGCAAGGGAACACTCCTCCATTGCTGTGACTGCAAACCTGTATAGCCACTCTGGAAATCAATCTGGCAGTTTCTCAGAAAATTGCCAATAGTTCTACCTGAACACCCAAATACACTCCCTCCTGGGCACACACACACACATAAAAAATATTCCACCATACCACAAGAAAAAATGCTGCACTACATTCATAGCAGCTTTATGTATAATAGCCAGAAACTGGAAACAACCCAGATGACCCTCACCCAAAGAAAGGATACAGAAAATGTGGTTCATTTACACAAGAGAGCTATTTAAAACAAGGACATAAAGGATTATGTAGGTAAATGGATGAAACAGAAAGTATCATCCTGAGTGAGGTAATCCAGACTCAAAAATGAATACAAAGAATGTACTCACATATAAGTGGACATTAGCCATAAAGAGCAGTATACCCACATTATATTCTACATATCCAAAGAAGCTAATCAAGAAGGAAGACCCAAGTGTGGTTGCTTTAATCTCATTTAGAAGGAGGAATAAAATAGTTAGAGGAGGTAGATGGAGGGAGGGAATTGGATGAAAGAGGGTGTGTGAGGAGGGGAATGGGGGGTTCAGAATCAGGTGTGGGGAGAGACAGGAGAAATGGCCAGAGGGCCAGAAGAATGAATGGAAATATGCATCTGGTGGGCATAGAGGGGTGGGGGTACCTCTGGGACATTCCAGAAACCTGTGATGGGGGAGGATCTTTCAACATTGTCATCTTACAAAGTCTTAGAGAATCTCCCATTGCTACATAACATAGAACCACTTGTCCTCAATAATCCAACTTGAAAGTAAAATCCAGAAGAAGAAAATTTTATTCAATGTGGTCACACTGAAAAATATGGGAGGGGGGAATGCATCCAGAGAACTACCAGAATCGTGCAGTCCTGAAAGGAGATTGAATATTAAACATAGTGCCACACTGAAGCAGCCCTGTTCAAGGTGTGGTCCTGGAACTTACCACTGGAGTAAGTGGGTGCACTTGTATCTATCATCTTGCAAGACACTGAGTGACATCCCCTGCAGAGAAGATGCTGCTTCTCCTTCTACCACCATGAACTCTTATGGAAAGTCCCATTTCCTAGGGATTCATTGTTTCCATAGCTGAAAGTTAGAGAAAACAAGTGTCTCTTAAGAATGGCTTCAATTTGCCATGTTGACTATATCATGATACATCCAGACAAGGAACAAACAAGGCAGCTTTGTCACCTCAAGTAGTGAGGTTTTTCTTCAGGGCTGTATCACTGTGAGAGGATATTCTAGACTTTGCAGACAGTAATAAACACCCACATCCTCAGCCTCCACTCTACTGATTCTCAGTGTGAAATCAGTTCCTGACCCACTGCCACTGAACCTGTCTGGGACTCCTGAGGCAAGGTTGGACATATAATATATCATCAGGAGCTGAGGAGACTGGCCTGGCCTCTGCAGGAACCAATACAAGTAAGTGTTGCCACTACTGTGCAGTAGACTCTTAGTAGACCTGCAGGAGATGGATACTGACTCTCCAGGATTGACAGGTACAGAGGGTGCAGCCTGAGTCATCACAATATCCCCAGTGACTCCTGAAATAGAAGAAATGAAAAGTTATCCACAAACATGCTGATACTGTGTTACTTTATCAACTTCCTAGTCACTGAGGTCATGACTTTCATTCATATTCTAAAAATGTTCAACATGAGCAAAGAAACTCTCTAGAAATCATCTAGACCTTCTGCTTTCCTCAGAATCACCCACATTCTCCTTGATCTTTGTTTTTCTCCTCACCAGGGATCCAGAGCACAAGCAGCCCCAGGAACTCAGCTAGGCACCTCATTCTGAGAACTTGATACAAAAAGTCTTGAGTAGTCAAGGCAGAAAGGGAGGCTAGCTTTTGTCTTGAACCTGCAGGAGAGATCCTCCCAAGGGAGCAATAAGCAAATCCCCTGCTTGGTGCAGCTGTGTGAAAAGTAGCCAGCAGGAAGAGAACCTACTCTCAGTAATGAAGTGTTATAAAGTGTCTGCTCTATAGAAAAACAGATACAGTCTCTGCTGCCTACAGCAGGGAGCAGTTGGACTCCACTGTGAAAGGCTGGGTCAGCATCAATGGAGACACAATCTACAAGAACACAGGCATCAAAAATAGCACCACAGAAACACGTTGTATTTGCTAATAATTTTCAGCATACCATCTTCCTGTCTATTCCTACCTGACTTTTTGTTTTAGTTTTGTAAGAGGTGAGAACCCAATGAATAGAACTAAAGAGAAAAGTAGTCCTCACATCTACATGAGGAATGACTCTCTGATGACCATTTACCACTAGAATGTTGATACACTGAAGACTGGAAAAGAGCAATGAAGTTATAAAAGAAAACAAATATGTTATTCCCAATGGTCAGTTATTACTTAGTTAAATGCTATTAGTTTTACCACTAAGATACAGTACACAACAGACACAGCAAGCCATGAGCTAACTCAGAGTGGGAAGATTTAAATAACATTTGTCGCATATTAGAACTCAAGAAACTGGGATAATGTTTCTGCAACGCAAGCCCTGAGTCTTCAGCTGAAGACTATGTCTCCAAATCTATATAGTGGTACCTTTTCAAAATATAAACACTTGATATTAGAATGGCTACTCCAGCTTGTTCTTGGGTCCCTTTGTTTGGAATATCTTTATTCAACCCTATACTCTGAAATAATGATCATCTTTTTTGCTGAGATGTGTTTCTTATATGCAAAAGAATGATGGATTCTGTTTACATATCCACTCTGTTAGCCTGTGTCTTTTTATTGGGGAATTGAGATCATTGATGTTGAGAGATATTAATGTCCGATTATTTATTAGTTCTTGTTATTTTGATGTTGGTGGTGGTACTGTGTGTGTGTGTGTGTGTGTGTGTGTGTGTGTGTGTGTGTGTTTCTCTTCTTTTAGTGTTGCTGGTGTAGAATTATCTACTTCTGTGTTGTCTTGGGTCTAGTTACCATACTTATGGTGGAGCTTTCCTTCTAGTATCCTCTATAGGGCTGGGTGTGTGGAAAGATATTGTTTAAATTTCCTAACTAGTCCATCTCTATGATTGCCTTCCTTTGTGATTTCTTTATTGCTTCTATTACCATTTTCAGGTATTGAATAGTTTTGTTCATTTCTTTCACCTATTTCATTGTCTTTTCCTGTATTTTTAAGAGATTTATTTATTTTCTCTTTAATGATATCTATTGTCTTCATAAGATTAGACATAAGACCATTTTCTTGCAATTCAGGAATATTAAGATAGCTGCATTCTGGTGGTACCATATTGCCCTGGCTTTTGTTGACTGCATTTTTACACTGGCCTTTAGCCATCTGGCTATCCCTAGTTTTGGAAGCACTGGTAGTCTCTCATGAGAGCAGGCCTCCAGGGATGTAGGAAGAGCTGATGGTCCCTGGTGGTTGCAGGCCTCTGTTTGTCCTGGACAGGACCAGGACTCCAAGAATATAAGCAGGGTTGTGGCCCAGGAAATAGGGAACAGAGTGGGCAGTGCCTTGTTCAAAACTTCTGGTTTTGCCCAGATATGCAGGTAAGGAATTAGGGTTGGGATCTTACTTGATGGTGTCTAGATTGTAGTTAGGGATGTGGACAGGAAGATGGAGTACAGAGGGGACAGAGCAAACCTCATGACTGCTGGACTTTCAGGGGACCCAGCAAACAGGAGTTTTGAGCTTGAAAAATAACCTGGTTGTTTCTGACAGCAGCAGGCCTCCAGGGATTCAGGTAAACTTTGACATGGAAAAAAGAAGTTCAGAAGGGGCAGGATGGAGGTCATCACTGCTGGGTTTGCCCAGAGAGTCTAGCAGGCAGACAATTGGGGTAAGGTTCTCACCTGGTAACCCTTGATAGAAGATTAAGTGGGGAATAGTCTTGAATGTGTTGGTAGAGGAGAGAACTTCCTGAACACAACACCAGTAACTCAGGCACTAAGATCATCAATTAATAAATGGGCTCTCCTGACTTCAAGCTGTACAACAGAGCAATTGTGATAAAAACTGCATGGTACTGGTACAGTGACAGACAGGTAGATCAATGGAATAGAATTGAAGACCCAGAAATGAATCCACACAGCTATGGTCACTTGATCTTTGACAAGGGAGAAGAAGCCATCCAGTGGAAAAAAAGACAGCATTTTCAACAAATGGTGCTGTCACAACTGCTGGTTATCATGTACAAAGCTCAAGTCTAAGTGGCGCAAAGAACTCTACATAAGACCAGAGACACTGAAATTTATAGAGGAGAAAGTGGGAAAAAGCCTTGAAGATATGGGCACAGGGAAATAATTCCTAAACAAAACAACAATGGCTTGTGCTATAAGATCAAGAATTGACAAATGGAACCTCATAAAATTGCAAAGCTTCTGTAAGGCAAAAGACACTGTCAATAAGACAAAAAGGCCACCAACAGATTGGGAAAAGATTTTTACCAATTCTAAGTCCAGTAGAAGACTAATTTCCAATATATACAAAAAGCTCAAGAAGCTGGACTCCAGAAATTCAAATAACCCCATTAGAAATGGGGTGCAGAGCTAAACAAAGAACTCTCAGCTGAGGAATATTTAAGTGCTGAGAAGCACCTGAAAAAGTGTTCAATATCCTTAATCATCAGGGAAATGCAAATCAAAACAATCCTGAGATTCCCCCTCACATCCATTCCTCTGTTGAGGGGCATCAGGGTTCTTTCCAGTTTCTGGTTATTATAAATGAGGCTGCTATGAACATAGTGGCGCATGTGTCCTTCTTACCGGTTGGGACATCTTCTGGATATATGCCCAGGAGAGGTATTGCTGGATCCTCCAGTAGTACTATGTCCAATTTGCTGAGGAACCGCCAGAATGATTTCCAGAGTGGTTGTACAAGCTTGCAATCACACCAACAATGGAGGAGTGTTCCTCTTTCTCCACATCCTCGCCAGCATCTGCTGTCACCTGAATCTTTGATCTTAGCCATTCTGACTGGTGTGAGGTGGAATCTCAGGAATGTTTTGATTTGCATTTCCCTGATGATTAAGGATGTTGAACATTTTTTCAGGTGCTTCTCAGCCTTTCGGTATTCCTCAGGTGAGAATTCTTTGTTCAGTTCTAAGCCCCATTTTTTAATGGGGTTATTTCATTTTCTGGAGTCCACCTTCTTGAGTTCTTTATATATATTGGATATTAGTCCCTTATCTGATTTAGGATAGGTAAAGATCCTTTCCCAAGCTGTTGGTGTTTTTTAGTCTTATTGATGGTGTCTTTTGCCTTGCAGAAGCTTTGCAGTTTCATGAGGTCCCATTTGTCAATTCTCGATCTTACAGCACAAGCCATTGCTTTTCTATTCAGGAATTTTTCCACTGTGCCCATATCTTCGAGGCTTTTCCCCACTTTCTCCTCTATAAGTTTCAGTGTCTCTGGTTTCATGTGGAGTTCCTTGATCCAATTAGATTTGACCTTAGTACAAGGAAATAGGAATGGATTGATTCGCAATCTTCTACATGATAACAACCAGTTGTGCCAGCACCATTTGTTGAAAATGCTGTCTTTCTTCCACTGGATGGTTTTAGCTCCCTTATCAAAGATCAAGTGACCATAGGTGTGTGGGTTCATTTCTGGGTCCTCAATTCTATTCCATTGGTCTACTTGTCTGTCACTATACCAGTACCATGCACTTTTTATCACAATTTCTCTGTAGGACAGCTTTAGGTCAGGCATGGTGATTCCACCAGAGGTTCTTTTATCCTTGAGAAGAGTTTTTGATATCCTAGGTTTTTTGTTATTCCAGATGAATTTGCAGATTGCCCTTTCTAATTCATTGAAGAATTGAGTTGGAATTTTGATGGGGATTGCATTGAATCTGTAGATTGCAAGATAGCCATTTTTACAATGTTGATCCTGCAAATTCATGAGCATGGGAGATCTTTCCAACTTCTGAGAACTTCTTTACTTTCTTTCTTCATAGACTTGAAGTTCTTATCATACAGATCTTTCACTTCCTTAGTTAGACTCACGCCAAGATATTTTATATTATTTGTGACTATTGAGAAGGGTGTTATTCCCCTAATTTCTTTCTCAGCCTGTGTATTCTTTGTGTAGAGAAAGGCCATTGACTTCTTTGAGATAATTTTAGATACAGCTACTTCTTTGAAGCTGTTTATCAGGTTTAGGAGTTCTCTGGTGGAATTTTTAGGGTCACTCATATAAACTATCATATCATCTGCAAAAAGTGATATTTTGACTTCTTCCTTTCCAATTTGTATCCCCTTGATCTCCTTTTGTTGTCGAATTGCTCTGGCTAGGACTTCAAGTACAATGTTGAATAGGTAGGGAGAAAGTGGGCAGCCTTGTCTAGTCCCTGATTTTAGTGGGATTGCTTCCAACTTCTCACCATTTACTTTAATGTGGCGACTGGTTTCCTGTAGATTGTTTTAATCATGTTTAGGTATGGGCCTTGAATTCCTGATCTTTCCAAGACTTTTATCATGAATGGGTGTTGGATCTTGTCAAATGCTTTTTCCATGTCTAAGGAAATGATCATGTGGTTTTTGTTTATATAATGGATTACGTTGATGGATTTTCGTATATTAAACCATCCCTGCATCCCTGGAATAAAACCTACTTGGTCAGGATGGATGATTGTTTTAATGTGTTCTTGGATTCTGTTCGTGAGAAATTTATTGAGTATTTTTGCATCTATATTCATAAGGGAAATTGGTCTGAAGTTCTCTATCTTTGTTTGATCTTTCTGTGGTTTAGATATTAGAGTAATTGTGGCTTCATAAAATGAGTTGGGTAGAGTACCTTCTACTTCTATTTTGTGGAATAGTTTGTGCAGAACTGGAATTAGATCTTTTTTGAAGGTCTGATAGAACTCTGCACTAAACCCATCTGGTCCTGGGCTTTTTTTGGCTGGGAGACTATTAAAGACTGCTTCTATTTCTTTAGGGGATATGGGACTGTTTAGATCGTTAACTTGATCCTGATTTAACTTTGGTACCTGGTATCTGTCTAGATATTGTCCATTTCCTCCAGGTTTTCCAGTTTTGTTGAGTATAGCCTTTTGTAGAAGGATCTGATGGTGTTTTGGATTTCTTCAGGATCTGTTGTTATGTCTCCCTTTTCATTTCTGATTTTGTTAATTAGGATGCTGTCCTTGTGCCCTCTAGTGAGTCAGGCTAAGGGTTTATCTATCTTGTTGATTTTCTCAAAGAACCAGCTCCTCCTTTGATTGATTCTTTGAATAGTTCTTCTTGTTTCCACTTGGTTGATTTTGCCCCTGAGTTTGATTATTTCCTGATGTCTACTCCTCTTGGGTGAATTTGCTTCCTTTTTTTCTAGAGCTTTTAGGTGTGCTGTCAAGCTGCTACTGTGTGCTCTCTCTAGTTTCTTTTTGGAGGCACTCAGAGCTATGAGTTTCCCTCTTAGAAATGCTTTCATTGTGTCCCATAAGTTTGGGTATGTTGTGGCTTCATTTTCATTAAACTCTAAAAAGTCTTTAATTTCTTTTTTTATTCCTTCCTTGACCAAGGTATCATGGAGAAGAGTGTTGTTCATTTTCCACTTGAATGTTGGCTTTCCATTATTTATGTTGTTATTGAAGATCAGCCTTAGTCCATGGTGGTCTGATAGGATGAATGGGACAATTTCTATATTTTTGTATCTGTTGAGGCCTGTTTTGTGACCAATTATATGGTCAATTTTGGAGAAGGTCCCATGAGGTGCTGAGAAGAAAGTATATTCTTTTGTTTTAGGATAAAATGTTCTGTAGATATCTGTTAAGTCCATTTGTTTCATCACTTCTGTTAGTTTCACTGTGTCCCTGTTTAGTTTATGTTTCCACGATCTGTCCATTGATGAAAATGGTGTGTTGAAGTCTCCCACCATTATTGTGTGAGGTGCAATGTGTGCTTTGAGCTTTACTAAAGTGTCTTTAATGAATGTGGCTGCCCTTGCATTTGGAGCAGAGATATTCAGAATTGAGAGCTCCTCTTGGAGCATTTTACCTTTGATGAGTATGAAGTGTCCCTCCTTGTCTTTTTTGATAACTTTGGGTTGGAATTAGATTTTATTAGATTTTATGATGGCTACTCCAGCTTGTTTCCTCAGACCATTTGCTTGGAAAATTGTTTTCCAGCCTTTCACTCTGAGGTAGTGTCTGTATTTTTCCCTGAGATGGGTTTCCTGTAAGCAGCAGAATGTTGGGTACTGTTTGTGTAGTCAGTCTGTTAGTCTATGTCTTTTTATTGGGGATTTGAGTCCATTGATATTAAGAGATATTAAGAAAAAGTAATTGTTGCTTCCTTTTATGTTTGTTGTTAGAGTTGGCATTCTGTTCTTTTGGCTGTCTTCTTTTTGGTTTGTTGATGGATTACATTCTTGCTTTTTCTAGGACGTGATTTCCATCCTTGTATAGGTTTTTTTTCTGTTACAATCCTTTGAAGGGCTGGATTCATGGAAAGATAATGTGTGAATTTGGTTTTGTTATGGAATACTTTGGTTTCTCCATCTATGGTAATTGAGAGTTTGGCTGGGTATGGTAGCCTGGGCTGGCATTTGTGTTCTCTTAGTGTCTGTATAACATCTGTCCAGGCTCTTCTGGCTTTTATAGTCTCTGGTGAAAAGTCTGGCGTAATTCTGATAGGCCTGCCTTTATATGTTACTTGACCTTTCTCCCTTACTGCTTTTAATATTCTCTCTTTATTTAGTGCATTTGTTGTTCTGATTATTATGTGTCAGAAGGAATTTCTTTTCTGGTCCAGTCTATTTGGAGTTCTGTAGGCTTCATGTATGTTCATGGGCATCTCTTTCTTTAGGTTTGGGAAGTTTTCTTCTATAATTTTGTTGAAAATATTTGCTGGCCCTTTTAGTTCAAAATCTTCATTCTCATCTACTGCTATTATCTGTAGGTTTAGTCTTCTCATTGTGTCCTGGATTTCCTGGATGTTTAGAGTAAGGATCTTTTTGTGTTTTGTGTTTTCTTTGATTGTTGTGCTGATGTTCTATATGGAAGCTTCTGCAGCTGAGATTCTCTCTTCCATCTCTTGTATTCTGTTGCTAATGCTTGCATCTATGGTTCCAGATTTCTTTCCTAGGGTTTCTAGCTCCAGAGTTTCCTCACTTTGGGTTTTCTTTATTGTGTCTACTTCCCTTTTTAGGTCTTGGATGGTTTTATTCAATTCCATCACCTGTTTGGTCATGTTTTCCTGCAATTCTTTAAGGGATTTTTGTGTTTCCTCTTTAATGCCTTCTATCTGTTTAGCTGTGTTCTCCTGTATTTCTTTAAGTGAGTTATTAAAGTCCTCCTTGATGTCCTCTACCATCATCATGAAATATGCTTTTATATCCGGTTCTAGCTTTTTGTGTGTGCTGCGGTGCCCAGGACTAGGTGGGGGTGGGAGTGGTGCGTTCTGATGATGATGAGTGGTCTTGATTTCTGTTAGTAGGATTCTTACATTTGCCTTTCACCAGCTGGTAATCTCTGGAGCTAGTTGTTATAGTTGTCTCTGTTTAGAGCTTGTTCCTCAGGTGATTAAGTTAGCCTCTATCAGCAGATCTGGGAGACTAGCTCTCTCCTTAGTTTCAGTGGTCAGAGTATTCTCTGCAGGCAAGCTCTCCTCTTGCAGGGAAAGTGCCCAGATATCTGGTGTTCGAACCTGCCTCCTGGCAGAAGTTGTGTTCCACTCACCAGAGGTCTTAAGATCCCGTGGAGGGTCCTGTGAGGACCTTGGGGGTGTCTAGAAACTCCACACACAAGGAACCCCGGTGCTGGCGTGGATCGGAATGGACTTGTGCCCCTGATCAGGCTAGGTTATCTGCTTCCCTAACTAATGCAGTCTCAGGTCCTGTGTGATTGCATTGGAGCAGATGCTGTGTTCCACTCACCAGAGGTCTTAAGATCCCATGGGGGATCCTGTGGGGGTCCTTGCGGGTGTCCAGAGACTCTGTGGGCAAGGAACCCCAGTGCTGGAGTGGACCGGAAGGAGGGTGTAACATTTAAGTTCCTTTGTCCTTGTTGTGAAAAAGAATTAAAATTTGAAATGAGATTTACAAGTTTCCTGGAGCTCTGGCCTCCTTGGTCAGCTGTAACTTTTCCTGTTGCTTTCAGTGGATCAGATTCCACTTCCCTTTCCCTTACCTCCCATGACTCAGGAATGCAGTTTGCTCAGGCATCCAGGAGGTGGAGCCACAGTTCCTTTTGGGCGCTGCACTTTGACTGCTTGATCATTTTATATGAATCTTAATTGAACTGGGCCATGCTTATATTCACATGCTATGTAGTTGCTTAGATTCCAGAAGACTGAGAGTTGTTAGTTGACAATGAAGATGACAAACTAACAGGTGAGGAATTCCGAGTGCTAGCTGGGATGCACAGCTTAAATAACTGACTACTGACTAGCTCATTGTGCCAGAACCAGTTCAGTTCCCTATCATAACCCACTAGGAACATCAATAGTAATAGGCACAGCTGCCAAAAATATGTTAGAAACTTTGATGCAAAGTCTGTGAGCTGAAGGACTGATTTTATTGTCCGTTTTCATATTCATCTTAGGTAAACGGTAAGAACTGTGGTTTACACCACTCCACACCATCAAGTCTCTCTAGCTATTTAGAGCAAAAATGTGAGGGTGTGTAGGGCAGAAGTTAACATGAAATTTTTCTCTATTGTTTTCTTCCTTATTTGAGACAGGGTCTCTCAGTAAACCTGGAACTCACTGGTTTGTCCAGACTGATCTCGTTCACATGTGTATGAGTGCACATACACCAATAAATAGGTACATTAATACTATACACACACACACACACACACACACACACACACACAAATAAAAAAGCAGTACTACTGGTGGCTTAGTTCTTTATGTGTACTCAAGCCATATTTTATTTATACATTTCCTGGAGCTGGACAGATGGCTCAGTGGTTAAAAGCACTTGCTGTTCTTGTAGAGGATCTCAACTTCTCTTTCCAGCACTGATATGTCGGCTCACAAATGTCTAAAACTCCAATTTTCAGAGAATTTGCACCCTTCTAGACTTCTTGGGCAGTACAAAAACATGCTACACATATCTCTAAGTCCCGCTGTAGGTATCATCAATTTGTGGCCCTTTAAGTTGGGAATCTTCACTGTCTTCTATGCCTATTTTCCTTAAATTTGGTCTTCTTATTGTGTCCTGGATTTCATGGATGTTTTGGGTTAGAAGCTTTTTGCATTTTGCATTTTCTTTGACTGTTATGTCAATGTTTCCTATGGTATCTTCTGCACCTGATATTCTCTCTTCTAGCTCCTATATTATGTTGGTGATTCATGTGTCTATGACTCCTGATCTCTTTCCTAGGTTTTCTAATTCCAGAGTTGTCTCCCTTTGTGATTTCTTTATTGTTTCTATTTCCATTTTGAGATCCTACATTGTTTGTTCATTTCCTTTACCTGTTTGGTTATGTTTTCCAGTAATTCTTTAAGGGAATTTTGTGTTTCCTCTTTAAGGGCTTCTACCTGTTTACCTGTGTTCTCCTGTATTTCTTTAAGGGAGTTATTTATAACTTGCTTAAAGTCTTCAATCAGCATCATGAGATGTTATTTTAAATCAGGGTCTTGCTTTTATAGTGTGATATGGTATCCAGGGTTCACTGTGTTTAGAGAACTGGGTTCTAATAATGCCAATTAGCCTTGGTTTCTGTTGCTTAGGTTCTTGCCCTTGCATCTAGCTAACTGGTTATCTCTGGTTTTCACTGGTTTTGCTGTCTCTGTCTGTAACTTGTCCCTCCTGCTAGCCTGTGTTTCCTGGGAGACTACCTCTCTCCCAACTGTATTTGGGTATGGAGCACTGCGGCACATGATCAGCTCCCAGTGCAGATGGAGACTGGAAGGAATTGGTATTATCTTTATTAGAGAATGTTTTACAAATAGACACACAATTACAGCTATGAGTGAGTGGGAGATAAAAGAACAAAACATAAAATGAACTATATATCTTAATACTTGTAATGAAGAAAGTCCACATATAAAGTAAAGAAACTTATTTTATAATGGTATGAGAAAGAATAAAGTTTAACACACACACACACACACAAATCATAAAAAGTATCCATAAAGGAAGTAAAATATGATCTAACTGAATTGATGAAAAGACAGCCCATGCTGATGGGCTTGGAGGCTTGTTATTATTGAAAAGTTAATAGTATGAGATTTTAGTGAAAGACCAAGTATCATTCTCATCATGTCTCTCTTGTTTGTATTCACAGAATCTGACATACTGAGAGGTTTTTAAATTATCATTAAAATATAATCACATCATATCCTCCACCCTCTTTCCTCCCACCAGCCTCTCCTATGCAAACCTACAGTCTCTCTTTCTCTCAAACTCATGCCATCTGGCTTCTTTTCTTTAATTACTATTATGCAAACATAGACACACA